>NW_026991712.1:49979909-51271695 GCF_029215605.1 Mirounga angustirostris | reverse complement strand
GGTCAGAGGTTTTAAAGACTTCTGGATATTCTTTTTTTTTTTTTTTTTTTTTTTAAAGATTTTATTTATTTACTTGAGAGAGAATGAGATAGAGAGAGAGAGAGAGCATGAGAGGGGGGAGGGTCAGAGGGAGAAGCAGACTCCCTGCTGAGCAAGGAGCCTGATGCGGGACTTGATCCTGGGACTCCAGGATCATGACCTGAGCCGAAGGCAGTCGCTTAACCAACTGAACCACCCAGGCGCCCGACTTCTGGATATTCTTAAAGGTGCCATAGAAAGGGTGCATCTGAATGAATTTTCAAGAAGTTATACAACTTTTAATATGACTAACCCCACTTAGAATTATGCTTTGTGGCAGGCTTCCATAGGTGCTGAATTATTGGGGTGTTATGAAAGATAATGGGGCTAATATATTTAGTTGTAGAGTTCAGTTAGTTCTATAAAGAAAGATGTGTCATTGAAGAAGGGCACCTGGGTGGCTCAGTTGGTTAAGTGTCTGCCTTTGGCTCAAGTCATGATCCCAGAGTCCCAGGATTGAGCCTTGCATTGGGCTCCCTGCTCAGTGGGGCATCTGCTTCTCCCTCTGCCCTTCACCCTGCTCAGCTGTCTCTCTTGCTCTCTCTCAAATAAATAAATAAAATTTAAAAAAGAAGAAGAAGAAACTGCTGCCACCATAGCAACCACCACCCTACTTTTTAAAAAGTAAGCCAGGGTGCCTGGGTGGCTCAGTCAGTTTAGTGACTGCCTTCGGCTCAGGTCATGATCCTGGAGTCCTGGGATCGAGTCCCGCATCGGGCTCCTGGCTCGGTGGGGAGCTTGCTTCTCCCTCTGACCCTATCCCCTCTCATGCTGTTTCTCTCTCTCTCTCTCAAATTAAAAAAAAAAAAATCTTTAAAAAGTAAGCCAAAAAATTTTAACTGCACTCTCTGAAATGTTTAGGAATGAAATCCGATTGAAGGAAATGTCTTCAGGTTTCATAATAACAGAGAAACCTGAAAGAATAGACATGTTTCTTAGTATTGAGCAATTCTACTTCCCAAAAGTGAAATTGAAATGGAAATATCTAAAGACAAAATTTCCCTGGAGAACCACTTCATTAAATTTAGTTATTATTCAAGGTTTGTTTAAAGATATTTTTAATATTAGCCAAATTTTGATAACATTTCAGAAATCAAACTAACAAATAGCCCAAATATTCCAGTAATTAAATCACAGCTTGATAAATACTTCCTCAGTTTAACAACTTTGCTAGAATAGATGCATACTTTAGGTAAAGAAAAATTTAATATAGATGACTGAAGACCCTTTTATTTTACTGATATTTGTTTGCTTTTAAATTTAATCCATCATAAATGTTCCTTTAGACTCCAAGGGCTACTGACAGAAAATCAGCTAGCTGTCAAGCAGAGTTTATGTTACTGAAGCAATGTGAATTATTATTATTTTTTTATGTGAGGAAAAAGTAACATAAATGGAAAACAGCTGTCAGGCATAATTCAGTTCATTATTGTTTAATGCAATAGAGGTAGAATCTTATGAAATATTAATTCCATTAAAAATAGAAGCATAGTCATGGACATTTCTCTCAGTTCCTTACAGCACTAGGGATGCCAACATAAAGCTGTGTGATCGACAAGAGAGTCTGTGTCATTGATCTGTACCTTGTCACAGAAAGGGTTTCAGAACAGTCATGTATTTGTGGGCAGTGATGGCAGAAGAGTCTTCCTTTTCTCTGCAATCAAACAGAATAATTATTAAAAAGTGCTGGATAAATAATATATCTAAAACCTTTAAGATATTATTATATATTATTTACAAGGTAAATTTCATAATCAGTTAAAGAGTATCTGTTTTTCATGGTGGCCTTGACCTGATCTGGTTAACAAGGTAGTTATCCATAACTTAATTTTTTTCCCAAATGAAACAATGGATCTCTACTCCCACCAAGGAAAAAGTGATGAGTTCTGATAAAGCTGTAATATTAATGCACTCTTCCATTCTACTAATTCCTTCTTAAGCTGAACAAGTCTATTTAAAGCACAATTTTACTTTTTACTCTTTTCTCCAAAATATTCCATAGCTTTCTGTATTTTTTAATAATTAAAAAATAGGGAGGGGAGAAAGATGGTGGAGGAGTAGGGGACCCTATTTCAACTGGTCCCCAGAATTGAGCTGGATATCTACCAGACCACTCTGAGCACCCACGAACCCAGCCTGAGATGTAAGAAGATCTGGATCTCTACAAGCAGAATATCGCAGGCGGTTGGTTTTGAAGTACGAAGCCGGGAGCCCTGAATCTGTGGGCAGATATCAGAGGATAAATGGCAGTGGGAGGGAGCCTGGCCGTGGGGATCCTACACCACTGGTGAGTGACAGCCTCGCGCACTGGGCACCAGGCACAGACTTGCAGACCAGTAGCTGTGGGGAAAGGACTTTAGAGCAGCCCCCGGGGTGGAAACCTGGAGCGGCGGGGTCACCCGCACAAACTAGGAGTGGATGGTGGTTTTAGAAGCACAAAGGGCAGAGACGTGCTCCAACCTGGAGGCAGGACTGGGGGCAATGCGGAGGGGCGCACAACCCAGGATGCTGCAGTTTATAGCAGCGTGGACAGAAACGGAGACGGTGTGGCCTGGAGAGCTCACTGAAGAACAGACTGCAGTCTTTCTGCTCTGAGGCAGAGGGTTGGAAATGGTCTCTTCTGCTCTGACTCATGGAAGAGACATGGAAAGCCACCAGGGAAAGCTGTCAGAGAACAAAAGCCCCAAAGACTGATTCCTGCTGAGCCCATCCCCCGCCACAGGGGGGCACGACAGCTCCGACCAAACAGGGTTGCCTGAGTAACAGTGTGGCAGACCCCTCCCCCAGAAGACAGGCTGGGAAAACAAGAGGCCAGCAACCCTAAGGTCCCAAGAAAACAGGTGCACCTTGCTTGGGTTCTGGTCAATAATTTGGACTCTATACATTCCCTCAAACACCCATCAACAGAATGATTAGGAGGAGGAGCCCCCAAAACAGAAAAGACTCAGAGATTATGACTTACGCTGCAGATTTACAAATGGATGCAGATAGAACCAAGATGTCGGAGATGGAATTCAGGCTAGCAATTGTGAAGGCAATGGCTAGAATGGAGAAATCAATTAATGGCAACAAAGAGTCTCGAAGTTGCAAAAATAAAAGGTGAATTGGCAGAACTTAAAAATGCTATCAATGAGATCCAATCCAATCTAGATAATCTAACAGCTAGGGTAACTGAGGCAGAAGAGCGAATAAGCAACCTGGAAGACAATATAATAGATAAAAAGGGAAAAGAGGAGGCCAGGGAAAAACAACTCAGAATCCATGAAAATAGAATCAGAGAAATAAGTTGACACCATGAAGTGTTCCAACGTCAGAATAATTGGAATCCCGGAGGGAGTGGGGAGAGAGAGAGGACTAGAAGATGTATTTGAGCAAGTCGTAGCTGAGAACTTCCGTAATCTGGGGAATGAAACAAACATTTGAGTCCTAGAGGCAGAGAGGACCCCTCCTAAGATCAAGGAAAACAGGCCAACACCCCGGCATGTAATAGTAAAACTTGCAAATCTTAGAACCAAGGAAACCATCTTAAGGGCAGTTAGGGGGAAGAGATTCCTAACCTACAGAGGGAGGAACATCAGAATAACGTCAGACCTATCCACCGAGACCTGGCAAGCCAGAAAGGCCTGGCAAGACATATTCAGGGTCCTAAATGAGAAGAACATGCAGCCAAGAATACTTTATCCAGCAAGGCTTTCATTTAGAATGGATGGAGAGATGCAGAGTTTCCACGACTGGCAGAAACTGAAAGAATATGTGACCACTAAGCTGGCCCTGCAAGAAATATTAAGGGGGTTCTATAAAAGGAGAAAGACCCCAAGAGTGATCTACAACAGAAATTTACAGGGACAATCTATAAAAACAACATCTTCACAGGCAACATGATGACAATTAATTCATATCTTTCAATAATCACTCTCAACACAAATGGCCTAAATGCTCCCATAAAATGACACAGGGTTGCAGATTGGAGAAAAAGACAGGACCCATCCATATGCTGTCTACAAGAGACTCATTTTGAACCTAAAGATACATCCAGACTGAAAGTGAAGGGATGGAGATCCATCTTCCATGCCAGCAGACCTCAAAAGAAAGCTGGCGTAGCAATTCTTATATCAGACAAATTAGATTTTAAACTAAAGTCTGTAATTAGAGACACAGAAGGACACTATATCATTCTTAAAGGGTCTATCCAACAAGAAGATCTAACAATTGTAAATATCTATGCCCCCAACATGGGAGCAGCCATCTACATAAGCCAACTGTTAACCAAAATAAAGAGTCATATTGATAACAATATGTTAATTGTAGGAGACCTCAATACTCCACTCTCAGCAATGGACAGATCATCTAAGCAGAAAATCAACAAGGAAACAAGAGCTTTGAATGATACATTGGACCAGATGGACCTCATAGATATTTACAGAACATTCCACCCTAAAACAACAGAATATTCATTTTCCTCAAGTGCACATGGAACTTTCTCTAGAATAGACCACATACTGGGTCACAAATCAGGTCTCAACTGATACCAAAGGATTGAGATTATTCTCTACATATTCTCAGACCACAATGCTCTAAAACTGGAACTCAATCACAAGAAAAAATTGGGCAGGCACTTCAAACACTTGGAAGCTAAAGACCACTCTGCTCAAGAATGTTTGGGTCAATCAGGAAATCAAAGAAGAACTTAATCAATTCATTGAAATCAATGAGAACAAAAACACATCGGTCCAAAACCTATGGGATACTGCAAAGGCGGTCCTAAGGGGGAAATACATAGCCATCCAAGCCTCACTCAAAAAACTAGAAAAATCCCGAATTCACCAAATAACTCTACACCTTAAAGAACTCGAGAAAAAGCAACAAACAATACCTAAGCCACACATTAGAAGAGAAATAATTAAAATTAGAGCAGAAATCAATGAATTAGAAACCAGAAACACAGTAGATCAGATCAACGAAACTAGAAGTTGGTTCTTTGAAAGAATTAATAAGATCGATAAACCACTGGCCAGACTTATCCAAAAGAAAAGAGAAAGGACCCAAATTAATAAAATTATGAATGAAAGGGGAGTAATCACGACTAACACCAAGGAAATAGAAACAATTATTAGAAATTATTATCAACAACTATATGCCAATAAACTGAGCAATCTGGATGAAATGGAGGCCTTCTTGGAAACCTATAAGCTGCCAAGACTGAAACAGGAAGAAATTGACAACCTGAATAGGCCAATAACCAGTAACGAGATTGAAGCAGTGATCAAAAACCTCCCAAAAAACGAGTCCAGGGCCTGATGGATTCCATGGGGAATTCTACCAAACATTCAAAGAAGAAATAATACCTATTCTACTGAAGCTGTTTCAAAAAATAGAAACAGAAGGAAAACTTCCAGACTCATTCTATGAGGCCAGCATTACCTTGATCCCCAAACCAGGCAAAGACCCCATCAAAAAGGAGAATTTCAGACCGATATCCCTGATGAATAAGGATTCCAAAATCCTCAACAAAATCCTGGCTAATGGGATCCAACAATACATTAAAAGGATCATCCATCACAACCAGGTGGGATTTATCCCCGGGATGCAAGGATGTTTCAACATTCACGAATCAATCACTGTGATAGAACACATTAATAAGAGGAGGGAGAAGAACCATATGGTCCTCTCAATCGATGCAGAAAAAGCATTTGACAAAATACAACATCCTTTCCTGATTAAAACTCTTCAGAGTATAGGAATAGAGGGAACATTCCTCACGTTCAGAAAATCCATCTATGAAAAACCCACAGTGAATATCATCCTCAATGGGGAAAAGCTGAGAGCCTGAAGGGAAACGTTAAGGAAATCTTAAGGGAAATCTTAAGATCAGGAACACGTCAAGGATGCCCACTCTCGCCACTATTGTTCAACATAGTACTAGAAGTCCTAGCAACAGCAATCAGACAACAAAAAGAAATAAAAGGTATTCAAATTGGCAAAGAAGTCAAACTCTCTCTTTTCACAGACGACATGACACTTTATGTGGAAAACCCAAAAGAGTCCACCCCCAAATTACTAGAACTCATACAGCAATTCAGTAATGTGGCAGGATACAAAATCAATGCACAGAAATCAGTTGCTTTCTTATACAGTAACAACACAACTGTAGAAAAAGAAATAAAAGAAACGATTCCATTTACAATAGCACCAAAAACCATAAGATACCTCGGAATAAACCTAACCAAAGAGGTAAAGGATCTATACTCTAGGAACTAGAGAACACTCATGAAAGAAATTGAAGAAGACACAAAAAGATGGAAAAATATTCCGTGCTCATGGATCGAAGAATAAACATTGTTAAAATGTTTATGCTACCCAGAGCAATCTATACCTTCAATGCCATCCCGATCAAAATTCCAATGACATTTTTCAAAGTGCTGGAACAAACAATCCTAAAATTTGTATGGAATGAGAAAAGACCCCGAATCACCAAAGAAATGTTGAAAAAGAAAACAAAGCTCGGGGCATCACGTTGCCCAATTTCAAGCTATATTACAAAGCTGTGACCCCCAGGACAGCATGGTACTGGCACAAAAACAGACATATAGACCAATGGAACAGAATAGAGAGCCCAGATATGGACCCTCAACTCTATGGTCAAATAATCTTTGACAAAGCAGGAAAAAGCATGCAATCGAAAAAAGACAGTCTCTTCAATAAATGGTGCTGGGAAAATTGGACAGCCACATGCAGAAGAATGAAACTCGACCATTCTCTAACACCATTCACAAAGATAAACTCAAAAGTGGATGAAAGACCTCAACGTGAGACAGGAATCCATCCAAATCCTAGAGGAGAACATAGGCAGTAACCTCTTTGACATCGGCCACAGCAACTTCTTTCAAGATACATCTCCAAAAGCTAGTGAAACAAAAGCAAAAATGAATTTTTGGGACTTCCTCAAGATAAAAAGCTTCTGCACAGCAAAGGAAACAGTCAACAAAACAAAGAGGCAACCCACAGAATGGGAGAAGATATTTGCAAATGACACTACAGATAAAGGGCTGGTATCCAAGATCTATAAAGAACTTCTCAAACTCAACACCCCAAAAACAAATAATCAAGTCAAAAAGTGGGCAGAAGAGATGAACAGACACTTTTCTGAAGAAGACATACAAATGGCTAACAGACACATGAAGAAATGTTCATCATCATTAGCCATCAGGGAAATCCAAATCAAAACCACATTGAGATACCACCTTACACCAGTTAGAATGGCAAAAATGGACAGGGAAAGAAACAACAAATGTTGGAGAGGTTGTGGAGAAAGGGGAACCCTCTTACACTGTTGGTGGGAATGCAAGCTGGTATAGCCACTTTGGAAAACAGTGTGGAGGTGCCTCAAAAATTTAAAAATAGAGCTACCCTATGACTCAGCAATTGCACTCCTGGGTATTTACCCCAAAGACACAGATGTAGTGAAAAGAAGGGCCATATGCACCCCAATGTTCATAGCAGCAATGTCCGCAATAGCCAAACTGTGGAAAGAGCTGAGATGCCCTTCAACAGATGAATGGATAAAGAAGATGTGGTCCATATATACAATGGAATATTACTCAGCCATCAGAAAGGATGAATACCCAACTTTTACATCAACATGGATGGGACTAGAGGAGATTATGCTAAGTGAAATAAGCCAAGCAGAGAAAGTCAATTATCATATGATTTCACTTATTTGTGGAACATAAGGAATAGCATGGAGGACATTAGGAGAAGGAAGGGAAAAATGGGGGTGGGGGAATTGGAGGGAGAGATGAACCATGAGAGACTATGGACTCTGAGAAACAAACGGGGATTTAGAGGGGACAGGGGAGGGGGGATTGGTTAGCCCGGTGATGGGTATTAAGGAGGGCATGTACTGCATGGAGCACTGGGTGTTATACGAAAACAATGGATCGTGGATCACCACATCAAAAACCAATGATGTATTGCATGGTGACTAACATAACATAAAAATAAATAAATAAATAAATAAATAAATAATAATTTAAAAATAGTATTATGGCATGTAACATAAGATCTTAAAACCTGATTCTTGTCTGTTTCTCCAGGTTCATCCGAAAAATTTCCATTCTCTACTCTAGTCTGAACTTTATCCTTGATAATTTTCTCACATTGTGCTTTCTTGACCTCAGAATCTTTGCATTCTCCCTACTCTTTCCAGTTCTAGAACTCCCTCAATTTTACTCTCTAAATTTCTCTAAATTTCATTCTTAATTTTCATTCTCTAGTTATAATTTCTAAATTAAGCATCATGTACTTCAGGGGGCAATCTCTAAACCCTTATCTCATGACTAGAATAAATTATCTATTTGTTTCTTACCTCTGTATTTTTTCATAACTCTTACTATTTAATTTTTTAATTTTTTTAAAGATTTTATTTATTAATTTGAGAGAGAGAGAAGGAGCAAGGGGAGGGTAGAGGAAGAGGGAGAAGCAGACTCCCCTCTCCATCCTGGAACTCCAGGACGATGACCTGAGCAGAAGGCAGACGCTTTACTGACTGAGTCATCCAGGTGCCCCAAATCTTATCATTTTAAATTAAACCTGTGTCATGATTCTTTGATTAAAGTTCATCCCTGTCATTATAATCAGAGCTCCATAGGCCAAGTACAGTGTCAGTTTTGATTCATCTCTTTACTGAATGTCTAGAACACTAGGCATTAGTATTTGTGGAATAAATGAATGAAGGGTTTAAGCATAGAGAATCATGAACCACAGATTAGCAGTGGCATAACAGGAAATCGTTTTTAGGCTAGCTATATCATCAGTAGAGTTAACACAAATATTTTCATTTAACCATTAGGCAACTCTTCATATGATACATATGAAGGATAAACATATTAATTTGCAAAGAATTTGGCCCTAAGTTTCATTGACTTCATGATTTATTTATAAAGTTCTTTATTTGTTTCATACATGTAGGACTCTCTCCCCACTAAGAATCAACTACTTTATCTGCAATTATAGGTACTCTGCAATATTTTTTCACATTCTTAATATATTCTACTTTTTTGGTTATTTTATAGACATGTAATATATACTTGATTTATTATATTGAAATAGATTTCACATGTCTACATCTTAATATAAAAAAACAGTAAATGCAGTTGAAAAAAAATCACAGATACACATTTGATTATTTATTCTTCCTATAGACAGGAAAAAACAGTTTAGTACATTAAAATCATACTTTAAATCAGTTGTTTCCTCACTGTGGGGACACAGACATATAAACAGTGCATTAAGTCTATCCTTTTCAAAGATTCTGAACGTGGTGAGGGACAGAAGGAAATGGTCAGGGAGCACTATTTTCAGGCTGCTACTTAATCTCTGATTTCATTTGTGGTTATTTGTTAGGGAGAAGTATTCATGGTAATCAGCAAGCAGCCCTCAGAGGAACTTAGGAGGTCTGTTTTGAAGGAGTGTGTGATGAGAAAATGGTAGTCATATAACGATAAGGGAAAAGTGATTCTCTATGCTTAAAAAAGAAATTTTAATGTGAAGTATTCATTTTGTGCAGTTATAGGTAAGAGAAGCATAGAAACTAAAACTAAAATCACTATATATACAGAAAATGAGAGTTTTAAATTAATTCAAATTAAAATCATGTTCCTTTTTCTTTATTTTATAATCAAATCTGTTTCCACATGAGTTTAGAAGTTATAATAATTACAATATTTAAATAATCTATGTTTTACATAATAAAAACCCTTTTTAAATTTACATAATACTCAAAGTGGCATCTTTATCATAGTAATTTTCTTTCAAAGAGCAGAAAGATTATTGTCAGGAACATTTTATATTGTAGAAAATGAGAAAATTAAAAGTGGAATTATCTTCTTACTTTCAAATTAAACCACCATAGGTATAAAATTGTCAATTGGACAAATAACTATATTTTGGGAATTACATTTTAGACCTCATGAATACCTAGTATACTTGAAATTGTATTCAATTTGCAGCCACAAAGAAAAAAAACTGATTTTTTTTCTTTTGAAAGATAGGATTGTTTTATTTACTCAAAATTATTTAGAGCAAAACATATATTTTCCAACTCTCAAAGCTTATTTTTTTATATGGTAATTGAATTAGTTTTGTGACTAGCATATGTATTAGTCAGCGTTCTCCAGAGAAACAGACCAATAAGATATATACAAATTAATTAATTATAGGAATTGGCTCACATGATTATAGAGGTTGAGAAGTCCTCATGATCTGCTTGTATAACTGGACACCTAGGAAACTTGGTGGTGTAATTCAGTCTGAGCTCTAAGGCCCAAGAACCAAGAGCACTGATGTCTGAGGATAGGAGAAAATGAATGTCCCAGCTCAGGCTAAGAGAGCAAATTCATATTTCTTCCACCTTTTTGTTCTGTTCAGGCTCCTAACAGATTGAATGATGCCCACCCACTTTGGTGAGGGTGATCTTCTTTATCTGGTCTACCAATTCAAATGCTAATCTCTTCCAGAAACCCCTTCAAAGATACACCCAGAAATAATACTTTACCTGTTATCTAGGCATTTCTTAGCACAGAGAGACAATTAACCATCACAATATAATACCAATATAATAAAATATGTGAGGTAGGAAATATCTGCTGGTACTCTTCCTAGATTCTCCATTATACCATTAAATTCCTTCATGGGTATCTAGGCTTGAATTTCAATTTAATTGAACTTAATTGAGAATTCATTCAATTCTTACTTGGTTTCTTCTTATACTCACACCAAACCTACTCTACACAAAGAATTTTCTATCAGTAATTTATTCTTTAATATGTGTTCTCTTCTTTTGCTTCCTCCTCCTTCTTTAGTTCTAGAAGATGATTTACATACAGTGTCCTAAAATAACTTAGTTGCTTTTTGTTGGTTGAATATAAACCTGGTTCACCAACAGTTTCACTCAAAAATTAAGCTTCTCTATGAGCAACTTACTCTTTAATGTAAATTTTAAATTATCTGTCTGGGTGTGTTGTACCAGGAGACTTCTGGATTTACCCAGATGTGGAGGCACACTTGTCTGGGATCTTAGCATCAAATTATACTGTGTGGTATGTGTGCAATCTCTGTATACACCTGTAAATTAGAAGTAGTGTAACCTTCACTTCACACTCAGGCATCTTTTAACCTATACTCTCTCTTCGTTTATTTTGTTTGTTTGTTTTGTTTTTTTTTTAAACTAGACTTTATTTTTTAGAGCAGTTTTAGATTCATAGTAATTTTGAGCAGAAAATACAGAGTTCCCATATCTCTTCTACACCCACACATGCAAGTGGCTCCTCAATTATCAACATCACTTCCTCCCCCCAGAGTGGTTCATTTGTTACAATTGATGAACCTACACTGACACATGGCCCAAAGTACATAATTTACATTAGGGTTCACTCTTGGTGTTGTATACCCTATGAGTTTGGACAAATATGTAATGATATGTACTCACCATTATAGTATGATACAGAGTAGTTTTACTGCCCTCAAATTTTTCTCTACTCTCCCTGTTCCTTTCTGCCTCCTAACCACTGGCAACCACTGATCTTTTTCCTATCTCCATAGTGTTGCCTTTTCTAGAATGTCATATAGTTGAAATCGTACATTATGTAACCTCAATTCCTTCTTGACAAGTACAGGATCTCACATTTTCTGTACATACTGTCCCCTTTCATAATAAGAAATATACACTTAAGTCACAGTCACACATAAGAAATTATATAATAAAATCATTCTTGAATTTTTCTGTGTCCAGCCAGTTACAGACTCTTCAGTCTTTAGAAGAAAGAAATGCTTCTTCCTGTTTTAACCTATTTAGACATTAATTAAGCAGACTTCATCATACAAATATTTCTATTTGGACAACAAAAATTGGTCTTGAGAAGAAGACATTTGGTAAAAGGTTATTAACATTTAGGAAATATTCATAGAGCACATATTAAATGTGTGATTCTGTGATAGGTAGTACAATTTAGTTTTTGCTCATTTTTGGTTTTTGCCTTTTCACAGCTTGCAGAATGTTTCATTTTTTCTTTTAAAAAATGGGTGAAATAGGTTAAGGGAATTAAGAGTACACTTATCTTTACAAGCAATGAGTAATGTACAGAATTGTTGAATCACTATATTGTACATCTGAAGCTAATATAACACTGTATGTTAACTATACTGGAATTAAAATAAAATAAAATAATAAAATAAAATAAAATAACCTTGTTTCTAGCACCTTAACTGCAGAAAATATATCTATTCTCAGTGTTGCTGTATTCATTAGAAATTAAGTGTAATATTTCATTAGGCTAGGAAAGAAATACATTTTTAACTCTTCAAATGTTTTACCAAATTGGCATTTTCTGTAGCATCCAGTGTAAAACCTCTTTCCAGTAAGACATTTATTTTATTTATTTTTTTTATTTTTTTTAAAGATTTTATTTATTTATTTGAGAGAGAGAGAATGAGAGAGAGAGAACACATGAGAGGGGATAGGGTCAGAGGACGAAGCAGACTCCCTGCCGAGCAGGGAGCCCGATGCGGAACTTGATCCAGGGACTCCAGGATCATGACCCGAGCCAAAGGCAATCGCTTAACCAACTGAGCCACCCAGGCGCCCCTCCAGTAAGACATTTAAAAATCAGATTATCAAAATATGAGGCTTTTATAACTATATGTGATATATAGTCAGTGTTCATCTATTAAAAGAAATATATGCGGCAGTGCCAGGGTGGCTCATTCTCTTAAGCCTCTGACTCTTGATTTCGGGTCAGATAATGATCTCAGGAGATTGTGAGACTGGGACACAAGTTGGACTCCCTGATGATTCTCTCTCTCTTTCCCTCTGCCCCTCCCATGCCCACTTGCACTTACTTTTTCTCTCTCAAAAACACAGAAAATTAAAAAAACTTTTTTAAAAGAGATATATGTGAACTATGTGATAATAATCAAAAGCTTATGAACAACTGGCTTTGAAATGTGATGTTTTGCTTAAATTGGTAATTAATTGAAAAGCCTTCTAGGCGCTTGGCTGGCTCAGTCAGTAGAGCATGCAACTCTTGATCTCAAGGTCATGAGTTTGAGCCAGTTCTAAAAAAAGTTTACTTCTAAAAAAAGTTAAAAAACAAAAGCCTTCAATAAGTGGCATTAATCACCCACAATAGAATTTGCATGTAATATTCCAATTGTTTTAAATTCTACTCCAGTCTATAAAATTTTCTAATTTCCTTTGTGATTTCTTCTTTGACCAATGAAATATTTAGAAATGTTTTTCATAATTTCCAGATGTTGGAGAGGATTTTTTGATTGATTTATTTTTATTGATTCCTGATTTAATTCCATTTTTTCTTTCTTTTCTTTTTTTTGTTGATTTCATTTTTGTCTGCAGACATTCTTTGTATGATTTCAACATATTTAAATTTATTGAGATTTATTTTGTGGTTTAGCGTATGTTCTGTCTTATAGAATGGTCCCGTAGAATGGTCTGATACAATTAAGAAGAATGTGTATTATGCAGTTTGTTTGAAGTGTTCTATGAATGTCAGTTGATTAAGCGGAATGATAGTGTTGTTACAGTCTTCTATATTCTCCTGTTTTTCCATCTAAATTATTCTATCAATTAGTGAGTGGAGAAATACATCTCTAACTAATATTGTTGGATTATCTATTTCTTTTATGTCTGAGTTTTTGATCGATGAATTTCAAGTCTCTCTTCTCAAATGTGAATACATTTATAATTGTTACACCTTTCTAATATAGTGGCTATTTTATCATTATGAAATATTTCTTTTTATCATTTGGAATATTTGTCTTAAAGTCTGTTTTGTAGTTGGCCATATAGTTGTGGGCTCATTTCTCGGTTTTCTATTTTCTTTCATTGATCTAATGTTCAGTATTTCCAAATCAATGAACATGAATACCACATTAATAAAAAAAAGGATAAGAACCACATGATCCTCTCAATAGATGCAGAAAAAGCATTTGTATCTCTTGTAGGCAGCATATAGATAGGTCTTTTTTTTTTTTTAACCATTCTGACACCTTATATCTTTTGATTGGAGCATTTATTCCATTTATATTCAGAGTGGTTATTGATAGATAATGTTTTTAGTAGATAGATAATCTACAATGATGGATAGTTGTATTTAGTGTCACTTTATTACTTGTTTTGTCATTGTTTCTGGAGTTTTTCTCTGCTCCTTTCTAGTCTCGTCACTTTGGGTCTTTCTTTCCCACTAAAAGTGTCCCTTTTAATATTTCTTGCAGGACTGGTTTAGTGGTTATGAACTCTTTTAGTTTTTGTCTGTCTAGGTAACTCTTTATCTTTCCTTTTATTCTGAATGATAGCCTTGCTGGATAGAATATTCTTGGCTGCAGATTTTTTTCCCATTCAGCACATTGAATATATTGTGCCATTCCCTTCTGGCTTGCCAAATTGCTGTGGAGAAATCTGAAGCTAGCCTTCTTGGTCTTCCCTTATAAGTTAGGGACTTCTTGTTGCTTTTAA
This sequence comes from Mirounga angustirostris, assembly GCF_029215605.1. NCBI lineage: Eukaryota > Metazoa > Chordata > Mammalia > Carnivora > Phocidae > Mirounga > Mirounga angustirostris. The sequence goes on along the minus strand of NW_026991712.1, from coordinate 51,257,090 downwards.
TTTTTTCTTTATCTCTGTATTTTGCAAATTTAACTACAATATGTGTTGGTGTTGCTTGCTTTTATTGATTTTGATGGGTGTTCTCTGTGCCTCCTGGATCTGCATGTCTGTCTCCTTCCCCAGATTTGGGAAGTTTTCAGCTGTAATTTGCTCAAATATATCTTCTGCCCCCTTTTCTCTCTCTTCTTCTTCTGGGACTCCTACGATACAAATGTCATTATGCTTGACGCAGTCACTGAATTCCTTACATCTACTTTCAAGATCCAGGATTTTTCTTTCCTTCTTTTGTTCAGCTTCATTATTTTCCATAATTCTATCTTCTATATCATTTATTTGTTCCTCTGCTTCTTTCATCCTTGTGGTCATTGCATCCAGTTGGTTTCAATTCTTGGTTATCACATTTTTCATTTTGGCCTTTTTGGTTTTTAGCTCTTTTATCTCAGGGGTAATTGTCTCCCTGATGTCTTTTATGCTTTTCTCAAGCCCACTAGTATCCTCATGATTGTTCCTTTAAATTCTGGGTCAGGTATGTTATTACTCATATCTGCTTCTATCAGATCCTTGGCCATGATCTCTTCTTGTTCTTTCTTTTGGGATGAATTTCTCCATCTTGGCATTTTCTCTAGGTCTTTGTGTTCTTCTCTGCGTTAGGAAAGCCTGTTATGTTACCTGCTCCTAGAGTAATGGGTTTATGAAGAAGGGGTCATATAATGTCCAGGGCCTGGCACGTCAGGAACTATGTCTGGTGCGTGCTGTATACACTCTGTGGCTATGTTATGGCTGCTCTATTCCTCAGGTCAGCTCTCTCCAGAATTTCTCCTTGCATGCGTGGGGGTGTTTGGACCTTGGCCACAGTGTGGTGAGGGTTAACTAGGTGTGTTTTTGTCTGCTTGCTTAAAAGAGACCTGATTCTTTTCCCACTAGAAATGAAGCTTTGCAAACTTTATGGTCAGTAGGTGTGGTGCACGCAGGGGTTTATGCTGATCTTCTGGGGGAGGGGTCCATTACACTGTAGTTAGGCCAGCTTGCCTGAGAAAGCCATACCAGTGGAGCACAGCGGGGTGGACTTGGTGTAAGCATGTTAGCCAGCCAGTATTGGTTCTGCGCTGTTTACTGAATTTGGTTTATGCTGAGGGGCGGGAGAGGGAAATGGCACCCACTAGTTCTTTTTTCCATGGAGAGGCAATGCCACCTCTCATGGATGTGCTCCAAAAAGTACGAACTGTCTTTCCCTGTGCCCCTTAAGTGATCCTCAGTTGATGCCGTCTGCCTCGGATCATTTGCGTCCCTCTGCTCCAGGAGTAGGACAGCGTCCTCAGGTGTCTATCACGGCCAAGGCTGGGGACCTTTGAAACTCCAGTCTTTGAGACCGACTGGTTGCAAACACTCAGGAAATTCAGCCCCTCTCCTTTTCTGAGCCAATGGCTCTGGGGAACGGTCCTCCTTGTGCTTATCCCTGCGTACTCTACTCACTCTCTCGCGCCTTTCTCCACAACCAGGGTTCCCTCCCCTCCACAGCGCCCGCAGTCTGTTTCTCCCCCATTACCAGTCTCCGCACTTCCATCTTCAAGGAAGTGGACTCTTCTCTCCCTTTAGTTGTGCAGTTTGTTCTATCAGTCCTCAGGTTGACTTCTTGAGTGTTCAGAATGATTGGATAGTTATCTAGCTGTGTTCAAGGGACACGGCAAGCCAGGGGTCCTCCTACTACACCACCATCTTTGCCTTAGTAAAATTTTTAAATTTTAATTACTGTTATTGTACTTCTCAACTTGAGAAATTCCAATTGGGTCTTTTTTCATAATTTCTACCCCTATTGTTTACATAGTTTCCCTTAACTTTTTTAAGTATGCTTTCTTTTACTTCTTTTAATATAGTGGCTATTTTGAAATGTTTGTCTATTTTTTATTAAGCAACAAATGAGAACATTTGGAAACTGATTCTATGGACAATTTTTCTCCTAAAATATGGATTTACTCTTTCCTGTTTCTTTCAAAGTTGAATATTTAAGATAGCATATTGTACCAATTACAGATTTTATTTTCCCTCTGAAATTTGTTTTTGTTGTTTTGTGTTTCTTTTTCTGTTTGTTTCTTTCTTTGATAACTTGTCAAACTAAATTTGTAAAATCAGTCTCGCTTGCAGTGGGGTACTGCAGATGTCTCTGATTTTTAAAAAAATAAATATTTTGATTTTTAAACCTGACTTCATAGGTGTCATTCTTATATGTTTTTAGATTATTGGACAGATAAATATTAGATAGAGATTTGTGATTAACTACCTCAATCTAGTAAGGCTTCTGTCTGATGGCTCTGTGCATAAGGGAACACGTTGAAAGCTCAGGCCATTTGTAAGTCTTTTCTATCTTTTACTTTCATTGGACTCTTTTGTATCTGCTATTCACATGTGCATATTCTCCTATTTGCCAGGTATATGAAGCTGGTTGGGCCTCTGGCCATTCTTCATTATACATGTACACAGGCTCAGGGAGGCATATGCTTATTCCAACCATGCAACTTTAGGTAGTTAAAGCTGTTTGCATTCTCTAATTTCCTGCCTCAAAGTTGTCACTTCCACCAATGATGCCACTGACTGTGACTATTACCCACTGCTTCAATAAGTTAGCTTTTTTTCCCAAACAACCAAAAACCCACTGTAATTCATTGTAATTTCTATGTATAGCAAAGGTGAACTATTAAGTACTTCACATGATAAATTGCAAATGCCACTTCTGCAATTTGCTATTATAAAAATTATATTTGAATGTGATAATGATGAATGCACAAATCTGAATTAAATTTTATATTTATTTATTATCATTAGAATTTTTTTATTGAAGAGAAAGTCACATAACATAAGCACCGTTTTTAAATGAACAATTCAGGGGCACCTGGGTGGCTCAGTTGTTAAGTGTCTGCCTTCGGCTCAGGTCATGTTCCCAGGGTCCGGGGATCGAGCCCCGCGTTGGGCTCCCTGCTCAGTGAGGATCCTGCTTCTCCTTCTCTCACTCCCCCTGCTTGTGCTCTCTCTCTCTCTCTCTCTCTGTCAAATAAATAAATAATTTTTTTTAAAGATTTTATTTATTTGACAGAGAGAGAGACAGCGAGAGAGGGAACACAAGCAGGGGGAGTGGGAGAGGGAGAAGCAGGCTTCCCGCTGAGCAGGGAGCCCGACACAGGGCTAGATGCCAGGACCCTGGGATCATGACCTGAGCCGAAGGAAGACGCTTAACGAGTGAGCCACCTGGGCATCCCTAAATAAGTAAATCTTTAAAAAAATTTTTTTTCCAATTCAACCATGAGTTGGAAATATTTATACATGCCGTTAAACATTTTACCAAATTACACTTTTAATGACTGTGAATTTTAATGACTAGAATTAAGGCACATAGATGTATTATCATTCATTTAACCATTAATTTATAAGTCAAGACAACAGATTAGTTAAGAATGTTGGCTCTGGAATTTAATTGCTTGAGGTTGGATTCTGAAAATTAGTAACAATGTGAATTCCTAGGTAAGTAACTGAAATTCTTTGTGCTTACAAGAATAGATACTTAATGGAGTTGGGAGAATTAAACACAGTGATGCATGTAAAGTTTATAGAAGAGTGCCTGGTACCTCACAAGTAATAATGTTAATGCTTTTCACATTTTTGTTTCTCATTAAGCGTATTTGTCACCTGTAAATTATTGAATAAGACGAGATTTCTATCAATTAATCTCATCCTTACAGTATCTAGCAGAAATTTCTTGAAGTATCTGGCATTTAAATGTCATTCTTCCCTAGTTTCATTTCCTTCTTGTTTTATACATTAATTTGGCCATTACAAATTATGTTTTGAATGTGTATGCTCCTGTCACCATCTCATCTGAAAGTCTGCCTAGCTTGTATTTGACTTGCTCAGCGTTTTAAAAAAAGCCTTACTTACTTCCCATCACTAGTTTTTTTTAGCAGTCAATGAAATTTTTAGCTTTTAAATAAGTCATTGGAGTGTCTCCTCCGTTATATATCTTATTTTGGATTGTGACCTCATGTGCACATTTTCACTAAAGTTCTTTAAAAAACAGCTTTAGTTATAGGTAGAATGTAGTGCATTGCACAACTGAAGAGATTAATATACCCAAATGCAATTTGAACCCAAGTTCAGGTGAAATATTAACTGCAGAATCCTCAGTTCCTGTTAAAATTAAATTGTCTTCCTTAAAAAAAGAAAAGCAAGGTTAATCATATATAGTATACATTAATAAAATAGAGTAATGAAAACATTAACAACTTGAAATCTTATACTTGGGGATGACTCCTCATCCTTGAATATTTAAATCTTTTTTTTCTTACTATCATATCATATCATTTTATTAATTCATCCTTTCAATAATTGTTTATCATTGTTTTTTGAGCATCTGTACATGCAAAACACTTTCCTGGGTACTGGTTATACAAAGTGAACAAAATAATACCACTGGGCTCATAAAGCTTGCATTCTAATTGTAGCCTCCTGCTTAGAGTTTTATAAAGGGGTTTTTCTTTCTTCTAATTCATTCCTAGGCTATGACTCTGGCTGACTGATTTATTCTTTGTGATCTGCTAGTGTTCTTTCACAGCCATACCGTCTGTTTCCTCAGAGGCAAATCTCTTCATGATAAGAAAAGTTACACAATTAGGATTTGTCATTAGACTTTCTGGACTAAAGTATCAATATATCTTTCTTTGGAGGGGATTGAGCCAAAGGAGCTGTGAAATTCTTGTATATAATGAAAGTTGGTTATTTGCTTTTCAGTGGTATTGGATAAAAATTGATCTGCAAATGCAAGGCGTAAAAACCATAGTGAGAATATTTGATATATCCAAAATCAGAATTTCTCTATAACTTAGTAGAAAGACAACATCTAAGATTCTGTTTGAATTTAGACACATGGGATTTGATGGGACATTTCATTCATTCATAACAAGAGGACAGAGTATTTAACATCAAGGATTCTTTTGCAATAGTGATTATCTTGTTAACATACATAAAACCCAATAACCAGAAGGTTCAAGGTTAAAATGGGATGTCAAGTTAGGGGTCAGACTTGAACTTGGGATGTATCTATAATCTTGTGTATCATACATCACAAAATTCAGAAATTCTTTAGAGATGAACACTTTACTCTGAAGAAATTACTAGATAACATGCCATTTTGCCAGGCCTGCCAAGTAATTTTATTCAGTGTACCTGGGTGTATCTTAACTCAGAATTGTCAGAAAAATTTCCTGATTGGGAGTAAAAGAATGAAATTTTTTTTAAAGATTTTATTTGTTTATTTGAGAGAGAGACAGACAGATAGTGACAGAGATAGAAAGAAAGAGCACAAGCCGGGAGGAGAGGGAGAAGCAGGCTCCTGCTGAGCAGGGAGCCCAACATGGGCCTCAATCCCAGGGTCCTGGGATCATCACCTGAGCAGGAGGCAGATGCTTAACCGACTGAGCTACCCAGGCGCCCCTAAAAGAATGTATCTTAAGATACAGTATGTCAAACCTGAAGCTTTCTAAAAGAAAGGCAGCAGAGTTTGTATAATCATAATAATTTCAGGTTGCTGTGAATATCTTGGAAAGAAACTGAAGAGAGATGGAAAATAAGGAAGGCAAGCCAGATTCTTTTCCTGGGTTTACTAAAACCAGATGTACAGTCTTGCAAAGTCATTTAACATCACAGGGCTGCACGGTTTACCTATTATATGAGAATTGTGACTAGAATTCTCACATATTATAATATATATATTATATATATAATATAACATTATAATCTAAATAAAATTTTCACGTGTTTTCTCCAGTTCTCTTTCAGCAGACATAATATAAATATTTTAGACAGGACTTTAAAAATTATCCGAATACTAGATCTCCAATGAATGAATATATGGTAGGAAATAATTTAATAGAAAGGAAATAATTTAATAGGAAGGATTTTTTTAAAGATTTTATTTATTTATTTGACAGAGAGAGATACAGCGAGAGAGGGAACAAAAGCAGGGGGAGCAGGAGAGGGAGAAGCAGGCTTCCCGCTGAGCAGGGAGCCTGATGCAGGGCCCATCCCAGGAGCCTGGGGTCATGACCTGAGTAGAAGGCAGACGCTTAACGACTGAGCCACCCAGGCACCCCTATAGAAAGGATTTTAATAGAACACTTATATGTGCCAATTTTAGCCATCCATAATCTGCATATCAAATTCTACATACCTGACAAACTTTCCAAATGAGTATGGGCAGAGGCACACAAAATAATTACATTAATTGAAGTATTCATTAAATGATAGTGGGAAGGAATTCATTAAATGTAAATATAATATCCAAAGATATACTCTGCCACGTTTCTGAGACATGGTTGTCACTCCAGAAACAGTATTTTTTTATTTAAAGATTTTATTTATTTATTTGTCAGGGGGAGAGAGAGAGAGAAAGAGAGAGAGAGCACAAGCAGGGGGAGTGGCAGAGAGAGAAGCAGGCTTCCTGCCGAGCAGGGAGCCCGATGCGGAGCTCGATCCCAGGACCCTGGGATCATGACCTGAGCTGAAGGCAGACACTTAGCGACTGAGCCACCCAGGTGCCCCCAGAAACAGTATTTTTAATGAATTGATGAATTGATTAACTGAGATGGAATTTAGCACCTGTATTAGGTATTCCAATTTAATTCATATTAAATTTGTGAATCATAAGCCCAAAAGTGGTCAAAACTTCAGTCCAGGTAGTTTTTAACAGTAAACCTTCGATCATGTGGTGTCAGAAATTTTGCCAGTGCTGACTCAATCATTTAATCACTTCTAGGCTGAAGAACTGATATCTTTAACAGTTACCAGAGGCCCGCTGTGCTCAAGAAGTGTTCTAGGCTTGAGGAGGAGGGCTATTGTAATCGAAGCTGATTCCTACGTCCAGTGGACTGGTACCGGATATTGGGAAATCTCAGCAGTAGACTTAGAGCAGCATTGAGTTATTCCACTTCTCAGGCATGAAAATAGCAGTACAAAAACAAGGAATAAACAGAAACACTGGGACTTACAATATACATTTACTGTATTTATTTACTTAAAAGTCATTTCACAGTCACTATGAAATAAGCAGTTTGACAGATGATAATAAAACAAACAATAAAAAAGCTCAATTACTGCTGTTACTGCTATAGCTGAAGAAAGTAAGTCTAGAAATATTCTTTTTTCAAGCAATTATGTCCAAGTAGTTTTAAGAACTACTAGTACTGTGATAGCCTTTCTACCAATTGTGATCATTATGATGTCTTTAAAGACATAGTTTTTTTGAACTTAGTCTTGTTATGCCAAATAAATTTATGTTTTAAATACATCATAATTCTCTAATTATCAATACCTACCTTCTAAAAGCTATTGAGTGGTTAGTGCCATTAATCTGAAAATGAGTTTTCCTTATTCGAGTGGGCAGAAAGACACTGATATATACTCAGTGGGATAGAACTAGTTCTACGATTAAAACCTTGCCTCACCTTGGAGCAATATATATATTATATTTTTCCCAGTCTCCTTCCAGCCTTATTTACTGTTTTATTTTTCTTTTATGAATTTGTCACAGGCTGATATTATATTTGATTCTTTAATTGTTTATTGCCTCTCTCCCCCATTAAAATGTAATCTCCATGAAGAAAGATATTCTGTAATATTGTAGTCCCTGTTCTTAAAATGATGCCTTCCACATATTAGGAATTAAATAAGTATTTGTGAGTGAATGGATGAATTCAAGAAAATAGTATTCTGAGCAAGGTAGCCTAGCAATTAAGGAAGTTTTGCTAAAGAGAGTTGAAGAAGGTTAGAGATGACCGAGAAAGGGCAGTAGCTGCTGTAATATGTGATAACATTTCTTTGACCTTCATCCTTTCAGAAAACAGGACCCCTTAAAGTTCAGAAGCATCATCAATCAAGCTGACTACAAATATTTAGTTTACCTTCACCTGAGGAAGCTCATCTGCTTTGTTCAGTTCATTCCTATGCCCAACGATCTTACATTTTTATTCTTTTAATTTGTCTTGTTTCTATGTTATATTTGGACTCTCACTTTGGTTTGTAAAGCAATATTCAATTCCCTTTATATGTGCCATGATTAATGTTATATTCTTTCATTTACAAACTGAAAAATATATTTTTTCAGGGAAAAACAAAGAAATATATATATATATATAAACTTTTATACTATATATCTTTTATGCTATATATGTATATGTATATATATACTTTTTAGATATTTTATTTTTTAATGGCATGGTGTGTTATCTCTGATGATATTTCTATTCTTTCAATAATCAATATTTGTTTTTCTACAATTAGATTATAGTGATGCTTGCATAACTGTTTAAATTTATTTAAAAATATTGAATTGCATACTTAAAAATAGTGGATTTTATGGTATGTGATACCTTGATAAATCTTATTTAAAAAAATCAATATTTGGGCACCTGGGTAGCTCAGCCAGTTAAACATCTGCCTCCAGCTCAGATCATGATCTCAGGGTTGTGGGATCAAGCCCAATGACAGGCTCCCTGCTCAGCAAGGAGTCTATTTCTCCCTCTCCTTCTGCTCCTCCCCCCCCCCAACCCGAACCCCTACCCCCCGTGCACGCTCTCTCTCAAATAAATAAATGAAAATATTTTTAAAATTTTTAAAAATTAAAAAATCAATATTCATGCTTGGTGTTAGGTCATTACATCAGAGTACTGAGGCATTTTTTCCCCCGAATCTTTGCACAGTTAGATTGTTCAGACACACACACACACACACACACAGAGTATATCTTCAGTTTCTCAAAAAAGTGTCAGTCAAAAACACTTTTTCACTAGCCCCTAAATCATGTGAAGTGTACGAGAAATTGGGAGGTTCCTTTTGTCAAGTTTCCACCTAGATATCTGTAACTATACTCAGTGGGTTGTGTTCTAGGTAAAGCGACCTGATTTCAAAGAAAACTAAACTAGCTCAACTAAAGCCCTATTTCCATCTACTGATAATCTCCTCAAACTGCCTCTCTTACACACCAGTGAACTGTGTGTCCCGACCTAGGATTTTCGGCCATCAACTAATTAGTATTTTTTCTCTGAGTTCTCACTGTCAATATAAAGGATTTCTTTGATCACTGGTTAAAGAAATAAGCACAGCACATGCTCCCTCCAGATCCACTCAGTTTTTGTCTGGTTTGTGACTTCATTTGGTCACTTAAAGAGCACATTCAATGAAGAAAAGTCATGAGGGTTGGCAAACGTTCCAAGTGTGTCTATTCAAGTATGAATAAACTGTACCATATTTTTAAACAATCATTTTCTCAAACGTGGTGTGAGAGTTTGCATTCAGTCTACACGGACTAAGTTTACATAGGAAGGGGGTTTTATAAATGATCTGCTTCATTAAATCAAAAAGGAGTTTCGAACCCTCCAGTTGTGCAGCCTTCAGCATCTGCACTTACTTTGTTATACTTTAATTACAGTATTTATCAAATCCGTCAGCTTTCCAAATCTGTTATCTGCTCTTTTTTAACACTAATTACATCTTAATGCCTATATTTTTTCTGGTTTGCTGTAATAAATAGCTGCTAATTAATATACTCCTCATGAGATGTATATGGTGACTATTCACATCCTCTCATCTGCTTTACGGCTACTTTCTCACCACTTCCCTTCACACTGTGGTTTAGTCTTTTACAGGAAACAGAGTCTCTCATTCTAAGTTGTGAATTTTCTTATACTGACATTTCTGTGTGACTTTAATGATATCCATATATCCAGCAGTGAGATTTATAGGATGTATCATTATCAACAATTAAGCGAAATTCAGTGTTCCCTGGCTCATTTAAGAATGATTTCTGATATATCACCATGATTAAAGTTAACAGCAAAAAACACCAAGGAAAGAAATCACAACCCCAGGAAAAGAGTGCTTATTTAGACAATAATCAGTATGACAAAGACAAGAAACTCAAGAATAAAATAGTTATATCTGAGACTGGCTGTGCACTCCCTGGCAGTGTGACTTTATCCAAGTTACTAACTCTTTCAGGCCTGTGTTTTCTCAGTTGTAAGGAGATAATAACACCAACCTCAAAAGTTAATTGGAGAATTAAATAAAATAATGCATGTGTGAAAGATTGATTGGAAAATGGCTATTTACCCCCTATGGTGTGACTTTGAGACCCCTCTCATTACATAGTGCTGTCTCTTCACCTCTCCTTGCTTTGGCCAAGACAGTGTGGTAAAAGTAACTGGGTGCTCATTTTGAGCTTTTACTTAAGGAAGACTTGTGTACTTCTTTCTTTTGAAATCTGCCCAGCTATCATGAACATAAGTCCAGGCTAGTCTATTAGACAATGAGGGACACATTCCCCAGTTATTTCTATCAGCCCAGCTGACATCAGGCCAATAACAAGACACGTTAATGAGGCCATCCTAAATGTGCCAGTTCCCAGATGAGTCACCAAGTGACTGTAGACACGTGAGTAAACCCACCCAGGATATCTAATACGAGAAGAACCATCCATCCGAACCCACCTTAAATTGCCAATTAACAGAATCATAGGCTACTTAAATTTATTGTTGCTTGAAGGCACAAAGGTTGAGGTAGTTTGTTACACAGCAATAGTTAATAAAGCAGCCAAAGTATTCAGAACTTAGTGTGTAAGTAATCTAGTTAATATTATCAAAACTTAAATATATTATCAGAAGTTAAAATGGGTTTCAGGTGGTCTCCTAATGAGTAATAAATGCAAACTTTTAAACTTAGCCTTTGCTGTGAAAAGTTATGACATAAAAACTGAGGTTCCTTAAAGTTAATGCTGTACTTTATTAGAAACCTTTGTATCTTTTTATGCATTAGTGAACTAATTGTTTGTACTCAAAAACTAAATTATTCATAAAAGGGCTATTTTTGACTTTAAAATTTTTCATTTCAAATACTGCATCTACTTAATTGAAGTTAATATTTGTATATGGATGAAAACGTTTACTTCTCTGTGCTAAAGCTTTAGTATTCTTTCTTCTCAGACACTGCTTTAAACACATTACCTTAACAGCCACGTGTGGTAAACAATTTGTGTTTAGTCCTTCATGTTATCTAGGAAATATTTTGTTTTTAACTATTTGGTGGGTAAGTGGAAGTTCCAGGAGGCCAATGACGAGAAAAAAAGTTTCTGGAATAAAAATCAAGTTTTCAAAGTTCACTTCAAATAGTCATCTAGTAGAAAACTTCAAATGATTCCAAAAAAACCTTCTGAGATCTGAGAGAAAGTAAAATCTAAGATTTCAAATCTGACATTTAAGCAAAGTCAAAAGTGGGAAAAAAATCCAGGTCTCACAGTTTGCCTTGTTGTCATTGATATCCCTGAGGACTTCAAGGTGAGATTATTTAAAAATATAACAAATGATAATAAGAATAGAATGGAGAAAAAGAGGGGAAAAGAAACCTGAGAACTTACTTTTAGCTGAAGTCCCATAATGTATTATTTTTTCACCCTGGACATTTCTATTTATAAAAATAACAAATGGGATATCGTGGCATTTTTCTTGAATGGCTACAAAAGCAGACTGACTTTTTAATCATAATTAAGTTAATTCAGGTACATAATTATAGAAGATAGAGCAAGCCTTCTCTATGTGAGATCTCTGCTTCTGAAGGACTAATCTGATGAAGTCAGGCCTGTCCAGCATAAACTCCCTTTTGCCTTAAAATGTAACATAGTCATAGGAGTGATATCATATATATGGGGTTCACCTACATTCAGAGGAAAGGGGACCGTAAAAGAGAATCTGTCATTGGAGATCATCTTAGAATTCTGCCGACAACATTGACTTTTTCCTATGAAGGAGACACTATAGGAAGCTTCTGACATGGTAAACAAACACATCCTTTGCTTCTTATAGATAACTCTCTGTACCTTCCAGAGTGGCATTGGTTCACCTCATGTAAACATGGGGAAAAGCAGTAAGGTTTGGGAAGAAATCTACAAATGTTGTGAGGTGTTTGCTTGGGACATGTAAGTTTCAGGACCATCTGCTGCTGATTCAAACGTTATGAGAAAGGTTTAAAGAAATAAGCAGTCAAATCATGGCCAGAGTAATCTGGCATGGGATGGCTAATGCAAAAGTCAATTAAATTTAAAGCAGTTGAAACAATTTGGGAAAGATGCACCAGGTAATTTTCCTTCATGAGTAATGCTCTAAGGCAATTTGCAGTTCTGAATGATAAGTATCATTAATGTCCTTCTCTCCCTGGTAACTGGGATCTGAGGTGTTCCTTTATCAAGTTTTGAAATTTGTGTTCTCCCTTGACTCCAAAGATCAGTGTATTCTATTCCAGTAGCAATTTTTCCAGTCATTTTGTACATATACTCACACATTTTGTCTAGAAATGTCAGGTGGAAGAAGGACAAGGGAATTTTTATAAAACTTATAAATACCATTGTGGGCCAGTATAGAGGGATATAACATGGTGGTCAAATATGCAATTATTATCTTTTATGTTCCAGGACCATGCCAATCCAACAAGGGAATCCAGGTAGCTAAACAAGAATTAAGTTGGAGTCCTTTAGGTCTCTCTTTGGCTAGGCTGCCACTCAGAGGGTATATCAACCAGTTGAACTAAGGTATTATTATTAGGGATAAGAAAGATTTATCTTTCTTATGGCCAGAGCACGATCTCAAATTTGTAAAATAAATCTTTGTAAACTCCCATCCCTTTTGTTTTGATGATTATTCAGGAATTAGTCAGTAGGGACGATCCTATTTTGAGAACATCCACTCTGAATGTCAATGACTAACCTACCATACTAAAGTTTAAGGACCAGGAGAAAAAGAGGGAGGTAAAATCAGAAATCGTTTTGAGAAATTTGGTGTATGTGGGGGGAAGCCATCCCAATACTCTGGAATGTAGTTGGCTGTGGATGGTAGGGATAATGAAAAGTCCATCAGACACCTTGACTATAAGCTTATTATTGTGTGACTTTTTGCAATAAATGGTCATACTACAAAAACTCTTTAAAGCCAAAAACATGACACAAATAAGTTTCCAGGGCCAGAATGAGTTAGCCAGAGTCAACTAACATGTTGAAGTTTCATGAATGCTGGTAAAAAACATGAGACTCTGGAGTTAGAGCTAAAGGATGGGTTATTACTCAGAAAAATAGCAGTAGCCGGAGTATCAGCATTTTTGTTCTATTTCCTGAAGCCCAATTTCCACAGTTATGTGAAGAAAGCCAGTTGATATTGCACACATAGTAAGTTGCATTACAGGAAAGGAACTCCTATCTTAGAGAACCCAAATCTTTTTAAATGGACAGTGTATTTGCCTTTTCTACAGGATGCATTATCTGTATGATTCTGGACAGTAATGCCTGCTTTTGCTCTGGAAAGACACAGTAATCCCTACAAGACTGCAAGAAAATCTTTTTTGGAAGAGACACTATTTCTCTATTTCAAGGCTGCTCACTAGAAAATATCTTTGAAAATATTGTCTAAAATAAAAGGGACCAAATGTCTTCCTCACAACACCTGCATGGGAGGTGAGCGGGACAAAAACATGAGAGACCTATAGGCAGTTGTCTTTCAACACTATTTCCTTCTTTCTTTCTTCTTTCTTTCTTTGTTTGTTTCTTTCCTTCTTTCTTTTTCTTTCTTTCTTTCTTTCTTTCTTTCTTTCTTTCTTTCTTTCTTTCTTTCTTTCTTTCTCTCTTCTCTCTTCTCTCTTTTTCTTTCTTCCTTTCTTTTTCTCTCTCTTTCTTTCTTTCTCTCTCTCCCTTTCTTTCTTTCTTTGTTTCTTTTTCTTTCTTTCTTTCATGTAGTGTTCCATGATTCATTTTTTACGTATAACACCCAGTGCTCCATTCAATACATGCTGTCTTTAATACCCATCACCAGGCTAACCCATCCACCCACCCCCTCCCCTCTAGAACCCTCAGTTTGTTTCTCAGAGTCCATAGTCTCTCATGGTTCATCTCCCCCTCCAATTTCCCCTCTTCATTTTTCCCTTCCTACTATCTTCTCTCTCTCTCTTTTTTTAAACATATAATGTATTATTTGTTCCAGAGGTACAGGTCTGTGAATCATCAGTCTTCCACAATTCACAGCACTCACTATAGCACATACCCTCCGCAGTGTCTATCACCCAGTCACCCCATCCCTCCCACCCCCCACCACTCCAGCAACCCTCAATTTGTTTCCTGAGATTAAGAATTCCTCATATCAGAGAGATTATATGATACATCTTTCTCTGATTGACTTATTTCACTTAGCATAATACCCTCCAGTTACATCCATGTCATTGCAAATGGCAAGATTTTGGGGTTTTTAGATGGCTGCATAATATTCCATTGTGTATATATATATACCACATCTTTTTTTTTTTAAAGATTTATTTATTTATTTATTTATTTATTTATTTACTTATTTATTTATTTGAGACAGAGAGAATGAGAGAGACAGAGAGCACATGAGAGGGGGGAGGTTCAGAGGGAGAAGCCCTGATGCGGGACTCGATCCAGGGACTCCAGGATCATGACCTGAGCCGAAGGCAGTTGCTTAACCAACTGAGCCACCCAGGCGCCCCTATACCACATCTTATTTATCCATTCATCTGTCAATGGACATCTTGGCTCTTTCCATAGTTTGGCTATTGTGGACATTGCTTCTATAAACATTGGGGTGCACATACCCCTTTGGATCCCTACATTTGTATCTTTGGGATAAATACCCAGTAGTGCAATTGCTGGATCATACGGTAGCTCTATTTTCAGCTTTTTGAGGAACCTCCATACTGTTTTGCAGAGTGGCTGCACCAGCTTGCATTCCCACCAAAAGTGTAGGAGGGTTCCCCTTTCTCTTCATCCTCGCCAATATCTGTCATTTCCTGACTTGTTAATTTTAGCCATTCTGACTGATGTGAGGTGATATCTCATTGAGGTTTTGATCTGGATTTCCCTGATGCCGAGCGATGTTGAGCACGTTTTCATGTGTCTGTTGGCCATTTGGATGTCTTCTTTGGAAAAATGTCTGTTCATGTCTTCTGTCCATTTCTTGATTGGATCATTTGTTCTTTGGGTGTTGAGTTTGATAAGTTCTTTATAGAGTTTGGATACTAGCCCTTTATCTGACATGTCATTTGCAAATATCTTCTCCCATTCTGTCAGTTGTCTTTTGGTTTTGTTGACTGTTTCTTTTGCTGTGCAAAAGCTTTTTAACTTGATGAAGTCCCGATAGTTCACTTTTGCCCTTGCTTCCCTTGCCTTTGGCGATGTTTCTAGGAAGAAGTTGCTGTGGCTGAGGTCGAAGAGGTTGCTGCCTGTGTTCTCCTTTAGGATTTTGATGGACTCCTGTCTCACATTTAGGTCTTTCAACCACTTTGAGTCTATTTTTGTGTGTGGTGTAAGGAAATGGTCCAGTTTCATTCTTCTGCATGTGGCTGTCCAATTTTCCCAACACCATTTGTTGAAGAGACTGTCTTTGTTCCATTGGACATTCTTTCCTGCTTTGTCGAAGATTAGTTGACCATAGAGTTGAGGGTCCATTTCTGGGCTCTCTATTCTGTTCCATTGATCTATGTGTCTGTTTTTGTGCCAGTACCATGCTGTCTTGATGATGACAGCTTTGTAATAGAGCTTGAAGTCCGGAATTGTGATGCCACCGGCTTTGCTTTTCTTTTTCAATATTCCTCTGGCTATGCGGGGTCTTTTCTGGTTCCATACAAATTTTAGGATTATTTGTTCCATTTCTTTGAAAAAAGTGGATGGTATTTTGATGGGGATTGCATTGAATGTGTAGATTGCTCTAGGTAGCATTGACATCTTCACAATATTTGTTCTTCCAATCCATGAGCATGGAACGTTTTTCCATTTCTTTGTGTCTTCCTCCATTTCTTTCATGAGTATTTTATAGTTTTCTGAGTACAGATCCTTTGTCTCTTTGGTTAGATTTATTCCTAGGTATCTTATGGTTTTGGGTGCAATTGTAAATGGGATCGACTCCTTAATTTGTCTTTCTTCTGTCTTGTTGTTGGTGTATAGGAATGCCACTGACTTCTGTGCATTGATTTTATATCCTGCCACTTGACTGAATTCCTGTATGAGTTCTAGCAGTTTTGGGGTGGAGTCTTTTGGGTTTTCCACATAAAGTATCATATCATCTGCAAAGAGTGAGAGTTGGACTTCTTCTTTGCCAATTTGGATGCCTTTTATTTCTTTTTGTTTCTGATTGCTGTGGCTAGGACTTCTAGTACTCTGTTGAATAATAGTGGTGATAGTGGACATCCCTGCCGTGTTCCTGTCCTTAGGGGGAAAGCTCTCAGTTTTTCCCCATTGAGAATGATATTCGCTATGGGTTTTTCATGGATGGCTTTTATGATATTGAGGTATGTACCCTCGATCCCTACACTCTGAAGTGTTTTAATCAAGAAAGGATGCTGTACTTTGTCAAATGCTTTTTCTGCATCTATTGAGGGGATCATATGGTTCTTGTTCTTTCTTTTGTTAATGTATTCTCTGACACTGATTGATTTGCAGGTGTTGAACCAAACTTGCAGCCCAGGAATAACTCCCATTTGGTCATGGTGAATAATCCTTTTAATGTACTGTTGGATCCTATTGGCTAGTATTTTGGTGAGAATTTTTGCATCCATGTTCATCAGGGATATTGGTCTGTAATTCTCCTTTTTGATGGGGTCTTTGTCTGGTTTGGGGATCCAGGTAATGCTGGCCTCATAAAATGAGTTTGGAAGTTTTCCTTCCATTTCTATTTTTTGGTACATTTTCAGAAGAATAGGTATTAGTTCTTCTTTAAATGTTTGGTAGAATTCCCCTGGGAAGACATCTGGCCCTGGGCTCTTGTTTGTTGGGAGATTTTTGATGACTGCTTCAATTTCCTTAGTGGTTATAAGTCTGTTCAGGTTTTCTGTTTCTTCCTGGTTCAGTTTTGATAGTTTATACATCTTAGGAATGCACCCATTTCTTCCCAATTATCTAATTTGCTGGCATATAGTTGCTCATATTATGTGCCTATACTTCTTTGTATTTCTTTGTTGTTGGTTGTGATCTCTCCTCTTTCATTCATGATTTTATTTATTTGGGTCCTTTCTTTTTTCTTTTTGATAAGTCTGGCCAGGGGTTTATCAATCTTACTAATTCTTTCAAAGAACCAACTCCTAGTTTCGTTGATCTGTTCTACTCTTCTTTTGATTTCTATTTCATTGATTTCTGCTCTGATCTTTATTATTTCTCTTCTCCTGCTGGGTTTAGGCTTTATTTGCTGTTCTTTCTCCAGCTCCTGTAGGTGTAGGGTTAGGGTGTGTATTTGAGACCTTTCTTGCTTCTTGAGAAAGGCTTGTATTGCTATATACTTTCTTCTTAGGACCGCCTTTGCAGCATCCCAAAGATTTTGAACAGTTGTGTTTTCATTTTCATTGGTTTCCATGATTTTTTTTTAATTCTTCTTTAATTTCCTGGTTGATCCATTTTCTGATATAACGATTGCAACCCCAGCTTTCTTTTGATGTCCATTAGCATGGTAAATGGTTTTCCACCCCCTCACTATCAATCTGGAGGTGTCTTTGCATCTAAAATGAGTCTCTTGCAGACAGCATATCAATGGGTCTTATTTTTTTATCCAATCTGATACACTATGTCTTTTGACTGGAGCATTTAGCCCATTTACATTCAGGGTAACTATTGAAAGATATGAATTTAGTGCCATTGTGTTGCCTGTAAGGTGACTGTTACTGTACATTGTCTGTGTTCCTTTCTGGTCTATGTTGCTTTTAGGCTCTCTCTTTGCTTAGAGGACCCCTTTCAAGATTTCTTGTAGGGCTGGTTTTGTGTTTGCAAATTCTTTTAGTTTTTGTTTGTCCTGGAAGCTTTTTATCTCTCCTATTTTAAATGACAGCCTAGCTGGATATAGTATTCTTGGCTGCAGATTTTTCTCGTTTAGTGCTCTGAATATATCATGCCAGTCCTTTCTGGCCTGCCAGGTCTCTGTGGATAGGTCTTTTGCCAATCTAATGTTTCTACCATTGTAGGTTACAGACCTCTTGTCCAGAGCTGCTTTCAGGATTTTCTCTTTGTCTATGAGACTTGTGAGTTTTACTATTAGATGTCGGGGTGTTGACCTATTTTTATTGATTTTGAGGGGGGTTCTCTGTGTCTCCTGGATTTTGATGCCTGTTTCCTTCCCCAAATTAGGGAAGTTTTCTGCTATAATTTGCTCCAATATACCTTCTGCCCCTCTCTGTCTTTCTTCTTCTTCTGTGATCCCAATTATTCTAATATTGTTTTGTCTTATGGTATCACTTATCTCTCGAATTCTGCCCTCATGATCCAGTAGTTGTTTATCTCTCTTTTTCTCAGCTTCTTTATTGTCCATCATTTGGTCTTCTATCTCACTGATTCTCTCTTCTGCCTCATTTATCCTAGCAGTTAGAGCCTCCATTTTTTATTGCACTTCATTAATAGCCTTTTTGATTTTGACTTGGTTAGATTTTAGTTCTTTTATTTCTCCAGAAAGGGTTTCTCTAGTATCTTCCATGCTTTTTTCAAGCCCAGCTTGTATCTTTATAATCATCATTCTGAACTCTAGTTCCGACATCTTACTAATGTCTCTATTGATTAGGTCCCTGGCAGTCGGTACTGCCTCTTGTTCTTTTTTTTGAGTTGATTTTTTTCCATCTTATCATTTTGTCCAGAGACTAGATGAATGAGAGAACAAAATGCTAACAGGGTAACAATGACTCCAGAAAAATATACACTAAACAAATCAGAAGAGACCTGAAACCAGGGGAAAAGAAAGGGAAAGAAAGAAAAAAGAAGAAAAGGATATGATCAAATATGATCAGGCTGGTGAATAGATAAGTGCCACACACTAGATTTTGGGTGTATTTTGCTCTTAGAAGAAACTGCCTCCCAAAATTTTAAAGAAAGAAAAATTTATATATGTATAAAAATAAGGGTAAATATGATGAAGGGATAGAATATGACTGTAAAGATGAAAATTATAAAAGATTTTATAAAAGGAATTGATAAGTTGGTTGAAAAAAGAAAGAAGAGAAATTAAAAAAAAGCAGAGGGGGAGAGAATGTGATCAGGCAGGAGACTAGAACAAAGCCATAAACTAGAGATTTAGGGTATATTTTGGTCTGTTAGAAGGAACTGTATCCCAAAATTTTAAAGAGAGAACAACTAATACATATACCAAAATAAGGTTAAGTACAATGAAGGGATAGAATATGACTCTAAAAGTGAAAAATAAAAAAGATTAAAAAAAAAAAGGATTGATAAAATGTTGTTTGTAAAAGGGAAAAAGAAAAATTCAAAAAAAATAGAAAAAGAAAAAAAATTAAAAAAACTAACTTTGAAAGACTAAAGAATCAGGGGAGAAAAAGCCATGAATTCTATGTGCTGTATTCCCCTAGTGCTGGAGTTCTGCTGTTCTCATTGATCGGCAAACTTGGTCTTGGCTGGCTGTTCTCGCTGATCTGGGGGAGGGGCCTGTTGCCGTGGTTCCCACATGTCTTGCAGGAGGCGGAATTGCCCCACTCTTGCCCCCTCCTGGCTAAGTAATCTGCTCGGGTTTGCTCTCTGGAGTTTTTGTTCCCTGCAAGCTTTCCATACAGCTTTGGAGGACGAGAGTACAAATGGTGGCCTCCCAATCTCCACCCAGAGGAGCCAAGAACTCGCAGCCCCACTCCTCAGTGAGCCCCCAGAGAAAAGCAGTCAGTCACTCCCGTCTCCCCGGTCTCTGGCTGCATTCCGTGCTCACCCGGCCTGTGACCAAGCATTTCTATCTCTGGCACCCGACCCCGGGTGGAGTCTCCAAACCCAGCAGATCCCTGCGGTGCACTCCCGTGCTGCTCCTCCTGGGGGATGAAGGCGAGTCTCCCCAGGTCTGCCACTTGTTGGGTCCCTGGTGGAGGAGCAGTGGCCTGACTGTGCCCCGGATCACAGTTTATGGCAATCCCGAGCCGAGAGCCCGCGCCTGGGCTCCGCCTCTGCAGCCAGCTTCCCTGCTCTGATACCTGGGAGCTCTGCCACACTCAGGCACCCCCAGTCTTTCTGTAACCCCGAGGGTCCTGAGACCACACTGTCCTGAGAGGGTTCCACCCCCCGCTTAGCCACTGGAGTGACATCCCTCAGTGGAGTAGACTTCTAAAAGTTCTGATTTTGTGCTCCGCTGCTCTATCACTTGCTGGTATCAGCTGACGGAGGCTCCCTCCCCCTGCCGTCTATCTTCCCAAATATCACCTCTGATTCACTTCTCCGCACGTCCTACCTTCCAGAAAGTGGTCGCTTTTCTGTTCAGAGAGTTGCTGCTATTCTTTTCTTTGATCTCCTGTTGAGTTCATAGGTGTTCAGAACGGTTTGATAACTATCTAGCTGAATTCCTGGGACCGGACGAAATTTAGGTCTCCTACTCCACCGCCATCTTGCTCCTTCTCCTCAAACTATTTTTAAATAACAAGAATTAAAGGAAGCTTGGCTTAACCCCTTGAGACCTTAATCAACGTTGGGTTAGATGAAAACCCTTAGAATTTTTATTTAGAAATTTATCACCTTTAATTTTATATAACTTGCAATTTATATTTTTTCATTCAGCTTTTGCAGTTTGTTGGAATCTGTCCTCATTTATCATGAAAACATCCGTGGATGGATGGAACCATTTAATATGGTTCACAACTGGCTATGCAAATAGCCAGTCTGGATCACTCTGCACATCCATTCAACTGCACAAACTGATGGGTCTCTTGGGTGGGCTCCTTTTATCTGTACCAGCTGACTTGCCTAATTAATTGAGATTGTAGACCTCATTTTTTATGTGATCTTAAAATTGACAAGCTCATTTTTGGTTTTCCTATAATTTTTTTCCCTTCTTTCCATCAAAATGGAGCTTTCCATAGGCAAAAAAATGAATTTGATGTATTCATCAAATTAGGTCTATGTTTTCATTATACCGGCACCAGAGTTCATTAACAGAACACGTCTTATGTGTAAAATACAATGTTTTATCCCATTGAATGATACATTTTTAATGAATTTTTAAGTAAGAATGTCTTAAACTATAATTAGTAATAGAAGAAGCAGAGGATACATGTTCATTCATTTGCACACTCCTGATAGGAAAATTTGTGCATTTAGGGAAGTATCAAGAAAGCATAAAATCTATACATTGTGTGCAGATAGATCTTGGTATGGGTGAAATTCTTTTGTCAATTGTGGTCTGGAAAAAAAAAAAAGTAAGAGACTCTGAGTGGGAGGAGAAAGGGAAAGAATTGACAGTGAATTATAGCATGTTAGCCTATAGTGTCTTTGGGGGGTTTGTGACTAATCTTTGCAGAGGTATATTTTAGTGTGCTTTCTTCTGAAGTAGAATGAAGCATTCAGTACTTCAAGGGGCACAGAAGGATTAAAGAAAAGTGGAATATGACAACTTAGAGGGAAGAAGAAGAAAAATCACTGTGACACCTCTTTCATTATTTAACATATTCTTTGACTGTTTTGAGTCAGGAGGTCGTTTGACACATAATGCAAATCAGTAACAGTGGGAGAATCTGAAGTTTCAAAAAATCAAACGTTTAATTATTACTGTTTCAAGTGGGGTGATTTGCAAAAGTACAGAGAGTCATCCCAGGAATACATCATAATAACCTAGAGTCATTTAATAAATTACGTGTGACCCAATTGTTGATTTATGACCAGCAAGTCAGACTCAGTAGTATTATAAAATATTTAAAATGTGGAGTACTAGCCTATTCCCAGTTAATGATGAAAATTTATGAATCTATACATGCAAAACATATTTTAATACAGTGATATAGTTTAATTTTCTCAGTTAAAAGGAAATGAAGTATGAGAGCAAATAATGCATTTGTGGAGGGAAAGGATAGGATGAGACGATTGTGACATTGATGAAAACAGAAAAAAAAATTTAAATAAGAAACAAAAACAGAGAATACATTTGCTAATCCTGAATGTGGAAGATGATTTATGTAACACACAAGAAAAACAGGGCAGGGAGAAACCTTTCTTCATATAATCCTACAACACTAATATTAGTTTACTTCTTCCATTCCCATTCTACTCACCAATAATGCCTAGGAGGTGGAAGAAAGTTCATTAGAGGTACAGAGGGCTCCTTTTAATGTATTTACTATTTTTTATTCTGAAGAAGATATAAAATGACTTAGTCTCTTTAATAGAACATATCCTGATATGAATGTTCATTTTGGGTACAGTATGGGATATATTTGAGAGGATCATGAATTATAAAGGAAGAACCTTACAAAGAATGGGAGTCAGGTTCATAGGCATACCAGTTATTAACTGTATGAAACTTTATACAGGTTACTAAATCACTCTGGCCCCAATTGTTTTCAATATAAAATGTACACATTGATGAAAATTAAATAAGATCATATATGAAAGGTGCTTAGAAAAGTCCCCATACACAAGATAGCAGAGGAATAAGGAGCCATAAGTTTGTCTGGTCCCTTGAATTCAGCTAGATAGTTATCAGATCATTTTGAACACCTGTGAAATCAATCTGGAGAGCTGAGAAAAGAAATGTTGCAATTCTACAAATAGAAAGTAACCATTTTTTGGAAGGTAGGACGTGCAGAGATTGAATCTGGAGCAATATATTGGAGGATAGGACAGTGGGGATGGAGCTGGCTTAAGGAGGCTACCACAAAGTATAAGCAACAGAACACAAAAATGGAACTTTTAGAAGTCTGCTACAGTGAGGGACATCCTTGTCTTTAAGGTGTTCAGGTGGCGAAGCAGGGTGCTCAGGTGGTGTGGTCTCAGGATCTTGGGGGTCAAAAGAAGAACAGGGATGCCTGAGTACAGCAGAGTTCGCAGTCATTGGAGTGGGGAAGCCGGCTGAAAACAGCAAGTCTAAGGTTTTGCCATAAACTGCAAACCACTGCACAGTCTTGTGACTGCTCCCCTGGTAGGGGCCAAGCAAAAGGCAGACGCCTGGCAAGACCACCCTCCTTCCCCAGGGAGGAACAGCATGGCTTCATGCTGCAGGAGTCCATAAAATTTGGAGACTTGAAACTCAGTTATCTGCCTGAGATAAAAATTCTCAGTCACAGGCTGGGTGAACATAGAGTTTGGTCAGAAAGCAGGAAGACAAAAGTTATTGACTGCTTTTCTGTGAGGGCTCACTGAAGTTTGGGGGGTGTGAATTTTCAACTATGGGGCTAGAGCAGGGCGCCACCAATTTCATCCTCCCCATCGGTGCTGAAAGCCTTCAGGGAGCAAAACAGCAGCACAGGGTGGAATCTGGAGC
Source organism: Mirounga angustirostris (assembly GCF_029215605.1). Classification (NCBI taxonomy): domain Eukaryota; kingdom Metazoa; phylum Chordata; class Mammalia; order Carnivora; family Phocidae; genus Mirounga; species Mirounga angustirostris. The sequence continues at coordinate 51,233,796 of NW_026991712.1, read as the reverse complement.
CCCTTAGACTGAGCCCAGCCCCCTGGCAAGGGAGGCACATTTCTACCAGGGTAAGGACACCTGAGAAGCAGTGCAACAGGCCCCTCCCCGAGAAGACCAGCAGGAACAACTGGCTAGCACCAAGTTTACTGATCAAAGAAAACCACAAAATTTCAGGTCTGGGGAAAAACAGTGTATAGCATTTGTGGTTTTTTGTTTTCTGAGTTTTTTATTCTTTAATCTTTCAGGGTTTTTTTTTTTTTTTTCAGCTCTTTTCTTATTTTTTAATTCTTTTTAAATTTTTAAAATTTTTATTTTATATATATGTTATATATATATTTTTATTTTTGGTTTCTTTTCATTGTATTTTATTTTATTTTTGCATATATATAAGTTTTTCTTTCTTTCTTTCTTTTTTGGGATTTTGAGATCTAGTTTCTTTTAACAAGCAGATAAAATACACCCAGGATCTAGTTTTTGTTTTGTTCTGTTTTGTTTCTTGTTTAATTTTCTCTTGTTTTATTTTTGTTTTCTTCTGGTTTGTTGTGTCACTCTTTCTGTTGTTGTTGTTGTTATTGTTGTCTTTTCCCTCTCTTTCTTCTATTCTTTTCTGGACATAGTGACAAGGTGAAAAAATTCACCCCAAAAGAGAGAACAAGAGGTAGTATTCACTGCCAGGGATTTAATCAATACATACATAAATAAGATGTCTGAACTGGAATTTAAAACGATGATTAAAAAGATACTATCTGGGCTTGAAAAAAGCATAAAAGACACTAGAGAATACCTTACTATAGAAATAAAAGAGCTAAAATCTAATCAGGCCAAAATTAAAAATGCTGTTACTGAGAGGCTGTCACAAATGGAGACTCTAACAGCGAGGATAAATGAGGCAGAAGAGAGAGTTAGTAATAGAGAAGACAAAGTAATGGAAAATAAGGAAGCTGAGAAAAAGAGACAAAAACAACTACTGGATCACAAAGGGAGACTTTGAGAACTCAGTGATTCCATAAAGCAAAATAGTATCCAGATAATAGGGGTCCCAGAAGATGAAGGGGGGAGGGGGCAGAAGGTTATTTGAACAAATTATAGTTGAGAACTTCCCTAATCTGAGGAAGGAAACAGGCATTCAAGTCCAGGAGGCACAGAGAACCCCCCTCTAAATCAATAAAAAATAGGTCAATACCTCAACATATAATACTGAAGCTTGCAAATTTCAGAGATAAAGAGAAAATCCTAAAAGCAGCTCGGGACAAGAGGTCCTTAACCTACAAAGGTATAACCATAAAGCTGGCAGCAGATCTGTCCACAGTGTTCTGGCAGTCCAGAAAAGACTGGCATGATATATTCAATGTGATAAATGGGAAAAATATGCAGCCAAGACTACTTTATCCAGCAAAGCCATCATTCAGAATAGAAGGAGAGATAAAGCGTTTTTAGGACAAACAAAAACTAAAGGAATTTGTGAACACTAAACTAGCCCTGCAAGAAATATTAAAAGGGATCCTTTGAGCAAAGAGAGTGCCCCAAAGTAACAAAGACCAGAAAGGAACAGAGACAATCTATAGAAACAGTGACTTTACAGGTAATACAGTGGCACTAACTTCATATCTTTCAAAAATTACTCTGAATGTAAGTGGACTAACTGCTCCAATCAAAAGGCATATGGTATCAAATTCGATAAAAACCAAGACCCATCAATATGCTGTCTACAAGAGACTCATTTTAGATCCAAAGATACCTCCAGATGGAAAGTGGGGCGTGGAGAAAAATTTATCAAGCTAATGGATATCAAAAGAAATCTGGAGTAGCAATCCTTCTGTCAAACAAACTAGATTTTAAACCAAAGACTGTAATAAGAGGTGAGGAGGGACACTACATCATAATAAAAAGGTCTATCCAATAAGATCTAGCAATTGTAATATTTATGCCCTAACTGGAAAGCAGCCAATTATATAAACCAAATAATAACAAAATTAAAGAAACACATTGATAATACAATAATACAATTTAACACCCCACTCACAGTAATGAACAGATCATCTACTCAGAAGATCAAGGAAACAAGGGCGTTGAAGGACACACTGGACCAGATGGAGTTCACAGATATATTCAGAACATTCCATCCTAAAGCACATACTTCTCAAGTGCACATAGAACATTCTTCAGAATAGATCACATACTGGGTCACAAATCATGTCTCAACCATTACAAAGAAGACCATGATGGGACACCTGGGTGGCTCAGATGGTTAAGTGTCTGATTTCGGCTCAGGTCATGATCTCAGGGTCCTGGGATGGAGTCCCACATTGGGCTCCTTGCTTAGCAAGGAGCCTGCTTCTCCCTCTGCCTGCCACTCCCCCTGCTTGTACTCTCCCTCTCTCTCTCTCTGGCAAATAAATAAATAAAATCTTTTTTTAAATAAAAAAAAGATTGTGATTTTACCATGCATATTTTTAGATCAAAATGCTTTAAAACCTGAACTCAATCACAAGAAAAAGTTGGGAAGAAATAGAAATATATGGAGGTTAAACAGCATCCTTCTAAAGAATGAATGGGTCAACCAGAAAATTAAAGAATTAAAAAAAAAACAACAACATGGAAACAAATTAAAATGCAAACCAGACCATTGGGATGCAGCAAAGGTGGTCCTAAGAGGGAGGTATATAGCAATACAGGCCTTTCTGAAGAAATAAAAACACTTAAAGGAGCTGGGAAAAGAATAGCAAATAAAGCCTAAATCCAGCAGAGGAAGAGAAATAATAAAGATTAGAACAGAAATCAATGATACAGAAATAAAAAAACAAAACAAAACAGTATAACAATGAACCTAGGAGCTGGTTCTTTGAAAGAATTCACAATCAGACTTATCAAAAAGAAAATAAAAAGGACCCAAATAAATAAAATCATGAATGAAAGAGGACAGATCCCAACCAACACTGAAGAAATACAAAAAATCCTAAGAGAATATTATGAGCAATTATATGCCAACAAATTAGGCAATCTGGAAGAAATGGATGAATTCCTAGAAACATATACACTGCTAAAACTGAAACAGAAAGAGAAAACCTGAACAGACCCATAACCAGCTAATAAATTGAATCAGTAATCAAAAATCTCCCAACAAACAAGAGTCCAGGGATGGATGGCCTCCCAGTGGCATTCTACCAAACATTTAAAGAAGAATTAATACCGATACTTCTGAAACTGTTTCAAAAATAAAAATGGAAGGAAAACTGCCAAATTCATTCTCTGAGGCAAACATTACCTTGATCCCAAAACCAGACAAAGACCCCACCAAAAAGGAGAATTACAGATAAACCCTTGATAAACATGGATGCAAAAATTCTCACCAAGATTTTAGCTAATAAGATCCAACAGTGCATTAAAAGGATTGTTCACCACAACCAAGTGGGATTTATTCCTGGGCTACAAGGGTAATTCAACATCCACAAATCAATCAACGTGATACACCACATTAATAAAAGAAAGGACAAAAATCATATGATCCTATCAATAGTTGCAGAAAAAGCATTTGAGAAAGTACAGCATCCTTTCATGATTAAAACTCTCCACACTGTAGGGATCGAGGGGACATACCTCAATATCATAAAAGCCATATATGAAAAGCCCACAGCAAATATCATTCTCAATGGGGAAAAACTGAGAGCTTTTCCCGTAAGGTTGGGAATACGACAGGGATGTCCACTCTCGCCACTGTTGTTCAACGTAGTACTGGAAGGCCTAGCCTCAGCAATCAGACAACAAAAAGAAATAAAAGGCATCCAAATAGGCAAAGAAGAAGTCAAACTCTCACTCTTTGTCGATGACATGACACTCTATGTATGAAACCCAAAAGATTCCACCCCAAAATTGCTAGAATTCATACAGGAATTCAGCAAAGTGGCAGGATATAAAATCAATGCACAGAAATCAGTTGCATTTCTATACAGTAACAGTAGGGAGGCAGAAAAAAGAGAAAGCAGGGAATCCATCCCACTTACCATTGCACCAAAACCCATAAGATACCGAGGAATAAACCTAGCCAAAGAGGTAAAGGATCTGTACTCTGAAAACTATAGAACACTGATGAAAGAAACTGAGGAAGACACAAAGAAATGAAAAAAAAAAAAAATTTCATGCTCATGGATTGGAAGAACAAATATTGTGAAAATGTCTATGATTCCCAGAGCAATCTACACATTCAATGCAATCCCTATCAAAATACCATCAACATTTTTCACAGAGCTGGAACAAATAATCCTGAAAAAGAAAACCAAGGCTGGAGGCATCACAATTCTGGACTTCAAACTCTATTACAAAGCTGTAATCATCAAGACAGTATGGTACTGGCAGAAAAACAGACACCTAGATCAATGGAACAGAATAGAGAATAGAGAACCCAGAAATGGACCCTCAACTCTATGGTCAATGAATCTTCGACAAAGCAGGAAAGAATATCCAATGGAAAAAAGACAGTCTCTTCAAGGAATGGTGTTGGGAAAACTGGACACCCACATGCAGAAGAATAAAACTGAACCACTTTCTGACACCACACACACACACACACACACACACAAACTTAAAATGGATGAACAACCTAAATATGAGACAGGAATCCATCAAAATCCTAGAAGGGAACATAGGCAACAACCTCTTTGACCTAGGCCACAGCAACTTCTTGCTAGACATGTCTCCAAAGGCAAGGGAAACAAAAGCAAAATGAACTATTGGGACTTCATCAGGATAAAAAGCTTTTGCACAGCAAAGGAAACAGTCAACCAAACTAAAAGGCAACCTACAGAAAAAGAGAAGATATTTGCAAATGTCTTATCAGATAAAAGGCTAGTATCCAAATCCACAAAGAACAAAGTCAACATCCAAAAAACAAATGATCCAGTCAAAAAATGGGCAGAAGACATGAACAGACGTTTCTCCAAAGAAGATATACAAATGACCAATAGACACATGAAAAAATGCTCACTATCACTCAGAATCAGGGTAATACAAATCAAAATGACAATGAGATACCACCTCACACAGGTCAGAATGGCTAAAATTAACAAGTCAGGAAACAACAGATGTTGGTGAGGATGCAGAGAAAGGGGACCCTCTTACACTGTTGGTGGAAAGAAAACTGGAATGCAGCCACTCTGGAAAACAGTGTGGAGGTTCCTCAAAAAGTTAAAAATAGAACTACCTTATGACCCAGCAATTACACTACTAGGTATTTATCCAAAGGATACAAACATAGTGATTCAAAGGGGCATATGTCCACAATAGCCAAAATATGGATACAGCCCAAATATCCATTGACAGATGAATGGATAAAGAAGATATGTATACGGGCGCCTGGGTAGCTCAGCTGGTTAAGCCTCTGCCTTTGACTTAGGTCATGGTCCCGCCGTACTGGGATCAATCCCCAAGTTGGTTTCCCTGCTCAGCAGGGAGTCTGCTTCTCCCCCTTCATTGCCCTCTGCCCCTCCCCCTACTTGTGCTCTCTCTGTCTCTCTCCCTCTCCCTCTCTCTTTCAAATAAATTCTTAAAAAAAAGACGTGATGTATATATTCAATGGAATATTACCCAGCCATCAAAAAGAATGAACTCTTGCCATTTACAACTATGTGGATGGAACTAGAGCATATTATGCTAAGCAAAATAAGTCAATCAGAGAAAGACAATTATATGATTTCACTCATACGTGGAATTTAAGAAACAAAACATATGAACTTAAGGGAAGGGAAAGAAAAATAAAATAAGACAAAAACAAAGAAGGAGGGAAACCATAAGAGACTCTTAACTGTAGGAAACAAACAGGGTTGCTGGAGGGGAGGTGGGTGGGGAATGGGTAACTGGGTGATGGACGTTAAGGAGGGCACTTAAAGTAATGAGTCCTAGGTGTTGTATGCAACCAACGAATAACTAAATTCTACCTCAAACTAATAATACAGTAAATGTTAATTAAATCGAATTTAAATAAAAACTTAAAAATTCTCCACAAGTTGCTAAACATTAAATATTAGCTTTGTTTATTACCATTATTTATTTCTACATAGACTTTTGAAGGTATAAATTGCTTTGGGGTATAAGCTGTGTTTTATTTACTTTTTACTTGAATAAAACATTATATTTTACTGACTGATGTACAATATAGAAAAGATGTTTAGCAAATTGTCATGAAGTGAATACTCCTATAAAGCCATGCCCTCAACATATAAATAAAATACTAGTAGCATTCAGAAGCCTTCACTGTTTCTTCTTAATTGTCACTATCCTAAATTTATCCATTACTCTGATTCCCATTGCTCTATAGTAATTAGCTTATTTTTATACTTTAAATGAAACTGTAGAGAATATGCTTTCTCTTGTCTGACAATATGCTCTTCGAAATGTTTATTGGATTTATTCAAGTTATGTATAAAGAAGTGTGTATTAAGTGTGTTAGGTGAATATTGCTGTATAATATTCTACTTTATGAATATACAAAAATTTATCCCATTTGTGGTTGAATAATTTTAGATTATTTTCATCTTTTGGATATGAAAATAATGTGCCTGTGATTATCTTTATATATCATATATATGTAAAATAAGTATGCAACATATAATCATATGTATAATCATATATTTTGTTACATATATGAACAATTTATATGAAAATATGTATATATATCTATAGGTATCTATATATCTATATCTATATCTATCTACCTATCTATCTATTTATCTATCTATGATCTATCTATCTATCTATATGGAGGTTCCCACGGAAGTGGAATTGCTGTCAGAGGTATGTTCATGTCTAGTGTAGTTGATAAGCACAATAGCTTTCTGAAGTGCTTTTAACAATTTATACTGCAAAAAGCAAGTTTTATTTGCTTCTGTCCCTTAAAATATTTGGCTATTTTCAAACTAGGTTTTTGTTTTGTTTGGTTTTTTGTTTGTTTAATTTTAGTCTTCCAGTGGATGTGGAGTGGTATCTCATTATGGTTCTAATTTGCATTTCCCTGATGACTGATAAGCTATGTTGAGTATCTTTTCATATGCGCATGGTCCATTTGAGGTCTTCTGTGAACTATGATGCTTACTGTTTTTTGTGTGTGTGTTGACCTGTTAGTTGACAACACTATTTATTTATTTATTTATTTATTTATTTATTTATTTATTTATTCTGTTTATGGATTTATTCTGTATTTACCAGATATATTTTTCTACTCTGTGGTTGAATTTGCTACTTCCTGAAATTTTGATTTTGATAAACACAAACTTATGATTTTAATGTATCCCCAAAGTAATGTAAATTTTCTAATGAGTGTTTTATGTTTCCTGCTTAAAAAGTACTTCCCGTCACATGGTCATGAAGATACATGTCTGTGTTATCCATTATATTTTTTATTGTTTTATCTTTCAAAATTAGTTTCACAATTCAGTTGTGAAACAGGAGCCAAAATTACGAGCCTTATATACATGCAGAGTTACCTATGACAATTTATTGAAAGAGTGACATTTCCCACATTGCTGCATTTTCAGCTTTGTCATATACCTGGTGTACATACATAGGTGGTCATGTTTCTAGACTCTATTCTTCCATTGACCTCTTCCTTAATATTTCTGTTCAGACTACATTATTGTAATCGTTGTAGTTTATTTTATAATAAATCTTTATCCTCTATGCAGGTCCTCTAATTTTGTTCTTCAAGAACAAATCACAAATCTAATTATGGCTATTAGATTTCCATAGAAATTTTTGGATTATTATGTTATTTTCTACAAAACACCATACTGTGATGCTGAATGGAAATTGATTGAATTTAGATAGGAGGTAACCATCTAACCAGGCTTGCCTGGGATGCTCAAAATGTACTCTATTATCCTAGCATAATTATTAATAGCACCACATTTCAATTTTATTATTTTTTTTTAAAGATTTTATTTATTTATTTGAGAGAGAGAGCCTGAGAGAGAGCACATGAGAGGGGGGAGGGTCAGAGGGAGAAGCAGACTCCCTGCCGAGCAGGGAGCCCGATGCGGGACTTGATCCAGGGACTCCAGGATCATGACCTGAGCCGAAGGCAGTCGCTTAACCAACTGAGCCACCCAGGCGCCCCACATTTCAATTTTAAAAAGTCAAAGAGAAGATGATAATTATAGAATTATTTAATATATAGATTATATTAATGGTAATTCACATCTTTACAACACTAGTGTTCTAATATGTAACATATGTTAGTTAATTCAGGTATTGTTTAATTTCCTTCTCAATAATGGTATGGAGTGTTTATGGTGGGATCTTACATATCTTCTGTTTGATTTATTCCAACATATATGCTATATGCAATGTTGAATGACATATAAGGTATATATATATATACAAGGTTTAATGAAAATGGTGATACCATGTAATATGGCTCCCTAACTCACAAATAAATAAAATGGAGTCATAAAAGATGCTTAGTTAATACAAAATAAGTTGGAAAATATTAAAAAGGGAAGTAAGAACAGATAGAAAATTCAAACAGATATTAAGATGGTAGATATATAAATAACCCCATCCTTAACATCCCAATTAAAAACCAGAGAATTTCAGTTTGGAAATGTATTTCACCTATATACTAAATTAGTCTCACACAAAGTGAATTTCACCTAATAGGTATGTATATTGTTCATACTGGTTACTTGAAGATTTACCTTATCACCTTTAATGTGTCATAGTCAAATTTCAAGTAATACCATATATCGTCATATATGAACCTCATCAATATTTTTCATATTTTCCTTCTTGAATGTGTGTTAAAATGTTTTATATAATGTCATTTCTGCTCACTGCCTAAGATACTTTCAGATGAGCCCAAATCTAGATATTTTCAGGAAATATGAGCTATAAAGAAACATGACGAATTAAATTATTACATTAACATAAGAATAATCCAGACCTTAGGAAGTTCTACAGAACAAAAATCCCAATTTCTTCAATATTTAAGAAGTAGTATCTATAGAATAAAGAGACTTAAAATGTATATCAACAAAACACAATATATGAACTATACTGAAAACCATAATTTTATAGATCAAGTAATTTATGGATCAAATAAATAGAAAATCAGTAAGGTTAAAGTAACACAAATAATGCTATCATTTAACCTGTTCTTATACATATTTTTAGAACATCGACATTTTGGGGAATATATCTATATGTTGATTAGGTTGGGATTATATTAGTGAATATATTTGTCAAAATTCATCAAAACTCCCTAATTAAAATGGATTTATTTTATTGCCCATAATTCAGAGCTGAATAAATTTTTCTAACAATTAGAAAAAGGTACTGAAGAGTTGTATCATTTACAACACATGGGACATCTGAAAACAGATTTAAATAAACTAATTTAAAACTAAATGATACTAAGGAATACTTTTTAGCAAGATAATGAAATTGTACTAATGTTTTTAACATAAATATTTATTTTTTATACAGAAATGCTATTTTTTTTTTAAGAGAGAGAGTGGGGTTGGGGAAGGGGCAGAGGGACAGGGAGAGAGAGAGCCTGACACAGGGTTCTATCTCACGAGCCTAAGATCATAACCTGAGCTGAAATCAAGAATTGGATGCTTAACTGACTGAGCCACCCAGGTGCCCCTGAAATGCTAAAATATTTTTGGTAAGATTTCATAATATTTGGAATTTGTTTCAAAATAATTTTAGCATGAAGGGAATGGGTGCATATAGATGAAAAATGTATCACTGTAGTTTGATTACAGTTGAAGCTGACAGATTGTATCAGGAAGCTTTTTATAGGATTTTATATACTATTATTACATGTTTGAGATTTTTCATAATAAAATTTTTAAAAGCATGAGCTATTTTATAGGAATTATTAGATCATGGGTTGTGTAATTCCAGACTTTTTTATGTTGCAGTCTAGAAAGAAGATACTGCATTCTTTGGTTAGAAACTTGCCCCCCCCCCCCCCCGCAAAAAAGAAACTTGCTCATAATTGTTCTTTATTAGTATGTTGATACTCATTTATAAAAAAGGAAGTGAAAATTAATATTTATTGATGGCTAAGTAAGAACAAAGATCTAAGGTACAAAATTATTTTAATCTTTCTATGTATTCAAATTCAAAAACAGTTTCTAATTTTTAGAATAAAAAATAGAGGTTCAGTGATATCACCAAATAGCAGGTACCAGAGGTATTATTCTAACACAAAATAAAAGTAATATCATGAAAACACAATTTTTCAGCCTTGGTAAAAAGATAAACCTTAGGGGCACCTGAGTGGCTCAGTTGTTAAGTGTCTGCCTTCAGCTCAGGTCACGATCCCAGAGTTCTGGGATTGACCCCACCTTGGGCTCCTTGCTCAGCCGGAAGCCTGCTTCTCCCTCCTGCTTGTGTTCCCTCTCTCACTATGTCTCTCTCTGTCAAATAAATAAATAAAATCTTAAAAAAAAAAAAAAAAGATAAACCTTAATTATGATATATGAAAACAGAATTAACAGGAGATATACTTTACATTATTGGCTAGAACTCAAAAAATTGTATTAAAATATATAGGATATTTTTAGAAAAAAAATAGAGCATTTTCTATAGGAAAATCTCATGTGCAAGAGTTGAGTTACCTTGACTAAGTGATAGCGAGATTTCACCATATGGCCATACACCAAATCTATATTCTGTCTCTCCTCAAATCCTTTGATTCTTCACTGGAAAGATAAAATTGATTATACCAAGGAAAAAGCAGCACTTTCTTTCTTTTTTTCCCTAAGATTCAATGTTTTATTTAGCCCTTTCTTATTCAGGATTTCTATAAAACCCTGCTTAACTCATGGTAGATTTTTTTCATTTGTTTTTCCCCCTACTCCCCAATGAAGGAAACTGCTTTTGAATTTGATATGCTGTTAAAACATGGATTGACATTATTTCTCACTCTTGACTACAAAATAACTTTGGCAACATTCAAAATCCTGGTGGTTTATCTTGCTTAGCTGATGCTCGTACACTTACTATTGATTAGTTCTTAAGACTGGTTTTCCTCTTGTGTAAATCTTTTCTCAATCATTAAGAATAACTTACTTGATTGTTTTGGAATGGATTTAATTCTGTTTTTCAAATTTACCAAGTCTCTCAATCTCACCCATTAAAATGAAATTGGTTTTCTCTTCATTAGTGAAATATTTTATTGTTTAGCTTTAAGCATTGGGAGGGGGAGTTAATAGCTCTTTATACCTCTGAGCAATGAATTCAAGGCCTCCATAAGATTCTGATCATTTTCTCTCATTTATTTAACAAATAGATATTTAGCATCTGCCTTTCATCATGTACTGTTCTAAGAACTAGGGATACAACAAAGCCCATACCATTATATAAAAAGTGCTGTATATGTGTACTCAGTAATTATTTATGTGTCATTTTTTTATCCAGCAAAGTACTTCTTTTTTTAAAAAAGATTTTATTTATTTATTTGACAGAGAGAGAGACAGCGAGAGAGGGAACACAAGCAGGGGGAGTGGGAGAGGGAGAAGCAGGCTCCCCGCTGAGCAGAGAGCCCGATGCGGGGGCTCGATCCCAGGATCCTGGGATCATGACATGAGCTGAAGGCAGCCGCTTAACCAACTGAGCCACCCAGGCGCCCCCAGCAAAGTATTTCTAAAATCTACTATATTCAGTGTCCTGTCTTACACTGTTGATATAATGAGGAATAAGATATGGGTCATGTCCAGATGGGGGAAACTATTAAGAGATCTACTTGGGAAACTAGATATAATCTGGGTGCTATGGTGTTATGTTACAGCATACTTTGTGCTATAATGAAGTGTTTCCCAAATGCAACATGGGATTTTGGAGAGGACTAATGTGTGTGTGTGTGTGTCTCTGTGTGTGTGTGTGTGTGTGTAATGGATTGGGTTGGCTGGGGTGAGGGAAATTCAGGTGGAAGCAACTGGAGATGGTAAAATTTCTTCCAGCAAGATTCCTAAGCAGAGGTACTGGTATGTTTTGCAATACCAGGAAAGTGTTCAGCAAAGGTGAGTATCTCTCCTTTCTCTATCGCTCCATCTTTGGCCACCTTGATGTATTGCAAACTAGCAAAAGCGAAAGCGCACCTTGTTTCCATAATTTCATATTATCTTCTATTTCACAGAAACATCACTGCTCTGAACTTTCTCAGTTCTCTGTCATCTTCTACTTGCAACAATTATGTAGTCACGTTTACCTGTTCATCTGATCAAGGTTAGCATCTTTACCTTGACTTCTTGATTTTTTGTGATCTTGCTCCTTTTACTTCTTATGGGGACTTGCCGTGTTAGCCATGACAAAGCTTTTCAGGATCCCAACCTCTTTTCTCCCTGGATTTTCCCTTCACTTTATGTATATTCAGTTCATTTCCATTTACAAAACTGAATTATACTTTCAACTTGAATCTCTGCCTTGTGAGTATAGTCTTTCTTGCTTTCCACAGCTAAGCGTCATGAAAGAATAGTCCCAATTCATTGCTTCTATTTCACTATTTCTCAATAATTACATTAGTTCTAAAAAGACAAATTGAGTGCATGTGCTACGGTAGTCACTGTTCTAGGTGTCAAGGGCACACATATAAAAAACACAGATTCCCCTAGAGAAACAGAAAAATAGATCAATAACTTAAAAATACCTGTTCATGCTAGTAAGGTCAAGACAAGGGACATTTAAACCAGAACGGATTGTTTAGATTGGATAACCAGTGAAGGCAACATTTGAGTTGAGTCTTGAAGAATGAAGAGGAGTGGATAGGAAGCAATAGTGTTTAGAATGAAGGAAAATATGCGAGAAGCTTAAACACTGAGGTGTACGGTATTTTCAATAACTCAAAATAACTGCGTGATTTGAGCAACAAAATAAATAGCTTAATATTGGATTACTACCCAAACAATAAAATAGATAGCTATTAATCCATCCTGATATAAATAAATGATTAAATGAATATATAATTGGGAGAATTCTTCCCTACAGAAGAATTTCAAATAATAAATACAGAAAGGATGAGGGAAATAGAAAATTATTCTTAGAACACCCAGTAAAAATTGCCTCAGGCAAAGTCCCCTGATGAATGCTAAAGCAAGCTGATGGGTGGAACTTTAGAGAAAGACAGGATACATGCACAGTCTCTATAGCTTTTCTCTGAAGTGTTTATAATTTACTGTGGGATTGTAACATATGTCCACAGACTTTTTGATACTCTGCCTCTGTAAGTATTAGTTACTTCTGCAAATAAAGTATGAAAAGGAAAAAACAGTAATTTACAATAGAAAAACCTGACAGACACATCTACAATCAAATGATCGTAGTTAAAATGACCAGTAATAACTTCTTTTGATATCATTTACCCCAGTTATGGTATAATGAGGAGGGCAGTTTACCTCTCTTATATTCTTCCCCAAATTTACAATCCCAGTTTTGAGAAAACAGCAGACAAACCAAGTTAAAAGACATTCTACAAAATACCTGACCAGCATTCTTCAAAAGTATCAATAGTATGAAAAACAAGGAAGGTCTAAGAAACTGTCATAGATATGAGGAAACTAAGGAGCCATGATATCTAAATGCAACATAGTATCCTGGATTAGATTCTCGAATGCAAAAGGGTATTAGTGGAAAAACTGGTGAAATCTGAATCATCTGTAGGTTAGCTGTTAGTAATATACCAGTGTTACTCTTTTTTTTTAAGTATTTTTTTTTTTTTTTGAGAGAGAGCAAGAGAGGGATGGAGGAGAGGGGGAGGGTCAGAGGAAGAGGAAGAGGGAGAGGGACAAGCAGACTCCCTGCTGAGCATGGAGCCAAGACCGGGCTCAGTTCCAGGACCCTGAGATCATGACCTGAGCTGAAGGCAGATGCTTAACTGACTGAGCCACCCAGGCACCTCTGGTGTTGACTAACTCTTGATCTCAATAAATGTATCATGGGGGCGCCTGGGTGGCTCAGTCATTAAGCGTCTCCTTTGGTTCAGGTCATGATCCCGGGTCCTGGGATCAAGTCCCACATCGGGCTCCCTGCTCAGCGGAAGCCTGCTTTTCCCTCTCCCCTGCTTGTGTTCCCTCTCCTGCTGTCTCTCTCTCTGTCAAATAAATAAATAAAATCTTTAAAAAATATTTAAAAATTTAAAAAATTTAAAAAATAAATAAATATATCATGGTTATGGAAGATGTTATTAAGGGAAGCTGGGTGAAAGACATACAGAATGGGCGCCTGGGTGGCTCAGTCGTTAAGCGTCTGCCTTCAGCTCAGGTCATGATCCCGGGGTCCTGGGATCGAGTCCCACATCGGGCTCCCTGCTCGGCAGGAAGCCTGCTTCTCCCTCTCCCACTCCCCCTGCTTGTGTTCCTGCTCTTACTATCTCTCTCTCTGTCAAATAAATAAATAAAAATCTTTAAAAAAAAAAAGAAAGAAAGACATACAGAAATCCTTTGTATTATTATTATTATTTAGAAATCTTTTGTATATTTGTGACCTTTTTGAAAATCTGAAATCATTTCAAAATGTAAAAAGACATAAAAAGGACTGTGTGTAGCATAATGAGTATATGTTAAATGGGAATATAAAAGCAGTAGTCTTAACAATCATGATCCATGAGAGATAAAAGTAAATTGGACTTCATTAAAATAAAAAAAAACACAAAAACTAAACTTCTACTCTGTGAAAAATAGTGTTAAGAGAATGAAAAGACAAGCCACAGAATGTGAGAAAATAATTACAAAACACATACCTGATAAAGCACTGGTATTCAAAATATACAGTCCTTTTAAAACTCAACAGTAAGAAAACAAACAACAAATTAAACAATAGGCCAAAGGTCTGAACAGACACCTCACCAAAGAAGATACACATATGGAAAATAAGCATATGGAAAAATATTCAACATCATATGTTGTAAGGAATTGCAAATTAAAACATGCCTATTAGAATGGCCAAAATCCAAACCACTGATGACATTGAATGTTGTTGTATATGTGGAACAACAGAAACTCTTATTCACTGATGTTGGGAATGCAAAATGGTACAGCTATTTTAAAAGACAGTTTTGACAGTTCCTAATAAGTTAAAGATAGGCTTACTATATGATCCAGTAATCATACTCTTTGGCATTTTCCAAAATGAGCTGAAAACTTATTTCCAAACAAAAGCCTACACATGAATTTTTACAGCTGCTTTACGCACAATTTGCCAAAAAATTGGAAGCACCCTAGATGTGCTTCCATAGATGAATGGATGGTACATCCATACAAGGCAATATTATTCAGTGATAAAATGAAATGAGCCTTTAAGCCATGAAAAGACATGGAGGAACCTTAAATGCATATGTCTAAATGAAAGCAATCAGTCTTAAAAACTATATACTGTATGATTTCAACTATATAACACTCTGGAAATGGCAAAACTATGGAGGCAGTAAAACGATCAGTGATTGCCAGGGGTTTGGAGGAGAGTAGGAGGGATGAATAGGTGGAGCTTGGAGGATTTTAAGGGCAGTGACATTATGCATTTGTCAAAACTCATTAAACTGTACCACATAAACACTGAGCCCTAATGTAAACTATGTACTTAGTTAATAATATAGTCAGTTTTAACAAGTATACCAAGCTAATGTAAAATATTAACAATAAAGGAAACTGAAGGTGGGATTGGAAGGGGTATATGGGAACTCTGCACACACTCTGATAAATTTTATGTAAACCTAATACTTCCCTAAAAAAATAAAGCTTAAAAAACAAGCAATAGTCTGTAAATAGGAAATGGAGTAAGTAAAATGATTATTTCCCCTTGCCTTTCTCATGGAATATGGAGAATGCGAGATTAAATAAGAAAGAGATCACATTCTTGGTAGTGTTGGGAATGAGATGTGGGTTTGGTGTAGTGTATTGCAGAGAGGAACTTATGGGACGAAACAAATGATTGATAAAGATATAATTTTATTGGAAACTAAAATGCCAGGAATAGTGTTGCCTTTGGTGATGCTACTTTCTTATGTGTTAAAAAGCCTTGTTAAAAGTGTTTTGTTCAAAAACCAGTATAATATTCCCTTATTTAATTTTTATTTGAAAAATCAGCGAATGTTAAGAATGAGACAGAACAGACCTACATAATTAAGAATTGTCATTGTTCTATTGGATATTCATGTAATTGAAGAAATAGCTTTCACTTTGTTCTCACCTAAGAATCTACTTGATCATCCATATTAACCCAGTTTTTGCATGTTTTTATTTAGGTAAAGCTTTTGTTCTCTACAAAAAAAGCACCCTCCTACTCAGCTAGTCTGAACCACCTAGAATTACGAGAATCTACATTTCCTCTTTAGGGAAAAGGTTAACTCAAGGACCATTGTATATGTGTTCTGTCTCCAGTGGCTCCATAAAATCACAGTCATGATATTGAGTTGGTACCTTGAAACTAGCATCGTGTGGATATTTACACATTGAAATTGGCAAATACAATAAATTAGAGCATTATTATTAGCATTTTGGATAACTAATCTTTATTTTTAAAATTTAATTTAATTTACATTCAATTAATTAACATATATTATTAGTTTCAGAGGTAGAGTTCAGTGATTGATCAGTTGTATATAACACCCAGTGCTCATTATATCACTTGCCCTCCTTAAGGCCTGTCACTCAGTTACCACATCCCCCCAGCCCCCTCCCCTCCAGCAACCCTCAGTTTCCTATGGTTGAGTCTCTTTTGGTTTGTCTCCCTCTCTGATTTTGTCTTGTTTTATTTTTCCCTCCATTCCTCTATGCTCCTCTGTTTTGTTTTTTAAATTCCACATATGAGTGAAATCATATGGTAATTGTCTTTTTCTGATTGACTTATTTCCCTTAGTATAATACCCTGTAGTTCCATACATGTTGTTGCAAATGGCAAGATTTCTTTTTTTTCCCTATTTTTTGATGGCTGAGTAATATTCCATTGCATATATATATATATATATATATCACATCTTTATCCATTCCTCTGTCAATGGATATCTGGGCTCTTTCCATAGTTTGGCTATTGTGGACATTTCTACTATAAACATTGGGATGCATGCAGTTGCCCCTTCAGATCACTACATTTGTATCTTTGGGGTAAATGACTAGTAGTGCAATTGCTGGGTCATAAGGTAGTTCTATTTTTAACTTTTTGAGGAACCTCCACACTGTTTTCCAGAGTGGCTGCATTCCAGTTTTCTTTCCACCAACAGTGTAAGAGGGTCCCCTTTCTCTGCATCCTCACCAACATCTGTTGTTTCCTGACTTGTTAATTTTAGCCATTCTGACCTGTGTGAGGTGGTATCTCATTGTCATTTTGATTTGTATTACCCTGATTCTGAGTGATAGTGAGCATTTTTTCATGTGTCTATTGGTCATTTGTATATCTTCTTTGGAGAAACGTCTGTTCATGTCTTCTGCCCATTTCTTGACTGGATCATTTGTTTTTTGGATGTTGACTTTGATAAGTTCTTTGTGGATTTTGGATACTAGCCTTTTATCTGATAAGACATTTGCAAATATCTTCTCTTTTTCTGTAGGTTGCCTTTTAGTTTGGCTGACTGTTTCCTTTGCTGTGCAAAAGCTTTTTATCCTGATGAAGTCCCAATAGTTCATTTTGCTTTTGTTTCCCTTGCCTTTGGAGACATGTCTAGCAAGAAGTTGCTGTGGCCTAGGTCAAAGAGGTTGTTGCCTATGTTCCCTTCTAGGATTTTGATGGATTCCTGTCTCATATTTAGGTCGTTCATCCATTTTGAGTTTTTGTGTGTGTGTGTGTGGTGTCAGAAAGTGGTTCAGTTTTATTCTTCTGCATGTGGGTGTCCAGTTTTCCCAACACCATTCCTTGAAGAGACTGTCTTTTTTCCATTGGATATTCTTTCCTGCTTTGTCGAAGATTCATTGACCATAGAGTTGAAGGTCCATTTCTGGGTTCTCTATTCTGTTCCATTGATCTAGGTGTCTGTTTTTCTGCCAGTACCATACTGTCTTGATGATTACAGCTTTGTAATAGAGTTTGAAGTCCAGAACTGTGATGCCTCCAGCTTTGGTTTTCTTTTTCAACTTTCCTTTGGCTATTCGGGGTCTTTTCTGTTCCATACAAATTTTAGGATTATTTGTTCCAGCTCTGTGAAAAATGTTGATGGTATTTTGATAGGGATTGCATTGAATGTGTAGATTGCTCTGGGAATCATAGACATTTTCACAATATTTGTTCTTCCAATCCATGAGCATGAAATTTTTTTTTTTTTTCATTTCTTTGTGTCTTCCTCAGTTTCTTTCATCAGTGTTCTATAGTTTTCAGAGTACAGATCCTTTACCTCTTTGGCTAGGTTTATTCCTCGGTATCTTATGGGTTTTGGTGCAATGGTAAGTGGGATGGATTCCCTGCTTTCTCTTTTTTCTGCCTCCCTACTGTTACTGTATAGAAATGCAACTGATTTCTGTGCATTGATTTTATATCCTGCCACTTTGCTGAATTCCTGTATGAATTCTAGCAATTTTGGGGTGGAATCTTTTGGGTTTCATACATAGAGTGTCATGTCATCGACAAAGAGTGAGAGTTTGACTTCTTCTTTGCCTATTTGGATGCCTTTTATTTCTTTTTGTTGTCTGATTGCTGAGGCTAGGCCTTCCAGTACTATGTTGAACAACAGTGGCGAGAGTGGACATCCCTGTCGTATTCCCAACCTTACGGGAAAAGCTCTCAGTTTTTCCCCATTGAGAATGATATTTGCTGTGGGCTTTTCATATATGGCTTTTATGATATTGAAGTATGCTCCCTCGTTCCCTACAGTGTGGAGAGTTTTAATCATGAAAGGATGCTGTACTTTCTCAAATGCTTTTTCTGCAACTATTGAGAGGATCATATGATTTTTGTCCTTTCTTTTATTAATGTGGTGTATCACGTTGATTGATTTGTGGATGTTGAATTATCCTTGTAGCCCAGGAATAAATCCCACTTGGTTGTGGTGAATAATCCTTTTAATGTACTGTTGGATCTTATTAGCTAATATCTTGGAGAATTTTTGCATCCATTTTCATCAGAGATATTGGTATGTAATTCTCCTTTTTGGTGGGGTTTTTGGCTGGTTTTGGGATCAAATTGGAAAACTAATCTTTAAAAATTTACTGGAATGACAATGCTTAAGGCTAACACAAAAATCCAGTTAAATAACTCTTGGCCATTTTTTCCCTAACTTCTTTAAATGTTGCAAATCTTTTAGCAAGAAAAAGTGAGCCTGCAAGCAAAGAAGTGAATATAAAAGGGCAACAGAGAATTATTATATACTCTTCTAATAAATGATCATCCCCCTAGTAACATGGCTGCCTTACCTCCTTGAATTTTATGTATCCACACCGGCCCCTTTCTTTTAGTGGATTAAGTAAGTGGGCAGGCAACCAGAGAACAGGAAGCTCTAGCTAGAAGTCAAATCCATGAGTGTGAATGCCCAAAGATTCATAAATATGATGTTAATGTGTTTTAAAGAGATTTCATCTGTGTTTTACACAGGTGTCTTCAGGGTTGAGACTGTACAGATTAGAAAAGATATAACAATATATACTAGAAATTTCTTTGCTTGTCAACTCTACTATCATTTTTTGACTGGAAATACCCTTGGCCCCATCTGAACTTTTTCCAAAGAGCCATGTATTCCCTAAAACACTAGTTTTCTCTCATTGTCATAGCAATTATTTTAAGTAGTTTATGAACTTTAATAATGGCACCTTACTTTTACAGAGAACATTTCCTTTCCTTCTAAATTAGTAATAAATATATGTATATATCTTGAATGTATTGAAATGTCTTTAGAGCTTTGTTCTGAAGGATTCTCATTCTGTATCTGGATATGTAATTTTGAACAATGATTTCTCTAAGCTGCTCTACTGGCTGTATGTCTTAGAAATGCAGCGAGTTTCCTGGTAAATCAATTTGTGTTAGCTATGCAGTACAGATTTACAGCAGCATAATTCAGACTGACTTCTCCAAATAATACGTCTTCTGACAACACTTTTAAAGTGGCAAGATAGCTTGGAAAAGTACAGAATTGTCTTGAGATATCACATCCCCCAGCAGAATTCAAAATACTGCTGCAAAACTGACAAAATAGAACCTAAATTGTAATGTGATATAGTAAAGCAGCTGATAGATTGCACCCTGCACCAAAAATTGCTAACTCAGTGCCCAACAGAAAAACCACAGAGCTGTAGGAACAGTGAGAGAAGTCTTAACTCTATGGGCCAAAAAATAGCCAAATGAATATGACGTAAGTACACAGTATTGTCCAACTTGCTTAGATACATAATGGACCTCTTTTTAAAATTACAAAGGTGACACGGAACATTGGAGAAGGTGTGTGGATTACCAGTTGAAACTCTGGAAATGCTTTTTAAAATATTTGCCATTTGTTTAATATGTTGGACAGTGCTAAGTGAAGCTTAAGGGAAAAGTGGTTTTGGTGTGTGAGTATTTAAATGTTGTTTTTACTGTTAGTTGAAGCCTATAGAGAATTTACATCATGATTAAAATTCTCATGCTTTATTTTATAAATAACTTTTTTTCAGTTAAGAATGCTCATGATATAAGATATTAATGTATCAGAGTCTTTTAAAAGACAATTTGAGACTTTGTATGATTAGAGAATGATTACATTTTTGGATGATTTGGGGAAATATAGTGCCATGAGATGGCACATCCTAAATACATGTTTTTGCCCTTCAGCTCACTTCATATTTACTATAATATGACACTCTACATATAAAGGCTTAATTTGAATTTCACTCAATAATGCTCTTTATCTAGTTATTATTGACAAATATTTTATTGCTATGCAACTGAAAATGCTTTGGTTGCTGATGTAGTCATACTTTAAGATGGATGTGACCATAGTTGCTAAAAATAATGCTAGACACATAGTAGATCTTTAATATTGTTGATTGAGCCATTGATTAGTTTCTTAAATCAGGACATAGAAAAGAATTAAAGTGAATTGTGAATGCCCAGAGGCTTTTCTTATCTTATAGAAGAGGCTAGTGACCTTTACATCTCCCATTCTCATCTGTATTTCTTGTAGTTTTGAAAGTGGGTATTGACCACTGCCCTTAAATTCCATCTTACATAGGAACAATCAGAGGGATGAGAACTCTACTTTTATAAAAGGCTATTGACAATAACTCTTCTGCTTCCGTCTAAAATAAAGGCTTTATCCTACCTTCTTCTGTTGCCCTCAAACAAGAACATCTTAAAAATCTGTTTATCACTATATAGCCAAATGATTTCTTTTATATTTTTATTTAAAGCACATGATCTCATACTTTGAACAATGAATGGTGAGGGGTCTTTATTTCTATCAAGAGTAACTTTAGCATTGAAAGGAAAAAACTCAACTTCAAGAAGAAAATTATGTTTTTGCTAACAGAGAATTAAGTATTCTTACTTCTGTACCTTTAGCTTTCAGAATAGAGAACTTTCCACATTTTCCAGGATACACATTGTTTGTCTTACACTGCAAAAGAAAAAAAAAGTATAAGAGCAGTATAGTCAACAAAATAAATAAAAATTTATAAACAACAAAAGGAAATAGTCAAAGCAAAGGAATACCCACATTGTCAAGGTAAAATAATTCCTGAGTTGTGGCTCTTTTTTCACTATTAATATGGAATGCTCCTTCCCCCCAGCTGGAGGCATAAAAGGGATTAGGACTCTCAGGTGTCCACTGAGCTGGTTGAACAATAGGTAAAACTAGGTTCAGTGCTGTCCTGCAAACTGGAAATTACCTTCTCATGCTTTAGATTTAAATTTGTAGTAATGATGGACAGTATAGGTATATAATATTTTCTTAATGTGTTGCTAATATAAATAAAATCAACAAATAGGAATTATGCTGAATTTAAGTCTCACTGAGCCTCACTGAAATTCCCCATGGCCTTTTGTAAGCAAAGTTGACTATACATATCTGCAGGTTTGCTCTTTGCCATTGAATGGTTCTTTCCTTTTTCTTTCTCCCTACTTTTTGTCTTAAGGTCCATCATTCCCTCCAAAGCTTATTCATGTAAGTAGAGACTCTGCAGCATAATGAACATTTGCTTAAATCTGTAGGATATGGGCTCCTGGGTGGCTCAGTTGGTTAAGCGACTGCCTTCGGCTCAGGTCATGATCCTGGAGTCCTGGGATCGAGTCCGGCATCGGGTTCCCTGCTCAGTGGGGAGTCTGCTTCTCCCTCTGCCCCTCCCCCCTCTCATGCTCTCTCTATCTCATTCTCTCTCTCAAATAAATAAATAAAATCTTTTAAAAAAAATCTGTAGGATATACCGTATGAAAGGAAAAATATTATCAAATATTTGTAAAATTATGTTTTGGTGAAGTCGTACAAATATCAGTGTCTTCCTAAAGTAGTCCAATTTTCTACGTATCGCACTGAGAAACTGGAGACATAGTTATTTGACATTTTCCCCAGATGACCACTTTATTATAAACTGTGTAAAACTTCACAGACTTACTTGCTGCGTAGACACATAAGTCGATAGATATTGAATTTTACCTGGGGCACATCAGTTATTAAGAGATGTTGAATAGCATGGGTTAATTTCAACTGGTCTGGATTGATCGCATGCTGATCTCCAGATCTACCTGAAGCCTGATGGTGACCCTTGCCCCAGGCTATAAGATATACCAACTGGAGGTAAATGATGTTCTGTAATCATGAATTTGTGAGTTGTTTTGGAGGCAGAATATATTCATGTGGCAGCATTGTTTGGTAATAACAACAGGATTGGTGCCTGGTTTTGGTAGAACTATTGTTAAGGCTGGCACTGAGGTAACTGTGTGACCAATTTACTATAAGAGACTGGGTTTGCTGATAATGCAGAGCTTCAAGACCTAGAAATAAAATATTCCTGTGTAACCGGTAGTGGGAGGAGAAAGAAGTCAACAGTGGACATCTCTAGACCACTTTCAATGCATGTCCTTTAAAACAGCTGTTGCTGTTTTATTTCCTTTGCTTCTAATTTAGCTCTTGTGTGAATAAAAACTGTTTGAGGCCTGTGAATCCTTCCAGTAATTGAACACTTAAGGCAATTAATGCATAATTAATGCAAACATAAACAGGGAAGTCCAGTAAATATCAAATATGAAAAAAGCAGCAGAGTATCATTAAAGTGAACCAATAATAGGATTAAAGAAACTCAGTAGTGTGGATTGGTTTAGGTGTGCTTAAAAGCATATGGATATTAACTGAGGTATGTAAATCAAGGAGAGAAAATTAATTAGTAAAAGAAAAAGAGGTGTTACTTGCAACATTATACTAGAAACCTGGAAAGGAAAAACTTGGTTGGATATCTTGGCAATGTGTACATATGCAATTTACTGAATAGTTTCATTTCTGGAATGAAACTAAGAGGTGTTCTGGATTAACAGTAGGCTTTCTAGAACGGTGTAAAAGCAAATTTGAGTATGAATTTCCCTTATAATCCAAATTGTTGTTTTAGTCTAAAAGCTATTATATTTTATGAAATATTAATTTTTACTCTATTGAGAGGACATTTTCTTTTTGCTTTTAGTCCATTAATATAAATTATATTGATAGTTTCCTTAATACATCTATCCTTGCATTTCTGTAATAAATTCTTCTTGACTTTTCTCTAATTTATAATTATATAAATTTATTATAATTATATAATGGATTGCTAGTATTATTAACTCATATTTAAGCTAAGTATACACACCTTTTTACTTTATTTTTCATATATGAATTGGGCCTTTAACATATTTCATTTCATATACTCTCAATATGTGATTTTGAAACCAAGGTTTTAGTGGGTGCTAAAAATGAAAGGGAGGTACTTTCCTTTTTTCTTATTTTATTATAAAATATGTAAGATAGAGATATCATGGGTTTTGAAAATTTGAACAGATTGATTACTAAATCTGCCTAGTGAAGATGTTTTTTAAAAAAGATTTGCTTATTTATTTGAGAGAGATAGAAAGCACAAGTGGGAGGGGCAGAGGGAGAGGGAGAAAGAATCTTAAGCAGACTCCACACTGAGCGTAGAGTCTGTCGGTGTCAGGGCTCGATCACACGACCCTGTGATCATGACCTGTGCCAAAACCAAGAGTCAGATGCTTAACCTACTTTGTCACCCAGGCGCCCCTGGTGTGGTCATTTTTAAAATAGTGCTTGCATGTTTTCAATAATTTTCCCATTCAGTGTTGACATCTGATTCCCAACCTAGGATTCTGGGTTATGTGTTTGACTCATTTGCAACCAATAGAATGCTGTATTCATGACGTTAGGTGACTTTATTAATTTTTTTTTAAGATTTTTTTTTATTTATTCATTTGACAGAGATACAGACAGAGAGAGCATGAGCAGGGGGAGAGGCAGAGGGAGAGGGAGAAGCAGGCTCCCCGCTGAGCCAGAAGCCCAATGAGAGGCTCAATCCCAGGACCCCAGGATCATGACCTGAGCCAAAGGCAGATGCTTAACCAACTGAGCCACCCAGGCACCCCAACGCTAGGCAACTTTAAAGGTGAGAAAAAGGACAGGAACTTGTCATATAGTACTCTTTAACTTCTCACTGTAGTGAAATCTAGTCACCATTCAAAAACTTCCAATTATCCTAAAAGCCATAAGTTGTAGCAGCCTCATATTGGAGTTTCAATTGATATTCCCAGCTGATTCCAGCTTTTCAGTCATCCTTTTCAAACATTAAACATGTGAGTGATGACATCTTAAACCCTTCAGACCAACGCATCCAGCACCCAAGTAAGAGTCAACTCCATGAAGAAAAAAATAAGCACTTACCTGAACCCTGTTCATATCCTTGATTCACAGAATCCCTGAGTTAAAATAAAATGGTTGTTTTAAACCACTAAGTTTGGGATAGTCTAATATGCAGCAAAAGATATACTGAACATAATTTGTTACTGGAAGTGGGCCACTGACACAACAAAAACCTGAGAATATGTGATACTGGTTTGAGTCTAAGCAGTGAGTAAGAAGCTGAAAAGTCTTAGAAGAGAATTTTAGAAGAAACCTGACTGTTTTCCAGGTATCTCCTGGTGAAACCTTAAAGAAATTTGGAAGCTGAAGGAAAAGAAACAGTGCTAAATAGTGGCAGAATATTCAACATTTTCACCTGTGATAACGTGAAAAATAGAAAATATACCTAATGTACAGATAGATCTGACTGAGGGTATATCCTGGCAGCTTGCAGAAAACACCAATTAGTTTTTTTAGATAAGATAGAAATAGAGATGTGCTAAAGGAAGTTATCCATTTACCCAGAGTGTATTCTCACTGTAGCACAAATTTCACAAATTTTGATAAGCTTTATTTTTTATTTTTACTTTATCATTTTGTAAAGATTTCTTTATTTATTTAGGGGGATAAAGAGAGAGAGAGAGTGAGTGAGCGTGTGGGGAGGGGCAGAAGGAGAGGAAGAGAAAGAATCTCAGGCAGACTCCCCACTGAGTGGGGAACTGGAAGTAGGGCTTGATCTCAGGACCCTGAGATAATGACCTGAGCCAAAATCAAGTGTCCATCGCTCGACTGACTGAGCCACCCACGTGCTCCCTATGCTTTATTTTTTCTTTTCATTGAGTCAAAGTATTTTCAAATACTTTTTGTGATTTTTGATCTATTATATATTCATGCTTTTAAAATTTCAGATATTTGACCATTTTGTCAAATATCTGTATGTTATTGATCATTAGTATAACTTCATTTTGTCAGGGAGTGTGCTCTGTGTGAGTTCAATTATTTTCCATTTATTAAGAATCATTTTAAGATCCAGAAGATGTTCTGTCTTGTAGAATATTCCTTGCACACTTAACTGTGTATCCCAGTGCTTTAGGTGGAGTTATCAATAATTATCAATTAGGGCAGGTTGCTTAACAGTTTTTTCCAAGAGTTATATATCCTTATTGAATTTCTCAGTAATTTTAATCAATTGTTAAGAGTGGAGTGTTGAAATTTCCAATTATAAATGGTATTGGCCTATTTCTTCTTTTAATTCTGTCTCTTTTTTTCTTTAGATAACCCAAAGCTCTATTATTATTATTAGGGGCATACACATTTGGCTTTGTTCTATTGGGACTGAGCTAGTTTCAATAAAGTTAAGCAAGTTTGAATCCACCTTATGCCTATCTTTTCCTGACAATAAAGTTACCTATTTTAAAATGAAAAAAGAAGATAAAAATTGTCCCCTTCATCATTATGAAAAATACTACTATATTCCTTGTTTATAAATCTAATTTGTCTAAGATTAATATAGCCCCTCCAATTTCAGTATACTTAATATTTGCATTATATATCTTTTCCATTCTTTGCACTTAACACACAAATGTCTTTCTTTATATTTCAGTTGGCTTCCTGTAGACAGCACAAAGTTGAGTCTTCCTTTTTCTTTCTATTTAACATTTCTTTCTATTTAACATCCTTTAGTTGGATGGTTTGGAATATTTACATTTCTCAATAGGAACAAGTTTAAAATCACATTTTTGCTAGTTGCTTTCTATTTGTCTTATCTGCACTTGGTACTTTTTGTCTTATGCTTTCTTTTTTTTCTTTAATATTTAGTTTTGTTTATGCTTGGCTTATCAGACTGCATTGTTTTGTTTTCTATTTTTGTGATTACTCTATGGTTTCATATGTGTGTGTATGTATATGTTTAACTTATCACTGTTTATTTTCAAATTATACCATTTCAAATATAATGTAAAAGCCTATAAAAGTGTATTTCCTTTTTCTACTTCCATGATTCATGCTAATTGTTGTCATACACATTGTTGTTATACATACTTTAAAAAATTTTTAAAGCCCCATAATACTTGATTATAATTTCTACTTTAAAGTGATTACAGGGGTGCTTGGCTGGCTCAGTTTTTTGAGCCTCTGACTCTAGCTCATGTCATGATCTCAGGGTCATGGGATGGCCTGCATCTGGCTCCCTGCTCAGTGGGGTGTCTATTTCCCCCTCTCTCTTCATCTGCCTCTCCCCCAGCTCGTGTACTCTCTCTCTCTCAAATAAATAAATAAATAAATAAATAAATAAATAAATAAATAAATAAATAACTGTGATCTCTCTCTTTTGCTCTCATTCTCTTTCTCAAAAAGCTCTTGTTCTGGTGGAAACAAGATGCCATGTTGTGAGTAGTTCAGGCCAACATCCAGTTTGGACCTGAAGGCCTTTGAGCAGTTATGTGAATGAGTTTTAGAAGTGGATGTTATGAACCCTGCCAGTAGTCATGTGCGAAATCGCATAAGTGGATTTTTGAGATCTTCCAACAGTCATGAGGGTGAACTGGTAAGTGGATTATCCCCCACAGAGCCTTAAGATAACCAGTGTCAAATGATATATTGATTGCAGCCTCATGAGATGCCCCAAGTAAGTGGCACCCAACTGAGCTATGCACAGGTGACTGACCCACAGAATCTGTCAGGTTAAAAACTAAGTTTGTTTTCTTAGGCTACCATGTCTGAGATAATTTGTTACACAACAATAAATAGCAAATACACAAATTACCTTCTTCATATTTTGTGATGGAATTTATTCAAGATGATTCAGAACTTGACTGAAACTGTAAGACTAAAGACATAAAGAATGATGTACATAAATTGTAATCTAATTGGTAAATTTGCTTATTAGAAAGGTATCAGTTAAACCAACCTTGCAGCCCAGGAATAAATCCCACTTGGTCGTGGTGAATAATCCTTTTAACGTACTGTTGGATCCTATTGGCTTGTATTTTGATGAGAATTTTGGCATCCATGTTCATCAGGGATATTGATCTGTAATTCTCCTTTTTGATGGGATCTTTGTCTGGTTTTGGGATCAAGGTAATGGTGACCTCATAAAACGAGTTTGGAAGTTTTCCTTCCATTTCTATTTTTTGGTACATTTTCAGAAGAATAGGTATTAATTCTTCTTGAAATGTTTGGTAGAATTCCCCTGGGAATCCATCTGGCCCTAGGCTCTTGTTTGTTGGGAGATTTTTGATGACTGCTTCAATTTCCTTAGTGGTTATAGGTCTGTTCAGGTTTTCTATTTCTTCCTGGTTCAGTTTTGGTAGTTTATACATCTCTAGGAATGCATCCGTTTCTTCCTGATTATCTAATTTGCTGGCATATAGTTGCTTTTAATATGTTCTTTTAATTATTTGTATTTCTTTGTTGTTGGTTGTGCTCTCTCCTCTTTCATTCATGATTTTATTTATTTGGGTCCTTTCTCTTTTTTTTTTTTTTTTGATAAGTCTGGCCAGGGGTTTATCAATCTTACTAATTCTTTCAAAGAACCAGCTCCTAGTTTCGTTGATCTGTTCTACTCTTCTTTTGGTTTCTATTTCATTGATTTCTGCTCTGATCTTTATTATTTCTCTTCTCCTGCTGGGTTTAGGCTTTATTTGCTGTTCTTTCTCCAGCTCCTTTAGGTGTAGGGTTAGGATGTGTATTTGAGACCTTTCTTGCTTCTTGAGAAAGGCTTGTATTGCTATATACTTTCTTCTTAGGACTGCCTTTGCAGCATCCCAAAGATTTTGAACAGTTGTGTTTTCATTTTCTTTGGTTTCCATGAATTTGTTTAATTCTTCTTTAATTTCCTGGTTGACCCATTCATTCTTTAGTAGGATGCTCTTTAGCCTCCATATATTTGAGTTCTTTCCGACTTTCCTCTTGTGATTGAGTTCTAGTTTCAAAGCATTGTGGTCTGAAAATAGGCAGGGAATGATCCCCATCTTTTGGTACCGGTTGAGACCTGATTTATGACCTAGGATGTGATCTATTCTGGAGACTGTTCCATGGGCACTAGAGAAGAATGTGTATTCTGTTGCTTTGGGATGGAATGTTCTGAATATATCTGTGAAGTCCATTTGGTCCAGTGTTTCATTTAAAGTCTTTATTTCCTTGTTGATCTTTTGCTTAGATGATCTGTCCATTTCAGTGAGGGGGGTGTTAAAGTCCCCCACTATTATTGTATTGCTGTCAGTGTGTTTCTTTGCTTTTGTTATTAATTGGCTTATATAAGTGGCTGCTCCCATGTTAGGGGCATAGATATTTACAATTATTAGATCTTCTTGTTGGATAGACCCTTTAAGTATGATATAGTGTCCTTCCTCATCTCTTATTAAAATCTAATTTGTCTGACATCTGCAAATCAATCAATGTGATACATTACATTAATAAAAGAAAGAACAAGAATCATATGATCCCCTCAATAGATGCAGAAAAAGCATTTGACAAAGTACAGCATCTTTTCTTGATCAAAACTCTTCAGAGTATAGTGATAGAGGGTACATACCTCAATGTCATAAAAGCCATCTACAAGAATCCCATAGCAAACATCATTCTCAATGGGGAAAAACTGAGAACTTTCCCCCTAAGGTCAGGAACACAGCAGGGATTTCCACTATCACCACTGTTATTCAACAGAGTACTAGAAGTCTTAGCCACAGCAATCAGACAACAAAAAGAAATAAAAGGCATCCGAATTGGCAAAGAAGAAGTCAAACTCTCACTCTTTGCAGATGATATGATACTTTATGTGGAAAACCCCAAAGACTCCACCCCAAAACTGCTAGAACTCATACAGGAATTCAGTCAAGTGGCAGGATATAAAATCAATGCACAGAAGTCAGTGGCATTCCTATACACCCACAACAAGACAGAAGAAAGAGAAATTAAGGAGTTGATCCCATTTAATATTGCACTGAAAACCATAAGATACCTAGGAATAAATCTAACCAAAGAGGCAAAGAATCTGTACTCAGAAAACTATAAAATACTCATGAAAGAAATTGAGGAAGACACAAAGAAATGGAAAAATGTCCCATGCTCATGGATTGGAAGAACAAATGTGAAGATGTCAATGCTACCTAGAGCAATCTACACATTCAATGCAATCCCCATCAAAATACCATCCACTTTTTTCAAAGAAATGGAGCAAATAATCCTAAAATTTCTATGGAACCAGAAAAGACCCCGAATAGCCAGAGGAATGTTGAAAAAGAAAAGCAAAGCTGGCGGCATCACAATTCCGGACTTCCAGCTCTATTACAAACTGTCATCATCAAGACAGTATGGTACTGGCACAAAAACAGACACATAGATCAATGAAACAGAATAGAGAGCCCAGAAATGGACCCTCAACTTTATGGTCAATTAATCTTTGACAAAGCAGGAAAGAATGTCCAATGCAAAAAAAACAGTCTCTTCAACAAATGGTGTTGGGAAAATTGGACAGCCACATGCAGAAGAATGAAACTGGACCATTTCCTTACACCACACACAAAAATAGACTCAAAATCGGTGAAAGACCTCAATGTGAGACAGGAGTCCATCAAAATCCTAAAGGAGAACACAGGCAGCAACCTCTTTGACCTCAGCCGCAGCAACTTCTTCCTAGAAACATCACCAAAGGCAAGGGAAGCAAGGGCAAAAATGAACTATGGACTTCATCAAGAGAAAAAGCTTTTGCACAGCAAAAGAAACAGTCAACAAAACCAACAGACAACCGACAGAATGTATTTGCAAGATATTTGCAAATGACATGTCAGATAAAGGGCTAGTATCCAAAATCTATAAAGAACTTATCAAACTCAACACCCAAAGAACAAATGATCCAATCAAGAAATGGGCAGAAGACATGAACAGACATTTTTCCAAAGAAGACATCCAAATGGCCAACAGACATATGGAAAAGTGCTCAACATCTCTCGGCATCAGGGAAATCCAAATCAAAACCTCAATGAGATACCACCTCACATCAGTCAGAATGGCTAAAATTAACAAGTCAGGAAAAGACAGATGTTGGTGAGGATGCAGAGAAAGGGGAACCCTCCTACACTGTTGGTACCATGCAAGCTGGTACAGCCACTCTGGAAAACAATATGGAGGTTCTTCAAAAAGTTGAAAATAGAGCTACCATACAACCCAGCTATTGCACTACTGGGTATTTACCCCAAAGATACAAATGTAGGGATCCGAAGGGGTACATGCACCCTGATGTTTATAGCAGCAATGTCCACAATAGCCAAACTATGGAAAGAGCCAAGATGTCCATCAACAGATGAATGGATAAAGAAGATGTGGTATATAGATACAATGGAATATTATGCAGCCATCAAAAGGAATGAAATCTTGTCATTTGCAAGGACGTGGATGGAACTGGAAGGTATTATGCTGAGCGAAATAAGTCAATCAGAGAAAGACATGTATCATACAATCTCACTGATATGAGGCATTCTTAATCTCAGGAAACAAACTGAGGGTTGCTGGAGTGGTGGGGGTGGGAAGGATGGGGTGGCTGGGTGATAGACATTGGGGAGGGTATGTGCTATGGTGAGTGCTGTGAATTGTGTGGGACTGCTGAATCACAGACCTGTACCTCTGAAACAGATAATACATTATATGTTAAAAAAAAGAAGAAGATAGTAGGAAGGGAAAAATGAAGCGGGGGAATCAGAGGGGGAGATGAACCATGAGAGACGATGGACTCTGAGAAACAAACTGAGGGTTCTAGAGGGGAGGAGAGTGAGGGGATGGGTTAGCCTGGTGATGGCTTAAAGAGGACACATATTGCATGGAGCACTGGGTGTTATGCACAAACAATGAATCATGGGACACTACATCAAAAACTAATGATGTAATGTATGGTGATTAACATAACATAATAAAATAAAATTTAAAGAAATTAAAAAAAGAAAGGTATCAGTTAAAAATTTGGAAACTTGTTGGAGAAATAGATCATAAATAAGGAAAGCAGAATGGCTGGAATGAAACCTGTGGTTTCTGGATTGGAGTCAGTGGTGTCAGTATGGACTTACTGTTTGTAAATACAAATGCAGAAAAATAGACTCATAAATACATACAGATATGTGTATTAGCATGAGGCATTGTTCATGTCCATATTCTCTAGGTGAAAGCAGTCACACCTCAGTAGTGATATGCACACTTAACACCAAGAACATAGTTCCTAAATATGATTCTCCAATAAAAGGAGTTGAGTTTCCCTGGAGAAGTGATTGATTATAGGGCTGGGCGAGGAAAATGCAAAATGGACTCAAGCAATTTGTGGTGCCAGAAAATAAGGGAATGGGTATATGAAAAAATATGGACATATCAGAAGTGCACTAGAGCTGACCTTAGAGTTCCCAAGGGCCAAATCTGGAATAACTTAAGTTTAAAAATGAATAGGTATAGTGTTGGATTTTAAACCCCTATTTAAGATAAACATCTGTGAGCCTATACTGAGATAAATAACTGGATAAAGAACTAAGTAGGGAAGAAGTAGCAACTCTTCCTTATGAAAAACTCCATTTAACAAATGTAGATTAAATGAGGGAAATAGAAAATTACTATTACCATACCACAGTCAAAATGGCTGCAGGCAGTATCTTCCAATGGATGCTAAAATGTCTAAATTGAAACAATATTTGCATAGTCTCAAAATAATTCCTTCAAAATATGTAGTAATTACATTTTTAGGAATAGTAAGATCAAATGGATAATTCTGTCAGACACCATTAGTAGCCAGTTGATTAAGGTTAAGGTCATCAGTAACATAAATAAGCATCATGCATCGTCTGATACAATATGCTGAACAGAGCATATGACTGCTCTACTATTCTTTCCAAAAAAATCCATTACCATGATCTAATTTTGAGAAAAACACTAGAAAAACCAAAATGGAAGATAATTACAAAGAATAACTGACCAGTACCCTTCAAGAATGTAGAGGGCAAGAAAGACAAGGAAAGACTATAAAGTGTTGCTGATTAGAGAACACTTAGGACATATGACAAACTGAGAAAAATGTGGAATCTTGGGTTGGATCATAGAATAGAAAAAAAATATATGAATGGGAAAATCACTGAAATTTAGTTTAGTTTGTGGTTTAGTAAACAGCGTTGTGTCAGTGTTAACTCATTATATTCTATAAATATTTTATTGTTGTTATATAAGATACTAGTCTAAGCAGAAACTGGGAGAAAAGCCTATATATACCCTCTGCACTATTTTTGCACCTTTTCTATAAATTCAAATTTATCTCAAACATAAAAAGAAATAGCTAAGTGCAGCAATAACTAAGGGAAAATAATGGCTTAGAACAATAGGGTATCACTGATAATCTCTCTCCAAAAAGTCTTAACAACTACAAAACTTTTCTAAAACCGCCCTTTATTTTGCCCAAACTTTTCTAACAAAAATGGAATGCCCTTAAAATGAAATAATCTGACTCTTTTGGGAATCTAAATTAAAATGGAGAGATTTATAAACATTATTTATTGGTGCCTATAATAGCCTGTTACAATATAATTAACTTGAATATTGCAGATCATTAATAAGGAAGGTGGCAAAGAGACAAGGACTTTCAGGTATAAGCATGATAGATACACAGAAGAATCACTGTTTCAATTGAAATTACTGTAGTGTGGGTATGCAGAACAGAGTCTAGCAATTCTTTCATAAGGGTATTTGGCAGATGGACTCATAGTGCATGTGTGTTAGTGCAGGAGATATTCTGTTAATAGACCAATAGTTCCAACAGCCGACACGTTCCGGAGACATAATGGTCCATCATATCAATGATCAGTGACCTTAAAGGCTATAAATACACTGTAACTGTCTTTTGTGTCAAGAATGTGCAAGCTAAAGGGTGCCCAAGAACCATAACTTGCAATGGTACAGTCCCTAAATATGACTCTACGTGATGGACTGTGACTGCTGAGAATGAGCCGTCATCGTCTACTGGATCGGTAATCGGGCATTGTTAATATTCATAGGAGTTGCACAGCAAAATCCTCCATATATGCCAGTAAAGGAAAAATACACCCTTTAACCTTCATTTGTCCAGGTTAATTAAAAAAAATGTCAACCACCATGTCTTGAAATACTGTTATGGAAGTTTATCAGTAATGTCTGCATTAAAGGAGAAAAAATGAATTTTAGAAACTCTTTAATAGACTAAAGAAAGAATTTATCTTGATGAAATATTTCTTGCTTACTGGATTATTCCCACAATATTTCATCCTCCTAAGCTTGGCAATTTCCAGAGTAGTTTTTTCCATTTCCTGTCAAAATTAGGAACACATCATCCTTTTATTTACACATTTAGTAATAAAAAATGAAAAAAAATTATGGTAACCTTGATGAATAAGAGCATCTTTTGTCTCAATTATTTGCTTATATTTTCCTTTAATACCTAGGAAAATCACCTCAGTCTTCTCTTTTTATTTGCATACCCAGAATTTTTTCCTCCCCATGGGCACATTAACATTATTTCAGAATTCCATTCCATCTGCTATATTCACTTGTTTAATCTGTCCTCGAGTTAACAGGGAAGAGCTAACAGGATACGAGCTTGGTACTAAAAAGTAGTTCATTCCATTGTTTTGAACTCTTATAGACACACATATGCATGCTTATTGTGGTAGTAATCATGGATATAAATGACTGATATTTTCAGAAACACTGAGATTAGTTATCAGAGTGATCCTAAGAATGAGGCATTGTGAAGTACCTGGATCTCAACTGAATATATTTAAAAGAAATACTCTTTTTCCTTTCTAGTGAGCTCTTTAACTTGAATTACCCCCAAATTACTACAACTTGTTGATACCATAAAAAATGTGAATTGGTAGCACCCATGAAAACATGGGAAAAATAATAGATAAAATAACAGAATAGGCAACAACTTAATAATAACAAGGTATAGGACAAAATCTTAAGCAGATATGAAAATAATTGCAAAGTAAAAATGAAAAAAACTATTTTTAATGCACTATTGCATTAAATAATTAATTTTTATGGGAGGAAAAATTGCTTTCATCAGCTTACCCTTCTAAATGATTAAATGTAACATCACATTACAAGCCTGCTTTTAGTAATATGGTAAAAACCATTTTGACCACTACACCCTGATAAATAATTTAATGATACTTACCTAAAAATATGTGTTGTGCATGCCAAATTGGATGTTAAAACTTCAAGTCATTTGTGGAGTCAATAGTACACAAACTGCATCTTTTACTCTGAGTAATATGTAGGAAAACACCAAACATTTGTCAAGATGACAAACACAAATGTCCTTTAAGTCATCGGAAAGTACTAAAGAGAATTTGTAAGAATGATGCTATAAAATACAGTTTCTTTAATGATTTAAGTTACTTTAAGTTGGTGTAAATAAAAGAACTCTGGATTTAGAATTGAAAGATCTGGGTTTGAATGCCAACTCTAATAATTATTAACTATATGATATAGAGAATATTAAATTGTTCTTTTAAGGTCTGTGTCCTTGTCTAGGGCAGAATTCAATAGTGTTTGTGAACACACATCCACACTATACTATATATGATTTACTAGTATATAGCATTATTATTATTATTTTTTTAAGATTTTATTTATTTATTTATTTGAGAGAGAGAGAGAAACAGCATGAGAGGGGATAGGGTCAGAGGGAGAAGCAGGCTCCCTGCTGAGCCGGGAGCCCGATGTGGGACTCGATCCCAGGACTCCGGGATCATGACCTAAGCCGAAGGCAGTTGCTTAACCAACTGAGCCACCCAGGAGCCCAGCATTATTATTATTTTCACCGAATTATTTTTTATTTATGTAAAGTATAATTCAGACTTTGGTGTGTACAACTCTGCTTGTTTTGGTGAATGCATAGAGTCATATATCCACTATTACAGTCATGGATATAGAATAGTCCCATCAACTCAAATATTTCCTTGTTTTGTCCCTTTGTAGTCACCCCCTTGGCTCTACTTCCAGACCCTGTTAACCACTGATTTGTTTTCATTTTATTGTTAGCCTTTTCCAGATGTCATATAGATGGAATCAAATAATATTAGTAAATTGAGTATCATTTCTTTCATTTATCAAAATGCATTTGAGATCCAGCCATGTTTTTTTTTCATGAATCAATAGCATGTTCTTTATTCTTCCTCAGTGGTATTCCAAGTCTTCCAAAGAATGTGTATACCAGAGTTTGGATATTCATTCACCAGTTGAAGGACATCTGAGCTGTTTGTTTCCAGTTTGGGGATTTTAAGTAAAGATGCCATAAACATTAACATATAGGATTTGAGTGAATGTAAGTTTTCATTTCTTTGGACTAAATATCTAGGAGTGTGGTAGTTTTATTAAGTATGTTTAATTTGTAAAACACTGCTGAACACCTGTTTTCCAAACTGGCTCCACCAATTTGCATTCCCAATAGCAGTGTGTGAATGTTGCTCTGTATCCTCTCCAGCACTTGGTATTTTCAGGTGTTTTGGGTGGGGCATGCATAACATTTAACAGGTGTGCATGGTATATAGTATTGTGGTTTTAATTTGCATTTCCCTAAAAGTTAATGGTGCTGATTATCTTTTCATATGCTTATTTGCCATCCAGATATCTTCTTTGCTGAAGTTTCTACTTAAATCTTTTGCCCATATATTTATTGGGTTATATGTTTCATTCCTGTTGAGTTTTGAGGGTTCCCAAAAATTCTGGATATGTTCTTTTTCAAGAATATGACTGGCAAATATATTCTTCCTTTCAATAGCATTTTTGTTTTTCTGTTTTTGCATTAAGAAAGGTTTTAATTTTGATGAAGTTTATTTTTTGTCTCTTATGGTTACTCCTTTCATCCCCTTGACTTATTCATTCCATAAGAGACAGCCTGTGCCTCCCACTTTCCTTCACCCATTTGCCCATCTCCCTGCCTCCCTACCCTCTAGTACCTGCCACTTTGTTCTCTGTCTTTATGGGTCTGTTTCTGCTTTTGTTTTTTTGTTTTTGTTTTTTTTTTAGATTTTACATGTAAGTGAAATCATATGGTATTTGTTTCTCTCCGTCTGACTTATTTCAGGTAGCATAATAACCTCTAGGTCCATCCATGTTGTTGGAAATAGTAAGATCTCATTTTTTTTTATGGCTGAGTAGTATTCATACACACACACACACACACACACACACACACACACCCCACATCTTCTTTATCTATTCATCTATCAGTGGACACTTATGTTGCTTCCATATCTTGGCTATTATAAACAATGGTGTAATAAACATAAGGGTGCATAGCTTTTCAAATTAGTGTTTTCATTTTCTTTGGGTAAATGCTCAGTAGAATTTTTTGATTATATAGTATTTATATTTTTAATTTTTTGAGGAATCTCCATACTGTTTTCCACCATGACTGCACTACTTTACCTTTTCACCCAAGTTGCACAAGGGTTCTTCTTTCTCCATATCCTGGCCACCACTTGTTATTTCTTATCTTTTTGATACTAGCCATTCTGACTGGTGTGAAGTGATATCTTATTGTGGTTTTGATTTACATTTTTTTGATAATCAGTGATGTTGAGCAGTTTTTTATGTTTGTTGGCTATCTGTATATCTTCTTTGGAGAAATATCTATTCAAGATCTCTGCCCATTTTTAATTGGATTATTTGGGCTTTTTGGTGTTGAGTTGTGTAAGTTCTGTACATATTTTGGATATTAACTCCTTATTAGATACAGCATTTGCAAATATCTTTTATCATTCAGTAGGTTGCCTTTTTTGTTTTATTGTTGGATTCCTTCACTGTGCAAAAGCTTTAAAACTTTTTAGTTTGGTGTAGTCTCAATAGTTTACTTTTGCTTTTGTTTCCCTAGCCTGAAGAGACGTATCTAGAAATGTGTTGCTAAGGCCAATGTCGAAGAGGTTACTACCTATATTTTCTTCTGAGTTTAACAGTTTAAGTCTCACATTTAGGTCTTTAATTCATTTTGAGTTTATTTTTGGATATGGTATAAGAAAGTGGTCCAGTTTCATTTTTTTTTACATTTAGCTGTTCCAATTACCCAGCACCATTTACTGAAAAGACTATCTTTTCTCCACTGTATGTTCTTGTCTCCTTTGTTAGAGATTAATTGACCATATAAGCGTGGGTTTGTTTCTGGGTTCTTTATTCTGTTCCATTGATCCATGTGTCTGTTTTTTTGCCAATACCATACTGTTTTGATTACTACAGCTTTATAGTATATCTTGAAATCTGAAATTGTGATACTTCCAGCCTTGGTCGTCTTCTCAAGATTGCTTTGGCTATTCAGGGTCTTTTGTGGTTCCATATAAAGTTTAGGATTATTTGCTCTAGTTCTATGAAAAATGCTATTGGCATTTTTATAAAGATTGTATTTAATTTGTAGATTGCTTTGGGTAGTATGGACATTTTAACAATACTAATTCTTCCAATCCATGAGCATGGTATATCTTTCCATTTGTTTGTCATCTTCAGTTTCTTTCATCTGTGTTTCTTGCTGTTACCATTATAATTTCCTTTTTCTTTTTTAAGTTTACTGATTTAGTCTTATTTTTCTAGTTTTTATTTTTAATTAATTAATTAATTAATTATTTTTAAGTAGGCTCCATGCTCAGCATGGAGCCCAATGTGGGGTTTGAACTCACGACTCTGAGATCAAGACCTGAGCTAAGATCAAGAGTTGGACGCTTAAGCAACTGAGCCACCCTGGCGCCCCTCTTATTTTTCAAGTTTTTAAAATGTAATTTTTGATTTGTCTTTTGAGACCTTTCTATTTTTCTAAAACTTATTTCATGTTCTAAATTTATCTCTAAACATAACTTCAGCTGCATCTTTCATTTTTATATGTATTTTGGTTTTCATACACTTCAAATAGTAATCTTCCATGAGACTTTTTGAATCATTTAAATTATGTGTTTTTTTCTAAATATTTGAGATTTTAAAGATATCTTTCTGATATTGATCTCTGGTTTTAATTCTATAGCGGTTCACTCAAGAACATATTTTGCAGGAGTTCTTTTAAATTCGTTAACTTGTCCTTTTGGCTCAGAATATGATATATTGGTGACTATATCATGTTCATTTTCAAAAAAGATATGTATTTTTTTCCTCTTGGTTGTAGAGTTCTATGACATCAGCTTAGTAGTGTTGTTCAGATCATCTCTATCTTTACCGATTTTCTGACTACTTGTTTTATTTATTATTGAGAAAAGAGTGTTGAAGACTCAAATTATATGTGGATTGCCTTGTCCTCTTTCTAGTTCTATTAATTTTTATTTCCTGTCTTTTGAAGCTCTGTTTTTAGGTGCATAGATATTGAGACTCAATCTATCGTTCTTGAGAATTAATCACTTGTCATTATATAATGTCTGTCTTTATTCCTGATAATGCTCATTGTGCTGAAGTCCACTTTAGCTAATATTAATATAATTACTCCAGGATATTTTTTTACTAGTTTTTGAAATATATATATATCCCATTTCTTTACTGTTAATTTATCTGTATCCTTAACTTACTCTCCCTTAACTTCTTGATAAGTAAAAAAGAAAACAACAACAAAAGACACAGTATTGCTGATTTTATATGATTTTTGTGAGGGTCAAATAAGATAATCCATGTAGTTATTATTTTGGTGACTGGCATATAGATAATATTTATTTAATGTAGCTAATTTTACAATATTATCACCCTTCAACTTTGAAATTGTAACTCATATATCAGTTGATGTTTATTACCTTAAAATTATTTATTCTGAAGAATCCTGAAGAGCTTTGATCTTTAAAGGCTCCACAGTCTTAATTTTCTCAATTTTTTTCTTCTGTCCTTTATTTGGATCTAGTATTATTACAAGTCTTTGACCCAGTCTCTCTTAACTGCTGTTTAATTGTCCATTCATCATACCCTAGCCAGGCCTCATAGGAGACTTAAATAGAAATGGATCACATGTAGTAAACTTTTACTAAATATTTGTGTGCAGTGGAAGAGAAATTTCATATCTGTGCTGCATAGCGTGGCTGTAGTTGCTCATTAAATATTTGCCTTGTTGAAATCTCTGTGAATACCCTATCTTCAGAGGTTTTTCACAGACCAAGCTATTTCAAAGTACCATGTTCATCCTCTAATAATTTGCTATTTCTCTTTTCTCACCTATAATTATTTTGTATTATTATAAATATAATATATAATGTATAATTATAAGTTATTTTTCATTACTTTCTTTTTGGATTCCTTATGAACTCCAATTTCTCCATCTATATTGCAGAGTTAATTCCCCACTACCTACCCAGAAATCAGGTAAGCACCATTTACTCCGTATGTGTAATCATTCTTGATACACTAAGAAAAAATTTACTCTCTTAGTAGCACAAACTGTTAAAAGCCACATTAAGTTTACAAAAAGAAGCTGTGACTTGACTACACTCTGTTTTAAATCATTTCAGTATGTTGGTTTATCACTGATAATTTTATATAACCACTTTAGAATTTGCTTTTAGAGGTCAAATAGAGGTAGACCCCTAAGTGAAAGTTATCCTCGTTGCTTATTCAGATTAAACATATTTAGAAAACTCTTCATTTGAAAAATTTTTTCTTCTGATTGGCTTTGAATGAATAATGATTAGTTCTTATGGAGATTGGGGGGGAAGGGTTCTTTTACTTCTCTGAGTTAAATTGAATAAGTTACTTTTAGTCCTATCTGTAAGCTTAATACATAATATTTTTTGAAATTTAACTACTTGTCTCTTCCATAGTGTGATTATTGGTGGGTGTTTCCAAGTTGAATTCTCTCACATCCATATGTATCCACAATGGACTTTACATATTGGTTGCATTTATTTCAATTACCCATCTGTGGATTAGAAAGTTAGCTGCAAAATTAAAGACTGCCTCTCATGGTAAAATTTGAAAATATAAATTAATGTTAAATTATTATTAATTCCTAACATCATAAATGTGATTTTCCACATAATACTTCATTGGGGTATAGTTGAGATGTCCATATGCTCATTATTTTATCTTTACTTTCAGGTTAATTTTCTGTCTCATGTTTGTAACCATTAAAGACAAATAGGAATAAATAAGCCAGCCTGTATGGCCTTGGGTTTATCAGAGTTGTGTCTCCAGTGAACTGCAGGTGTAGAAATGAATAATTGAATTTTCAGGGGAAGTGTGAGGAAGGTTATGCCAAAAGATGCAATTTCCTAGTAATTGCCATGTTACTCACAGTGGGAAAACAGTTATAGTAACCATGTGCTTATTCCTTCCCAGAGTAGCATTATATTCTTACTCTTATTAGCTTTTCTTATTTATTTCTCTTGAATCAAAGGGATTTCAAGTGTGTTATTCTGTGAATGAAACATAATGCAGCAGTTGGTTTTCATTAAACTCAACTTAGAGAATGGCTTATGGAGCCTAGCAACAAGGAATAAAGAAAGAATTAACCAGAAGCTTTTCTGTCACTGAATTTTGAGAGCCAAGAGTTCATCATAGTTCACTCTGGAGAAAACCAATAATATATTTCATTGCTTCCAATCAGAACCACTTGGTGCTTAAAATAAACGTGAAAAGCATATTATAAGAAAAAGGAAAAATACCTAATACAATATATTTTGTTGAAGTAATATAATTTTAAATAATTCAATGTGCAACTATAACTCCCAAAATTTCTATGAGAAACATAAGGTTTTTTTAGTGTACAATGTGGATGGCTGACATTTTAGTGTTGATATTGCACCCTTGATAACCATGCAGTTGCAGTCATTGCCTTCCCTGTAAGATTCAGGTCAAAAAATTTGACAAAATAAAAGCAAATAATAATTTTCATTGTGGAACTAAAAAACTTAACTATTTTTTTTAATGTTCTTATTTTCTAACTGGTCTCCTGCTTCTAGTCTTGACATACTGTACTTTATTATGAAAACAGCCCCCAGAGTGACCTTTGCAAACAAAATCAGATCATGACCCCTCAGCCTAATGAGACCTCAGTTGCCTCTCTTCACCTACACATGATTGAAGTGGAACCCAGTTTTTAATGTTTGGTTGGTTATTTAAATTTGTTATAATTGGATAACTTGACATGGTAAAACTGGAAGGAAAATACATAATGTAAATTTGTAGGAAAAAATTATTCTACTATTAAGCCTGCAATTCATTGAAAAAATAAATGCTCTTTATTAAAATGCTATTAAAAACATTGCTAGGGGTCGGGGCACCTGGGTAGCTCAGTCGATTAAGTGTCTGCCTTCAGCTTAGGTCATGATCCCAGGGTCCTGGGATCGAGTCCCACATCAGGCTCCTTGCTCAGCTGGGAGCCTGCTTCTCCCTCTCCTCCCTCTCTGTCACTATCTCTGTGTCTCTCTCTCTCAAATAAATAAATAAAATCTTAAAAAAAAAAACCTAGTGCTAGCGGTGCCTGGGTGGCTCAGTTGGTTGAGCGACTAGCTCTTGGTTTTTGCTCTGTCATGACCTCAGGGCCCTGGGATCTCAAAGCTCTGGGATGGAGCCCTGCATCAGGCTCCATGCTCAGCGGGGAGTCTGCTTGAGATTCTCTCTCTCCCTCTTCTTCTCCCCCTGTTTGCTCTCTCTTTCTCTCTCTCAAATCAATCAATAAATAAATCTTTAAAACAATAGTGCTATTTTGGAGGGTGGAAAAGAAAAATATTTTGGGCCCTTAATTTACAAATGGTTTTCTTCTCTATATGAGGACTCCTGAATATACATGGAGTATTTAAATTTTTTTAAAAATGCTGAATTACTCAGAACTTTTTAAACCACACTACAATGATAATTTTGTCATGAAAATATTTACCTCTAGTAAGCACTTGAAGTAAAATGTTACTTAAAAGTCTTTGGTCTCACTTGTAATCAGGGGTAATTAAAACATTGTTTTATCAAAGTTCTTTTAGATGTATTCATATATCATTAATTATAGTATATTGCAAATCTTATGCATAAGTAATCATTATTTGTATAAGCCAAGTATAATACAAATAACAGTCAATAAATGTGCATTTTCATTGCTGGAAAACCATCTGTTCCCACGGTAGGGGCCAGTCTACCTCAGAACAGAAGTAGATGTTTGTTTTTTGTAGATGATGCTTTCAACTAGCCTAGAGCACTTTCCATAAATTATGTCTTCTGTTCCATTGTTTGGCTTTCTATGTACAAAATTTGCCTAAAGCAAGGGTTGAGTTTCAGAGCTGTCATTATTCCTGATTCTCTGTATTTTCCAATTACTAAGAAAAAAATTACTAAATCAGTGTGCAAATCCTTTATCAGTTATTTTTCTGGAATTACTGGAAAGTGTTAAAGTGACAATGATATTTGAATCTTTAGTGTTTTTTTTTCTTTGGAGAAAAATTATTTTCCTCCAAGGAAAATTACGTAACTGCATATACTGACAGAAAAAAAAAATGCCTGTTTAGTCATTTCTCTGCACATACCTAAGCCTCTGTTGAGGCATTAAATTAGATAAAGGGTAGTACAAACTTGAGTTTTAGATTTAGGTAGGAGATTGAGCCATGAAATACAGCAAAGTTTCTGCGGAGATCTGATTTTGTAATAGCAAGAACATAGGACTTAAACAAATATTCAGTGAATATATCTCTTGTGGTTGTTATACACAAAAATATCATAGTGGAAGGGAGGTGGTTTTAATGG
This sequence comes from Mirounga angustirostris, assembly GCF_029215605.1. NCBI lineage: Eukaryota > Metazoa > Chordata > Mammalia > Carnivora > Phocidae > Mirounga > Mirounga angustirostris. Next base: position 51,190,376 of record NW_026991712.1, on the reverse strand, counting down.
GACAGGAGTCAGCATGCGTAGAGTCCTAGGGCAAATACAATAAAAATACCTGGAAAAATACCATCCTTAGGACTTGGACTTATCCTTGGACCGGGCTGTAGCCTGTAAAAAAGAAACCTAGATTCCACTAGGTCTTTGAAAATCTGAAACTGAGCACATCACAAGTTAGGAAAAGGGTATCTTTTGCACTTTAATATTTCAGGCTTTAAGATGGGAAGTACATTTCATTTAGGAACTTAAACATGGTAACTGAATAATTGGATAGAGTTCATGCCATTTAAACCTTGAATCTTTTTTTTAAATTTTATTTTATTATGTTATGTTCGTCACCATACAGTACATCACATGTTATGTTAGTCACCATACAGTACATCATTAATTAATTTTTGTTGCAACATTCCTGGGTAGTTCAACAGTTAAGCCTCTGCCTTCGGCTCAGGTCATGATCTCAGGGTCCTGGGATGCAGCCCCGCATCGGGCTCCTTGCTCAGTGGGGAGCCTGCTTCTCCCTCCCCCTCTGCCTGCTGCTCCCCCTGCTTGTGCTCTCTCTCTCTGACAAATAAATAAAATCTTTAAAAATAAATAAACTTTGAATCTTTTTACATGACTGACTTACTGTATATCCCTGTTTGGGTACTGTAATAGACAATATCAGTGAGCATAATTTAAAATGGAAAATAGAATCAAGAGTGAATCTTATTGTTTCATACAAACCAGTTTCACATACTCTGGGACAATATCAACAAAAGTTTAGTCTCTCTCAGGTGTCTACCTTACACAATTTTTAAATAGGTAAATTGACCTAAAAACAATTCTCTCATCTCCAACAGAAATAAATCCTACCCCAACCTAGTAGCTGTCCATAGCCCATCTACATGCAAACCATATTAACAGAATTTAATAATAAATCTTTTTGACATTTGTTTAGTTTATGAATTTATATGTACACTACCATGAAACCTTTTTCCTTACCATGTTTGGAAAGAAGAGCTACAAACATTTAATTTTTTGTACAATCATAGGGAACATAGAAAAACATAATGGAAAAAATGAAAAGCCCACATGTTTTGTGTATTCAGTTTAAATAATTACAGTTGTTTTCCCTATTTTAACAAAATTATGGTATATGATATATTCTTCTGTTTTCTTTGAATATTCTGTTACAGTAATTTCTTTTTTAAATTTCTTTTTTTTTTAAGATTTTATTTATTTGAGAGAGAGAGAATGAGAGACAGAGAGCATGAGAGAAAGGAGGGTCAGAGGGAGAAGCAGACTCCTTGCTGAGCAGGGAGCCCGATGTGGGACTCGATCCCGGGACTCCAGGACCATGACCTGAGCCGAAGGCAGTCGCTTAACCAACTGAGCCACCCAGGTGCCCCATACAGTAATTTCTTATATTAAAATTATTTGAGGGGTTCCTGGGTGGCTCAGTCAGTTAAGCATCTGCCTTCGGCTCAGGTCATGGTCCCAGGGTCCTAGGATGGAGCCCCGATTCAGGCTCCATACTCAGTGGGGGGCCTGCTTCTCCCTCTCCCTCTGCTGTTCTCCCTGCTTGTGCTTTCTGTCAAATAAATAAGTAAAATCTTTTAAAAATATAAAATTATTTGAACACATATGTTAATGGCTACATGAAGGTTTATAATATGCAATAGTGTAATTTTATAATTTCTGTGGTGTGGGATATTTTGTTAGTTTTCAGTTTTTCAAATTATAAATAATAACTTAGAAAATAATCTTGTACAGGAATTTTGCTGTTTCTTTATTAATTTCCTTCATTTATTATCTTTTCTTTAATATAAGTATATGATCTAATGCTTCTAAATTTCTAGTGGTTTTGGCTTATTATTATTTATGACTTATGATAACATATAGTTGAATCTTGCTTTTTATTCAGCCAGAAAATTTTTGTTTTTAATCACAATATATTATTTATTTACATATAATGTAATGAATAACATGGTTGAAAGCCTGCCATCTTGGAATTCGTTTTCTATCTATATTATCTGTTCTTTTTATTTGTGACTATTGTATTATATTCTTCCTCTACCTCCTTTTGATAAATCAATTTTTTTTAACATTTGATTATAACTGTTTTATTGAAATTTGAGATATAACCCCCAAACCAGTTTAGCAGTTTCTCGGAAGTTTAAAATACAAATCTTTGAACATATCATGTTATACCTTGATAATACTATACTACTTCACACATGTACAAAATAAAAACCTCATAATAGTGAAACTTTCTTTACCATCCAGTTCAGCACAAAGTAGTAAGTCTCCATGTCCAGTGATTAGCCATCCCACATGAGCCCTGCACTGAAGAATATATAAATTGTATGTTTACCCCAATACTAGCTGAGATAGAGTTTGCCCCCTCTTTTTCATCGTAACATATATTTAGCAACATCTAAAATGATGTGTAACTACTCCTCTGTTGAAGATAGCAACAGTTGTAAACATGGAGAGGGAAGAAGATTGCCAGAAAAAATTAGACATAGTTTTACATTCGTGTAATTCAGCTTGAGGTGATTTGGTTCATCTTTTCATCTTTGAACCAAATGTCATCGTCAGAGGGATTCAGCAAAATGATTCCTAAGGCCTATGTCATTGACTGACCCTCCCTGCAGACATAGCCACAGTTGGTCCTGTCTGAATCCCATGGGATAGATTTCCCTTGAGAGACAGAGTAGCCTTCTGTTGTTGAAAGACCACGGGGAAGTGATGGACAGGTGAATTTCACAGATAAGTTTTATACTTGATAAGCATAAAATTGGCGAAGGGAGGTAATAATTTTGAAAGCCATTTCTAACTTTCTAGAGGCAGAATGAGGAATTTAATCTTTTTCTTTACTTTTCTCACTCCATTGAAGTCATTTAATTTATCTTCTTAGTTTCAAATGAACACTAATATCGTACCCATAGTTTTGTGCCACCATCATGTACCTCTCTTCTGGGCTCTAGATAGATACATGGGTATCCTAAAATTTTTCACTTAAAATGTTCTATAGGCATATCAAACCTGGGATGTTTAAAGGAAAAGTTATTACCACCCTCTCTTCTGTCCTTCCATGCGCGAATGTGAGAGCATGACATATAGTCAGTTTCTACATCTGGAAGCTTCCAACACCATAATTATTGAAGTCATCTACTTCACATCCACATCCTGCATCAGTTTATACCCATAGGAATGCAATAAGCATATAAGTCATTTCCTTTTTTCTAATATATTTCACCTCTAATATACTACTGTTAGAATACTTTTTTCTAAGACAAAAATAAGAGAAAATATTTCTTGATGTCTTAGAAAGTACAAAGATATAAGAATCTTTTAGGTTGTGATCCTTTCCTGCCCCCCCTAGACTTACCTGTGCCTCTTACCAATCACTTGTGTCCTTGTCACATCTATCTCCTTGAAATTTCCCATCGAAACATCCTCTTCCACATTTATTTTCCTCTCAAACTCACAATGGTTTCTTTGCCTAAATGCTCTTTCTCCAAAGTTGTTGATGAATCATCTCTATTTTCTCATTTACAGTGTCAACCCTGAATATCATTTTCACCGGAATGATTTTCTTCACTTTCAAATCTAGTGTTATCCAAAATCTGGGACATCAGATGATTATTAATGTTACATGAGTAAAACAAATAAGAGATAATGCATTTATATCTACTTATTTTAGAAAAAATATTACACATGTCTAATCTGTGGTTATGGTTATTGTATTTATGGGCAAGGCTTTTAAAAATTTGATTTGAAGTGAAATTTTTAAAAATATGTAAATAAGAGTACATAATCAAATATGGCAAAAATATAAAGTAAGAACTCATTAATGATTGATATTAGGAATCCCCCTCTAAGTGTCATTGTATGTGATCTTCTTTACACACCCCAGTGACTTATTCCTCTAATGTAATTATTCTCCAATGAGCTGTAGACTCCGTAATGCAGATACAATATCTCATTTGTTGTTTACACTTGCAATTCCTGCTATATCAATAGTGTTTGTTGAATAAATGAATGAACATGGATGCATTAATGAATGAATGAACTTGGATCAAAAGCCCACTCTGTGCAACTGCCACTTTAATCTCTCTGTAGATTATATTATTTAAGATGAACTTTCTCAATTTTTTGTTGTTTTTGTTAATCACTATAAAAGAAAAAAAACATGCTTTTGATCACCAGAGGACTTTCAATATTGGATAGATTGGTAGAAGAACACCCACATGAGTGTTTTTGAATACGAAAGATTAGTGTGTTTTGGGTGAAGAAATGATAAAAGGTATCAAAAGAATGTCTTAGACTAAAACTTACTCATTAGAAATTCTGGAATTTTTTTTCCCACTACCCACGTACTTGGACAAGTTTATAGTTTTGGCAATGAAGTCAGTACTTTTGTTTTTAACTTAGTTAAATTCTTGAGCTGTCATTTCACATGGGTTATTTTTGTTTTACTGACCCTACTGCTGTCAGATTACTTTAACACTCCAAAGCTTTTCCTTTGCTGGAATTAAGCATCTCATATAATTCTTCTCCCTATCTTTGGAAAATGGTGTTATACTTTAAGTATGGATAATAATATCTGACAGTTTCCCAAACTCCCGCAGGAAATCTGCCTCCATACATGTTTATTAAAAAGACATTTTCTATATCATTATATAGATTTGCTTCTTAACATTGTATTCATCAATATAAATAAAGTATTTCCCTTACTAAGGTAACTATAACCCACTCCCCTTCCACTACATAATCTTTGTTACATTTTGTATTATGTAATTGTAATCCTGAAGTTTGAAACAAGAGGATATATACAAAGTGGTATAGCCTCTCACCTTGCTACCACCTCCTCACTCCCCTTCCTATACTGAAGATTTTACATAAATATAAATTACAGATTGAAAACTTTTTTCTTTTTAGTTTATTTGGATCAAATGCATGCAAATTGTATCATCACAAGTCCATTCTTTGAGGAAAAAATAACAACTAAATAACTTCAATGGTTTAGTAGTCCAACTAGCTATTGGTTAGTTGCCACTTTTTAATAAAATGGAAAATCGAATTACTTATATGTAACTATACTATCTTTTTCAACCCATTAAGTATTCATTATTTTTAGTATTATTAATAAAAGGCAAAATTTAATAGATTTTATGGTAATTACTAGATATCTAATAGTAAATAAAATTCTAATTAACTTAAATTGTAACATCATAAAATAGTATTTTAATTAAATATATAAATGTGTATTTTAAATACATACATAGATTTTATATTAATATTATGTATGTATATGAATTTTATATTAAAAGTATAAGATCAGTATTTAACTAGCAGTTATTAGATACCATATTAGAATAGAAGAAATGTAAAGTTCGAGGAGCTGTTCAATTATTCAATTATTCAAATAAAAAGCCCTTTATACTCACAGCCCTAATGGGGCTTTTCACTGTTTTGGTTTTGCAGTATGCACCCTTCCTATATTGGAGAATATTTCCTGTAGTTGTTGCAAAGGGCAATCCACCTACTAAATATAGATGATGAAATTGCCAGATAGTTACTTTCCCATCGTCTCTTGTACCCAGAGTGCAGACTCATAACTTGGTCTGAGTCTACAAAATACAGCCACATCCTATTAGTAGCTGGTGATGCTAAGAATATAGGAATATCCACTCTGAGAGCAGGTGGTAGCAGTTATACAACAATATGTGAATTGTAGCCAAGAGAAGCAGCAGAAGCAATTTCCAGTACCTGTGCTTGCAGTGTTGGCAGCAATGACTTGCTTAGAGCTCAGCAGAGACAGCAGCGATGATTTCAAGGAAAGATGCTGGGGTGTCACTTTGGCTGAGGCTATAACTGTCCTTCACCTGACCATGGTTCTTCCATTAGGACATACCTAAATTGCTTTTCCATTTCATTAGCCAGAATCTCCTTTCAGTTGCAATTAAGAACCCCAAATCTAGGGTGCCTGGGTGGCTCAGTTGGTTAAGCGACTGCCTTCGGCTCAGGTCATGGTCCTGGAGTCCCTGGATTGAGTCCCGCATCGGGCTCCCTGCTCGGCAGGGAGTCTGCTTCTCCCTCTGACCCTCCCCCCTCTCATGTACTCGCTCTCTCTCATTCTCTCTCTCTCAAATAAATAAAATCTTAAAAAAAAAAAAAGAACCCCAAATCTATAGTTACTGTTCCCTTAACCAAGACTTCATGTTTTCACCGGACAAAGTCTTTGATTTCATACTAATTTGGAGACTACATAATTTCCTTTTGGCTTATATTTGATACAGAACCTGCTTCAAATACTTATACATATCGGCTAAGGTTTGTTGTTGTTTCCCTAAAGCTATTTCTTTATGGCAAAGTCATATCAAATGCTTTCACCTTATGTTGTAAGAATGTACATAAAGATGTATACATATGCATGTGTCTCTTGACTTTTTAACTATGCGTAATCAAATTTTAAGTAAATAATGAACAAAAAAAGGACAATCAATGCCCTATTGTGGATTATAGTTTCTACTCAAAACATTTGGCATGATTCACTTTGGAGCAATTTACATGTCTTTTTGTCTGAAGAGATAGTGTATCCTGTCATTGGTAAGTTAGAATATGAAGTGAAAAAGGCAATTACTAAACCAACTCTCACTGATTCAAAGAAATAGAAAGCAGTTTTAAAAGTAAGTGTACTTAAAAAGTATTTCATTTTATTTATCTTATTAAATCAATATCCTGATTTTAATTTTAAAACTTAGTAACCACTTGAAGACTTAATGTTAAACATTTTTATATGAAGCAGAAATGTTGGTTATAAATAAAAAAAATTATTAAGCCAAGAAAAATGCTGAAAAATGGTTAGGCAAATTAAAGTTATTTCAAGATTAAGGTTTTATTCAAGAGGAGGACAGAATGTTAGTTAACAAATTCCGTTGAAATAAAGTATATAGGGGCTCCTGGGTGGCTCAGTCTGTTAAGCATCTGCCTTTGGCTCAGATCATGATCTCAGGGTCCTGGGATCAAGCCCCACGTTGTCGGGCTCCCTGCTCCATGGGGAGCCTACTTCTCCCTCTCTCTCTGCCTGCCTCTCTTCCTGCTTGTGCTCTCTCTCGCAAACTCTCTCTCTCAAATAAATAAATAAAATCTTTTTAAAAATCTCAGATCTGTACCTCTGAAACAATGCAATATATGTTAAGAAAAAGAAGAAGAAGAAGAAGAAGAAGAAGAAGAAGAAGAAGAAGAAGAAGAAGAAGAAGAAGAAGAAGAAGAAGGTAGCGGGAGGGGAAGAATGAAGCGGGGGAAATCGGAGGGGTAGACGGACTATGAGAGACGATGGACTCTGAAAAACAAACAGGGTTCTAGAGGGGAGGGGGGTGGGAGGATGGGTTAGCCTGGTGGTGGGTATTGAGGAGGGCACATTCTGCATGGAGCACTGGGTGTTGTGCACAAACAATGAATCATGGAACACTTCATCTAAAACTAATGATGTAATGTATGGGGATTAACATAAGAATAAAAAATAAAAAATAAAAATAAATAAAAAAAATAAAAGAAAAGAAAGTACATAGTTTCTAAAATATGGGGGAGGCAGCAATTTAATGGGATTAAGGGGAAGAAATGATTCCTAGTTCAACATACAGCATCACCTGGGAAGCATGAAACTACTTTGTCAAGATTTTTTCCAGGGTATATGCTCTATCCATTCTCATCTTTCTTTACATTTACTTATCAGTAAGCTGCTTATCATAGAGATTTTATATTTTCCTTTCTAGTCACCTACTGCCCTTTTTCACCCTGGTTTGTACCTTGGGAGTCTGACTTTTAAAGGTTACATAGAGCTCTTTGCCCATTATCTTCTGGTTGGTTTGGCCAATGGGAAAACACCAGCAGTTGATCAAGTGAGCAAGAAGAGGATGAGGTCATGGTATCTATTTCCAAGTCTCCTCCCTGTAGGTTCACACTGGGTGTCTGCATCCCTTACCAAAGACCACAGCTCTTATCAAGTTGGTGACTCAATATGTTAACCCTGCTGGGTTTTGGTAACTGTTCTTTCTTCCTGCTTTTTGATACCTGGAGTGAAAACAGCTTCTATCTATTGCTAGCACCAAAGTCCTATACTTTCATTTGCTAGTTGCCCTGAATTTTGATTACAGCTTTGTAAATAGTGCCTGAAATTACCAATTTGAATGTGCTATATATTTTATTATCAAGACTCTGAGTGATGTAACATTGTTGTTGCCAAGGCAAATATCTTATCATTTAAGTTTGTTGGGAAAGAAGAATGTTGAGATTCATTGCTATAAAGACTCAGTCGATCTAATCGAACACACTTTATATGGCGTTGTTGTTTTTAGTATCATTTTACTATTATTAAGAAATAAACAAATTTTTACTTTAAACTATAATTATTTGATTGCAGTGAGGATTATAATACCAAAATTTATGTTCCCTAGACAGTGCACACACTCTCTTTATTATATATATATATATATATATATATATATATATACACACACATACAGAGAGAGAGAGAGAGAGAGATCTACACAAAAGTCAAATGATCATTTTGTCAAATTAGTCAATAGGAAATAAGAAGTGAAGGCATTAATTATCCAGTTTAATTATAACCATACTTTAGAATTGGTAGAGTCTGAGGTGAACCTAAATTTATGAAGATTTCTGAATGATTAAATAAACATAACGAAATACATAGGTGATATAATAGATAATTTTGTGAGGAAATGTGAGAAATATTTCTGTTATTTCCTAGTCCTGCCTACACTCTCTTCTCCCTCTCATTCTTTCTCAGTTGTTGATTTATAGACTTACTAGCTTCAGAAATAATTAAGAAGAAATAAGAAAAATAGAGCTAACTCTAATAATGTGAAATTGTCAGCACTACGTTCCAGTAATGTAACTTGATTTTTTGAAGCAAAATGTTTTCTTTTAGGAGAGGAAACTTGTTTTACCTTATATATACTCTTATATACATTAGATTATTTTCTTAAAAATTGTTTCCTGGCCCAATTAGTTTTATATTCATCTGCAGAAATCATCATAGGTTGGGCAGAGTTTCTGCAAGTGAATCTTTTGGATATCTTTTGTAACTGACACTGATTAACTGAAGCAGGAAAACAGAATTTATGAGAATGGTCCTGGATAGCTCACCAGTCACCATGGGAAATGAAAAATAAGTCCCTCAGAAGGACAGGAACAAGGGATCTTCCGGAGATCTAAGAGGCAGTAACTTGAACACATTTTTTTCAAGGGCACTGGCATTAGAACAATCCCCTGATGAAGCTGACGCAGGCTTCAATCACTTCCCATGCCAAAGTGGCTCAGCTCATGAGAACAATTTCAGTGGAGAGTACATGGCCACTACTTTGCTTTTGGTAGAAAAAGGATTCTGTAGTTTCCAGCGGTGATAATTTCAGCATAATTATAAGGATGGGTAAGGAACAATTCTCTAAGAGAAGGGATGCTGGGAGGGTAAAAACAACAGGTGTTCACAAAAATGAATCTATTACGTCCAGAGGAAAATGTCCCCCTTTCTTTTAGGAATGATAAACATTTCACAGGGAAATCTTCCCATTTTCTAATGTTTCAATTTTCCTACACAGTAACAATTGACTTATTTTTAAAAGATACTTCACATCGTTAGAAAAGTCATATCTTTATATCATGTTTGATTTTTTATCATCTGCAAGATATGCCAATATTGGATTTTATGGTGGCTTAAAATAGATGAAAGATAGATAAGAAAAATATTTCTTTTTTGATAGAGCTTACAAAATAATGCTATATTGATCTTTTTATAAATTTTGGATACTGAGAAATTTTATCAAAGTTATTATAGACACCATAATATAGAGGATATATTAGTGGAGACCTCATGTAAATTTCCTAAAGTTTATGATGATAATAATCTGATCAATTACCTCCACTAGTCACTTTCTTAAGAACTCTACATGGATTGAGAAATAAAAATTAATTGTCATAACAATCTTATGAAAAAATTGCCATCTATGATCTCATTTTACCTATGAGGAAGCTGACACAGAGATAATAAATACATTCTTCAGGATCCTACAGATAATAATACATCAGATTCCTGAGCCTGCCTTCTTAGCTACCACCACCTGTATTGCCTTTCTCTTGAAAAATAAAAATTAAAAAAGATTTCCAATATAAGTATCTGTAGGCTAAATATTGAAAATTTTAAGCTGAAACTTAGGCAAACAGGAGAGAAATATTACTCTTTATTTTAGTCACAAATATTTTAGGATATCCATATCTTATTTAATAATCTTTATAATCATCAGTAGTAATGATATTGATAGCAGGAGTGATTTTATAATAGGTATATCAAGACTAATTGCCGGGGTGCCTAGATGGCTCAGTGGTTAAGCCCCCGACTCGATTTTGGCTCAGGTCATGATCCCAGGGTCTTGGGACTGAGCCCTGTGGTGGGCCCTGCATTCAGCTGAGAATCTGCCTGAGGATTCACTCTCTCCCTTTCCCTCTGCTCCTAGCCACTCCCCTCTCTAAAATAAATAAATATATCTTTAAAAAAAATACAAAAAGGACTAATTGTGATAGTAGTAGCGGTAGTAATAGAAAGAATTGTACTGGTAGTATTAATTGTAGTAGCAGTGATAATCTATAAACAGAGATCAAGATGATATTGCACTGAGTACTTTACATACATTAAGATCTAAGAACTCAACCTTCTTTAATTAGCAGATGCCCATGACGATTTTTTTTTTTTAAGATTTTATTTACTTATTTGAGAGAGAGAGAATGAGAGACAGAGAGCATGAGAGGGAGGAGGGTCAGAGGGAGAAGGAGACTCCCTGCCGAGCAGGGAGCCCGATGTGGGACTCGATCCCAGGACTCCAGGATCATGACCTGAGCCGAAGGCAGTCGCTTAACCAACTGAGCCACCCAGGCGATCCAAAAGTTTAGTTCTTTTTTTTTTTTTTTAAAGATTTTATTTATTTATTTGAGACAGAGAGAATGAGAGAGAGAGAGCACATGAGAGGGGGGAGGGTCAGAGGGAGAAGCAGACTCCCTGCTGAGCAGGGAGCCTGATGCAGGACTTGATCCTGGGATTCCAGGATCATGACCTGAGCCGAAGGCAGTTGCTTAACCAACTGAGCCACCCAGGCGCCCTGCCCATGACTGTTTTGACTGGGCTTTTTCACATGTTTAGGACTGACATACAACCACAGTGACTCTGGCCCAGGTTTTCTCTCATCATTGCACAGACTAGCCAGTTTTTGTTCACTTGATGGGTGGGCGTATCCCACAATAAGGAAGCTAGGTATGGCACTGGTAAGCACTTCTGCCACATTAGACCAAAGGGTGTTCACAAATCCAGTCTAAATCTAATGTGAGTGGTAATTGCTTGATAGCAAGTGCTGAAGAGTCATACTGAAAGAGCCATAGATATAGGGAAAGAAATAACTGTGATCCTTTTTGCTGTCAGTGTCTTTAATAAGGTCTGAATATGCACCAAGCTCTACGTTTAAATTTATTTAAATTTACTAAATATTTATTAAATTCATTGAACTTAACTTTATTAAAATTAAATCTGTGAAAATTAAATAAAATCTCAGTTCTTTAGTCAAACAAGCCACATTTTCAGCGCTCAGTAGCTACAGATGGCTAGTGGTTACTGTACTGGACAGATTATTTGGATTATAGAGCTGCTCTGTCATCTCAAAAAGTTCTATTGGAGAGTTCCAGATAATATCATCTAAGCACAAATGATATGTAAGCCAAGGCTTTTAAGAAGTGGTCGGCTCCCTACATAGTCATCTACTGACCGAAGACATGTCATAACACTAACCTGAGACCAGAATTGTCTAGCTAAGCCCAGCCCCAAAGCAAACCCAAATGAACTTAGTAGATGGTTGTTATTCTGAGCCATTGAGTTTTGGGGTTATCTGCTATGCAGCAAAAACAAACTATTCACATACCTGAACCTAATTTAGGTAGAGATTGAGAAATGCAATCTAGCTGTGTGATCCAAGAAAGAAAAGAAATGGATTTTTGATGTACTGTTTTTAGTCTTATAGTATCTTATAATAAGCACTAAAGTAGTCAGTAATGTTATTCATGTAATCCTCACAAATATGCTGTAATTTAGAAATTATTATCTATATTTTATGGATGAGGAGAATGTGTAAAAGGAGTTGTAATTCACTGAAAAATACTAGTTTTCATAGTTAGTGAAAGTTAGAAGCAGCTATAAAAGTAGATGCTAACTTCTTCCTCTTTCCACAGCCTCCTGCCTCCAGCCTTCATAGTTTACTTATATTCTATTGTTTTGTCTTCTATATAAAAGTACATTGTGGGAGCGCCTGGGTGGCTCAGTCGGTTAAGCCGCTGCCTTCGGTTCAGGTCATGATCCCGGGGTCCTGGGATCGAGCCCCACATAGAGCTCCCTGCTCAGCAGGGAGTCTGCTTCTCCCTCTCCCTCTGCCTGCCTCTCTGCCTACTTGTTCTCTCTCTCTCTCTGTCAAATAAATGAATAAAATCTTTAAAAAAAAAGTACATTGTGGAAAATAAAATCCCTAAAATAAACTCATACTCTTATCATGCAGAGAAAATTATGACTAATGTTTTGATATGTCCCTTATAATAATTTCTCTAGATCTGTGAATTTATCTCACATAGTTTGATCATACAATAAGTAGTTTCTTGCCCTGTTGTTCTTCCAATTAAGACTAGATACTATTTTTATCATATTGGTAAAATACTTATTTTAAGAAGACTGTCATGAATTCCTTTCTATTTTTCTCTGCCTTAGTTATTTTGTATATATACAAAATATTTTATGTATATATACCGTATACCCATATATGGTCCATAAGTATTCATTGGCATTTAGAGTGGTTATTGATAATTGAATACTTCCTATATGACAATTCCATATGATAAACATTCCCTATTCATTATGTCAGCTGCTCTTCAGAACGATCCTGTGCAATAGGAATTATGATTTTTAAAAAAAATTTTTAGATTTATTTATTTATTTGAGGGAGAGAGAGCACCAGCGCAAGTGGGTGGAGGAGCAGAGGGAGAGAGAGGGAAAGAAGCAGACTTGTTGCTGAGCACAGAGCCCATTATGGGGCAGGGGAAGAGGTGGGGGTGGGGACTGGATCCCACAACCCAGAGATCATAACCTGAGCTGAAATCAAGAGTCTGATGCTTCACCTACTGAGCCACCCGGGTACCCCAGGAATTATGATTCTTATTCTCATAAGACAGATAAAGTCTCTGAAGCTCAGAGTGGCTTTACAATGGTCCAAGTTCACAATGCTAGTGTGGGGGGTTTGGGGTCTCTGTGTGCTCAGATGCATCTACATTATTCGTATACTCTGCTCTCTGGAAATGCAGAGGAGCTGACTCTTGCAGCTCCATCTCTCATGCTCCTGGCTGGCTCCTGTCTGTTTGGCCAAGGAGAGGTACAAGTGAGAATTTCAGTGGCAGGGGAGGATAGAAGGGAGTGGGTAGGTAAAAAGCAGTGTTCTTCCCTGATTAATGTTCTTCTGCCTGATTATCCTATGCTTAGGGCACTGTTAACATCTATTCTTCCAAACTAGCACTGGTCACACCTTCCTGTTATTCCCGTTTCCAACATCCTTTGCTTTACTTCTCACCTGTTCATCATCTGTGCAAGCATTCAAATCCCTTTATTCTAAAACTCAAGCAATCTTTGTTTCCTGTTGGAGCGAACATTTATAAATACTTTCTTTAATATTTATTCTCAAAACTGACTTTTTTTAAAAAAATTTTATTTTATTATGTTATGTTAATCACCATACATTACATCATTAGTTTTTGGTGTAGTGTTCCATGATTCATTGTTTGCATATAACACCCAGTACTCCATTCACTACACGCCCTCTTTAACACCCATCACTAGGCTAACCCATCCCCCATCTCCCTCCACTCTAGAACCCTCGGTTTATTTCTCAGAGTCCATAGTCTCTCATGGTTCATCTCCCCCTCCAATTTCCCCCCTTCATTTTTCCCTTCCTACTATCTTCTTCTTCTTTTTTTTTTTTTCTAACATATAATGTATTATTTGTTTCAGAGGTACAGATCTGTGATTCATCAGTCTTACACAATTCATAGCACTCACCATAGCACATACCCTCCCAATGTCTATCGCCTAGCCACCCATCCCTCCCACCCCCGATCACTCCAGCAACCCTCAGTTTGTTTCCTGAAATTAAGAATGCCTCATATCAGTGAGATTGTATGATACATTTCTTTTTCTGATTGACTTATTTCACTCAGCATAATACCCTCTAGTTCCACCCATGTCATTGCAAATGACAAGAGTTCAGGGTTTTTTTTTGATGGCTGCATAAAATCCATTGTATATATATACCACATCTTCTTTATCCATTCATCTGTCGAGGGACATCTTGCTTCTTTCCATAGTTTGGCTATTGTGGACGTTGCTGCTATAAACATTGGGGTGCACGTACCCCTTCGGATCCCTACATTTGTATCTTTGGGGTAAATACCCAGTAGTGCAATTGCTAGGTCATATGGTAGCTCTATTTTCAAATTTTTGAGGAACCTCCGTGCTGTTTTCCAGAGTGGCTGCACCAGCTTGCATTCCCACCTACAGTGTAGGAGGATTCCCCTTTCTCCGCATCCTCGCCAACTTCTGTCCTTTCCTGACTTGTTAATTTTAGCCATTCTGACTGATGTGAAGTGATATCTCATTGAGGTTTTGATTTAGATTTCCCTGATGCCGAGCGATGTTGAGCACTTTTTCATGTGTCTGTTGGCCATTTGGATGTCTTCTTTGGAAAAATGTCTGTTCGTGTCTTCTGCCCATTTCTTGATTGGATTCTTTGTTCTTTGGCTGTTGAGTTTGATAAGTTCTTTATAGATTTTGGATACTAGCCCTTTATCTGACATGTCATTTGCAAACATCTTCTCCCATTCTGTCGGTTGTCTTTTGGTTTTGTTGACTGTTTCCTTTGCTGTGCAAAAGCTTTTTATCTTGATGAAGTCCCAATGGTTCATTTTTGCCCTTGCTTCCCTTGCCTTTGGCAATGTTTCTAGGAAGAAGTTGCTGTGGCTGAGGTCGAAGAGGTTGCTGCCTGTGTTCTCCTCTAAGATTTTGATGGACTCCTGTTTCACACTGAGGTCTTTCATCCATTTTGAGTCTATTTTTGTGTGTGGTGTAAGGAAAGGGTCCAGTTTCATTCTTCTGCATGTGGCTGTCCTATTTTCCCAACACCATTTGTTGAAGAGACTGTCTTTTTTCCATTGGACATTTTTTCCTGCTTTGTCGAAGACTAGTTGACCATAGAGTTGAGGGTCCATTTCTGGGCCCTAAAAGTGACATTTCTAGAACAAAAGTTCCTGTGAAAATATAAGGTTTGGATATTATTATTTAAGCATTTCTGGGAGGAGGTTATTATAAAACATCTGACTTCCTATGGTTCCAGAAAATTTACTATAAAATTTTATTGTAAAATTGCTGCATCACTATGACCTGACTATCTTAAGGACCTGATAAATTATGACTCCCAGAATGACCTAGGGCCATGTGAAACTTTTAATAAATCACAAAATCTCCTGGGAATTCAGCATATCTTGAAGAAGTAGTCAATATGCTATAGCCTTTTCGTGAACTATTATTTTCTTTTTCTCTAGGTCTATTGTGAATTCAATATTACCGAACTCTCTCTTTAATTCTAGTTATCTCAAAAATCTAAGGATTATTTTCTAGAATTCTTGTCATTTCCAATTACTCTAAATTGAATAGATCATTTACCTCTGAGATGAGCAATTTAGTAGATATAATGATCTTGTAGGGTAAGAATTCCAGAAGAACATGTATATTTACAGTATCCACATTTTAGTTTGTTTTTCTATTTAAGGTCTTTTATCTGTATATGGATTGCATTATAAATGTTCTTCTTTTCAGCCAATTCATAATATTATCATACTTCTATATTGCTTCTTTCCGTCTCATCTTTCTTCACAAGTACATGTCATGCAGAGATTTCATTCTTAGGATAATAGAATTCCAGACATGTTAATTATATCTTCTCTCAATGTAAAAGGAAAATTCATTTTACCTAATAGCTTGTTAGTGATTTTGAACAAAATTGCTTTTCCACATAAGTAACATGAACATGAAAAGATACTGCCACATTTTAGGATTCTTATCATGTTAAAATATCAGGGTAATTTTATTTTCCATTTTTATGTTTGGTGATGACCATTGAATAGCTCCTATTGTGTTTCCTTTTTTGGATTAACAAAAAACTTCTTTTTAAATCTAATTTCTATCAGAGAGGAAATGGTTTCCATAATATCAACTTTTACATTTTCGTTTGGATATTTTGTTTGGAACCAATTTTATATGACTTCCTCCAAGTTCAGTTTAGTCTTCAGATCAGGTCAGCAAGTCTTTTGACAAAAATTGCCCCTTCTTCTTTCTGTGTGATGAATTCAATCCATAACTAGCATTTAATACATAGATATAAAATATGCTTTTGGTCATATCAGTATAGTCAGTTTTATATATATGTTTATATTTTCTGAAATCAAATCTCTCAACTAGAAAAAAATAAATGAAATTCCAGTTTAACTTCAACTTCTGGGATGATTCCAATCAAGTGTTTCCTACGATCATCCATCTGTTAATATGTCCATTCATTTATGACATTTATTAATTCTTTAATGCATTAATTTAGTCAATTTTTGAAAACATGTAAGTATCAAATTCTTGTATGTGAAAGACTCCATAATTTGTTCTTGCTTTCTAGGATTTTTTTTTTTTTTTTGCAGAAATTTTTATCTACATATTAATCAGCAAGTTTTTAACTCCTTTGTGAGTAACGGCAATTTAAAAATTACAAATGTTTCATAACTTAAGAAAATAAAATTTCTATAGTGATTTATCTCTCTATTCATAAATGGCCAGTTACTTTTTTTTTCAGTAATGTAATTTTAAAAGAATTGGTGATGTTTGGAGAACTAGTCTGGAAATAGTTTAAAATACCTAATATGGGATCATGAGGTTGAATTCACTGACTAATAGTTCTATATATAATAGTAAAAGTGTACAACTTAAATATACTCTTTAGTATACACAAACATACATCCCCCACTGACACAGTTACATAGGAATACGTATCAAAGAGGCAGGTTCTTGGGGAATATGCAGTGATTAGCATTCAGTAGTGTTAAGCATATGAAAGAAACTTAGTAGTTTATTAACAGGCAGGAAGGTTCTGGGGCACCTAAGTGGCTCAGTTGGTTAAGCCTTTAGTTGAGGTCATGATCTCAGAATCCTGGGATCAAGCCCCACATTGGGCTCCCTGCTCAGCAGGGAGTCTTCTTCTTGCTCTCCCTCTGCTTCTGCCGCACCCCACAAGCCCCCCCCCACCCCGCTTTGCTTGCTCTCTCTCTGTCTCAAATAAATAAAATCTTTAAAAAATCGGCAGGAAGTTTCTTTATGTAATATTAAGTAATTATGGAGATATTATAAATGTATTTTTAAATACCAGATATCAAATGCAATACATAGAAATGCTAATAATAACATTTTGCTTTACAATAGTTTAAGAATTAGTTAGCAATTGACATGCATGATTCAACCAAAGGATTGATGAACTTTGTATTATAGTAGATATGCACTGACAAAGATAAAAAGAAAAAAAATTGAAACAACATGCATTCTTATAAGAAATGTATGATCTGTTTTTAAGCCACTAAGTCACAATAAATTTTGTTTTCTTCCATGTTATCTTGTTTAACCTGATAGCAATAATTGGGTTTTATGTCATTTCTGCAATTTTATTTCTTGTAGTTGTGAATTTCAGCAGTTTTCCAATACCTTTATCGATTTTGAAGTTTTGCCAGTGCTTTTGGTTTTTGTTATTATGCAAAGAAGTACATGTTAACCTTTCAGATTATTGATCTTTTGGAGAAAGAAAGAGAGAAAGATGTTTTTATTTAGTGTTAATATAAAAATTATCGTAACTTTTTTTGACATTTGTTCACATTTTAAAGATGATATCCAGGCTTCAAACAAAATCATCAAAAATGTAAACATATTAGGTTCCCATAAATATATTTTCCTCTGTATCTCAGTTACTGATGCATTTGCAAGATGTATTCATTTTCAGCAAATTCTATAGTGAATGAAATCTCTGAGTTTTTCCCATATTCATATTGTAAATGCCATTTGGTTCAATGAAACCAAGACTTATTGAGCACAAATATATGTCAGCCGTTATGTTTAGAGATGATAAGGCAATTCTATCTAAATATACATAGTTCTTGTCTTTATAAACCTTAGTAATAATCCATTACTATATGTCTGTATGTTTGTAACTTTGTGCTTAAAACGAAAAGAAAAACCTTTTATAAAAACATTGTCCCAAATATGTGGTAGGCATATGATAGGAAATAGGCATGTGGTAGGCATATGATAGGAAATAGGCATATGATAGGAAAAGATGTTAATATTAGAAGAATATTAGAAATTATGTCAATAATCTGGTTGTAAGTAATAGAAAGCTGTTGAAAATTTGCTTCTGGAAAAGAGGAAAACTGGGTTAACACATGTAAAATCAGAGCAGTAATAGTTGATTCTTGCTGGGACCATGAACTACAAAGTATAAACAATCAACAGTCATGTCAGATATTATTTGCATCACATGATCTCTTGTAGCTTCATTTTTTCTCTGTGTGTCTGCTTCATTATCCTTCTCTTCAGTGTGACTTTTGCCCTCCTTACAGCTGGCTGTCTCAGAGCACTAGTGTTGCAATCTACTCTCAATTCCCCTCTCCCCAGCCACCCCTAAAGCATTGGTCTTCCCTAGGGTCTGTCACCATCTGTTATGATTATGAGTTCCACAGAATCAGGAGAAAGGATATGAAATGGAGGCAGGTGGTACTTGGAGTCTGACCAGTCAGCCTGTATCAGTTATCTCCTATCTAGGCTTCTCAAATGCATTGATATTGATCAAGAAAGTGTTTATTGATATTATTTTCATTTTACAGAATGATAAACTAATACTTACATACATAAAGTGATTTTCAAAAACTATACCGTTAGGAAGAGGCATAGCCAAATTGATCTGATTCCACTATTAACCACTATGTTCTTCCAGCTTCCTAGAAATAGAGGCAAAAAGTACAGCTAGAATCTTATTTTGGCGATAAGATCCTGGATAGTGAGAGTGAGAGATAAGGGAAGCAATGAGAGTTTGAGGAAAAATGCAAGATGCTGCGTTAGGACATTGGCCACTTCATTATAAATAAACCACAAACAATTTAATAGGTGGCTCAGCAGGTGCCATTTTATAAGTCTCTGGGCAAATGCCATAGACAGTCTCTGCCATGGAACACTTCAAAGGAAAATGTAGCTTATCTTCTTGACTCTTACATTTTCTGTCTCGCATTGAATAATGTTTGCTTAACTCAGAACATTTAGCAGATGCTTAGAAAAGCAGATATAAAGCTCTATAGTATGAATTCTCAGTGGAATTAAGAAGTAGAGGGGCGCCTGGGTGGCTCAGTCATTAAGCGTCTGCCTTCGGCTCAGGTCATGATCCCAAGGTCCTGGGTTCAAGCCCCACATCGGGCTCCCTGCTCTGCGGGAAGCCTGCTTCTCCCTTTCCCATCCCCCCACTTGTGTTCCCTCTCTTGCTGTCTCTCTCTCTCTCTGTCAAAATAAATGAATAAAATCTTTAAAAAAAAAAAAAAAGAAGAAGTAGAAGAGAACAAGAGAGATAAGAGATGTTTTGGTACCATCTCAAGTGGGCCTGTCTAGAGGAGGTCCACTGTGGTAGTGACTGAGGCCAAGTGAAGAGTTTGGAATTCAGGACCAGGTAAAATCAAAATCTGAAGAAACACTTAAGATATACCCAATATAGCCCTCAAAAAGCATAGTAGAAGAGGTATAAGAAAGGTCAACTCAGGTTTTATTTATAATAATTTCCTTGGAAAGTAATTAAAACATTTTCATCCCAATGAAGCTAACAAAAGTTCACAAGCAATGTATGAGGAATCAACATAATGTGGGTGTTTGCAAAGATTTTGAGTCAATTTATGGGGCCAAAATTAGGTAAAAGGATTATTTTTAAAAATTTTTTATTTAAATTCTATTTAGTTAACATATAGTGTATTATTAGTTTCAGGGGTAAAATTTAGTGATACATCAATTATTTCTAACACCTAGTGCTCATTACATCAAGTGCCCTCCTTAATGCCCATCACCCAATTATCCCATTCCTCCACCCACTTCCCCAAGTAAAAGGATTATTATAACATGGTTTATGCAGTAAACATGAACAATTAGTTAGACTTAATTGTAGATTTATGAACAGAACCTAAAAGTATACTATTGAGTGAAATATAAAACACAATTACAAGTTATAATGTGGGAAGTAGCAGAAGACTGTTACTTTTACTCAAACAAGGAGAACAAGTCATATAAGTCACAGAATTTTAACATTAAAAAATACAGAGCTGGAGGCACAAAGAAAACTATGAGAACTGAATTCTGAGTACTAATAAACCATTTTTAGCAGAGACTTCTTTTATCCACTGCAGTACAGAATTACAAAGATAAACCTAACATTGATAGGAAACCAGGAGAATATCAATAGCCATGTGTTGATTTGTGTAATGGGTTGGAATCCCAAAGAATTCAAGTGACAGAATCAGTCTGAAGTCACCTGTCCAATTTTTCTCACTAACTTTGATTGCATGCCCAAGGGTAGTACAACTATGATTGCAGACAGAGCTTGAGACCTGAGTAAGATCTTCTTTGAAGCATTCAGGGCCTCTCTACAGTATAAGACAGTGGGATCACCAAAGGCCAAAGATATGGCTGAAGGACTGAGATCTCCATGGCATACTGTGTCCTCATGAAATACAAGAAAGTGGAGGTCAAAAATTGAAGGAAAATTCAGAGGGATAAGAGAAATTCTCCCCAAGGTGTTCTGGGCTTTCACTGAATACTGTGTAAATGCCTGTGAAGAGGGGTGGCAAGGTTGCAAAATGGGTATATATCCCTCAAGGAGCAAAAAATATAGGGTTGGAATGGAGAGCAAAGATAGCTTTCCAGCAATAGAAAAACCTGGCAGATAGCATATAAAACAGAGATCTCTTACAGTTCAGAAAACTTTTACATTATTTAGGAAACCATATAATATCATTTGAAGGTAGATTTGATTTTAAACATCATATAGTAACTTGTGGAGCAAATCTAAATAGACACAGACATAACTAAAAAGACACTTTAATTAAAAAGATTATTAAAAATAGATCACCCAAAATAAGTAAAGAATGAAGGCATATAGGAACAAAGAAGAGATTGATTAGATAGAAAACAAATGTAACTAGAAAACTTAAGCTCAATCATATAGCTTTTTGGGGGTCATCCAAGGTGGCAACATAGGAGATTCCCGAACTCCCATTCTCCCACAGACACACTGAATGTACAACTGTAGACAGACAAATTTATCTCTGCATGAAATCCAGAAACTAGCTGAAAGATTCCTACACTTTAAGTGAAATAGAAAATATCCATATGGAAACAAGTAGGAAAAGCAGAGACATACCCCCCAAATCCCATCCCGATATAATGCCATACAGTTGGGAGGAAACCTGAGTATCTCCCTGAAGAGTGAAAGGTTTGGATTCCACATTTAGCACCTCAACTTTTAAGACTCCCATACCTGAAGGACAGGCCCCCAAAACACCTTACTCTGAAAGCCAATGAGGCTTGCATCTATGAGACCCACAAGACTATGGCAAACAAAAAAGTAGTAGTTATCAGGCACACAAACACCAGTTGCTGCTCTCTACCAGGGTTGGGCACAGAGACAGGCAAAGTTGATTATTTCCCAATCTTTTCCTAAAAGGAGTCCGTTTGCATACTTTGAATGCTGTGGCCTGAGGGTCATGCTTCTAATTTAGCCCACATCTAGAGGCTGGCTGTGATTCTCTCTGGTTACTGGGGAAACCAGCCAGACACCACCCATGTGGTCTCCGTCAGGTCCATTCCTTTTTTGCCAGTATCTCTGTGGAAGGAGCGTATACAAAACCCTGTGCCCTGACTTTTGTGCTGCCACCTGAGAGATGGAAACCCCCTAATAACCTGGCTGGGACAGCCAATGTGACTTGCATACACATGTCCCCCAGGAATGTAGCAAAAAAAAAAAAAAGGAGTTCTTAACCAGCTATTACCCCAGGGCTCAGTGCAGAGGGAGCAAGCAGAAACCACCCATCTCCCAGTCTTTTCCTGAAAGAGGTCAATCTACATACTTAAGCTGCTGTTTAAGCATTAGGCTTCTAATATAACATATGTGTAGTGGATGGTTACAGTCCTCCCCACAGAGCGAGGGAGCTACCAGAAACAACCTCCATCTTCTCCCTCTAGCCTGTTCCAGGTCTTCAGTAGGAGGTTATATACATGTTTTGTGTTCCAGCTTTTATTCCTGCTGCCCAAAAGATAAGCTGCACTCTGATAGCCAACAGGATTTACATTTATGAGTCCCACATGATTATAGTAAATGAAGAAGTTCTTAACAGGCACAGGAGTACCCCTTGCAGCTATACCCCCAAGCTCAGCATAGAGGAGCAAGCAAGTATATTCTTCTCCCAGTTTCTCCATGGAAGAGGCTTAACTGCATACTTTCACGACTGCTGCCTGAGGGTCCTGCTTCTCATCAGCCTGCATCTAGGTGCAAAATGGGACCCTTCTCTTTGTGACACGGATGGGCCTTGGCACACTGTCATCTATTGGGGAGTTGAACAGGGAAGACATTTTGGACAATCACAAAAGTTCTGAGAAGCAACCAGAAGATTGGACTGGGCTGATTGACAAGGTTCATCTACACAAGATCACCTTGTCAATACTGGGAGAGGTGGCTGTTTTATCTGATGTACAGAAACTAAAACAGAGGGGCGCCTGGGTGGCTCATCTGGTTAAGCAGCTGCCTTCAGCTCAGGTCATGATCCCAGGGTCCTGGGATCGAGCCCTGCATCGGGCTCCCTGCTTGGCGGGTTGCCTGCTTTTCCCTCTCCCTCTGCCACTCCCCCTGCTTTTGCGTGCTCTCTCTCTCTCAAATAAATAAATAAATAAAATGTTTTTAAAAAAAGAAACCAAAACAGAGTTCAGGAAAAATGAAGAAACAAAGGAATATGTTGCAATCAAAAGGACAAGATCAAACTCCAGAAACAGATATTAATGAAATGGAGATAAGTCATTTATCTGATACTTTAAAATAGCAGGCATCAAGATGCTCACTGGGTCAGGAGAGAGATGCATGAACAAGGTGAGAATTTCAACAAGGTGATGGAAAATATTTTAAAAAGTACCAAATGGAGATCACAGAGCTGAAGAACACAAAAAAATGAACCAAAAAGTTTAGAGGAGTTCAAGAATAGACTAGATCATGCAGAAGAAAAGAGCAGTGACTAGAAGACAGAACAGTGGAATTCATACAGATGAGCAAGAAGAAAAAAAGAATTAGAAAGAGTTAAGATAACTTAATACACATTGTTTAAAACTCTTCTGTTATTCTGAAACCAGTTTGGAAGCTGTGTCTGACAGAGACTTCTGCAGAGGGAGAATCTGCACTGGATTTTTACATTATTGTTATAGTTCGCTATTGTGTGTGATCTATGATTTGTATGTATCTGTCTTGACAAGCCAACCCTTCTGGTAAAACAATAGCATAGTTAGGTCACTGGAGTTTCACTGAATAGGAGGAACAGTGATAAAGACCTAAATATATTGATGAAGTAGAAGAAGACCCAAGGATGAGCAGATCTTGGGCGGGGGAAAGAATTTTAAGAACTAAAATGTCAAGTATTAAATTCTAGAGTGCTTTCTGAGAAAGGAGACAGAAAACATCATCTCTTGAGTATTCAATAAATTCCTTTGAGATAGTTCAATCTAGCTCTCAAAGATATTTAAGAAAATATGGTTAGTAAGGATACAGATTCATCCTTGAAATAATAGAACACAAAAAGAATAGTTTTCCCAAGCTAGTAGATTTAGTAAAGATTAAACCTGGTAAAGGTATTCTACGTACTGATGTAACACAGATCATTTGCTAGCCAATATACTGTACCTGAATTATCTCCACTGCTTTCACCAGCCTTATATACTGTTATCATTTTCAAAGATGAAGGGACTAAATTTCAAAAATTATTTAATTGCCCAAGATTATATTTTAGAGCCAGATTCAAAACCCAGGCATTCTGTCTACAAAGTTCTCAGTCTAAGTCTGGATGCAGCATAGACAGAGCAACACTGGAATTGCATTCATGTGCTTTGGACTTAATAGAAAAGCAAATGAAATCAGAAGATAACTTATAAACTGAGAAAAAAGGGAAATAAAGTGCACACAGCATGTCAGTAGGGATTAGAAGTAAGAAAAAGTATACATGATTTTGATCAGAAAAGAAATTTCACAAATCAAGTCCAATTTTGAGTAATGACTAGGCTTGTGTTGATTCTTCTGAGTAAAGACTACGTTGGATTGGTTATTGAAGAGGCATCAGTGAAAATTCATAAACCTTGCTTTAACTGGTTCATATACTGCAGACACTTGACAAGTGAATCAACCCAGTGAGGCTGACAATAATAACAAGTGGGAGGGCATGGAAGTTTATATCCGGTTATTTTAAAGATTGTAGAAAAAGAAAAGGAAAATAATGTTAAAATGGGTTTAATCAGTTAGCTTCTCTATAGGTATAGGGTTTGAAATGTTCTCTGGCCTAATTCAACTAAAAGTCACTACAGAAGAAAAATTCATATACGTTAGAGTTTGTTTTAGTCTGTTTGGGCTGCTAAAGCAAAATACCACAGACTGGGTAGCTGGTAAACAATAGAAAGTTAATTTTCACAGCTCTGGAGGCTGGAATTCTGGAATCATGGTGCCAGCATGCTTAGGGGAGGGCCTTTCTCCCCATTCATTGCTGGCAGCTTCTTGCTGTGTCTTCCGTGGTGGGAAGGGCTAGGGATCTCCCTGGAGCCTATGTTATAAGGCACTAATCCCATTCATGAGGATCCCACCTCATGGTTTAAGCACCTCTCAAAGGCCCTATTTCTTAATACCATCATCTTTGGGTTAGAATTTGAACATACGAATTTCGGAGGGATAAACGCAGACCACAGTCGGCTTTAAGAGTAAATCAGACAAGGTAGGATCTTTTGTTTCTGCTTTTCCTCTAACTTTGCTGTGACCTTTGTGAGGGTTCTTGACTTTTAGTCGTATTTGCATTTCTGTAAGTATTAAATTGGGATAAAAATAAAACCTATCACCAAAGTCATTGTGAGATTAAAAGAAAAAATTATATACAACTTTTTAGCATATTACCTGATATATGCTGTCTTTAATACATACTAGTGTTAGTATTATTGTAGATACTTTTAATCTAAATTATGTTTAACTTCTGATTTAGTTAACTATATTGATGACTTCTATAAGAACCTTTATTTAAAAATATTTTATACTATCATGCCTGAATTCAAAATATCAAAAGGCATCATTTACTACATTTCTGTCCTGCTATATTAGATTTTTCTGTACTATCCATCCCTTTATGTTTTTACTTTTCCTAAGGAGCTATTACCTTATGAGGAGTTATTAAGATGTCAGTATACCTGCATTAATCTTGTTTTGACTCTTTCAAATAAGGTGGATATTAGTACTAACTGCTCAACAACTGAAATGACTTATTTTTTTAATGCAGTTGTTTAAAAAATGTAAGACAAGTAAAAGAAATCAATTTGAAAAGCTGAGAGCAGAATGTTAAAATATTACTTTCACATCGAGGCAAATTTAACAAGAGAGTGCATTTATTTATTGTGCCTGAAATTCTCTATATAATTGCATTTTATTTCCCGTCTGCTATTTGTGTATGAATAAAAGTCTCGCCCTCACTACACAGTACCTCCTCTCTCCTATTAGACCTTGGGTTTGAGTTACAATGGTAGATTAAGTTTTAACTGCAGACATAAAGCTGCCTCCCTATCTAAAAGTGTAGCCTTATGCACCCACAGTTTCACTATGCAGCTTTCAGTATCTCTTCATGCTTCAATTTCCTTTTTTTTCTAGAATTCTCCAGGTGCTTGAATGCAATTGTCTGTATGAGGTATATTTGGTCAGTGGGGCATGTAATGCATTTATAAATTACATAGTCAAGATTTTGCATAGAAAAACTCTAGGCTTTATTTATTGTACTTTAAAAATCACACTCTTTGTCATAAAATAAGATCAGGATTAAAGTACAAAATAGAAGAAATAACATTGAAACTAGTAAAAAACCTTGGATTTTTGTATTCTGTTCTCTTTACAGTTTGTCTCTCATAATTGTAAATAACCTTAAGCTTAAGTCTCTATGTTCTTTGTGCCATTGAGAAAAACATAAAATCACATAAGAAATTTTCATGGTGGGTGGGTGAAGGATATAATAATAACAAACACAGTTTTAAGTACTTTATGTTATTGCATTTAATTCTTACAACAACCTGATAGAATAAGTATTAGGATTATCACCCCGATTTTGTAGATAAGAAAAGTGATGTTCAACAAGTTTAAGGAACTGGAGAAAATATATTAATTTAGTAAGTGGCAATCTAGATACAAACTCAGGGAGTCAGGCTCTGGAGCTTATCTACTTACCCAGCAGGTGGGATGCTACATTTTCAGTAGAAGTAGTAATAACATCTATGACATTTCAGAAGTGGTGATAATATCTATGACATTTCAGAGCCATACTGTGTGCCGGTCACTCTTAATACATTATTTTACTTACTCTTTGCAATAATCCAAGAGTGGATCTCTCATATACAGATGAACTCCTCAGAGAGGTTAACTAGCCACATCATTACAAACTGGCAGAACTTCCACTGAAGAGCCAGTCTTTTTCACTCCAAAGAGAGTAGCCTATTTATGCCTTTTGTGATAAGTGAAAGACCCTTGGATATGTGCGTATTTGACAGGTCAGAGAGATCTCTTTGGGAAATGTGGTCTAAAGGACAGAAGGCAGAAATATGAAAATCTACAGGAAAGTGTTTTCAGTTATGCCCAACTGTTCTAGTTCTGTTGGGTTTTTTTTGTTTTGTTTTTGAATCCAGAAATGGCTTTTTTTTTTTTCCACATTACACTTCAGGGTGCAAAAATACCTTTCTTTGTCTGCTAAGCATGGCTGGGTCAGGCAAAAGTTCTTGAGAATGGATTGATTTTATGTTAAGCCATCTCAGATAAATTGACAGTGAGTTTGAGAAAGGATTTTCTTTGCTCCAGAGTTCCAGAAAGCTTGTTCTTTATCCTGGAGAGCGTATATGATGATCAGAGAGTGAAACTTGTAATAAGGAATAAAACTATATTTAATATAAACAACCACAGCAATGTGAATAGAAAGGTCTATATTACAAGTCCTGCTGTATCTTGAACAATCTTGTGCATGAAGGGAGCACTTTACCTCTCAGTTCTCTCATGTATAATGTGAGGTAATGAAATGCTGGTCTCTAATAATCTCTAAAATCATGAAGCAGGTGGAACAAAGTATACTATTTTTAGAAGAAAATACTGAATATAAAATTAAGGATAAGAAATTATGTTAATAGATAGATCTGTTAAATCATGTCAGCAGAATTCCTTCAATTGATTAACACTTGCTGAAAACCATAGGTGTAAAATGTTCAAGAAATATCACAAAAGGGAGGCAAAATCCAAGTCTTTAACATTTGAGTATGTACCTGGAAAATAAATTCTCTTTCATCCAATCAGGAGACATCAGCATGGAAAACACATTAAAATAAATGTCACTGTAATATAAAATGCTACCCTGTACAACTAATCCAAGCCAAGCCTTCAATATTTATTCTCCAGTGGGCATTGTTTCCATGATTTTATATTTTATAATCATACCCAGTCATCAGCATATATAGTCAATTCTGCTATAATGCTTGCATTGGAAAAAAAAAAAAAACAATTCCATTCCATGCAATTGATACATTAGTGAACAATTTGAAAATAATGGAAATTTCATGTTTGCTTATGTATAATTTTGTTCCTGAGAAACATGAAGGGAACACAGCTAACTGCATCCAGTTGAATTATGTTGTTTGGAATATACAAAACAGCACATATGCACAGAATTCAAATACCAGCTACCTTGGTCTTGATTCACTGCATTGTGTATTATTCAACTAGGTTTTATTTTGCTATTCTAATACTCTCATTTGTAGGAGTATATATATATATATATACATACACACACACACATACATACACGCACACACATATAAGTATATATATGTATCTTCTCTCCTTTCTCTCTCTCTCTTTATATTTATATGTATGTATATTTATATATCCCATTCAACATTCCTAACATGAATAATTTTTCTTAAATCAAAATGCCGGTAGTGAATGAAACAGGAAATCTTTAGGTATTGAGGAGAAGTTTGAAATCATAAAGTGTTTTGCAAGAAACAACAGAACATTTGCTATCTCTTCAGCTGTGAAAAAATTTACATGGTAGAACATCACAATGACACAAAAATAAAAGAAAAACTTTCAAGTGCAAAGCTGTAAGAACTTGAACTTAAGAACTAGAAAAAAATGGGAAGAATAGTTGAGCATATGGATTGAAGAACAAACTGCCAAAGAATTGGAAATGTATTGCACAATCAAAAAAAAAAAAAAAAGCACTATATATTAAGACCTTAAATTGCCAAACCTTGAGGAAGTGGCTCATTTTAGTGCTTTTGTGGTTGATTTAGTGATTTCAAACATTGCTGGAATTTCCAAAGTCTTCAACTGTTGAGCCAAACCATTAGTGCATATGAGAAATCTGAGTGGAAAGAATTTCCAGCCATGGTACAAAAATTATTTGAAGTAGAGGTTATACGTTAGATCAATTTCAATTTTGATGATAGAGGCATCTATTAGAAATGCATCCCTCGGGGCGCCTGGGTGGCTCAGTTGGTTAAGCGACTGCCTTCAGCTCAGGTCATGATCCTGGAGTCCCTGGATCGAGTCCCGCATCGGGCTCCCTGCTCGGCGGGGAGCCTGCTTCTCCCTCTGACCCTCCCCCATCTCGTGTGCTCTCTCTCTCTCTCATTCTGTCTCAAATAAATAAATAAAATCTTTAAAAAAAAATAGAAATGCATCCCTCAAAACACCTACATTTCAAAGAAAGAAAAAACACGTTTTAGGATTAAAAATGAGATCGATCTGTAACTGTGATGTTTGGCACCAGTGGGGAGAGGAAGAAGATGAGCCACACCCATCCACATAGGGTGTTACAACTTCACATTCAGTTTTAGATAATGCTCCTTCCAACACTTCACAAGCTGCCTGATTCTGACATGCCTTCTATAAGCAAGCATCAAGGTCTTTTTCAAGATAGAGTGACATATTTATTAGAGTATTTATGCATTTTTTAGCCATTTAACATATGGAGAAGTGTGCCACCATTTTTATTAAGTTTCTATCTTTTTAAAAAATTTGTTACGAGGAAATTTTTGAGTATTGTTTCTTCATATTTCCATAATCATTCTGGTTTTTATTTTCTGATTTTATATAGTGAAGCAATTTTAAAAAATGTATATATCATGTTATAGTAGAACTGATTATATATTCAGTCAAGGGTAAGATGGCCTAGCTGTTCTGTGTTTTCTTCTTTCTACTTCTCCACCTCCTTTGTCTTCTTCTTCAACTAAAAAATTAATATACTTGTTTAAAAATCTTTTTTTAATAATAAAGAATTGTGTAAAGTTAAAAAAGGAAGATTAAAAAGAACTCCACCACCCACAAGCCCTCCATCCCTTAGACTTCTTCAGATTTTTGAGTTGTTACTGCAAAGCTAGATTAAGTTACAAAAATCAAAGTGCATTAATTTTTAATACAAGTTTAAGACCATTGTTTACATACAAACAGTATCAGTTGGAGTATCATAAGTGGCTAAAGAAACAGAGTAGCATATCCATTTACTTCATTTTGCTGGTGACCATATAAACAAGTAGTCTAGATTCATCGTTAATTGATTCAACTAATATCACATCCAGATAAATTGAGAGGGTGTCTGTAGTGTTATTTAAACCAGTGTTTCTTTTGGAACAGCAGTATCAACATCATCTGAGAATTTGATAGAAATGCCAATTCTCTGGCCATACCTCAGATTGGCTGATTGAAAATCTCTGGGAGTGGGGTCCAGCAATCGGTTTTCTCACAAGCTTTCCATATGATTCTGATGCATGCTTATGCTCATATGTGATAACCACTGGATTAAACTATCTCAAAGTTAATTTAGGAACAGGAAGTCTGAGATCAGATTTGCAGATTCAAAATCTAGGTTCTGATACTTTCTGGTCACCATATAACCGTGTTCAAGCTATTTTAAATGCCCAATGTCCCTTTCCTTAACTATTTGAGGATTACATAAAATAATTGGTACCAAAAGAGTTTAGAATGAGACTGGCATATAGTAAGTACTCAGTAATGTAGCATAACCTTTTATTTTCATTCTAAGCATCTTCTCTTGTGATCATTTAATAAGCTAAAGAATGCTCATTTTATATGATTATGATTATAGTAGTAATAGCATTTTAGTCATATATGATCTTGAATAATAAAATAGAGTGTAAGGATTGAGAATGTGATAGGCATGTAAAGAAATTTACCATATGTCACAAATTGTGTTCTTCGGGAAGGAGCCTGAGGTGGACTCAGATTCATCAACACTTGTGGAAAGGAGAGGCAGGAAGCAAGGTTTGACAGTAGGAGTACTTGAGTTCTGACTCAGGCTTAATGATAACCTCAACCAAGCACATGCAGAAGCTCCAGCTGAAATAACCTGTTGGAATTGTCCTTCATTGAGCTGAAAAGGCCTAGGATTTCTCTACCCTCCTCCATCAGTCATTTGATGGGGGTCATCCCCTAAAGGGCATGACCTCAGGTGAGGAAGTTCTCTGACCCTGAAACCATCCCTGAAGCTGATCCCAGCTCAGGCTTGTCTGCCAATGGCATCTCTTGCAGCTGACACAATAAACTTCCTTAAAGGGAGGATTTGAGCAACAAGTACTTTTAAGAAGGGGGATCTAGAGAGGGCATCACTGCAGCTTCCTTTTCTTATATACTAATGCCTCAACAGATAGGAAAAGGGTGCAAATAAGGGTGGATCTCTGGTTATACATAAAAATTAAAGTAAATTTTATGATATTTTCCAATGGGGAGGGAGAAAGGTATGTAATGTGAAAAATAACAAAAAGTATATATTTCTAATTAAGTCATACACGTGCCAAAACAAGCAGAATTTGTATCATATAAAGTAGAAAGGGACTATGATTATTTCTGTAGAAGAGGTGGGAACCTAGGTTTCAGAGAATGCATGATGTTATGCTTGGTTCTGCTGTACTCTAGAGTAGATTTTACCTGGTGGAAGCTATCTGTGTGGTAACGTGGTATTGAAGCCGTACCCCCTAGCAGAAGTGGAATCCCCCCAGTAAGTCAAATTAATATTGTAGTGAAGCTTTATACTATTTCTTTTTAATCTAAAGAAAATGGAATATTTCTCAGATGCGACATTTAGATTATTTTAAAGAGAGGAAAATCAGGATAACATTTTAACTATATTATTAAATAGTACGAAACACAGAAAAAGATAAAATTCTTTAATAAAAAATTTACATGTGAATGGCTTAGTCACTTTAGGTTTATGTTGTAAAATTTGAAGCTAGGGAAAATTATATTTCTGTATTTTAGGCACTTAGCTGTCAACTGTCTCATAGTTTGTAGTCTTCATCAACACCTTGAACCAGAGCCTAATGGTCAGAGGACTACATACTACATTTCTACTCCCAATTAATTCTGAGAGAACAATTCTCTGACCATTATGATCTGATCCAAGTAGAATCTCGACATGAATTTCTGAATAATTCCACTGTATGTTAAGCTTGGTGCTTTTGATTAGATGTTGCTGTGAAAAAGTTATCTTATCAAACTAATAAATGAACTGCTGAACAAACTGACAGACTGTGGCTGGAAATGGCTTTTGCCCCGTGGCTCAATTACAAACCAGCCAATAGGAAGGCAGAAAGGAAAGCTAAAGGTGATTAATTGATTGCAATGTCACAGTGAGCAAGTTAACTCTCACGGCCCTAAGTGTAAGTTGACACTATAAATGAGAATAGTGGAGAAACGAAACAGTCAGGATGAAAGCTATCAGACTACAACAGAAAACAATTGAGAAACAAGTAGGGGCTCAATTAAAGAGAATGAGGACATGCTTCCAAAGGAATACATTTTTACCCCCATTTGATCTGATAACAATCCCTGCGATGGCCCCTCCTCTCCTTTTTATTTTCATCTTATAGAAATTCTAACATACTAAGAAATAGATTTCCCAAAGAAAATTTCTAGAAAAATAAATGCAGAAAGGTTTGAGTTCTCTTGATAAATTTTTATGGGTCTTAAAAAAAATCCCATGGATGAAATAACTGTCAGGATCTGAAGAGATAGATCTCTCCTCACCACTCCAAAAAGGAAGAAGAGTCTGGAAGCAGCCACCCAGTATTTTGTCCTACAAAGGGAGTCCTTCTTCAGACATGCCTATTTCTCTGCGTAAAATGAAATCTGCTTTCTAAACAGTAGCCAGATCAATATGAACTGCCTACTGAGTAATGTGATGTCACTGTAAGGAGACATTTGGAATGAAAACCAAAAGAAAAAAAAAAAAGGAGGAGAAATGAGAAGAAAGGGGAAGAAAAGGGATCAAAGCAAGGTTAGGATGCTGTGAAAAGAACAGAGAGGGGATGTGTTAAAAGCCATTTACAATAGGAAGATTTTTTACAACCTGAACAGAATGGTGAGGAAGCTGCCAAAGAAACTGCAAAAGATGGTGACAATGACAAAAACGTAAAAGAGGAAGATTTAAAACCTCTTCAAATACAAAGACAAGGAGGACAACCTGAGAACGAAAATTCAAGCTCGTGTTATATAAATTGCATGGAACTGAGGTTGCTGCATTCTTTCTTCTATCCATATATCAGTGTGAGTTTTGACAATGGGAAGCAGAACAAAAAAAAGGGGAATAAACTTTCCACATAGTGATTAATATATACAGATCTAAGTTCTCCAGACCGTAAGGCTCTCTGTGAACATTTATCAGGCACCAGGTTTGTTAAGGAATGAAAGGGCATCAAACCACTTCT
This sequence comes from Mirounga angustirostris, assembly GCF_029215605.1. Taxonomy (NCBI): domain Eukaryota; kingdom Metazoa; phylum Chordata; class Mammalia; order Carnivora; family Phocidae; genus Mirounga; species Mirounga angustirostris. Next base: position 51,157,150 of record NW_026991712.1, on the reverse strand, counting down.
TTAATCCAGAGCCAGTGAAAAATTAGGGAGACTCCTGGGGAAGGAAGAGAAAGAAAGAAAGAAATCTGGTTGGATGTATTTTACTTCTCTTAGAGGTTCAGTGGAAAAATAACCATGCTCATCATTAATACTGTAGTTATTTTAAATCCTTTTTTGTATCCAAAGCTGGTTATCTGTTTTAAAGCCAATATAATTTAGGGCACCTGGGTGGCTCAAATGGTTAAGCATCTGCCTTCGGCTCAGGTCATGATCCCAGGGTCCTGGGATAGAATCCTGCATCAGGCTCCCTGCTAGGCGGGGAACCTGCTTCTTCTCCCTCTGCCTCTGCCTCTCTCTCTCTCTCTGTCTCTCTGACTCTCATGAATAAATAAATAAAAAAAATTTAAAAAAACCAATATAATTTAAACTATATTATTTCATATTAATCTCAGATATATATAAAAGATAAAGATAAGATGCTGACTATAATGTATTTCTTAGTGTTGTGGATTACCAGTTATTGTGTGGAGTCTAACAATTAGAGCTTTTTATCCTGTCTATCTTCCATTCAGTTAGTACATAATCATGACTTTGGTCAAAAGGCATTTTTTTTTCTTTTTTTAAAGATTTTATTTATTTATTCATGAGAGACAGAGAGAGAGAGACAGACAGAGGCAGAGGGAGAAGCAGGCTCCCCGCGGAGCAGGGAGCCCGATTTGGGACTCGATCCCAGGACCCTGGGATCATGACCTGAGCCGAAGGCAGACGCTTAACTGACTGAGCCACCCAGGCGTCCCGGTCAAAAGGCATTTTCAAGCAAATCTGTCATTTTGTTGCAGTGTGGTTATTAGTTTAGTGAGGTGTGACTTTTACAATAATACACAACGACTAAAATTATTCTAAAGATTGAGGAATAGGAATAAAAGCTTCTACCACAAGTTATTATACTAATATATTGAATACATTATGATTTGTAAATGAGTATTTTCCTATTATTTATATGTAAACTGACCTTAACTATTGCAGAAATAGAAGTGTTTTGAATTAAGCAAAGAAAGTGAACACTGTGTTTTAATTTTATTTCAATAAATAAGGATAATGACCTCTACAGAGTTCAGTTCAGTATTGTCTTTTAATAGTAACCATTTTTCAAGACAAAAAATCCATTGCATATTCAGTTCTGAGAGAAGAACCTTTCCATATAGATTGTTAGTGACTTTTTTCATAGCATGATTTTTTTAGCCAAAGAAAAATTAAACACCATATGTAATGATACATTTATTTATTCATTCATTCACTCATTTAAAGATTTTATTTATTCATTTGAGACAGAGAGATAAAGAGAGAGAGAGAGCATGAGCAGGAGGAGAGGCAGAAGGAGAGGGAGAAGCAGACTCCCCACTAAGCCGAGAGCCCAGCCTGGGGCTCTATCCCAGGACCTGGAGATCATTACCTGAGTCCAGGACCTAGAGATCATGACCTGAGCCGAAGGCAGACGCTTAACCATCTGAGCCACACAGGCGCCCCGGTAATGATACATTTATAATTATTATGACAAGAATAATAATCAGATTATTTCAAGATTGCTGTTTAGGGTCAACTTATAATATAGCTTTTCATTTAAATCTAGTGTATATAAAAGTGGAAAAGTCAAAGTATCTCATTTGCTTCTTTTTCATTTTACTAATAATTTGTTAAGCTGTCCATGAATTATTGCAATGAAGAAAGAACTGGCGGGCGCCTGGGTGGCTCAGTCGTTAAGCGTCTGCCTTCGGCTCAGGTCATGATCCCAGGGTCCTGGGATTGAGTCCCACATCGGGCTCCCTGCTCGGCAGGAAGCCTGCTTCTCCCTCTCGCACTCCCCCTGCTTGTGTTCCCTCTCTCTCTATCTCTCTCTCTGTCAAATAAATAAATAAAAATCTTTGAAAAAAAAAAAGAAAAAAAGAGAAAGAACTGGTGAAGAAGCAAGAATTGTCATACAGTATAAATTTGAAAGCGTTAGAACTTTATTTTCTTGCAAATGCTCTATTCCTTATACATGTGAAATACTACAAACCATGTATCTGATAAGGGGTTAATATTCAAAATACATAAGGAAATCAGTAGCAAAAAACAAAATAAAACAAGTAATCCCATTAAAAAATGGGCAAAGAACCAGAATAAACATTTTTCCAAGGAAGAGGTAAAAACAGACAATAAGCACATGAAAAGGTGCTCAAGATCACTAATCATCAAGGAAATGCAAATCAAAATCATTACAAGGGGCACTTAGATGGCTCAGTTGGTTAAGTGTCCAACTCTTGATTTCAGTTCAGATCATGATCTCAGGGTCGTGAGGTTGAGTCCCATGTTGGGCTTTGTACTCAGTGGAGAGTCTGTTTGAGATTCTCTCTCTCCCTCCCCCTCTGCCACTTCCCCCATTCTCTCTCTGTCTCTCTCTCTAAAATAAATAAATCTTTAAAAAATTGATATCACCTCATACCTGTTAGGATGGCTATTATCAAAGACAGAGATGACAAGTGTTAGTGAGGATGTGGAGAAAAGGGTACCCTGTGCACTGTCAGTGGGAATAGGTATTGGTGCAGCAACTATGGAAAAAAGTGTGGGGGTTCCTCAAAAATAAAAAATGGAACTAACTTATGACCCAGCAATCCCACTTCTGGGCATATATGCAAAGGAAATAAAATAAGTATCTAAGAGATAACTACACTCCCATGTTCACTCTAGTGTTATTCACAACAGCCAAGATTTAAACGCATCCTATGTGTCTCTCAATGGATGAATAGATAAAGAAAATGTCATATGTATATATACAGTGGAAGGAAACCCTACCAATTGTGACAACATGAATGAACCTGGAGGGCATTAAGCTAGACAGAGAAAGACAAATAGTGTCTTATCTAACTTATGTGTGCAATCTAAAAAAAGTTGAACTCAAAGAAACAGTGAGTAGAATGGTTATTGCCAGGGTCTGGGAGATGGGGAAAGTAGGGAGGCATTAGTCAAAGGGTACAAATTTTTGGTTATAGATGAGTTAAGTTCTGAGGATCCAATACATAGCATAGTTAAAAATACTGTATTACATACTTGAAATCCACTCGGTGTAGCTCTTAAGCGTTTCCCCTCTCCACACACACACAAAGTGGCAACTATGTGAAGTGATGAATGTGTTAATTAACTTGATTGGTGTAATCATTTTGCAGTGTATACATATATCAAATCATCACATTGTACAACTTAAATATATAAAATTTTGTCAGTTATACTGTAATTAAGTTGGACAAAATTTTAAATAGTATCATTTGATGGCATAACAATAAGAAAATTGAATTTAAAAAATACAGTAGAGGCTCAGAGAAACGAAGAAATTTGCCATGATCATGCAGGTACAAATTATAAAATTAGAAATTTTATCATATTTTTACCTCCTCAGCTCATCCAATTCCTTATTTTACAATGTGAGTAATAAACGTACTTTATATGTTTGAATATTATATTGATTTTTAAAGTGAATCTATATGCACTATTACATGTAGCATAACAGGAACAATTTTACTAATTATATTAAATAAGGTAGTAAGATATTTTCATCAGTCTAAGTCTCCATATTCTCAATGTGTGTTTCACAAGTCACCAAATATATGTTAACTCATTTCACTTGTTTGTTTGATATAACCCAATAATATCAAAATAAAAACAAAAATGGAAAGAAACAGACCATTCTTTAATGTTAGAAAGAGGTTTGATCAGATTTTCCAACTAAATAGTCTGGTTGAGAAACAGTTAACCCTTACACTTATTCTACTTTAGAATAAACAAGAGAACATAGTTACCTAATAATAACACAATGCTTGTTCAGCCCCACAATTAGACAAATTTTATTCAGCAACCTTTATGTGCCAAGCACTTTCTTAGGCACTGGGAGAGACCCTACAATAATTATAAGTCTAATTAAGTCAATTCTACTTCAGTAAAATGTATTATTTCTGGTTGACTAAGTTTCAGACAGTCTCAGGATATATAATTGTGTATACTAAGCTCAGTTTTGTATGATTAGAAGAACTTGCAGGAGAAATAATATTTGGGATATTGGGAAATGAGTAGGAGTGGGCAAGAGTAACTTTATGAAAACAGGAGAAACTCTACTTCAAAAACCAGCAACATAGGAAAGTGTGATTCATTCTAGGAAATGAAAATGCCTTCCCACCAGACATTAAGTTCTCCGTTAGAGTATAAGCTCCACGGGCAGAGATTTTTTTCTTGTATTGCCATATGCCAGGTATTTAGTTAATAGTTGATAATTTGCTGAATAAAATTTGAAGTCAAGTGTCACTGAAAGGCAGAAATGCTATTGAGACATGAGAAGAAATATCTTTGTATCTTAGTATCTTTGTACTTATTCAAATATGATCCACTTCCCTTTTAGTCTATATAGAAGAGTAAATATTATACTAGAATTTGTATGCCCCTTCTCCACATACAGCTAGGTCTATAGACAATATTGACTTTTTTTTGCTGTTGAAAAAAATTTGTTATATAAAATGAAGCAAAGCTATTGAGTTTTCCACTCTTCTGTTTTATAGAGATTTATTTTTCTTCTCAACCTAATATATTGTCACTTTAAGACTGAAATGATTGTCAGCTTCTGTTAACAATACCAGAAACAAGGTGATATCACGTTGGCTGTGTATTTTCTCTAGGCACTATCTCATGTCAGTCATTGCGCTTTCCATTTGCTCTTTCCTGTCTTGTATTTTGTACCTAAGATTATCCATTTCATTCCTGAATTGTCCTTTGTTGCCTTAATTTCATATTATGGCATGGCTTTATTCTTTTTCCTTATTTTAAGTATTTAATATTACCTAGATAGCCAATCTGTGGAATGCAACTGTGAAAACATTGGTTAACACACATACTAAACTTGTTGTATTTATATTTTAAATATGCTATATAAAGTATGTTGCTACAGAGATAAAAATATTAAACAATATTTATTGGTAGTGGAGGAGCAATTACAAAGCATTCGTAGAGAACCTAGCATATCATCTGTCACCATCAAAGTCACTTGTCCATCCAATAAAATGTAAATCTCTAAGGCAATTTCAACCTGATAAAATTCCTCTTGAGTGTAAAGCTAAATTGCCAGTGTTTCATTTAGCTTCTAATGCCAGAGGCAGAGTTGTAAGAGGCAGAGAATGGTATAGTGAGTGGATCAGTTTTTCATTGTGTCGTTGCTTTGATTTGAGATTGACTAGAACATGGAGGATGATGTAAGTGTAATCTCAATTTATGTTATGGGACAGGGTGTGAGATTTAACTTGTTTATGGAAACTTAAATATGAATACACATAAATTAAATGTTTAGCATGTGAATATATAAATATATATAAAATACATACATATGTATATATTTATATACATTTTATATATATAAAAATGTTGACGTTATCACTCCTTCAATTTCCTTTTATTGCCAATATGCCAATATAAAGCCTCACTTGGAGTTAATTACATACTTTTATTTACTCTCCTAAATTCTCGAAGTCTTAGAAGAACAAGGCCTATCTCTAAATATGCATTACTGATTTCACAATCTACAGGCCATAATTGGATCAAGGCTTAGGGACATCACTAGTGATATGATAGAAAAGTTTGGCCAAAGTTAATTAGCTCTAATTATGAAAAACTTTACTACCTTTTTGTTGTTATTATCATGTTTGCATTAAATATAGATGAACTCCTCAGAAAAAAAGTACCATTATATGGCTGAACCTTCAGATTATGTCTCTGTGATCCCTGGATTCCAGGGCTGTTTTTGTTTGTTTGTTTGTTTGTTTTTAATTTTGGTCAACTGAAGCTCACAAAAACAAAGGCAATAAATTATGGAGAATTAATTTTTGAAGTCTGTTGTATTTCAAGAAAAATTAATTACTAAGTTTCAAGTGGACTCCTAGATGGTGATCACATTGTTTGCCTCTTAATTCTATTTACATTTGAATCTGATATCAAATGCATAAATAACAATATTATATTCTGTGAGAAATATTATCCCTACCATAGGAATCTGGGGAAGCTATACTTATCCACAACCTTTTTGTTGCTTTATTGAAATGTTTCTTAAAAGTAGCTCACTCAAATCAACAATAGAAGAAATAACAGGTGTTAGGATGTGGAGAGAAAGGAGACCTATTGCACTGTCGGTGTGGGAATGCAAACTGGTGCAGCCACTGTGGAAAACAGTATGGAGGTTCCTCAAAAAGTTAAAAATAGATCTATTTTTATAGCTCTACCCTATGATCCATCAATCACATTACTGGGTATTTATTCAAAGAATACAAAAACACTAATTCAAAGGGATACATGCTTCCCTATGTTTATAGCAGCATTATTTACAATAGCCAAGATATGGAAGCAGCCCAGGTGTCCATTGATTGGTGAATGGATATAGAAGAAGTGGTATATATACATATATATAATGGAATATTATTCTAACATAAAAAAGAATGCAATCTTGCCATTAGCAAGGAAATGGATGGAGCTAGACAGTATAGTGCTAAGCCAAATAAGTCAGTCAGAGAAAGACAAATACCATTTGATTTCACTCATGTGGAATTTAAGAAACAAAACAAATAAGCAAAGTGGAAAAAAGGTGGGGGGACAAACCAAGAAACAGACTCTTAATCATAGAGAACAAACTGATGGTTATGGGGGGGGTGTTAAAGAGGTGATGGGAATTAAGGGGTACACTTGTTTTAACGAAGACCAGGTGATGTCTGGAATTGCTGAGTCACTATATTGTACACCTGAAACTAATATTTACACTGTAGTTAACTCACAGGAATTAAAATAAAAACTAAAAAAAAAATAGCTTGCTAGTCTAAGGGATTGACGTATTTGTGAAACAAGAGGTATAAATCATACACAGTCATGATGTACAAAATTAAAAATAACCACAAAACATTTTATTTTCTAAGTTATAGATTAAACATGCTAAAACTAAGACATGTGACTGGCTAAGAATAGTAGTTTTGCAGTATGTATCACTCAAAGAAAATATAGATATTAGTTTGAACAATAAGTAAATTGATTTTCTCATTTAATAAAGTGTTCAGCTTCAAAATATTGAACCAGTAATTCTACAGTTTTTCTTAAAGATTTTTTTATTTATTTGTATTTATTTGAGAGAGAGAGAGAGGGAATGAGCAAGAGAGAAAGCACAAGTTGGGTGGGGGGCAGAGGCAGAAGGTAAAGCAACTCCTTGCTCAGCAGGGAACCTGATGCAGGGCTTGATCCCAGGACGCTGGGATCATGACCTCAGCAGAAGGCAGACTGAGCCACCCAGGCGCCCCTCATTCCACAGTGTTATTTATTACCCTGATTTTATTTCCCTATCTCCATTCTGCCACGTACAGTGTCAGCTTCATCTTACGACTTTCTCACATAAAGAGCAAATGATGACATCCAGAGACCATCATATTCTTTCTCATCCATAGGAAACAGGTGTAGCTCTTCAACACCTCTTTCTTAAGATGAAATTTCCAGTAGGTATAACAAAGATTCCTTTATAATTCATTGGCCTTCACTGAATTACATTGCTCTTCTTTAGTTAATCACTGGATACACAGAAGACTCCTGAAACTGAGGGTTGAACAACTCCCCTGAGATCTATGGATGACACCAGGAAAGAAGTTCTATTAAGGAGGGGAATGAATGTTAGGTAGGCAACTAGCAATATCCACTATTGTTTGATATGACTTAGACAATATTATACACGATGTCTTTTCCTTCATCACCTGAGTCGTTCATCCCAGATATGTAAGATCATTTCTGTATTGACTATAACTATTTTAGGCAGGTAGAAAATTAAAATACCTGCTTATATAGAAAGCTGAAATGTAAAATACCATATTTACCAATAGACTGTTCAGCGACAGTTGTGAGGAAAATTGCTCAGTAAATGTTCTTTTACTGTTAAAAATAATACCTAAGTATGAGCCATTTAATTTAATTTTAGATTTTAAATAAGTCGATACATTTTTATTTAGATGTAATATATGTTTTAGAAACAAAAATATTTTCAAAAGAAAAATCTTATTTAAAAGTTTTGAGTGGAGATTACTTATTTTAGCTGAATGTAGCCAAATAATTATATTGCACATTTATACAAAATAATTGTTTAAAAGCAGCTAAATGAATATCACTTATACTTACAAATTGGAGAGTATATTTTTAGAACCAGGATGGTAGATATTGTTTCTGGATTCCCAAGCATCTACATAGTCTTTTTTTTTAAGTTATACCTATACTCCTATATGAAAGGCTGAATATGCACAGTTGGCATAGTAGAAACATACCTGTTGACACAACATTCCTGTGTACCTAGACCTAATTTCTTCCAACTGCAACTACCTGTGTCTTGGAATAGGCCTTTCTCTGACTTCTGACCCCCACTCTGCCTTCCCATCAACCAAGGAGGAAGTGGTAGTGAGTTACCATTCTTTTGAAGTAGCTATCAACTAGGGATCAATAGGTCTTCTCATCTACTGTTTGGATTACACAGCCTTTCAGACTATCCCAATAATACTGATCACCAGTTGCCTACATGGAACACTTTTTGAAGCTTCACACTTTATAGATTCATCCCTTCATCCTGTTAGCTGAGATTAACAACCAAATGTCAACTTGTGTTCACATTGTTGTCTTAAAGTCCACTTTTGGGAGAGCCCAATCAAAGATATTTACTCTTATTTTTCTTTGCATAATATATCCCTTTGCATTTTCTGCCTGTAATTTGGGTCAAGTAACTTTACTCTCAAGTCCAGGAGGAAGGCTTCGCTCATTTAAGCCAGTAGGAGAGGCACATTTTCCTGTCCACAGTGAATAGGAATGGCCAAGTAACATGATGTTGGGTAATAGGAAAAAGTGAGTGCAAACATTAGTATAGAATTACCATACATGACTATCATTGTTTTCTTCTTTACTATGATACGAAACGGAGGTGGTTGTGGCTGCCAAAACACTTTTATAACTACAGAGGAACAGTCTGCAGACACTGGGGAAATGCAGAGAAGCATATGTAGAATCTGATGGAAAGGCTGAAATAGTAGCTAATAGAGTGGATAGATGACATGTTGGTGACATTGATCTATTGGGTCAAGCTTCTCTTGATAATTGCATCTTCTGATAATTAACATTAAATTTTTAAGTTCTTTAGCCTATAATTATTTTCTGAAATTTTGATTTGGATTTTATGTTTCTTGCTACTAAAACAGTTAGTCCAATACGGTTTATGAGAACCTCAAAGAGAATAACGTAAATACATATAAATACTTAGAACTATAATATTGAGCCAGTACATTTATTTGCTTTCCTTTAAGGGATGGTATAATTTAGTGCTTAAAACTGGACATAAGAGCAAAACGTTAAGTCTGTGTTTCAAATTACCCCCTAATTTTGTTCATAAACCATTATTTGGGTCCTCACACATAATTCTGCACTTAATTTAGAAAGAAACTTACACAGTGAATTAAATTATATGCCAAACATTGAAAAACACAATCTTATTAAATTCTTGAGCAAACTCTGTAATGTTTTAATTTGAACATCAGCAATATATAGATGAGGAAAATGAGATGCAGAGAGTTTAAATAAAAGTTGTTTAAATTTTATAATTGGGAGAGCCAGAATAAAGATATAGGAGTTATGATTCCAGATTTAGAATTTTTTTCTACTATATTAAATGAACTAGTTTTTAAAAAATAGTTCAGTGGGTTTTTAACAGATAGAGTTGACATATAACACTGTATAAATTTAAAGTATACAACATGTTGATTTGGTACATTTATATATTGCAATATAATCACTACTGTAGCACTAGCTAACACTCTCCCATGTCACGTAATTATCACTTCTTTTTTTTTTTTGTGGTAAGAATGATTAAGATCTAGTCTCTTAGCAACTTTGAAGTTTATAATACAGTATGCTATTATCACTATGCTGTGTATTAGAACTTAATTATCCAGAACTTATTTATCTCTCAGTTGCAACTTTGTACCCTTAAACAGCATCTCTCCACTTCTCCCACCCCTTAGCCTCTGGTACCATTATTTCACTCTGTTTTTATGAGTTCATCCTTTTTGGATTCCACATATAAGTGATATCATACAGTATTTACCTTTCTCTCACTTACCTCACTCAGCATAACACCCTTTAAGTCCATTCATGTTGTTGTAAATGGAAGGATTTTCTTCTTTCTCATGGTGAAATAATATTCATGTGGGTGTGTGTCTGCACACGTGTATTTATGCACACACATGTATATCTCACCTTTTCTGTATTCATTCATCCATTGACAGACACTTGGGTTGTTTCCATATGTTGAGTATTGTGAATAATGCTGTAATTAACATGGGGCTGTAGACATCTTTTCAATATCCTGTTTTCATTTCCTTTGGATATGTACTCAGCAGTGGGATGGCTAGATCATATGGTAGCTCTATTTTTATTTTCTTGAGGAATCCCATACTGTTTTCCATAGGACTGACCCAATGTACATTCCAACAAAAGTGCACAAGGGTTCTCTTTTCTCCACATCCTGACCAAAACTTGCTATCTCTTATCTTCTTGAATATAGCCATTCTAACTGGTATAAGGTGATATCTCATTGTGGCTTTCATTTGCATTCTCTGATGATTAGTGATGTTGAACACCTTTTCATGTACCTGTTGGCCATTTGTATGTATTCTTAGAAAAATGTCTATTCAGTTCCTATGCCCATTTTTAATAGGATCTTTGTTTCTGAATTGAATTGTATGAGTGCTTTATGTATTTGTCATTGAATTGTATAAATGCTTTATGTATTTTGGATATTAAACCCTTATTAATGGATGGTTTGCAAATCTTTTCTCCCATTCCACAGATTGCTTTCCCATTTTGATGGTTTCTTTTGCTGTACAGAAACTTTATATTTTGATGCCATTCCACTTGTTGATTGTTGCTTTTGTTGCTTGTGCCAAAAGTCATTGCCAAGACCAATATCATGGAATGTCTTCCCTATGTGTTATTCTAGAAGTTTATGGTATCAGGTCTTATATTTAAGTCTTTGATACATTTTGAGTTAATGTTTGCGAGTGGTGCAATATAGGTGTCTAATTTTATTTTTCTGCGTGTGGCTGTCCAGTTTTTTCAGCATCATTTGTTGAAAGACTATCCTTTCCCTATTGAGTGTTTTTGGCTTCTTTTCAAATATTAATTAATTTTAAATTCTGAGGTTTATTTCTGAGCTCTCCATTCAGTTTTATTGGTCTACGTGTCTCTTTTTATGCTATAACCATACTGTTTTATTTACTATGTCTTCAGGAAGTGTGATGCCTCCAGTTTTGTACTTCTTTCTCATGACTGCTTTGGCTATTCATGGTCTTTTGTAGTTCCATTAAAATTTTAGGGTTGTTTTTCCTATTTCTATAAGAATTCCATTGGGATTTTGATAGGGATTGTGTTGAATTTATAGATAGCTTTGGGTAGTATGGGCATTTTAAAATATTAATTCTTATCTGTGAACATGGCATATCTTTCCACTTGTGTCTTCTTCAATTTCTTTCATCAAAGTCTTATAGTTTTCATTGTATAGTTCTTTCACTTTTTTGGTTAAATTTATAACTAAGGATTTTATTCTTTTGATGCTATTAGTGGGATAGTTTCCTTTATTTCTTTCTCAGATGTTTAATTATCTGTGTATAGAAATGCAAATGAATTCTGTAAGTTTATTTTATATCCTGCAACTGTACTGAATTTGTTGATTAGTTCCAACAAATTTCTGGTTGAGTCTTTAGGATTTTCTATATATAAATTTATGTCATCTGCAAATAGTGACAGTTTTACTTCATTCTGTCTGATTTGGATGTCACTTTATTTATTTATTTATTTATTTATTTATTTATTTATTATTTATTTATTTATTGTCTTGCCTAATTGCTTTAGCAGCACCTCCAGCATTATGTTGAATAGGAGTGGTGAGAGTGGGCACCTTTGTCTTGTTCTTGATCTTGGAGGAAGCTTTCAATCATTTACCATTGAGTGCAGTATTAGCTATGGGTTTGTCTTCTATGGGCTTTATTATTTTGAGGTACATTCCTTCTATACCCAATTTGTTGAAGGTTTTTATTATGAAAGGATGTTGTATTTGTAAAAGCTTTTTTCTGCATCTATTGAGATGATCATATGATTTTCATCTTTCATTCTATTAATACGGTCTTTCACATGTTTTGATTTGTATATGTTGAGTCATCTTTGCATTCCAGGGATAAATTTAACTTGGTCATGGTGTATATGATCCTTTTAATGTGTTGCTGAATTCAATTTATTAATATTTCTACATCTATTTTTTTCAGGGATATTGGTTATAGTTATTCTTTCTTCTGTTGTCCTTATCTGGCTTTGGTATCAGGCTAATGCTAGCCTCATAAAATAAGTTTTTTCTGATTCCGTTTTGGTAGAATGATCAATCAATTGCTGGAAGTGGTATATTGAAGTACCCTACTATTATTTTATTATTGTCTGTTTCTCCCTTGAGATCTCTTAATATTTGCTTAATATATTTATGTGCTCCAATGTTGGGTGTGTATAAATATGATTATTATATATTCTTTTTTAAAAAATATTTTTTACTTATTTATTTGACGGGGAGAGACACAGCAAGAGAGGGAACGTAAGCAGGGGGAGTGGGAGAGGGGGAAGCAGGCTTCCCGCCGAGCAGGGAGCCTGTTGCGGGGCTCAATCCCAGGACCCTGGGATCATGACCTGAGCCGAAGGCAGATGCTTAATGACTGAGCCACCCAGGCACCCCATGATTATTATATATTCTTGATGAAATGATCCCTTTATCATTATATGATGACCTTCTTTGTCTCTTGCTACCATTTTGGTTTAAAATCTATCTTGTCTGATATAAATATAGCTACCTCTGCTTTCTTTTGGTCTCCACTTATATGGAATATATTTTTCCATCCTTTAACCCTCAAGCATATCTGTTTCTTTCAATTTGAAATGAGTCTCAGGGGAGCTAAGATGGTGATGGAGTAATAGGACCCTAGGCTCCTCTCATCCCTTGAACACAACTAGATAATGATCAACTCATCTAAATACCCCAGAAGTAAAACTGAAGACTGACAGAACAAACTCCACAACTAAAGAGAGAGAAGAAGGCACATCGAAGAAGGTAGTATGTGTGGAAGCCGGGTTTAGGGGGAGAAACAGATGGCAGGTGCTGTCAGGAGAGGGAGCTGTGGTTGCAGAGAAAGGAGAGAGAGAGAGAGGAGCACACAGAGGAAGGCATAAGGGGAACATTTCCCCAAAGCCATTGGCTGAGAAAATGAGAGGAGTTGATTTTCGTGAGTTCTCACAACCAGTGAGGCTTAGGGACTTGAGTTTTAAAGGTCAGTGGGCTTGACTGATAGAACCCCGAGAGGACTGCCCTACTCCTGGAGAGAACGCAGGTCAACAACCCTGGGGACAGACAGTGTGGAAACAGCTACCTGGAAAAACACCTGGTTCACACAGAGGGACAATTATTTGCTCTTCTTAGAGTGCTTCACTGAAGGCAGCATTCTCTTGAGATTCCTCTCCCAGTCAAAGAAGCTCACTGATGCCATTTCCCTCCCCCACACCTTAGCATAAACACAGAGTGACCTGCAGAAAGCAAGCAGTGCTAACACTTGTTGCCTAACCTGCCAACGCCAAGTCCCACACCCCTGTGCTCTAGCAGGACTGCCCTTCTCTGTCAAGCTTGCCTCAGTCCCAGCACAGTGGGCCCCTTCCTCAGAAGACCAGCAGAAAGCCCTGCCCACACCATGTCTCCCAACCAGAGAGTTCTGCAAGGTTTCAATTCTAGTGGAAATATTATCAGGTCATGTGGCACCTGGGTGGCTCAGTCGGTTAAGCGGCTGTCTTCAGCTCAAGTCATGATCCCAGGGTCCTGGGACCGAGCCCCGCATCGGGCTCCCTGCTCGGTGGAGAGCCTGCTTCTCCCTTTCCCTCTGTCTGCTGCTCTGCCTACTTGTGCTCTCTCTTTATCTCTGTTAAATAAATAATTAAAAATCCTAAAAAAATATATTATCAGGTCTTATTTAACAAGCAGACCAGAGCACACCTAGTTAAAAGCACATTTTAGCCAAGGACCAAACACTGCTCACTACAGGCAAGGAGAGCTTCTGCAGATGACTGGCCTGAAGGATAGAGCAGCCAAAACATCCCAGCAGAGTGCACACAGCACACACCAGAGACACTGCCTGAAGTGCCAGGCCCTGGATACTATTCAACCTCTTCTTCATAAAGCCATTACTCTCAGGAGTAGGAAACATAACAGGCTTTTCTTATACACAGAAGGCAGAGACTTAGACAAAATGCTAAATGAGGAATTCACCCAAACCAAAGAACAAGATAAGGTCATGGCCAGACATTTAAGCAAAATAAATATAAGTAACATGACTGATGGATTTAAAGCAACGATCATAAGGATACTCACTAGGCTTGAGAAAAGAATAGAATACTTCAGGGAGACCCTTATCACAGAGATACAAGATACAAAAAAGAATCAGTCAGAAATGAAAAATGCAATAACTGAGATTAGAAATGGGCTTAATGCAATGAACACAAGGCTGGAAAAGCAAAGGAATGAATAAGTGATACAGAAGACAGAATTATGGAAAATAATGAAGCTGAACAAAAGAGAGAAAGAAGAAATATGAAACACAAGAGTAGACTCAGGGACCTCAGTGACTCCATCAAACATAATAACATTCATATTATAAGAGTCCCAGAAGAAGAAGAGAAAAGGGGGGTGAAAATGTATTTAAAAAAAAATGATAGCAGAAAACTTCCCTAGCCTGGGGAAGGAAACAGACATCCAGATCCAGAAACACAGAGAACTCATTTCAGAATCAACAAAAGTTGGCCAACACCAAGATATATTGTAATTAAATTTGCAAAATGTAATGATACAGAAAAAAAGTCTTAAAAGCTGCAAGACAAAAGAAGTTCTTAACTTATAAGGGAAGACCCATAAAGCTAGCTGCAGATTTCTCCACAGAAACTTGAAAAGCCAGAAGGGAGTGGCATGATATATTCAATGTGCTGAATGGGAAAAATCTGTAGACAAGAATACTCTATCCAGGAAGGCTATCATTCAGAATAGAGGAGAGATAAAGAGTTTCCCAAACTAAAGAAGTTCATGACGACTAAAACAGTCCTGCAAGAAATATTAAAGGGGACTCTTTGAATGGAAAAGAAAGACCAAAAGCAACAAAGACTAGAAAGGAACAGAGAAAATCTCCATAAACAACGACAACAAAACAAGTAATTAAATGGCATTAAATACATATCTATCAATAATTACTCTGAATGTAAATGGAGTAAATGCTCCCCAATGAAAAGACATAGGGTGTCAGAATGGATAAAAAACAAAACAAAACAAAAAACGGTCTGTACGCTGCCTACAAGAGACTCATTTTAGACCTAAAGACACCTGCAGATTGAAAGTGAGGGGAGGGCGCCTGGGTGGCTCAGTTGGTTGGGCGACTGCCTTCGGCTCAGGTCATGATCCTGGAGTCCCGGGATCGAGTCCCGCATCGGGCTCCCTGCTGGGCAGGGAGTCTGCTTCTCCCTCTGATCCTCCTCCCTCTCATGCGCTCTGTATCTCATTCTCTCTGTCTCAAATAAATAAATAAATCTTAAAAAAAAAAAAAAAGAAAGAAAGTGAGGCGATACAGAACCATTTATCATGTTAATGGATATTAAAGAAAGTTGGAATTAACCATACTTAAATCAGACAAACTAAATTTTAAACCAAAGACTAACATGAAATGAAGATGGGTATTATATCATAATAAAGGAAACAACCCAACAAGAAGATCTAACAATTGTAAATATTTATGTCCCCAACTTGGGAGCACCCAGATATATAAAACAATTAATAACAAACATAAAGGAACTCATGGATAATAACACAATGACAGTATGGTTCTTTAACACCCCACTTACAACAATGGACAGATCATCTTAGCAGAAAATCAACAAGGGAATGATGGCTTTGAATGACACACTGGACCAGATGGACCTAACAGATATATTCAGAAAATCTCATCCTAAAGCAGCAGAATACACATTCTTTTTGAGTGCACATGGGACATTCTCCAGAATAGATCATATACTAGGTCACAAATCAGGCCTCAACAAGTACAAAAAGATCGAGATTATACCATACATATTTTCTGACCACAAAGCTATGAAATTTGAAGTCAACCACAAGAAAAAATTTGGAAAGACCACAAATAAATGGAGGTTTAACAGTGTGCTACCCAGCACTGAATAGGTCAATCAGGAAATCAAAGAAGAAATAAAGAAAAAATACATGGAAACAAACGAAAATAAAAACACAACACAGTCCAAGCCTTTGGGATGCAGCAAAAGTGGTCCTAAGAGGGAAGTATATAGCAATACAAGCTTACCTTAGGAAGCAAGAAAAATCTCAAATAACCAACCTAACCTTACATATATAAGAGTTAGAAAAAGAACAACAAATAAAGCCTAGGAAGAAAATAATAAAGATTAGAGCAGAAATAAATGATATAGAAACAAACAAAAAACCCAAAAGAACAAATCAATAAACCCAGGAGCTGGTTCTTTGAAAAAATTAACAAAATAGATAAACCTCTACCTGCCACACTTATCAAAAAGAACAGAGAAAGGACCCAAATAAATAAAATCACAAACGAGAGAGGAGAAATAGCAATCAATACCACAGAAATACAATCATGAGAGAATATTTTTTTTTAAGATTTTATTTATTTATTTATTTGAGAGAGAGCAGGAGAGGGGGGAGGGTCTGAGGGAGAAGCAGACTCCCTGCCGAGCAGGGAGCCTGATGCGGGACTCGATCCAGGGACTCCAGGATCATGACCTGAGCCGAAGGCAGTCGCTTAACCAACTGAGCCACCCAGGCGCCCCCAATCATGAGAAAATATTAGGAAAAAATATATACCAATAAATTGGACAACCTGGAAGAAATGGATAAATTCATAGAAGCATATAAACTACCAGAAATGAAACAGGAAGAAATAGAAAACTTGAACAGACTAATATCCAGCAAAGCAATTGAATCAATAACCAAAAATCTCTCAACAAATAGAAGTCCAGGGCCAGATGGCTTCATAGGCAAATTATACCAGACATTTAAAGAAGAGTTAGTACCTGTTCTTCTCAAACTATTCCAAAAAACAGATGGTATCTCCTTGTGGTTTTGATTTGTATTTCCCTAATACCGAGTGATGGTGAGCATTTTTTTCATGTATTTGTTGGCCATTTATAAATGTGTGTTTTGCTATGAAGGATGTGGAGAAGATTAGAAAATAATTGAAGTGGGTGTTTTAAGGAGAATATGGAAAAAGAAGATGTATTTGGGAGAAATCTATATAGTTAAAGAAACACAGCTTTGTTTTTAATGGGAAGGTAAGCAGCAAGAAAGTGGGATAGTCAGGAGTAAAGTTCCTATCTCTTATTGGAGAAACTAAGTAGATGGTGTCAACAGCTGAGGGAGTTCATACATAAGTGAGAAGCATCTTATGAAGAATTTGACAATTTTTTTCCTTCTAAATGGTGCTTTTTAGATATTTGGAGAACACATACAAAAAATACCTGCCTGCAATTATTTGCATGTGTATTTGAGCTCAAGTATGGCCAAGACTGGATGGCAGTCATTGACTGGCAGGAGGAAAATCATTTATTTTGTCTCCCACTGCTAGATCTAGCATCTTTTATCCTAGTGTTAACAAACATCGAGTCCAAATATCACCTTAAATTTATTGAAAAGTTGATGTTCTTAGACATTTTTTTCTCAGTGGGAAATTCCTACTTCATAATCCTTCCTAGGTGAAGTTCTGGCCTCATTCGTCCTAACTATGGAGGCTTTGGAGGATAAGAAAAATGTAGTGGAAATGAGTAAAAGTATAGGAAAAATGATCATTAAGGAAGCAATACAAGTAAGCAAATTTGGTGATGGATATTTAGAAATGATTGGGAAATCAGAGAAAACATAGAGAAAAGTGATTCATGTAGGTCTAAAGAAAAGGTGGTTGGCACAAGGATAGCACTTGAAATATATCAGCCTCAGCAACTGGTATAAGTAAATTAAAGATCGGAACATGTCCTTTGGGTTAATAACTATGAGATCATCGTTAACTTTGGAGGGAACTAATGGTGTTCACTTTAGGTAAAAAAGCAAAAACCAAAAAACAAACAAACAAAAACCCTGGCAGGAGCACAGGTTCAATTGCAGAGGTTAGACAAGTTAAGGTGAGCAGTTTTCCAGTCTATACTTGATATGGAGTTTCCTATGGTCCATTCGTCTGACCATAGATTAGAGCTGGTTCAGAGGTGTCTTGCCACATCCGGATGCTTCTCCATCAGCCAACACCTCCAAAGCCACCAAAGTTAAAGTATGTTAGTGGGTATCCTGTTTCCTTTCTTATGAAATCTCACAGAGCCTAGTTCTTATTGCCAAAACAGATACAAGGTATAATAAACAAACATAGTTTAGAGGTATCTTAGGCCTTAGATTTTAGCTCATCACTATGTAGTTTTGGGGTAAAAACCTGTGAATTGGAGAAGGTTTAGGGATCCTCGTTAGGATTTCAAAAGTCCAACTCAGTACAATACCTCAGGAAAGAAACCTGGATTTTGGTAAGGTGACATGCTTTCAACTAGTCTGGCTATTAAACAGCTACATTTAGTCCCATGAATTGGACGGATCAAAGTTGTGGAAGAAAAAGGGTAGTTAGTGATGCAATACAGAATTTGCAGTCTCTTAAAAACCATTATTGGAAAATTAGACACCAGAGGTATTGTTTTATGTAGAAGCATCTCCAACTTTTTATATAGGAGTTAATTATGTAGGTGTTCTGATTATCATTTATGTAATGTCTAGAATCTTAGAGCAAGCACACTGTTTTCATAGAGAATCAACTTGGATTTTCTTCTTGAAAAGATATTAAAAGAAATAATGTATGAAAGCAATCAAATACATGTAAAATTACATATAGATTATATTGCTGATCCTTATTTTATTATTCAGAATGTAAAATCTGAATAGGTTACCAGTACCTGGACTTGTGAACAATCAGTTGGGATCCTATTTATATAAGGCCTTTGATTTTTTTTTTGTTAAATAATGAATACCCAGAGGGGAAAAATGGGCAAAATTTGGTGATAATTCAGAAAAAAAAATGTTTATACCATTTATTGTTAAATAAAACCTGTCAGCAAAATTAAAAAGTGGAAATTATTTAGTCTTGAAAACTAAATATATGTACATTTAAAGGGTCCTTATAAGATATAATTCACCAGTTCTTATAATAAGGTAGCATATTTAGACCACAGGGTAAATTCCAAAGGAAGTTGGAAACACCGTCACTCTAGTACCTTAAAAATCAAAAACCAAATTATCCATTTTTTTTTTTTTTTGTAGCTGGATGTGGTCTTGCCTGAATGTTCATATTCTGTAAATGCATTATCAGCTTCACTTAGAGTCTTTAGGATGCAGTTGTCAGGCTATACAGTATTACAGAAATTTGAAGGGGTGATGATTGATACCTGAGAAATAGATATATGGGCCTTTATGAATGAAGTTTTAGAAAAGAAGGTGATTCCTAGATATTGAAGAACGACTAAAATAAATTTCATAACTTCACTGCCATTAAACTCGTCTAACTTATTTTTTTAAACATTTGTTTATTTTAGAGAGAGAGAAGTGGGGAGGGGCAGAGGGAGAGAGAGTCCCAAGGAGATTCCACGATGAGCATTGAGCCCAGTGTGGGGCTCGATCTCACTCTCCTGAGATCATGACACTCAACTGACTGTGCCACCCAAGGGCCCCAAACTTGTCTAACTTATGTAAATATGTTTCAACAGCAGGATACAAAATATGTTACAAAGAAAACAAAAGAAGAATCGTCTTAACAAGCAAAGTGATGGTTTTTGATTAATTATTGAACCAAATGGGAGTTCATTAAAAGTAGAAAGATAAAGAAAAAGAGGAAAAAAAGAAAACACACTTGGGGAAATTTTGCCTACTCATAGGTATTTTTTTAAATGGATGGAGTCAATTGGAATCTTGTTTTTTAAATAATATGATATGAAGCTTATCCCTGGTCTCCAGTGGGGAGCTAAGATTCTCCCATGTATGTTAATATGAAGAGTAAATAGCTATTAGACTTTATTCACTCTTAGAGAGAGAGAAATTGAAAGGGGTAACAAAAGTGGGAGGTGGGAGTGGAAAATTAGTTTTACATATACGGAAAAGTTTGATATAGATTATTAAAGGCAAAACATATTTATGGCTGAGTTTAGAGTAAAAGAAAATTCTACCATTATCTGGTTTTCTCTTTGGAAAACTGTAACTTGATAAGAGAGTCACATGAGAGAAAAAATACAGATTTTTTTTATAAGAAAAGAGGTTTCTGATCTTTTCACTGTCTTTTAACTTTTTTACCTCTTGAATCTTATAAATTATGGCAAACATTGAATCTCAAAAGGGAAGGGGGTGTGTGTGTGTGTTACTTCAAGTGGAAGCATGATAATCTAGAATAAATAACAGAAATTGGGGAGAATGCTGAACAACTCTCAGCCAATAGATGCATGTCAAATGGGGAAGTTGATAGTCTCAACCGACGGCAGCAAGTTCTAGAGGGTAGAGAAACAAGTCACATTTTACTTAATCCTAGGAAAGTAAACAGAGAATTATTTCATTAAGTCAAGGGAGGAGGTAAAGGGGTTGTGGGCATCACATACCTTTGAAAATATTTCCAGGGACGCCTGGGTGACTCAGTTGGCTAAGTGTCTGCCTTCAGCTCAGGTCATGATCTCGGGGTCCTGGGATGGACTCCGGCATCAGGCTCCCTGAGCCTCCTTCTCCCTCTGCCTTCTGCTCCCCCTACTGGTGCTCTCTCTGACAAATAAATAAATAAAATCTTAAAAAAAAAGTGTTTCCAGATAATGGGTGAAGAAAAAATCTGGTAAGATGTAATATAGCTGTAGTGTGGGTCAGGAAAGATGATCTGACTATGTAGGTAGCACTTCATAGAAGCTTTGCTCACAGAAGTCAGTTCTGCACTTTTAAAAAAAACATTTCCACCCCGCAAAAAGAATAGCTATAAGACAGTTTTAAAACTTCATGAACTTAATCATATAAATAATTTAGAAGTTAGAAAGAAATCTCTAAAAGAGTAGTTAGAGTAAACTGGAGTATTGTCCTGTGAGGATGTGGGCTTTGCACGTATGATCTAGAATTGAAAGTTAAATCAGAATCACTTTTGTCTAAGATTTCATTTGGATGCATGCCCATGAAATAATGTCATTCTAAGTTTCTAAATTTCAATTGCTTGAATTAATACCCAAATGGACTGACCCAGATGGAGTCATTTTCTGTGTGAGGGTAAGAATATGATGAGGAGATGTACCACATCTTCAGAATTACACTAATTTGCTTATTTTTTTTTTAATTTTTTTTAAAGATTTTATTTATTTGACAGAGAGAGGTACAGCGAGAGAGGGAACACAAGCAGGGGTAGTGGGAGAGGGAGAGGCAGGCTTCCCGCTGAGTAGGGAGCCCGATACAGGGCTCGATCCCAGGACCCTGGGATCATGACCTGAGCCGAAGGCAGACGCTTAACGACTGAGCCACCCAGGCACCCCTAATTTGCTTATTTAAAATTTAAATTAAAATGACCCCAAATGGAAATTATCTAAACAATATACTACTGCTATAGACAACAAAAAATAACTATGTCCTGGTTTTCTTATACATTTTAGAAGAAAAACATGTCAGGTTTGTGCAATTTAATGTAAACACCTTCGTCTTTGGAAACTATTTTCTTTTATTTATTTATTTATTTATTTATTTATTTATTTATTTATTTATTTTTATTCTTATGTTAATCCCCATACATTACATCATTAGTTTTAGATGAAGTGTTCCATGATTCATTGTTTGTGCATAACACCCAGTGCTCCATGCAGAATGTGCCCTCCTCAATACCCACCACCAGGCTAACCCATCCTCCCACCCCCCCTCCCCTCTAGAACCCTCAGTTTGTTTTTCAGAGTCCATCATCTCTCATGGTTCGTCTACCCCTCCGATTTCCCCTGCTTCATTCTTCCCCTCCCGCTACCTTCTTCTTCTTCTTTTTTTTTTTTTTAACATATATTGCATTATTTGTTTCAGAGGTACAGATCTGAGATTCAACAGTCTTGCACAATTCACAGTGCTTACCAGAGCACATACCCTCCCCAGTGTCTATCACCCAGTCACCCCATCCCTCCCACCCCATCCCCCACTCCAGCAACCCTCAGTCTGTTTCCTACAATTAAGAATTCCTCATATCAGTGAGATCATATGATACATGTCTTTCTCTGTTTGACTTATTTCACTCAACATAATACCCTCCAGTTCCATCCACATCGTTGCAAATGGCAAGATCTCATTCCTTTTGATGGCTGCATAATATTCCATTGTATATATATACCACATCTTCTTTATCCATTCATCTGTCAATGGACATCTTGGCTCTTTCCACAGTTTGGCTATTGTGGACATTGCTGCTATAAACATCGAGGTGCACGTACCCCTTCGGATCCCTACTTTTGTATCTTTGGGGTAAATACCCAGTAGTGCAATTGCTGGATCATATGGTAGCTCTATTTTCAACTTTTTGAGGAACCTCCATACAGTTTTCCAGAGTGGCTGCACCAGCTTGCATTCCCACCAACAGTGTAGGAGGGTTCCCCTTTCTCCGCATCCCTGCCAACATCTGTCGTTTCCTGACTTGTTAATTTTAGCCATTCTCACTGGTGTGAGGTGGTATCTCATTGAGGTTTTGATTTGGATTTCCCTGATGCCGAGTGATATTGAGCACTTGGAAACTATTTTCTAAGAGGCATCTTTATTTTAAAATTAGAAAGCAGTGAATAGAAATATGCAGTATTAATTTTGAATAAGAATTAATGCAGTAAAAAAATCTTCCCGTTTCCCATAATGTGTTCAACATTTTTGTAGACAAATATGTACATGATGAAAGTTTTAATTCCTTATCACACAAAAAAGCAGCTGGGTTAAAAATAGAAATATCAATCTGAACAAGTCACTGTACACCGCAAATACAAGGGAAGTCTATGTTCTGACAGTCAGGTCTGGTATCTGAAGCTGCATAGACATTGAACTTAAGGGAATCAAATATGAAAGAGCATATTCCCCAGGCTCAGAGGTCAAGGTAGAAAGGTGCAATTTGACTTAACTTTTTGCACTTTTCCCCACCTAAAACCGTTCTTTTTTAAATGCATACTCCTTTAAAGGAAAAAGGGGATATTATTTTTAAGATTAAATATCAAAATACGCATAACTTGCCAGAGCCATTCAAACTGGAAAGAAGACCCTAATAAAATCTTGACCAGCTTTCATATTTCATAATTGCAGAGGCAAACAATAAGCAATGAATCTGACTAAACTCCAGCACTCCATTTGGATATACATCATGGCTGACAGTTTAAGAAAATCGATTTAAGCTTCTCACTGACTATGTGCCAAATATGTGAATACCTTGAATAACTTTATCCACTTACCATATTGTTTTTAGGCTTCCAATTATTAAAATTGCACAGATAAGAGGAAAAGTGAGAAATAATAAGACACCACACCAGCTGTGCTCAGCTATTTAGACTTACACAGCTTGAATACTAAATTATCTAGAAAGTGAAACTGTAATAAACATGAAAAGTATATTCTCTCAGAGACTCAAACAGTTCTTGGAATTAATAATGGTATTTTTGCACATTTCTGTAGTTAAAGGACAGACCGTGTAGTAGTACATACAACACAGATGGAAATTAATCCTTCATAGGACATGTAGAACAAAAATGCTAGCTAAAGCACCAGATACTCACAAAGCTTTAACTAGACCCTGCTGTAAATTAAGAAATTTTGGAAGTTGTTTTGAATCTTAATGATCATCATGGTATCAGCTTATTTAATACAAGGAAGTGATAAATTGTATTTATGCTCTGATTAAAGAACTGTTTTTGAAGAAAAGTGTGATGACTAGCATTGTGCTAAAAAGGAATCTGAAGAACAGAATGAGTGAAAGAGTCTTCCAAAAATGTCTAATTTACAGCAAGGGAGTAGTTTGGGCGCAGGAAGGATAACTGCAATTATAAAAAGGCAATACTGAAACTTCATTAGGCAACTGCTTAATCAAGTAGCAGCAGTAGGATAGATAGCTCAATTAAAAATGAAATCTTTCTATAACCATGTTTGCTTGCTTTAGGATGAGTCTTATTTTAAATGTCACTTTGCCCTTCCATTCATATTTGTTTTCTTATGGTCTGCTGTGCTTTGTATCAGTTCTCATACTCAGCAGAAGGAAATACTGACGTTGGTTTAGTTAGTACAAGACCTGGGGAAATCAAATTGCCTAACTCTAACCCAGTTGAAGGTGTTGATTAAAAAAAAAAATAAGTGGCATGCTTCTGTATTTTCCTCATGTGAGTCCTAAGAGCAGTGGATTTCAAGGAACAGAAGGAGGAGGAGGAGGAGGAAGAGAAGGAGAAGAAAGAGAAGATGCGGAAGAAGCAGAAGAGGAAGAGAAGGAGAAGAAAGAGAAGATGCGGAAGAAGCAGAAGAGGAAGGAGAAAGAGACAAAGAGAAGATGAGGAAGAAGCAGAAGAGGAAGGAGAAGGAGACAAAGAGGAGAAGATGAGGAAGAAAAGGAAGAGGAAGATCAGAAAGAGGAGGAGAAGAGAGAGAAGAGAAGATGTGTGTGTGTGTGGGTGGATTTCTTACGAGGACCCTGAGGAAATGAGTGAATTATAGGTTCAGCAACAGGAAACTGAAGTGAAAGGGGAGAGAGGAATAGGTAGAATGTTGACAAGTCTATCATATCCTTAGTCTGGAGCAATCCCCCCACTGCTTCCTTGGATCACAACTGCTTTACCCATTTACCCTGTTAACTCCACACACTCTGTAAATACCAGCACAGATGTTTCTACTCTAGGAAGACTTTCTTATCCCTCAAAGATAGGATAGACGATCTTACTGTATTCTTACATTTTTGTGCCCCCCTTAGATTTTACTTCCCTTAGGAAAGATATTATGTGATTGTTAATGTTACAGTGTTATAACCCCAGAAATTTTGTACATTTTATAAATCATACTATTTATTCATAAATGCCTTTAGAATAAATGATTAAATAAAAGTCTCAGAAAATCCCAAGTATTCATGTAGATCATTTATTTTCCTATGACTTTAGTTGAGCCATAATCCTTTTTTTTCAAATTGCTTAATAGTTTTAATTTTAGAATAGTTTTAGATTTACAGAAAAGTTGGGAAGATAGTGTGAAGAGTTCCCTCATACCTCGATCTCAATTGTGCCAGTTATTTAGCATCTTACATTAGCATGGTGTATTTGTCACGAGAAATAAACCTAATATTGATACATTTTTATTAAGTAAACTACATACGTTATTCATATTCCCTTAGATTTTACCTTAATGTCATTTGTTTATCCCAAGATTTCATTCAGGATACCACATTACATTTAGTCGTCTTGTTTTCTTAGGCTGCTATAGACTGACAGTTTTTCAGATTTTCCTCATATTAGATAACTTCAACAGTCTTAAGAGAACTTGGTCAGGTATTTTATAGAATGCCCCTGGTTTGTGGTTTGTCTAATATTTTTTTTTCTCATAATTATACTGAAGTTATATGTTTTTGGGAGGAAGATCATAGAGATAAAGTGCCATTTCATTGCCTTGATATGATTCATGTTCTCAATATAACTTACCACTGTTGATGTTGACCTTGGTCACCTGGCTGAGGTAGGGTTTGTCATAACTCCCCACTGTAAGGTTTCCCATGTCCACACTGCACTATTTGGAAGGAATTCACTATGCACAGCCCAAACTTAGTTTGTTTTTGTTTTAGATTTTTTTTTTTTTGGAGATTTCAATATAGATAGTTGTGTTACCATGAATAAAGCCAGTTTTATTTTTTTCTTTACAATTTTTATAACTTTTATTTATTTTTCTTGTTTTTCACACTAGGTAGGATTTCTAGTGTGATGTTTAATAGGAGTGGTGAGAGAGGACGTCCTTTCAGTGTTCCTGATCTTAGAGAACATGAGTTCAGTCTTTCACCACTAAGTACAATATTAGGCATAGGTTTTCATAAATTCTCTTTGTAAGATTAAGGGAATTCTCTTCTAATTCTAAAATTTTGCAAGGTTTTATCATGTTAGGGGTATGAATTTTGTCAACTACTTTTTCTGTAACTATTGATATGATCATATGGTTTTTCTTATTTGTCCTGCTAAGATGATGAGATATATTGATAGATTTATGAGTGTTGAACCAGCATTGTTTCTTAGAATGAAACCCACTTAGCTGTACTATTTGGTATGGATTTTAGTATCTAAGTTCATGAAAGAGTATAGTCTGTAACTTCCTTTCTTGTAATTATTTTATTTAAGTTTCTGGGTGATGCTAGCCTCATGCATTTTCACATTCCACTGTTACATGCATACACATTTAGAATTGTTAGGTCCTCTTGAAGAGCAGAATTGCCCCTATTTATCCCTGATATCTTCCTTGTTCTAAAATCTGCTTTTCTGTATTAATATACCTATTCATGCTTTCTTTTGAATAGTATTAGCAAGGTATGTCATTCTCCATCTCTTCACTTTTAACCTGTGCAAACCCTTATATTTAAAGGGATTCTCTTATACACAACATGAAATTAGTTCTTTCTTTCTTCTTCTTCTTCTTCTTCTTCTTCTTCTTCTTCTTCTTCTTCTTCTTCTTCTTCTTCTTTCTTCTTCTTCTTCTTCTTTTTTTGGTTATCCATTCTGACAATCTCTGTTGTTATTGGTATATTTTGACCACTCTCAACATAAAGTGGTAATTGTTATAATTGGATTAATATCTGTCCTCTGTAACTCTCCTATATTCATTGCCTTTTTAGTTTATTATTCCCCTCTTTTATTTTTTGGCAATCTGCTTTTAACTGAACATTTTATTTCCATTTTTAACCATTTTTTAGGTTATCATCTATAGTTTTTAAAAAATTGTGGTTAGTTATCCTGGTGTTAAAATACATTGGGGGGCACCTGGGTGGTTCAGTTGGTTAAGCGACTGCCTTAGGCTCAGGTCATGATCCTGGAGTCCCGGGATCGAGTCCCGCATCGGGCTCCCTGCTCGGCAGGGAGTCTGCTTCTCCCTCTGACCCTCCTCCCTCTCATGCTCTCTGTCTCTCATTCTCTCTGTCTCAAATAAATAAATAAAATTAAAAAAAAAATACATTGGGTAGGGGCACCTAAGTGGCTCAGATGGTTGAGTGACTGGCTCTTGACATTGGCTCAGTTCATGATCTCAGGGTCCTGGGATCAAGGCCCACGTTGGGCTCCCTGCTCAGCAGGGAGTCTCCTTGTCCCTCTCCCTCTGCCCCTTACCCCTGCTTGTGCTTTCTCTCTCTCTCTCTCTCTCTCGTTCTGCTCTCTCTCTCAAATAAATAAAATCTTTAAAAAAATATATTGGATAAATCACGTAAATATACCTTCCAAATAATATGTTATAGCTTCACATGTAGTAAGTACTGAAAGTACTTTATAACAAATATTCCATTTTCCTTTCTTTTGTGCCTTGTGACATTGTTATCATTTACTTCACTTATTTTTTTTTTAAGATTTTATTTATTTATTTGAGAGAGAGAGAAAGAGAGAGAGCACATGAGAGGGGGGAGGGTCAGAGGGAGAAGCAGACTCCCTGCAGAGCAGGGAGCCCGATGCGGGACTCGATCCAGGGACTCCAGGATCATGACCTGAGCCGAAGGCAGTCGCTTAACCAACTGAGCCACCCAGGCGCCCCTACGTCACTTATTTTTATACTATCATCCAATAAATAATCATTATTATGAATTTAAACAAATAATTATCTTGCAGATCAATTAAGATTAAGAAAAATACAATATTTCACTTTACCTTCAATTACTCTTCTTCTAACATTTTTTGTTTATGTAGTTCCAAGTTGCCAACCTATTTCATTGTTCTGCTTGAAGAAATTCTTTTAACATTTCTTGCAGAGCTGGTCTCAGGGAGATAATCCCTTACAGTTTTTGCTTGGGAAAGCCTTATTACTCCTCAATTTAGGAAGGATAATTTCACAGAATTTAAATTCTATGTCGGTGTTTTCTCTTTTCTTTATTTTCTTTTTCTTCCCTCCCCACCCCCCCACCCCCCCAACCCCTTAATACGTGAAGGATTCACTTCACTCTGTTTTTCCTTGCAGGGCTTCTGAAAAGAAAATAAGTCTACTGCAGTTTTTATCCTTGTTCCTGGATAGATATGTTTTCCACCTCCCCCCCAAATAATCTGGCTTTCTTTAAGATTTTATCTTTGTCCATTATTTTCTACAGCTTAAGTATGATATATCTGAATGGTTTTGCTTTTGGAATTCATGGTGCTTAGTGTCTCTGAGTTTCCTGGATTTGTGGTTTGATGTCTGCCAATAACCGTGGATAGTTCTCAGACATTATTAATTCAAGTATTTCTTCTCTGTGATTTTCTTTTGCTTTTGCTTCTAGCATTCAAATTAAGGGTGCTACACTTTCTGATATTGCCTCACAGTTTTTGGATGTTTTTTTCTTTTAATATTAAAAAAAAATCTTTACATTAGAGTTTGAGAAATTTCTCTTGATCTTTCTTAAGTTCATCACTCTTTTTCTTAGCCATATGCAGTCTACAGACAAGCTTGTTGAAGACATTCTTCATTTATGTTACTATGGTTTTGATTTCTAGCATTGCCTTTAGACTCTTTCTTAAAGTTTCCATCTCTCTATTTTACCTATCTGTTCTTACATGTCATTTAGTTTTTCCATTAGGGGCTTTCACATATGTCATAGTTTGTTTAAAATCCCTGTCTATAATTCCAACATCTGTATCAAATCTGTTTAATTCTGATGATTGCTTTGTTTCTTGGCTTGGCTTGTAATTTTTTTTTTTTTTTTTAAGTTCGACATGTATTGGGTAGTAGGAACTCAAGTAAATAGGACTCTAGTATGAAGATTATATTGACATGGTAAAAAAAAATGTGCCGTGTTTTTATGTAGCTGTAGGTTCCAGAATCTTTAAATTCCTCTCTTGTCTTTGTTTTTTGTCTCCCCTCTTGAATCTGTTCCTTGTAGCTTTTTCAGTTATAACCCACGTTGTTATTTTGGAAACCTGTTGGTGTTCCAGTAAGATGTGGGAGATAGGGAGTATTCTGTAATCTTCCGATTAAATCTGAGCATTTTAGTGGACTTTTCTCAAGGCTGTAGCCTTCATAAATGTTTCCCCTTGGTTATGCTTCCCCCAACCCATCCCCAGTATTCTCTTACTTGGCAGCAGCATTTCTAATACTTTTTTCTGCAGCCCTGACTCTTGTTGACTATGTTTTTTGTTTTGTTTTGTTTTATTTTTCCTCTTAGGAGTCACAAGAAGATTAGAGGGGACTGGAGTGGAAGATATTCCATTTGTCCAGGAAGGATAAGGTTTTAGAAGTGCACGTTGTCAAAGCCCTTTCCCCTGGATAAAAGGCTTTTATTTCACAAGGGTTACATTTTCCCTCCCCCTGCCAGAGCTATGTGGAGATCTTTCTCAGATCCTCACAGGGGGAACTTGGCTGGAAGTTACTGGAGGAAAAATCTATGAAAGTGAGAATACTCAGCTAAGGCTGTAGTTCTAAGAAGTTTGTTGATCTCTTACTAGTCCACACTCAGCCTCCAATGGTTCTTCAAAATTTCCATTCAATTGTTCTTACCAGTTCATGGCTCCAGCAACTACTGGTCCAGATATGCAGATCTCTGATGCTGTATCTCTCTGAATGAGCCTGTCTCTCCAGAATTCAGGGGGCATCTGCCCTGTGAATTCTGTCTTTTGATGCAAGACATTACTTATTTTCGGTCTGTCCTGTGTTTTTGTTTCTTTGTTTTTTTGGTAAGGACAGGAGGAGAACTTTCAGACCCTTTACACCTTGGAGCTGAAATTGGAAATATCTTAGATTTATTTTTAGAAGGAGAAAACCCTCATTTTTCTTCATGAATAATAGCTGGTTCATGTATGTAGCTGAAGAGCCAAACCCTATCTTTATAATAATGACTGATCTTCAACTAACAGCCACAGGGCTACTTATAGGTGACGCCATGTTATCTCCAGATAGAGAGTGGTTAAGATGGGGCAAAAACTAAACACCTTTTGTATTTCAAATGAAGTACTGATTTTCTTACGGAGTTCACAGGGTGAAGACATTTTCTCAATGCCATCAAAAATTATTCCTTTGATCTTTTCTTTGATCTCCCCTTTGATGTCAGAATGAACCATCTTGCTACTCATGAGAGGATTTCATAAGAAGGCTGAGGAATAAGAAATTAACTGCCTTCCATGCTTTCCAGAAGTGGTTCTTCAATGACAACTAATATAAAAATCATGTTTAAAAAGGTTACAGTTCTTCCCTTCTCCACATCTACCTCACCCAGTAAATATTGTTTATTTAGTTAACTTCAAACCAGGTATTATTGTCTCCAAAAGCCAACATTGAATGCACTAATGTTTTACTGGAAAGCAGTGACTTTCTTTTGCTAAGTAGTAAAAAATATTGATAGCATGTCTTATGCTAATTTTATAAAATATAGAATTAAAGGAAATGAATAAAATATAACTACATGAGAGGGTAAAGGCCAAAATATTCTATTTAAAAATGAGTCAAAATTTGGCACATATATACAATATGCTTTCTAGAACCTAAAAACTAGAATGTTGTCAAAATATTTATTTTGGTACTAGATTTTATGCTTTAGGTCATACGGTGTTAGAAGGCATAGATTTTCAATGGTCCTATTTATATATGTCCATTCCAAAGTAGACCAAATACATACAGACTCTTTATCAATTGTTGAGCATGTGAGGATGTGGATTCTGATCATGCTTTTACTGTTTGTCACCAATTATGTCTTCAAAGAATAGGAACAAATATAGCACATTTTTTATTTAGTATGTGCTCTGTTAATTTTTTATTCACATAGTTTTATTTTCATCTCATAACAGCCATGTGAGGGGAGTAATATTATTATCAATATTTTACAGATGGCAAAAATTTGAGACTTGGATTTTGAACATGCGTTAAAGTCTACCCATTTAATAAGTGCTGAAGTGTAATCATATTTAATAATAGGCATAATCAAAATACATATCCTCATCTTCCAGTCATGTCAGTAAAGTAAATGACTTTAACTCTTCCAGATAAAGAAAAATAGTGCTACATATCATATGTAATCAGGGAAATGCAAATTAAAAAACGAGGTACCACTGCATACCTATTAGAACAGCCAAAATCTAGAGCACTGATTATTATCAAATGCTGCCATGGGTGTGGAGCAGCAGGAACTTTCATTAATTAGTGGTGGGAATGCAAAATAGTAAAGCCACTTTGGAAGACAGTTTAGTGGTTTCTTACAAAACTAAATATGCTCTTACAAAACTATAAATGTTCTTAATATATGATCCAGCAATTACTCTTTGGTATTTGTCCAAAGGAGTTGAAAATTTATGTCCACCCAAGAACCTGCACAGGAATGTTTATAGCAACTGTATTTATAATTGCCAAAACTTGAAAATAATTATGATGTCCTTCAGAAAGTGAATAGATAAATAAACTAACTTCAGACAATGGAATAGTATACAATGTTAAAAAGAGATGAGCTGTCAAGCTATGAAGGAGGAAACTTAAATGGATATTATTATTTTAAAGAAGTCAGTGTGAAAAGGTTACACACCGTATGATTCCAACTATATGATATTCTGGACAAGGCCACACTATGGAGATGGCAAAAATATCAGTGGTTGCTAGGGACCAAAGGGGTGGAGGATATTAGGCTGAGCACAGGGAATTTTTAGGGCAAGAAAAATACTTTGTATGATATTATAATGACGGATATATGCCATTATATAATTTGTTCAAGCTTATAGAATGTACAAGACAAAGAGTTAACAGTAATGTAAACTACAGACCTTGAATGACTATGAATGGACACTGTGTGATGTGTCAATTTAGGTCGTTCAGTTGTAACAAATGTAGCCTCTGGTGGGAGATGTTGATAATGAGGAAGGCTATGCATGTGTAGGAGCGGGGATACATGGGAAAACTCTGTACTTTTCTGTCAATTTTGCTGTGAACCTAAAACTGCTCTCCAGAAAGTCTTAAAAAATAAAAATGGAAAAGAAAGATGATTCTAGGTTTTTGATGAAGTAATAATAACCAGTAAGCTATAGCTAGTATTAGTCTTTTTCATTATTTATTTATTTATTTATTTATTTGAGAGAGAGAGAGAGAAAGAGAGAGAGAAACAGCATGAGAGGGGAGAGGGTCAGAGGGAGAAGCAGGCTCCCCGCTGAGCCGGGAGCCAGAGGTGGGACTCGATCCCGGGACTCCAGGATCATGACCTGAGCCGAAGGCAGTCGCTTAACCAACTGAGCCACCCAGGCGCCCAGTCTTTTTCATTAATAAGTAAGCAAACCCATTTTCTCTTTATTTCTCTGTCTCTTAAACTTACCCTGGAATCCTTACTTTTTCAAAGAGAAATTGAATTGCATTTCAGGTTCAATTATTTTATTTTTCACGCAGTATATGAAAAACATTGTCTTAAATTCAGTGTAACTGTAACTGTGGAAATAACTAAAATTTTATATTTGGAAAACATAAAGGTCGGTTATCATTAGAAATATTGATATGTTTTATTTTCTTAAATTTTTATACATGCAAAATGGTGTAAGGATAATATTACAGATGTCAATAGGCTCACCAGCCAGTTTAAGATATAATGCGTTATTATTTATTAGAATTCATATTAATTGAAATGTTATACACCAGACAGTAATTTAAAATACACATTAATATTTAAAAACTAGTTTATTATTTTGACTTTCATAACAAAGAAATGAATATGGGTTTTCATTCCCATGACTTGTTTAGATTTCTTTACACAAGGACATATTATTTTGTGTGCCAAATGTCGAATTGACTCTTCTTGTCAGTTTAGGAAATGACGATTTAAAAATTTGCTATTGACCATCTGTTCAATTGACAGAGTGGCAGATGTTTCTATTTTGCTTTACCAAATCTTAATAATTTATTGGATAGTTTGATGACACTCATGGTGGTAAAAAGATTGTTTGTTGTATTGGCTTGCTAGTTGGAGACCATAATTGTTTTCACAGGGAAAACCTACCTAATTTAATCCTAATATGATTATCTGTCTTTAGTCAGCCTTGTTCACATGCAGAAAAGTAGAATTAATTATTTTTAAATGCATGTCTGATATGTCCAAATTTTTAATTGGATACAAACTGAAGAAATAACACTTTATTTGTGAGTGAATATATCTATAACTTCTCTCTGTATCTATATTTACATCTCTCGCTATTTTAAAATTATTTTTTTATTTTCTGAGAGTTTTATCACAATATTTTAGCAGTGTTTATAAATGTAAACTGTCATGTAGACAGTTCTCTGAAGAATGAGTTGATACATAACAATGAGTATTTCTTTCCAGAGTAAACTGAAATTTTACTTAACCACCAATGTTAAGTCAGTAGAATTAAAATTTGTACCATCTTTTAAAAATTTATAACTTAATTAACCATATCCCTGCTGAAATTAATGTATATAATAAGATTTATGTCATAGCTTTGTTATAAATCTGTGATGACTTAATTCAGAAAGTATATAAAATCATACAGCACAAAGTGAAAGTGTATTTCATACTTGTAATTCAATTAAATTAAAATTATAGGAATTAGCTTTTTTTTTAATAGCAGAGATGTCTATTGATCTCTGCTTTAACATTTTTTCAATGTTAAAATTATGATTTTTATCTAGTAAGGCTTTGAACCTTGAGGTCTTAATCACCCTTAAATGTATAATGTGTTTAAATCTCAAACATCTATTTGGTTTATTTTTGAGTCAGAGATGTTTTATGTATTCCCAACTAGTTTTTTGCAGTCATGGCTCTGTCAGATGGTCTTTCCATGACCTTCCTCCAAGTAAAAGTAGATTTGCTTTTCATTTAAACAAATACATTGTCTGGCTTCCCACATACTATATTATAAGATTTCAGTTTAACCTTTTTCCTCATCTTTAAGTGATGATAAAAATAAAAACCTTGTAAAGTTGTTGAAAGGATTAAGATTTAAAAAAAATCCAAGGAAAGTGTTTTTCATAGTGATTTACATGGAGTAAAATTTCAATGATTATTATTATTTTGTCATAATTATGGTTTATATATTAAAGTACCTAATATATATATGACTGTGCTTCCCTGAAAACGTAAAATAGTTGTATTATTATTGCTCAGGGAGTATGGTTCCAGATGTATTGCCACTTAAAACTTATTGAAAGCTTGTCAGTAATAATATATATAAAAGATTTACCAAATAATATCTAGTCTGTTTATCTTTCTAGATAAGAAATGGCACATGTGCTTCATCTCATATGGAATCTGGGACCATTTAGTATTGGCTGTCTAGAGCAGTGTTGAGAAAGATTCTGAGTTCAAGCTCAGTTTCAGAAAGAAATAGAATAGGTAAAAAGCATGTCCCATATATGTCATTATAATGCACAAATACTACAAAATGCAGCCTTGAATTAAATTGGAAAAAAATGGACCTACATACCTGAGTTCCCTTATTTGGAAAACAGAAGAGTTAATTTTGCCAATTTACCTATAACCTGATGCCTTCTGCACTAAAGAATAAGCATTTCCTAGTCCTAGATGATTCATTGCTATATTTATGGGAAAACAGTTTATGAGGACATCCTTCAGTCATTTATACAATGTTTAGTTTCATGAAAAGCCCAAGGAGAAATGTCTTTCTCATCTTGTGGCCAGGAGTTACTGAGCTTATCTGTGCAATTAAATTGATCCTACAAATCCTGTAAATGCTGATAATTCCTCCTTTTTAAAAGTTTTTATTGTTAGAAAGTTTAGAGATTTCTGGTTGTTACAATGCTAGCAAACATGTTAGGAGAGCTTAACAGAATATTTCTGTTTTGAAACTTGATTCTCGGCTTCATTTTCTATGTCCTATGCTTGTTCTTACCTTTCATTCCTGATACTTTCAGTTATGATTTTATTTGTGTGTGTGTGTTTGTATGTGTGTGTATGACCTTAATTTTTTCCAGAAGAAGGCAGGATTTTTATAAATAAATGCACAATTAACAAATTTAAAATGCTTAGGAATTTTGTGCAGTTATTTTTCCGATAGCATGGGTTTTTATAACTCATACTGAAATTTTTGAGTACTTATCTTTCAGGCACTGTTTGAAATGCTGGGTAACTGAAAATGGGCAAGAAAGACACAAAAAATAGTAATAAAGTGATAGCAATTTAGAGTTAGCATTAGAAGAAATAAAGCAAACTTTTAGGAATAACTGTATAAGTGACTATGTTTTAATTTCATAGCGATGGATGCCAACTTGATTAAAAACAGATATGCTTGGCTGTGTTAATGGTTCTAGTAATATTAAAACGCTAGAAAAGGAAAAGAAGTCATATTTGTGTAAAAATCCATGGTTTATCAACAGAAATTTGTTGAAAGGTGTTTATTTTTTGTAGATATAAAATTATGCACATATTAAGAAAATATTGTTAGAGGAATTACTAAAGTGTATAATTTATTATCATGAGTATGAAAATCTCTACCTCTTGGTCTTTCTTGGTTTTCTTATTGAAACATTTTAACATAATTTTTGATACAATGCTGCTTTTAGGGATGTAACCATTATATCACATAGTGAATGAAAGATCTATTTGTATGAAATATAATTGTCACCTTGGGATAATTCTTACTCAGGGTAAAGATACTTATGGAGAAGGTAAAGGACTACGATATTCAATTTACCAGTATAGTTTTTTCAATTAAGTGATTAATCACTCATATTATCGCTCCATTGTGTTAGGTGTATTTAGATCATGGTTTTTTTGTTGTTGTTAATTTTTAACAGTGTTTTGGAATAATTTTAGGTTTATGGGAAAGTTGCAAAGATAATAAAGGAAATTCTCATATGCCTTTCATTCAGTTTCCTCTAATGTTAGTTAACATCTTACATAATCATTGTACATTGTCAAAACTAAGAAATTAACATTGGTATTTTATTAACTAAACTACAAACTTTATTCAGATATCCATTAATATCCTGTGTCTGCTCCAGGATTCAGGTATATTTCATTTAGACTTGAACCATTTTGAGGAAGTAGAGTGAGCATTTGAGAATGAGAGTCATATCAGACAGACTTGGAGGTCAAGTTCTAGTAATGACCTGCATAATGTATACCTTCAGACAAGTAGGTTAATTACATCGAAACTCCTTTTCTTCATTTTCAAAGCAAATTGATATAGTATGTGATAGTATCTAATTCAGAAGGGTGCTGTAAGGACTCAATAAAATGATTAGTGTAAACAATTTACACATTGCCTAACATAATCCCTCAATAAATGTTCAATTTCCAGTGTGGTCTTAAGGTTTTTTCCTTTTTTTTCTCATGAACTTTTAACTATTAGCTTCCAGCTCCCTACAGAGATTCCCAGATCATACAAAAATTTAAAATCTAAAAAAAAAAAAGTTTAAAATTTGGCAGCATATAGTAAGATGCAGAACCATGGTATTAAGGTGTTGGGGCTGTGTGCAGGTATTGCCCCATTGATCTGAGAAAATATTCATAATGGTAGCAGGATAAATTGAGTAAAGCTTTTCAACTGTGCTATGGAAGTGCTGTCCATTAGGGATGTCTATTTTTATATGTAATGACATTCAGTGAATGTGCATGAACTGCAAGCAACATTGGCAAAGTGAACCAGACTGTATAGTCCTATTGTGGTGTTATAGAATTGACAATGTATGGTCCTCACGTACAATAGTGACTTCCTTAGTGATGTGGAGCATTCTCTCTTATTGTGTAGTATGCTACTTAGGTGTTTTAAGAAAGTTGATTTCAAATGCAGCAGAAATTATAGCTTCTGAATGCTTTTAGATAATAGCTTCTTAAGTAAATCTGAGAAATAAAGGCTTAAATTAAATGGGATTTTGATTTTTTTACTTTATTTATGTTATGTTTTGCCTGCATAAAACCAAAATAAGTAAGGTTTTTAAAACTTAGTTTTCTAATGGTACACTGGAATGTTACTTAAGATTCCAGAATTTTTTTTGGTCTCACCTCAAACCCCAAATCACATGAGTTCTAATAGTCCTTAACTCCTGTTGTGTAAATGTCCATGTTCCTTAGGTCAAAACTGAATAATCGAAACGTCATTCTTGCTATTTTATAAATGAAGTTGATGATGAAATTTATTCTTTCACACACACTATAGTCTTTCTGTTGCAAATTAGAAAAAAAACTTATGAAGTAATTTTAATGTTTAAATATGGACTTGAATTATATCATTTTATCAGAATAAAAATAAAATAATCACATATGATGTGGAGAATCACTTGCTGATTATAATAACTTCATGCTTACTGGGTTTGAAGATTGTTTTTTGTGTCTGTTTGAAGGACAATACTGCAAACAATAGATGAAAGTTGCTACTGTAGGAGCCATCTAATAATGGTTGAAGTTAGAGAAAGAATTCATTATTTGATCAAGATAACTATTTCATTTATAATTCAAATATAACCACTAGATGAAAAACCAGTCCTTATTTATCTGCAATATTACTATTATGATAGCAATTTATTCAAAGATGCAGTTACAAGTTGAATCCTGGATTTTGTACTGAAAATTGTTCTGCAGAGTGAATTGTAAGATTGCCTCTCTGAATAAAAATACATTTTGCTTTCCATAAAACTAGTAGTATTATTTCAGCATAGCTACCAATAATAAATAAACCTAGCTTCTTTTTTTAACTCCTTATTCTTATTTCATTTTTTTGCTTGATCACCATTAAATACCCTTATTTCATGAAAATCATCCAGATTTTAACAGATACATGACTTTCACTAAATTTGATTACATTCTTGAATGATTTTTTCAATGATCACAAACATTTTCTATTTATTCAGAAAGGTTATTTGTTCTAACATGTTTACCAAAAAAGCTGTAATTATAATTAACTTATTGTATATTGAGAACGACAATTAAGTAGTGCTTTGAAATAATGGGGAAGGTAGTCAGTCATAAAAGTAATATTATGAGGAATCACTACCTAACAGTATCAGGACAAAGAAGGCAAGAATTGGTGAGTTAACTATCTGGAAATAGTGCTTTAGGAAGAAATGAAACATGATAGTATAAAGAAATCATAAAGAAACACCTAGCTACAGTATATACATTTAATTCACTCAATTACAGTTTGTATATTGGAAACTATCATCTCTAGACTAAGGAAGGTAGATTACTCATTTACTTTTCATATATACCTTTGTATTTTTCAAGTCCTATCTTGATAAATTATTGCTTTTGAAAGAAAATAATAATATCAAAGCCATTGTCCTTTTAACAAACAGGCATTTGTGATTATCTGTCAGAGACACTTTTGGAAAGACTCTTAAAGTTAGGAAATTGCATTACTTACTTTAAAAAAAAAAGTCTTTGGGGGCACCTGGGTGGTTCAGTCGGTTGAGCCCCTACTTTCAGCTCGGGTCATGATCCCGGAGTCCTGGGATCAAGCCCCACATCGGGCTCCCTGCTCAGCGGGGAGCCTGCTTCTCCCTCTCCCTCTGCAGCTGCCCCTGCTTGTACACTCTCTCTGTTTCAAATAAATGAATAATAAAAAAAAATCTAAAAAAACCAGTCTTTGAATAGTCTATGTTTTTTTTTTTTTCTGAATAATTACAGCAACAGAAAGAAGAAATTTTTTATGGCAATTAGTGATGCAGTTATTTATTCATTCATTACTGTATCTAGCATATTAGCATCAGTACTCTACCAAATGCTGTGGGCACAATGGTTAAAAAAGACAAATCCCCTAGTCCTCAACTTGTTCACAATATGGAAGAATGGGGTTATGTGTTTAATAATTTAAAGTATTAAAGTATACAGCCACAATAAAATGTATCATACAAATATTGTTTGGTACTTTCTAGCTTGCTTATTCATATATACCAGAAATAAAGATATGATACTCTTTAACCTCATTCACATATACATTTTTTACTCAAGGCAAAACTATAGAGTCAGAAGTCTTTGAGGGAAACAAGATATGATTAAATGTATGAAGAAATATAAATCTGATTTTTAAGAAGGAAATAGGAAAAGCAGAACTTGACTATAGCTTATTCACTGACATACTTAGAGTACAAGAAACAAAAGGGGAACTGTTAGCCTAGAGCACAAGTTTTGGTAGCGCTTACCCAGGTTTGGAATCTCTGACTGGGTCAAATCATTCTTGCTCATGTCACTTGTACTTCAGTGTCTTTCTTCCACCCTCTGGGAATGTGTCACCACCGTGATGTGCAAGGGCAGGGACTGTATCTCCCTGACTCTTGCACGCTGCATCTCTACACTGTAGCACAGTAACTAACAGAGAGTAGGCACTCAGTAGATATTCACTGATTGATCAGTGAAGTGTCTAGTTATAGTTTGATACCATTAGTACTAAAAACTGACCAGATGCTTTCCTTTGCTCTCCATCTGAACTCACTCACACAAACATGATTAAACTATGTCTCCCTATTGGAGTTGTTCAAGGAGAAAAAAATTTGAAAACCATATAATCTGCTAAATACTTAGATTGAAAAATATTCTATATATCAAGCACTTCTGAATTTAGTTGATATAAAACATGAAAAAAAATGAAACATCTCTGCTTGCAAAGACGATTAAATCTCATTTTGAATTTAGGTAGTCAAGGAGCAGCTCTGGAAATGTTCTAGCAAAAGGATTGTCGTTCTTGAGAGCCCTGATTCTGATACCAACTTTATCTCACCTTATACTTTTTGGGTCAATATCTATTTTGAGAACCTGAAGAAAGCTCTTGAAACTCTTGTTAGGGGAAAAAAACCTGTGCTTATAAGTATGTATATATGTACATTTAAGTGTGTGTGTGTGTGTGTGTGTGTGAAGGGCTTTATAAATGTTCTACTTGTAATCTACTGAACATTCCTAATGAAATACCTTAGAAAATATTGTTAACAGAAATGAGGCTAATTATTTTTAAGTTGATGAATTTCCCTTCAAAAGCAATGATGCCACAAGACTGTAAAATACGATGTAATTGTGAGGTAAGAAAGTTATCTTGTATATTGAGAAACTAAACAAGCCAATGTGAATAATCAAGAACAAGCATTTTCCATTAGCAAACTCTCCTCTTGCCAGCAGTCAATACCAATTCGAATGGTGATTCAGCTAGAAACAGCTTTTATACGTTTTATTTATTGAATAATACAGATTGCATAGATTAGCCTGGGAAAGAAATAATTTAAGTTCAATGAATGTGAAATTTATTAAATAATTTGGGCATAGACAGCTGTTATGGGCTGAATTTGTAAGTTGTTGTTCTGATTTCCAGTACCTCATATTATATTCAGAAATAAGGTTTTTAAAAGATAAGTAAGGTGAAATGAGGTCATATGGGTGGGCCCCAATCCAATATGACTGTGTACGAAGAGGAGATCAGGACAGATGCAATGGAGGAAAGGTCATTTGAAGACCCAGGGAGAAGAGGGTTGTCTATAAACCAAGGAGAGGGGCCTTAGAATGAAACCAAACCCTATCAACATTTTGATCTGGGACTTCTAACCTCTAGAACTATGAAGAAATAAATTTCCTTTGTTAAAGCTACCCAGTCTGTGGTTCTTTGTTATGGCAGCCCTAGCAAACTAAGATAATAGCCTTTCCTTTTTCAGATGAATAACCCGTTAAAGAAATAATCATTATCGGGAAGCCTGGGTGACTCAGATGGTTAAGCGTCTGCCTTCGGCTCAGGTCATCATCCCAGAGTCCTGGGATCGAGTCCCGCATTGGGCTTCTTGATCAGCGGGGAGCCTGCTTCTCCCTCTGTGCTGCAGGTCCCCTGCTTGTGCTCTCTCTCTCTCTGACAAAAAAATAAAATCTTAAAAAAAAGAAATAATCATTATGAATATTAATAGAGAATCATTTCATTACCGGATTTGATCTATCTCTTCAGATATTTTAGGAATCAGCCTAACATATGCTTGCTTTTGATGGAATAGTTACAAATTGTGAACAATGTTAAATTTTACTCCCCAATCGTAGTACATGTATCTATCCAGCAAACCCTCCTAAGAATCTGAGGAATATGGTTGATCCTTTCCTTCACTGCGATGGATTCCTTTACAATGGCAAGATTTCCCTTGAATACAATAAACAGAAACACACTGAGAAATGGAAAAGGAGGTTTATTTCTCTCACCAAGGGAATAGCTTTCTTTGTGCAAGGGAAAGGCAAAATATTATCATAGAAATTGACTAGAAAAGATTGCTAACCTTCTTTAGTCTCAAAACTACTTTCTTCACTATTTTCTTGCAAATCTTTCAGACATGGGGGAATAAGGAGGACTTTATTGGTTTGCAATTTTTCTTTAGATTTGCCACTTTGTGTTGTTTTAAGTCTGTCCTCTAACTTATTTATGAAGGTGTCTTGAATTATTTGTATCATTCCATTTGCCTACGGTCTACTCACATTATTTCAAGGTTAGTCTCTCTGAATTCATTAATGTTTGTGTTCAGAATAATCATTTTTGATTTCCCAGTTGTAGTCAGAGGCTGTAGCATTTCTTAATGTCTTATTGTTTTACATTTCTCTAAGTTTTATTTTTTTTAATAACTGCTAAAGAGGTTGAAAATAACAATGATTACAGACTTCTCTAACACTATTTATCACTTAAGAAAACATCTTCAGCTACCAGACATTCCAGTTACTTTATATTCCCTTCAAGGAGTATATTCCGAAGAATATTTTATCAAGTTTCCAAATGGATTGAAAATCTACATTTAAAGTTTAATCCATGAAGTGATTTAACAAATATTTATTGAATACAATTTCTTTTTGCCTGAGGTACTGGGTCATCAACTAGGAACGGAGGAAAACTATCCCAGTCTCTGCCCTCAAAGAACAAAACAACAGTAAAACAACAACAAATTGGCTGCCAGTATTTTCAAATATGGTGTAACTCTTGAATTGTGTCACACCATTGAAATACAGAAAATGACTTTTCCTCAGTGGTCTCTTTAACCTTTTGTTATTAACATTATGAGCTTTCATAAAAGTAGCCTGATGTAGAGTTGTCTTGATTTTCAAAGTATTTGCAGCATAAATACTCTAGTTTCACTATAGTTGCTTGATATATAATCATAATAACATTTCCTTTCTTCATGGAAAAATGGAGAATATAATGCCTATCTTGTGGACTTTTATTTGGGATAAAGGATATTATATGTTTGTATATGAATATATGTGTGTGTGTGTGTTCATGCATATTCACACAGTATATAAATGATGCTCTGGTAAATGTTTAGCAACCAACTCTCTAGGAGAAAAAAGCCCTGATAATGTAGTATTACTGATTTTCACAGTATTAGAACTCAACATGACTGATTTCAAGTTATCAATGTGACATCTACCAGCTCACAAAATCTCTGGAAATCTAACAGTTGGCTTTGGGGATCCAATATAAGCCAGGTCTAACACAACACTGCCCTATGATGTAGCTACTTAATACCATTGTGACACCCTAGAGGTGTGACAAATGGTAGTTTTTTTATTCACGTCCAAATTATGTACATGTTTGAGAAGAGAAAATACACTAAAAGTTATCTATTCTTTGTTTATTAATTGTGATATGAAATAGGAGATTCTTTTCTGGCTACTTCCAACAATGGTTCCTTATAATGGAGGGGTCGGGTGTGGGGTGGAGAGCATTTGAAAAACATATTTTTTAATGATTAAAAATAATGTGAAAATGTTCCCAATCCTTGAAGAGTGCAAAGTTGATAGAAAAATATTAAATCACAGCTGTACTTATTATTAAGTAGAATTCCCAGCCAAAAAAAAAAAAAGTCTTAGCAGAGTTTAGGTTTTTTTTTTCCTTTTTATAAAGAAAGATTTTATAAAGATTTATAAAATCTTTCCCCAAGATTTTATACTCTACCCTTTTCTAAGTGCCATATGAAACTGGTTATGGGTTAGAACCATTTGATAACATCGTCAGTAGTACAAACACCATTGTATATAGTTATATGGCTAGAAGAAGGGTGGGCATTTGAGTTTATGTTCGAGCAGATACAAAGTAACAGTAGCAGACTTCATGTAAGAAACAGGCTGGGTAGGAGGCAGAGTCAAAGAAAAACAGACAATTAAGAAAGAGAAAACTATATGGGAAAAGACAACCTAATTATGCTTGGAAAAAATTCTAAACTAAAGAAGCCAACAGGCCATGTGGAGAAAATTGTATTGTTATCCCTTCAAGATACACTTGTGTGTTTATAAATATTTGGGTAATAGGAATGAGGTGAAGAGATTTCTGCTAACAGAGAGCCAGTTTGGTTTCCAAGCTATAAACTTTTTCTGGCAGATTTAATAGAAGCAGAGGTTAGCAATTTAAAGTTTTTCATTGTGTGGAAAAAGTCAATCCAAAATCCTGTACTGGGTTGGGAGAGGACCATTGGAACATAGCAGGGCAGCAGGGAGCAGATCACGTATTACTTAGGTCTCAGTTTATAGATTTCCTTCTCACAAACATATTCCCTGAACTTCTTAGTCAGGTGTCCCTCATATATGGA
The DNA here is from genome assembly GCF_029215605.1 of Mirounga angustirostris. Taxonomy (NCBI): domain Eukaryota; kingdom Metazoa; phylum Chordata; class Mammalia; order Carnivora; family Phocidae; genus Mirounga; species Mirounga angustirostris. Next base: position 51,113,313 of record NW_026991712.1, on the reverse strand, counting down.
CCCATATAATCCTGTATTTATTGCTCTCATTGCATTGATTAAACTATTAAGATTACCTTTTAAGTAGTGTGTGTCCTGTGTTGGAATGAATTCCTGGGGAGAATAAGGTTGCACACGTGAGTATGGATGGAGGTTGATTCTAACCAAGATTTGAGTAGACAGGTCAGTAGAAAGAAAGTCTTAAAATTCGGCTCTCTTCTCCCCACATTACCTTGTGGTGTTCATTATCTTTCTCTTTAAAAATATATGCAGCCACTAATGCTCATGTCTGAGAGATAATAGGACAGCACAAATCTCTGTCAGGGTGGGGAGTTGATGAAAAAGGTATTGCCCTTAAGCATTCATTTCCAAATGTGTTCCCCTAGAACCCAGGGCTCATGTATTAAAATTTAAGTGCCTTGTCTACTCTCCTTCCTGCTTCTTCCTCATGGTCTAAAGGCAAAACCCTATCCTAAGGTTTTGACTGGTAGAGTAATTAGCAATAGTTCTCTGATGCCTGGGACACACTGCCTGAAAGACAATGCTTTGGCACTTCTTAACTCACTGGAAGGGCCAAAAGCTAGACTAGGCTCTCTTTTAACCCTTGCATGAAATTTATCATTTACAAAGTAACTGATGCCTTAAGGAAATGTGAACTCACACACAAAAATCCTAGACAAACATTTCTGGAGAGTAACCAATGTATGAAAGACACATATGCCATTAACATAATAATTGATAGAGTTAACTAAAGAGATGAAACAAAAATTTAAAATAAGTGTATCTGATGTATGTAAGTATATAAAACAGGAGATTAGTATGTAACAAGAAAAAAATCTTTAAAGAAGAACTAGGTAGAAATGTTAGGTCTGAAAAATATAATAGTTTAAAATAAAATTGTTGGGGTGTCTGGGTGGCTCAGTTGGTTAAGTGACTGCCTTCGGCTCAGGTCATGATCCCAGGGTCCTGGGATCGAGTCCCACATCGGGTTCCCGGCTCAGCGGGAAGCCTGCTTCTCCCTCTCCCACTCCCCCTGCTTGTGTTCCCTCTCTCGCTGTCTCTCTCTCTGTCAAAAAATAAATAAAATCTTAAAAAAAAAAAAAAGTAAAGTTAGGGCGCCTGGGTGGCTCAGTCGTTAAGGTCTGCCTTCGGCTCAGGTCATGATCCCAGGGTCCTGGGATCAAGCCCCACATCAGGCTGTGGGAGCCTGCTTCTCTCTCTCCCTCTGCCCCTCCCCCACTCAGCTCATGCTCTCTCACTCTCAAATAAATAAATAAAATCTTTAAAAAATTGTTTAAAAACAATAAATGGATATATATCAAAGAAGGTATAACTTATCTTGGATATTCTCCTTTTTCCCTCTTCCAGATCCACTCTCCAATTATCCATCTTGTTCTTATTTCAAGAATTATACCTCAAGAAAAAAATCCTGCCCTCCTACTTTTTGTCAGAATCAGTCAATGGGTTGGGAGATCAGAGAAAGAAGAGATCATTCATTAACCCTGCCCACACCTCAGAAAATGATCCCTTTATTAAACCCTTTTTAATCACCCTTTTTGTAGGTGCACTTATTTGCTTCTTGGATTCTGACCAATATAATACTCAGTATCATCAGAAACCCAGGAAACAGGCCTTGAAAATAAAGTTTTGAGATTGAAATGTTACATCTATGAAGAGTTGCATACATTACGTCCGTACCTGGGGCAAATGGAAAACTATAAACCATCCACATTGCGGAATGAGAAGAAGTGCAGGTGCAGGGCAATGTGAGGCGAGAACTGTGGCTGAGGCACTTAGGTGCTATTTTTCAAAGATTGTGGTTTATTATTGCAACATATGTTGGCCCTAGAAAGAGTACCTAGAGTAAAAGCAAGTGAAAGTGATGATGGCTTTACAGCTGCTTTGATAGTCTGGTTATCTCCTGTACCTGTGGGGTAGATCTGGCTGAGGATTATTAGTCTGGGATTGTTAACTAAAGCCCTAACTCAACAGGGGACTAAAGTCAAAGAGAATAAAATATCAGGTATTTGTCAGTGTTAAATGTTAATGTGCATTTGAGTCATTGGTATCTATCAGGAGTCCGAATGCCAAGATTCTTCATTTCTTTTTTTTTTTTTTTAAGATTTTATTTATTCATTTGAGAGAAAGACAGAACACAAGCAGGGGGAGAAACAGAGGGAGAGGGACAAGCAGACTCCCCGCTGAGCTGGGAGCCTAATATGGGTCTCAATCTCAGGACCTGGAGATCATGACCTGAGCCAAAGGCAGATGCTTAACCATCTGAATCACCCAGGTGCCCAAAGATTTTTCATTTCTAAGAAGATCCCAGGGATTATCAATGCTTCTGACCTACAAATTGCAAAATTATAAAGAGCCCAAAAGTTGAGAAAGTAGGGAATGTTGAATTGGAACTATCATGTGCAATCTGCTCAGCTTCTCCTTCCCTTATCATACCTTCCAGGAGGTTTGCAAGAAACAAGTCCCCAACATGGTATTTTAAAAAAAAAAAAAAAAAAGCAAAAGCTTTGTGAATGAAACAAAGATGCTGCACTGAATTTGAACTCCTAATTGCAGTGAGGACACAGAAAAGCAGAGGCTGGATGGTTGCATTTGACCAGTGAAAACAAGTCATAGGGCAGAATCTTTTGACTTGATAGGGATTTATGGGGATGCCTATGTGATCATAGAGTCTGTAGAAGTGAACTAGATGAGCAGTCTAGAAAGGTACTGTTGGCATATATTAGTAGGAGAATAGGTTGCGGGGGAGGGACAGACCTCTAGCTGAAAACAACTTTTTACTCAGTTACCAGATATAAGTAGGACTTAAAGCCCCTTGATTGACTAGGGGGTCATGTCCCTCTCATAATTCTGAAACGTGTCAAGACATATATGATGTGAAATTATATGAATCTTTCACCAAACTTTCTCTAGAAGGACCAGTGGCTATTTACTAAAGTGACTTTGTATTAGGGCTAGGGAATCACTCTGACTTTCTGAGCAATAATAGATAATGGCTCTACTATGGCTAGCTCCTGGAGACCTAGTGTTAGATTTTAGGTCTTGGCCAACATGTACCTCAGTCTGTATAGTAGGACAAAAAAGCCAATCCCTTTATTATTTCTCCAGTTCCAGAAATTGCAGATACAAACACACACACACACACACACACACACAGTCTTTGCACTCTTTGCTTTACATTTTTGCAATTTGCAGATCAGCAAAATCAGCAACCCCTGGGACCTTGTTAGAAATGAAGAATCTTGACATTCAGACTACTGACAGCTACTGGTGATTCATGTGTATATAAATATATGCCTAATTTCTGGAACTGGGGAAATAATAAAGGGATAGGCTTCATTTAGGATAAATATGTATTTCACATGTATAAATGATCTGAATATATTACCTGGAATGATTCCCTCATTGGTAACTTGACCCATGGAGCGAGAAGACCACAATCAAAGTCCCTGGAAGAGTTGTATACTCACCCACTGACAAGATATGCATTCTTATTTAACTTGATTTTTTTGTAGGTGCAAATACAAGATGAAACTTTGGAATGACTATGAATTACTGTATACCTTAATCAGGCAGTGATGCTAATATCAGTTGCCATTCTAGATTTTGTTTCTTTCCTGGAGAAAATCAGTGAACCCCTCTATGCTACTACTGGCCTAGAAATTACATGGTTTTTAATTTCAACCAGCAAGGAAAATCAGAAACAATTTGCTTACTTGTGCTAGGGATTGCAGTGCATCTTTACTATTGTACCCATTATTACAGGGCCGGTGAACCTTCATCTTTTTTTTTAAATTTTATTGTGTTATGTTAATCATTTTTTTTAAAGATTTTATTTATTTTTTTGACAGGGAGAGACACAGCGAGAAAGGAAACACAAGCAGGGGTAGCGGGAGAGGGAGAAGAGGCTTCCTGCGGAGCAGGGAGCCCGATGCGGGGCTTGATCCCAGGACCCCGAGATCATGACCTGAGCCGAAGGCAGACGCTTAATGACTGAGCCACCCACGCGCCCGAACCTTCATCATTTTTGATCAAAAGAAACCATTCTGGTCACAAAAGTGGACATAGTAGCAATTACATTAATGTTAATTTATTGTCTTTCTTCCCTTGCCTCCAATCATTTACATTTGACCCTCTACCAATAGGAGTTTGAACTGCACAGGTCCATTGTACAGGGAATCTTTTTTTTTTTTTTTAAGATTTTATTTATTTATTTGAGAGAGAGAGAATGAGAGACAGAGAGCATGAGAGGGAGGAGGGTCAGAGGGAGAAGCAGACTCCCTGCTGAGCAGGGAGCCCGATGCGGGACTCGATCCCGGGACTCCAGGATCATGACCTGAGCCGAAGGCAGTCGCTTAACCAACTGAGCCACCCAGGCGCCCCATTGTACAGGGAATCTTTTTTACAGTCTGTAGTATAGATGTATTTTCTCTTCCTTGTGACTTTATTTTATTAATTTTTTTATTATTAAGATTTTATTTATTTATTTGAGAGAGAGAATGAGAGACAGAGAGCACAAGAAGGAAGAGGGTCAGAGGGAGAAGCAGACCCCCGCTGAGCAGGGAGCCCGATGCGGGACTCGATCCCTGGACTCCAGGATCATGACCTGAGCCGAAGGCAGTCGCTTAACCAACTGAGCCACCCAGGCGCCCTCTTCCTTGTGACTCTTAATAACATTTTCTTTTCTCTAACTTACTTTATTGTAAGAATGCAGTGTCTAATACAGTATACAAAATATGTGTTTATCAACTATTTATGTTACTGGTAAGGCTTCTGGTCAAGGATAGGTTATTAGGAGTTAAGTTTTGGGGTAGTCAAAAATTACACGCAGATTTTTTACTATACCTGGATCAGCACCCCTAACGCTTGTGTTGTTCAAAGGTCAGCTGTATATACAAGCACAACGTTATAGGTTTCAGTTGGGAGTATAATTGAATTATCACCACATGATGATGTGAGTACTGTTAGGACCTCATGTGTATCCTCCCTGGGAAATGCACATTTTTACCAGATGAAGGACAAGAAGGACAAAGGGTTGAGCTATGCTGAATAGTCTCCATTTCCAATCTAGATCCTCTTTCTGCCCTTTTCCACCCTAAAAAATGCAGACTAAACAATGAGATATTAAAAATGATTATGTGTCTGGCTTTGATGCATTTTGTGTTTGCTTCCTCCCAGTACAGGTCTTAAGTTCTGCTGACTTATTTGTGATCTCCTCATCTGGAAGCTTTCCAAAATGAATCAAAGTTTAACTACTTACCTTTTCCTCTTTCATCTTGGCAATATCTCACATCTTCCTCTCCCCGCCCCCAATTAATTACTTAAAAATTTTCTTTGCTCATACCATAGTCTACTGTATAAATGTGTATGTATACATATGTATATGTATATATGTATACACCCACCCACACACACACACATGCATGTATTTTTAGACTAAAAATCAAATGTGAATGGGGGAAGTAGGTAATATTCATGACATCTAAGATTACATATTCAAACATGAAGATCATAACTAAATAAGAGAATAATAGTGGCAGGTCTTCTGTGTTCTGGAACCAGTTTCAACTTGGAGGGGCGGGGTCCACACCTCCAATAAGCAATTCTCTGAATACTAGCTGGATGTCCTACAATTCAACTCAACTCTGACACCAATCTCCCTGGATATAGTGTTAGATTGCACAGGTTAAGAGTTCAGCTCTACAAGACTGGTCTCCCCCCAAGCCCCACTTCAGACACAGTTGCAAGCCCAGGTAGTTAACTTGTGCTTCCAACAAATTAGCTATAAGTCAGAGGTTCCACAAACCCATCTTTGGGTTTAATTAATTTCCTAGGACAGCTCACAGAACTCAGAGAAACCGTTCCCTCACTAGATTAGCGATTTATTATGAAAGGCTATAACTAAAGAACAGCTTGATAGAAGAGATACATAGGGCAAAGTTATGTGGAAAGGGGCATGGTGCTTTCTTGCCCTCTCCAGGCACCCCATTTCCCCAAATATCTATGTGTTACAGAGGCATGATTGATTAAATTATTGTTCATTGGCAATTGATCCAGCCTCCAGCTCCTCTCCTCTCTGGGAGTCAGGGGGATGGAGCTTAAAAAATTTCAGCCTGCTAATTACTTGATTGGCTCCTCTGGTGACCAGCCCTAATCCCTACATAATGCCCCCCTCCCCCTGCCACCCCCGCATTCCATAAGTCACCTCATTAACATAACAATAGGTGTGTTTCATCACTCTCATCACTTAAGAAATTCCTAAGGTTTCAGGAGATTTGTGCCAGAAATAGGTACCAATATATATTTCTTTTATAAATCACAGTATCACAGCAGGTAAACAAAGCATCCATATGTGACATGCAGTAGAAAAGGCACAAGGTAACTAGCCTTCAGCTATTATACCATACTGAACATGTGGATTCAAAAAATGAAATACGGTAAAACTCCTAATACTAGAAATTCCAGATTACACATTCTAATAAGGGAAAACTGTACATTGGTTTTACTGAAAGCCTCATGGACATAACCTCTTAAAAATCTGCTACAGGCTCTGGATAAAGTTCTGTTTATATTTTAGGAGTTTGGAAATGAATCAACATTTTTGTATTATTATAAGGAATGTTTTCTTAATCTTATTGATAGTACCATATTGTTTGCAATAATTTCTTTGTTTTTGCTCTTAGTCTTCATGTTAAGTTTTAATAGGATTTGAGTAAGACTACACAGTAGAGCTAAGGCATCAAATTGTGCGGGCTCAATTCTTGCTCCCTGTTACACTGTGTAACTTGAAAGAGTCCCTTCAGCATTTCCCTGGCTTCAGTTTTTCTTTCTGAAAAATGGGAGTAATAACATTGCCTAAGCAGGTTTTTATTAAGAATGAATGGAAGTACAGGAAAACCACTTAAGATAGTGTCCAGCACATAAAAAGCACTCCATAAATCTATAATTTTTGTGATACCTGCTATTAATACGAAGATGAAAATGAAATAACTCCTACTTCCCAGAAAGACAGAATTATGGGTTCTTGGAAAGCCAGATATACTATAAATGTGCATCAATATACTGGATGGAGAGGGGTAAAATTGGAGAAATGTCTGAGTCAATACTGAGATATTAAACTTAGCGCTACATGTATCACATTGATTGATTTGTGAATATTGAACCACACTTGCCACCCAGGAATAAATCCCACTTAATTGTGGTGAATGATTTTTTAATGTATTGTTGGATTCAGTTTGCTAGTATTTTATTGAGAATTTTTGCATCCATGTTCATCAGGGATATTGGCCTGTACTTCTTTTTCAGTGGAGTCTTTATCTGATTTTGGTATCAGAGTAATGCTGCCCTCATGATAAAAACCTTCAACAAAGTAGATTTAGAGACAACATTCCTCAACATAATAAAGGTCATATATGAAAAACCCACAGCTAATATTCTCAATGGGGAAAATCTGAGAGCTTTCCCTCTATGGTCAGGAATGAGACAGGATGTCCACTCTCACCACTGTTACCTAACACAGTACTGGAAGTCCTAGCCTCAGCCATCAGACAACAAAAAGAAATAAAAGGTATCTAAATTGGCAGGGAAGAAGTGAAACTTTCACTGTTTGCAGGTGACATGATACTCTCTATAAAAAACCCAAAAGACTCCAGCAAACACCTGCTAGAACTGATACACAAGTTCAGTAAAGTTGCAGGATACAAAATCAACATACAGAAATCTGTTATATTTCTATACACCAAAAATGAAAGAGCAGAAAAAGATATTGAGAAAACAATCCCATTTACAACTGCACCAAAGATAATGAGATACCTAGGAATAAATGTAACCAAAGAGGTGAAAGATCTGTACTCTGAAAACTACAAAACACTGATGAAAGAAATCAGAGATGACACAAACAAATGGGAAGACAGTCCATGCACATGGACTGGAAGAACAAATATTGTTAAAATGTCCACAGTACCCAAGACCAATCTACACATTTAATGCAATCCCTATCAAAACACCACCAGCATTTTTCACAAAGATAGAACAAACAATTCTAAAATTTGCATGAAACCACAAAAGACCCTGAATAGCCAAAGCAACCTTGAAAAAGAGCAAAGCTAAAGGCATCACAATTCCAGACTTCAAGTTATATTACAAAGCTGCAATCATCAAGACAGTATGGAACTGGTACAAAAACAGACACATAGATCAATAAAACAGAACAGAAAACCCAGAAACGAAGCCACAACTTTATGGTCAATTAATCTTCAACAAAGCAGGAAAGACTATCCACTGGGAAAAAGACAGTCTCTTCAACAAATGGTGTTGGGAAACTGGACAGCAACATGCAGAAGAATGAAACTGGACCACTTTCTTACACCCTATGCAAAAATAAATTCAAAATGAATTAAATACCTAAATGTGACACAGGAAACCATTGGAATTCTAGGGGAGAACACAAGCAGTAATCTCTTTGATATCAGCCATAGCAACTGATTTCTAGATACACCTCCTGAGGCAAGGGAAACCAAGGCAAAAATAAACTTTTGGGACTTCATCAAAATAAAAAGTTCTTTCATAATGAAGGAACCAATCACCAAAACTAAATGGCAACCTCTGGAATGGGAGAAGATATTTGCAAGTGACGTATCTGATAAAGGGTTAGTATCCAAAATCTATAAAGAACTTATCAAACTCAACACCCAAAAAACAAATAATCCAGTTAAAAAATGGACAGAAGACATGAACAGACATTTCTCCAAAGAAAACATACATATGGCCAACAGGCACATGAAAAGATGCACAATACTACCCATGATCAGGGAAATACAAATCAAAACTACAATGAGATATCACCTCATATCTGTCAGAATGGCTAAAATCAATAACACCAGAAACAACAGGTGTTGGTGAGATGTGGAGAAGGGGAAGTTTCTTGCACTGTTAGTGGGAATGCAAACTGGTGCAGCCACTCTCGAAGACAGTATGGAGGTTCCTCAAAAAGTTAAAAATAGAACTACCCTACGATCCAGCAATTGCATTAGTAGGTATTTCCCCAAGGAATACAAAATACTGATTGAAAGGGATACATGCACTCCAGTGTTTATAGCAGTGTTATCTACAATAGCCAAATTATGGAAACAGTCCAAGTGTCCATCAAGTGATGAATGGATAAAGATGTCATTGGTATATATATATATATATATATACACACACACATATATATGTATATATATTGTATATATATGTATATATGTATATATGTGTATATATATGTATATATATTGTATATATATGTATATATGTATATATATGATGATATATATATGATGATATATATATATATATATTGGTTATTACTCAGCCATAAAAAAGAGTGAAATCTTGCTATTTGCAACAACATGAATGAAGCTAGAGAATACTATGCTAAGTGAAATAAGTCAATCAGAGAAAGACAAATACCATATGATTTCATTGATATGTGGAATTTAAGAAACAAAACAAATGAGCAAAGAGGAAAAAGAGAGGCAAACCAAGAAAAAGACTCTAAACTATAGCAAACAAACTGATGGTTGTGGGGTGGGCGAGGGGTGGGGGGCAATGTGTTGAATAAATGATGGGGATTAAGGAGTGCACTTGTGATGAGCACCAAGTGTTATGTGGAAGTGTTGAATCAGTATATTGTACACGTGAAATGAATATTACATTATATGTTAACTAACTGGAATTTAAATAAAAACGTGAAAAAGAAACATGGCTCTACGTGAAATCTTCCTGATGGAAAGAAATATAGATAAGGAGGTCTGTATTGAAAACAGGTTCCGATTTATGGTCATTGTTTCAAGTGGGGACAGGGCATTATGATTAATAACAAGCTTAGAAAAATCATTTTTATTTTTAAGACAGGACACTCAAACAATGGACTTGGTGGCTGGTCTAATTAATTTTAAAATTTTAATAGGAAATTTCTTGCTCCACAGTTCCAAAGAAGCATTATTTTATAAATTTACATTTTTTGAGACCCTTGAACTTAATGATTTAAATACATATGTATATGATAGTGATTGCCCAAGCTTTTTATAAATGAAGATTTTTTTATTATTAGTTCTACCACTTTTTTTAAAACTATCTTTTGCTTACAAAAGTAATACTTGCTGATTGTAACAAATTAAATAGTACATTAAGACATTTAATTTTTTTCCATCTCCTCCCCCAATACAGTGCTATTGCAATAATGGAGATTAATATTTTATTGTGAATCCTCAATGCTCTTGTATATGATTATGAAATCATTTGCAAACACAGATACATAGAAAATATTCATATAGGGCGCCTGGGTGGCTCAGTTGGTTAAGCGACTGCCTTCGGCTCAGGTCATGATCCTGGAGTCCCTGGATCGAGTCCCGCATCGGGCTCCCTGCTCGGCAGGGAGTCTGCTTCTCCCTCTGACCCTCCCCCTTCTCATGTGCTCTCTCTCATTCTCTCTTTCTCAAATAAATAAATAAAATCTTTAAAAAAAGAGAGAAAATATTCATATAAATGCATACATGTTTATAAAGTATTTGTTTTATTTTGCTTTAGTTTCATTAGTTCATTTTACAAAATTAGGGTTATTCTATACATAGCTTGTTATTTAAACTTAATGGTATATCAAAATGGTAATCAAAATTTTTAAATCAGTGCACACTCAGACTAGAACATGTAGGTTTTGAATTAACTTTGTTTTTCTGTTTTGTTTTATTTTCTAATGCCAATCAGAGCTTTGGAATAGCACGAGGTAAAAAATGTCACCTCATTAATTTGGTAGCATTCTGTTCAGGAGCAAAATTATTTGACATTTAGAATACATAATTTCTCTAATTTTTCTAGCTTTTGGAAATTTTGAATGTAGTCTGAAGGCCATCACAAATTTCTTAGCTCCTAGGAGGTCTAATAAATGTTAACTGCTAAATTGATATTTTTTGCTCTTCAAAGTATAATGAATAACAAGCCTAAAAATGAACATTATTAACTTTCAGAATTCTGTTAGAACCCTGTTGAACAATATGAAAATGTTAAATGTAAGCAGGAATTACCTAAATGCTTTTGAATTATGTTAATGTGCAATTCAATTTTTTTATTTGATCCAGTTTATTAATACAGCATAAATTTTTAGGATTACACTCAAAATATCATTTTGAATAAAAGAGATATAATACAAATTTAATACTTTCAATTATTTAAACCTTTATTTTTTATTATTATTTTTTAAAGATTTTATTTATTTATTTGACAGAGAGAGAGAAAGCATGAGCAGGGGAGGGCCAGAGGGAAAAAGGAGCTTAACAGGGATCCTGATAACAGGGCTCAATCCCAGGACCCTGGGATCATGACCTGAGCGGAAGGCAGACGCTTAACCGACTGAGCCACCCAGGCATCCCTATTTAAACCTTTAAAATATATTCATTAAATAAAATTTGACCCTATATATTAAATGTATATATATGTAATGTATATAAATATTAAATATCCAGTATCCAAATTTTTGACTGTCTTGCTTTTAGGTCCTGAAGTGTTAAGAAAATACAAAGAGAAAGACTGTCAAATCATATCCACAAATCTGGGGCCATATCCACTATCAAAATTTAAGAGGGGCGCCTGGTGGCTCAGTTGGTTAAGTGTACAACTTTTTTTTTTTTTTTTTTTTAAGATTTTATTTGTCAGAGAGCACACAAGCAGGGGAAGCGGCAGGCAGAGGGAGAAGCAGGCTCCTAGCTGAGCAAGGAGCCCCATGCGGGACTCAATCCCAGGAAGCTAGGATCATGACCTGAGCCAAAGGTAGACATTTAATCAACTGAGACAGCCAGGTATCCCACATCTAACTCTTGGTTTTTCCTCAGGTCATGATCTCAGGGTCATGAGATTGAGCCCTTCGTAGGGCTCCATGCTCAGTGTAGAGTTTCCTTGAGATTCTCTGCCTCTGCCTCTGCCCCTCCCCCTGCTCATGCTCCCTCACCTGCTCTCTTTCAAATAAATATATAAATGTTTTAAAAATTACTAAAAATTTCAAGGATGTAGAAAGGCATGTGATATAGGAGACAAGAGGTTTTAGACTACTGCTACATAAAATACTTTTTTTTTCTTGGTCACATTAGAATTCATTTTGGTCCCGATTTAACTTATGTGTAGGTATATAAGTGAGAACATAATTATATAAAATGGAACTGTTTGAACCATGAGGTATCTAAATGTTATGCTAGAATAATTACATAGCATGCACAATATTTTCCAGGAAGCCATGACTCTGAAGTCATAGATTCGAGTTTGTGTGATATGAGCAAAACTAAACAGACCATGCTCATCCTGCTAAAAACATTCCAGAGTTAAGGACCATTGGTGTGTTTGCCAAGAAGTCTGTTATAGTATGTTTATGAGAGGTTTTGACTTAATCATGTTTCTTCTTTCTCTGGGCATCCCCTATAGGAAGAAGGGATTTCAGACCAGTTGTTAAATCCTTTCTCTTCCAATTGTCAAGGAGAAAAACGACTTTCTCAACCATAATCATATTTTTTATGTAAATAAGATTCTTTAGTAACTCACTCAATAATATGTTAGTTTTTGAAAAACTTTTTTTTAAAAGTCTCTTAAAAGGTTGACCCAAATTAATACGAGCCAGCACAATGATTAATTTCTTGACTTCAGTTTCAGAGGGTTGGACCGTCGACTTATCTTTAAAACCCAAATGATTTGGGGGTAGATCTTGCACCATCACCTCAAGCAGTCATATGTTCTGTTTCTTCAAATAAATTCTGGGAGATACTCCTAGAGGATTATAGTGATCATGTTCCTCTAGGGAAATGGTTAAGTGACAGTAAGGATATAAGGTGAATGACAAACTATAGCACATTCTATTGCTGCTAATATTATAGTTAATATTCTATCCCTCTATTACCTATCTGGATGCTAAGCACTTTGAGCCAACATGCACCCCTGCAGGTCTCAGTTGCTAACTTTTCGGGGGATCCCAAACTGTAATCCCTGAATTGTGGCACCTATCCTCCATGATTTTCTAAGCCATGGTTTCTGTGCTTATGTATATGCCACCAAGATTGGGCAATAGAGTAAATGTGATATCGAAGTGGATCACCAAGGTGCCAAACAAATTTTTGTCAACAACTTAGACAATTTAGATGATTTGGGCAAATTCCTAGGGAAAAATAAATTACCAAAAGTGAATCAAGAGGAAATAGAAAATATGGATTTATATAAACAAGTAAGTAGAATTACTATTTAGAAGTCCCCCTTGCCATCCAACACACACACACACACACACACACACACACACACACACACTCAAAGAAGCCCAAGACCAGATGGATTAAATGAGGAATTCTATCAAGTAATTAAGAACTAATATCAGTCCTTCATAAACTCTTTTACAAAATAGAAGTGAGAGCACCTCTTCTCATTCTATGAAGCCAATATTACTCTGATATTAAGACCAGACTAAGACATTACAAGAAAAAAATTGTAGTGGAAAACCTTCATGAACATACATGCAAAAATACTTTTAAAAATAGAAAACAGATTGTACTAACATAAAAATTATTATACAGTATAACCAAGTGGGGATTATCCTAGTAATTCAAGATTGCTTTGACATGTGAAAATTGATTAGTGTCAGCACCATATTAATAGAACAGATGATCCAAAACACATGTTCATCTTAATAGCTAAAGAAAAAGCATTTGACAAAGTCCAAAACCTCTTCTGATAAAAGCTCTCAAGATACTATGAATAGAAGGAAACTTCCTCAACCTGATAAAGGCACCTACAAAAAGTCCATAGCTAACATCATACTTAATAGTGAAAGACCAAATTGTTTCTCTGTAAGATTGGGAAGAAATGCAAGGACACTTGGTGTCATCATTTCTACTCATAATTGTACTGGGGTTTCTAGAAATAAAAAGAATCTAGATTGGAAAAGAAGGAGTAAAGCTGATTTTATTTGCTATGACTCGTTCTCCTATGGGAAAATCCATGGAACACATAGACCAAGACACACACACACACACACACAATTATAACTAATAAATGTGATTAGTCACGACATAATAAGTATGAAAAAGTCAACATATTTTCTATATACTAGAATCAAAAATCACCTGGAAGTGAAATTAAGAAACAATTATATAAACAATAGCAAGGAAAAGCAAAAGATACTTAGGAATAATTTAAGAAGAATTAAAAATTGTTGGTGAAAGAAATTTAAAAGTAAATTTAGAAACATACCATGATCATGGATTAGAATAACTCTATATTATCAAGAAGATGGTTCTCTCCAAATTACAATTTAAATCAATATCAAATTTTAGTAGGCTTCTTTTTTGTCAAAATGCAAGCTGTGATGTTATAATTTATATTGAAATGCAAGGATTTTGAATTACCAAACAATTGGGGGAGAAACAACTAAATTGTATGATTTACACATTAGATTTTAAAATTTATTATAAAGACACTGCAAAAGCAGTATGCTATGTAAAAAAGTCAGATGTGAATGTCCATTTATTTTATGATCCATTTATATGAATTGTCTAGAAAAAGCAAGTTTGTAGAATTAAAAAGGAGATCATCAGTTGCCCAAGGCTGAGAATGGTTGAAGATATTAAGTGCAAAGAAGCAAGATCATGAGAGAACTTTTTGGGCTGATGAGCATATTCTAAAACTGGATCGTGGTGAAGGTTGTACACAGATCCGAACATTTACCAAAATATACTGAACTGTGTAGTTACAGTGGGTGAATTTTGTGATATATAAAATATACCTCAGCAAAACTGTTAAGAAAAGATATATTATAAACATTTAAAATCTATTTTTCCACATATAGCAAATATGTGTATACTTATATATATTTAAATTCTCAGGCAATAAAAAGTAAGACTTGTTAGAATAATAACGATAAAGAGAATAAATATGCCATTATCTGGGAAGTGAGGACTACAAGGACCATGTCACTGTATGGGTTCCTAGGAGCTTACAGAAAAAAACTGATTAGCTAAGCGCTCCAAAATCTCTGCACAAGATGTGGTCAGGGAGGCTGACATTTTGCACAATGACCTCTAAATACAATGAGGCTAGTACAGATATAAATAGGACCTCAAATGTGTACTATAGAGTCAGAATGTAAGAGTGTATTTAATAACAATAACACTTTGAAATATCTATTACATTACTCAACATTTTATTCATCACATTAAAAACAAATTACCTCCTACATTGCAAGCTTAGTGTTAGCCCTCTTATATACAGGCAAGCAAAATTACTCTGCTCAAGTTATTCACAGTCCTGGGTGAAAACAATTATGAAAACAAAAGTTCCAAAGTAAAATGTGCCAGTGGTTTTTAAAATGGATTATATGTAAGACATGAAACTTGTCTAAAATTTTATAAGGAGCATGTATAAGTGTGAAACTTTAAGGGAATCAATTTTTAAATCCTTAAATTCCATAATACTTTTCTAGAACTGATCTTCCTGATAATACACTTGAAAGAAGATGCAGAGATACAGCTTCCTGCGCACTCTCCCTTTCAAAATTCCTCACACTTTCAAAAATGAAACCTTTTTTTTCTTTTTCATAGCAACCTGATTATGGTGCATAGCTCCAAAGCATAACAACCTCATGGGCACTATACAAAAGAACAATTAGAAATATCTTCATTTAGAGAGGCAAACCATAAGATGCTGAACTCTAGGAAACAAACTGAGGGTTGCTGGAGGGGAGGTGGGCAGAGGGATGGGGTAACTGGGTGATGGGCATTAAGGAGGGCACTTGATGTTATGAGCACTGGGTGATATACGCAACTGATGAATCACTAAATTCTACCTCTGAAACTAACAAAAAATTAAAGAAATATCTTATCTAATGTGAATCTAAGGGAATGAAATAACCAAGAATTGAGTAACAGATTCTATATTATTGCTTTCAACAAAATTGAATAAAACATGTGTCACCTGATCATTAACTTTTGAAGATAGAGTACTATAATTTAGTGGCATGTAACCCAAGAGATATTTAAAAAGGGTGAATTTTATTTTTTTATTTTATTTTTTTAAAAAGATTGTATTTATTCATGAGAGACAGAGAGAGAAACAGAGGCAGAGGGAGAAGCAGACTCCCTGAGGGGCAGGGAGCCTGATGCAGGACTTGATTCCAGGACCCTGGGATCATGACCTGAGCTGAAGGCAGATGTTTAACTGACTGAGCCACCCAGGCGCCCAAAAAAGGGTGAATTTTAATAACAAAAGAGCCATTCTCATCAGCTTACAGATGAACACTTACATCTACAGAAGCAAAAACAGAAAATGAGTGTAGGCCATTCTAGAAATAAATAATTTTGCTGGTGGACATGTGAATCAACAGAAAAAACATTAACATATCACCATTTCTCTCATTTTAGATTTTCATGATTGTTATTTAACAATTTTAAATACATTTATATTCTTTTGATCAAGTGTGTACTAATGCTAGGATGATAATTAAAGCATGTAAATGTTCAGTAGAGTATATATTCAATGAAAATTTTTAAATTCTGCAACTTTGTGCTTCAAAGAAATATGACAGGTTGACTACTGAACTCTTTTTCTAAAATATATTACATAAGAAAAAATCACAGAGAAATTTGTAATATGTTCATATACAAGAATGAGGAATTATGTAAGTATTTTGATTATTAAAGAAGTTATTCACAAAACTTTTAATTATATTGTGGGCATTTAATATTTGATATTTCTATTCTATTGAATATTTTTAAAGTTTTTTTAATCTATATTTTTCTTAATATTGATCTTAACATTATTTTATTAATAAATCAATATTTTCCTTTTAAGCACAGAATGTTTTTAATTGTCAACACAAAATGGTGAACAGATACATGATTTAAAAAACATTTGAGATGTGTTTTATCAAGGATGATTAAACAAAATTGATGTTTACTGAGTATAATCTATTTCATGGAAATGTGGCAAAGAAGCTTGGGGAGGCTTAATTTGAAGTCTATGAAATGGATAAGGAAGTCACTAGAATGATATATAAACTGGAGATGGAAGGAAGAAAATTAATTCCAAGAACATTAGCAGGTGCCATCGTATGGACAATTAAAAAGCCTATTTTTTCCAGTAGCTTTGTATGATTAGGAATGGAAATGCATGTGACTGAACAGTTTTTCTTTTTTTTTTTAAATATGTATATGTAGACCCACATCCAATATATAAACCAAAGAATGTCTGTTTATAAAATAATTCCCTAAATCTGCTTAAAACAAAAATAAACTTCTTGACCTCAGTTGAAAGCAAAACTTTATTACAGCCTATTAACTAAAAATTTTAAATTTATCCCTCTCTTGATCACAGGATAAACCATACATGGTTATTTATCTCATTTACTGAAAATATCCATACTGTGCATTTATTTTAATTCTATATAGAGAAAGGCTACATTGTATTTCAAGTGAACATCATGATGTTATGTATAGTGCCATACCTGGAAGTGATCAATATCACTGTGAGTGGCTTCATGATGAAATGATCATAAAACTAAAACTGTATATTAAAAAGCAACAACATAACTAGAATAGACAGTAATGTGATGTTAAATTAGTGACATGTAATGATTGAGAAAAGGGTAATGAAAACATCATTTTTTTGCAATTTATATATGAAATAAAAGAGATCTTGCCCACTTGTTGAATTGAAAAGTATACAATATGTCTGTATTCTTTCAGTTCATTGGAGAAATAATTCTGCATTCTAAATAGTTTAACATGAATTCTAGATATATCATTTTTTGAAATACACTAATTGAACTTCTTCTCTATTTAATATTTGACATGCTCACTGATGAGTATGAGATTTTTATTAAAAAATCCATGTGGAGGGGCGCCTGGGTGCCTCAGTCGTTGAGCATCTGCCTCTGGCTCAGGTCATGATCCCAGGGTCCTGGGACTGAGCCCCACATCGCACTCCCTGTTAGGTGGGAAGCCTGCTTCTCCCTCCCCCACTCCCCCTGCTTGTGTTCTCTCTCTCGCTGTCTCTTTCTCTGTCAAATAAATAAATAAAATCTTTAAAAAAAATAAAATAAAATAAATTTAAAAATCCATGTGGATATAGTATGAATCAACTCTCACACAGATTTCAGGTTTGGTAAGAAATGGGAAGATTGATTTCATCAGGAAAGTGAGATCCTGACATAAGTAGAAAATCAAGAGAGCAGGAAGGCAGATTGCTAAGCCACTCTTAGCAAAAGCAGCAATTAGTCAAAACCTAGCCAAGTTAAATACAATCAGAAACCAAACTAAAATTAGGCAAGATTAAGGATCATTGCCAGTGGGCAACATGGGAGTTTTCTTTCCTTTTTTGTTTTGGTTATTTTCCAACTGAATCTATTTCCTCACTGTGAGCAAATGAAATCAAGAAGAATAAAAACCGGTTGAGTTGTTTAGGCACATTGTTATAGTACAAGCCCTTGACCTGAAGAAGAGTAAAATAAGTGGGAAGTTGAGGGGAAGGAATTACAGGCAAAAGGATGATAAAGAGTGGAATGGGAGGGCAGCTCAAAATGTATAAATACTCAAAATAGATTCAGAGCAATGGTGCAAGCATGAATGAATGTGTGCACCTGGGATGAGGATTGGTGCTAGGTAACACAGGAATTTACATTTTAATAAACATTGTATGGATTCAATTCTAGGAAATCATTGCAGGCTTTTTAAGTAGAGAGACAGTTTCTAGGTCTTTGTGTACCTTCATTTCCCTGAGAATATTTCCTAATCCTCCTCATCCAAATTACTCCACTTACAAAATGCTCAGTTTTGTTAAAGCATCTGACAGATGCACAAGTCTGCTTTAGAGTTTTCCAAATATTTATTCATTATCTTTAAACTGAGCTTAATTTTTTAAAGTTGTTTCCAGAAGTAAATGGGCATGATAGAGAAATATTGAAATCTATATAGAATGACGTTCAAATTATTTTGTGGTTTTATAGACATATTTCATTCACATCATACGCAAAAAAATACAAGAAGTCAGCGTCTAAGTCCACACAAATTCAGAATCTAACAAAATCACCATTATCACCAATAAAGAGTATCTGTTATCATATTGTCTGTTTTTTAAAAAAGATTTATTTACTTATTTTAGAGAGAGGGAGAGAGAGAGAGCACGCAGTGGGGAGGGACAGAGGCAAAAGGAGAGAGAGAATCTCAAGTAGACTCCTCACTGAGTGCGGAGCCCCATGAGGGTCTCAATCTCATGACCATGAGATCATGACCCTGAGATCATGACCTGAGCCGAAGTTAAGAGTGACTGTGCCACCCAGATGCCCCACATTGTCTGATTTTTAATGGGGCATTTTACTTCTACAAACAACTGAACGAGCTAGCTAACATAACAAGCAAAGTAATTACATTGCAAGTGACAAATATTTATAATCTAAAATATTGTTTTATTCAAACTGGTGACCCTGAGGTGAAAATCCTGTGTATTATATTACTAATCACAAGAATTTTCTTGTTTTTCACAATCCTTACTTTTAACAAATGCCATGAGATAATATAAATTTATTCTAAAGCTATATAATATTACTACTATACCTTTTCTATGTTAATATAAATGTAACATGGCAGATGTTATATTATTAAGATTTATAGTGCATATACTCTTTCACTTGTCCATCTTAGAAGGGTTCACTTGGTACTCCATGAGGCAAACGATTCTGCCTGTCAGCTTACCTCACAGATCTAGGAATAATGAACACATCAGATGCTGACCTCAAGCAATATTCCTTCTGATTTGTTCCCTTTCATAGCACACTTGGGTTATGCCCCATTACATCCCATGCATTGTTTCATCTCAAGAGTTTCTCAGACAATGGAGAGGTGGGGGAGAGGAAAAAATAGAAAAAAAAAAAAAGATGGATTTTCCAGTTATAGAAAAATTGTTTTCAATGAGAACCAAATGAAAAGCAGAATCTGTAGCTACTCTTTGAATAAAGAGGCAGATCCCATAGGTTTTTCCAGATTTCTGTGATCATAGTATTCATTTATTCTGCTCCTATCTAAACTAATTCTGAAGATAATAAAAGCTGGTGGCCCAGATTAATACTCTTTTTTGGCTTTAAATATTTATATCTGTTGTTCCTTTCCCTTACTGGGAAAATCAGCCTTACTAAAAAATACACCATATAAAAATAATTTTTAGAATTATTAAATTCAGTGGCACTTTCTGCATTGGTTTTTTTGAAAATGTTATTACAGTCTTTAAGTACAAGTATATCTTTGTCATAATATATGTGTTTACTATTTTTTTAGAAAAAAGCTAAAATATTCTGTCTTTTGCTTCTTATTATCCTGTTTCCATTATGCATGTGTTTGCTGTGCCTTTTTGTTTGTTCCTATGATTCATGTTTGCCTTCCAGGAGTGGAGTGTATTAGAGGATAACAAAATTATATGATCCAACTCCTAAGTAGCATAAATGAGAAAAAGAATCTGGTGGCGTCAGTGAGGTTTTTTGCCTTTTGGCTTTCTCTCAATTTTTCACGTAAATTCCTTACCTGCTTCCTCTCTTCAAGAAGACCCATCATACTGAATTCAGTGTTATTCCCAGCCAGGAAGACAAACCTTAGCTCATGAAAAGCAATGTATTATTTTTAAGCACTATATCTTACAGACACTATTATTACTATAACGTACAACTTGGTTGTTTTGGACCATTTGTTTTGACTTGTTAACCAGGTATATGAACTTTATTTAGCTTTTTACCTATGAGTATTGATTTAATGATTCTTATTTTTTTATTTCCATAAATATGTTATATTAAGGATATATGTTATAATTATGAAACTAAGTAGATAAATCCTCATAAAACATATTGCAAGAGGAATCAAAAGTAGATCCCAACCCTGCTTTATAGAAAAGATAGATCCAAAAAGTAAAAAAGCGTTCAATTTGAAAGTCATTGAAAAATAAAGAAAAATAATATATTGAGTAACTTTTGTTAGAAGGACATAGTTATGACATTATTATTTAAAAAAAAAGAAAAGAACAACTTCCTTTCTTCATAAAACTAGTCCCAAACTGAAATATAAACATGGCAATACTAATTAAAAATAAAGAGAGAGAAGTAAATAGTGGGAAGATAGGAAAATTTGATCCAAGCCATAGGACAAGATTGAAAGTTTAAGATATGTTTGACTGGAGTCTCAGGAGTGGTAAAGAGAAAGAACAGGGCCCATAAAATTGTGAAGAGATAATAGCTATGAATTTACTGAAACTAATGAAAGGCAATGACAAATCCATGATGTGTGTGGAAGCCCAAGCATGATAATTAAAAAGAAAAGTACCTCTGAAACAAATAATACATTATATGTTAAAAGAAGAAGAAGAAGAAGAAGGAGAAGAAGGAGAAGAAGGAGAAGAAGGAGAAGAAGGAGAAGAAGGAGAAGAAGGAGAAGAAGGAGAAGAGGAAGAAGAGGAAGAAGAAGGGGAAGAAGGGGAAGAAGGGGAAGAAGAAGATAGTAGGAAGGGAAAAATGAAGGGGGGGAATTCGGAGGGGGAGACGAACCCTGAGAGACTATGGACTCTGAGAAACAAACTGAGGGTTCTAAAGGGGAGGGGGGTGGGGGGATGGGTTAGCTTGGTGATGGGTATTGAAGAGGGCACGTACTGCGTGGAGCACTGGGTGTTATATGCAAACAATGAATCATGGATCACTACATCAAAAACTAAAGATGTAATGTATGGTGATTAACATAACATAATAAAAGAAAAGAAAAAAAAGCAAAAAAAAGCACAACTAGGCATGTAAAGAAGAAACATAAAAAAGAAATCTTAAAGGAAGACAGAGAAAAAAGGAATATATTCACGTTCATATTTTATAAAATGGATTATGCACAGATAGGAAAAGTTTCTCCATTTAAGTTCATGCTAGATCTTCATATGATTTGATTAATATCAAGAATGTGGAAGCATATCTGTCATTGTTTGCTACCAGCGTTAGAGAAAAATATGTGGAGCTATCAGAAAATGATGTTATTAGGCACTAACAATTTCTGTGAAAGAAAAATAATCTCTGTCATGCTGGGAGACGTATATCATCCCATATATCAAACATGTTATGAATACACATGGGATACAGGCATAATATCCCTCTTATTAATCAATATTAGAGGCTGGAAATAGCCTCTGCTTAAAATATCCTGTGCCATTCTACTCTCAAAAAGCTAAAGAAATGAAAGTGACACTTTGTGGCATGTGTATCCCTTGCTGGTTGAGTTTATGGCAGATATTTACTTTTTCCTTCACTAAGAGCTGTAGTGTCTGCCTCTGTTCATTTTTGAAATCACTAGATTTTGCCATATTTAAACACCATACGTTGAGGAAATAATTAGATATGATTGCACATCTTGCCACGAAAAACAAAACCCTGATAAATGTTTCTTCAACTATTAAATGAACAAATAAGATTGAGTCCCTATTATCTATACAGAAAAAATTACAAATTGTAGGACGTGGTCACTGATATCAGCAAAATACTACTTCAGGTCACTTCCTCTTATCATTTGACTGGATTATTGCAATAGCCTTTTGACTGTTCTCTCTGTACATTATTGTTTCTTCTGATCTCTACCAAAATAACTTTTCAAAATTAATTTTTGGTTTATGGCATGAAAACTTGATAGTTTTAATCTGTTCTTTCTTTTAATCAGTGCCACTTGGCTCACCGCATTGTGGGGAGGAACTTTGGTAGTTACATGACAATGAAATCAAACACTTCATCTACTTCTGCCTGGGCCAACCGGCTCTTTTCTGTCCAAATTTGTTTAATGCATGCATTGTGCCACACAACCCATGATCCATTCAAATACAGGTACTTCAGCCTAAATTTCAAACACCAGGTCCTGAAATCTTCACCATTTCCTGAGGGGACACCTCGAACTCTAAACCTTTATTGCATTGTTTGGTACAGAACATTCTCTGTACTAATTTGTTGTGGATATAAAACAGAGAAACAGTTTACATTTGTATTTATTTTCTATTCCATACCTCTTTGTCCCGTGTTTTTTCTCCTTAAAATCCATTCCTAAAAAAAAAAAAAAAAGCAAATTGTTGAAGTGTGGAAAAATTTTTTTAAAAAATGTGAGCCAAGTTCTGTCCTACGCTTCTTTTCCCTTTCTGTGTTCTAATGTATTTTGACAAAATTGTATTTACTGAACCATTGGTCTACTGGTGGAAGAAAGAATGATTCAACGTCATTCGTTTGTGTTATCATGGTAACATTTCCCTGAGGGGCTGTATTAACATTGAAACTCTGGCTCCTGAGTATCTACTGTAAAGATGGATACGGATGGATGACCATTCAAAAATGGTCTTTTCAAATGGGGATTAAATGCAGTTGATAAGCACTTGGGCTAGAGCAGAAGGCACAAGCCAAGCTGGTTACTACTGCAAATGTTATAAGACCTTGATTTTCATTATTTGTTGGCAGAAAACTGAAATAAAAAGAGTCCCCCAATTCTCCCCTCCCCCCAGAAACTATTCCTATTTGCATGGAATATTTTTTTTTAATTTTATCAGCACTTTAAGATTGATTTATTTATTCGAGAGAGAGAAAGAGAGCACTCACGAGCAAGAGGAGGGGCAAAAAGAGAGGAAAGAGAATGGCTCCGAGCTGCTGAGCCCGAAGCCAGTCTGAGATCATGACCTGAGCCCAAACCAAGAGTCCTCTACTCAAACAACCGAGCCCCCCAGGGGCCCCTTACCAGCACTTTATAAATTCAAGTTAATAATATGAAAGTGATGATATTTTCTTTAATAATAAAGAAAAGGAGAGAGAGAGACCTAAGGGCATTTGGAAAGAAAACTGCAAACCATTTGAATGGAAATGACCAAACCTAGTATAATGCATTCTATTTAAGTAGCCAGGGGAAAGGTAAAAAGAATAGTAGGTATACCTCCCATGATTATAATGTCAGTATGCACACCATATTTATGAAGACTCTGTTAACAGCTTACGTGAAATTGTTACACTACGATAGGACGATAGAACAGAGATTAGAAACTACCACCTCCTGACGAATTTGTAAAATAATTGCATGATACGTGCTACCATTAAAGTAATGCTCGTCGGTTTTGATAACCAGGATGTCTAGTATTTAACGTATTTCAAACTCTTGCTAAATGTCGTTACATGCTGTCAAAGTCGATCTGCCCTCAGATTTTAATTTTTTTAATGTGGACCAAGAGGGACTGGAGGAGAGGTCGGAAAGGTGGGGACTACATCAGCGCGGAAGAACACTCTCAGCGTCTTATGAGGGGAACCCTGCGCGGCCAGAAACGGTGGCGCGTCACCTGGCGGCGAGGAAGTAGAGCCGGCTTCAGGGAGGAAGGCGCTTGCGTGGAACCCGGCGGGGCGGCCGCCCGCGGGGGAGCAGACGGCCTGGGGCACCAGCGGGTTGGGGGCGGGCTCGCGCTTAGCGTGTCCGTGTGTCTTCCGGGTGAAACCCGCCTCTTTCCAGCTATGTGCCTTTTCTGGCGTCCAGGTTTCTCCTCCTTTCGTACTTCCATGTCCTGCTGCTTTGAGGCTCCAGTTCTTCAGGACTCAGAGCTGTTGCTGTTCTTTACTCGCTTGGGTGCCCAGCGTCTTCCCACCAAAGCATCTGATGTCGACATTTACTTTTTTTTTTTTTTTTTTTTTTTTTTAGGAAAACTGCATTTATTCCTTTAGGGGTTGGAAAACTTAACTGGTACAGGGGGAAAAAAAGTGTAGTCCATTGCAACAGAAAGAAACCTAGTGCTCCCCAAGAGAACTGGTGGCTCATCTGGGAGAGAACTTGGATGCCGTGAGGGGGAAGAGCCTCTGCCCTGGAGCCGGACCCTGAAGCCCAGGTGAGACAAGTTTTGCCATCTTCTTTCTAAATGTCTGCCTCAGGCATGAAACCAAATTCCTATTATCTTAGCTCGGTGGGGGGGGGGGGGGGGGGGGCGGGGTACGGGCATATGTGTGGCCATTTTTTTTTTTTAAATATGTTTTTGTTTTTATTTCGATCTTTACAACCCAGTGAAATAGGATACTAGGATTATTGTCCCTGCTGTGTAGAAGCAGCAGCTGAGGTTCAGAAGTTAAGACTCTTTTGTGAAAGGGTCTTTAATGGGTTCAAGATCACACAGCAAGCATAGGGGCAAGCCTGGGTTTGAATCCAGGCTCTTTGATTATCCATTCAGTATTCATTTATCCTTGCAAGCATGTGTTTACTCAGGATCTGTTCTTTCACACCTTCCAGATGCCATGCCCTCTGCTCAGACAGTGGTGACAGCTGTGAACTAGGCAGATAGGGACCTGCCCTGGTGAATCTCAGTAGCGTTGTGACCCATCTTGTCACCCTTATCAGACTGTGAGGCCAGAGGGCAGATGCTGTTGCAGCAATGACGTAGCAAAAAAACTAAAGTGCTTTCACTGAAAAATCAGGAATGGATGATAAAGTGTGTAGAAACTGAAAATTTACAAACTACTTAAATCTTATAATTGCTAACTGTTCAGAAGCTACACCCAGGGATCATGGGTGGTGGTGAACAGCAGAAAGGGATTATGGATGAACCTGCATTGTTCTGGCTACTTGCCGTGCTACCTATTTCTGTGGAAAGCCTGACTGATTAAATATTGAGCCAGGCTAATGCTGGCAGCCTGTATAAGAACATGGTCATTAATAGCTTAAACACAGTGATTCTTCGTTGTTTTCAATGCAAAATCTTGAATCCTTAAAATTGATAAACATGTTGTTTGATCTTTAGCTTTCCCTTTTGGTCTTAACTTTCATTGAACTCTACCTTGAACACCACACTTCTATCAGTAAAGTGCTATTTGCAATTTACTGGGAGTATCCAACTTCCTCTTACTTAGTGGCATGTGCATAGACTTTTTTTTCCATGAGACCTGTCCTCTGACTTCCCCAGAGGTTAGTTATGTCCTTCAGATATCCTCCCATGGAAATCAATTTTATGTGTATTGCAGCATTAGATTCAAATTACCTGTTTGTTGTTTATCTCTTCCATAAGACCAAGTTTTGTAATGAAAGGGATCTCTATCCATTTTTTCCCCATCATTTTGTATGGTTCTGGCATATTATAAGCACTTGGATATTTATGAAATGGAGGAAGACTAGGTAGACAGGTAGTAGTAAAATGTCCATCTCCCACGAGGTTGTTTGCACACTGTATTAAAAATACTGAAGCGGTAACAGGAAATTAACATGAGTGGGACAAGTGGAATGAGGGAGCACAGCATCATAAGATACTGAATATAGAAGAGACTTTCTTCTTGAATGCTTGTCCTTGAAAAAAAGATTCAAGTTGCATTAATATAAAGAGGACTGTAACAATATGGTGTTTCTGCTAGAAGATAGTTTTCAATATTGGACCAAGGCAACATTTGTTGAGGGGTTAGTGATTAAGTTCCCATCTGGAATATGACAGGAATGGATTGCACAGTTCTGGCTTGCACAGAGGAAAGTATCCAGCTTTATCCAACACCCTCCACCTCCTTCCCCATTTTTTATTCCCAGCTTCCATGTATTTTTGGACCTAAACTCTCTAACAATAGGAACTTTGTAACACTTTTGTCAGGGGATTCTGCAGATTTAACATTTGTCCCATTAGCCATCTCATATGTTTGGTGTTCAATATATTAATATTTTTTCAACATTTTAGATGTGATAAAACTATCAAATACATTAGGACATTTTCCTACATGTTTTCAAAAACAAAAGAAAGCAAAATGAGACAAAACAACTAACTGACCAAACAAATGAAAAAGCTATTTCTTAGAGGGTTAGAGGAGTCAGAGATATGGTGTTTGACTGCAAAGCTGACAGCAGTAAATACAGAATGCCAAGGGATCATATAGTAACAGTGAGTACCTTAAAAAGAGTTGAAATGAAACACAAGCTACAAAATACATATAGACATGGGCGCCTGGGTGGCTCAGTCGTTAAGCGTCTGCCTTTGGCTCAGGTCATGATCCCACGGTCCTGGGATTGAGCCCCGCATCGGGCTTCCCGCTCAGCGGGAGGCCTGCTTCTCCCTCTCCCACTCCCCCTGCTTGTGTTCCCCTTCTTGCTATCTCTCTCTCTGTCAAATAAATAAATAAAATCTTTAAAAAACAAAAAACAAAATACATATAGACAAAACTTTAGCCTCATTTTCTCTTTCTTCTACCAAAAAGTAAGTGGAGTGTGCTGGGAAGACTCTCCTAAGGACAAATCAAAGACAATGTATTTTTAAGTGGGTAGTTTAATAAGGTATAATTAAAGGTATAATTAAAAATTATAATTCAAGTGTTTTAATATTAATATTTGTTTTTTTGAAATGTCATTGATATGAATTATAGAAAAGAAAAAATTAAGGATATTAAATCCTTAGAACATACAATTTAATCCAGCTTTTGAGATAACTTTCTAGTCTACCACAGAGAATGTGAAGTAAATAATTCCAGGTGAGAAAAATCTCTTTCTCTGCCTGATACCTATTTTTATCAACCTCATCATTCTCCTAATGTGTGTTTTTTATAGAGCTGTCCTAAGTCTAGCATTAGTTACAGTGCCCATATTTAGGCATATCAGATAATTGGTTCAGTTCTTAATCATTTTTTATTTTATTTATTTTATTTTTTTAAAGAGTTTTATTTATTTAACAGAGATAGAGAGCATAAGTAGGCAGAGCAGCAGACAGAAGGAGAGGGAGAAGCAGGCTCTCCGCTGAGCAGGGAGCCCGATGGGGGCTCGATCCCAGGACCCTGGGATCATGACCTGAGCCGAAGGCAGCCGCTTAGCCAACTGAGCCACCCAGGCGCCCCTTAATCATTTTTTAAATGAGGCAATATAATATGGCACAAACGTGTGGGGGTAAGGTATGTGAAAAATATAGAGAAAGCTCTGGAAATCATGTCTATTAAGGCATGCTAGTTGTTTAACTTGGTATGACAATACACATAGAAAGGAAAATTGGTATCTTCTTTTTTTTTTTTTTTTTAAGATTTTATTTATTTATTTGACAGAGAGAGAGATAGCGAGAGCAGTAACACAAGCAGGGGGAATGGGAGAGGGAGAAGCAGGCTTCTTGCCGAGCAGGGAGCCCGATGTGGGACTCGATCCCAGGACCCTGGGATCATGAACTGAGCTGAAGGCAGACACTTAACGACTGAGCCACCCAGGCGCCCGAAAATTGGTATCTTCTGATCACTGAAGTTCTGTGTGATGGAACAAGGAATAAATTGTTACATGTAGTTCAAAAATTGCAAGTCAATGTTCCTTCTTAAAGGTAAATATAAGGAGGAGTTCTTTTTTTTTTTTTTTTTTTAAAGATTTTATTTATTTATTTGAGAGACACAGCGAGAGAGGGAACACAAGCAGGGGGAGTGGGAGAGGGAGAAGCAGGCTCCCCGCGGAGCAGGGAGCCCGATGTGGGACTCGATCCCAGGACCCTGGGATCATGACCTGAGCCGAAGGCAGTCGCTCAACCGACTGAGCCACCCAGGCGCCCAAGGAGGAGTTCTTTAATAATTGATGCTACAGATTAGCTCAGTAGCTAAAGATGTGGTCTCTGGAAATATACCACCTGGGTTTAAATCCAAACCTGCTGCTTTAATTAGCTGTAGGACCGACAAGTGTTTTCATACCTTCCCATAAATTAGCAATGATGACAGTACCAAATCAAAGAGCTGGCATTTGGACAAATGAGAATGTTTATAAAATATTTACAACATTTAGAACTGTTAAATATTATTGTAACTGAACTGATAACTTTATAAGGTAATCAGTTATGTATTACTATAAGACGAAATGTATAGATATGGTAGAGAGGAAATCACAATTATAGGTAAGAAAATTGAACCATGTAACCTCAAAATAATAACAATTCAAAGAATCTAGTATTCTCTGGGTAAATCTTCTGAATGAAAAAAGTATTGCCTTTGGTTTGAATAGAAAATATATAATAAAGTTGACTAGACAATAGTTATTAAGGTAGACATAATACAGGAAGTTTCCGGTTTAGTGTCTAGTTTAGGACGGATAGTAGTGGGTTTTGCTAAACTGTCTTTATACATAGTGTAAGGGGAAAACCCCACAATGTTTTGCCTTATAAATAGATCCTTAATAAATACTTGTAGAGTTATTTAATATCATAAGATAAACTGGAAGAGTCACAGCATTGAAATCAACTCTTTTTATCTCCAGTGGTATAATATCTGTTATTTTTCTTTCTTCTGAATCCTGAAACAATAGGCCAATACTGTTTGTAGTTAGGATTTAGACATTTTATACTGAAGTCAGTGGGAAGCTCAATAACCTTACTGAGAGAAAACAACCAGAAATAAATAGTTACAGAACTTATTTCCCCAAAGAAAAGCTATCAAGTTACTATGTAGCAAAGCAACCTCAAAATGCCAATGCAAAGCTGTATCCTCATTGTAAGTTAAGTTTGCTCTTTCTGTAAGTTGTTTATCTACTCACCTTATTGAAAGCTTGCAAGCTAATACTTAATCCCAATCCACTTTGTTTTTATCTGAGAAAATGAAATTCCACTTCATTCTTGGTTCCATTTTTAAATTCACTATATACAAACATTTTTTTTTTTTAAATTGTCAATTCCGTCTAAGAAAGAGAGGGTGGGAAAGACTATTAACACACACACACACACACACACGCACACGCACGCACGCCCGCCCACCCGCCCAAAAGTGAGTTGCAAATGCTCTGTGTAATTCTGGTAATTCTGTGAGGTAAGATTTAGATGAAAAATGGAATTCTTCAGATCCTAAACATATTTACCAAGTGCCATTTTTTAGTTCAAACTGTTGAAGAGTGGAAACATTTTAGATTGATATAAAATTATTAGACATTTGAATATCTAGACAAAACAAAGTGAATGGTGATCTCTTTTTTTACCCGTTAGACTCACTGAGGTCTTGTAGAAATAATTAAATTATTCAGTGCACAATCTTTGGAAGAATACTCACACACAAACACTTGAGAAACAACATAAAAGGTAAATTTGGTCAGGCTCTTCTTACCAGGGAAAAAATGAGCGGAATTACTGATTCACGTCCATTGGTCTTACCTTTGCAGAGCATCAGTTGTTTCCATGAAATATTAATGTCATCTATTACAGAGCTTTTATTTCCACTTTAATAAATCTCCCTGATGGGAACATACATGTTTTAGGAGGTCAAATAATATTCTGCGAATGACAGTGTGTAAAATATTTTCTGATGAAAAAATATTTAAATCAGAAAAGCTATAATTGTTTAGATAATCAGCTTTGACAATAAAAAAGATCAACATTAATTATGGTCTAGACTTCTATGCAATAAATGTGACATTTCCATTAATGTTAATGGGAATTTTATGTTTTAATTATTATTGCTTTGAAAACATTCTTATATAAAGGCCATGTTTCATTTTATTATGATTACTAAGTGTTATTTTTTGCTTTTAATATCACAAATCAATAATATTTAGACCTTGGTAATATAATTAAGCCAAGGAAATTAAAAGACTTATTTTCTATCATAAAATCAGAAAAGAAAAAGAAAACACTAGCAAAATAATCAGTGCCTTTACAGACACACATGCACTTATAATTTAAGAGGGAAAATTAGCTTTGATTTTATTGCTCATATCCAAGGGAACACAAACAGTTCTTTTTAACTGTAACTCGTTATATGTACATAATCTCTTTATACCTTTAAAAGCAAAAGAATGTCCTTATCTATGTCTCTTCTCTCTATATATAGGTTTATACACCACTTATTTGAAACTCCTAATTTTGCTAATTTTTCAGATTGAATCAAATAAATCATTATTATTGCTTCTGCATCATCTACTTCCAGTCCTTTATTGATAATATTTCCTCTTTTGAATTTCACAGGACAGTAGCATCATCATGGCTTTTTTTTTTTTTTTCTTTTTTTTGCATGGAGTTGAAAGTCCTTACTTCCAACTACTGCTGAGATAGCTGATGGAGGTAGGTTTTATTTTAGAAGAAAATAATTTATCAGAAATAACATGCTGTGCTATGAGCTCGGTAAGGGCAGGTACATTATATTATTCCCAGTTTGTCTCTCAGTTTTCTTAAATTTATTTTCTCATTTTATTAACACATTCTGAGCTATAATTTCTGTGGAAGCAGGGACTGTATCTTTTTCATGCATTTTATATCTCTACCCCATGGGTGCCAAGCTTTTATTCATCTTTTCGTTCATTCAGCAAATATTTGAGTGTCTACGAACACCAGGTACATAGTTTAAAGCAATGAACAAGATACACAGGGTCTCTTCCCCATGATATTCTAGAAGGTACAAAGTCTGTGGTTTGTTTTGAATGAACCAGTATAATTTCTTTTTGTACAGTGCAACAACCAGATGAGGATGACATTATAATACACATGACATGGGTGAGAAAACTGAAGCAAAGACGAGTTTCAGACCTCACCCAAGGTTACAGAGGAAGATGGTCATGAACTCTTGGAGTCCAGGCATTAGAGACACCCCCTCCCCAGTCCATCCATTGCATTTTTGATAGATAAATTGATTTTTACCTGCTTCAGTACTTTATTTGAGGGCTGTTTATGAATTTAAATTGAAGGTTTATAGGTACTTCATGTAAATTTATGAAGTAATAATCCTGAAAGCTTCAAAAAGATGTCAGTTTTCCTGGACAGCAAAGGCATGACAGACAAGAGAGCATCAGAATAGCATCCTTTGGTTTCTGGTCATTTTATTGCCTTTATCACTTGCAGCAAATCACCAAATTTTTCCTGTATTTATAATGTACACATTGGGTTTAGAGGGTTTCTAAGGTCTTTTTCAACTCTGTATATATGTAACTGCATTAAATGATGAAAAAAAATTATATTTAGTTAGAGACAGTCATACTTTTAGTGGCATCTGAGAATGAGGGATTCTACACTAGAGGATTTTGGGATAGCCCAAATTCTTCTGATCAATCATTAATACTATAATTTGTGGAAATCTTGACTATATTATTGATGCTTTGCTTTTCTGTGATTCCTTGGACTCATTATTATGAATATATTACTGAAAACTGCCTGAAATAATCTAAGCTTGTTTGTTTTGTTAGTGCTCTGATTGTTTTTGAGTATTTTGACACACTCCTCAGTATTAGGCTGTTGCTTTTCACAACTGTATTCTCTAGTAACACTTTTATCTTTATCATTTTCTCATCTTTAGATTTTCACTTAGAAAAAAGGATAACATTATTTTTTGAATTGCACCTTTGCAAAAAAAAAAAGATTCACAGAAAAATATCCATTCATATCTTTTATACTGTATAAGTTACTTAGTTATGGGTGTATTTTTTCCCTACATTGTATGCTATATTTTAGGAGATTGTGTACTTTAACTTATTAGAATCTCTACTATTGGAAACTGGTTTATGAAGAACAGTCAACAAATGCTTGTTGACTCTATGGATGTATTCATGCATGCTTAGATCATAGAGCACTGTACATAGCAATTTATTTGCATCTTAAAATTTTAAAACAAAAATGGGAAAAAAAGAAACACTTGGCAAATGTCAGATTGTAGACTGATGTTACTATTGAACCTCATATTTATTTATCTTTGTCTCTTACAAGGCACTCATTGACATGAAGATATTCTATAGTTGCTTACTACACATTCATTGTGTCACTGAATACAAGTGTAATTTTAAATTGTGAGGTATATAATATTGATTCCCTGTTTGTGTTTCATAAAATAAACAGGGCTCATAAAATACAAACCTGTATAGAATAATTGTTTTAAACATGATGGGAATAACCTCGGCTTGAGAGCTTGTTAAAATACCTATTTCACATATTAAGTCAAACATGGAAAGGATGATATATGTGTGTATGTGTGAGTGATTATGAAACAAAGTGGTGATTTAAATAAAGTTCAGCTTTAGGTGTTTTTATATATGCACTGACTGTTGCTATCCATCGTGTGTGTATTTTTATAAATCCTGTATTCACATTCCATCATATCAAAATTGTTATGAAGAAAATTAAATTCATTTTTATGGGTTGATAGAAACACAATAGAACCATAATTTAAGAATTCATCATGTTAGTTCATAAAAATAAACAATTTTCTGAACCTATTTGCTTCTAAAGGAGCTATTTAACTCAACATGACAATGTTGGGAGTGAAATAAAATTCATTCCTGACCTAACACTATTAAAATATCAAAGTATAATATTTCATAGCCTTTGCCTTTCTTACATTTTGTCTAACTATAGGTTTTATTGACCATAAAACTATGTAACCCTTTTTTTTTTTTTAAAGATTTTTATTTATTTGACAGAGAGAGACTCACAGTGAGAGAGGGAACACAAGCAGGGGGAGTGGGAGAGGGAGAAGCAGGCTTCCCACCAAGCAGGGAGCCCGATGTGGGGCTCGATCCCAGGACCCTGGGATCATGACCTGAGCTGAAGGCAGATGCTTAACCGACTGAGCCACCCAGGCACCCCTATGTAACCCTTCTTAAAAGCTAGCCATTTAAACTCTTTGAATAGTTTCTTTTATTTATCATTTAAACTGTCCGTGCTATTTTACCTCTTCTTAGAATTATTTTTAGAATAATAGGGCAAGTGAGGATTATTTCTTTTTATCATTTACTTACTATATATACTATTTTATTTAGGTATGGCTAAATAAAATAGTTTTCATTTTTCATCTGCTTAATATTTCTTATTACTGTGGGCATCCCAATACCATCAATTATGCATATTTAACTTTCAAAGCACAGTGAAAATACTTAGTTTTTTATAGTATAAATATATAATAGGTAATCATAATTACATGCATATAATCATATATATGCAATTATAAAAATGTTTATATCATAACACATGGAGAATATACCACCAGCTTGAAGAAAAAAATGATTCCTTGTTCATTTTGGATTAAATTCACCAGTTTCAATAAATTCCTTTATCATATGGATTAAAATGAGCAAAGTCATTTCCATACATTTTAAAAATTTAACCCACTTTAATTCAAATCTGTAGACTGTGGTTTTTAATTTAGAAATGCTCTCATCTTATTTATATTTTCTTTATATTGTAAGTTTTCTTCTTTTATACCAGGTTGTGGTACCACCAGAGTTCTTCAAGGACAATGCATATAAGATCAGCTCAGAATTGTAGATATACAAAAGGAGGAAAATTTTAAAGATTATTTATTTATTTATTTGACAGAGAGAGAGAGAGCACAAGTAGGCAGAGAGGCAGGCAGAGGGAGAGCGAGAAGCAGGCTTCCCGCGGAGCAGGGAGCCCAGTGCGGGACTTGATCCCAGGACCCTGGGACCATGACCTGAGCTGAAGGCAGATGCTTAACCAACTGAGACACCCAGGCGCCCCGAGGAGAAACATTTTATTTAAATCTTTTTTCCCTTCTCTTTTTTCATAAACTTACTCAGTTTTTTCCTCAGTAGGTTAGATGAAACATTGAAAATGAAATTAAAATTAGTCAGTCTAAGGAATTTTCTTAGTTCTAAATAATAAAGGATTGGTCAAAGGGAAGATTAACTTCATTACTGTAAAATTTGAGGCTTATCTATGGATATTATATAGTCAGAGCAATTCTTGAATCCTGTTGGCATAGATTATTACAGTTTACATATATATGAGATTTTCTACATAATAAAACTATAGCACAGAACTCAGTAAAGTGGGACGTATAATTATCATGTCATTTTCCCCATAAATGCCTAAAAATAAATTGCCTATAGTAGTGTGTATATAGTACACATATATTATTTATCCAGTCATCATTCATAATCACCATTTAGGAAACAGGGTGTTACATATATTTATATTGCCACAATACCTAAAACGTTTTTCACATAGGTGATTATGAAAAAATTCTTGCAAAGTGAATAAAATGTAAACAGAGAAGAAGATAATGTTTGGTATACATTTTAAAAGATCAGGTAAACAAAAATTAGAAAACATTCCAAATTAATCTTACTGCTTTCCAGTATTAGTATGCCATCTTCCTTCTTAAAAATAAACATCAATCTTGGGGCGCCTGGGTGGTTCAGTTGGTTAACTGACTTCGGCTCAGGTCATGATCCCAGGGCCCTGGGATGGAGTCCCATGTTGGGCTCCCTGCTCAGCTCAGTGGGGAGTCTGTTTCTTCCTCTGCCCCTCCCCCTCCGCTCATGTTCTCTCGCCCTCTCTGTCTCTCAAATAAGTAATAAACCCTTTAAAAATAATAATAATAATAAAATCTTGCAGGTTTATTTTTCTTATAAATTATTTCAGAATAATATAGTTGTTTTTAAAGTCACATTGATTTTTTTCACTTCACTGAAATATCAGTTAACAAATTTACATTTCACATGAACCATTGTTGGACTCAGTTTGCTTTTAGAGGCACATTTGCCGTCAAGAGCTTCCTTTCCTTGATCATATGACCTAAGTAAAGAGCTTCTGCTTTGTTTGCTAAGCACC
This sequence comes from Mirounga angustirostris, assembly GCF_029215605.1. NCBI lineage: Eukaryota > Metazoa > Chordata > Mammalia > Carnivora > Phocidae > Mirounga > Mirounga angustirostris. Next base: position 51,077,784 of record NW_026991712.1, on the reverse strand, counting down.
AGCCTGGGAATATCTTTTAATGATGACTGAGAGATAAGTTTGGGATAGATTAAGGAATATCTAGTGAAAGTATCTCACACTCAACAGACATTGAATAAAGAGGAAATATCTTCTTAATACCCTCTTTAATTATTGACATGGTAAACCTTCCTTCAACTGAAAAATAGTGGTGAATAATGAATGATAGGAAAGCATGTAGGAAAGTCCCTAGTTATCCTGGAATGTAGAGCTTATTATCAAGTGTTCCATGTTGTTCTTTCAGGTAAATATACAAAGCACTAGCTCTGTAGGAACATTAGAAAAAAGAAGCCAAAGGAGGCTGTCTCACTGTGATCATTTGGGCATATGAGAACACTGCTGAACTACAAGAGGAATTAAAGTAGAAGAGATTAATTGAAATCAGCAAATGACTCAGTTACCCAAAGGGCCTGACTTAATCTCACAGAGTACACAATGAGTAGGAATAAATTAATATGTTTGCATCTCTGTGTGTGATATTGTGCAAATAAACATGGTCTCTTATCTCCTGAACTTGCATGCTCTTTCTCTGATGTGTCCCCACTAAATTGTGTCTCCACTAAATTCCTGTGTTGAAGTCCTGACCCCTAGTACCTCAGAATATGACTGTATTGGAGATGGGGTCTGTAGAGAGGTAATTAAGGTTAAATGAGGTCATTAGGGTGAGCCTTAATCCAATATAACTGGTATCATTATAAAAAGGGAAGACTAGGACACAGACAACACAGAGGGAAGAGCATGTAACATCATCATCAAAAGACAGCTATCTATAAGCCAAGGAGAAAGGCCAGGCCCTCAGCAGAAGCCAACCCTGTCAATGCCTTGATCTTGGGCTCTTAGCTTCCAGAACTGTGAGGAAATGAATTTCTGTTGTTTAAACTACCCAGTCTGTGGTACTTGGTATGGTACTGTGTGGGGTAATGGCAGCCCTAGTTGATGAATTATTTTCTTCTTGGAAATATGTTTTATTATATTAATTTTAATTTCTGTTGTGTTTTATTATAAGCTCTTTGGGTTTGGTATCATGCCATTGATTTTTGTACACTATCTTTTGTCTCTGCAAAATTGTATGATCCTATGTAAATTGGGACTCTAAATACTTGTTAAAGATTAGCATTGATTGCTGCCAGAGTCAATTTTATTGTACATAGAAAATATGATTTCTGCTGTCATCGGTAATATTAAAAAAAATAACATCAAACCCTTTATTATGAAATATATACTGACTTGGTAGGTAAAAGTCAAAATACTCTGATATCCATCTCAATCTGGGTTTTCTAATACCTATTCACCTTTATACAAGACTTGTAAATCATTCCCTTTTTTGTGCCTCAAACTCTGTTGTTTCTAGTTATTTTATTTTGTTTGATAATTTCTAGAAAAAAATAGATGGTATTTCAACTGTACTAATTTTATCTCCTTAAGCTACCAAAAATGTTAGTCGTATTATAATGCTTCAATTGGGTGAATAAAGCAGACTATGAAGGTAATAAAAAATTACTAACTGAACTAAAAGCTCTATTCTTTAAAATGGAAATTGCATGTTTTAAAAAGATACACTTTATTTGAAGTTCTTAGAATATCTACTTAAATTATTTAAATGTTTATTTGATAATGTTAATATTTCAGAAATAAGGCTCTGTATATATTAATGATTATATTAATGTGAAAGAAACTTGAAAACCACATAGGGCCACCAAAAATAACTAGATTGACAAAACACTTGGAGGAGAACCACGAAGAAAATATCAACATCATGTAAATATTGATTTATGATGGGCCAAATACATAAAGGAATTGATCAAATAAAAATAATTGTGAGATTTTCATCCCTTAGAACTTCAAAACTGACAGAGGAACTAGTTTAGATCCCCAGTTCTTTGATCAAAGACATCTTAATGGTCATCACTGTCTTTGGATTAGATTTTTTTTTTAAAGATTTTATTTATTTATTTGAGAGAATGAGAGAGATAGAGCACATGGGGGGGGTCAGAGGGAGAAGCAGACCCCCTGCTGAGCAAGGAGCCCGATATGGGACTCGATCCTGGGACTCCAGGATCATGACCTGAGCCGAAGGCAGTCGCTCAACCAACTGAGCCACCCATGTGCCCTTTGGATTAGATTTTTAAAGACAGACTCTCTACTTCCCCTCACTGTAGGAGGGAAAATACATATATCCCCAGCTTTTGATCAGTTATTTCCTTTGGCAAATAGTTATTAATTGTGCAAAATGAAGAATTATTTGAGAGCTCTAACAAGTGAAGGATGTAGGTCCCTACCCTTTAGTCTTAGAAAACCCCTTACCTGTTCATCAGAGAACAAAAGGAGATGGTTTGAGTAATAAATTTACAAAGAAAACAAAGGTATTTTGAGATGTTTACTTTCCTTATTCACTCAAATAATCTTTCACTTCTAATATACACATATGTAAACAGTTTGTACATAAGAGTATTGTGATATTTTGTGTCTGAATTTGGTGAGTGTTTTTTCTCAAAAATTAGTAATTTCTCTTTGGAAAGAGGTTTTTTGAAGTGATCTTAGAAAAAGAACTATAACTTACTGAAAAAAAAAGTTAATCTGTTAATGTTAGCATTTAACCAAAAAGATAATAGATATTTTTTCCTTACTGGAGCTTAAGTTCTTTACCTTTCTATGTAAGAATATACCAGTAATAACATTTCCAACTAAATAAGTCATTTGCATTGTTCTATTCATTACTCACACTAAAATGTTTACATATTAAGAACTGTTCATCTTAGAAATGCAGTTTAAAGTATGAAAGGAATAAACTGGGAGAGGAGAAAAAACATTAAACACAGCAGTTCTTAGATTGAAATCTATGTCTCCAAATATTCAAATTGATACAACTGCATTTTCTGACACTAGGCAGCTTAGTTGAAGCCTCTCTCTTTGATTGTTCCTCCCACAGCTGATACTTACCCCAAAGAGCACTCTTTTCAATTGCCCTTTTTAAGTGCACCTATAAATCAACATTATGAGAAGTGTCTTCAATGTATATAGAAAATCACTGTGTATGAATGGTAAATAGTGATTTGAAGCCTTTCAACTGACCTCAAACCTTTCCTATAAAGGCTGCCAAGGAAAGCAGTGTCTTTATTCAGTATCTTAAGTGCAAAATTATTGATTTACTTAGATGATTTTTTTAAAGAGCAACCAACTCCTCAGATATATTTTCTTTTCCTATCTACCCTATTTGATGTTTACTGATAGCTTAGGTTTTTATTAAAATTTAGAGATGTCTGTCTCTTTACCTTCTCAATAATTGAAGATTTGGAGGTTTACTGTAAACACATTACACTAAAGTCTGGAAAGTCCTTTGTTAAAAAAAAAAAGCAATTTTATTGAAATTGAATTCTGCAAACAAAATGCAAGAGCAATTGACCAGTTTAATGGCATTGTTGGTAGGTTTATTCTTTACCCCAAGATATTCTGCTGTCTAGAGTTTCAAATTGCCTTATCAATCAAGAAAAACTGTTGAAAATTAGACGGTTATGATCTGTTACCTGCTTGGTCACATCAGAATGGGAAGTCACATTTGATCTGTACTCACCCCTATTCAGGGTAATATTTTAAGTAGTCAATGATAGTTAAGACACAGAAGTCACTATTTTACTGCTTCATGCCTGGGTTCACAAAGCAAAGTAACAATTTTGGTAATGTCTTAGAGATTTAGCCAAAATAATTCAGTTCATATTGGATATTAGGACTTAATAATTCTGATTTGATTTTTGTTGTGGATAAAATTTTTAATGAATCTCTTGTATGTATATTTTGTTTTACGTTCATCCAGAAATTTTAGTAATCAATTTCTCATTTCTTAGTGAAAATACTATTTACATTGTTGTTAACTTTAGAATCAAAAGTACTGATTAGGAAGAATATCTCAAAGTTAATACCATTTTGCAACCTCAGGGGCAAGTACACTTTTAATATAGCAGTGAGGCTTAAGGGATTCAATTCTCAACAATGTATTGGATATATTAAATTAATTTAAATTATATGTAAAAAGTAATGGATTTAGTTGAATATATACACACATATGAATAAATATTATCAAATGCTAATAATTAAAATTAAGATACAGGCATAAATAGAGCAGTAATCCCAATAAAGCAAATTCCAAAAACTGCATTATCAGATAAGGTGCTACAGTGGTCAACTAAAGCTTAACTTTTTATGAGTATTTCTGGGATACAGTGTATCAAAATGTGCCTCAGAGTTATCATGGCTGAGGAGCAAGAGAGCTGGTGTATTTAACCACCAACTCTATCAGACAGTGATTGAGAATTCTTAATTGGGCTGGAGGGTAGGGCATTAATTTCCAGATATTTCTGTTCTGTGGTCTCAGGCAGAGCAATATCCTTCAGCCGGAGAGAGTTCAGGGAAATTAATGTGTTGTCTATTCAAAGAATGGAGAATGCACTAAAATGATAGAGTTTAAAGGCAAGGCATTGATGGCACTTGTACGTATGTGGAAGGGGTTTGTGTGCCAAGACAAGATCTGTATACCAAAGAAAATCTCAGAAATAGTATCAGGTATGTCCCTTGAAACAATTGTGTATGGAGATGCATGGGAATACATTGCTAAGATCTGTTCCCTCAATAGAGTTGCATCATAGACCTGGCACATAACCAGACTTATTAAAATAATTTGTTTTTGACTGAATTATTGAGTCATCAGTAATAATAACATTACAGTTTACATGTATGAGATTTTGCATTTTATAGAGTCTGCTCTTATATATAATTGCATTTTAATTTTAAACACAGTAACGCATGAATATGATCTGCATTATTGTCCAGTAGTTATTTAGTTTATCTATAACTAGAAATTTATTTAAGTCGTAACTGAAACAAGAAGACATACACACATGCAAACTTTAGTACTCCTTAACTCTACTGACAATTTTACCTTGGATTATCACACTAAATAAAGCTAATTTGAATATTCAGCCTTTCTTTGGCACTTCTGTGTAACAAGTGTGTATTAAAAATGTTTTTGTTGTACAGTAATTCTCAGTGATTTTGCATAGGGCATTTGGAGATATTTGACTTTAATAAATACTTTTCCAGATACTATTATCATAAATTTGTTGAAACTAAGATATGCTTAGATATGGAAAACTTCCTAGTGAAGTATGCCAGCTGAAAAATAAGCACAGACTAGTGAGAATGTTTCTTTCACCTTCTTAAAGAACTCCAGAGAAATCGGATACTATAGTCTTCCTTCTTACCTTTGCAAGTGTTTAAAACCTCTATATTTTAATTGTTATTCGGTTGTTAAATGAGTACTGTTTGTGGCATTGTTTTTAAGATATGGCATTGTTTTTAAGATAGCTGTACTGTTAAGAATTGTAAGGCAAAGATTATAAAGACCTTAGTGGGAATATAGTCTAATCTAAAATGTGAGGTCACCGCTCATGTCAATCACTCAGAGAAGGAATGAGTTCTTAGGTCATCAGAAGAATTGACCATAGGTAGGTAGATTGGAGAGAAAGAGGAATCTGTTGCTATCTTTTGAACTTAATTTAAAGGATCTAGGATTGACTTTAGAGAGAAAAAAGGCCTGAAACCAGAAGCAAAGGAAAACACTAGCATAAAATGTCGATAGGCTTTGAGAAAAAAAAAAAAAAACATGAGCTTTATTCAGGTTATCCACTTCTGTTGTTCTCTGGGTTTATCCGCCTCTGTGTTTAAGCTGTCTTTGAATAAACTAGCCTTGGCTTAGATTTACAGTGGCAAATAAATAACAATGTATGTGTTAGATGATTGCAAAGAAAGTCATCCCTATCTATCCCAAAGCCAGTATAGCAATGGAAGCAATAACCAACTAGTGGATCCCAAAGGAAAGAAAATTTTAGGCACAGAACTGGTGTTCTGTAGCCCAGCAGCTGCTTCTATCCATAATATTATTTTATTAGTGATAATCTTAAGAGATGTGAATTTTATTTAAATCAATAAAATAATTTCAGGTCTTATTGTCATTGGTAGATACACTGTGAGTGGATTGATTTTCCTGATGCCATTCAGACTCTAACATACAGGCTTATTTTACTATGATTACTGCTACTAATATTACCTGTACCACTGCTGCTGCTGTTGCTGATTTTACTTTGTTGATACTGTAATTCCTCTGAATGCCGTGACCTTGTAAATATACAACGCGGTGATGACTAAGTGCTTTCAGATACATGAATGGCTCCTTGAGCAGTAATCCCACAGTTTAGCAGCAGGTCCAAAGCAGAGCCTGGACAATCCACCTGCTGCAATTTCTGACCCTTCCAAAGTAGCCTCCTCCCTGAGGCATGCACTAACCTCAGAATGGGGGAGAATAATTGACTTTTTTTAGTTCAGCCAAGCTCATGATAGTCTAACTCCCTCAGGACTGGGATTGCTGGCGACTGGAAGCATGGAGCCTGTCTTGAAAAGCTAGATAGCTGTTCAGCTACATCTTGGGTCCTGGCTTAGGTTGCAGTTTGTGTCTCTCACAGCGCTTGCTGAAGGCCATAGGAATTACGCCATGTCATTTAATATGCTGACATTTTTATACGCAGTTTTCAAAAGCTCCCACCTTGTAAGAAATAATTTCAAGGTATCTCAGATAATAATTTAAGGAACTTTAACTAATGTGTAACACGAATTGCCATTTTCCTTCTTGGGATGAACAAATCCTACTTGTCCTGTAACCAAGCAAACTTCCTAATTCCAGGTTCCAATTTCTATATTAATTAGATTTTTTTTCTGTTGCAAGCAACAGCAATCCAACCTCAGTTAGTTTAAGTGAAAGACAGATTTGGGCTCATGAAATCAATGTTGCTGGGAGCAAATGGATCCAGGCATGTAGTATTAGCAGTATGATTTGTCTCAGATTTAAATCTTTGCTTTTTTTATGCATGCTAGTTTCACTTTTTTCTTTTCTTTTTTTTGGGGGGGGGTTCATCTTTTCAATAGCTGACTGACTAGCTTTTTGTATACATTGGGATTGATGGCCATCAACAGCTCCTGGATTACATCTCCAATTACACCACTTGACATGAAAGTGGCCTCCAGCTTGATCAGATCTAGCTTGGATACACATCTGTCTAGTCTGGAATAAACCCTAAAGATTAAGGCAATTGGTATTATGAATAGTCCAATTTAGGTAACACATCCATGATTTTTTTCCAAGTAGGAAAAGCAATTTTGATTGGAAGCCCTCAGTAAACGTTCCATGTTTGGAAAGAGAGTAGAGTAGTTTCATATTAAGAGGAGGAGGGATTGTTTTTATCAGAAAGCAGAAGGAAAGATGGGTAAAAAAGCAAATACATAAAGTTTTTAAAAATGATATAACCACGTTAAAATGCAAGGCTGCCATTCAGACAGTTCATATCTGTGGGTAATTAGTAATTTATTTCTGTATCTTCAAAGTGAGATGTGTCAGGACTCACTAGAGACAACGTTTTTTAATAGGTGCTGAATTTCATTATTTAGGGTCATACTCTTCAATTTGCAAATATTACTAATGTGGACAAAGCAAACTATGGTGGAAAATAAAGTGGGATGGGATAAGGATTGACTTGAGATCCTTTTTAACTTTCATATGCATAATCTAATTTTGAATATTTAGTTTTCGTTTTTGTTTCCTAATTTCATTTTGGGGTGAGAGATATTGATTGAACAAAACATCTTTTTTTCTTCTATATGCTCACCAAAATTCAACTTCTAATGCTCATTTAGTGAGTGAGCAGTCCCCTTTCCCCAAAGGAAATTGTGTTTACTATTACACACCTGATAAGAGTTAAGTTTTCTAATCTAAATTAAATAAACTGTAACTCTCTTGCCTGTCATTTGATATCAGAGGGAAAATGGTTTGCCAGCTAAGATTCACATTATCTGCTTTTGACCTACACTAGCCAATATCAAAATACAGTTAGCCTTTCAAACACTTTTATTTTCTTTGTACATGTCCTCCCCTATGATATTTGTGACAATGACCAGTTGCATACTTACTTTATCTTGATTTAATCTTCAATCCAGCTGATAATGAATTTATCAACCAATATGTTTAAATGAGTGACTGAAACCTTAGACAAACACAGTCCAGTGGATGGAAATCACTTGGACTAAAAGCTTCAAATTAATAAGGAAATAGGCTTTAAAAAAGAAATTTAAAAATCTCCAAGTGGGGGAGAGAAGATTTTTGGCTTCATAGGTATCTGCCCACATTTAAAAAAATGGGCACGTGCATACATACACACGCGCGCACACACACACACACAGACTTTGGAAGTCAGAAGAGTTATGTGAAAAATTCAAAATGCTTTTGCCACATCTAAAATGATGCATTCTGGGGTTCTGGGTGGCTCAGTTGGCAATTGGTGAATGTCTGCCTTCAGCTCAGGCCATGGTTCCATGGTCCTGGGCTAATAAGCCCAGGGCTTCTGGCTCCCTGCGTCTGCCTCCCCCACTCCCTGGGCTCCTCCCCCTGCTCACTGGCTCTCTCTCTTTCTCAAATAAATAAATAAAATCTTTAAAAGCAAATAAATAAAATGATGCATTCTTTTTTGGTTATATCCCTTTTTGGTGAATCATAATTTGTTGTATCTTATATGTTTTTCCTTTAAAGATATGCGGTTTGAGGTTGTTCACTTTCATTTTCAGCAACCACTAAAATGCCTCAGAGGAGGGAGGTACAGAGGGGCATGTTACCAATGTAGGGAACTCATTTTCTTTGTTAGAAACTATTATGATGCCTTATTAAAAGGGAAAGTTGTTCAGAATTATTGAAATATATTCAATATATATTTTATTGATGTATAACATAGAGAAAAATGAACAAATAATAATTGTGCAGTTTATTCACAAAATGATCGCATGCATATATTACCAGTATTCCAGAAGTCCTCTTGTGCCCAATCCCTGTTAATACCTTTATTGTCCTCCCTTAAGGGGAAGAACTATTGATTTCTAGAAGATAATTTGCTTTTTTTTTGGTACTTCAAACGTATGGAATCAAAGTATGAATTATTTTGAGTCTGGTTTATTCACATGTTTTGAGATACATTTATATCATGTGATGCTGTAGTAAATTGTTAAATTGCTGCATAATATTTCATTATACTATATATAGGTGTATATATATAGTTATTTATATATTATTTCAACTGGTTATATTATTGTTTCTAGTTTTTGCTTATTTTATATAATATAAATAATTTTATATATACTTTTTTAATATTCATCTGCATACACTTCTCTTTGGTTATGTAAATAGGAGTGGAACTAATAGGTCATACAGTAAATATATGTTTAGGTTTTAGTAAAAACTGTCAGAAAGGTTTCCAGGATGGTTGTGACAGTTTAAATATCACATATTACCCCAGTAGTGTATGAGAGTTCTAATTAATTGAAATTCTAAATCAAATTTAAAATTGGCACTTTTTAAAAATTTTAGCTAATCTAATTTTAGTGTAGTGGTATTGGATTGTGATTTTAACCTGCATTCTATTAATAACAAATATTGTTGAGCATCTTTTCAGGCTTTCATTTTCCATTGGTTTACCCATTTTGTGAAGTTGTTATTCAAGTCCTGAGTATTTCTTAATTGGTTTTTATGCTTTTCCTGATTGGTTTATAGGAGTTATTTACATATTCTGGATATACACCTTTTGGTGGATAGTTGTAAAATGACTATATAATTCATTGACCAAGTGATGACACATTTGAGAGTAAAAGGTAGTTATATTGGGACAATAGGCCAAATCAGACCTAAGAAAAATAAACCATAATATATGGTGATTTTTTATAATATGTGTGGCAAATATTTCCCCCTCAGTGGCTTGCCATTTTTCTCTTATTAAGGTGTTTTTTAAAGAACAGAAACTCTAAAATGCAATCTAGTCCAGTATTACTTTTTGTGTTGTTTTTTTGTTTTGTTTTTTTTTAAAGATTTTATTTATTTATTTGACAGAGAGACACAGCGAGAGAAGGAACACAAGCAGGGGAGTGGGAGAGGGAGAAGCAGGCTTCCCGCAGAGCAGGGAGCCCAATGCGGGGCTCGATCCCAGGACCCGGGGATCTTGACCTGAGCCGAAGGCAGACGCTTAACGACTGAGCCACCCAGGCGCCCCTGTGTTCTTTGTTTTAAGTCAAGTCTATCTCAAACCCATTTATTCTTTTGGTCTATTTTTCTACCCATTCCACACTGTCTTAATTACTGTAACTCTATCAAATAATATTTTTGGAATCCAGTAGTAGTCTCTTCAACTTGTCCTTTTTAAAAATGGCTTTGGCTGTTCTTGTCCTTTGGCATGCCCCTATACATCTTATTATTACTTTTGAGAGAGAGATAGAGAGTGAACGTGCATGGGGTTGGGGTGGGGATATTGCTCAGCATGGAGTCTGACTCAGATCTCCAGACACTGAGATCATGACCTGAGCTGAAGTCCAGTCAGAAGCTTAACTGACTGAGCCACCCAGGCGCCCCCTCACTCACCATTCATTTTAAATTTGGCTTGTCAACTTCCATAGTAAACCTGCTGGGATATTAATTGACTTTGTTTATGTATTTAAAGAGACTTCCTATCATTCAGCATAGTATATCTCCCATTAGAGAAATATCTCTATTTTCTCTTAGTAATATTTTCTAATTTTCTGTATATAGTTCCTGCACAATTTTCATTAGATTTATTTTTATGTATTTGGTGACTTTTATATTGTTCTCAATGATACTTTTAGAATGTTGCTATTTAAACTTTTCCACTGATACAAAATTTCATTTACTAATAAAGACAGTTTTATTTGTCCCTTTCCAGTCCTTACATATTTTATTTCTCTTTCCTATCCTAATAAAAAACTCTAGTACATTTTTTTTAATCTAGTACAAATTTTATTGCAAGTGGTAATAATAGACATTCTTTTCTCATCCTTATTCTCAGGCAGAAAGGTCTCAGTATTTCTTTTTCAGAATGATGTTTCCAGAGGGTTTTCAAGAAGATATATTTTACAAGATTAAGGGTATCTTTTATTTCTAGTTTTCTAATAATTTTTTAATATTGAGTTTTATCAAATTTTTAAGATATTTATTTAGATGATTCCATTTTTCTCATTCTGTAAATGTGGTGACAATTCTGAATTGATTTTTGAATTGTTAAACCAACTTTGCACTACTGATATACATCCAACCTGGTTAATGTATTTTCTCTGATTTATATACTGCTGGACTTATTTTCCTCATATTTTGATTAGGATTGTTGCATCCATGGACATGACTGAGATATTCTACAATTTTACTTTTCATAGTAGTGGTTAGTGTTAGTAACAGGTTATGCTACCTTCATAAAATGTTTTGGAAAATATTTATTTTTTTGTTCTTGGGAAACAATTTGGATGAAATTGTTACTATTAATACTATATGCCAGTTATCCCCACTCCCTCATTCCACCTTTGGAATATTCTTTCTGGGAAGATTTTAATTAGATACTTAATTTCTTTAACAGATTTGGGCAAATCAGATGTTCTGTTTTTCCTTATTTCAGTTTTGGAAAGTTGTGCTTTCCAACAGTTGTTTCCATTTAATCGAAATTGTTCAGTTTGTTGAGATAAAGTGTTCATGTATTCACCTGGAATTTTTTTGTGCCTGGTTATTTTTTATTCAATTCTAGTCTTTGGATATGAATATTTTAGAAGTTCTTTGAACTCTGGCTGAGGCTATCTTCATCGATACAGTAATTATTTTATGCCCAGCAAGCAATCAGAGTTGGACAAAATAATCTCATCCAGTCAAATATTGAGCATCATTGCTGGCTTTAAGTTTTTGTAAGACCTTGCTTATTTGCCGTTCACCCTTAGTTTCTTCCAGCAGAAATGATGGTCCCACAGGAGAGCATGGGATTATTACCAGAGCCCAGTTCATTGGTGGGACTTGAATTCCCTAGCTGTGTGGGACTGTCAAAAGTAATACTATCTTCTCAACTGCTCAGTGCCCATTAGGAAAGAGTAAATATCTCAAATGGAAAAACAGTGTTTAGTACTAAGCTCACATCTCTGGACATACCTTCCCTTTGAAAACTCGCTCCACAAGTCGTCAATGCCTTGGTAGCTCCCTGATTTATAAAAATACACCAGAATGACCTTATCCTTGTGTTTAGCTATTCAGAGTCTGTGTAAATTAGGCTGCCAGTTGGGCTGCAGAGAAGTTTGAGGAAATCCTAAATACAGATGGTATTTTTTTTGTCTTCACTGTGTGCCTAGGAATGACAATTCTTCCAGATCCAAAAGAAGAAACAGATCAATACTAATAGATTGATTTTTATGTCTGTTACAGAGTATGGTAATGAAATTTTATTAATTGGATATCATTTAATTTCAGAGTATCTATCTACATTTATATAACCACAATGTATTAGATATATTAAAGATTTCTCAGAATTAATCTGAAATATTGAAAAATTTTCAGGGATTTAGTCATTATTATAATGTCAAAATTACAAAAAAGAGACCACAAGAGTTTTTTGTTTGTATATCCATAATTCAAAATGTGTTGTCTGATAGAGCTGGTGAAGAGCTTTAATTAAAAGTGAGATATAATTTCTGGTGAAAAGGTCAATTGTGGATTTAGAAAAAAAGATGTTATGATTAGCTTTTAAAATTTGATGGTATGTTAGAGAGCAGAAATAAGAGTAGTGCTTTTCCCAAATTAGGAAGCTTTAAAAGTTTTTAAGAATATGAAAGAAGGGGAATTTATGGAAATAAGGAATAAATTATAACATTGTAGAAAAAGTTCTCTACTTGGCATCTCGGCTCGTTTACCAGCTGTATAATGTTGGATGAGCCATTTAACCTCTTTGAATCTCAATTTACTAATTTTTAAAATAGATCTAATAACACTGATCTATAATTCTTACTAATATTAGATGTGATCATAGGAAATAGCAGTGTGAACGGGTGCTAACACCTGTTAGGGGCTTAACAATTATTTATTGAAAAAACATATTTAATGTGCATAATAATGCTAAAACAGTGAACAGATTATTCATATTATTAATATTGTTTTGTTGAAATAAAATAATAGAAATATTTAGCCAATTGGACAGTTCCCATGGTCTATCAATTTTATATGCAAAGTCTGTTCTTCCTTTCTTGTCTTCTACTCTCACTTCTTTTTTCTTCCTCCTCCCCTCCTCCTTTTCTTCTCCCCTTCTACCCATTCCTCCCTCCCTCTCTCTCTCTCACATTTAACCTATACATTTTCATTTAATTTTTCCTCATGTTTGAGGAAAAGGCAATGTCAAGTAATCAAAAAAGATTACATAAGAAAACATGAGTGGGCTAATTTGTAATTGTTCAGGATAATACAGAAAATCAGAAGCTTAATATTTGATCATTTTTTGTAATACATTTGTTATGAAGCTTCATTTTCTCTTTCGTTGTTACTGATTAGCTTGGTTGTTTTAGTCTCCTTCACTAGTCTTAGGAATTGTCACATAACTTCTGATGTGAGCACATATAATATGTTAGTAATTTTGGACTCTTTTGGTAAATAGATTTATGAGAAAAAAGTGGTTAAAAGTCTCTCTGGATTCATATTCAGCTCTGTAACTGTAGGAAAGTTATTTAACTTTCTAGGTTTCCTCTTCTGTAAAATGTGAATAATAATACAACACATCTCATAGGGTTGATTGTAGGCTATATATTCCAGCCATATATAGTACTTACTGTAGTGCCTAGAGCAAAATATACACTTCATTAAAATTGGATGTAGTTACTAAAATATTAAGAATATCTTCTAATAAAATTGCCATGGATATAACAATTCACTCTGGAGAGGATTATCAATCAGTATCCAGAAGATAAAATAGAATTGAACATATTTGAAAATAGAATAAGAGATAATTATTTATCTTAGTTTGGAATTCCAGGGGAACAAACTCTCATGCAGAAGTCTGCATGTAGGAAGTTTTCTGGGGGGTTGCTGCTTAGAACAACATCTATAGGGGCATATGGAGGAGTTGGGAAGAGAAGTGGAACTGTGATGTATTTTCAGCAAAGCCCTCTGCCAGTCCTACAGGGAAATCTGGAGCTGAGGTTGCCCTATAGAGATGCTCTCTGTTCCCCTACATTGACCACTGACTTCAGCTTATACCCAGGGAGAGGTCAAGGCCTAGGGCAGGGCAGTTCCTTTTGGTGAAAGGCAGTTACCAGATAAAATTCACTCTGAGAACCATCAACAGCCACTCATCTCCCTGTTGTATAAATCAATGCTTTGATCTGAAAGGCGACACATGGTAGCGTCCTTAAATACATATATATGAAATATATTTTACATAGGAACAGTCTAACTAAGCATTGTTAATATTTAATATTTGAACTAATCTATTTGTAATGATAAACCTCTCATTTAGCAAATTTTGTGTTGAAGTCTCCTTTTTACAATAAGAACAAACAAGAATATAAACAAAATATTTTCATTAGTTAGGCCCATCTGGTTTTTAATACTATATGCATAAATTTAGTAAGTACCTCAGTTCTTGAAGACAGTAGAAAATTATCCTACTGACAGCACCCAAAACAAGCCATTCCAAAGGCTCTGACAATCTCAGATATTCAGACAGATTTCAACAAAAACACACACTTCTATAAGCCACTTGACATACATCTTTGAAAAAGCTTTGCTTATCTATTAGTTTGAAATTCACAGCTATTAAAAATATATATCAAGATCATGATAAACATTTTCTCAACACAAAAAATATTAAGACAAAATTTAGTCAATAAATTCATCCTTAAACATTGAGGAAATAAACTCATAAACTTTTAAAAATAATTTTCTGGTTTTTACATTGGAAACACAAACATTGTAGAATTTACATTTAAAGTTTGCCTAATTAGATATAAAAAGCACAGAGAGTTTAGAAATTCTTTATCTAATGGCCTCCTTTTCTAGAAATGAGCCCTTTATCATTTGGAAACATTTCACCTGTGGTGTACTTCAAATTGTTCCCTGAAAGAATCTGAAAAGTATTTCTCAGAACAACATTTCTAGTGAAGTGTCGATTGAAACAAATGGCAAAACAAAACAAAACAAGAAAAAACACACCCTGACATGAAAATGGTATAACTATAGTTTGAATAAACAAATGAGGACCCTTATTATTATACAGCTTCAAAATAGAACACTATAAAAGAATTGATGTAGAAGTGGTTTTGTGAATACTTTGTAATTATTTCCATCTTGTTTTAAAGATTCTGATTCTTTAATATGGATTGGCATTCTCTTCTTTCTGCATAGGAAGTATGAACACAGATAGGAAAATGGAGGAAGGGGAAGGAAATGAGGGAGAGGGAAAAAGGGGGAGGAGAAAAGATGAAGGAAGGAAGAAAGGAATGGGAAGGCAAGGAGGAAGGAAGGGAAAATTTAACCTTGGTTTTGAAGAAAGAATTGAAAGAGGGAAGCTAGCAGTATATGCCAGATACTCTGTTGTCCCTTTATCCAGGACTTTCTCAGTCATTAATATAAATCCAGGAAGTGTGTATCCTTACCCCCTGTACAAATGAGGAAACAGAGACTCCTAGAAATCAAGTAACATGCCTGATGTTGGATGCCTAAGAAGAGTCTAACCTAGGATCTACATATGGTCTGGTCAGTCATTTAGATATAATACCCAGCAGACTTATCTGACGAAATGATGAAAATATTCTGGGTGGCTTTCAGAAATGAAATGCTCTCTCCCACTTCTAAACTATAGCACTTTGTGTCTATTTTAGATGCACACCTTCAGTTCAAAATTTGGGGATCTTGTCAACCTGTCAAAGTTGATAAAAAAATAAAGTTTAAATTTTGTGTGTAATTATATATTTTTAAATTATTTTATTGAATGAATTACCTTTCTATTTTTCAAGCTTTGTCTGTTGAATATACCGTGTTTTTATTCAATTAAGATTGAGCTCATTCAAAACTGGCCTTCAGTCTTTGTGAGCATTGGTCTCTTTCTGGTTCATCTACATTTCAAGTTGTGGTAGAAAAGCTTAGAAATCTTGTGCTGTTCAACAGGATTCCCTTTGGTGGGCCCTGCATTCTATTGCTGGCTCCCCAAATCTGTGAGGCTGTCTGAAACTCTGCCTAATGTGGTCTCTCAGCTGTGACTTTTTGCTTATCTTTTCTACTCTTGGGTGCACTGGATATAGGTAAAAGAGATAAAATATCAGGCTTAGGTCTCTGAGCTTGCATTCTTTCCTTGATCTTGAATCCCCAAGTTCTGTCTGCCACAGTACTCTCAGATGACAATACAGATTTATTTTAACATGTTTTGTCTAATTTCCTAGACCCCAACCCAGTCCCAAAGAGAGTAAGTATGCTTTGGGCTAACTAGTCTGCTATCACCAGAATCTGGTCTATTGTTACCAATAAATTGGATTTATTTTTATTTTTATTTTTATTTTTTAAAGATTTTATTTATTTGACAGAGAGAGACACAGCGAGAGAGGGAACACAAGCAGAGGGAGTGGGAGAGGGGGAAGCAGGCTTCCTGCCGTGCAGGGAGCGCCATGTGGGGCTCGATCCCAGGACCCTGGGACAATGACCTGAGCCAAAAGCAGACGCTTAGCAACTGAGCCACCCAGGCACCCCAGTAAATTGGATTTTAAATAAAGTTGAAATAGAACAACAATAGTATAGCATGAGAATATATTATTTAGAAAATATATCAAATTAGTGACCAAAAAGAAAAGAAAAAAAATGTTTTAAGATGTTAACAATTGTATAGCAATACAGGCTTCTAATTTAACCTCTAACCTATTTTGTTAATATTAGAACTTAAAAAATTTTGTGTTATATTCATGTATGAACTTTTCCTTTATATGAGATCTAGAACTGTCTCTTATATATTGGAATCATTAATGCACAATGGTAACCCTCTCCCTTATTTGACAGAGTAGTACCCAAATGCAGAGAAGAGTTAAACTACCATATTGTCCTTAGATGTATGTTGCTCTTTTAGCTACATTTCAGGAGAGAACAATAACATGTAAAGAAAAAAATAACAGTAATGTATATTTTTTGTAGGCAATGTTATCCTAGTGGAAATTGCTTTAGCCTGAGGAAATATTATGGAATTAAAAAGATAGAAACCTAAAAATCCATGCTTTCTTTTCAGTAGATATTTTCTGCTCAAACATGCTTATGAAAAAGTCATCACTTTTTCACTGGGTTTAGCTGTGAGTGGAGGAGGCAGGAGGGGAGAGATTAGGAAAAGCTCAGATATGTTTACTAGCTTTCTCTTCAGAAACACTTAAGCTGAATTGTGCAAAACTATTTTAAAGCAGGGAGATACTTTTGAGTACCTAAGAAGGTGATTCCACTCTGGAACTTAGGAACAGATGTGTAAATTTATATACTTGAGTAATTACTCTGTGTTATCACTGTGCTATGTGCTTTAATTGTCATAACCTCATTCAGTTCCCATAAACCATTAGATGTAGGTAGTTTATTTATTAACTCCATATTACAGAACAAAAACTGAGACTTAGAAAACATCAGTATCTTCTGGATGTACAGTGGTAGTCAGTGGATATAAGCCAAGTTTCAGAATAAGATCTTCCTGGTTCATAAACCCTATGCTGCTCATACCTGTATTATTTCATTTTTTTAAATCACATTATTCCATAACATCGGTTAAAAAATAAGGAAACCAGTAAGTTCTTTATCAGTTTTATCATTGAACATTACATCAAAAACTAATGATGTACTATATGTTGGCTAATTGAATTTAAATAAAATAAAGAAAAAAAATAAAATCTTACTTCTGTTACCATAAAGTAAAAATGACTTTGGTTGATAAAAATGAAAGAATAATTTATTGTGTGAAACCAGTATCCTGCAATAAGAAGAGTTCACAGAGGATCATACTTCTGGGCTATTCCATGGGAGGGAGTTTGATTTATCCAAATTCCGCTATAATTGTTTAAAAAACTAAATGAAAATGGAATCATTTATTATCATATAGAAGGATTAAGCCCTAAATTGGATTTCTGACTTGAAGGTGAAATGGTAAGCTAACCTCCAAAATGGCTTAAGATTGAACTTTATCTTCTGGTATGGAACAATAGCTTGAAGAGATTTAGAGGAAGAATGAGCCCTATAAAAGAATCTTTTAAAGTGGTGTAGTAATACAAATGGCAGTTTTTTTACCCAAATTAGGCCAAATAGTCTATTTTACCCTTTGACCCAATATTACTATTAAACATGATACATTGTATAATCTTTCAGCAAAACTCCTTTTTGCAATGTTAATTCCTTGTAGGTTAAATACAGACTTCTAGAATAAATGCTAAAATCATGCACACACACACATACACATATATCAACATAATCTGAATATCCTACTTTCCTAATTTAGAAAGATAATAATAAAATTATCTTTAGAAACATATGTATTTCCAACTTGTAAGGAGAATAGAAAAGCAGTTATTCCTTTAAGGGCAATATCCTAGATAGTTGTGCTTACCTTAACGTTAGAAGAGCCTTTGTAGAGTTTCTAGTTTTGGCAGTCATTTAACAATGCTCCTTGACAAAATTTAATGAGGTTTGGAAATATCCACAGGTGGAGTGCTTTGGCTCTAACTGTAAAATATGGGAATATATCAGTGGTTCTCTACTGGAGCCCATTCCTCAGTCCCCACCCTCAGGTACATTTTACATTGAGACATTTTTGATTATCACAAATGTGAGGGGATGCTACTGGAATCTGGTGGTAAACACCAGAGATGTGTTAAACATCCTACAGTGCACAAGACAGCCCCCCACCCCCCACCCCCCACAACCAAGGATTACCTCCATGAATCAACAAGAATTTGTCTCTGGGGTTTATATTGATTTATATTTGTGGATTCTGACTTCTGGCTCAGGGTTCCAAAATAGGCTTACTACAGTTGTACTGGACTCAACATTTCTATACTTCAGAACATACGTATAAGGTAAATGCTTTTGACTTTGATAGGAAAATGAAGGTAGCACTCCCTTCCCATGCATGTTTGCAGTGGGAAAGTAAAAACTACTTTTCCAATTTATATTTCTATCTATTTAATGATTAGTATGGAATTTGTGTAAATTAAGCCAGTCAGTTCCCAGAGTAAAATGTTTGAGATACATTCAATATATCCTCAAAATGCCTGTGATTAAGAATCTCGTGGTATGGGGCGCCTGGGTGGCTCAGATGGTTAAGCGTCTGCCTTCAGCTCAGGTCATGATCCCAGGGTCCTGGGATCGAGTCCCGCATCGGGCTCTCTGCTCCTTGGGAGCCTGCTTCTCCCTCTGCCTCTCTCTCTCTCTCTCTGTCTCTCATGAATAAATAAATAAAAAAAATATTTTAAAAAAAATTAAAAAAAAAAAAAAAGAATCTCGTGGTATGTAGGGGTGCCTGGGTGATGCAGTCGGATGAGCAACGGACTCTTCGCTGGGGTGGTGATCTCACAGTCATTAAATTGAGCCTGAGTGGTGGGCTCTGCACTCAGCACAGTCTGCTTAGGACTCTCTCCCTCTGCGCCTTCCCCCAGCCCAAAGAAATAAATCTCAAAAAAAAAAAAAAAAATCATGTGGTATGCTTCACAAGATGTAGATGTCCAAGCCCTACATGGGAGAGAGAGTCTTTGTTAAATGTCGCTAGAGCCAAAGAATCTGTATTTTAATGACCTCATTATTCTGATGTAGTCGGTTCACTTGGAGCACTATCTAGAAAATGGAATAGAACCCCTTTGGAACCAGCAACTCTACTTGCATATTAAGCAGCGATTTGTAAGTTTGTACCTGAACATCTGTGATACAAAAATTCAATGGTAAATGAATAAGCGTTTTTTAGGGCTTGAAAAGTACAAATAAAACATATTAAGATGCTATGGCTTAACTTGGGTTTATGCTTCACATAAAATGTTGTCCCCAAATTATTTTTGAATGAATGAGTGAGTAAATGAAAGATAGATAAGTACAATAGAGTGTATATGTTAGTTGATATTCCTTACACTTGCATAGACTGCAATCAGCTAGTAAATAGGAGGATAGATTTCTGGCAAACGCATGTGATGGAAGGGTCCATTAGCAGGGAAATAAATGAGAAATGCAAATATATCTAGTTATAAAGCTATAGTTTTAATGAGTGTGTATTTTTCTAGTCAAATTCAAATTATTTGCTAAAGCCTTGGCTTCAGCTATTACTTCCAGAGGCTCAGAAGACAGTACACTACCCACTAATACAGTGAGAGGCAAAATAATGAGTGGACGTCCATGGAGCCTGGCCTTGTTTGGAGCACTATTGGAATAAATTAGGCGAAAACAAGAGTGTAAAAATGAGGACCCTGAAAAATTTACTACAATATAGTTCTCAGTATTTTTTATACTCTTTGCCTAGCTCCATACTCACTGCTGGTTAAGATAGGTCTTTCATTATAATGTATGCAAGATATAAGTTATGCTATGAGAGATAGTTAATATTAGCAAGCAAAAATTTTGCTTTATCAATAATCTGCTATACAGAATGCAAAGATTCAAAACAATGAGAGTTTAGGAAAGACAGAAAGGAAAAAAAAACTGATACAGAAAAGGGGCTTACAATAACTGGGCATGGTGATAATAAAGAAATACACCATTCGTGTTTGTGTGACTATGTATGTGTATGTTTTACTTGTAAAACACGTATGTTCCTTCATGCTCCCATTGTAGATTTGTAAGTGGATCAAAGAATGATTCTTTGAACTCCAAGTATATTCTGAATCAGATACAAGTAGGGCTGGGTCCTTTGTAATGATGAACTGAGCCTGTAGGCTTTGTTCCACTTACAAATCTATAACAGGAGCATGAGGGAACATATGTGTTTTACAAGTAAAACATACACATATATAGTCACACAAACACTTTCAGCTGAAATGGATTAGTGTATGTCAGCATATAACTTCCTCTATGCACATGGCTGCGTATTCGTTGACAGTCCTGTTAGGTAGGTTCTCTTTTTTTCTTCTGTCTGAGAAGGCTCATGACTGCTTGTTCAATAAAATATGATGGGAATGATTTTTTTTTTTAAAGATTTTTATTTATTTATTTGAGAGAGAGAGAATGAGAGAGAGCACATGAGAGGGGTTAGGGTCAGAGGGAGAAGCAGACTCCCTGCCGAGCAGGGAGCCCGATGCGGGACTCGATCTGGGGACTCCAGGATCATGACCTGAGCCGAAGGCAGTCGCTTAACCAACTGAGCCACCCAGGCGCCTGATGGGAATGATGTTATGCCAGTTTCTAGGTAGAGGCTTTATGACATTTGTAGCTTTCACTTACTTACTTTTTTTTTTTTTTTTGGCTCCAGTCTGTTTATTATTCTTTTTTTAAATTTTATTATGCTATGTTAATCACCATACATTACATCATTAGTTTTTTGATGTAGTGTTCCATGATTCATTGTTTGTGTATGACACCCAGTGTTCCATTCAGTACCTGCCCTCTTTAATACCCATCACCAGGCTAACCCATCCTCTCACCCCCCTCCCCTCTAGAACCCTCAGTTTGTTTCTCAGAGTCCACAGTCTCTAATGGTTCGTCTCCCCCTCCGAATTCCCCCCCTTCATTTTTCCCTTCCTACTATCTTCTTTTTTTTTTTTTAACATATAATGTATTATTTGTTTCAGAGGTAGAGGTCTGTGATTCAACAGTCTTACACAATTCACAGTGCTCACCATAGCACATACCCTCCCCAGTGTCTATCATCCAGCCACCCCATCTCTCCCACCCCACCCCCCACTCCAACAACCCTGTTTGTTTCCTGAGATTAAGAATTCCTCATATCAGTGAGGTCATATGATACATGTCTTTCTCTTTTTGACTTATTTCACTCAGCATAATACCCTCCAGTTCCATCCACGTCATTGCAAATGGCAAGATCTCATTCCTTTTTATGGCTGCATAATATTCCATTGTGTGTGTGTGTGTGTGTGTGTGTATATATATATATATATATATATATGTATATATATATATATACCACATCTTCTTTATCCATTCATCTGTCGATGGACATGTTGGCTCTTTCCATAGTTTGGCTATTGTGGACATTGCTGCTATAAACATTGGGGTACATGTACCCCTTCGAATCCCTACATTTGTATCTTTGGGGTAAATATCCAGTAGTGCAATTGCTGGGTCGTATGGTAGCTCTATTTTCAACTTTTTGAGGAACCCCATACTGTTTTCCAGAGTGGCTGTACTGGCTTGCATTCCCACCAACATGTAGGAGGGTTCCCCTTTCTCTGCATCCCTGCCAACATCTGTCATTTCCTGACTTGTTAGTTTTAGCCATTCTGACTGGTGTGAGGTTTTGATTTGGATTTCCCTGATGCTGAGCGATGTTGAGCACGTTTTCATGTGTCTGTTGGCCATTTGGATGTCTTCTTTGGAAAAATGTCTGTTCATGTCTTCTGCCCATTTCTTGATTGGATCATTTGTTCTTTGGGTGTTGAGTTTAAGAAGTTCTGTATAGATTTTGGATACTAGCCCTTTATCTGATATGTCATTTGCAAATATCTTCTCCCATTCTGTCAGTTGTCTTTTGGTTTTGTTGACTGTTTCTTTTGCTGTGCAAACCTTTTTATCCTGATGAAGTCCCAATAGTTCATTTTTGCCCTTGCTTCCCTTGCCCTTGGTGATGTTCCTAAGAAGTTGCTGCGGCTGAGGTCGAAGAGGTTGCTGCCTTTGTTCTCCTTTAGGATTTTGATGGACTCCTGTCTCACATTTAGGTCTTTCAACCATTTTGAGTCTATTTTTGTGTGTGGTGTAAGGAAATGGTACGGTTTCATTCTTCTGCATGTGGCTGTCCAGTTTTCCCAACACCATTTGTTGAAGATACTGTCTTTTTTCCCATTGGACAAACTATAAAATAGTAATGAAAGAAATTGAGGAAGACACAAAGAAATGGAAAAATGTTCCATGCTCATGGATTGGAAGAACAAATATTGTGAAGATGTCAATGCTACCTAGAGCAATCTACACATTTAATGCAATCCCTATCAAAATACCGCCCACTTTTTTCAGAGAAATGGAACAAATAATCCTAAAATTTGTATGGAACCAGAAAAGACCCCGCATAGCCAGAGGAATGTTGAAAAAAAAAAGCAAAGCTGGTGGCATCACAATTCCGGACTTCAAGCTATATTACAAAGCTGTAATCATCAAGACAGTATGGTACTGGCACAAAAACAGGCACATAGATCAATGGAACAGAATAGAGAGCCCAGAAATGGACCCTCAACTCTATGGTCAACTAATCTTCGACAAAGCAGGATAGCTTTCACTTTCTATTGGAATACTCCTGGGAGCCCTAGGCCACAGTATACCAAGTCCTCGTATTGGAGACTACAATTTGAAGAGGCCCTAAAACCCAGTCTAGATATGTGAGTGAAGCCTTCTTGGACCGTCCAGATTTAGCCAATCCACTGGTTGAATATCACCAAGGAATGTCACTTGACACAACTGGGAGAAAAGGAATTGCCTACCTGGAGCAAAAGAATACTCCCTTCCTAAATTGCTGAGACACAAAATCATGAGAGGTGATAAAATTTTGTTAGCTTTTGTGTTTTGTAATAATTTATTACACAGAGCTAGATAACTGGAATAGAAGCATTTCTTCATTTTCTTTTCCTAAATGTCAACCACCTTCCCAATTATTCATCATACACTTAGTGTAACTAATTTTTTGTATAGCATTTATTAATGTGTATGACATATTTCTTTTAGTTATTTGTGACTCTCTTTTCTCCTACAGAATATAAACTTAATAAAAGCCGAGACTCTATATGATGTGTTTCCTAGCGTATACCCGCCACTAGAACAGTGCTTGGCATATCACAGGCACTTAATTTTATTTATCATAATGTTGAAATGACTGAATGATATCATTTTTTTTTTACAAATACCATCAAAAAGCATGTGTACATTTAGCTAAATATTCTCAGAAATTAACTAGTGGAGAATCTATTAAAAATATTTATAAAAACATCAAGTTCAAGTGAAAATTAAAATCTTGAATAGTATGTTGCATTGTTTTTAATTTTTTTTTTTTTTTAAAGATTTTATTTATTTATTTGAGAGAGAGAGAATGAGAGACAGAGAGCATGAGAGGGAGGAGGGTCAGAGGGAGAAGCAGACTCCCTGCCGAGCAGGGAGCCCGATGTGGGACTCGATCCCGGGACTCCAGGATCATGACCTGAGCCGAAGGCAGTCGCTTAACCAACTGAGCCGCCCAAGCGCCCGCATTGTTTTTAATTTCTTAAGACCAGATTGTAATTCAGAGAAATGGTAAGACAGGTGTAAGGCAAAATGGTATTAAATCATATTTTAAAAAGCAGGTCTAATTATGATAAAAATGTTTAAATGTTGAACCCAATGAAATGTAAGGTTTTTCTTAAAAGAAACTTCTATATATAGCTGACATGGCATGCATTTTTATTTGTTTGCTCTGTTTGCTCATTCAGAAAAACAAGCGTATTTATTGTTTTGCTAGTGAATACTTCAAAGAAATCAGAGATTTAAGAGAATGACTAATAGGAAAATAGGAATACAGAACATGTTTCATACTTCCTTTCTAATATCAGACTGAATTTCAACACAAAAACTGCTATGATTAATTACTAAAAGCCTTAATACTCACTCGGTAATCTTAAAGAGTGGCTTTGAGCAGAGGTCTAACCTCATAAAAATCACTTTTGTCAGTAAATTGATTCTGCACAATACACTGCAAACATGCTTATTTCTTCAAAAAAGTAAATCCTCAAAGAGATAGTGTTCAAATATTCATTTCAAGAAAGGCCTTCAGAGTTAGTATAGTAAAATGAAACCAAAAATAAAAAAAACAAGATGATAAGCAGAACAACAAAAACAAAACAAAACATAAATATCTCAGTATGTGTATTAGAATCAAATTCTAACTGAAATGAATTTTAAATCAATTTTAAATCTAACAATTATTAAATGTAAGACATACAAGATTGTGATATGTTTGGGCTCCAAAATCAGAAAGACATAATTTTAAATTCAGATTTCACTATGTTAAAACTGTATGGCCTTGACAGTTTAAATTTTCTTTAGTCTCCAGTCTTCATTTATGAAATTTGAGTGACAATAGTACACACCTCATTTTATTTTGTTATTATTTTTTAACTATTTTTATATTTAGTTAATATACAGTGCAATATTTGTTTCTGGAGTAGAATTCAGTGAGTCATCACTTACATACAACACCCAGTGCTCATCACCACAAGTGCCCTTTTTTTTTTAAATTTTATTATGTTATGTTAGTCACCATACAATACATCATTGGTTTTTGATGTGGTGATCCACGATCCATTGTTTTCATATAACACCCAGTACTCCATGCAGTACATGCCCTCCTTAATACAAGTGCCCTTTTTAATACCCATCACCCATCTAGCGCATCCCCCATCATCACCTCCCTCCATCAACCCTCAGTTCTCTATCCGTAAGTCTCTTATGACTTGTTTCCCTCTCTCCTTTTTTTCTTTTCCCCCTTCCCATATGTTCATCTGTTTTCTTTCTTAAATTCCACATGTGAGTGAGATCATATGGCCTTTGTCTTTCTGACTGATTATTTCACTGGTACCTCATTTTAAAGTAGTGAAGTTTGCTTGAAATAATGAGGTTAAAATTCCTGGCACATGGGATGCAATTACAAGTTCTGATATTATTATTAATGCTAAAAATAATTATCTGAGATTATTTCATATTTAGTTATCTGAGATCAAATAATTCAAAGCTAGTAATGAAAAGAAAGCAAAACAGATTTCTTAACGGTTTCAGATATACTAATTAAGCTGCTAACCCGTTATTGTTAAACTATATTCAGCATAGAAAAAAAATCAATTTTCAAGTTCATTTCTACAAAATTTTAAATTTATTATCCATCAAATAATAGTGTATTTTCTTAAACAGTAATATTAACATTTGTTTTACTATATAAACTTTTGATTTAGGAAACCACTTAGAGACTATGACATATGTACACAATTTTTTTGTGTTTCTTTGAAAAAGTACGTATTTTATTTTGATTGTTGAATTTTAGTGGAACATGTCATAAAATTTTTAAAAAGAAAGAACTTAAAATATTTCTTCAAGTGGTCTTATATTTCAGCTTTTTTTAATGAATCTTTTGTCGTTTGGGTTCTACTTGCTGCTGATCAGTGATTCTATACTGGTTTTAACCAGTCATATTTTCATGACAGGTTTGATGGTAGAATTTCTATTACTAACCTTATTTTCATGTGTGACATCTTACTATGAACATCGAGATGTTCAAGGAAAACATATGATTTTGATTTGATTCTTTTTTTACTGGTCATCCAGTCTCAACAACTGCTGCCTGCAGTAACAGCTCCTTACTTCCTTAACTATTACTGCCCTAATCCTAGCAACCATAATATTTAGTCTAGGTTACTATGATAACCTAAGTAGTCTCTTAAGTGGTCTTATTGATTCCTCTCATCACTCTCCACCATCATATGTAGAATACATTCAAGTTATTGGCTGTAAGACCATTTATAGTCTGGCATTCATCTAAGCCTTTTTCTACCTCTTCTACCACTTTGGTTTTCTCTCTCTACCCCCATGCTTTTGGCCCTATCCACCCTGACCTTCCTGCTGCTTCTCAAATACTCCCAAGAATTTTTTTTTAAAGATTTTGTTTATTTATTTATTTTATTTGAGAGAGAGAGAATGAGAGAGAGGGGTACATGAGAGGGGGGAGGGTCAGAGGGAGAAGCAGACTCCCTGCCGAGCAGGGAGCCCCATGTGGGACTCAATCCAGGCACTCCAGGATCATGACCTGAGCCGAAGGCAGTCGCTTAACCAACTGAGCCACCCAGGCGCCCCTCCCAAGAATTTTCTATACTCAGTTTGCCTGTGGTATTCCCTCTACCCAGAAGTACATTGCCCATACTTCATATGATTTGTGGCTTTATATTATTCAGATCTCTGTTCAAATGTTACATTCTTAGAATAATTTTCTCTGACCAGTCCATCACTATTCCTCCAGAATTCTTCTGCCTTTGTTTATTTTTTCATAGCCTTATCATTTATTATATCATAAACTTCTTTGTTTATTGCTAGTCTACTGCCATGTAAAATAAGTCAGTGAAATCAGGAACTTTTTTCTGTTTTGTTCAGTGTTTTATCAACAGTGGCTAGAACAGTGTTTGGAACATAGTAGTGAAAATAACTAGATGGTAAATGAATGAATAAATTAACCATTATTTCAACATGATTGTAGCCAGATTTTCATGGTGGAATGAAGCATACAAAGTTCTTATGTCTATTAAAAAATTTAAGAGTTAAAAAAGAAAGAAACATGATTCAGACTCTCACGAACAAGTATTTATGGTAAACAGGTAGATGCATGCTAAAAGTTACCTTTACTTAAGAATCTGAAACGGCATTGAGGAGACACAAAGTAGTTAAAAAGTAATAAGATAACCAAATTTTATTTATTTTTGGAAAATAAATAGATTGCATTAATTTTTTTTTCTATTTCAAGAACTGTTTAAAATGTTTAAAAGAATATAGGATGAACTCAAGCATATGTCAGTTTTAATTAGTAGATATATTCTTGTCATATTCAAAATATTTTTATTCCATATTACAGATTTTCTTTTATAAGCTGTTACAAATTCTGTTTTATTAATATTTAATGTTGAGTAAAGTATATCTCTTCTGAGCTTACCTTACATTTTGAAATATGAGATTTTAGACTAATAAATATGCTTTACTCTTCCAAGTTAACCTGTTAGGTAATAAAAAGATGGAAGGTTGTAGTAAAACTCTTCAACCTGAACTGTATCATTTACTTTGTTTGCTGATGAGTTGTGTCAACATTTACACAGTGAAGTGTGCCTAAATGTGTATTTCTATTTAAATCAAATTCATCTTCTTCAGAGTTTATGTGTGTATTCAAGGAATGAAATTGGATTCTTTTCGAGAACTAAAATCAGTTACCATTTATTTCAGGCAAAGAGGTAATCAACATGCTTGACTGGAGAAACTGTTCAAGACTTGAGATTTCCTAAACTGTTTTTGCACAGACATTCTGAAACATAAAATATTAGGACATCTACTCAACTAATTTTGGAGGAGTAGTATATTACACACAATTTATGACTGTGGGTCTTTCATACCCTATCTAAACCTATTTAAAAAAGGAATCCTAGAGCATCATAAAGAATGGGAAGTAGACAAAATTCAGAAAAAAGTGAGTTTATGAACTCATAAATTTAATCTATTTAATTTTCCAACATTCTCACCTTACCAAATAGAGACGGCATTACTCTGGAGAGATGTAGTCAGAATCACATTGCTGGATGCCCTTTGAGGTGGTCATCCTCTCCACAAGCAGGCATTTTTCCTGATCCATGAGCATATATTATATTAGTAATCTCTCTAGAAGTATACTTGCAGGAAAATGAAAGTGGTACAAGCAAAATTAAACTTACAGTACTTTCTCTTCTAATTCCAATTAGAATGTAGACTGGATTGATTATTTTTGTTACTTGAGCATTTCTCAGAAATCCTAATGAACTTATAAACTACCTTCCCAAATGCCTTCAAGACCTTATAAACGAATTGTTGGCTCAGTGCAAACTTATTCTAAAATGTGGGTGAACATATTTGCCAAAATTCTTGAGTCCCAATTTGTTCACCTTATAAAGAACAAAATTATATGCAAAATTAATTTCATGATGTGACTTGGAATATCTGGGTTAATTCTTAGGAAAACTTTCTAAGTATCCAGAGTTTCTCTTTGCTTCATTTCCAGTTCACAGCTACCTGTGGCATCTCTCAAATCCAACACATGGCATCATCTCCCAAGTACCCAGTATCTTCTTCTCTCTCTCTAATTCTTCACTGTACCCCACACTGTAAGTCTGCCCTTGCTCCTTCACCTTCAAGTTAACATATGCACTTACCTACCATTTATTGAACATCTGCTATTTCTACGAACTGTGCCAGGCCCTTACACATTCATTTAATTGTCACAATAATCATGGATATTCCATCTCCATTTCACAGATGAAGAAGATAAAACTCAATGAGATTTGTACAAACAAAAACTAAGTTTTTCTGTGTTAAAAAAAGTACTTTTCTGGTTATAAATACACTATTGTTGAATGCAGTACATTAAGAATATTTTGAGGAGTACAGACCATATAGTATAAATAGAAAATAATAAAAACTATAACGCTACCACCAAATGATAGTTACTCTAAAATTTTAAATAGTTCAATAAAATCTTTACACATGTACACATACAAACTCCACTCCAATATTGCAATTCTACTCCAAGTGATTCAGATATTATTTCTTTGTAATTTACACATCTATTTTTATTTTGGTAATTTTTTTAAGAATTGCATTTGGGGGCTCCTGTGTGGCTCAATCCCTTAAGTGTCCCACTCATGGTTTCAGCTCAGGTCATGATCTCAGGGTCCTGGGATTAGCCCTGTGTTAGGCTCTGCGCTCAGTGGGGAATCTCTTTGAGGATTCTCTCTCTCCCTCCCCCTTCGCCCCCCCGACAATAAATCTTAAAAAAAAAAAAAATTGCATTTCAACAGTTTCCAAGTACATGACAAATATTTCCTTAAGATTGTCAAACCAGCACACAAATTAAACATGTTTAAAACTGATTTCATGATTTAACCATTTCTCAAATTTGTTCCCTCTATGGACTTCCTTATAGCACACTCTCAAATATCAAGACTGAAAACTTTGGTGTCAGCTCTTACTTCTCTTGTTCTTCATCAGAATTTGTTTATTTTCATACTTTTATTTGCATTTGCTCTTTACATCTGTCCTATTATCCAAGTGTGTCTTCTTCTTCGAACATTGCAGTAAATTGAAGTGGTCTCCTTGCTCTTCATTCACCCAGAAATATCTGCAGGCATCACACACTTTTGATCAAAAGCCTTCAGTGGTTTCCATATGCATGTCAAATAAACATCAAACACCTGGGCTGGAATGAATGCCTTTGAAAAATTTTTTTTTTTTTACAGTATAATTAATTAGTTAATTTAAAACAACAAAAAAACAAAATAACACTTATCTTTTCCAGACACTTTATAACACATTTAGGATATGATAGTGAATAAGAAAATCATGGTTTCTCATTTTAATGGAGATTGGCTCAGTGGAACATACAAACAAGTAAACATGTATGCACATGAGAGTGTGAAGTGTACTATGTCGGAAAAATTTCTTTGGAGAAAATAAAATAGACACTTAAAGTCTGGGAGTGAGAAAATACTTCTGGTAGAAAACTCTATTTTGTACTAATTTCTACTAATTCTGTCAATTACAGTTGTGTGTATGCAAGCATATATCTGTATCTATTTGTCTATACCTTTAATCTGTCTACCTAGAGGAAAAGACGTGCATAGAGATGGGTGGGGGGAGAAGAGGATCTGACCTTAAACAATTTGGAAGCTGGTTAAGCAGTCTCTGCAATGCCATGTCTGATTTCTGATTCTGCGATGCTGGAACTTAAGGTCCACCGGGTAGATGATTGGGAGGGAAGAAAGGTATGAAGTATGGGAGAGCAAGACAATTCTGGAACACAAAAGCTTGAGCCTATGAGGGTGTACTGGTAGGTGTCAGCTCTGACTTGATGGTTTAGGTATTATGCAGAAAAGCCCTTCCTCAGACCTGGTCCAGAAAGTTGGAGAAGCTTAAGGAGAATCCAGGGGAAGGTGGAAGTTTTAAGTCTGGCCACTGGCTTACTTCCACAAGCAAACTAAGAAGCAGGGTTTGTGAATTACAAATGACTGCTGCTTGATTTTCTTCCTCTGAATCTCATGCTAGAATTGCTCTTATACCCAGTACTATTTGGAAACGTACAAAATAAGGAATTCTGGGAAAACACAGGTTAGTTGAGTCAAGTTGACATAAAGTGACCACAGTTTGGTCTAAAGATTGATTAAAAGTTAGTAGAGAGAGGGCTATAGAAAGAATAATACAGGCAAAGGAAAAAACATGTAGAAAATGGGATTTTTAAAAAATTTTATTTTATTATGTTATGTTAATCACCATACATTACATCATTAGTTTTTGATGTAGTGTTCATGATTCATTGTTTGCGTATAACACCCAGTGCTCCATTCAGTACCTGCCCTCTTTAATACCCATCACTAGGCTAACCCATCCCCCCACCCTCCTCCCCTCTAGAACCCTCAGTTTGTTTCTCAGAGTCCGTAGTCTCTCATGGTTTGTCTCCCCCTCTGATTTCCCCCCCCTTCATTTTTCCCTTCCTACTATCTTCTTTTTTTTTTAACATATAATGTATTATTTGTTTCAGAGGTACAGGTCTGTGAATCATCAGTCGTACACAATTCACAGCGCTCACCATAGCACATACCCTTCCCAATGTCTATCGCTCAGCCACCCCATCCCTCCAGCCCCCACCACTCCAGCAACCTTCAGTTTGTTTCCTGAGATTAAGAATTCCTCATATCAGTGAGATCATATGATACATGTCTTTCTCTGATTGACTTATTTCGCTCAGCATAATACTCTCCAATTCTATCCATGTCGTTGCAAATGGCAAGATTTCAGTTTTTTTGATGGCTGCATCATATTCCATTGTACATATATACCACATCTTCTTTATCCGTTCATCTGTTGATGGACATCTTGGCTCTTTCCACAGTTTGGCTATTGTGGACATTGCTGCTATAAACATTGGGGTGGATGTGCCCCTTCGGATCACTACATTTGTATCTTTGGGGTAAATACCCAGTAGTGCAGTTGCTGGGTCGAATGGTAGCTCTATTTTCAACTTTTTGAGGAACCTCCATACTGTTTTCCAGAGTGGCTGCCCCAGCTTGCATTCCCACCAACAGTGTAGGAGGTTTCCCCTTTCTCTGCATCCCCACCAACATCTGTCGTTTCCTGACTTGTTAATTTTAGCCATTCTGGCTGGTGTGAGGTGGTATCTCATTGAGGTTTTGATTTGGATTTCCCTGACCGAGTGATATTGAGCACTTTTTCATGTGTCTGTTGGCCAGAAAATGGGATTTTAAAGAATAAATCCTCTAATATCTGGCTAGAAGTCTTGGTGAGTGGTGAGAATGGAAATAGTGAAAGGGCAAAACCTGGTTTTTAAGTCATGTTAAAGATTTTTTTCAGGGATTTTTTTTTTTTTAAGGTATCACACATAAAATTTGTTCAATCATAAAATTTCAATCACAAATAAAATTTTTCTGTACTTCTTTGAAGTCATTCCCTTCCCCAAATTCAGACAACCACTAATGTGCTTTCTGTATCTATAGTTTTACCTTTTCAGGAGGGACTTTTAAATGAAATTGTACAATATGTAGTCTTTTGAGTTTGGCTGCTTTAACTTAGCATAATTCATTTGAAATTCATATATGTTATTGATTGTATCAGTACATGCTCATTATATTTGTGAGTAGAATTACATTGTATGTTCCAAAGTAAGTTCGATTATTCAACAGATTTTTTTTTGGTGGGGGAGGGGCAGAGGAAGAGGGAGGGAGAGATTTTTAAGCAGATTCCATGCCCAGTGGGAGCCTGACTCGGGGCCTGATCTCACAACTCTGAGATCATGACCTGAGCCAACATTAAGAGTCAGACATTTAACCGACTGAGCCACCCAGGCAACCTTCTGCACACTTTTTAGAATGAGTTTGTTAATTTCTGCAAAAGGATAGAGACTGCCAGAATTATGATTGGATTTTCACTGAATTTATGGATCAGCCCTGGAAGAAATGCCATTGTAGCAATAGTGAATATTTGAATCTGTAAACATAATGCATTTCTTCATTTATTTAAGTATGCTTTGATTTCTTTAATCATTATTGAGAATGATAGTGGTTATATGATGTGATCCCACACATAGAACTTGGGATTAGATTATTGAGCGTGTCTTTTTTTTTTTTTTAAGATTTTATTTATTTATATATTTGACAGAGAAAGAGAGCTCTAGGCAGGCGGAGCGGCAGGCAGAGGGAGAAGCAGGCTCCCCGCTGAGCAAGGAGCCTGACGTGGGGTTCAATCCCAGGACCTTGAGATCGTGACCAGAGCCTAAGGCAGATGTTTAACCAACTGAGCC
The DNA here is from genome assembly GCF_029215605.1 of Mirounga angustirostris. Taxonomy (NCBI): domain Eukaryota; kingdom Metazoa; phylum Chordata; class Mammalia; order Carnivora; family Phocidae; genus Mirounga; species Mirounga angustirostris. The sequence goes on along the minus strand of NW_026991712.1, from coordinate 51,044,611 downwards.
ACCCAGGTGTCCTCGTTGGGCATGTCTTAAGAAGGATTCATTTTCTCACAGCCCTGGAAGGTGGCAGTTCAAGATCAAGGTGTTGATAGGGACTTGATCCCTTTGAAGGTGCTAAGGAAGATTCTGCTCCAGATTGCTCTTCTAGCTTCTGGTAGTTTCTTGGCTTGTAGCAGCATAACTCCAGTCTTCACATGGTGTTCTCCCTCTGTGCATGTTGTTGTGTCCAAGTCTTCTCTGTCATACTGGATTAAGACCCACTTAAATTACTTCATTTTAAATTGTTTAATTGTATAAAGACCTTATATTTGTATAAGGTCATATTCTGAGCTATTGGGAATTAGAACTTCAAAATAACAAATTTTGAGGAGGAAGCAGTTCAACTTATAACACACTTAACTGTATTTTCTCTTTCCAAAACCCTTAATTATCTCTTTTTTGGTAAAATTGAAACCCATTTTGAGATCTCTTTTCAAAATCCAGTGTTAATTTTACTATAAAACAATAGTTCCCATACACAGATGTATTATATTTTTCATTACAAAATTTTGAAATATTTAGACCCAATTAATAGTGGCAAAATTATAACAGCTTACTTTTCTTTTTCTTTCTTTTGCTAATTATTTCCTAAAATCCAAGACAGTTCATGTTTCTTGCCTTTAATTTTTATATAATAAAAAGAAAAAAATTCTGAACACATTTTGCTGCAAACATCAACTCTTATAAATAATAAAATGTCAAAGTAGCTTGAAGTAAAATAATTTATATTTCTTAGAACCAAAAAGAGACTAAATAGTAAGAAAACATTCTCTGTTAGGAAAAGGAATATTAGAATCATGTGAAACATATTAATACTTTAGCTTTCTGACATCAAAATACATCAAATACAGTGCTTATATTTATAAAGTTGTACCTAGAACCTTGGTGATTGTGATCTATAAAATTAGCTTGCATTGGGACCATAAGTTAATGTCTCTTTTGTGTTTGGCTTCTTAGAAATAGGGTGTTTGATTTCTCCCTCTGTCTCCAACAGTGTTTTGTGGGTCTCAATATTCTAAACCAACTTGATACACTGTATAATTTATCAAACAAAGAGTCAATGATACCAAACATCAATAAATAAAAAGCACATAAACTACTTCTTTAGATTTGGAGGGACATCTAAGAGACTTGTTTGAGGCTATTAGCAACATAGATTGTTGCCTTTACCCAGTAATCAGACCCTCACTTGCAATTTATACATCTCAACTGATAAAAGTCCAACAAAACAAACTTTGAAAATTAAAAAAAAAATACTGATATAACTAACACAATCTGGAGGTGGAAAAGAGAAAAGGGAAGAGGTAGAAAGTCAAGGCTTTATTTCTCCTTATCTTTGATAAATGGTAACTCAAAGGACAATGTTTATGGTTAGCAATCACTAGGCACAACTGAGGATATTAAAAATGCATATACCTCTGAAGAAATTTGTAAACTATTAGAGGGTTATTATAGGACCAACCAAATCCTGAATGAATATGAAGATACTGTTTGGAGATAGGTTGTTAAAAGGGACAAGTGAATAAGGAATGAGGGAAAGCAAGAGGAAATTTTGTGGGAATGGATTGAAATTAGATAAATCATTGATATGAAATCATGATTTCTAACATATATGTGCATTTTCACACAAATACATGAATATCTGGCTTATCTGAAACAAAAACTCAAAAAAAATATATACATATATAAATACACAGAGATGGATGTTTATTACAGCACTGCTTCTCAAAGTGAGCAAATGAAGACTGGGAACAACTTGAATGTCCATCAGAAAAGGAATGGTTATGTTTAACTAAATTGTGGTGTAGACATACAATGGATTTTGCTTATACTAAAAAAAACAAACAAAAAAACAAAACAAAAAACTCTCCACTTACCCAGAAGATGGTTCATGACATATCAAGTGAAAAAGTAAGTGCAGATTTTGAGTGCATTAATATCTATATTACTTTTCAATGACAAAACCAATGAAGGAAGGAAGGGAGGAAAGAAGAAAAAAAGGAAGGAATAAATGAAAGAAGGGAGGGAGGAAGGAAGGAAAGAAGGAAAGAAGGAAGGACGACAGGCAGGAAAATACTCCATATTAGCCCCATAATTATCCGCTATTAACCTTTGGTAATCTTTGAAAAAAATGAGGGGGGAGAGGATAAGTTTATATATATATATAAAGTTTATATATATATATATAAAATGTTATGTATTATCTTCACACATATAAACAGACCTATCATCTTACATACATGTTTCTGTAAGATCATCCTAGTTTTTCTATAAAGTCATTGAAATATATTCTAAAATAAAAAGTTTAATATAAATATATTATACTATATATTTCAGACCAACACAAGGGAACTTCTCCATATCCCTATTCTAAAGCATCCTATTAAAAAGAATAAGAAAGAAAAATAAAATGGAACGGCCAAAAGAAAAAAAAAAGGTCCTTAAAAATACATATAAGAAATTCATGTGTGAATTAGTGAGATTAGTATTTTTGTTGAGCTAAATAATATTTCATCAATATCAGCTATGTAGTTTAATTTAGATTTTAGGGTTTGAGTTGCATTCTCTGTAACTCATTTTATTTGGTTCTCAAATTTTATCCCTAAGGAATCTAATTTACTATGTTGAGGTAAAAACCTTTAGCCTCTAAAGGTGTATCAGATTTTGATGTTCGCTTCCACATTTGTATCAGTGGTAAATTTGATAAGCTTATATTTTTCATGAAATTATGAGTAAAAAATGGTCAAAATGAAATGAGTGAATTTTAAGTCATTTGACCAACATCATTTAAAGTAAATCAATTAATGTAGGTAAGTGCTGTTCTCAAATCAAATTAATAATTGAATGATAGAACTTCCTCAGTAATATTTTAAAATATTACATTGCTTGGGGTGCCTAGGTGGCTCAGTTGGTTAAGATCTGCCCTTGGGTTGGATCCTGATCCGAGGGTTGCATGGGGCTCCCCGCTCAGTGGGGAGCCTGCTTCTCCCTCTCCCTCTGCTGCTCTCCCTGCTTGTGCACGCTCTCTCTCAAATAAATAATAAAATTAAAAAAAAAAATTCATTGCAGGGTGCCTGGGTGGCTCAGCCGGTTAAGCAGCTGCCTTTGGCTCAGGTCATGATCCCCGCATCCTGGGATCGAGCCCCACATCAGGCTCCCTGCTCAGCCTGGAATCTGCTTCTCCCTCTCCCTCTGCCTGCCACTCCCCCTGCTTGTTCTCTTTCTCTCTCTCTCTGTCAAATAAATAAAATCTTTTTTTTTAAATTAACATATATTATTTGTTTCAGGGGTACAGGTCTGTGATTCATCAGTCTTACACAATTCACAGTGCTCACCATAGTACATACCCTCCCCAATGTCCATCACGTAGCCATGCCATCCCTCCCACCGCCCTCCACTACAGCAACCCTCAGCTTGCTTCCTGAGATCAAGAGTCTCTTATAAGGTTTGTCTCCCTCTCTGGTTTTGTCTTGTTTCATTTTTCCCTCCCTTGCCCTATGATCCTCTCTGTCTTGTTTCTCAAATTAAAAAAAAAAAAAAATACATTGCATGTTTCAATGAGTGGACCAGTAGCTTCCATTTTTTTTTTTTTTTTTGAATTCTAAATGCATTGCCAAAGTTAGTTCAGTTGTCCTTTGGATTTTCACAAAATTAAATTCTAATCAAGTTTTAATCTTCATGGGATTAGTGTTAACAATTCTGGACCACTCATTAGCATTTCCTTTATCTGAGGCTCTGAAAAAGCTCCATATGGTGTTAACATTTTTTCTTTAGAAGTTTCTCCAATTTTTTTCTTTATAAAAATCATTTTTGTTTTTATTCTAAAATCCTTTTTCTGATTTGCTTTTTACTTTTTGATTATGAAAAGAATCATTGCTTAAATAGAGTTTCTAGTTTATTGAGGAAAAAGTTATTAAATATAATTATATGAATAATTGATGATTTCTGTTGTGATAAATTCAGTGAATGAAGAATTCAGTATAATCCACATAGATTCAAGTGCCTATCCCAGAAAGGGACATATAAATGAATACTTGATATTTTAAATAGCTAGGCTGGAAGTCAGCAGGAGGAATTTAGTAATTCCAAGCAAAGGTAATAGTATCTTGGAAGATCTTCATGTGGGAAGGAATATAACAAGTTGGAGGAAATTAAAGGAGGAAAATCTTGCAAATTAATATAGCAAGGAGTAGAGTGTACTGGTTCAGGGGTAGAGAGTAGTGACTGGTTAGATTAGGCAAAATCTTGAAAGCCTTATTAAATAGTTTAAACTTCAGAAGCTTCTAATGTATGGTAACAAACTAAGGGGCCAAGGAAATTTGCATTTTAAATTATTTTCCTGGCTACTGGAAAAAATAATGCATTGTAGAAAGGAAGAGTGGATACAGGTGCATGAGGCAAAAGGCTTTTGCAATATTTTGAAGAGGAAGAATGAAAGCTTAGAGTGGTGGCTGTGGAACCTGAAGTAAGATGAATTTGAAAAATACATTGGAGATTAAATTTGCTAAAACAGAATGGGCTAAAGAGGAGGGGGGTGGGGGGATGGGTTAGTCTGGTGATGGGTATTAAGGAGGGCACGTTCTGCATGGAGCACTGGGTGTTATACGCAAACAATGAATCATGGAACACTACATCAATAACTAATGATGTAATGTATGGTGATATAACATAATAAAGGGCAGTGACATGGAAAAAAAAAACAAAATGGGCTAGATTTGAGGGAGTAGGGAATGTCAAGAATAATTTCCAATCACTTGGCAGGTTTAACTTAATGGATACAATTTCAAATAGATGAGGAATATTTTAAATCTATGAGAATAGTAGGTTTCTAATTCTCAAATATCTAAAATATGGTACACACTGTACTTATTTAACTAGCATTTTTTGGTGTCTAAAATGAACCACTGTATAAGATGTATAAGACATTTCTGTGTCAGATTATCCCAGCTTGGGGGTAAGTAAAATAAATAAACTGTAATCCTATTACTAAATGCTTACCCCGGCTATTTTAACAGTATTCTGTTTAGAAGAATGGAAAGCAACATACACCATGGCTAGTTAGGCTAGACATGTATTTGGTTCAAGTTTATATAATGAGTTAAAGATCTTAAGATCTGGTCATCAAAATTATGTCAGGAAAGAAATCACATTCCTAGAAAGTATATCCATGACTAAAAATGTGTGTCAATAACAATTATTACCTTACTTCTTATGATTGATCTTATGAGGAAATAAAGATACCTCCTATCCCATTCCCTGCTTAACAACTCTAGGGCAGAGGGACAACCTAGCTCTACTCGGAGCTGAATTGGGATCATGAGTATTATAAATGGTGTTAATATTCCATAGACTGAGATTGCTGTAATTACATCAACCTGGTTGATAATAATCTATATCAAACATCATCTGATATACTTTCGGCTTTGCTTAGGATGCAGAAGGCTGGAAAGAGCAGTACTCACATCCTAACAAAAAACGGATAACCTGTAAATTACAAATGTTCTTTGAACCCATTGGTGAACTGAGATATTGGAGCCAACAACTAACGTGGAATCTAAGGAAAGACAGCTGTGTCTTAGGAGTGATGAGAAGTGAGCATAGACTAACTGGCAACAGACCATGGAAGAAGAGGGTTAAGAGTTTCAGCTAAAAATTTTAACAATTAATGACCAAGAGTGAGCTAGTATGAGAGTATAAAATCCATGGAAACCATAGATAATGGAAAGTTTACACTTACGGCATTCTCTTTTTCAGAGATCTGTATTGGGTGTTTACAAGAAGGATTGGGCGCAGATAGGAAACTGGAGAAAGCTTTTTTGTTGGTATCAGAGAGAGTGAGGGTAGTTTGCTGCTATTGTCCTAGTGACAGGAATATCTACCTCAGTACTGCTTGCCTGCAAAAATTAGGCCTTAAACTGCTGGGAAAGTACAGCAGACACTGTTGCCCCCCAATATTATAGTTGAAGACTCACTATGCCTGGATCTTTGTTTTGAATACAAAATGAAAAAAACTCTACTCATAAAGAAAGGGCAGGGAAACTGTTCTGAGCCCAGATTATTTAAGAGGTCTCTTACCACTGGGCAGGATGAGTGAAACAAAGTCTCAGCATTGAGATATATAGACACAGGACACACCTAAGATTGAGAATGGGCCAGAATAACAGTGAATATACTCTACCCTCTATCACCAGTGTAGCAAACTGAATTAGTTGGGGTTCTCCAGAGAAGTAAAACAAATAGGATATTGATTGATTGACTGATTGATTAGAATTGGCCCACACAGTTACGGAGGTTAAGTCCCAAGATCTGCAGACCAAAAGACCTGACAGAGTCAATGTGTAAAGTCCCTGTTAGGTTCTGAAGGCAGAAGAACACTGATGTCCTAATATAAGACCTGTAGGCAGAGAGAGCAAATTGTTTCTTGTTCAGCTTTTGGTACTATTCAGGTCTTCTAAGAATTGGATGAAGCCCACTCACATTAGAGAGGGCTATCTGCTTTACTCAGTCTACTAATTCAAATGTTAATCTCTTCCAGAAACACCTTATTGGACACTCAAGAGTACTGTTTAACCAAATGGGCATCCTGTGACCTAGTCACATTGACATATAAATTAACTATTATATAAGACCTGCGTAATAACCAGCAGCAGTTTATCACTGGGTACGAAGCAAGATATGGAGAGAGACCACATGCACAGAAAGCCTGAAGATGAGAGTAGATCAGGGACACTGAGAAAAATCGTCTAGCAGACCATCCCCCACATTAAGTGCAAGGTGAAGCTAGAGGATTTCGACACTAAATATATTTTTAAAAGTATAATTGACATTATAAATAACTTTATAAAAGCAACAGCTTAGATGAAATGGGTAATTGTTTAGAAATACACTGGTTTCTAAAGTGTAACAAAGAGGAAATAGATAATCTTAATAGTCCTACATATACTGAAGGATGTCTACCAAATACTTAACTAAGAAATAATACAAATTTTTTTTTAAAGATTTTTATTTATTTGACAGAGAGAGACACAGCCAGAGAGGGAACACAAGCAGGCGGAGTGGGAGAGGGAGAAGCAGGCTTCCCGCTGAGCAGGGAGCCCGATATGGGGCTTGATCCCAGGACCCTGGGACCATGACCTGAGCCGAAGGCAGACACTTAACGACTGAGCCACCCAGGCGCCCAGAAATAATATAAATTTTACCAAAACTCTTCAGGATATAGAAGATGAAGGAGCACATTTTCACTTACTTTATGTATACATTTTTACTCTGATACTAAACCCAGCCAAGGACATTAGAAGAAAAGTAAACAACAGAGACCTATCCATCACAGTACAGATTTGAACTCATACATTGACTGATTTTATTTGCTAATATTTTGTTGAAAATATTTGCATTATTTATTCTGGACAAAGTTACAAAGCAATTCAATGGATGAAGTATGGTCTTTTCTACAAATGATGGTGGCTTAATTGGTAATTCATATGGGTAAAAAATGAACTGTATTTCATACCTTGTACCATATGCAAAAATTTATACAATAATGATAAATTTAAATTCATATAAATTAAAATTTAATGCTTTTTGCAAAGACCTACCATACATAGGAGAAAATATTTGCAAAATATTTATCTGATAGAGGGCCTTATCCAGAATATAAAAAGAACCCTCAAAACTCTATGATAAGAAAACAACACAAGAAAAAAATGGGAAAAATATTTGACCAGCTACTTCACCAAAGAATGTATGTATACATTTATGTAACATTATTGAAAATGCAGCCTATAAAAATAGAAAGCATATCTGTTGTTGCCAGGCATGAAGAATGTTGGAAGATTGGACTATAAAAGTATGTGAGGGGAATTGTGGGGGAGATGGAATTATTTTATGTATTAACTGTGGTGGTGGCTACATGACTGTAAGTTCATAGAACTGTATGCTAAAGTGAGTGAATTGTTACTTTCAAATTATACCTTAAAAATGGGGTAAAAGAACATTTAAATAAGTCCTTTTGCAAGGAAATAAGATACTAAAATTGCTTTTCCCTAAAAGCACAGAAGTGCCATTAACATAGTATCTAGTGTCAGCTCCAAGTACCCTGAAATAATACTCTACTTATAAATATTTAATACTGTGATACCAGCTAGATGTGAGAATGGGCAATAGATATTTGTTGTTAGTTGTTATAATATCTGCATTTAATTTTTTAAAGATTTTATTTATTTATTTAACAGAGAGAGTACAAGCTGGGGGAGTGGCAGGGAGAGGGAGAAGCAAGCTCCCACTGAGTAGAGTAGCCTGATGTGGGACTTGATCCCAGACCCTGGGATCATGACCTGAGCTGAAGGCAGAAGCTTAAGCAACTGAGCCACCCAGGCTCCCCTGCATTTAATTTTTTAAAAAGATTTACTTATTTATGAGAGAGTGAATGTGAGCAGGGGGAGGGGGAAAAGGGAGAGGGAGAGAGAGAATCTGAAGCACGCTCCATGCTGATGGGGGGCTCGATCTCACAACCCCGAGATCGTGACCTGAGCTGAAACCAAGAGTCAGACACTCAACTGACAGGTGCCCCTTTGCATTTAATTTTTAAAGTACTGTAGATAAAGAGCATTGTATTTATTAAACATATTTTGATGCATTAAAGAAAGTTGGATAAATTAGACTAAAAGTTGTCTTTTTTATAGCTAGGTACTAGATTATGTACTTAGTTTTGAAAAATGGTGAAGGCTGATTTCTTGCCTCCAAAGACCATATCCATTGGAGTCCAGAAATGTAATTGAATAGTAACAATATTTTATATGTGCCATAAACTGTAATATACAAGGAAATTGAGAATTTCTACTGCTTTCCCAGTAACAGGACTATATGAGAAGCAAAGGATTGTTAAATATCCATTTCATTTCTGTAAATGAAACAATTGATGGAATCAAAGTTCGAAGATAGTAATTCCCAGGGAAAAACAAAAATGTATTTACCCCATCTGATTTTCATCCTCACACCCATACAAGCCCATTATTTCCCATACACAACTACACTTGCTTTCCTCTACCTCCTTCTGCCTTTATTTCAATAGTTAGTGAAACATACACACACTAATTATTTTTTATTAGATTGAGCCATTCCTTTCTTCTAAATCTATTCATTTATAGAAATATATTTCTTCAATTAATATCCCCATTCACATTTTGTTCACACCTGTTTTTATGTAATTCTGAACAGTGGAGCTACGGATAAATACTTTTAATAAATGGGTCCTAGGTTTCTGAAAAGCTAGGTAGTCTAATATAAAGCCGAATGACATAAAAGACAGAAAGTCACTTTTGTCTTCATAGAAATGATTTCAAATTGACTCTTTGAAGGTTTTCCAAACACTGAATTACATTTTTTTGCCAATGTAGTTTCCCTGTCCTTCAACCAAGTGTTCCCAGCAGATATAAAACTGATTTTGAGTAACTCTTCACTTGCTGACATACAGTAGATAATTTTGACAGCTCTTTCTGATTTATTTGTAGTAGTCACTTAGGAAATCAGGTATTTTTTTTGAGTCTAACAATGTTTCATAGACGGTGTCACAGTCCTGGCTATGAAGTGCCCAATTTCTTAACAAAGGGGATAACTAACAGGAGACTTTATTTCCAACCATAGGAAAACAGGTTGTTTTATACAGGAGGATCTCTGCATTTTCTTTCATGGTATTTTGGAAACACATTTATGAACAATGAATTTAGCAGACCCAGGGTTGGGTGCACATCTTTATTATAATGTGCTGTGGTTTTAACCTACTTCACCTGTCACCAACATAATGAAATTTGACTTTGATGAACATGCTTAACAAGAAAACAAAAATCCACTGAACAGAATATAGCAAGCAACAATATGTTTAATCCTATAGCAACACAATTTATCCACTACCTTTTTGACATTTGATTGGAGCTATTCATGGGAAGCACACTTCATTCCCTTTATCAAGACCTCCAGGTTTGGATTTATTCTCTGAGAGGCTAATCCTGCTGGTATGCTCAGTAATTCTGCTGTTGAAGCATTTAGTCACTGATCTGTTGCAATAATATGATAGAAATAAAATGGGTACTCCTTGAAGGAATGGATTTTGCATCATAAATATGTAGTCATAGGACAAATACAGAAAGCAATGAGTAAAAGTTTCCACAACCTAGAATTATGTATGTATTTATATTGAAGATTCTGAATGTTATTTAACATTTCCTTTAGGCAAAATGTCTACAGAATAGAAAGATGCTAATATAATACATATTTCTGAGCAAACCCCGAAAAAGAATGAAACTTAAGAATGAAAATCTAGGCAATTGGATTTCTGTAATTATGGAGAAATGATTTCATAAAACTATAGCCTTATAAAATGCAGGTTTTCTATTTTGATATTTTGCTGTTGTCAATTGCTTCATATTACTTCTTTGCTCACTCAACATTTTAAAAAAGTTTTACAGTAATGTTGATAGTCTGAGCAAATATGAGGACATTCTTGATATATCTAAACAATATAATCTGAAGATGAATATAGTTTGTTTCATCCTTAATTATATTCAAATATTTAAATTAATGAAACAATTTTACTCTTAATTATCTAACATGAATATATTTACAATTGTTCTAAAATTCCTATCAGTAGTCTTTTTAATGCTTCTTAAACATGTAATATTCACATATCTCAATAATTCAATTTTTGTGTTTACTTTGTCCCTTATTTGTATATTACTAATTCTTCTAATTAAAAAAGATTCTACCTTTCTTTATTGAAAATTCCTTCCTTCTGATTCACTCAAGTCATTCACAGAGCTGTGTAATTCATTCATTTTAAACTGCTCTAATTGCAACGTAAGCAATTTCTTTTTTTTTTTTTTTAAAGATTTTAGTTATTTATTTGACAGAAAGAGAAAGCACAAGCAGGGGGAGCTGTAGAGGGAGAGGGAGAAGCAGGCTCCCTGCTGAGCAGAGAGCCCCATGCAGGGCTCCTTCCCAGGACCCTGGGGTCATAACCTGTGTTGAAGTCAGCTGCTTAACTGACTGAGTCATCCAGGTGTCCCAGCAATTTCCTTTCTTATCCTTATCTCTCTGTGACATCTGACAGTCTCCAGGACCCTCTGTTTGAAACTGTTTCCTAACCCTTGACTTCTAAATTTCCATCTTTCCTAGATCTGCCCCCTTCACCTTTATGACTCTTTCTTCTCAGACTCTTTGCTGTGTGTGTGTGTGTCTGTGTGTATCTTGTGACATTTCTCCTCCCTGGTTAAAGTCTGGTAGTCTCTGAGTTTCACTATGTAACCTTCTCTTTTCACTTTTCTAGGTGGTCCTTTCCCGTTTGAGAGAGGAAAAAAAAAAAAATATATATATATATATGTGTGTGTGTGTGTGTGTGTGTGTGTGTGTGTGTTTATCTCCACACTGTTGTCATCAGTCCTCTTTTTTAGCACAGCCTCACATCTGTGAGACTCCCTAGTATGTTTTCCCCATTATCAAAATTCCCACATCCTGATCTGAATGGTGCTATGGACATTGTGTCCCCCCAAAATTCATGTGTTGAATCTTTAACCCCCAATGTAATTATATGTGGAGACAGGGCCTTTAAAGAGATAATTAAGGTGAAATGAACCCTTAATCCTGGACTTCCAGCCTCCAGAACTGTGAGAAAATTAACTTAAGTCACTCTATTGGTATTTTGTGAGCTCTAGCAAACTAACACAGATCACATCTACTATTTTGTGTGTCTGAGATATGCTGTGGGGTTTACTACATTAATTCTTCAATGACAGCTTTAATGTCTTTGCACTTTGCACTTTTATTGTAAGGTTATGCTATGGTATGAACGTTTTTGTTCCCCTAAATTCATATATTTAATCCTTAAGCCCCAAATGATGGTTTTAGGGGGTGGTCTAGAGGTGAGGATGGTGAGGATGGTGAGTATGGTGAGGATGGTGTTTTCTGTTTTGATCATCTGGAACTCCATATCATTGCCATCATCTGATGGCAACTAGCTGTGTGATTTTAGTCAGATTTCTTTATTCTCTGAATTGCATTGCCTCACTCCAAATGAGCATAATTATAGGATTGTTTCATAGGGTTGTTGTTTATGTGAATCACTTCATGCAGTGTCTGAAATATGTTGCTTTGTGGACTGTTACTCCTCAAATAAAACATTTCTTTGTCAGCCTAAATCCTCTTTCAAACAACTTAAGGTTCCAATTTTTAAAGTCTATATGTTTGTTTTTAACAGTGTTTAAACATTTTCCTCAATTCATATGTATCTATCTTGTTTCTTTATTACATAGTAATGCATGTAGATTTTTTATGAACTAATTTACCCAATTTTCCAACTATTCTAACTCATCAATTTTTAATTTTATTTTAACTTATTATGTGTCTACTCTGTTGCGTGAGAGTAGAAAAATTTGTAGAGTATATTCTGTATCCATGCTTTTCCTTTTTATATTAAAGAGCACTGCTATATAGGCTTCATAAATGAATGAAAACATTTCTTAAAATTATTTAATCACAGGAAGTCTTTTAATTTTATTTTTACCATGTCCCTTTTACTCCAAGTTATCTTTTAAAAAATTTCTTACAAGAGATTCTAAGCCTTTCTCTTCTTTGCTTGAATCTTCTTGATCCACTTGAAAGAAATAATACATACATGATTTTTAGCAACTCTTTTGGGAAGTTTGCCAGATTTTGTTTTTAATCTATTCAAATCTTTATTAACTGATTTGTCTTATGGCCCTTTGCTCATGCAAGTATATTATTAACAGTGCAACCATTCTTGCTTTTCATTTCACTTTTTTGCATTATATCCTACTTTTCTCTCAGCAAACAATAGACTCTGCCTTTTTTTTTTTTTTTAAAGATTTTGTTTATTTATTAGAGACATAGCTAGAGAGGGAACACAAGCAGGGGAAGAGGGAGAGGGAGAAGCAGGCTCTCCAGGGAACAGGAAGCCAGATGCGGGGCTCGATCCCAGGACCCCAGGACCATGACCTGAGCTGAAGGCAGACGCCCAACGAGTGAGCCACCGAGGCACCCTAGACTCTGCTTTTTATAGGCTGTATTTTCCCTCATTTCTGTTTATCTTATACTTATTCATAAAATCCACGTATAGCCTTATATTCAAGTGATTTTTTAAAATACTTGGCATTCACATCTTAACATCTCACATATATGTTACAGTATCTGTTGCTTGCCTACCTTTGCAGCCTAAATAAATAACAAATTTTGGCCTACTTGACAACTTGCTATTCCTTTCTACCCCACACAATAGATGCTTACTTAATCTCCAGATCTTTAGGTAAGTCTTCTCTTTTGAATATAGTAAGTCTGCTAAGAATTCAAAAATCAAATATAAACATTGTATGTATCTACTTAATAACACTTTCCCTGACTATAAAGGCTGATGCATAATTGCAAATGCCATCTGTTATCTGTGTCAAATTTTTAGAGTTTTTTGTTTAATGTGAACTCATTGAATAAAAGAACATTTAAAAATGTGTATGCTACAATCATCTGTCTCAGTAATTATTTATTGAGTTAACTTTGTTATTAACATACATAACAATGGCAGTTATATGAATAATGATTTTGAGGGAAATATGGTTGAAGTATCTGTTATTGAATATCTGAGCTCATTTGGTTAGTCTGAATTATCTTGGAAGACTTCATCTTCCTCTGTCATTCAATAAAAATCATTGGAGAAGTTTCATGGTTTGTAAAAGTGAATGATTTTTCTAGAGATAAGAGGAATATTCTTAAGATTTATGAGACCTACTTCTTAGAACTCCAAGACATTATTTAGTTTCTTAATTGGTCTCCCTACTGTAAGAGTAAATAGAAATTATTTTCTCAGTTAAATAACCTAGAAAAGAGACCTTATACCATTTCCTGGGAGACAGCACATCTGAGTCTTTAGTCTAACTTTTTAGAATAGAGGTAAATGATTAAGTTCACTTTCCAGTTTATACAATGTAGAGATATATACATGGTCACTGGCTGCATAACCTCTAAATACGTAAAACACTTCTCCAAAATTAGAGGAATAAATACAAAGATCTCTTAAGAGATGTCTGGAGACCATCATGAGGTATAGCCTTTTCTCTCTTGAAATAGGTTATTCTTCCTTCTGCTTTGCTGTATAAAATGTGTAAGATTTTGTCCTAACTTTGTAGTCACTTTGGTGGTAATTTACATTCATGTAAATCTGTTAATGCTTACTCAGTAATAAATTGTGTTCTCTGTCTATTCTGAATGTTAGAGTAAGGTCTTTTATTGACAGAGTTGGTTTATTTCCTCACACTACCTCCCTCTATGACACCTTGTACACTGTTACCAACTTACGATTTTAAATATAATCAAATTACTTAAATATAATCAAATTGTATCATTTGAAAACAATGGAAAGCTATAGTGCATTTTTTTTTAAAGATTTTATTTATTTATTTGAGAGAGGGAATGAGATAGAGAGAGCATGAGAGGGGGGAGGGTCCGAGGGAGAAGCAGACTCCCTGCTGAGCAGTGAGCCCGATGCGGGACTCAATCCCGGGACTCCAGGATCATGACCTGAGCCGAAGGCAGTCGCTTAACCAACTGAGCCACCCAGGCGCCCTATAGTGCATTTTTAATAGAATTTAACATCATAAAAGTAACAGTTCTATGTTAATTCGTATACTTGATGAGTTCTGTATGTCTAGCATCTTCCATTATTTTGTTTTGGTTTAGTTTTTCAAATTACAGAAGTTAAATTTTATGTGCAAAAATAAACAGTTATGATGTAAAGATAATTTGTGGGCATAAAAAGGGTTATTTAAGTGAGTCACTATATTGTAATATGTAATATGAATATATTATAATTCCTTAATAAGTACTGTAGTGTGTGGCTGGCTCATGAATGGATGGATAGATCAACAGAACAGGCTATAAAATCTAGAAATGATACAGATACATTGGGTAATTTAACATAATAATGCAGTAGGACAGAGGTACATTATTCATTAGTTCGGACAGGTGAGTGTTCAAAACACAAAGTTATCCACACTTCACAACTTTTACCAAGATAAATTAAACATGAGAAATTTAAATAGAAAATAGAAATAACTAAAACATGTAATTAGGAGACATCTACAAGAACTTCTTTAAATTTCTTGAATTATAATTAACTTTATATTTATATTTAACTAGTTCAAAAGCCTTAAAAATTATAAATGTGATTTCACAAAATTATGAATGGAAAAATTATCATAAGCAAATTCTAGAGATAACATACATAATATTGAAAAATTTTGTAATTCATATTGTAAACAGGCCTATTTTTTCACATAGTGAAATAAAACACTTCTTAACATTCTTACAGCTTGTCTGATGGGAATTCGAAAATTAAATTTTCAGCTAACGAAAACTATTTACTCAAATGGATTTGTTGATTACTAGAAAGGAATTCTATGCAGCCATTATATTTTTGCAGGTATGAAGAATTTTTTTGTACTGTAAACACTAATATGGAATGATCTCTAAGCTACAATATTATTAAAAACAAGATGAAGAATAGTAGATGTTATATTGTATAAAAAGGGAGGTATATATATGACTTAGGTACATAAAATTTTTCTGAAAAGATAATATTTTTTGCCTTTATGTGATAAAATGGTTTGCATGATGTCATGCAATTATCTTTTTTTGTGGCTCTAGTCATAAAGTGAGTGGAAGTTGAAAGTCTTGGATTCAAAAGTTGTTAACTATATGAAATGTATGCAAATCAGCTGGCAAAGCAAATTTATGTTCTACTTACATGACAGATTATATTGGAAGAACTAGCCCTATTCTTCAGGTAGACATGGTCTTTCTGAGCTTGCTTTTTTGCTTATGTCAAATAGGTTAGACATGTGCTTTTATTTATTTTCTACAGAGTGGTTTCTTTTGCCCACTACCAGTACAACTTTTGCCTTGTAATGTTGCATAAATAAGAACTATCAGCTAAGGTTCTGAAAATAACTATAGAATTAAACCTGCTTTTGTAATTTATAGGTATTTCAAGGTGTTCACCTTCTGGAGTCATCTAGTCCTTAAAGAAAATGACAGTATACACTTATTTTAGTATACCCTAGATTTTCAGAAAAAAAAGAAGGGATATCTAAGGGACCCTACTGGCACAGTTACCCCTTACCAAAATGTCCTGAATTTACTGAATTATTTTTGCCTGTTTTTCTTCTTGCAACCAGTGTATTGGGGATCCTCTCTCTGCCACTTCTTTCATTAGTTAGCGTTCTCCCATAACAATATCCCTTTGCCAGTGGTTCCAATTCCAAAGCTCTTGGATACCCAGAGAAACTTTAATTTAGCCATTTCTTTTCATAACTTATCCACAAAAACATGGCTTAGCTTTCTTAAACAAAATGCCATTTAACATGCTAAATAATACAACCATCTGTTTCTGAGGTGAAGCCGCCCCTTAGTCCATCTCCAATGTGGAACCCCAGAAATAATTTCTTTTAATGGTATTTTTCTCCCGGGATACAAGTGATTCTTAAAATAAGAATACCTTTTTTCACTATTTATGAAGTTAATTACCTTTAGAAATGTGCATATTTGTTATTAGATTTTACATTACAAAGCAAAGCAGAACATATCCTGAAGCTTAGGATAAATTTTGAATTACTTCATATATATTACATAGGCCTAATTATAGTAAACAACAGGACTTGATATATTGGTTTAAAGTTGAAGTGTTGTTTGTGTCTTTTCTACTACACTGTAATAAACAAACTTTCAAAAGTGGCCCTAAAAAACTCCTGAAGGGGAAAAAGAGCTTTTTAAATGAACTCTCAGTTTTCTAGAAACAAATCATTGACTAGAAGAAATTGCTCATTAATTACTACAACAACTGGAATTAGGGAATGGAGTAATATAGTCACTTCTTGAATGTAAGCAGAAATTCAATATCTGATTAAACATTTGCCAGTATTAACTATGAATAGCTATTAAACTTTAGGTCCTGGATATTGTTTGATTCCCTGAAAAAGTTCTTAGCTAACTGTCAATTAAAATGCTCATCATAGCACTAAAAGGACATATGATTTTCAATATCATAGACTTATTGAATGGAGCACTGGGTGTTATATGCAAACAATGAATCATGGAACACTACATCAAAAACTAATGATGTGGGGTGGCTGGGTGGCTCAGTCGTTAAGCGACTGCCTTCGGCTCAGGTCATGATCCCAGGGTCCTGGGATCGAGTCCCACATCGGGCTCCCTGCTTGGCGGGAAGCCTGCTTCTCCCTCTGCCACTCCCCCTGCTTCTGTTCCCTCTCTCGCTGTGTCTCTCTCTTCAAATAAATAAATAAAATCTTAAAAAAAAAACCCTAATGATGTAATGTATGGTGATTAACATAACATAATAAAAAATGATAAAAAAATATCATAGACTTAAACTCAATTGAAGTGTCACTGGGAAGCATGGAATACTTTTAAAGGTCTTATATCCAAATGACAACAGAGTACAGAGCTCCCTAAACCTGTGTGCCTCTGAAAATAAAATAAAACTCAACGGCATTTTACTTTGTAGGATGTTTGAGTTTGTTCATCGATTGGAAACTGAGATATAAAGCTATACCTGATTGAAAGCCAACCCAGCATAAAAATATTAGGTAAAATATTTTTCTTCAGAGAATTTCTGCAGAAAACAGAAGAGAATTCAAGGCAGAAGATGAACTTTATGTGAAGTGTGAAAAATTTAGGTGAATTTTAGATGGATAAATTTAATCTCCTTTGAAGAGGATTCCTGCTAAGGTATATGATTCAGACTATGCTTGGATGAACTTTGATCAAATAGCTTGAACTCATAGTTTTTCAAGTTTGGAAACTGATAATTTAAAATTGAAACCAAACTTAATAGGACTTTCTGTTCTGTGGCAAGTGAAAATTCTGTTTCCCATTTGGATCATCCACCTACTGGTAGTTCATGCTCTTTCCATTCATCTACTAGTTATTCATACTATTAAATTTAGGTAAATTATTTTGACTTTTCAACACAGGTCTTGGAGGAAAAATTTTATGTAGGGAAATTTCTACTGTCCCCAAATCTCTCCATGTTTCAGATCATCAAGGATAGGAAGATTTAAATTTTATTTAAGTACCAGGATACTGATCAGCTCAGATTCCATACAGTATCACTGTCTTTTTCTCTGCTTCCTTTCATTGTAGGGTGAAACCTGCATTTGTAAAATGTACAGTTGCAATTTAAGAACAATAGTTAACATTCGTATGTCAGCCATTACTCTAGATTCTTTAGGTGATCTAACCCATTTACATCTCACAATAAATTTATAATGTAGCTGCTAATTTTTTCCCCAGTTTTCAGGTAAAGAAAACAAGACACACAAAGTTTATATAAATATCTCGAGATCATAATGCTATCAATGGAGAGATGTGAGTGAAGTGGACAGGCTAGATTCTGAGAATATGCTCTTATCCAAATACACTGTTTCTTTGGGGATAGATACAGCTAAAGATAGACATAGATATAGATGTAAACCAATATGGTCAACTAGTATATTTATATAGAGAGATATAGACATATGATTAGATGTAGCTAATAGAAATAGATACATTGCTGTCACAAAATATTATAGAGAAAAAAGCAGGGTACAAAGGAAAAGGGAGCATTTTAAGGAACTATTTTCTACAACTCATAGTAGCAGAGTGTTACACTGAAGAATTTCACTGTACCATCTCTGGTGGCCACATGACCTTGACAAGACCAGCTTGAAATGGGACATTTTGATATATTGAGAAAATTTTGAATTCTTTGGTTTGTAATTGCTGAGTTATAAACACAAATATACTTTCTCACCACATTCCAAATCTCACTCTTTTCTCCTTCTTTTCCTATATAATAAATAGTCTTTTCTCACCAAGAGGTGAAAGCAGTAGGCATCTTTGAGCCTAAGCCTTTCCCTGAAGTTCACACTACCCCTGACTTCTCATAGTCTCCCACCACAACAGAGCCTAGCATTTTTTTTTAAAGATTTTATTTATTTATTTGAGAGAGAGAGAGAAAGAAAGCATGAGAGAGGGGAGCGTCAGAGTGAGAAGTAGACTCCCTGCTCAGCAGGGAGCCTGATGTGGGATTTGATCCTGAGACTCCGGGATCATGACCTGAGCTGAAGGCCGATGCTTAACTGACTGAGCCACCCAGGTGCCCCAGAGCCCAGCAATGTTATTAAACATGAACATATTCACTACTAAATTAGCAGATATTGCATGTGAAAGACTTAAACCATTTGAATGTTAAAGAATAGCAAGAAGGGGCGCCTGGGTGGCTCAGTTGGTTAAGCATCTGCCTTTGGATCAAGTCGTAATTCCAGGGTCCTGGGATCTGGCTGTGTGGGGCTCCCTGCTCAGCAGAGAGTCTGCTTCTCCCTCTGCCCCTCTCCCCACGTGTGTCCCCCCCCAAAATAAAGAAGCAAAATCTTAAAAAAAAAAAAAAAAAGGAATAGCAAGATGATTATTTCTACTTCAGGTTTGATTAGTTCCTAAAAGATATACCGATGATAGTTATGAACAGCTGTCATTAGAACTTTAGGTCGAATATCTGGTATTTTGAAAACGTATGTTCAGAATCTACTAAGTTTGATTCAAAGACAAAGAGGAGACTCCTAGTAGATTCTATGCTAAAATAGTATAATTTTTAGAAGGGAAATTTCTTATACAATGCTGTTTCAGAATGAAAGTTAGGCATGGTTAACATTAATTCACTTCCTGAGAAAGCAAAGTAGGGGAGTTCCTAGAATTAGTGTGGACCTAGCTGAACTAAATAAAGCTTTCATCATGTTAAATTTTCCAACACAGATTTTCTGAGTACACAGCCAGTATTTGAGTGTGAATATTGGTCATCACTATACACTAGTACCTGTGTTTGAGGCCATATGCTGCAATAAACTAGAGATATTTCATATTTCAGTGCCATGCTAAAGAAGAAAAGATTCTGAATTGTTAGAACACATTTATGTGATCCAGGGATGGTAAGACTCAGAGACAGAAATATGATGATGATTAATAGAAAGCGTCCTTGGATTCTTACAACATTAAACCATTTTGGAGTCATTAATGTTTGTTTTGTTTTGTTTTGCCCCAAGCCATGAAATCACATATTCTCAAAAGAAATTTGTTCCTTTTATGGGAGAAGAATAATATTGGAATCTAAAGCCCTACTAGCAGGAGCACACATTGTATTTTTCTCCTTGACTAGGAGCCGGGGTTGTTCAGGCTCCATAAGCAAGAAAGCAAGAGATTCCTTTTTCTTTGCATCCAAAGTAGGAGTTTATTAATTTATTTCTCCACATTAATAACTGCCAGCTTTTATCTTCTGCCACTACGTTTAATATATCATGCTATATATATTTCTTGATCTTAAATGTGTTAAAAACATTACAAAGAAGAAAACTGTATATTAAATATGTATAGTAATGTGAAAAGATTAATACAGTTATGCAAATACAAAATCAAGCAATATCAAACAAATTTAAGATTAACAATCCAGGTATCATTAATATAAATAGAATTCTCAATTATAAATTAATATAAATGGTTTAAAATGGAATTTATATTAATGAGATCTGAATTGTTAATCTTAAAGTTAATCATTAATGGATCATAACAATTAAGCTTTTAGGAATCTTAAAAAAATCAGTATTTGTTAAAAATAAAACCAAATGTTGGTTTAAAAACTAAAGATAGCAGTAGAAAATTTTAAAATATTTCATGTAAAATTTTTATTCAAGCGTAATTCAATCCAGAAAAAAAGACCCACATGGTCTTAAGTATATGTCTCAGTGTACTCTCACATAATGATCACACCCATTTTTCCAGCTTTTGGATCAAAAAACTTCACCAGCAATAGCTGTATCCCCTTCCAGTCACCGTGCACCTCCTAAAGAGTGACAACTCACTTGTCTTTGATAGCATAGATTAAAGATTGAGCTTTTTGTAAATTGAGTCATATAGATGTACTCATTTGGTGTCTGGCTTTTTTTCTGACCATTATTTTTAAGAGACCCATTTATATTACTGCCTAGAGTTTTACACTGTGTTTATTCTCATTACATATAGTATTGTATGAATACATGACATTGTTTTGTTTTTGGAGGAGGAGGTTAATTGTATGGTAAGCATTTGGGCTTTTCAGTCTGGGGTTTAAATTGGTAGTGCTACTGTGAAAATACTTGTTTATTTTGTAGGATACATACCTAGGAGTGAAAATGGTAAATCCATTGTTCCATACCCCAGCCAAAACACAGTATTATAACTCCATTTATGCATATCCCTTCAGGTAGCCATGAAGTAATATTGCTTTGTGGTATTAACTGGCATTTTCCTGAGATCTGATGTTCATATGTGTTAATGGGCTGAATTATGCCCCTCACTAATTCATATGTTGAAGTCCTAACCTACAGCATCTCAGAAAGTGACTATATTTGGAGATAGGATCATCAAAGAGGTAAGATGAGCTCATTAAGATGGGCTCTAACCCAGTATGACTGATGTCCTTCTAAGAAGAGGAGATTAGGGCACAAACAGAGGAGAAAATGGCAGTGAACATGGAAGTGCAGCTATCTCTTCATAATCTTAATTTAACTACTTTTGTACATACAACCAGAAGTAGAATTTGGATTGCTGGAAATATGGAAGTTCTATTTTTAATTTTTTGAGGAAACTTCAAACTGTTTTCATAATGGTATACTTTTTAGTGATCAGTAGAATGTCTGTTTAATTCCTTTCTATATGGTTAGCAAATATAATTCGACATTTTTAAATGTTAATTTTTGATTTTTCAAATCCTGGCCTTGATATAATCTATCTTTAAATAATTGTTCTTTAATTTCTCCTGATAATACTTTATAACTTCCAGTATATGGCTTTGCCAGATTTTCATCTGATTTCAGGAGACCTGCATACCCATAAATTGGAGTTATTGCACACATTATCATCATTATTATCATCATCACCATTTGGTAAAGAAAGCAGAGGCTCGGGATTTATTCGATTTATTCACTGTCTGCTGGCAAATCCTGGACTAGAAGTGTATTTCCTTGATATCTAGGTATCCTTAGAAACAGTCAAAAGAGGGGTGGAGTTCTCAGAGTAAATGTTCTTCCAATGAAACCATGGATTTTGCTTCTATTTGGTCTCCTTATAACTTCAAAAAAATAATTACAGAAAAGTTTTATAATTTTTTTAGATGTAAAATAAAACAATAGTAGAGATATTAAATAACAGCATTGAGATTGCTCAATTTTCTAAACTTATTACTTATTTAAAAGAGGGAAATACAAGCTAGAAGTTTGAGAACAGTCTGTCTTTAAATTCACTCTGTCTCAGGAAAATGTACTTTGCCTCTCAGAGTCAAGCATTCTGTCTCTCTCCATTTTTTCTCCCTAGTAACTTCTCACTTATCTTTAACAATGTGTCCTGGTTTGAAAGGTAACATAATAATCTATTTTCACTATGTGTAAAAAAAAAAAAAAAAAAACCACAGTACTTTATGATTTTCCAGCTAAGGAAGCAGAAATGAAATAGAAAATCATGCTTTAAGGCATATTTTGTCAAATCTGTTGTGAAGAATTGAACGTTTTGGATGTTAATCCGTAATGTAGATTGGCACCTTTGAGTACAGATAAACAAACCTGTAGTTTGATCTAAAAGGAACTTATATCACTGTAGCTTAAGATGACTGTGTTAGAGAGTGAGATAAAACAGTTTTCTGCCTTTTCCTCAGTATGTCATAACTGCTTTATTGTGGGAGGGATTGATGCATTGCAGAGTGGACTCAAGCCATATTACTTCCTTGGTCAAGGAAATGGAACACAATTTTGAAAGTGTTTTCTGTGTCTACATTATAAGGCATCATCATCCATTTCTAACAGAAGTGGAGAATAAGAAAAATTAATTCAAAAAATATTTAATGATCACTTACTGTAGTCCAGGTAGTATATCTAATGCTAAATTAGATTCTGTTTAAGCTGTTCTAGAGGCATTATTTTTGAGAGGATGAAGATGATGGTCGTTCCTCAGAGAACTCTGAAAATAAAACAAAACTCCAAGCCTTGAATATCACTCATTAAATTTTCATTATGTTACTAAACTCTCAAAATACACTGCTGCCCAAATAAAATTTTCTATTTTATTGTTTTTAATATCCTAGTAATTTAAAATTGAAATATGAATAAAGTCTGCAAAATTGAATTGATGTTTCTTATTTTTGGCAAATATATCAAATGTATCATGAATGTGTAAGATGATAACTTTAGGGAAAGTTGGGTGAAGGGTAGATGAACCTACGGTATTATCTTCATGACACTTTTGTAAATCTAAAATTACTTCAAAATAAAAAAGTTTTAACAACGAAATTCTCTCACAGTGGCTTTAATATCAGAGCATGTGGTGCAACAGTCAGGTATTCCTGGCTAAGTGTATAGCTTCAGACTCGCTGAAGACATGACCTAGGAACTGGAAAGACTATAGGAATCAAATACATATCTAAGCTGTCTCTTTATCTGGACCTATTACTCCTCCCTTATGTTTGTTCTGTTTTCACTTCTCTCTTCTCAGCAGATTCACTGTCTTTGTTTCATCTGAACATGGCTGACTTATCATCTGAACATGGTTGATTTATGGCTGCTGCATTTATATGACTGTACACGTGAACATGCACTTCTCTCCAATAACTGACCTACTTTATACAAACCTTAAATTTCTGGATGGAATGATCGTACTTTTTTGTTGAGCCCATAGATTGACTTACACTAATGGTCTTTATGCATAGTACAATTATTTATAGCCAGAGATAAGTGAGGTCAGAGTACAACCAAGGTTCCAAAGGCTTACTCCTTGGATTTCTGAAGAAGTCTCAGAGCGCAGGATCCTTTACAGGGGCATCTCATAATTTGGATAAACTATATTGGCACTTCAGTGGGGCTCTACCAAAGAGAGTGAAGGATTCATTAACTTAGGGTTCGCTTATGTCTTATGACAGAACTTTGACAATATGGAAGTATAGAATAATTGTTGCTTATATTTATTATCATTTATTATCATTCCCTGAGGTGTTGGACTTTACACTGGTATCATCCGAATCATCCTTCGCTAGGAAGACAGGCTAGGAAAAATTGTTAGAAAAAAATCGCTCTGTAGTCGCTATTATAAAATAGTCAATAAAGTTTTACATCAGTGTTAATTAACAGAAGTCCTATTTGTGGTATCATTTTCCTTGGGTAGAGCATGATATTAGAGACGGTATACCAGAGAGGAAGGTAAAACAATTATAAAAAATATATATAAAAATAAAAAATAAAATCAAAGTATAAAAATAATCAAAGTTTTTATTTTTGTTATATCATTGCCAAAAGAAGTAAGTCTTACAAAGTAGGTATTAACGTCTGGCAGGACTATCAGTTTTCTGAGTAATGCCTAATTAATATTTCAAATATTAACCTAATTTTTTGTGTGTTTTGGGAAAACCAGAAATTAAGATAAAATTTTGGCAATTTAGTCAGATGTTTTTATGAGGTTCTGCATTTCATGCTGTTTTGACTAGATGAAATCCACTTGTTACTTCATTTTATGGTGAATCCAGCACCTTTGGCTATTGAAAATTGTTCTTTTTCTCCACATTAAAATCCTAGGTCAATTAACAGAAGGCATTAACTGCCTGACAAGGGAAAACATCTTAAAAGATGATTTCCTTTGTCAATTAAACGAGTTTCAAATAATTTGTTTTCTGAAAACAAAAATCAAAAAACCTCTCTGTAAGTGTCTTTTCTAGTTTGTTGTCAATTGTTGCTTTGCTTTTAATGTCAGGTGCAGAGAGTCGGAGTAAATTACTCTGTCCAGTACATGGCGCACTAATATTCTCTGTTTATATGTAACATGATTTTTAATATTTAATGTTTATTTTAGATTTTTTCCCCTTTATGTCCCTTCTCCACACCCATTTATTCACTGAACACTCAAACAACTAAAATGTACTTTCTAGTGTATTTAGTATATAAAGTATCACTGAACACTTAAAAATCTAAATCAGGTGATTTTGTGTATATAAGTTTAAACTATATAAAATTTATCATTCTTTACTTTTTTTTCCTAAATCCTCTGTTTTAAACATCTAGTCAGGATGTCATGTGCACATTGTAACTTACTACTTTTTACTGCCGCATCAAGCCCAATAGTGTGAAGACAGTACATTAAAAGATCGGAACACTGACTAATTCATTGCTTGAAGCTAATGAAACAATCCAAAAAACATTTAAAAATGCATGAAAATAATAAATTATAAGCCTAATTCAGTTATTAATTGAAATGTGAAAATTTGCTATAAAATATTGGTTTACTGCTTTCAGGGGTGTCTCCCCAAATAATAATACATAATGATCAAATTTATCTCAATAATGCAAGAAGGCTTAATATCAAATCTGAACACGTAAATCATAACATTAATAATCTTAAAGAAAAACATTATCTTTTAAACTCACTAGACAAAAAAAGCATTGTGTAAAGTTCAATAGTTCATTATCACTGAAATAAAATCTGACAAAGCTAGAAGTATGAAAAATTGGTAAGGATTATCTACTGAATTAGTTTGATACATTTTTAATTTTATGATGAAAATATAGATTCATAGAATATGAATTCATAGAATGCTCACTGTATTTCTTGGCCAATAACAAAAAGACGTTTTATTTTTTTTTAAAGATTTTATTTATTTGAGAGAGAGAGAGAGAATGAGGGAGCATGAGAGGGGAGAGGGTCAGAGGGAGAAGCAGACTCCCCACTGAGCGGGGAGCCCGGTGTGGGACTAGATCCTGGGACTCCAGGATCATGACCTGAGCTGAAGGCAGTCGCTTAACCAACTGAGCCACCCAGGCGCCCACAAAAAGACGTTTTAAAAAAGTGATATATGAGGGTGCCTGGGTGGTATAGTCGGTTAAGTGTTCGACTCTTGATTTCAGCTCCGGTCATGATCTCAGGCTTGTGAGATGGAGCCCCTGTCAGGCTCTGCACTCAGCGGGGAGTCTGCTTGAGATTCTCTCCCTATCCCTTACCCTCTGCCCTTCCCCCTGCCCTCTCTTGCTCTCTCTCTAAAATAAATACATCTTTTAAATAAATAAATAAATAAAATATGAAGTGAACATTTTAAAAGGTAAAATGGTTGTATTTGCAAATAAAACAGTTCCTTAAACGGAAAACCTAACACCATTCCCAAGCAGACATCAGACTTGACAATAGACTTCGGAAAAAGTGTCAGGTATAAGATTATTTTAGAAAAATTGAT
Organism: Mirounga angustirostris; assembly: GCF_029215605.1. Classification (NCBI taxonomy): domain Eukaryota; kingdom Metazoa; phylum Chordata; class Mammalia; order Carnivora; family Phocidae; genus Mirounga; species Mirounga angustirostris. Next base: position 51,018,234 of record NW_026991712.1, on the reverse strand, counting down.
TGTATTTGTTTACTCTGGCATTAAACAATTAGAGAAGTGAATAGCTTTTAGTCTGGGAAACATACTTGGAGAATCCTGGCACTGATTAGGCTATTCACAATTATGGTAAAAACAGTATGTATCAAAGGAGTAACCTACTAAAAGTGTACAAGAAATCTATGGAAACGTTTTTAATGACTTAAAACATAAATAAATGGTGAAACATACCATTTTTATGAGTGTGACAACAGGACACTGTAAGGATGATGGGATGATGGTTTTACTCAAATTATTTGAAAAAATGCTATGCAGTTTCCTGTGAGATTTCTCCAGAATTTTCAAGGAAACTTAGACAATTAATTTGAAGACATATTTGAGGGAAAATCTAGTGGTAGGTGAAGAGACCTCAAAAAAACTAAAGAATGTAAATGGAACAAGCTCCTTGAATTACTAAGATATATAACAGGTGTCATAGTAATAAAAAAGAAATTTTGGATATAGGACATAGATTACATCACAAATCAATGTAAATAGCATGGATTATTTTGTGGATAGAGCTTAAAATTGAAGACTACATTGCAAATATTTCGGTTCGGGGCACGTGGTGGCTCGGTTGGTTAAGCGTCTGCCTTCGGCTCAGGTCGTGGCCCTGGGGTCCTGGGATCGAGCCCTGCATCGGGCTCCCTGCTCAGCAGGGAGCCTGCTTCTCCCTCTGCCTCTGCCTTTCTCTCTCTCTGTTTCTCACGAATTAAAAAAAAAAAAAATCAGCTTGGACCTCTACAACAAAAACAAATAAACTCTAAATGGTTTAACTGCTCAAATTAGAAAGGTAAAAATATAAAACTGATAGAACAATAACGGGAGATTATTATGAATTTGGATTACAGAACTAAAACAAGAGGCAAAGAGAAGCAATCATAGCAGGGTGTTTTTCCAACTCAGGAAACAAAATCCAGGAAACCCATGCTTCTGAATGAAAAGCTGGTGATACATGACACATGAATAAACATATCATAGAAGTATAAATTGAATGGAAAACCACATGAAGGTTTTTACAGTTTATTTTTAATTGCCATTGCTCTGTTATTTTCATTTCATGGAAGAGTTTGGCTTACTCATAAAACAAGCATGATGAAATTAATAATTGTAAGTGATTTCGAGCATCTATACAAAAATATTAGGTGTAGATATGGTTTGTAGTGAGGAGATGAACATAAGTTTAGTACAAAGCACATAGGGAACTAAGAAAACACAAACAATGAAATTTAGCTCAAAATATCTAAGGGCTCAGGGATGATTTTCTAGAGTAGGAAGCACCTGAACTATGGCTTAAAGACAAATGTAGTATGGTAAATAAAGGAGCAAGAGCTCTCCTGGTAGTGAAAATCATGTGAGCAGAAGGAAAGAATGAAGCTGCATTCTAGAGATACGGCCCTCAAATTCTTGTGCTGAGATCCCTGCATTACTCTAATCCCATCCTTCATGAGGCACGGGCCATTCACCATTTCTCTTCTGTGAACTACTGAGGAGGCTGCTAGCACATTAATTTTCTGGTTCAGGTTAGAAAGTGTAAATATCTGTTCTCACTCACATAATTGTAAAGTGGAAATTGATACTAAAGTGTTGATTGTGACTAATTCCTTAGGAAAGTAAGAATTGCTTATTGGGCTGAGATAGAAGGCAGTGAGTTTTCTATTAATATTCAGGAAAAGGCAAGTAGAATGCTATGATAATCACTAGAGCAATAGCTAAGCAGGTGTTGCCTGCTATGTTCTGAGATCATGTGTCTATAGAGGAAACCTCTGAGAAACTAAGTATCTGCTCCTATAGATCAATTTGAAGGGGTAAGAGGTTTTTGGTTTTTGTTTGCTTTTAAGAAAAAAATTGGAAAGGTGGGGTGTCTGTCTGGCTCAGTTGGAAGAGCATGCGACTCGTGATCTCAGGGTCGTGAGTTTGAGCCCCATGTTGGGTGCAGAGATTAACATTTTTTTTTTTAAAATAAAGAATTTGGAAAATTAAAAAGAAAACCTGGTTTAGGGGCACCTGGGTGGCTCAGTCGTTAGACGTCTGCCTTCAGCTCGCGCGTCATGATCCCGGGGTCCTGGGTTCGAGCCCCGAATCAGGCTCCCTGCTCAGCGGGAAGCCTGCTTCTTCCTCTCCCACTCCCCCTGCTTGTGTTCCTGCTCTCGCCATCTCTCTCTGTCAAATAAATAAAATCTTTAAAAAAAAACAAACAAACCAAAAAAAACCTGGTTTAAATCTCTAAATTTTCTCTTCTAGGAATGCAATTCTGATGACTCATTTCTAACAATTTACTTAACTATCCACTTTAACGTCTCTGCAATTAGAAGTCCAAACATACAACCTTGAATTATTTCTCTCCAAACATCTGTGACCCTCTCCACCTAATACTTGCCATTTATTATATTGGAGTGAATGAAGTCAGACAATTTTGCAAGCTAGAATTCTGGGCAATTTTTTTTTTTTAAGATTTTATTTAGTTATTTGACAGAGAGAGACACAGCGAGAGAAGGAACACAGGGAAGTGAGAGAGGGAGAAGCAGGCTTCCTGCAGAGCAGGGAGCCCGATGTGGGGCTTGATCCCAGTGTCCTGGGATCATGACCTAAGCCGAAGGATGCCTAATGACTAAGCCACCCAGGCACCTCAAATTCTAAGCAAATTCTTTAACTTCTTATTCTCCCTTCATCAATCATAACTTCTAATCAATCACTGTTAAATAAGCAGCCATAAATATTTGTTCAATCTGCTTTCTTTACCCATCTTAACCACGATTTTCCAAGTTCATGCAAACATTTATGTTTTATTGTATTTCCTTCATGATGAAAACCTTTCAATGATTTTCCATTGTTCTTAGGATAGATTTCAAAGTCCTTGTTATAGTTTACATCACCCTTCATTCATTTGTCCATACAGAGGCAGTCATACTGAAAGTTCGTGGAAAAACTACTACATCTTGCTTCTGACCTTTAGATTTCTGTTTCTCCATCTGAAAAATGTCCCTACCCTTTTTCTTATGCATGCTTCAAGTCTCAACTTCTAGAAGAAACAGCATAGGGTGCATTGTCCAGTCTCTTGACTGGGTATAGTTACTACTTAAAAAGTATTTCTGAGTCTTAGTTTTCCATCTAAAAATGGAGATGATAATACAACCTATATCATAGGGTTATTGTGAGTATCAGATTATTTAATATAGGCAAAATATTTTGAAAAGTGAGTACTAAATAAATGTTAGCTATAAGAAATATTTCCTGACTCTCAAATCCCAATAAGATACCATTCAAAAATTTTTATACTTGCCCTATTGTGATTATATACTATATTATATCATGTTAAATTGTACATGTATCAAATTGTATCAAAATTTATAAACTTTTTGATAGAAAAGCATATGCCACTCTTCTTCATGACTTTATAGCCAGACACTTCTTAAATATCTGCCACACGGTAGTAGATAGAAAATAAATATCTTAGATATATGTAAACATGTATGTGTGGATGGATGGATGGGTGTGTTTAGCTTATTGAGACTTTTGTTTCTTCAGTATATGTGTTTCTTCAGTATGTATTTATTTTAAGCTCTTCAAGGGATGAAATCTTGCTTATTTCTTTTGAAATGGTCTTTAATCACAGAATAATATGTGATGTGCCAGATACACTTGATAAATATAGTACCTTCTTGGTTCATAATTCTTTGTTTCATACTTCAGAATATTATTACATTCCTCAAGGAAAATAGCCAGAGGGGAAAAAATGTTATAAAATTAAAACTCATAGTAATAAAAAATTATTCATATTGTAGAAAAGTTTTTGTGTTATTAGTGCATTTATTGAGATAAGAATACAGAAAAGAAGACCTTTTAGTTCATATAGGTTGCTTTAAATGATTTAATTTGTTCTGTATTATAAAATAATAAAATTATTACAGTGATACAATAAACATCAAAAGTACGAAAGCACTTCTGCTTCTGAAATGATGGAGTAAATGTATAAATGTATTTTCCCTATTCCTTCCACCAAGTACAACTTAAAACCCTGGGCATAATATATGAAACAAATGTAATAAGACTATGTAAGGTGGGAAGAAGACAACACACAAGCTAGGTATTGTGGAGTTTGAAATATGACAAGGGGTGAGTTTCATGTTATCATTGACTGAAAGTTTGTCTCACTCAAAATTCATATATTGAAGCCCTAACACCTAAGGTGATGGTATTTGGAAGTAGGGCCTTTGGGAAGTAATTAGATTTAGATGAAGTTATTAAGTTAGGGCACTCATGATGGAATTATTGTCCTTATAAGAAGAGACACCAGAGAGCTGCCTCCCTCTTAACCTTTCATGTGAGGACACAGCAATAAAGTGACCAGCTGCAAGCCAGGAAGAGAGTCTTCATAAGAACCTGACCATGGTGACACCCTGAACTCTGGGATTTCCAGTCTCCAGAACTGTGATAAAATAAATTTCTTTTGTTTAAGCTACTCAGTCAATAGGGTTATGGGAGCCTGAGCTAACTAATACATTGCCAACGCTACTGAAATTGAAATTGATATGTAACTTTAACCCAATGCCTAAGGAGGATTTTGTAGATAGAGAAAACGTTGTTTAAATTGTATTTAAAAGATGAAGAAGTAGATAAGCAAAGCAATTATAAAAAAGAAAAATAAGGATTTCAAGAACTATTATGTAGCTATAATAATTAAGACTATGTGGTATTGGCAAAATTATAAGACATAGAAATCAATGAAATAAAATAACTCGGAAATAATACCACACAAGTGTGATCAACTGATTTTTGACAGAGGTGAAAAGGCAATTCACTGGAGGAATGGGAGTGCCTTTTTAACAAGTGGTGCTGTGCCCATTAGGTAATCTCTAACAGAAATAAATAAATAAGTAACCTCAACCTGTACTCACATTGTATGCAAAAATTAACTCAAAATGTATCATAGATTTCAATTCAAGATGGAGAAGTACAAAATTTTGGGAAATAAACATGGGAAATCAGTGACTTGACACTCAACCCACAGTCTATAAAAGTGAAGAATGCACTGATAAACTGGATTTCATCAAAATTATAAATGTTGTTCTGCAAAAGACCCTGTTAAGATGAAAAGGCAAGATACAGACTGGGAGAAAATATTTGAAAGCCACATATCTGAGAAACAACTTATATCCTATCCTCCCTGTATAAAGAACTATAAAATTTAATAATAAAATGCAATTGTAAAAATGGGCAAAAAGACATGAAGGGGATATACAGACAGCAAATAAACACATGAAAAGATGATAAGCAATCAGTACCCGTCAGGGAAATACACACTTATATCACCATGAGATATCATTATAAATCTATCAGAATGCTGAAGTAAAAAATTATATTACCAAATGCTAACAAAAATGCAGCAAAATTGGATCTTTGGAAGGCTGCTAGTAGCAATGTAAAATGGTATAGTCACTCTGGAAAATAGTTTGGCAGTTTCTTTAAAGAAAAAAAAAAGTGAATAAATACCATAAGACCTAGCTATGACATTCCCAGACTTTTATCTAAGAGAAATGAAAACATGTCCATACAAAAACTTTTACATAATTGTTCTTAATTTTATTTGTAATAGCCCAAACTGGAAATAATCAAAATGTACTATAATGTGTAAATAGTTTAATACACATTGGTATATACATACCATGCAATATGCACTATTTTCAGCAAAAAAGCAAAAGCAAAAACAAACAAAAAAATAATTACAACTTGGGTGAGTCTCAAAGCATTATGCTGAATGAAAATGACAATCTCAGGAGTTCACGTACCTAATGAGTCTGTTTATATAACATTCTTGAGATGACAAAATTATAGAGATTGGGAACACATTAGTGGTTGCAGGAGTTGTAATGGTGTGAGTCAAGGGATGGATGTGACTGAAGAAGTGTAGAATGAGGGAGATCATTGTTGGAATGGAAGAGTTCGTTATCTCAGTTGTGGTAGGGATTACAAAAGCTACACATGAGATAAATTCATATAGAACTCTATATAGACACACACATTAAACCAATATCCATTTCTTTCTTAAAATTGTTTGACTATAGTTGACACATAATGTTATATTAGCTTCAGGTGTACAACGTAGCGATTGAACATCTCCATACATTATACTAAGCTCACCACAAGTATATAGCTACCATCTGTATGTACATACAATACTATTTCAATACCATTGACTATATTTCCTATGCTATACCTTTTATTCCCATGACTTATTCATTCTATAACTTCGAAGCCTGTATCTCCCACTCCCCTTCACCCATTTTTCTCATCCCCCATCCCCCTCCCCTCTAGCAACCATCAGTTTGTTCTCTGTATTTATAGGTCTGATTCTGCTTTTTGTTTGTTTATTCATTTGTTTTTTAGATGCATATATAAGTGAAATCATATGGTATTTGTCTTTCTCTGATTTATTTCACTTAGCATAATACCCTCTATGCCCATCCGTGTTGTCACAAATGGCAAGATCTCATCCTTCTTTATGGCTGCATAATATTCGTGTGTGTGTGTGTGTGTGTGTGTGTGTGTGTGTGTGTGTGTGTGACATCTTTACTTTAGGTAGCTTCCATATCTTGGCTAATGTAAGTAATGCAATAAAGTTGGAGTACAAGTATTTTTTTCAAATTACTATTTTCATTTTTCTCTTACATTTAGGTCTTTAATCCATTTTGAGCTTATATTTGTGTATCATGTTAGAAAGTGATCCAGTTTCATTCTTTTGATGTAGTTGTCCAATTTTCCCAGCCCCATTTATTGAAGATACTTTTTTCCCATTGCATATTATTGCCTTCTTTGTTTTTTATTTTATTTTATTTTATTTTATTTTATTTTATTTTATTTTATTTTATTTTATTTTATTTAAAGATTTTATTTATTTGTTTGAGAGAGCGAGAATGAGAGACAGAGAGCATGAGAGGGAGGAGGGTCAGAGGGAGAAGCAGACTCCCTGCTGAGCAGGGAGCCCGATGCGGGACTCGATCCCGGGACTCCAGGATCATGACCTGAGCCGAAGGCAGTCGCTTAACCAACTGAGCCACCCAGGCGCCCCTTACTGCCTTCTTTGTAATAAATTAATTGGGTTTATTTCTGGGCTCTCTATTCTGATCCATTGATTTGTATGTCTACTTTGGTGCCAGTACCATACTGTTTTGATTACTACAGGTTTGTGGTGTATTTTAAAATCTGGAATTGTGATACCTCCAGTTTTGATCTTTTTTCACAAGATTGCTTTGGCTATTTGCAAGGTCTTTTGTGGTTCCATACAAATTTTAGGATTATTTGTTCTAGCTTTGTGAAAAATGCTGTTGGTATTTTGATAGGGATTGCATTGAATCTGTAGATTGCTTTGGGTAGTATGGACATTTTAACACTATTAACTCTTCCAATCCATGAGCATGGGTATCTTTCATTTGTTTGTGTCATCTTCAATTTCTTTCATCAGTGTTTTATACTTTTCAGAGTACTTTTACAGTACGTTAAAAATCCACGTATAAGTTGACCTGCACGGTTCAAACATGTGTTGTTCAAAGATCAACTATATGTTCAAAGCATGCTTGCAATTTTATGTAGTACTTTACATGGTAATAATAACTTTGAAAAAATAATAACTTTGAAAAATTGCCTTTTGTTAGCAATGTTCATTAGAATTCTGTATTTTTTGTTTTTGTTTTTTCTCGTGGTATGAAAATCAAATGGAATTCTTACAATAGCCACTGTTTATTAGAATTAAAATGGTATATAGCAAGTGAAATGAATTTCAGAAGAAAGGTATTTTGAAGTTCTCCCAGGAGAAAAGAAATCCTTCTAAACTTTGACTTGGATAATACTCTTTAATGGATTCTCACATAAAATTGAATATTTGGAACATTTCCATTTATAATCTCTAATTCACTTAATGGAGCATAAAATGTTTTATACTTATTTTAGAGGTATGATAGGGACAGTGACTACTTCCTTGTTATACATGCATCATCTTCTCTCCACACCTCCTATTTTAAAGTGTTAGGCATTGTTATACCATGCGTCAGTCCAATATGCAGAAATTTTTTGAATCTGTTATTTTACTGCATCAATATCTTTAGAAATGATACACATAAGAATTTTTTATATGTGTCATATCTATGTTTATATGAATACATGGTTATGGAATATTTTTATGTAATGTATAAGAAATAATGAGAAATATGAAAAGTTTTAGGACAGTTCACTCTCCATCTAATATTTATTTTTGCCTCTGAAATACTTATTTCCTTGAGAGCTTTAACTGTTGCCTCACTTACTATTTAAGAATATAATATGCATGGAATTTCATTGAGAATGTTATGGGACTTTTCCATGCTATCGGTTTCTGCCTCAGTTACTATTAAGAGGACGCTAAATTTATTCTTTAAAAACTATTATATAGGGGCACCTGGGTGGCTCAGTCGTTAAGCGTCTGCCTTCGACTGAGGTCATGATCCCAGGGCCTGGGATTGAGCCCCGAATCGGGCTCCCTGCTCAGCGGGAAGCCTGCTTCTTCCTCTCCCACTCCTACTTGTGTTCCCTCTCTCACTGTCTCTTTCTGTCAAACAAATAAAATCTTAAAAAAAAAAAAAACTATTATATAATCATCTATTATCATTAATGTCATCAGTGATAAAGCAAAGATAAAATCCATTTTGAAACAGAAATCTGATCATAGTACTTTCTTGCTTAAAATATCTTGTTATCTTTATCTTTTCATTATTTTAATATAATAATCTAAATTCCAGGCCTTTCATGATCTAGCTTCTACTGACCCTTGGACACACTGGAATGCAGAAATGAAAAATTAGAAACTGGGGTGCCTGGGTGGCTCAGTCGTTAAGCGTCTGCCTTCGGCTCAGCTCATGATCCCAGGGTCCTGTTATCGAGCCCCACATCAGGCTCGCTGCTCAGTGGGAAGCCTGCTTCTCCCTCTCCTACTCCCCCTGCTTGTGTTCCCTCTCTCGCTCTCTCTCTCTCTGTCAAAAAATAAATAAAATCTTTAAAAAAAATTAGAAACCTCTGATTCAACCATTTTTATCGAATTGTGATGGGAGTTACAGTTGAAGAGAATTAGAAAGCAAAACAAAGTATATCAGACAGGAGATTAAAAAATATTATAAATATTTGTAAAACTTTCCCTTTCTGAGTTAGCTCAAAGTAAAATACATCTTTGTTTCCCCAGATATCCCTAACTATAGAAATATCCTAAGGCTTTTCAACCAACATATTTTTTCTTTATCTTTGGACCCAAAGAAGCTAGAATAACTTAGGTAAGGCTTTGGCTGCCATCATTTAGCTATGAAGGATATTTTGTTTTCCTAACAATATGTCTATTTAATTACTAACACAAATGCTAACAAGGGTAGACCCCTTGAAATCATGTTTTTATATATTAAAATGGAAATACTAAAAACTGTATGTGTATATTGTTTTAGGGAATGCTTTACAAAACAAGATACATACAATCTATGATTTACTTATATTAAAATATGCCAGAGTTTAAAGCGTATTTAAAATAATCGAGGTTGCAAGTGTGAAATGGTTAAATCAGGATGAACTTTTACTAAAATTGAGAAAAATGGGGAGATGAGTGAAGAAAGCAAAAGGATGAGGAGGAAGTAGACGAGAGGTAAAGTACATTGATCTGCAAGCGGTGCTCCATATACTTGTGATATTTTAGGTCCTAGAGAAACTTTCTAAAACCTGTCTCTGAGCTCTCTTGTGTCTTTCTAATATAGTAGTTCCTTATTTTTCTCAAGTTAGTTTTAAGTAAAATGTGGTGTAACCAAATTTTTTTAACATAACAAATTGGTAAAACCAGAGGTCAACTTTGTTAGAATAATTCAAAGTAATCCAACTTTTAACATTAACTCAGGATCTGATTGTTTCTTCAACTCCTGCAGAGATACTCTCTTAAATCATCTCATTAATATAAGTGTTATTATGCTATTTGAGCAAAACTATGGAGACAAGAAAAAGTAAGAAGTAACTATGCAATGATGTGGATAACTTGAATACATGATTCATAGATTCAAATTCATTGCCTTGAAGTCACATCTGTATGTGTTTATATATATACATATGTATGTATGTATATATATATATATATATATATATACCATTTGTGTCAACAAAGCAGAAACTTATATTGACTCATAAATAGTGATAAATGAAATTGGTATTATACTGCTGGGCAGTTAACTCTTAATATGTAAGCAGCTCATCGAAATGACAGCAGTTAGTAATGTCATATAGTCAAATATAATTTCAGTTCCTCTGGCTTTAATTTGTTAGCTCCCTGTATCTGTAATCAACACAAAGGCTAAGTTTTTTCTCACTAAAGGAATATTCTGAGAAAAATATCAGAACAGAAATTTAGATTCCTAATAACTATGGTTACCTAGCTCTAGTTGTTCTTGCCTTATACCTTAAGGGTTCTTGCACATTACCTAATAGCTCATGGCCTATGTAATTCTTTTTTAAACCTACTGTTCCTGACCCTCCCTCATTCCCTATCGCTTTCTGTTTGATGATGTATAAATATAAAAATTTTTATTTTATTTTACTTTTTTAAAAGATTTTATTTATTTGACACAGAGAGAGCACAAGCAGGGGGAGTGGCAGACAGAGGGAGAGCAGACTCCCCACTGAGCAGGGAGCCTGATACGGGATTCGATCCCAGGACTCTGGGATCAGGAGCTGAACTGAAGGCAGATGCTTAACTGACTGAGCCACCTAGGCACCCCTAAATATAAAAATTTTTAAAGAGAGTTTCTGTTTACTCTTCAGTTTCCCATGTTTCCATTGTGTCTTCTGAAGTAGGATAAATATTCTGGCCATAGAGTTATGGATAATCTGCCTGTGTGTTTTGGCAATACTGAGGATTGGAGGTGGGATGGAGACCTGGTCACTGTAAGAAGCACAATATGTCTGCATGGTAAAAATGAATGAGAGAGAGAAGACCCAGATCATTAATGGCTGATCAAATGAGGAAAAAGCAGGTGAATATATGATTCTAGATATCATGCATCTGAATTTTGTTTAAAAGTGGTTGGACGTGTGCACATTATATTCAAAAGTGAAGAGAAGGACAGAGTTTGGGCATAACAAGAAAGGAAACTGCACTAAGTTTCTATTTGTTCTGAATTCCATCATTCTGAAATAAGATATGCTATAGTGTAATTAGTGGCTTTAAGGGAATCAGAATCTACCTGCTATAACCAGAATGCACATAAGTATCAGTTAAAATGTAAAGTATAACAAACCATCCAAACCATGTATTTAGTCTACAATTTGCAGACTAGTAATTTGGGGTGACATGTGCTGTTCTTCTAGCCTAGGCCAGTTGACTCATGAATCTGCAATCAATTGATGCTGGTTTATGAAGGATTTGGCTTGGGTAGTTTTAGAATAAGGCCTCTCTCCGTGTTGTTCCTCAACCTCCAGAAGGGTAACCCAGGCTTGTGCGTATATATTGTATGTATATATGTGTGTATGTATATACATATGTATGTGTACATATATATGTATACCTATATACATTCTTGGTGGTAACAGTTCAAACGCAGCAAGGGAAGACAAGCCTGGATATACAACCACTTTTCAAGGTTCTGCTTTTGTCATGTTTGCTACGACACCATTGGCCAAAGCAAATGAAGCCAGCCTAAAAAAGGATGGGGAAAGATTCTACCTTTTTGATGAGAAGAAAATCAATTGCTAGTATGTATACATAGAGGCAGTTTTGTGGCCAGTCTTGCAATCTATGGCAACATAATAGAGACCTCTGGTTAAACTTGGGTGAACAATTAAATTTGACCTGTTCTCTTCCTCTAATGCTATGCATAAAACCAAAACTTCGTTGTCATAAAGGTAAGCCTTACATGAATATTACTTCAGGAGTACTGAGAAATCAGATTAGCCATAGAAAATTTCCTCCACTTGCTTCTTTGTCAAAAGTTAAATCATTTCGAACTATAATTAGGTATAATAATGAACATAAAATAAAATAGGAGTAAATGGAGGAGGGAGAGTCAATATCTTTAATATATCATTCAAAATTAATTAACAGTTTTAGTGCAGTTACAAGCAAAATTGGAATAGCTTGGCAAACTCCTTAGAATCATCAGGAAAAGAACTTGCAAGAACGTTATAGGCAATTTCCCAGACATATTTCCCATTCAGTGGAGGGACATAAAAGGGGGGAAAAAAGACACTTACTTAGATAAGACAGAAAAAATTCCTTTGAACTTATGCACTTATTTTATTAGAAATGTTAAGCTAACTGTGCATCTGAGCAAATAAACTGCCTGCTTTTCCTTTTGTATTCAGGGTCCCAAGACACTGGGGTGAAGTTGGTTTGTTTTTGTTTTTGTTTTTGTTTAAACCAAGTTCAAAATAATGTCCCTGTTCTAGTCCAGTTCTGCAAATCAAAAATCTTATATACAAAGCAGAAATAGATAAGAGGTGGTTCCAAAGCTGGAATATCCCCAATACATTATAAGTATGTTGTATTTTTTAACTCCAAAATAATCTTCAAACTAGTAAGAATAAAAGAAAGTGAAAAAATTTAATTTGACTGTTGGCAATAGATTTAAACAGGTTTGTTGATTGAAAAGACTGCATTACTCATTCCAGGAAATGTTTGCTTATTTTTTTTAATTCTGTTAACTACAGATGGCCTGTATGAACTAAACTTCGACAAACTCAACTGAGACAGTGACTCATAAATATTCACTTCTATAACTGTGTTCTCTAGATATCATCCTTTATTTCACTGGATTTTATGAAAATTCATTTAGACATTTCTAGACTATTTTCCTTTAGACAGAATTTTGGGAGAAAGATCTGACTATTTTGCTACACAAGGGGAAATTTTTTTTCTGGGAAAAAATTACTCTTAAAGGTTACATAAAAGACCCTAGAAGTCATTTACATTTTATTGATAGTGACTTTAAGTTGCTTTGATTTATTTCTTGAGCGTATGTCTCTGGAGGCAGGCTGGATTAAGTACATCCCTCCTCGTGTGAAATAACCACATCATTAAAATAAAATGTCTGTCTAATCTCAGAACCAAATGATAAGCAAACTGCACAATGTACATGGCATGACTGACACCATTTTGATTTAGGATTTTTTGACTTTACAATGGTGCAAAAACAATACTCACTCAGTAGAAACTGTACTTTGAATTTTGAATTTTGAATTTTTTCCCAGGCTAGGCATATGCGGTATGATTCTGGGCAACGTCAGCAAGCCACACTTCCCAGTCAGCCACAAGATCATGAGATTAAACAACCAATATGCTTACAACCATTCTGTTACCCCTACAACCATTCTATTTTTTCACTTTCAGTACAGTATTCAATAAATTACATGAGCTATTCAACACTTTATTATAAAATAGGCTTTGTGTTAGAATTTTGCCCAACTGAAGGTAATGTGAGTTTGTTGCATACTTAAGGCAGGCCAGGCTAAGCTATAATGTATTTAGTGCATTTTGAACTTAGGATGGGTTTATTGGGATGTAACTCCGTGGTAAGTGAAAGATCTACATTGTGATTGAGGAGCTAATTTTTAAATTTTATTATTTTAAATCAATTTAAATATAAGTAGTCACATGAGGCGAGTAGCTACCTATGTGGCTAGGGGCTACTTGGTCAAAATATTTTAATTTGAACAACGATTTTTACTCTGTTGAAGATACTAAGCATATAACTATGAAGGAAAACATTCTTAAAATTTATGCTGGCATTAAATTCATAGAATCAACAGACTGCAAGCATCAGTATGAAACCATTTCTATTCAGACTCTTACTTTTAAATATCACTATATAGTTTTTTAGAAAAAATACATTTGACTTAAAATTCCCAGTAATCGCTTGAAAAATCTCAGGAATCACCATTCCCAGTATTTTCCTAGCACATTGTAGGTATTCAATCAATATACAGGTTTCCCCCCTGATCTTTGAAAGTAGAGAGTTCTTATGAAAACTTTTGTAAGCCAAAAGGGCATAAAGCAAAGAAACAACTACTGTTAATTTACATTGAAAAATTTTCAAGTACTTGATGTGCTCAGGAACTTCTGCTTTTAGTGAAGTATGACTTGGAAAAATTTGTATAAAGCATTCAACAAAAGCTTTCAGATGCTCTGATTCTTTGAATGCACAATTCAACCTTAGACCAATTTACTTGGTGGGGGGGATCCACCACTATTGCTCTTATCAAGCCTTGAAATATAAGCCTCCAGCTAAATCATTTCCTGCTCATTCACAGGAAGGCCTGGGAGAATTTCCGGCCTTCTGTTTCCTCTGTGAGGGTTTTTTTTTTTTCTTTCTTTCTTTCTTTCTCCCCCCGGGGGTCTATCTGCTTTGTTTAATAACTAGGGTATAACCATGGGAGGGAAGGAAACCTCTTGGCAGCCAATCAAGTTCTCTTAGTGGGGTTGTGAATGGCCAAGTAAACATTTCAAAATAGATAGCTATATTAACCAGTTTTATTTACTCATCTCCCTGTTGGTCTTCAAGCCATTCTAATTACATTTCCCCTTCCAATTCTCTACTTAATCATTGCTGATAACAAAAAGTCTTCTATGAGAGTTAACGTGACAGTTTTTATTCTCAAATTTACTTGGTCTCTGAGAACTGTTCCACACTGTCACTCACTTACTATGTTTACCACTCTTCTGCCTGAGCCCATGGCATGGCCGTCCTGTTTTCAGCCTAATCCTTTGTTCATTCTCAATCTCCTTTCAGCATCCTTTAATTTTTGTATAAATTGTTGCCTAAGTCTTAGGGTTTTTTTCTTTTTTCTTTTCACTCTATATTTTCTCCTTAAGTACTTTTCCCAATGCACATGATGTCATGTATTGCCTTATGAAGATAATTTTCATGTTTATATTTTCAGCCTGATTTCTTCCCTGATATACAGACCTTTAAACTAGCTTCTCAGGTAATATTTTGAACAGATGACTGAAAAACACCTTGTAATCAGTAAGTTCCCAGAAAAAATCATATTTCTTTCCAAACACAAATTTTTACTTCTGTGTTCCAATCCTGTGAATGCCATCACCATCCCTCCCAGTCATTCAAGGCAAAGAGTAAAAAGTCACCCTTCATACCTTCTGTACTCCCCACTCTCCATTTTCAATCTCTGACAGTTTTACCTCTAATTCATTCACTTCACATTTTCTCTGACAGAACCTTCTCTTAAAATGGCGTCACCATTTTTCCATATAGATCCGATAGCCTCTTACCCATCTTTCTACACTAAAGCATGCTTCCCTTCAGTCTTTTTGTCATGTAACATGCAATGAAATTGCAAATCTGATCATGTTACCTGTTTTAAGCATTCAGTGGTTTCCAGTAGCCATAAGGTGATCCAAATATTTAAAATTATCTACAAGTTCTGCAGAATCTGGTCATTACTTTCATTTTTTTTTTTTTTTTTTGTCATTACTTTCTTACCTAGGGTTATTTTGTATTGTCAGACTTTTAAACACACTGTATAACCCATTCTGAATCATGCTCTGGAGGAACTGTTCACATTGTATTTGTCTTTCTTTCTTTCTTTCTTTCTTTCTTTCTTTCTTTCTTTCTTTCTTTCTTTCTTTTTTAAGATTTATTTATTTATTTGAGAGAGAGAATGTGTGGGCACATGAGGTGGGGGAGGGGCAGAGGGAGAGCATTTTCAGGCAGATTCACGGCTGAGGGCAGAGTCCAACTTGGGGCTCTATCTCATGACCCATGAGATCATGCCCTGAGCCAAAAACAAGAGTTGGAGGCTTAACCAGCTGAGCCACCCAGGTGCCCACACTTCCTTCTTTCTTAGCAAAACTCAGTTGGCCTTTTTCTGTTTGTTAGTTTAGGAAGTTTGAAGTTGAATGCCAAGTTTGACAATGCAGATGAGCTAGAGGGGTATTGGGAGTCAGTGAGACAATCTCCAAAATAATTGCAGGGAAACTTGATTTTAACTATATGTATTTATATGAATATAATATATTATGCATGTATATCATATCAGTATTTTTTTTCTGGGAGGTAAACATCATTATTCTAAATGATTTTTTAATAAGTGAAATCACAGGACATGGAACACTATGAACTTACACCTAAAGATAATATTTCCTACTGATATACCATATAATAAATTCACTAACTTTAGGTAGTAAAGTACTAAGTATACTAGCAGGAATTTCTAATGATAAGTTTAAGAAAATTGATGCTATAAATATTACCTATTTAACACTGAGATTATTGTTGTGCTGAAGTGAAATCATAAGCTATATATGTATAAGAGAAATTATTGTGTTGAATGTGATATAATAAACCCTTTTTTAAAAAACTTAAATATACATCTTAGGCTATGCTGAAATCTGAGAAATGACTGGAAAATGTAGTTTTAACAGAAGGCAGGTTCTGATTTCCAAGAGTCATTGGAAACTACATCCTGCATGATCTAGATCTGATCCTTAGGTTTGTCAGCTTTGGCCCCAATTTTTTTTTTTTTTTTTTGGCACTAATTTTTTGCTACAACACAACCCAGTTTAATTCCAGCTACAAACCTATTGTGTGTTGCAGGTGCATAGCTCAGTGTGGCTGGAGAAGAATGATTAACTACATGATTTTTAAATTCATGCCCACTAAGGTTAAATGAGAGTGAACTTCGAATGCTGCCCAGAAACCATGTAATATGTATCTGGTACAACCTTTCTGCCATTTTCCCTTATCTTCTCACCACTTCTCAAATTCCTCACACCTCCTTCCTATCTTCAGTCATACCTGTTGTCTATGTTTTCGATTTTTCTGGCAAAAGAAGAAGCAATAGGGAGTTATTCCATAGACCAGCAGGACCAAGCAGCATTTGTGACACATATCCCACTTTAGCTATATAAATGGCCTTATAAATGGCTTCGGCTCCTGTCTGAGCCAAGTCTTTTGTGTATTAGATTCTGTCTACTCTCATCTTCTCAAGACCATGGCTCCAACAGTTCTCTCTCTCTCTCCCTGCATCCTTCTTGGTTTATTTCTTTTTCTCAGCAACACATTTATTTGCAAATCCTATGAAAAAAGTGCATTCAAATTAATCCAGAATTCAGCCACTGCTCAGCACCACCGTGGCCACCACCCTGATGTAAGCCATCATTATCATCTCTCATCTGGATGATAAAAAACACACTCCTGGGCGCCTGGGTGGCTCAGTTGGTTGGGCGACTGCCTTCGGCTCAGGTCATGATCCTGGAGTCCCAGGATCGAGTCCCGCATCGGGCTCCCTGCTCGGCGGGGAGTCTGCTTCTCCCTCTGACCCTCCTCCCTCTCATGCTCTCTGTCTCTCATTCTCTCTCTCCCAAATAAATAAATCTTTAAAAAAAAAAAAACACACTCCTTACTTGCATCCCTGCTTCAGCCCTCATCAGTTTAATCTCAAACCAGAGCCAGATTCTTTTAAAATGTAAGTCAAATCATGTTAAACATGTTGGCAAAATCCTCTAGTGGTTTTCTAACTCACTGAAAGAATCAGCTCAGTGGCTGATAATGCCCAGCATTGTTTCCTTGTTAACTCTCCAAATTCATATCCTGTTACTCATATTGTCTTCATATTTTTTTCATAATCATTAGCCTCTCTGCTGTTTCTGAAGCATGCCAAGAATTCTTTCACCCCAAGGTCATTTAATTTGCTATTCCCTCTTTCTATAAATCCCTTAACTCACTTTCTTACTCCCTTCAGGTCTTTACGTATATTCTACTTTCTCAATGAGACCTTCTGTGCATTCCTCTTTAAAATTGCAGCCTCTACTCCTTAATACTCAGTATCCCTCTACCTGCTTAATTTTTCCCCGAGCAGTCATGGCCATCTACTGTAGTTTATATTTTACTTGTTTTTATGCTGTCCATTTTCTTTGCAATGCAAACTCTAGGAAAGCAGAGATTTGCTTTTTCTTTTGTTTACTACCAAGGCCCTAGTACTTAGAATAATGGTTGGTAAATAGAAAGTGCTAATAAAAGTATGTAAATTGAAAACGTACTTTTAGGAATCCATGCATTTAAAACATGTCTGGTGAAGAAGATACAAAATTCAGCCAAAAGTCACTTAGTCTTTAGTAGATCCCACCTTTTACATTCTCCTGAGATAGGATAGGAACCTTTAATCTCTACATTCTAAGTCAAATACAGACTAAAATAAGAGCTACCCTGAGAACTATAATTCTTGGCCATGGATGTGACATTGGAACCTCAACCTTTCACTCTAAGCTAACTAGGAATAACTTTCTCATGCCCTTCTCACAATAAACTTTCTTATTTGCAGTCTCAGATGACAAACTAGACATGGAAATATTATACTTGGCTTTTGTCTCTGGGTATGCGCCTCCAGGCCAGACTAAGAAATACTGGTTGTTAAGGTAGTACTACTTTAGCTACAGCTGTATTTGTTTTAGAGATAATTAGTTTTCCATCTGGCATTTGAGAGAGTGTTACATTTGCTTTAGGGAGAAAACAAAGAAACTATCACAATTGTGTAACCAAGCAAATTCTTCCAATGTGCACAGTGTAGCAATGACATATAGCACTTACTGTATAGTGTCTTAGCAGTTAAAGTGATAAATGGGTAAACTAACTCTGTGTATATGTGCAGAGATCTGTGCAGAAAGATCTCAGCAAACAGCTATTCCTGTAGTTGGCAGCCTGCTTCATTGTGCATTAATTTACTGTGCTTATCAATTGGGTGAATCCTGAATTCAATTTGAAAACTAATTTAACACGTATGAATTTATAATGAACAACTTAAAGTGATAAGATGCTTACCTATTTAGGTGGAAGTAAGAGCTGTAGAAAATGAAAGGCATAAATTCTAATCACATCTTTCAAGAATAAAATGCAGTATGGCTTGCAGAGTTATTAAGCCACACATATGTAAATGCACCAACAAATGTGTGCAAGAAGGCTGTGATACTCATGGTACTCTTGTTAAAAATAAAGCTGTTAATAATTGCTTATGAAAAATGTATCTATGATAGAATAGCAATAATGTTATCCAAATTATTGAGAAACCCTTGTAGGAGGAAAAGGCCAGATAACAAAGGCTGTCAGTGTTGGCAGATGGAACATTATTATATGCTGCAATAGGTTTATCTTTCCTGCCTGTTTCATCATGTGGCATTTCAATAACTCACTACCAAAAGGAAGCTTTACTATGTATCTTCAGTCAGACATTCTCATAATAACTAGAGCAGTAAGTATGCACCCTAATGTTGAATCTAGTTTGTTCCAGCTGATACTTCAAAACAAGGTTCTTAGATATTCCCAAATGGAGGCAAACAAGAAAAGGTAATAAATTCATAACCATCACTTCTGTTTGAATAATCATGATACATTTCAGAGCCATTAGAAAGACCGACAAGAAAGCTTTCTTCTGATGTTTCAGTTTCAGGTTTCAGTTCCGAATTGCATCGCCAATAATGCTTGGAAGGGTTGTCACACAAATCCTAAAGTAAAACAAAGAGTAGGCAAACAGGAGTAGAAAATAATGGTAAACTAACATAACAAAGAAGATCATTGTATATATTTTCCATTGCTCATTCATTTAGAGGTTATAGTTCTAATACTCTGTACTAGGATAAATCTGAACTCTTCACCTGAAGTAAAATTTCAAGGACTTTTTCTGTTAAATTAGTTTTCAATACTTAGGGAGTAATCTAAAGAGAAGATTTGAAAATTTTTAATAATAAAATAAAGGTTCAAATAAAAATATTACAACCAAAACTAATGTGAGATGTAGTGCTTTCATATAAGTATATTAATGCAGTATTGCCAAAACTGCTCTTATCGCATTTGAAACAATGAATAACTACATGATTCTCAATTTAATAAATATACTCAAAACATTAGGTCAGTGAGGAAGTGCCCTGTGTGCTGGGACAAATCTGTCTAAGTCTTCCATATATTTTTCGAACACAATTAAAAAAAACTAACATTCATTCCACTACATGGTTGGCAGTTTTGATGTTTTCTTTTCCAAAACTTCCGAACTTAAAAATATGGCCATGCTAAATGAAAAACTCAATAGCATGTGTTTCCATTTGGTCCAATTATTAAGTGCAAAGTAGGATAAGATCAGGATCCTGCATAATGTTAGATTAATTAGAGAGTAAGTGGAAAATTAGACTTTAAAATTTTAATAAAAATTATCACATTGATTTTAATGAGGAAGGCATTCCAAAATCTTAACAAATGTTCTTAATTATTTGAATTTCATTAAAAAAATATTCTTACTCATTCAGTAGCATAATTCAATTATTCCAAAATAATATAATCTTTTTTTTTTTTTTAAAGATTTTATTTATTTATTTGAGACAGAGAGAATGAGAGACAGAGAGCATGAGAGGGAGGAGGGTCAGAGGGAGAAGCAGACTCCCCGCCGAGCAGGGAGCCCGATGCGGGACTCAATCCTGGGACTCCAGGATCATGACCTGAGCCGAAGGCAGTCGCTTAACCAACTGAGCCACCCTGGCGCCCCCAAAATAATATAATCTTTGTTTTTAGTGAAATGAAAGTACTAAAGGCTAGTTTCTGAAAACTTTGTCTATTTAGCTAACACTTTACTGAAGACAGACTGTTTTGTTATAACTGGTAACAGCACACTGTGGAGAGACAGGAAGTCTTTGTTGTAATTTCAGAAGTCTAATCATGAGTTATTGCAGGTTGCATTAAGACTAAGAGCTGTAGTTGCATCATGATGTTATTTCACAGGAGGAAGGGCACTCTACACAGCTAAGAAGTGGTCAGATTTTCCACAATTGGATAGATCTTTTGAAACTCAATATATCAAAACAAAACAAAACAAAACAAAACGCCTTTGCTATTATCCTTTTCCCATTGCAATTAAATATTTCTACCTTGTCTGACTACTGTTTGTTTCAGAAATCATTCACTTGCCCAAGTGAGAAAAACCTACTACTTCTACCTGCCACATACATGGTCCTCCCATTCAAATCACCTCATTTTTCTTCTCATTTGTATTGCCCACTTCTTTATAGCCACTATATCTACTTTAGTTCAGACCAGTGGCTGTCTCATCATTTCTCCTTTAGTTGGCTGTAATAGCCACCTAAATGTTTTTATTTCCTTTTAATCTCTAACCAAAGTCACCTTGATAAAGCACAAATATGAGTCTGTTCCTATACTAATTAAAAATCTTCAATGGCTCTGCATTCAAACATAGGGTAAAATCAGAAGTCCCTAGGGTAACATATAAGCAAACATTCACCTGTTCCCTCCTAGATCTCTACCCTCATCAGTTGGCAGAATTGCTGACCCCCAGAATTATACCTCCCAGACATGCTGAATTATTTACAGTTGTCCAAAACAACTTTCTTTTCTCTGGGTCTTTATATCTGTTCTCTTTTTCTGGAAGATTCAGTTTTTCATTTTATTAGTACTTAACCTTTGTACATCAATAACTTTTCCAGGTAGCAGTTTTGTTATCCCTCCAAAAATGAATCAGAATCCTTGGAAAGTTTAAATATATGGAAATAAATAAATAAATAGGAAGTTTAAATATACTCTATATGAATTATATTGTAGTTGTGTTTTGACCTGTTTTTTTTTTTTTTCTTAAATTGTTAACTCTTTCAAAGAATAAATGTTGTGTTGTTCCATTACCTAGCATATCACAGTTTCCTAATACTTGTTTACTGAACAGTTTAGGGTAGCTTCATCCACTAATACTGGCTACCATTTATTTATGCCTATTATGTATGTTGCATCTAGCATTTTAAAGCTATCAGTCCATACATTAAAGTTTACATATGATTTGGCATCATTTATTTTTTGTCTATTACAACTCTTTAATGTTAAAATCATTTATTTTGCTATTTTTATAGATTAGTACAGGTTGAGAGAGTGTGCATAATATGCTGAAATTAGGGAGTCACTAAGTAACAAAATCAGAAGGTCCTTTAGGTTATATTATTTTAAATACTAAGCAATTTCTATTCTAACTCTAGTCTTCTTTATAGTCCCCCACTAAGTTTGCAATGCAGAAAAGTTTAGATACTTAAACAATTTTGAATATTTGGACTATGATAAATACATAGTTGGATGAATGAATGAGAAAATTCATAGCATTTAAATTAAATTCTGCTCATATATCCTATCATTATATCAGCTTTAAAGGAGATAATTCTAGGGGCACCTGGCTGGCTCAGTTGGTAGAGTGTGTGACTCTTGATCTCAGGGTCATGAGTTTGAGCCCCACGTTGGGTATAGAGATTATTCAAAAAATAAAATCTTAAAAAAAAAAGGAGATAATTCTAAACAGCATTTCAGAATTGCATCTCCTTACTATCTAAAGTAGTAGCTACTGTTAGAATAAAAATTATTTCCAATGTGAGCCAGCTACTTCCATGTCAAAATTTTATAAGGTTGCAAATTTATTTTCATAGGAAGCCAATTTATTTTGTTATAATTAATTGGGAATTATACACAGGAGTTGTTAAAAATTACAGTGTCATCTTGTCAAAACAAATGGGGAAACATTATATGTAAATATGTGTATTTTCCTATATTTCCACTTGAGTATAAATATGCATTCATATTTATATTTATGTGATCACATCTGCTTAAATACAGTTTTGAATTTCATTTTTAATTTTTTGTATGTAAATGTTAATTTTAAACTGTTTCAAGTGTGCATGTGCATAAAGTAATTAAACCCATGATAGGTAGAAAAGAAAAATAAAACAGGTTAAATGAACGGAACAGGAAATCTCTGCTGAATAGAATCACTACCTGACATTCAAGAAACATATTAAAGACTAGGTTACCTGGTTAAGGCATCTGGATGTTATACTTCTTCCCAATTCTACTTAATCTATGCTCAGTAAAATTTAAGGATGCTATCTAGCTGACAGAAATCACACAGCTTGGCATTTAACTTACAAACACACATGGTAGATGATAAAATATAGCATGGAGATAGCATGTTAAATAGAAATTAAATGCAAATGGAAAAACAAAACTATACCAAAGTTATGAATTTCCTCTGTTGACCCCTAAGAAATTATATTCCTCACTGCATATGTTTCAGGAAGCACAGATGAAAATAATAAAATAATCTGTTATTTGAATAAACACGGCAAATGTAAGAGATGCTATGGCATCTGAATACTTTAAGCAACTGTAGATCTGCTAATTTGTAATGCAAAGTTCTCAATCAGATTTTTAAAGAATGAGTGAGAATTCAGTAAAACCTCAAAATGTCTAGGTCTGAGAAAATTTCAGTAGAAGACTTCATCCTCTTCACAAACACCCACACACCCACACCCACACCCACACCCACACCCACACCCACACACACAAAACCATCACCACAGCAAAGGACACAAGGAAACTCTGAAATGTGTTGGATAAGTCTACTCCCTTGATTGTGCTGGTATTTTCACAGGTGTTTGCACACTTGCAGGTCTTTGTATATTGATTATACCTCAATAAAACTATTTTTTTTAAAGATTTTATTTATTTATTTGAGAGAGAGAGAATGAGAGAGAGCACATGAGAGGGGGGAGGGTCAGAGGGGGAAGCAGACTCCCCGCCGAGCAGGGAGCCCGATGCGGGACTCGATCCCGGGACTCCAGGACCATGACCTGAGCTGAAGGCAGTCGCTTAACCAACTGAGCCACCCAGGCGCCCTCAATAAAACTATTTAATTTTAGCAGAAAACAAAGTCCTTTAGAGATACAGATGTTCTTATGTTTGCTCAGTAAAATTTAATTGATTCTCTGCTTTGGGAAAGGCACTGTGCTGATTTTTACAGGTATGTGCTAGGGCTCATGGATCTGCTTTATGATTAGCATTTCAATACATATTTTAAAGATACATTTGAATATGCACCTTGCTTTTTCTTATGTTTATTCTTTCAGAAAATCATAATATTAGTCATAATATTAGTAGGCCAGAGCCTACATTAAATTTAGGGCAAAATGGCTTGATGTGAATATGAAAGGATATGTAGACACCATAAAATGAAGTCAACAAAGTCAGGAAAAGAGAGTTCATGTAGGGTGGTTGATAGTTATGAATGCATGGAGGTGAAGCAAACGGAGGGGAGAGAAGAGATTCCTTGGTTTGCATAATTATTCAGTCCCAGATAATTTTGGAGGTCATGTTTCAGTACATAAATTGAAGACAAAGGGACAGTTATTTTCTGTAAGGAAGTAGAACTGACAGGAAAATATTTAGCTTTCAGTTTCTTGTTGATAGGACTGGTGCAAACAATAAACTGACAGAGTGTGAATCTCCCAGTATTCCTTGGTTATGTCTTCACATTGGTAGTTTGATATCACCATTGTGGGAGTATTTACATCACAGAAATTTACAGATGAGATAAATCAGGACTTCCTGTGCTTTCTCTGGAGAGGCATTATTAAATTTTGCCCACACACCACTGCTCATTCCTTTAATGATTTTTTTTTTAAGATTTTATTTATTTATTTGAGAGAGAGAGAATGAGAGACAGATAGCAAGAGAGGGAAGAGGGTCAGAGGGAGAAGCAGACTCCCTGCCGAGCAGGGAGCCCGATGCGGGACTTGATCCTGGGACTCCAGGATCATGACCTGAGCCGAAGGCAGTCGCTTAACCAACTGAGCCACCCAGGCGCCCTCCTTTAATGATTTGATCGCAACATAGGCATATGTGTGTGTGTGTGTGTGCAGAGTGTGCTAGTACAATCATTTCTGCCTATTTTTGAAATATATAGAAATGACAATCTTCTGAGAATTGCTGAAATCACTTGAAGGTTGGTATTTAAATGCAACTATGTTATTTTATATAACTGTAGTTGTCACTGTTCTCTAATGTCCTATTATATGGATGTACCACAATCAGTATCTTAATTATCAAGTCCATGATATTTGGATTGTTTCCCATTTCTCATTACTGTTAACAATGCTAGACACATTTTTGTATCGATTTCTTGCTTTGAATATATGACATTTTCTCTTGCATGTATAACTGGAAGTAGAATGACTCCTATTAGAGTTTTTTAAATAATGCCAATTTTTGTCCAAAGCAGTTCTAACAATTTACATGCCCGCCAGAAAAGAAATGACTCCTATTCTTTCTATATTTTTATTATTATCATAGATCTTAATTCTTTCCACGTGAAGCAAGCTGGCTGGATCTGAGCACCCAGAGGGGGTCCTTCAGGACCAGCCAAGTGGGTCCTTGGCTTTGCACAGGACAGAAATCAAACATGAGCCAAGAGGAAGTGAGGGCAGAGTTTATTGAATAGTCTAAGTGTTAGAGTATAGCAGGCGGAGTGTCTTGGAGACTCAGAAAGGAAAGGAGAGATTGAGGTCTGTAGTTTTTATGGAGCACAGTGTTCAGGTATTTGTGTCCTCTCAGACATCCAGGAACTGGTCAAAATAAGGATGAGTGCTCAAGTGTCTTCCATGTCACTTTTGCCCTGGAACCAGGGGTCTTGGCGTCAAGGGGTCTGGAGTCAGTCATCTTAGAAAACATACATGACGACCTCTCCTGGTCACTCCTTAGATGTTACTTGTTGTGCTAGAAGACTCCAAAAGAAACCATTAACTCCTTGACCTTTACAAGGAGGAAATACATTAAGGGATGTGGTGTAGGCCCTAGCAAGAATAGAGGCAGCAGAAAAACAGTCTTTTAATGAGGCTTGTGATCCTCTTTGGGTGGAGATAATGAGGTAAAGGTAATTGTCGGTCATTCTAGAGGTCCATCTGCACAGAAGAAAGCAGGGAGAGTTATGTTCACACTGGTTGGGTGGTCTGGGTCAGCAGGAGGTCCTGTCAGGGCAGTTGCTATCACTTGAGGGGTGGGCTAGAAAGAAGAGCTTAGGGAAAAACGTGGGACAAAGGTCTCTGAGTACAAGCAGGTAGGCAGTAAAGGTCAGGGCTGGGGGTCTAGTTGGTGACAGTTTTATTTAAACTTTATTATTTTTCTGTTTCTTGATTAAATATATATAAATAGCATATGTATACTGATCTTTTTACAACACTTTGCTAAACTTTCAAATTAATTTTATTTGTCAATAAATTCATTTGGATTTTCTGTGGAGACAATCATATTATCTACTAATAATTACAATTTCCTTTTCTGCTTCTCACTTCTGTAACCTATTATTAATGTTTGTTAAGTAGTTCTGTGCAGCTTTAAAACCTTGCCTGGAAGGAGTCATTTTAGAATCACTTAAAAAGTACAGGTTTTAGGGGTGACCAGGTGGCTCAGTTGGTTGAGCGTCTGGCTCGTGATTTCCACTCAGGTCGCAATCTCATGGGTCCTGGGATGGAGCCCAGCATCAGGCTCTGCACTCAGCAGGGAGTCTGCTTGAGATTCTCTCTCCCTTTGCCCTTCCCCCAGGCGCGCGTGTGTGTGTGTGGGGGGGGGGGGCGTGCTCTCTTTCTCTCACATAAATGGATGAATATTTAAGAAAAAATAGTACAGGTTTTATAGTCTGAAACAGTTCTAAAATTTTAGTGTGCATCAGCCCCACCTGAAAGTTTGTTAAAATGCAGATTGCAGGACTCTACCCCCAATGTGTTTGATTCTAATATGTTAGTTTTAAAATGATGCTTGAGAATTTGCACATCTAGTTTTCAGATGTGCAGGATTCTGGCAAGTTTCCAGATAATGCAGATGATCCTGGTCTAGGGATCACGGTTGGAGAAACACTTGTCTAGAGACAGAATGGAAACTCAAATGTATCACTTAGAAATTCTGTGACTTTGGGGCGCCTGGGTGGCTCAGTCGGTTAAATGTCCAACTCTTGATCTCCACTCAGGTCTCAATTTCAGGGTCGTGAGTTCAAGCCTTGCATTGGGCTCCATGCTGGCCATGGAGCCTACTTAATAAAAAAAGAAAGAGAGAGAGAGAGGAATGAAGGGAGGGACAGAAGGAAGGAGGGAGAAATGCTGTGACTTTATTGAAGTAACTTCACATACCAGATACTCAGTTGCCTATGCTTTAAAATAGAGATAATATTTTATATTTGTGATTTCTATAAATTTCTATTAATTAATGGAGCATTATTAAATACTTATCCTAGTATTTGTACAAAATACACTGCGCCCATAAGAATTACCAAATGGGCTAAATGAATTGCATAGATGGTTCTACAGGGATTTTATAAGAATTCTAAATCGAGTCAAGGATTACGATCTCTGATATGAAAATGCATTCTATCCTGACCTTAGCTAAAACAGATTTCTTTGATAAAGTTTTGGGGATAGATGAAAGTAAGAGTTAACCCAATATCCACAATAATCAAAGGATAATGTATAATTTTTGTGTGATTATTTATATTGAAGATAATAAAAGAGGACTTCAGCTGTCTCCATTTTGACCTCAGACTTTCTAGTTGGGTTCTTCTTTCCAGTTTATCTCTTGGCTTAGGCAGAAGACCCTGAGGGCAAAGCATCTCCTGATGGGAACTAGAACTACCCCCTCAAACAGTAAGGACTGCCCTGAGCCAACAAGATCCTGCCCATAATTGACTCCAAGACAATGATCCATTTCACCTTCATTGTCTGCCTCCACCTACCCACCCATCTTTGCCCCACATTTTCCTTATGTAAACCTGGAAGTATTTTTGGCACTTTGGAGATAGTCTTTGAGACTCTTCTTCCTGATGTCGGCCTCACTGAAATAAATTCCTTTTTTCACCACCACTTGTTTCACTGACAAATCTGTCAGTGGCGAGTGGCCTTGCCAGGTCCTCTTGCACCCCTGTACCTCGGCTACACTAAGTCACAGTTACCTGGACCTTAAAATGATGAATTTAAGCACATAGCTTACAAGTGCTCTTGCAACAACTGAGTTTATCATTTCTCATCAACCCTCAAATCCATTAAAAACACATTGAAAATAGCCTGTAGGTTGCATGCCGGCTATTGCATCTTTTCTGCTAGAAATCACCAGATTTAAAATCATATGAAACATAGATTTTGCCTAATTTCCCTCTTGAGATTGGAAAGTATAATTGTCCAATTTATCACAAACATCAAGAGAACTGATTGACTAAAACAAAACAAAACAAAACCTAGATCTATATATCTTTCTAAAAGAGATGGAGAGGGTTTCATTTTTGTATCATCCAAGTATGTGTATGGATAGACAGGCTAGAATCACCCTATTACTTTATGAAACTTGTCTAATTAAATTTTAGCCCTCTCACTTCAGGATAGAAGTTCATTTTTTGTTTGATCATTCTGCTTACATAGGTGGTAAATCATCAAGCTAGCAGAATAACAAACCATTGGAAAATAGCTGTTCTATTTACTGGATTAGAGCAAAATGCTGTAAACGTAATTAAATTGCTGTATATTTCAGGAGCTATTAATTATAAAGATAATAAAAATAATGCCACTATCATGGTACTCCATGGATGTATACTGATTTATTTCTTGAGGAAACATATGCTTTTATTGAACAAGATCACCCATGATCCTGATCTGAGAATATTCTTTGATTCAATAAAAAGTAAGAATTGTCATCTGTACTAGCCCCATTATGAGTTTCTTGCATCTGATAAATAATTAATTCACTATCTTCAAAATGTATCCTACTCCTCAAGAATTCTTGCAAAAGTATACTAACACACATTTCATTTGTAAGATGTAGTAGCATTTAATAAATTAATCAAGTTGTCTTAACAACAAAACAACAAAAGTTATGCTAAGAAGGCAGCAAACCTTTCCAGCAAATCTTCCTTTCCTCAATGTATGTATAATTATATTTTAAAGGAAAGAAGTTAAGAACTATGTACTCTTTTATTTCTACCTCTTGTCTTTCCTTTATTTAAAACATTAAAATATAATCTAGATATATCTGAACCTGACCTCACATCACATTTTGAGGAAAAATTAAACGTTTGAAAAGAAAGATCACTTGCTGGATCTATTGGACTTTTTTTTTTTTCTTTCCTTCTCTTAATTTTTTTTTTTTTTTTTTTTTTTAGAGTGGGGCAAACTAGGGATTTTTATACTTGGCATGGATATTTGTTTGTTTTTACCCACTCACCACTTTGGCTAAGAACTTTCTTTTCTTCAGAGAACATTAGTTATTCTTTCCTTTTCTCATTTTATACACACCCAGAAATGTGGCATGATCATAAAATAATTATGAATTAGAAAGCTATCATTGGCCTTCAGTCACAGATTTATCTTAAAAAGATCCATATTATTTGGAAGCCTCTAATTAGGAGTAAGATGTTAGATGTTTTCCTTAGACTATGATTTATTTTTAACCTTGAGTCTTTGATCTGACTATAATTTTATGTTTAACTTCGAGTCTTTGATCTGAATATCAGAAAGAAGGTGAACACTGAAGTTTTATATAATATTTCATTTTCAAACGATCAATGAAATTATAAATGAAATCTGTCTTATCAGAGGTTAAAAATCAGGGTAGTGATTTTTCATTCTGCTTAGAAAATATATAAAATAAAACTTTAAATTCTAATGCTCTACATCATTAGTTCACATTAAAATTAAATGACATGGATAACAAACAATAAGTTAGTAAAAATCAACAAATACTTGCCTATTTTGGTATTATGTTCACATCAAAATAGAGATGATTTTTATTAAATGTGTTAGTATTTTATGGTTTTTAAAAAAATCAAGTGGCATCTTATAGTATCAGTCATACGGTAATTGATACACAACATCACTTTTTATAAAAACTGTATTATATTTACGTACTTTGAAAGACTGATTATTTACATAAATAATAAGGTGAATCTGTATTTAAAATAAGATGCTTGTCATACTTCAAGTTTTTTTGTACTCTAAAAATAGCTGTTAAATATTTCACTTTTTTCAGAAAGTCTCAACTGTAATATGCTAATAGCTTCCTGTGAGCATTACCCTCCAAAAGTTGACGTATAGAGAAAAAATCCCTAATTCCTGTTTCCTTTTAGGCATTAGTTAGCTCTGTGCCTAACTTTATGGCAACAAGAAGGTGCTGGTACCTAGAGAACTAGAACATTAGAAGTATCAACTTAATCCTTTAAGGGATACATCCCTGTTCTAAGCAGCCTATATTAAGTAAACCTTGTGGAAGAACAAGATCTTTCTGAGATTCAAAGGAATTCTAAAATAGACATGTCAGCATGAATTTTTCTTCTCTGACAGAAGTACCAAGATGACAGTTGAAGTAACAACTGCCTGAGCTAATACGAAGCCTAAATTTGATAATGTCTGCATTTTTGACATCCTGGGTTAGAGTCTTGGATGAAGGCGTGAGAGAGGGGCTTTGATCACTCGCGTCTAGCATAGAGCCATCCAAAGGATGGGCACTTCACGTTGGCAGTTGTGATTAAGGGAACTGAAGGCCTCGATGAAGAGAGAAAACTGTTTTAATTTCTGCTCCTACCTTTATTTCTAGCTCTGTCTTCTCACCTTTACCTGTTCCTTTTAGTTAACCCCTCTTATTTATTCTTTTCCTCTTTCTTCTTCTTCCCTTTTCTTCTTTTCCTCTATTCTTTTACATGCATTCACTAACCTGTGCATTCTTTTATGCACTTGGTCTCTGTCAGAGAACAAAGCAAACAAAATGTAAATCCCTATTATTTTGGAGTTTCCATGACAGTGGAGGAAAACAAACAAGAAAAAAACTTAAGTGTATTATATTGTACATTAAACATGGCAAGTGATTTTTTCTTTTTTTTTAGTTTCAGAAGTAGAGTTTAGTGATTCATCAGTTGCATATAACACCCAGTGCTCATTACATCCTGTGCCCTCCTTAATGTCCATTACCCAGTTACTTCGTCCCCCCACTCATCTCCCCTCCAGCAACCCTCAGTTTGTTTCCTGTAGTTAAGAGTCCCTTGTGGTTCATCTCCCTCTCTGATTTTGTCTTATTTTACTTTTCCCTCCCTTCCCCTATGTTCATCTGTTTTGTTTCTTAAATTCCACATGTGAGTGAAATCATATAGTAATTGTCTTTCTCTAATTGACTTATTTCATTTAGCGTATAACCCTCTAGTTCCATCCATGTCATTGCAAATGGTAAGACTTCATTTTTTTTGATGGCTGAGTAATATTCCAATATATGTATGTGTGTGTGTGTGTGTGTGTACATCTTCTTTATCCATTCATCCATTTCCATCCATATTCATTCATCTGTTGATGGATCCGTAGTTTGGCTATTGTGGACATTGCTGCTATAAATGTTGGGGTGCTTGTGCCCCTTCAAATCAGTATTTTTGTAGATAAGTGACTTTTTTTTAAAAAAGGAGCAGAGTAAGAGGATAGGTTGGCATGTGGAAGTGGTTTGAAGTTTTAGAAAGAGGGAGCAAGGTAGGCATCATTGTGAAGATGACATTTGACCAGATACATGAAGCAGACATATTGTATCTGCAGAATGGCCTCAGCAGAAGAAATGGCTGATCCAAAGGCCCTAATGAGGAAGACTGCCCAGCATCTTAAGAATGGCAGATATACAAGAATGCCAGAATAGCTAGAACTGACTAAAAGCTCTAGGAAGAAGAGAAGTAAGAAAGAAAGTTAGTGAAGAATGAAAATAAAGTTAGAAGTGAAGGAGGGGCAGATTACCTAGAAACTTACAGACCATTGTGAAAAGTTCAGTTTTTACTCTGAGAGAGCTCAGAGTCTCTGGAGTTGTGTGTATGCGAGTGTGTATGTGTGGGTTTGTGTATTCAAAAATGTGTATGCAGTGTGTGTGTGTGTGTGTGTGTGTGTGTGTATGCCTCAGCCTGTATGATGGAACTTTTGAAAGAATATTTGCTAAAGCATAGCCTCATCACTTCCTCCAAAACTTAGAGCCTACAATACCTATCTTGCCTGCAGAGAATTACTGGGGGCCTATGAACTGGAGACTGTAAGCACCTTGGATATAGCTCTCTGGAAATCTCTAGAGTACGTGCACATTTCCCCAGAAAACTTGTTTCTCTTTTGCTGTCCTGTCACCATGTAAGTCACAAGACTATTGCTAAGGCAATGAGCCTGAAATAAGTGGAGGAAACATGAAAGAATACAGTTTTCAGGAAACATTATGTAGATTCATTTTAAATGGGATGAAATTAGAAATCATAGGTTGTCATTTTGTCTGATGTGCCCCCTCTATTGTATCCCCACATCTCTTTTCCATATAAGACTCCTAATTTTATATAGGTTTTGCAGGGATCAGAAAAAGCTACACCTACAAATGATGAGGAGAAGAATTGATGTGTTAACAAATTTTTATTTGATTGTCAGTGTCCTCTTTCCTGGTAATTTTGCCACAGATTTATTCCCACCTCTAGGGAGTGTGATGCAGATAGAAAAATACAGCAGGGAACCCTTTAATTGCTTGTTCACTTTTAATTTTCTTATGTAGGCTTTTGCAGTCTTTATTTTATCCATAGTATATTAAATATACATTGCAACTGCTAAATTAATTTGATATAGAAAAGACAAGCTGCATCAATAAAACTCAAAAGAAAACTGGGTAATCATGCTGGCTAATGTGGCAATGTCTAAATTAAGCTCAGCTCTCTCCCTTGAGAATAAGGAATTCATGCATTCTTTTGGGGTCTTGGGCTCTGTCGGATGCTATGTGAATGGAGAAAGTCTTGACTAGAAGAAAAAAGTGACCCTTTCAATTGGTACTTTATGTATTTACTTTTAATGATTTTATCTATTTGAGAGAGAGAGAGCATGCAAGTGCACGTGCATGAGTGGGGGGAAGGGCGGAGGGACAAGGAGAGAGAGAATCTCAAGCAGACTCCTATGCTCAGCCCCACGGGGACCTCGATCTCACTACTCTGAGATCATGTCCTGAGCTGAAATCAAGAGCCAGTCGCTCAACCACCTGAGCCACTCAGGCACCCCTCAATTGATACTTTAAAAGATCTTTACCTTAATTGAAATGTCATTAATAAAAAAGATATTTTTTAATGTTCTACAAATTTTTGGAGTACATTGGCTACTGGGTGATTAAATTAAAAGCTATTTCTACAAAAGAACCATCTATAAATTAACACAGTTCTTATCCTTGCTAAGCCTCAATATCTTCATTTGTGAATTTTAAATATACTATGCATAGTTGGGAAATGTGACATTTTGTTTGATGAGTTTAGATCACTTCCCTTTTAAATGCTATTTTCTCTCTTAAAGCTACCCAAGAAGTACCTTTTTAAGAAAATAGAATAGGAAAAAAATCAGAACACAAGTCTTAGTCATTATAGGAAAGTATTTTAATATTCAGATGTGTACTGACCTATTTTTTTTCTGAAATGTTCATAAGAATCTAGGTTGCGTATGTATTTTAAATGCTATATTCTTTAATTTTACTCATTAGGATATACTTTTATCTATATTGCCAAGAACGGCAAATAATCCAGTGATTTTTTTTACATTTATTATCAGTTTCATTAAATGTCTAAACACAATGAGCACATTTGATGGGCATTTGCTGTTTGGAGACAACAAAATTTACATGCTAAATAATTATTTTTCTTTATTTAAGAACATTTAAAAATCTTATTTGGTCATATTTTTTGTCTCCATATCTTCTTATCTTTGAAGATATTACAAGTTCCCCTGAGAAGAATATAAAATATGAAAAGTTCTATACAGGCAGTCCACAAATTAAAAATATGTTATCTCCTAACAGTTTATTGAAATTTAATGTAATTCAGAGGAGTGTTTATTGAGCATCAAGTATTTTCGGGTCCTAAGTAATTTGTAACCTATTAGCAAGTACTTCAACTGCCTTCATTAAAATTTGTCCAATTTAACCTCCCCTCCCTCATACAAACAATTGCCTCCATCTGTTTCCCTCTCTTTATTTGGACATTTTCTTTTTAAATGTATTAAAGGAATTTTTAAAAATTAATCATTCAGTTCCTTAATTCTTTATGGTCTAATTTTCATTCCCAGTGCTCCATTTAATTTGCTCTTTCTAGGCTCATCAGTGTCTTGATATTTTCAAAATCCAACAGTAATTAAACCAGCTAACATCTGCCCCTTTGAGACTGTGGATTCTTTTATTGGAAAATCTCTTCTGTTTTGTTTTCTGTGATAATATTCTTCCCATCTACTTATTACTTGTTCCAGTCTCTTTTGCTAGAATGACTCTATTTCTGGCATTTGTCTTCTACCTACTTATTTATGTCTTTTTTACTTTATTCATTTATTTTTTTAAAAAATTTTATTTATTTATTTGAGAGAGAGAATGAGATAGAGAGAGCATGAGAGGGGGGAGGGTCAGAGGGAGAAGCAGACTCCCCGCTGAGCAGGGATCCCGATGCGGGACTCGATCCCAGGACTCCAGGATCATGACCTGAGCCGAAGGCAGTTGCTTAACCAACTGAACCACCCAGGCGCCCAATGTCTTTTTTACTTTATATGCTTACTGGCTTCAGGCCAGATTTATGATTATAAATCTCTACTTCTAGCCATCTCTCCAAGGTGTACCATTGGCATTTCAATCTTAATATTTTTCAAGATCAAAATCTGTGCCATTGAATAACTCTCTGATGTCCACTTTATAGTAATCACTTTTATCAAAGCTTACCTACCACCTTTCTTCCCCTTTTTTCTTCCTTCTAATGAGAATTATTTGTCCTTTCCTTCTTTTCTCTAGTTACACAAAGTTGCCTCATTATTACTTCCATCATGATTTAACTATATTAATATATTACTATACCATTTATAAATTTCATGTATATCTAAGAAATACTTAAGAATTATATATGTGCATATATATGTAAGAATAAGATATATATATGTATGTGTGTGTATATATATGTGTGTGTGTGTATATATATATATATATATATATATGTAAAATCCAAGAATAGATACTTTAAGATATAAGAATATCCCAGTGTCTAGGGGCACCTGGGTGGCTCAGATGGTTAAGTGTCTGCTTTCGGCTCAGGTCATGATTTTAGGGTCCTGGGATTGAACCCCACATCAGGCTCCCAGCTCAGTAGGAAGTCTGCTTCTCCCTCTCCCTCTGCTTCTCCCCCAGCTTGTGCTCTCTCTTTGTCTTAAATGAATAAATAAAATCTAAAAAAAAAAGAATATCCAAGTATTCAAGAATACTTTAAGAATAAGATATATATTTGGTATAGATAGATATATATCTTATATATCTTATATCTTTATATCTTAGATATATATACACACACAGATATATGCATATATGTATATATCTTATTTTTATTAAAAAATTTTTTTTAAAGATTTTATTTATTTGACAAAGAGAGAGCAAGAGAGAGAGAGAGACAGAGAGCAAGCACAAGCAGGAGGAACTGCAGGCAGGGGAGAAGCAGGCTCCCTGCTGAGCAAGGAGCCTGATGTGGGACTCGATCCCAGGACCCTGGGATCACGACCTGAGCCAAAGGCAGCCGCTTAATCAACTGAGCCACCCAGGTGCCCCACACCTTATTTTTAAATGATTTCTTGAATGAAGCCTGGTATTTTTGTAACATGTTTATAAAGGAAGAATTGAGTTGGATAGAAAACTCTTGCTTCTTAGATTTGCTGATGATATTGAGTAATTTTAAATAACAATATAAATTTTGAAATTTTGCTTTCAATTAGGTGACAGGAAGTATCATTGCAAGTCTCATAGCTTCTATTTTTTTTTTTTTTTTCTGTGCAGTAGAAGTTAATATCACCTGCTCAGTATCTAAGGAACTATAGGGGAAGCAGTCTTGAGAAGAATCGGGTGTTCTCTCTCTGTGTGCGTGTGCGTGTGTGTGTGTGTACCCAGGAGATGGGGTTTATGGGGGGATATATATGCAGGGCTCAGTGAGATGGATTGAGATGGGAATAAAGAATATGTTTGGAAAGATAGCTTGCCATTCTTCTGAGGAGTAAGAGGATGGCAGCAAAAATACCTCATAAGGGTTGAGGGTGCAGGGAAACATTTGGTGACTTGGGACTATGATTTGAATAGGCTTGGTGTTCTCAAGCATACCACTTTCTTTTTTGTTTGTTTTCAGAAATCATTACAGTGTCAGAAGTGTTTGAGAGTGAGGCATCTTGTTTGGCCCATGATGGGTGCTGCTGAGGCATTTTGTGGATGGCGCTGGCACACATGCAAATTATTTTTCTCTCAGTAAGCTTCTTGTTTGTTTGTTTTTACTTAGAAAAGATTAGTAAAATCTGTTTCTTAAAAACAAAAACACTTTGAGATCCTACAAAACTGTGTTGTCTATTTTACAGCACTTAGCATTGATTTCTTAGGTAAAAGAATGATTATGTTTATTATTATTATTATTATTTTTTTTTTTTTTAAAGATTTTATTTATTTATTTGACAGAGAGAGACACAGCGAGAGAGGAGATACAAGCAGGGGGAGTGGGAGAGGGAGAAGCAGTCTTCCCGCCGAGCAGGGAGCCCGATGCGGGGCTCGATCCCAGGACCCTGGGACCATGACCTGAGCCGAAGGCAGACGCTTAACAACTGAGCCACCCAGGCGCCCCTATTATTATTATTTCTAAAACCAAAGGTATTTCTAGGATTTCATTCACTGATCTGTGCTGGTTTGATAAAAGAAATCATATTAAAATACTCTGGACACTTATTGTGGCACAAATAAATGTGCCATATCTTTTCTAATTATTTTGTTTACTGTGATAATGGCTCATTTCCATGTTATATCTTTTACTGATATTTTAGAGTTAATATCCCTGAAAACATTAGTGATGAAACAATGTAACAAAATATCTCACTAAGAGTATAGGCACCCTCTTTCATAAATGTGGATAATACTTCATTGCAAGACTAGTTTTTAAAGATTGTGAGTCCTCAAGAGACATGACAAATTTTGATGTCATTGAATTTAACCTATATGCTTATTGTTTAATTTGACTTTATAGATCACAAGTGATGAGCTATGTTGAATGCCCTACATTTTCCAATAATATCTATTTTTTAATCTTTAATATTGTTTACTTATTAGGCTTTGCCTCAAGTGCTCTGTTATTATATTTTATAGCATCTCATTTTTAGAAATCAAACATGTGTGTCTAATCCGACAGGGCACCTTAAAATACAATGTTTAGAACCTAATAAGTAGAAGTAATTGATTTCTGAGTTGAAAATGAGTCAGGTCTAACTAAGCCCATCTTTATTAAGCTACTTCAAAGGACGCCCATAGTAATGAGAGAGAATCGCCAATTATAGTACATCATTTAATATCACACCTATCACTTTTTCTGATCCAAGTAATATTTATTTGCACTGAGTGATTTTAGTTACATGACACAGTTAGAGTTGAATTCTTTTGCTAGTCTAACTTAGCAATGCATGTTCCAGAAAGATATATGGTGTAGTGAAAGAAGACGATTTAGTAAGACAAGACATTTTTCCTCTCTGGACTTTTTGCTACATAAAAGCCTTGTCAGTTTGACATTTGCTACTTTTGCTTATGATTTTGTTCTATTTTCTCTTCCTCCCATGCCATCTTTATCAAACTACTAAAACACATTTTGCTAAATACTCCAGATGGGACAGTGGTATACTTGGCTCCTGGATAGAAACTAGGAAAATTGCCAAGCC
This sequence comes from Mirounga angustirostris, assembly GCF_029215605.1. Classification (NCBI taxonomy): domain Eukaryota; kingdom Metazoa; phylum Chordata; class Mammalia; order Carnivora; family Phocidae; genus Mirounga; species Mirounga angustirostris. The sequence goes on along the minus strand of NW_026991712.1, from coordinate 50,980,652 downwards.
TCTATTCTTTTTATAGCCCCATATTTTGAATGTATTGTATAATTCTACTTTTGCCCATAACTGTATTATTATTACTAATTATTTATATTATTTTTTCTGAAATTCCCAATCCCACAATTGAGTTATATCCAGTGCATGGTAGAACAGTAGGTACTAAAAATGTATCTGCTGAATGATGAATACTTATTTATACTTTCAGTGTATCAGAAGAGGATACTTTTATTTTAGCACAGAAAATATATACACTACCTACACTATCTGTATATGGGATGTACATAGAGGGAAAATAAACTCAAACTTAGTCTTTTGCTTTTAGCATGCTATGAATTAATCATACAGTGTAGATAGAATCTCAATAGATAGAGAATGAGAGAGTGCACATATGTTGTTTAATAGTCCTAACTGCTTGAAAGATGAAAGGGATGCTGACTGTAGAGTAACTCCAACAACTCAGTTTTGATTACTTATAAAACGGTTAGAGACTTCAACTTTGATTAATGGCAGGCACGATGCTTTGCAGAAACTCTCCCATTCAGAACACCTAGAACACATGAAAGAAGTATCAGTGTTGTAAAATATCACCCAGCCAAGGTCCAAAAGATGGACATAAAAGGTGAGCTAAGACAGAAAGCTTAACAGACAAGAGGATGAATACTTTTGACACCTTTGCAGGCACTGGAGTATAAAAGTCAGAGTGTAGGGCTTGAGGGGGTGGGAAAGGAGATGGATTTTAGTTTGGGACCATGAAATATTGCAACTAGAAATAAAAATGAACCAAAAGTAGACTGTTGTTTGTCTACTTAGAAGGAAAATAAAGAGTTATAACAAATACTTGCACTGTAGTGTCATGGATTAGGTCCTGAAACTGAAAAGGCATTAGTGGAAAAGCTGGAGAAGTTGAAAAAAAATCTGTGACTTAGTTAACAGTATTATGCCAATGTTAAATTCTTAATTTTAAAATCGTATCATGGTTATAAAAGATGCCATTATTTTGTTAACTTGGTCATATGGAATTCTCTGTACTAACATCACAATCACTAAACCAAATATAGTTTGTGTAACTATGTTAATATTAAGTACCGTAAATCTACAGCAAAAAAGAAATACTACAAAGAGGAATATTTCATAATAATAAATGATTCCATTCTCTGGAAAAATATAACATTTCTCAGTTTGAATGCACATACTAATGTCGTCTGATGATATATTACAAAGGAAAAAATTGAGAAATGTGCAAGGTAAACTAGAACAACAAATTATATCTACTAAATGTAGAAAGAAAGGCATAATTACAAGAAAAATATGGGGTGATAAAATGAAAATGTAAAACAGAATCAGCAAACAAGTTGTTTCTGTGAAAAGTATCATGCAATTTATAAAAATTCAAGCAGATATGGCAATAAAATAAAATAGTAAGCACAAATAACCAGTGCCAAAAATTAAAAAGTGGATATCAATACAGAATCTAGAGATATTGAAAAAATAGAGGATATTATTAACATCTCCATAGTAATATACATGAAAATGTAGAGAAAATGGAAAAATCCCTAAAGATAAAAATAACTTACCAAGAACTGACACAAAGTAAAAGAGAAAAATTGAAGAGTCTTATTGTTATTAAATGATTTCAAATACATAATAATATCTATCTACAATTATTAACTATCTGCAATTAACACCCATCATAAACTTGATCCCAAAGTATGAAAAGAACATTATAAAAAGGGAAATTATGGTCTCAGTCACAGATAATCAAAGATTATAAATAAAAATAAAATGAATACAGCATCTTAAAGGGACAAAACCTCCCCATTTCAGGGATAAAAATTTTAAAACAGAAAACTTACAAGAAAATTTCTCAATCTGCTGAATAACAACAAATATTCCTAGAGCAAAATATCATATTTAAAGTAAAATATTACAAACTTTTCTTTTGAAACAGATAGCAAGGAAAACGTGCCTACCTTTAACATTTCTAATTCATAGATCTTAGTCATTATAATACAAAAGGGCAGAATTAATTTTCTGAAACATTTGAAATGTATTTTGAAGCAAAATCTCCCATTTTACACAGTCTTGCAAAACCTTAAAACTCACCCATCATTGTGTGATGTATGTTCTCCTCTCCTTTGAACTGATAGGATTTTGCAGTAACCATAACCAATAGAATATGGTGAAAGTGCTATTTTAGGAATCCCAACACAACGTTGAAAAAAAGCCATTGCATTTTTTCCTTGTTTTTTTGTATGCTTACTCATGGAGAAGACTATGTGAAGAGGAAGTGGGTCTAGAAGACCCACTGGCTCCACCTGTTTGCAGCTGAGTACCAACACCAAGTTGCTAGGTATAGTGAAGCACTTTGAAAGTGGATCCTTCCGTTCCTCATATTAGGAACTTCCCCAGCTTGGTATGCACTGACAAAAGAAACACTACTGAGCCCTGATAAAATTTAAGGTATCGGGGCAAAAGCATAATATTGTTTTAATCTATTAATTTTTGTATAGCTTTTTATGAAACAGGGAATAACTGATATAACAGAGATTAAAATTCATAAATATTGGAGACATTCTAATATTGCCTATTTAAACTTTGTTTGAGATAATAGTAATTGACTTCAACACAAATTCTATCTGTAAAATACTCAAATTGTAATCAGGCAGTTTTAGATTACTTCTAACAGTTTTTTTTCTTTGTATTTACCACATTATAGTAAGTGTGCTTATCTATTTATTTAGCATATAAGCCACAGAAGACACAGACATTCACAGACACATTTGTGACCCTACTGAGGTCTAGATAAATTGAAGAATATAAAATAAAAGTAGGAGAAATAATGATATATTGCTGACCAGAAAGCCCCTAGATATGTGGAAACAGCTTTGTTATCACTGATAGCCTGGAGGAAATCAAATTGAAATCCCATAATAAATCTCTGCGAAGTATGTTTTCATTGCTAACCCTACAACCCAATAATTCCCAACATTCTGACTGTGATAGATCGCTCCTATGATTGCCAGCTTTGAATCCTAGCCTTTAGGGGATATTGAATTACTCTTCAATAATTTTGAAAAGACCCTTTCTCTCTCAATACAGTTATCATGATATTGTTTTTGAATTATGTTTGAATGAATTAAATGAGATTTATATGAGGGACAATATGGGGCAGCGAAATAAGCAGTTTTGATGTCAAATAAGCCTAAATTTAAATCCCTGATTTTTAGGGCACCTGGGTGGCTCAGTAGGTTGGGCATCTCCTTTGGCTCAGGTCATGATCCCAAGATCCTGGGATCGAGCCCCGGGTCAGGCTGCCTGCTCAGCAGGAGAGCCTGCTTCTCCCTCTCCCTCTGCCTCTCCTCCTGCTCATGCTCCCCTCAAATAAATAAAATCTTAAAAAAAAAAAAACCTAATTTTCAAGATATGTTACTTTAATACTATTATTATACTTGGAGCCAGGACAAAGTTTGAGTTAATTGTTTTTCTTATTTCATGGTGAAATATTATCAGTCTATGCAAAATCTCATTTTATTACCCTTACTGATACATTTTGTTTTCTTTTGTCCCCATTTTCCACTCTCACCCTACCACACTGCCTATAAGAAATAGTTCTAGGCTGCTGGATATGGACTCTTGCATTTGTATGTAGCTTTTAAAAACATATATTTTTGAAAATATATTTATTGTTAATTTGTACAAATTTTTACAGATTTACACAGATAGTACTCACCTGTAGATTTTGTTTCTAAATGTTTCCACTAACCACTATTTTTAGGTCCTGTATAGCCTAGTTTATTGTTTTTAACTCTTTTCCATGGTATACCTCTACCACATATTTTTCCATTCAAAATCTAGATTGTCTCCAATAATCTGATTCAATATAATTCAGTTATTGATATAATGAACATCTTCACATATGTTACATGGTCCTTAATGAGAATTCCCATATGAGGATTTCTCTGAAATACAAACTCAGGAGTTATTATTGGATCACCTAATGTATGCAAATTCATGAAATACTGTCAGACTGGCCTCAAGAATGGATTTTTAAAGTAACTTTCCCACTATGGTAATTGAGGAATCCTATTTCTCACATTTCCACTAGTATTTGCCATTACAGTACTGAAAGATAAGATATAATCCAAAAGCTGCATTTTTACTTCTAATCTCCTAAACTATATCCTTAAAAGGCAACTACTATGGGTTAATCATTACCACAGGAAAAAAATTTAACATAGTTTAGACATATTTCTAACCTCTCAACCTGAAAGAATACATCATTAGATTACCCAAGTCCACACATTAAGATTAATCACTTATTTTGTATTTGTTAGGAGTCTTTCATTTGCAAGTATAAGAATATAGGACTCACACTGGCTTTAAGAATATGCAAAAATTATTCCAGAGTTAGGATGAGGTACAAAAAGTTTGATCTGATGATTCATTCCTACTTGTCAAAGACTTATTTTCTTTGTGTCTTATTTGTCTTTTTTTCTTTTTTTAAAGAATTTTACAAGTTTAATGTGAAATTTAAAAAAAATACAAATAGAAAGAAGTCCATGTTCTTTAATGTTGCACAAAAAAGTATGAGTAGAACCAAAAGTAAATTAAACATTATTATCACATTTGTTTACACCACTATCTAGTTCTTCATATTCACCTCATTATTCAAATAACAGAAGAAAATAGGTTGCAGTTTAGGGATTGAGAAAGAGATAAAACAAACAAACAAACAAACAAACAAAAAACAAATCTTTCCTACCATGTTTATTCTACACCATATAGCTGTGCTCACAGAGATGACTTCTTTTACTTCTCCACTGCGCAGCAATTCAGTCATAAAATTGAACCTGCTCAGAAGCTGAGGAAGACTAGAAATGGATGGGCCCAAATCCTGGTGCATTTTCATACAATTTTAACAATGGTGCAGCTACCAGCTTGTAATTTTTAGGGCTGCGAACAAGGCTTTCTCTTGAAGTTGAACCAAAAACAACTTCTTAATGTTCCTTGGGTTTTGTAATATGTGCAGGAATATATGGATAATGAAGAGATTCAAATTTTGGGGTCTACCAGTTACCAAAGCAGTTATCAATGATCCAGTCCTACAGGGCTCCATCTTGACCGCTTTGTCATTAAGTGCTTTAGTCCTTCAACTTCATCTCCTCCTGGCTTAAGTTCACCACCAGATAATTCAAAGAAAGTTGTTCCTAACTTTAGCCATAACACATGGGGCAGCCAGTGCTCATGTACAATCAGAACCCCTTCTGTAGTTCTTCTCATTCCAATTTTATCAAATTCCTCCCTCATGCACTGAAATCTGGCTGCAACAGAGCTGTCCTTCTCATAGAAGGACTCTTTGTACCGAAAGTATAAGTGGTAAGAGCATACAGGTTGATGGTTTGCTCCAGGGTGTGGGGGTTGGTCTGCTGGATGTACTTGTTGCCAAACTGGTTGACCCCCTGGGGCCAGCTGGGTTGTGAGCGATTGGGTGGTGCCACGGCCATGCTGGCCATGCTGGCAAGCTCCAGTACTAGGGGCGAGAGGAAATGGGGCAGGCAGGGAGACTCTCCCTGTGCCAGCAATGGTTATTTGCGTCCCCCTTAGTGTATGCCACCTGCCATTAACATGAGAGCGCAAGAGGAGACTTATTTGTCTGTCTTAATGGAGTTTAATTTTTCTTGTTATTGATTTTTCTCAAACTCATAAAATGACTTCCAGAAATTTTCAGGATCTACAGGCTTTCAGCTTTTCATCACACAGAAAGAGAAAGTGTCTCCCAGAAACATTTGAAGAGTGGGAAATTATGTTTCAGTACGCCAAAATACATTTTATGTATTTCGTTCATTTGCTTGAATTAAGCTTCTTAAATCAATCACTCTAAACTAAGCCAACTAGGGACTAATCCTGAAGTTGGTACTGATGTCTACTTTTCTAAGGTATCTGAGCTGTGTAAGAGTGGTAAATACAGTTTGACAATCAGGGTAAAACAACAGAAAAGAAGGGTAAATGGATGTGGAGAACAGAAAGAGCGAACATGTTCATGAACTAGAAAAACTGTACCCCAACACAATTAAAGCAATTTAATCCCTTATAATAGAATTTTCATAAAATGTAGACTAATCTTTAAAAAATTTAGTTTTGCTAATATTTTCACTACAGTTATTATTTGTTAAAAATAAAATGTATGCTTTATCAAGTTAAATAATTTTGAGGTTCAGAGAGGTTATTGTTTTGCATCTTAATCATCTTACTCCCATATCTATGCTCGTGTAAACATATGTTTCATGATATTAACAGATTTTGTGAGAACAGTTTATTAAAACAGTTTCATAATTTCACAAAATAAACACTTATCATTCTGTAGTGTTCTTTTGTTTTCATGAAATGATATTTTGTGAACCTTTCTCCATGTCAGTGCATAGAGATTTAAGTCATTAATTTTATTTTTATTTTATTATTTTTTTATTATTATGTTATGTTAATCACCACACATTACATCATTAGTTTTTGATGTAGTGTTCCATGATTCATTGTTTACGTATAACACCCAGTGCTCCAGGCAGAACGTGCCCTCTTTAATACCCATCACCAGGCTAACCCATCCCCCCACTCCCTTCCCTTTAGAACCTCAGTTTGTTTTTCAGAGTCCATCATCTCTCCTGGTTCGTCTCCCCGTCCAATTCCCCCCCTTCATTTTTCCCTTCCTGCTGTCTCCTTTTTTTTTTTTTAACATATAATATATTATTTGTTTCAGAGGTACAGATCTGTGATTCAACAGTCTTGCACAATTCACAGCGCTCACCATAGCACATACCCTCCCCAATGTCCATCACCCAGCCACCCCATCCCTCCCACCCCCCACCACTCCAGCAACCCTCAGTTTGTTTCCTGAGATTAAGAATTCCTATCATATGACCTCACTGATAAGTCATTAATTTTAAAAGATGTATAATTGTATTTTTGCCTCAAGGGCTGAAATTATACATTTCAGCAGGAGCATGTGCTAAAAGAAAGTAAGTATTTTTTAAAAAGTTGGCCGTAGGACAGGGGACAAAGAAGAATGATCACCCTTTATAGCTTCCAAGAAATTAGTAAATCCCCAAATCCCAGGAAGTACCTATGAATTATCTCAGTTGCAGATTATTAACAAAAGCTCACATGGAACTTGCTTCATGCTTCACATCTGTTCAGCTCTTTATCTCCTCCAACAGTGAATTAATGACTTCCCTTTCTCTTTTTCTTTAAATATTACACAAGGGCTTTTCATTGTGGAATCTAAATGAGAACCCTGTTCATAAAGCTGTATGGGAAATACAATCCATTCCTGGAGATATAATTAAAAGTTGACAAGGTTAGAGATAAAGATGAGTATTACTAGAGAGTAAACAGTGCAATATGCTCCATGTAATAGTAGCATAATTTATCCACTCATTCCTGTCCTGATGGACATTCAGATTACCCGTTTTGTTTTTTTAACAGTGTAATTAAAATAAGCATTAATTTACATACCATTAATTTAATTGGGTCAAATGATTTTACTTTTCTGCTCCAATATGTATTTCACACAACACAGAGATTTAAAATAGGGATGTTATTAAGTAAACCTTACTGTAGAGTATAATTAGTTACTAATTTCCGAATCACCTTCTGTAGACTGAAATAAATTAGCACATATTAAAACTATGCACTAGAATGCCATGTTTATTTGACATGAAGTTGTATTTTTTCCAAAGGAAACACTTTAAAATTTTAATAATATGTATAGAAATATTAAAAAGAGTGCATATTCCTTTATTATGTGATACTGGAGTAATTTAATATCCTGTTATAATAAATTGATCTGGCTGATCACTTTGGTAGCCTTCATTTTTTGCAACAACTCGGGAGTCTCTATTCTTTTGATCAGTATAAATTGTCACGTTTCTTATTATCGCTGGGACTACCTCTAGGAGACTATCTTCTCTGCATACTCCCTTCAAATTTCCTACTTTAAATTTTCCAGAAAGCCTTACAAAAAATTTTATATTATACAAAGTATATGGCCTTCTGATTTGCAAAGAAGCACTTTAATCCCAAAATATAAAGACTTTTTTTCCCCTGGGGTTTAGAGGACTGATCACCATAGGGAGCATGCAGGTTGCTATTATTTACATAGAGGGGATTAGCACTAATATAATGCTGGTTTAGTAAATAAAAACATCGGGCTCCCTGCTCAGCGGGAAGCCTGCTTCTCCCTCTCCCTCTGCCTGCCTTTCTGCCTACTTGTTCTCTCTCTCTGTCAAATAAATGAATAAAATCTTTAAAAAAAAAAGACTAGGGTATCTGTTTCACCACTTCTCTCTGACATAGTTATATGATGTTCTTGCCAGAGCAATTAGGCAAGAATTATAAATAAAAGGCATCCAAACTGGAAGGAAGTAAAATTATTTCTGTTCATAGATGACATGATCTTGTATGTAGAAAACTCTAAAGAATCCACAAAATACTGTTACATCTAATTTTAAAATTCAGGAAATTTTATAAATGAAAATCTATTTGCAAAAATCATCTGTATTTCTATATACTAGCAACAAATAATCTGAAGAGGAAATTAAGAAAACAATTTCATTTTCAATAATATCAAAAAATAAAATACTTAGGAATAAATGTAACCAATGAGGTCTAAGACTTGTACATTGAAAACTACAAAACATTGCTGAAAGAAATGAATGAAGACTTAAATAAATGGAAAGACATTTTATTCATATATATAAGACTTAATATTGTTAAGATGACATTTCTATGAAAATACAGAATCAGTGCAATCCCTATCAAAATGTCAGTGGTGTTTGGGTAAAAATGGAAAAACCCATATAAATTTAATATTAAATTTTAAGAGACCTTGAGTAGTCAAAATAATCTTGAATAACAAAGCTAAGCTCATGTGTCACAATTTCAAACTTACAAAGCTGTAGTAAACAAAATAATGAAGTACTGACAAAAATATACAAATAAAATATAAATATAAATATAAATATAAATATACATATACACCATTGGAGTAAAATTGACACCCCAGAAATAAACCCATAGATAGATAGATAGATAGATAGATAGTCAATTGACATTAGGCAAAGATGCCACAATCTTTCAGAGGGTCTTAGAGTATAGTTTCTTCAACAACTGGTGCTGGAAAAACTGAATATGTACATGCAAATAATGAAGATCTTATACCATATATAAAAATAAATCAAAATGGATCAAAAGACCTAAATGTAAAGCTAAAACTATAAACTTCTAGAAGAAAACATAGGGGTAAATTTTCATTACTTTGGACTTGGCAATGACTCTTTAAATAATGGACCTAGGGGCTCCTGGGTGGCTCAGATGATTAAGCGTCTGCCTTCGGCTCAGGTCATGATCCCAGGGTCCTGGGATCGAGTCCCACGTCAGGCTCCCTGCTTGGCGGGGAGCCTGCTTCTCCCTCTCCCTCTCCTGTTCCCCCTGCTTGTGCTCTCTCACTCTCTCTGTCAAATAAATAAAGAAAATCTTATAAATAAATAAATAAATAAATAAATAAATAAATAAATAAATAAAGGACCTAAAAGCACAGGCCAAGGCAGTATCAATATGTAAAGAACTCATACAAGTCAACAACAGTAACAAAAACAAGCAACACTATTATAAAATGGGCAAAGAACCAAACATTATTCAAAGGAGTTATGAAAATGACCAATAAGCATATAAGATGTTTAGCATCATCAATCATGAGGGAAATGTAAATCAAAACCGCAATGAGATTTCACTCATACCTCCTAGGATGGATATCACACACACACACACACACACAAAAGTAAAATAATAAATATCAGTGAACATGTGGAGAAATTGGGACCTTTGTATATCCCTGGTAGGAAAGTGAAGTGGTGCAGCAATGGAAAACAGTTTGAGAGTTCCTGAAAGCATTAAACATAGAATTACTGTATGACCTGATAATTTCCCACTTAGGTATATAACCAAAAGAATTAAAATAGGGACTCAAACTGATACTTGTATGCAAACAATCATTGTAGCATAATTTGCAGTAGTCAAAAGGTCGAAACAACCCAAGTGTCTATCAACTGATGAATAAACAAAATGTGATGCATGCTACCACATGGATGAATCTTGAAAATATTATGCTAAATGCAATAAGCCAGGCATAAAAGAACAGATATTGTGTAATTCCGCAAATGAGTAAATTCAAAGAGACAGAAGGTAGATTAGACGTTACCGGGTAGGGTGGAGGGAAGGGGGAGTTATTGCTGAATGTGTACAGATTTTCATTTGGGGTGATGACAAAGTTTTGGAAGTAGATAGTGGTGATGGCTGTGCAACATTGTAAATGTAATTAATGCCACTATATATTACACTAAAAATAGTTAAAATGTCTAATTTAAATGTTATATATATTTACCACTATATGTAAAATATATAATTAGAGTTACTCTAAGTTTTAATATGTTAGTTTTCTCAAGTTATTTAAAAATGGAAATGGTAGGGGTTTTTTTTCTTTGCATTCTAGCAGTTTCAAAACCATTATTACACTTGATAAGCAGTTCATAAAACTACTTTAAAAGAGCACTATTGTTTTTTCATTATCTTCATTCCTAAGATCTCAATTCAGTTTTAATACACCAGTGTGTTGCTGAATGTGAAGACTGTCTTAGAAATACTTTTTACACGTAACTTTACTGCCCTTGAAATAGGAAATGTGTTGCCTTGAGTTCTGTAATAACAAGGTAACTTTTCAATTTCAAGAGCCATAGTATCTCAAGGGTCATTTTTTTCCATTTGGTTTCCTACCCTTATATTGTTGATTTGAACAGGGACTTTCCATTGATTTCAGAGGGCCATGTACAGAGACTATAAAAGGTCCAGAGCCCATATGGAAGCAGAATCAAGTTTTGAGATGATCTAAAATCTGCTTTTGTGGACTCACTCAATCAGAATATGGTTATAGTAATATGGAAAATAAAGTTTATTTTCCCATATGCAAACTTTGCAAAATAAAGTTTAAAAAGAAAAAAACGATTTTCTTAAGAGAAAATCAGGCTAAGCCTGACTTAGTAGGCTATTCTGCTGTTTCCATATAAGTTTCTGGATTAAAATTAAGATCAGTGAATATCCTTAATTTTTGCATCATGCCCTTATTTCATTCACTAACCTAATTAGTGCAGTCATTGAAATGCAGAAGTGAGTAAATTATATGGACATACATGGTATAGAACTTATGTTGAACTACTATAAATACAATCTATTATTGTATAATTTTACATTATTTTTATTTACCTTAAATTTTAAAAGTAGTTATTATGAATTCCACTGCATGTTGTTTCTCAACAATCTTGTGGATTGTTACTTTAGGGAATAAAATTTGAGTAAATAAATTGAGTTTACCAAAGCTTGCATGATTCAAGATCATGTCATTTGCAAATACAGTTTTACTTCTTCTCTTCTAATCCTGCTGCATTTTATTTTCCCTCACTACATAGGCTAGATTCTTCTATTACAGTAGTGTAGTAGAAGTGATGAGAGGGGACATCCTTGCATTGTTTCTGAACATAGAAGGAAACCATTCAGTCTTTACTATTAACGATGATGTTAACTGTCCTCTATCAAGATGAAGAAGTATCTTTCTATTACTAGTTTTCTTTTTTTAAGATTTTATTTATTTATTTGAGAGAGAGAACGCAGAGCAAGAGAGGGCACAAGCGGGAAGGGGAGGGGCAGAGAGAGAGGGAGGAGCAGACTCTCCACTGAGCCTGGAGCCTGAAGTGGGGCTCGATCCCAGGACTCTGGGATCACGACCTAAGCCGAAGGCAGATGCTTAACCTTAACCAACTGAACCATCCAGGCACCCCCTATTTCTAGTTTTCTAAAAGTCCTTATCAGGAATGTATATTAGACTTTACAAATGCTTTTTCTGTGTCTACTGAGATGAGTATATTGTTTTTGTTTTGTTTTGGTTTATTTTTGTCAATATGGTGAAATACAATGTAAATAGTCATAATATATAACATAATATATACTTTATGTAAAGTATATATATAAAATATATGTATTACTTCTTTATGTAAGAGGTATAGATTTAAGTCTTACTTGTATATGCAATATGATAATCTCTGCCTTTCAATTTGAGTGTTTTTACCTCTAAACTTAATATGATTATCAATATAAGGTTTAGGTTTAAGTGTATTATGTTGCTAATTGTTATCTCATGTGTTCTTTCTGCCCCATTTTCTTTTTTCCGACTTCTTTTGGATTGAGTATTTATATGGTTCCATTTTATATCATCTGTTGGATCTTATACAGAAAAATGTCTTGTGGTTTTTAAAAGATCACTCTGGCTATGGGGAGAAGATCAGTTGTGGACAGCAGGAGTGGAAAAAAGGAAATCAGTTAAGTCTTGTTCTGAGATGGTTTAGCTGGGGTGAGTGATTTGTGTTTACTTGATTTTTTTTTTAATAGTGAAAATGGGAGTTCTCTTTAGGTTACATGATATCTGAAGCAATGATGAGGTATCCAAATCAAATAAGTAATTCTCTATACAAATCTGGTAGTAGAACTTAATGAAAAAGTCACTACTAGAGATGTAAAATTGATGTCAACAACATACAGATAGCAATGAATTCATTTTTAACCCATGGGACTGATTATATAACCTTGGGACACAGTAAAGAGAAAAGATAAAGTCTCTGACCTTCTGGGCAACTATAAAATTTATATCTGAACAGACAAGGGGATTAAGGAGGAGGAACCGATGAGTAGAAGAAAGAACGGGTGAATATGGTGTCATCGATGACAAGGTAAAGCAACATTTTTAAAAAGAAAGACGTGTTCAATTGTGAAAAATTTTGCCTAGTGTCAATTAAAATGAAGACAGAGAAATAGCCATGGATAACATACATGAGACGTTTGGTGACCTGATAAGATTACTATCAGAAGAGTCATTTGGACAAAATCAATTTTGAGTAGGATGAGGAAATTGGGAGTTAAAGAAGTGAATTTCGTGACTAAAGATAATGTGTAAGTCTAACAAGAGTTTTTCTGTGAAGTTAAAAGGAAATAGAGTTGCATAGAGGGTAAGGTGTGGTGAATGGAAGTTGTGGCCCTGCTTTGTTTAGTTTTCTTTATTTGTAATGGGTGAACACAAAAGCATAGTTATTTTCAAGAAAGAGGAATATATTAATTATAAAAAGTGACTATTACAGCAGCAGGTACCTGGGAGGTACAAATGGATGGGATTCAAAGTACAGATGGAAGAGCTAGCCTTTAATGGGAGAGGAGCTACCTTGACGCTGTAACTGGAGGAAATGTGAAAGGTGGACCCAGGTTAGATAAGCATACAGATGTACTGGTAGGAAAAAAAAGGAGTTCATGATTGATTGCTTTGATATTCATGAGGAAGTTTGGGACAATGTTTTTAGTTATTGCAGGTGAGGAGTCACAGCGAGTACAGTTGGAAGTTTGAGGCATGAGGAGAAGGCATGAAGTAGTTGCTTTGGTAATGAAGAGAAAGAACATGCCAGCAAAGTGTGGGAGAGTTTTCAGGTACTATTGAGGGCCTATGTGAATTGAAAGACAAAGCATGGCTCTGTGATTTTTCTCTGACAATATTCAACATTTAACCTGATACAGGCACCATATATAGTTAACAATTCAATGAGAAACAGGTTTGGAATTTTGCTACTTTATATGCAGAGAAGGATAAGAAGGGACAAGGCTTTAAAGGAGCTTGTGTTGGGTTAATTATACTAATGGTAGAGCCAGTATATTCAAGGTCCCAATGAGGCACATAATCATTACACCAAGGGACAGATGTCCTTCTCGGTGAGTTATTTGATGATGGGTATGTATGTATATGTGATGATGAGAGAACTTTTACACTCATGGCTGAGATAGATACTGGTATGGTCATGGTATTAACAGAAGCAAATACAATAAAAATAATAGCTAATATTTATTTAACACTTCTATGTGCAAAGTATTACACTTAAGCCCTTTACCCACTAAATTTCTAAGCTTGTTTATCTTGTATCATTTTCACAAAATCTCATGATGTAATATTGTTACTCTTGTTTTTTGTTTTTGTTGCTGTTTTTGGTTTTCTTCCTTTTTTTTAATAGAAAAACTAAGTCTGAAAGAGATTAAATGACTTGCTGAGGGTCAAAAAGTCTGTAAAATATGGAGTTTAAATTAGAAAAGACTTTCTACCTGGGGCCCATGAATACTTTGCTATTCTGTTGCCGGAGAACTAGGTTCCAACTCAAGCTCTGTGATTGCCTGCTTTTGTGTCTCTGAGAAAGTCACATTACCCTGTTTCCATTTCTTCATTTGTATTGCAGTAAATGCTATAATACCACTTTGTCTCTAATTTGAGCTTTAATTTTCTAGAAAGTTGTCCTAAAGAATTTGCAACTAGGGGCATTAAAAAAAAATCCACCTAAGTACTTTGAAATATACAGGTAACACTTTAGTTAATGTTTTGTGATTATTCTTTAAAATCACTATTAGATTTGGGGCATCTGGGTGGCTCAGTCGTTAAGCGTCTGCCTTCGGCTCAGGTCATGATCCCAGGGTCCTGGGATCGAGCCCCGCATCGGGCCCCCTGCTCAACAGGAAGCCTGCTTCTCCCTCTCCCACTCCCCCTGCGTGTGTTCCCTCTCTCGCTGTGTCTCTCTCTGTCAAATAAATAAATAAAATCTTAAAAAAAAATCACTATTAGATTTCATATTTCACTTCAGTTATCGATAGTACAAATTGGCACCTGTGTAAAGTCAGGATTCTTTATGATCATAAGCATATTTTCCCTCATTTTAATAGGATCCTATACTTAGTGTTCTCACACAAGAATAATTTATATAATCATTACAAATAATGAAGAGCTATTTGAGTTACAGTGGCTAAGTTTACACTCAAAATATTTAGTGATTTTAACATGATTCTAAATAATACACAATGCATATAGTATTAAATCAGCATAATGTTTAAACAATATGGGGTTGGCTGGTGCCAAAAGTTCTTGAATTACATATACAGCATGTTATGTAATTTGTAGCATGACACACCAAAGCATTAGATTTTGAGTCAGATATTTAATTAGAAATGGTGGGGCGCCTGGGTGGCTCGGTCGTTAAGCATCTGCCTTCGGCTCAGGTCATGATCCTGGAGCCCCGGGATCGGTACGCATCGGGCTCCCTGCTCAGCGGGAAGCCTGCTTCTCCCTCTCCCACTCCCCCTGCTTGTGTTTCCTCTCTCGCTGTCTCTCTCTCTGTCAAATAAATAAAAAATAAAATAAAATCTTTAAAAAAAAAAGAAATGCTGAACAATTGTAGAAGCAAGGCAGGCACTAATTTGTTCTAGAGAAAGCTTCATATATAAAACCAATCACATGCATATCCCAGTCTTCTTATACAACTCTATTCTTGATTATTATATATTAAATAATATTATATAAATCAATATACCAATATTTTTATGTTAGCATTATATATACATTTCCCCCCTTCTGCTTTGATCATTACTAAACATGCCAGGAACTCAGTGCAGCTCACACTGCCTTTTAACTCTCCAGAATTGTAATAGAAAGTACATAAACTTAAGTTATTGTATTTATTCACACTTTGATTCCCCAGAAATTGCCATAATATTATGTGGGAAGGAATAAATGTCTTTCCTCTCAATTGCATGAGGTTCATGATTTGGGGTTATAACTTACTGCTTTGGCATATCGGCTAGCTTTTAAAACAGAATCATGAAGACCAGAGTACAAATTATGCATTGCTAATGTCCTTCAAATCATATACTTGGAAGGGTAAATTCTGTTTACCTTGGTTGAAAGTTTCCAATAAATGTTATTAATAGAATGTAAGGGCTACATATTCAGGTAAAATACTTATGTCAAGTGGAATGTATGTGAGTGCAACAGAGCCTAGGTGTGATTGAGATTCTCCATTTCCTACTTATGTCTCTGAATTATGTTTTTGCCTGCAAATCATATAGCAAATCTCTATAGCCAGCTAGCTAGGTAGATAGATACTGGGTACACTTTAGACAGTCTTAGAAAGGTATGATTATTCCATCTGAATTGACTTAAGTAAATCATAAAACATTAAACTTAATATTAAACTTTTTTGTCTTCTCAGAGGTTAAAGTGAGGCATTTAATTTGTACAGACATTGACATTAAACTGTGCCTGAAATGACCTAATATACATAATTTGAATGTAAAAATATAAATTATGAATAACAGCTTTATTGCTAGATTATATATACAGTATTATATAAATATATGTATATATATGCATATATATGTATACACACTTGGGTGTGATGTATCAAGTTAGTGAGTTTTCATGATATATAGACTATAAAGTTTGCCAGATAATGTGAGTCTCATTTAATCATGTATACTAGGAAACAAATTTTTAAAAAAGACTTCTTATTTTTAGATTGTTCTGGTTTAGAGAAAATTGTCTAAAATGATTTGTGAGTATGGTTATACTTAAAGACAAATTCTACATATTTTATAGAGGCCTAAATTCTAAAATGTTAATTCATGTCAAATAGCAAGCAAGCACATGGAAAATTCTACCTGGAAAAAAAGATCAGATGATAATATGGTCTGTGGCTAAATAATGTTATGACTGAACTCACTTAAAATCTAAGTAAGATGAGTGTAATTTTGATGTACCTAATATTGGTGGTGATTTCACTAGCATAAATAGCATAACCCTGGGAATTTTGAATAACCATAGAACTTAAAGAGAACTTGAGAAATTGTTCTGTTCCATCTTCCTTCAGGAAATTATTTATCATTGAGGAATCTTTATTTGTCTTCACCTTTTCATTTA
Source organism: Mirounga angustirostris (assembly GCF_029215605.1). NCBI lineage: Eukaryota > Metazoa > Chordata > Mammalia > Carnivora > Phocidae > Mirounga > Mirounga angustirostris. The sequence continues at coordinate 50,963,785 of NW_026991712.1, read as the reverse complement.
GGATTGTCCCCAAGGTCTCTTAAAATTAATTACAGAATGTAAAAATCCTTATTACCTATGCAACTATATTTCTTACATTTTGAATCATTTTTAACCATACCAAATTTTGGAAGAATCCCGCTGGAAATATATCTAATGTATTTCACTAACAAATATGAAAAAACATATGAAAATTATTTCTAGCACTAAATACCTAGATGAGAAAAAGTATTTATGTAGATACTAGGTAACTTTGGGGGTAAATTATCACGATAGTCCACCAATGCCATCTTATAAACCTTTGAATTTTTATTCCATATTTTTTCAAATGTGAAAGATAAAATATATAAAAGCAGCATAAATGTGATCAATTTAATAAAGATTTATTCCTTCACACATAATAAAGATGGTGACTAAAAAATAGATGTTTTAATTTCCAGGTGACTAGAAATTTGCTATATGTTTAGCAAATATAGATAAATTAATGCATATTTCAAAAATTACCAATCTCTGATATTCAGTGGAATGAATCTAGTGAATCAAAAATATTTATTAAAATTTTAAGTTTAAGAAAGTACCAGATCTCTTACCACAACCTAGGAAATATTGACCAGATACACTATAATCTGAATAAATTCAAGAGAGTGTGCTATTTTCAACGCACAGATACCAGTCTCTTGACCTTGGAGTTGGGGAGAAATGCTGCCATGTGATCTCAGCTGAAGGAATGTCACTGAGATCTATTCAGCCATTGTAGCTGAAGAAGGTGGCTGTAGAAATAGCAGCAGCAGGGAGAGTGGGGCCAGAGAAAAAGAGCCTAACTACAAAGCATGTTCTTTTGATTTAGTCTTAACTTCAGTATGGCATGATATTTTAATAAACCTACTTGATAGCTACATCTAAGCCTCCATTACTTAAAGTCTGTCTCCATTTTAATAGGACAATTTTCCAACATGGTGCATTTTAGGTTCAGGAACCTCAAAACATTTTAGGAAAGACTCTAGAAGGGTGAAGCTACTAGATAACGGTTTTCCTGATTCCTCCTCCTTTTATAGTTTTCTTTACACCTTCTGCATACAACTGGATATAAAAATCATTGTCTAGCTCTACAAATAAGTGCAAATTAAGTGCATACAAGGCAACCATGGAGCGTAGTTAGAAGATCATGAGACTATCTCCACACTATTTTAGGGAAAATGACAGCCCTAGAAAAAGTTTTTTCCCCTTGGTGGGGGGAGTTTCCCCTTAGGGAAAAAACTACCAGAAGAGTGTTTTTGGATGTTTATTTTAAAAATTTATATTGAAAAAACAAGGCAAATAATACAGCATAGAAGAACCAGAGAAAGAAAATATAATAGAATGCCTACTATTAGAGAAAGAAAAAAAAGGGGGGGGGGGTTAGAAAAACTTGGGACTGTTCTATAAAAAAAAAAGAAGAAATCAAAATTAAGTGAATAACAGAATTAATAAAATTAATGTAGAACAATAAAATTAAAGACAAAATAGAAAGATTTGCTAGCTGAGTCAATGATAGTAAAACTTAGGCAACAATTGGGATAAGGAAAAGGTTGTAAAAGATTCCCAAGAGAGAGAAGAAAAAAATAAGCTTCTTACAGAGAAATTAGAAGCAGAATGTTATATTAGAATTCTAATAGCAGTGTTGTCTACTGGTTGACCGAGGGCAAGTTCTAATTATGAGAGCAATTACTGGATAGTCTTTCTCATCACTACATTTCACACTGTGTAGTATGGCAGATCTTTGTCAGCAAACTTAATTTTTTATGATCAATTTTATTTGTCAATAAACCATGTTATTTTCAGGTTGTTAGAAGTCCAGTATAATCTAACATCAAAATTTCAATCTCTCATTCAGTTTAAAGTGTTGCCCACTTTCCCAAATGTCTGTCTGAGGGGCATTCTCTGCACCAGCTGACCTGATCTAGGCGCTGAAATTTACAGGAGGAAACATTGACACAAATAGTTTCTATCTTCTTTTTCATTCCACCTCCTCCCTTCCTCAGTAGATACTATTTCAGTTTTCCTGCAAGATCAGTTTCAGAGGGGACAGGAGGAAAGTAGAAAAGGGCAAAATTTTATGTAGCTGGTGGTGCTGTAATTGTGCATCCAGACTTAGGGTTAGGGTTAGTGTTTCCAGTTAACGTGTTAAAATTTTCTCCATGCTTCCCTTGAGCACCACGAATAACCTTTATCTTGGGAAAGCAGAACAGCCTTTCTGATTCCCAATGGCAAGCAGATCTCTTCTAGAGGGTTTCTCAAAGTATCTCATGTATGACACCCTTCTGCGGTGCTTATTTTGCCATTGGGAAAAAAATTGCATCTTCGCAAAACCAAAAATTGAAAACACAGTATGCATCCATCTCTGCCCTCCTCACTCTTTATTCTGACATGACAGATAGACCTACCTGCCACCTGTTTTTCACCTTTTCTCAGTTGGTATCAGGCACCCAAATCTGTGTTGTCTGTTAACACAGGCCATAGAATAGGAAGCACATTCATCTCACCTGGTAGTTCTAAAGCCTCACTGAATTGAAGATGAAGGCAGCCATGGGTGTCGCAGGACATCAGGAAGTCTTCAGAACACTGTCTTCAAAGAAATTCACATTCACTGGTCATTTCTATTTAATTGTTTTTTGCAGACTCTTACATTTAAGATGAAATTGGGTAATGGGCTACAAGGACTGCCAAGCCTGTTTTGAGCTACCATTTTGCATGTCTAGCAAAGATGGTATATTACTGTCCTTTGGACTTTTCAATTTGGGGCCTCAGTTGAAACATCTGGGTAGGAAAAAGCAGATTTTAGAATTGTATCAATAATTGAGTGCTGGTTAATTTAGAAATGGACACTTCGTCAATCAAACTAGAATTCATAGCAACTGTGATATCCTTACTGCAATGGGTCTGCTAATCGGGGACTCGGCATGTGGCTTCGAAGGCTTGGCACTGCACGGGGGCAGGCAGTATTATTCATGTAGATTACAGTCTGATAGGGCATCTCAGGTGGCACCGAAAAACACCGTGACCACTACTATGTTGTGGACTCCACATCTTTTGGAGAGGGGACAGCCGCTCTCAGTAGATGTGGACTTGATGGGATGAAGCACTTTACAAATGAAATATACCTTCATACCTATGTCTGGTTCTTTGAGCACAGGTAAAAACAGAGTTGTTGTAGGCTTCAAAACAAGGAAGAATTTGCTCTTGGAAGCAGAAGAAGGTGTCTTTTTTTGGATAAAGTATAACTCTCATGCTGATTTGAAGACTTAACTCTCCCATCTCCAGGGGTTTCACATTCCTTACATCGAAAGCCAGAAAAGTGAACACACAGTAGCTGATATAAAATGTGAGAATAACTGGACATCAGTGAGCTTAAAGTGGGGAGGATTTTTACTTACATTCCCCATTTGTTATATTTTTTTATTCAGAAATACATAATTTGTTATGTTTGACTTTGGGTCACAATAGTAAGTATGTGAAATTTTGGCTCTGGAATTGTTAAAAATAGACATTTTAGGTGGCACTAGATCCAAAATTGTAGTTCTTGTTGGTTTTTTGTTTGTTTGGGGTTTGTTTGTTTGTTTTTTGTTTTTTGTTTTTGTTTTTGTTTTTGGACATGCTTGATGAAGAGCACCTTTGGAAGGATTTGAACTCAAAGAGAGCATAGCACACCTTTCGTTGTCACATTTTAATCACCAGTGTCATTGTGATATCAGAAGTTCAGATAATAGATATGTGGTATAGTTTATAAAGGCACAAAACTGATTGGACAAGACCTATTTTAGGAGGTAAAGTCATATTTTTGGACCAACTAAACTGTAACCCATTTTTAAAACCTTTTAAAAAAGGTCTTATATTTGGTATACTCTGAAACTAGAAATTAGGTATTCTAAAAAAAATCTCAAGGGGAAACAGTTATAATATCAAACTCAAACAAACAAATAAAAAACTCCAAAACAATACCCATGCAAATGGGTTTTGACTTTTTAACTCAGAATAGAGGCTGGAGCAAGAAAGGAATAGATACAGATCTTGGTGGTCAGACTAAACAAAAAAGAAAATAAAATTGAAATAGTAACATATCTAGATATTCTAAAAGGTTAGATTAGGAAATAGGGCTGTAATCACTATTACAAAGACATGAAAGGTGAGCAAGGTCTAAATAAGCTTATAGCAGGAAAAAAAGAATGGTTTGTGGATCTCTGAGGACCCTTGGAATCAGGAAATTATTGAGGCACCTTTATAAAAGACACAGGGGAAAAATAGCCGATGATTGAGAAGATCTATACTGGGTGGTTACACAATAATTTAAACAGGAGTGGGAAGAGATTACCTGTTAGATCACATAAAATACTTTAAGCGGTTTTAGATGAGTTTCAAGATGACACAATTATTGCAAGAGGAAGGAAGAAGAACATGGCATATTCCCTAAGGGAACATGTCTAAGAAATTTATTGAGTTAGGACTCTAAGGAAAGTTATAGTTGAGAAGAGAAAAACCAAAGTGGAGACAGGCAGGACAACAATAAATATAATCCAGGCATGTGTTTGATTTTCTTTGATGGAATGGAACCAACTGTGTGTAATAAATCTACTCAGGTAAGTAAAGATGGAGAGGATCTGTTTGAATAATAGATTTTTTTTCTGACCTAGAAATTATTTTTTTAAAGATTTTATTTATTGATTTGACAGAGAGAGAGAGAGAGAAACAGCGAGAGAGGAAACACATGCAGTGGGAGAGGGAGAAGCAGGCCTCCTGCTGAGCAGGGAGCCTGATGCGGGGCTCTATCCCAGGACCCTGGAATCATGACCAGAGCGGAAGGCAGACACTTAACGACTAAGCCACCCAGGCACCCCACTGACCTAGAAATTATTGACTTACTATCTTAATCTGTGAGGAATTTTACGTGAAAGAGGAACATATTCAGAAAGCAGAAACTCTGACTTTGAAATAAAGTGAAAACAAATGGTAGAAACATATAATTAAGGAAGTGAGGTTGGTTGTACAAGTATCAGAAAAATAAATGGACACACTTAACTAGGCTGAAAATGTTTAAACTCAGCAGCCTCTATTTGAAGAGAGTAGGGGAATAATGAGAGCACATGAAAGAAGTGTATTGATCTTCACCGGATCACTGGGGTTATAGAATTTTTTTATTCCTTATTTGTATTTCACTTTTTGTTGCATTGGTGAACACATTCTGAACAACAATAATTAATAATAGTTACAGCAGACCTCATTGCTTTTTTTCTTAATATTAGCATATCTCTACCTTTTATCTTTTTTTAAGATTTTATTTAGAGAGAGAGAGTGAGAGAGAGAGAAACGAGCGGGGGGGCGGGAGGAGAGGGAGATGCAGACTCCCCACTGAGCAGGAAGCCCGACAGGGGATTGATCCCAGGACCCTGAGATCATGATCTGAGCTGAAGGCAGATGCTTAACCAACTGAGCCATTCAGGTGCCCCTATCTCTACCTTTTCAACCTTAATTATCATTTTGGTTATTAGTATGAGATATGTCTTCCTCACTTAGCTATGTAAGTATGTATATGCTTTAATATTTTAAGAGAATTTCTTTATTAAGTGTCAGTAATTGATTTAATTGAAAGGTTTTTTTTTTAGCATCTGTTGAAATCATAAGTTCTATTGGTATCTCATGTTGATATTTATACCAAAATTAATCCTTAGGTATCCTTAGGTTCTTGAGCTAAAGAAATAAGCTTTTGAATAATTTACCATTTATATTATGGTAAATGCTTCTTTTCAGGGATTGTTCTATTTTACATGATAGTATTTTATTAAGGAATTTAATAAAAACATTCTTATATGGCATTTTTATATACCAGTTTTTTTAAAAATGCAATGCCAGAGAACTGTTGTTCTCAAAAGTGTCAAAAACAATGTTCCATAGTTAAATAGATATAAATGCTGCTTTATAAAATCTTTTTCAGAAGATATTAATATTCACATATTAAAGCCTTTAGAAAATAATCCATTTAATCCCCAATGAAAGATTTCACTTATTTTGTCTGTTTTCCTATTTTCTTGATATTTGTCTAACCTATTATTTGAACACATCTCTCTCTTTTCTAAGATATATATGTGTGCTAGGCAGAATTAGGACCCTCATAACTTTTGCTCCCCTAGTGTCATAGCTTTGAATATGCTTCATTACCAGGCAAAAGGGACTTTGTAGATGTACTTAAGTTTACTAATGTGTTGACCTTAAAATAGGGAGATTATCTCATCAGGTCCAATGTATTCACAGGAGCTATTAGAAGCAAAGCTCTCTCCCAGCTCTGAGGAGAGAGAATGTTAAAGAGATATGGAAGAGTAGAAGTCAGAGAGATTTGGTGTGTCCCTGCCAGTTTTGGAGATAGAAGGGGCCACAAGTCAAGGGATGTGGGAGGTCTTAAGTAGCTAAGAATCAAAAACTAATGATGTAATGTATGGTGATTAACATAACATAATAAAAAAAAAAAACATGCAGACAGAACCATGTAAATAGAAAAAAAAAAGTAGCTAAGAATGACCACTGGCCACTTCTTACTTCCCTGGCCAAAGGAAGGAGGCCCTTAATACTACGACCCCATGAAACTGAATCCTACCAAAAACCTAAAAAAGCCTGCATATGGATTCTCCCCTAAAGCCTTCAGATGATAGTTCAGGTTGGCTGACGCTTTGATTCTAGTCTTGTGAGACCCTAAGCAGAGTACCCAGTTGAGCCCATCTGGACTTCCAACATTCAGAACTCTGAAATGAGAAATAGGTATTGTTTTAAGTTGTTAAATCTGTGGTAATTTGTTAGAACAATAGAGAACGAGTGTGGTGTATAACATAGCTTCACAAATAATAAGTAATAGAAAAGGTGCATTTTATTTTTATTATTTTTATTTATTTTTTATTTTTTATTTTTTTATTTTCCCCCCCTTCACTCTTCCCTTCCCGCTACCTTCTTCTTCTTCTTTTTTTTTTTTCTTAACATATATTGCATTATTTGTTTCAGAGGTACAGGTCTGTGATTCAACAGTCTTGCACAATTCACAGCGCTCACCATAGCACATACCCTCCCCAATGTCTATCACCCAGCCACCCCATCCCTCCCACCCCCCCAATCCAGCAATCCTCAGTTTGTTTCCTGAGATTAAGAATTCCTCATATCAGTGAGGTCATATGATACATGTCTTTCTCTGATTGACTTATTTCGCTCAGCATAATACCCTCCAGTTCCACCCACGTCATTGCAAATGGCAAGATCTCATTCCTTTTGATGGGTGCATAATATTCCATTGTATATATATACCACTTCTTCTTTATCCATTCATCTGTCGATGGACATCTTGGCTCTTTCCACAGTTTGGCTATTGTGGACATTGCTGCTATAAACATTGGAGTGCATGTGCCCCTTCGGATCACTACAGTTGTATCTTTGGGGTAAATACCCAGTACTGCAATTGTTGGGTCATAGGGTAGCTCTATTTTCAACTTTTGAGGAACCTCCATACTGTTTTCCAGAGTGGCTGCACCAGCTTGCATTACCACCAACAGTGTAGGAGGGTTCCCCTTTCTCCGCATCCTCACCAACATCTGTCATTTCCTGACTTGTTAATTTTAGCCATTCTGACTGGTGTGAAATGGTATCTCATTGAGGTTTTGATTTGGATTTCCCTGATGCTGAGTGATGTTGAGCACTTTTTCATGTGTCTGTTGGCCATTTGGATGTCTTCTTTGGAAAAATGTCTGTTCATGTCTTCTGCCCATTTCTCGATTGGATCATTTGTTCTTTGGGTGTTGAGTTTAAGAAGTTCTGTATAGATTTTGGATACTAGCCCTTTATCTGATATGTCATTTGCAAATATCTTCTCCCATTCTGTCGGTTGTCTTTTGGTTTTGTTGACTGTTTCTTTTGCTGTGCAAAACTTTTTATCTTGATGAAGTCCCAATAGTTCATTTTTCCCCTTTCTTCCCTTGCCTTTGGTGATGTTTCTAGGAAGAAGTTGCTGCGGCTGAGGTTGAAGAGGTTGCTGCCTGTGTTCTCCTTTAGGATTTTGATGGACTCCTGTCTCACATTTAGGTCTTTCAACCATTGGAGTTTATTTTTTTAGAGTTTTTATTTATTTATTTGACACAGAGAGAGTGAAAGAAAGAGAGAGACAGAGAACAAGCACAAGCAGGGAAATGGCAGACAGGGGAGAAGTAGGCTCCCCACTGAGCAAGGAGCCCAATGTGGGGCTGCATCCCAGGACCCTGGGATCATGACCTGAGCCGAAGGCAGCCACTTAACTGACTGAGCCATCCAGGCGCCCCGAAAAGGTGCATTTTAAACTAAATAGGGATAGTACATTAAACTGTAGAATTCATCTAGAAAGCATAATTTTTCCACTTGAATGACCCTAGATTTTACTTTAAAGATGAGGAAAAATTTGGACCTGAATTCACACATTAAATTATAAGTTTTACTTTAGTTCATTTGAGTTATGTTTAATTGTATTTGCACTAATTGATAATCTCATTGTATGTGAAGAAATAAATCAACCTCAAGGGAATCTTATGCTTCCTACGCTACAGTGATTAGTTAATATACAATGGTGAAGGTGATACTACTCTCCAGGGGATACAAATCATGTTTGTGGAAAGCGTTTTGCAATTTTGGTATTTTTTAGTAACCTGAGCATATTTTCTCCAATGAGAGCACTGTCCATGAAATGTCCATCAGAGATTGCTATCATTTAAATATTCCTTTTCTGGAATCAAAATGCTCAGGTGTTATAAAAAATGTGTATATTAAATAAAAGCATTTGTATAGTTTGAAAATTATTATATTTACTAGGATGGTGCATAACAAATAATTGATTTTTTATGTGAAAGGTGTCCATAGTATTGCAATTGAAAGATTTAAAATATATGAAATTACCCTAGAAGTCAAAGGAGGAAATCTAGCAGCTGCCAGAGACACTGCTCAAGGTAGAAAAGAGAGACAGAGATGCACAGTTAGAGAGACTCAGAGACACAGAGAGAGACTGAGAGAGAGAGAGAGACTCATTTTCGCTTTTCTCCTGCCCTGGAGTTTGGAAGGCACTGGCGGGGTCCAGGTGCAGGGTGTGGCCAGCACAGTCTGACAACTACCACTGGTACGAAACAGTCAGTTTGTGACACGGAGTGGACCGAGCAAGGGCAAGAAATGAATTTAAGAGAAAACAGGGCAAACTTAGAACAAAGGACAAATCCACTTTTGGCCAGTTGCTTTCGGGAAATCAGGAAATTCACATTTTAAAAAAAGAATGTCCTATCAAATAGTGGTAGAGAGGTATATTTCCTGAGCAATAGTGTATGCACATATCATTGATACATCTAGCTTTATAGTTTTTGAAACTTGCTTTAGTATCATTATTTAAATTATTAAAATTAAACATTGTCATGGAATTTCAGAGAGTATTTTGGAGATCACCCAATTCTCCATTTAACAGATGAGAAATGTAAAACCAAAGGAATGTAAGTGACTTATCAGTTCCTCCTCTTTTTACTTTCAGTCAAGCGTAGTGTCTGGGGTACTGCATGTTCCCTTTTAGAAGTTCTGAGAAAATATGTGCTTACTTCATAGTAAATGATACACAGCTCTTACGTGTGGGACTGTAACAATCTCCATACAAAATGTGCATACAATTGTGACATATTATATATATATATGTGTGTGTCAATGAAATATCTACAAAATGATAGTTCTGGGTTTTAAAGGGCTTGCCTTTGATGGCCTTACTAACCCATTCTCCTTACATTAATCTGTCTGCAGTAAACTTAACTACCAGTTTTGTCTTTTTGTTTTTTTTTGTTTTCGTTTTTCTATTGATAATGTTTTCTGTAGCAACTGGAAAGGATAAAAATCATTCATTTGGAATGTTTGGGTCACTTAATTGCAACAATAGAAACCTTATCTGATTCAAATAGTAAAAGCAATTTAATGAAAAAGTACTGTGTAGCTTAAAGAATTTTGAGGAAACCTGCAGAACAAATTTTGGAAGGTAAGAATCACAAAAAGGAGGGTATGGAGCCAGAAGCAGCCAAATTTGGCTGCGTAATTAGGATGACAGAACACTGCTGACTCTGAAACTGAAGCCGAGCCCTGAAAGCTGTAGTTTGCATTGAGACTCTTGGCTCTGAATTACCACTTTATCAGCAGTGTTGAGCCTTAAAAAAAAGAGAGAGAGAGAGAAAACATGTTGGTACTGCTACATCCAGAAAGGACTCTCTGCTAGTCCTTCTTATTTTCATCACTTGATCATGACGCAAAGCAGGCAGCTGGTGATTTGATTGGCTAAGCCTAGTTTAACAATCACAGGGTGTGAATTACTCCACATCAACCCAAACTACCTTCTGGCAGGACTTTTTGAATTGACGAGACTGGAGAACTAAAAACTTCATTTTGGATATCTCCTTTGTGGAAAGGTATTTGATGTAATTGACAGTCAATCCAGTTCTGGGAGACTTAGAGCTGCATTACCTTCAGGTGTGAAGCATCCTCATTGCTGGTACAGACCATGTAGTGTTGAGAAGTTCTAGAAGGCAGCAGCTTTCCTTGGCAGCTCCCTGACAGTGCTAGAGGCAGAAGCTCCCTTCTCTACACAACTTTGGGCGTCATCTCTAGAAGCTCAGCCTGAGTCTCTTTCTTCAGCCCTCCTAACAATGCTTTGGGCCATATATGCCTCAAAAAACTTATTCATGCTTCAAACTGCTACATATCATTATGTTGCCTATAAACCAGGAATGCTCATTAATAAATAATTAGAATCTGGAAGTCGTTCCCTGTAACAGACCTCAAGAAAATAAGAATTACAATAGGTCATTTCTCCTGGTTTGTTTGAAGGGTCTGAAAATCCATGAACCCTAGAGAAAGGGAACTTGGAAGTCAAGGATACTCAGCGATGAAGTAGTTAATTTAACTCCCGTGGTTTCCTGCACAGAGTATATTGAAGACAAGCTTTGCTGTTATCAAGTGGCTGGTACAGTTGAGCCTAGGAAACTTCTTGGAACTGTGGAGTGGGCTGCTTGCTTATAACTGTAGTGGAGAATTTAGAGCAAAGATATTGGCTCAATGTCTTCATTGTCAGCTCAGTTCAGAGTCAGAAAACCATGGACCTTGTGATTCTATTCTAAAATATTGTTATCCTTGCTGTACAGAGTTTGTATACCTGAAATTCAGATGCTGCTCAGGTTCATGTGATATGCCATAATGGGATTTGTAATGGTTTAATACAATGTTATACTTGCCTAAGATAGGACTAAAGTTTCCAAAACTCTCTTTATTGCATACAGGTTAGAACCGACAGAAATTTTGCTCAAGATTTGGAAAATGGAAGTGGGTAAGAGTAGCTATTACTCTCTGAAGGCCATCATAGATAGAGGTGAGGGGAGAAAGATGTGGAGATGCTGCCAGATTCCACCTGCTCTTTGTTCTCTACCTGGAGACAGGTAATGTAAAATGCAGAAATTCCAGTTGTTTGCCATTTGTCCTCATTCTACAGTGCCCTATGTCTGATTCTCCTTCTTTACTGCTGTCCCTCCTGACCAACAGTAACGCTACTGTAAGACTCAGGGCAATAAGCACAAGGCATTGGCGAATCCATCAGTTCTTCTTCCATGTTCCTCTCTGATACACCTGGCAATAGGAGGGCTTTATCTTCCCTTGTGGAACCTCTCAGCTACTTCCACATTAGTTCAAGATATTGTTCCTATAAAAAATCCTTACTCTATAATGCTAAGACCGTTTTTGCTTCCCTAATGGAACCTTCAGACACATATTTTGCAAAAGGACATCAACTTTTATTAGGTCTCATTGTGACGAACTCTCATTACTATCACCCCATGAACCATATAAAATCAATCTCAGAGGAAATTTTTTAATATTAGAAGAATTTAAAACTTCCCAATTATATTTGCAAAAGTCTAGGGCATATGTGTAGGAGCATATTCTGTGGGTGCTGCACAAAACGGAGAGGAATGGAATTTAAGATGAGGTTGGATTTATCAATATGGGTGCTCTTAACAATGAATTTCAATGTATTGTGCTAGCTTGATTAATGGGGAATGGTTCAAATTGTTTGCTTGGTTGGTTGATTAAATCATAAACTGAGCTTTGGTCTATATTGAGCTAAAGGAAAATGAAAGACAATTCATTAACCTACCATTAATTATATCCCTTATAGGGTCAAAAGAATCTCCCTTAATAATGACACTGATAAATATTTTGAGTAGTGTCAATTACTTTGGAAAGTAGTTACTCTCATAGCCGTGAGGAGCTTAAGGATGCATGATGATTAAATATAAAGTGGTATCTTTTATAGGATCCTAGAATAGAAAAAAACACATTAGGTAAAACTAATGAAATCTGAATAAAGTGTGGACTTTAGCTAATAATGTATCAGTATTGGTTCATTAATTCGAGAGAAAAAAAGTACAATGCTGATGTAAGAAAATAATAATGGGAGAAAGTTGGTGTGGAGTATATGAGGATCCTCTAGTATCTCTTCCCAATTTTTCTCTAAATATAAAGCCATTTAAAACTAAAAAGTTTATTTAACAAAATAAATACTCTACTTACTTTTCCCTGAAGTCCTGCGATAAATGCAGGGCATTGCCATTAAAAAGGACTCTCTGATTTTAGTGAGAATGATGAGATCCTGGCTCACAGAGGCAGTTTCAGCCCCTAAGTACCAAAAAAAGTAATGGGTATTGTCATAAACAGCAGGGCTACTGCAATAATGAAAATACTTTGACAAGCAGGGATCTTTGAAGGTGGCAAATTGCTCACAGTGTGCTGGATTTTGTGGACAACCCTCAGGTGTCCACAAAACACAAATAATAACACAAACCTAAAGGCTTTAGTTCTGGTTAACAGAAAATAATCTTTAGTCAGCAGGAGAGTTTTGGTGCCTCATCAACATTCTGATGTTGATGCCTAGAATCAGTTAATGTACCTTGAGTTCCTTGAATGAAGCTTTTTGATATTCTTGTGGAAATGCCCTGGAATATAAATGAAATAATGACATTGATAAATATTTTGAGTAATATCAATAATCTTGAAAAGTACTCTTAACTCTCATAGTTACTGAAATATCACTAAAATCTTCCTGCTGGTCTTACCCAAAGAGGTACACAAATATTTACCCAAGTTTCATTCTATATTAACAAGCAATTGTCAACAAATTCAGTGATTGTTGAGCAACAATTTTAGGAAATATTAATCGCTGGGTCACAGAGTGGGGACTTGTAGGATTCAGGTGGTAAATGGAGCTTGGCCTGAGTCCATCCACGGTGGCTGGGTGATTCCATGAAGCCATTATGTGTTGGTAGCAGACATTTAGGAGCTGAATGAAGTCAAACACGTGGACTACACTTGCCATAGCTGATCCCATAACGATCACTACTGCCTGCCCATTCTGCCAGCAACAGAAACCAATGTGAATACTAAAAAGACATCATAACCAGGGTGGAGGGGATGGGTGGGGAATAGCCAGCCACTTGACTGTATTTTGATTCTATTTTATTCTATCATGGGAGAAACAATAATTTGTTTACATTAGAATGGATACCTATTCGGGATGTGGATTTGCCTTCCCTACTTGCTATGCTTTATTTGTAGTGCTAACCACAGAATTATTAAAAGTTCATTCTAGGGCGTATCATTTATTATAGGATTACTTCCGAGCAAGTAAGTCTTTTCATAGCAAAAGATATACCTCGACATTGATAAACAGCTGATTACACAGAAAGCTATAATAACTTATTTCGGATTCAGTTATGGTACCAACTAGGGGACAAAAACTTATGAGCTTGGATGTATCTCCTATACCTGGAAATATACATTCTGATTCAGTGAAGAGAATATGATGCTGTTTCTTTTGTAGTCAGAGGAATCAATAGGTGGAAGCAGAAGAGATACCTCTGATCATTGTGTCTAATTATCCATTTCTCAACTTTTTGATTCCTGTACTTATAACAAGAAAGCATGAAGAGTTACATTGAACAGGGATTTGAAACTGACACTTGACAATATTGAGTCAATTGAACTCTAGACCAATAAGACTGCAGAATAAGATAAAGAGATGATCAGATTCATTAAAGTGGATTATCCAGAGAAAATAAAGTTGCTGCTCCATGATGGGGATAGGGAAGAGAATACAGCAACTTACCAAACTCTCTTAAGGGTTCTCCCAGTATTTCTATAGGTTTTATGGTAAACTATAATACAAGGTCAGAGTAGTCTCATACAGGAAGGAACAACAGGTGTGAAACACTTCAGAAAAGATTTGGGTTTCTTACTAGTGGGGATATGAGCTTAAAAAACATTGTCAGCACAAAGAAACTTGTTGGGGTTATAATATCTTCATTATTATGTTGAATATTTCACAAATATATGTGTGCGTGTAACTTATAAAAGTGTATAATGGTAACATAATTACAGTTTATTGTGTGTCATTTATTAATAAAGCTATTTTATTTTAAAGATTTATTTATTTTTTTGAGAGAGAGAAAGTGCACGCATACATTGGGAGAAGGTGCAGAAAGAGAGGGAGAGAGAAACTCAAGCAGATGCCACACTGAGCACAGAGCCTAGCGCAGGGCTCGATCCCACCACCCTATGACCCTACAGAGCCCTGAGATCACGACCTGAGCTGAAACCAAGAGTCAGAGGCTCAACTGACTGTGCCACCCAGGCTTCCAGTAAAGCTATTTTAAAAAGAAATACATAACTTCATAACTCTATAGCTATTAAGGAAATAGGATTATTTAAAGATGTTCCTAAAAATAAAATTCTATGTCCAGATGGCTTCAGTGGTAAATTCTGCCAAAATTTAAAAAAATAAATAATAGAATTCAGTACAATTCTACATACAATTTTCCATAAAATTAAAAGGGAGAAGATACTTTCCCTCTTAATGAGGTCAATGTTACCCTTTTTACAAAACCAAAGAAATGATGACAAAATAATCCTACATGAACATAGATGCAAAATTCATGCAGTTTTTAAAAATCATATCCAACTATATGTAAGAATAGGTGATGGGGACTAAGGAGTACATTTGTGATGAGCACTGGGTGTATGTAAGTGTTGAATCACTAAATTCTACATCTGAAACGAATATTACACTGTATGTTAACTAACTGGAATTTAAATGAAAACTTGGAAAGAAAAACAAAACCAAACAAAAACAAAATAAAATGCATTTACTTATTTTAAAAAAATATCATGACCAAGGACAATTTATCCCAGGAATGCAGTTATTTTGACATTTAAAAATCAATCAATGTGGGAAAGAATGAAGGGGGAGAAATTGGAGGGGGAGATGAACCATGAGAGACTATGGACTCTGAAAAACAAACTGAGGGTTCTAGAGGGGAGGGGGGTGGGGGGATGGGTTAGCCTGGTGATGGGTATTAAAGAAGGCACATACTGAATGGAGCACTGGGTGTTATACGCAAACAATGAATCATGGAACATTGCATCAAAAACTAATGATGTAAAGTATGGTGATTAACATAACATAATAATAAAAAAAAATCAATCAATGTAATTCATCACATTAACAAACTAAAGAAGAAAAATAGTATGATTACCTATATATATATATGCAGAAGAGGCATTTGACAAAAACTAACAATTCCTAATGAAAATTCCCGAAGAAGAGATTCCCTCAACCTGATAAACTGCATTTGTAAAATCATCTGTTATAATACTTGATGATAGATTTAATACCTCTCCCTAAACCTAGGGACAAGGCAAGATGTAAGCTCTCACCACTTCTATTCAACATCCCTCGCCAGTACAATAAGGTTAAAAGAAAAAAAAATAATTCGAATTCATTAGAAATAATAATCTCTCTTTGTTCGCACTGCTTTTGTTCTCAGATGACCTGATAGTTGAATAAAAAACTATGGAATCTACCAAATATCCACTTGAAATAATAAGTGAGTTTAGCTAGTTTACAGACTTTAAGACCCATAGATAAAATCAATTATGTGTCAGTGTATATGTGTATATGAAGGAAATAATCTGATATTAAACATTTTAAAACATTCCATTTAAAAAAAGGCAAACATTCTTTCCATTGTTCTACGCTTCAATCCCCATATAGTAAAAAAAATAAAAAGAACAAATAAGTTAATAAATGTTATATAACAGAAGACAGAAGGTTTTCCACTGTCAGAGAAAGAAATAAAAGACAAGGAAGGGAAGATGACTTGACTGAACTCTGGTGATGGATTAGAGTCCACCATATCTTTATAAATTTATACCATTTTAGAATGCATACTTAAGAATGGTAGAGAAGTAAATATTGAGGCTTGTATATAGATGGGTTAGTAAATATACATATATTTCCTGGATGTATCTGCTGGGAGGACTTAGAGACAGCAGACTCCTAATGGCAACAAGCATGCCAGCACCTGGATCTTTGTTTCTAAACACAGGTCTCCAACAAATGGAATTGAAGTCCCTTGAAGAAATGGATAGCATAAGAGCTGAGACAGGGAAACGACAAGATAAGCCTAGGACATCTTGTCAAAACAGAAAGTAAGAAAATGCAAAAAAAAAAAATAGTTATGGTATTATTCACAAGGACACAAGAGGAAGCTATATATAGTGAGCTCCCGGAGGCCCAATCTTTAACAAAATAAATGGCAGGAGTATTGAATTATAATCCAAAGAATAAAATGAGTATCTGCAAGTCTATGCTGATTTAAATAAGTGATGGAATGACTGGATGGATGAATAAATGGGGGAGAAGAGGCAGAGAAGAAGCAATTAGTTTGACCTACAATAACATGGCACCAAACATTTATGTAAATCAAGCATATACACAAACACTACAATCATGAGTGTTTATACTTGAGTGTCATGTATATACACACCCATTATGTAGGTGCACACATTACACACATTATATCTACACAATACACATATAAACACTTCTGTATTTTACTTACAGATATAATTTATACATATATAAACTCATAATAAAATGGATATTATGGAAGGAGAGAGATTGCTATTAGGAACTAAGAAGGAAGGGGAAGAATAAAATAAGAGAGTGCCTTTAAAAATACTATGATAATGTGTCATGAACTGAGAAATATGTATCAAAAATAAAGATAAAGTAAATGGATATAAGAAAGAGTAGTCCCTGATCACTAAGTAATTAGCAATTTTATCAGCTATCTTATTTGATGATTAGTGTAATTCTATTCTTAATAAAAGGTAAATTATAATGTTTTCTCCAGGAGTTAAAATAATCATAAATATATTGAATTTAAAATCTAGGCAATGAAGAGGACAGAAAACACAGAGAAAGATTCATTAAAGTGCCCATGCAAGACACCTAATATATACATACTCTCTCATTGAATTCCATATTACCATGGAGGTAGGTAATACACTCTTATTTTATATTAGAGGAATTGGAGGTTCAGTGAAGTTGTATAATTTGGCGAAGGTCACACAGCTAGTTTGTGGAGCAAACACAACAACTCATGTCATCAGATTTTTAAAAATCACCCTTTCCATTACAATATATTTACTTTCTTTTTTTTCTTTTTCTTTTTCTTTTTCTTTTTTTAAAGATTTTATTTATTTATTGGAGAGAGAGAGAATGAGAAACAGAGAGCACGAGAGGGAGGGGGATCAGAGGGAGAAGCAGGCTCCTCGCTGAGCAGGGAGCCTGATGTGGGAGTCGATCCCTGGACTCCAGAATCATGACCTGAGCTGAAGGCAGTCGCTTAACCGACTGAGCCACCCAGGCGCCCTTTTTCTTTTTTTAATTATGTTATGTTAATCACCATACATTACATCATTAGGTTTTGATGTAGTGCTCCATGATTCATTGTTTGTGCATAACACCCAGTGCTCCATGCAGAACGCGCCCTCTTTAATACCCATCACCAGGCTAACCCATCCCCAACCCCCTCCCCTCTAGAACCCTCAGTTTGTTTCTCAGAGTCCATAGTCTCTCATGGCTGGTCTCCCCCTCCGATTTTTTCTTTTCTTTTTTTTTTTTTAAAGATTTTATTTATTTATTTGAGAGAGGGAGAATGAGAGAGAGCACATGAGAGGGGGGAGGGTCAGAGGGAGAAGCAGGCTCCCCACTGAGCGGGGAGCCCGATGCGGGACTCGATCCCGGGACTCCAGGATCATGACCTGAGCTGAAGGCAGTCGCTTAACCAACTGAGCCACCCAGGCGCCCCCCTCCGATTTTCTTAACTGACCCCTGTCAAACCTTTCTTTTTCTCGTTGAGTCCCAGTTGAGTTTATAAAGTGTTCAGAACGCTCAAAAACAAAATCTTGGGGGCGCCTGGGTGACTCAGTGCATTAAACATCTGCCTATGACTCAGGTCATGATCCCAGAGTCCTGGATGAGAGCCCTGCATCCCATCCCATTTGGCCCCCTGCTCAGCGGGGAGCCTGCTTCTCCCTCTCCCTCTGCCCCTCCCCCTGCTTGTGCTCTCTCCGTCTCTCTCAAATAAATAAATAAAATCTTTAAAACAAAACAAAACAAAAAAATCTTGACATATCACAGGAATAGCTACTTAGGTTTTTTAAGTGAGGTTTGGAATTTTATGTTCAAGCAATTGTGAATCTTTCTTTTCTACACATTCAGTCAAAACTGAACTACAGTATCTCCAGCTGGACAGATACTGCTAACATTAGGTGGCATGAGTACTGTATTTGCTACCTGCTCGTTTTTAGATTAGAGATATTCACAATAGTGTGTCCTTAGGAGAGCAGTAGTGTTACCCTTGTTTTTGTATATCAGAAAAGAAAACACTCCTTTTTTATTGCTATCAGTTTTACGGTTTATTCTATGCCATGTTCTATTAAGTTCAAACACTACAAATAACCATAAGCATTTGTGAAATGCTATTGTAAAAATGTTTTTAACAATTATTTCCATTTTTAATGACCTGGAAATATTTGAATCCAGAGTGTAAAGAAACTTTTATTCAATGAGAGATATTCACATATATTTGTGTTTATTCTACATAAAAAGAAGTGAGGCATTATTTTTCTCAGAAAAAAAGGATTTCTAATAAATATTTGACACAAAACTGTCTTTAATGAGTATTTCTTAAAAGTCAATACAGCATGTTTTATCTAAAAATCTTATATCAAATCTTTACTGAGAAGTAGTAAAAATTATAAAGATAATTAAAATTAATAATGTGTGTATGTGGTAAGTAATCAAGAGTAAATATTCATTCTTAAAAAGAAAATGTAAGGATTAAATTGATAATAAGCAGACTGGTTAAATGTGCGTTACTGGAAATAGACGTGCTTTTCTGAAATGAGAAGCCTCTATAATAACAGGATCTTTAAAAGCCCAGAGAAAGGCATAAGCATTAAGGAAACAAGGATTTTGTAATCTGGTATTTTTTTAAAGAAACACCTCTGAGATGGGGTTAAATTTGCATTTCAAAAGTTCAGTTAAAATTCAGTAGAGAAATGATTAAATCCTCACATTAATTTCAGTGCTGTTTTATAAGACTATTTTAAATTAGAATCTGTGTACCTGTGAACTATTTGAAGAGACTAATTTATTCTTGTAATTTATTAATTTTGAAAACCCATTTTGTAAAATTTGCTGTGCTAGAGCCTGAAGCTGCAGTGGCAAACTGTTCTATTTGCATTAAATGCACGGGAATGTCAAGGAATAATAATAACAACTAACAGGCAATTATAGTGTATCTGATAGACAATAAATGTGAAATACAAATTTCCATCAGAACAGGAGAGGGTCACCTAATTCAGTATTCAAATATAAAGGAATGTTTTGTGTGGGAAGAAATTCTGATCTGTAGACTGAAGGTGATGAATAAAAGTTACATAAAGAGCAAAGATAGAGGTGGGAAGTATTGGGAACAGTGATGAGAATGGATGCTTCATGCCAAGTGAGAAGCTTAGACAAAGTGACAATGGAATCATTGGAAGAACCATAAGTAATATACTATGATAGAAATGTCTAATGCAAGATATATACATGGTTCAATAGAGCAAGAAGTAGGGAATAAATAAGGGACTTACGGTCATTTTTAGGGAAATAAGCATTAGTAAAGAGACTGGTGGTATGTTTGAGGTGGTAGACTCAACTGGGCATAGTGATGGAATTGCCTACGGAGAGTGAGAAAAAAAGGATGTGGGACTGGTTTGGGCAAGGACTGAGGTCATGTCCTGAAAGGGGAAAAATTATTTTGCCCTTTTATTGTTGTTACTGTTTTTATTATGGAATCACCATAAAAATCACATCAAATATTCTATCTTGAGTTCAGCAGCGAAGGGATGGTATCATGCTTCAGTAAACAAAATCACTTGGTTGCAGTTTATTATCATCAGTATAATTTTTAAATCAAAGATTATTATACAGGAGAATTATTACATATATACCCTTTGCTGCCTTTTGGTCTCTCCAACATGAAGGAGCGAACATGAAACCGGAAGTTACCCAATTTATCTATTGCAGCCCTCAGCTCTGGCCAAGTATGAAACAACCAGAGATTAAAGAGTTCCATTTCTCACAGTGCATTTGCTTCAAGCAGGAAACTTTATTTTTCAGGGCTAGCTTCCTCGAGCATGTTTATTAGAGTAAGAGGCTTCATTTATTTCTAAGATTATTTTTACAGTCATACATACTAATTCCATTTTGCTATCCATATGGAACTTCCAGTACTTTGAATCCCCCGGAGATTTAAAGACGAGGGGGCAGAAGAAATTGCCCTCAACCAATTAATCTTGTCTTCCTATTATTTGTAATATGTTTAATGCAAAACTGAGCCAAATTTCAGTAATATTATATTATAGGAAAATGGGAGGAAAATCTGTACTCATGTTGTTACGGTAAGGACATACAAACAGCATATAGAAAAAATGTCTATTTTTACTGTTTTACCTAACTTTAAGTAGCTTACAAGTTTTCTGTTTAAACTTCTTTTTTTGTCTTACCTTAGGCCACACAAACACATTTTGTTTTTAGTTTATGTTTTATAACTTTGTTTTGGAAATAATTACATATAAATTATTCATAACAAATCCCTATTGCTCAGTTTTTCCATAAAGCTATCCATAAAATATTATAAATACTATGGCTGTTCAAAAATGTTTTAAGAGCAGAGATTTTATTAACGCAAAGTGAGGAATGAAAGCCATTAGATTAATTTTGAAGAAGTTATGCAGTGGTAACATCTAGAGAAAAAATAAGCTGCAACTATAATGATGAGATATAACATATACATTAGCTGTTTATTGTTTTTCTGATATTAGGCTCTGACTATAAAAATTACGTTAATAAATTATACTGATTATAGTTCTTAAAATAATTTTATGTATTTAACAAAACTTTATATAGAAATCAGAAAGTGTATTTGAACACTTGGAAGAAACTTTGTAGTAATGTATGTCCTTTCACTTTTCTTGAGTCTGTCAAAAACAACAGAAGTTTTACTTGGAATCTTAAAAAATACTAGTTACAGAAGACCTGAAATTGGATCCTAAAGAGCAAAGCAGTTGCTACATTCTGATCAAAAGATTATCTTTCATACACTTAAATTTTTTCTTCATACTCTTCAATTCTTTTTGAGAGAATTTTGTTTCTTTTTCTTAACATAAAAATATATAGCAGAAGACATCCAAATGGCCAACAGACACATGGAAAAGTGCTCAACATTGCTCGGCATCAGGGAGATCCAAATCAAAACCTCAATGAGGTATCACCCTCACACCAGTCAAAATGGCTAAAATGAACAAGTCAGGAAACAACAGATGTTGGCGGGGGTGCGGAGAAAGGGGAACCCTCCTACACTGTTGGTGGGAATGCAAGCTGGGGCAGCCACTCTGGAAATTAGTATGGAGGTTCCTCAAAAAGTTGAAAATAGAGCTACCATATGATCCAGCAATTGCACTACTGGGTATTTATCCCAAAATACAAATGTAGGGATCCGAAGAGGTACGTGCACCCCAGTGTTTATAGCAGCAATGTCCACAATAGCCAAATCAGGGAAAGAGCCAAGATTTCCATCGACAGATGAATGGATAAAGAAGATCTGGTATATATATACAATGGAATATTATGCAGCCATCAAAAGGAATGAAATCTTGCCATTTGCAACGATGTGGATTGAACTGGAGAATGTTATGCTGAGCGAAATAAGTCAATCAGAGAAAGACATGTATCGTATGACCTCACTGATATGAGGAATTCTTAATCTCAGGAAACAAACTGAGGATTGCTGGACTGGGGAGGGTGGGAGGGGTGGGGTGGCTGGGTGATAGACATTGGGGAGGGTATGTGCTATGGTGAGCGCTGTGAATTGTACAAGATTGTTGAATCACAGATTTGTACCTCTGAAACAAATAATACATTATATGTTAAAAAAAAAAGAAGATAGCAGGAGGGGAAAAATGAAGGGGGGCAAATCGGAGGGGGAGATGAATCATGAGAGACGATGGACTCTGAAAAACAAACTGAGGGTTCTAGAGGGGAGGGGGTGGGAGGATGGGTTAGCCTGGTGATGGATATTAAAGAGGGCACATTCTGCATGGAACACTGGGTGTTATATGCAAATAATGAATCATGGAACACTACATCAAAAACTAATGATGTAATGTATGGTGATTAACATAACATAATAATAACAAATAAATAAACATAAAAAATATATATAGCATTTATTCTTAAGTCTACCTTTACCTCTCATGTTCTAGAATAAAAATGTATTTTCTTGGGGTAGTTACTGGTTGTCATTTCAAGACAATTTTTCTGATATATATATATGTGTGTGTGTATATATTTATATATATATATGTATATATATTTATATATATATATATTTTTTTTCTGATAGCCTGGACTTCAAAGTCTTCTCCTTCAAAGAATTTGTCCTATAATGTACTTTAGCCTCCCACCCAATCATTTGGCTCATACCAATAAACTTAGAATCCCTCAAAAATCTCAATTCCAAACCTCCCTGAGTTCCATCATCTTTTTACCTTCCAGCCCCCTCTGTTAACCTAACTGCTACACCCACCAGAGCTGCTAGGAGCCCCAATCCCTCATTGTTCTAATTGCTTTCTCCCCACCATACATCTTCATTTTCCTCTTCATGCAGGATATATTTCTTGTCCATGCTTATAATCATTCCCTGATATGCCTTATAAATCACCTTGTTTCTCACTCCCTCCGTCCTTCAAATGGCAAAAATATCAACCTTTGTTAAATTCAGCTTTCTGCCAAGTCTGCCCCTGCCCAGCCACACTTGAAAAGGCCTCAGATAAATGGACTACTTCCCAGGAATCCTACACAGTTCCAAATCCATTCACTCTCTCTCTATTCTCAGCAACTCTGTCATATTCACAGCTCTTCTCATCATATCATATACTCTCGTCCCTATTACTTTGGACAAATTCCCTTTTCTTATATATATTGCCAGATTCTCATTTTCACACTAGCTTCTACAACGCTAAACTACCTAAAGATATGGCTCAAATAATTGTTCCTGTTATCTTCTGTAAATATATTCCCCTCTGTATGGTATCATTTCTATCAGCATAGAAACATGCTATGATATCTCTCATATATAAAAAAAATGACTACACATTCCACCTATAACGATATACATGTTTCTCAGCACAACTTTGCAGGAAGGTTCATCAGAACTATTTCCTATTCTTGTGATGTCCACTGAAGGAGGCTTCAGTTATTCTTGAAATCACTACACTTAGATATTCAGGGAACGTGTTGTCCTTAGAGTCCCAAGTGACTTCCAAGGTGCCAAATCCACTGATCATTTCTCAGTCCTCATTCACTTGACAAATCAGAAGCATGTGACAGTTGATCATGTTCTCCATTATGAAATACATTACCTCCTTAGCTTCCAGAACACCATGTTCAATTGGTGCTGTTGTAATTCAATGGCTAATCTCAGTTTTATTTACCGTCTCTCTGATATATACATATTGGACTGTCACAAGACTTAATCCTTAGTATTCCTCATCTCTACCTATCTATCATTCATTCTTATGGCTTCATGTAATGTCAACATGCTAACAACTCCCAAATATGCACCTCCAGCCAGACTTTTACCCTGAAATCCAGACACATCTATACAACTCCCTAGTAATCATATCTCTATGTCCAACTTTTAAACTTAACATATCCAAAACCAAGCTTCTGCTTCTCTCCACCAAAACCTGCTCCTCTCCCTATCTCTCTAGTCTCAATAAAAGCTTCTCTTTACTCAGCCTCAAAAGTTTTAGAGTCATTCTTTTGTTTCCTTCTTGCATAGCCACATGAAAAAAATTGGTAAGTTTATGTTCAAAATTCTGCTATGTTTATATTCAAAATATACTGAGAATTTTACCACTTTTCATGATATACATTTCTATTACTCTATTCTGAGATATTATCATCTAATAACAGAATTATTCTAATAGCTTCATGATTGTTCTTTCTGCTTTCATCCTTATCCTCGTGCCAGTCCAGGTGATCCTCTTAATATTTAAATTAGATCATAAAATTCCTGTGCTCTAGCTACTTAAATGGATTCCCATATAAAAGTCAAAATCAGTAGAAAGGATTAGATAGCCTATAGAATTTGATTTCATCCACTACTCTGATCTCATTACCTATCAACTCATCCTTTCTTCTCCAGATACATTAGTCGGCTTATGTTTCTTTAATATTCCAAGCATATTCTGCATCCTGGCCATTGAACATGCTATTTTTTTTTCTCTTCCTGGCATGTGCTTCTTATGGATAAGCACATCTCTTGTTCTCTCAACATTTTCAGTTACCTGTATGTGTGTGTGTATGTGTGTGTGTGTACATATATACATATACTCTGTAACTATATATATGTATATACTTATACATATATATAACTACATATAGTAACTATTTTATTTTCTGTACGTTACTCTCACCAGAATGTAGAACAGCTTTAGTAATTCCTGCCATATTATATACTTAATAAAATAAATACGTGTTGAATGAATGAATAATCCTGACACTCATCCTTTGGTATTGGGTATTTCTGTTTGGTATTCCTGATATTTTAAGTCATTTTTTTTTTCCTAATGGGATCTGGTTTGCCTTCTCTTACACAAGACCTGTGATATCCTGAGCAAAAAATTCATGTTTTGGTACAATCTATGAAGAACTCTAGCCTGAATCAAATCTCATGTTAAAAGAAGAAGAAAGCAAAACAATTTCATTGAAAGCATAATGATGCTGGTACCTGGTCAAATCACACATGATGTATATTATAGGTACCATTTCAATTCATTTGAAAAGGATCCACTAAATAGTGACACTGAATTGGCTTTCTATTTCAATATAGAATAAAAAGGTGTATATAAGATAAATTCATACCTATATGGATCAAAGCTATAACTGCAAGAGTTTAAAATAAATTATAGGAAAATGATTTTACCATCCATGGAGCAGAAGATGTTCTAAACTAAGATTTGAATATAGTCATAAAAATGTGATAAAAAACAAAAGATTAAAAATTTGATCAGTTATCCATATGTGTATAACAAAACAACTGAAATCACAGTGTCCTAAAAAAATGAAAACACTTATTATTACTCCTGATTCTGTGGCTTTCTGGTAGTTCAGCTGATCTGAGCCAGGTTTAATCTATCTTGACTAGACTTGCTTATGTGTGCCTGTGGTAGAATAGTGGGTGGGCTGGGTGCTGACTGGTCCTGGTCGGCCCCATTCACATGTTAGCAGATGGACTGTTGGCTGGAGCAACAAGGGTAACTGGGCTGCTTGTCTCATTTCATCCAGTAGGGTAGTCTGGATATGTTCACATGGTGATTTCTAGAAGAATAAGCTGCAGTGTGTGAGGCTTCTTGAGGTTTAGGTTCAAAACTGGCCTTCTTTCTAATTAGCTGTGTTGTCCAAAATAAGTTACAAAGTGAACCCAAAGACAAATATATACTGAATTCATTAAGGGAGAAACTACAAGTTAGATTGCAAGGGGTGCAGACTGCAAGAGAAAAGGGTGAGGGATTGGGACCATTTTTGCAGTTCTAGAAGAAAATTTAAAACTGTTATTTTCAATATGATATATATTGAAAAGAATCACTAGAAATAATGAAGATAATATTCATGGAGATTCAGACTCCTAAAAGTATGGTGCTGACATAAAAACAGATATATAGACCAATGTAACAGAATAGAGCCCAGAAATAAACCAAAGCATATAGAGTCTATTAATTTTCAATAACGGCACCAAGAATACACAATGGGGAAAGGATTGTCTCTTCTGTGATTTTATTAAAAACATTTCTTCTAGTTTCCTTGTTCTTATCTGTTTTTTCCCACAAGCTCTTCCCTCCCTTTCCATATTTCCTGCACATTACACGTGGTGTAACTTTTCTTACAGTGATAATCAAATCAAAGTTTTTCAAAGATGTTCCTTCTTTTCATTATGCATAGGGCAATAACTAACTTCTTTGATTGAGACATAAGGATATTTATGACCTGGTGTCTAATTAGATCTTTCTTACCTCTCACAACTCTTATTTCTTAGCTTTTTAAATATTTCAGTCAAATTGAAATACCTGAGTTGCCAGAAATTTTCTGCAGTTACTTATTCTTTTGCCTATTTGTACAAAATTTGTTCTGTTTTAAAATCACCTTCTGTGGGGCGCCTGGGTGGCTCGGTTGGTTAAGCGACAGCCTTCAGCTCAAGTCATGATTCTGGAGTCCCAGGTCAAGTCCTACATCCAGCTCCCTGCTCAGCAGGGAGTCTGCTTCTCCCTCTGACCCTCCCCCCTCTCATGTGCTCTCTCTCTTTCAAATAAATTAATAAAATCTTAAAAAAAATAAAATCACCTTCCACAATCCATCATTTTTTATCATTGTGAAATCCTTCTTGTATTTCAAGCCTCAGCCCATAAGCTTTGAAATAATCCTTTGGGATACTTCTGCTTCTCTCTCATGCAAACTTAGGCTTCTCCTACTTTGCATCTTATTTAGTACGGTTAGTAGAGATATTATTTCATTTTTGAATTCTCAACAACCAGACAAATTATATTTTCAAGAATATTTGTAAATGGATGATAGAAAGTTTAAAAAGTATTTATTCTCATATATTTGTGTCTTACCAGAATCATGTAAGTTATTTATTTTGCCACCTCTTAAAATTAAGACCGAAGTAAAATTTGAAATGACTTTATAATATTTGATGCAGATCTATATATCATCTGATGTGTCTAGTTTTTATATTTTCTAGTATACTTTATTTACTGGTTGTTATGGAGAGAAAAATAATATATTTTATTTTATTTTATTTCTAAATATAAATTTTAGAAACAGCAAAGTAAATTTTAGTAATACTTGACATGATTCAGTGAATATGTAAATGTACAAAATACTAAGAAAAAATGTTTAATTAGGAAAATGCAATCAGTCTTCATGTACCAAAAATAATTAGCACAGCAGGCTGCCATTGAGTTGTTGATTAAAAGTATATATCAATATAATTATAATAACTATATTTGCTACTGTATTTCACTGTGCAGTGAACCAGAGGAGATATTTTTGAGTTTTTAAAGTCTCTTTTATATGGCAAAGTCTGAAACTTTGCATTCAAAGATATCTAGTTAGTGCAAATCAATGAGACAGTGGCAAAACAGAACAGATTTATTGGTTTATTTAATAACTGTTCAGCGAAGTAAATGTCAAATATAAACATTTCTGGATAAATATGACATCTTAACAGTAGCTGCTGTCTCTCAAGCTGACACAAAAATATCTAGAAAAAAAGGGAGGAACCATAAAACTACTAAAAACTGAATGCAATAGATAAAGCTTCTAGAATTAAAAAGGAGGTAGCTGATTTAGAAGGTCCTCAGAAGGTAAAATTAGTTGTGCTATATTAAAATAAAAAAGCACATCTAGATGTGTTTTGATGAAAAATGGTGGTGAAATTGTACATTCCTTACTCTTTGACCTCTGTGGGAACAATTATTCTTAAAAACTAAAGACATTGATATACACATCTTTTCCATGTGAGCCATGTTTCAGTTATTGCCAGAGTATTTTTTTCCCCCAGTCCATTCAGAAATACTGTTAGAAAGAACACAGACAATAAGTTGCTACAGAGGTTTGGAGTTGTTGAGGAGGAGGCCCTTCAGGGTGCTTCTAGCTAGACTTAGAATCAAATTGATGAGAGATCAACAGGAGAAAAATCAAACTGGAATCCACAAAGATAAGAAATTCCAAAGGCAAGGAGGCAACATGAA
The DNA here is from genome assembly GCF_029215605.1 of Mirounga angustirostris. NCBI lineage: Eukaryota > Metazoa > Chordata > Mammalia > Carnivora > Phocidae > Mirounga > Mirounga angustirostris. The sequence continues at coordinate 50,935,498 of NW_026991712.1, read as the reverse complement.
ACTTGTATGAGCTGGGGAGAGGGGTAGGGTCTGAGGATACAAAGGGGAGGAAAGCCATTAGAAGGAAGGTGAAAGGAGAGATTTTGTGAAACAAAGGTTGCCCTGTTATGCAGGTGAGTTTCTTAGGTAAAGGGAAGTCTCTGTTAATAGCACTCTTCCTGCTTACAGGCTGTACTTTCCAATGTAAATTTGGGCAGTTGAGGCCCAGGAAGAGAGTTTTTCCTGCATCTTCTGGGTTTTGATTACTTGTAACTCAAAATAATGTTAATTTTAAAATGGCCCATCTTGGAGCAGTCTAACCTTGGCCCCTACAGTTGGAAGGAAAATGGAAGTTTCCACCATCTATTGTGGAAAATGTAATAGGAATAAATAATATTTTGGATTTGGGATTTAAAACTAGAAACATAAATCATAACAGCGATATATGCTGGGTGCTAGAAGAACGGGGAGGGGGGAGAATAAATGCACCTGAAACTTAAAAATGAGCTAATTTCTGTTCACAACCACCTGCAACTATAGAGTCAAGAAACTTATTTCATCCCACATTGGCCCAAGCACAGTGTGCACAGTTACACATGTTTACACACACAAGTATGACCACTGGCAAAGAAAGAGTTAAATGGAGTTTGCTTTTTGCAAGATAATTAGAAGAAAAGTGGTAACAAATATAACAACTTGTATTTTATGAAATACCCAGCAGGGCAAGAAAAGAGGAGTAGAAACATAAGGACACAAAGAATCTAAAAATTATATTGAAAATATCTATACATAAGGGTGCAAACCCAAATGTTATGAACTTGTGTGGTACCACAGTAGAATGCAAGAAGACTTACTTCTTATAAAAAGGAGCAGAATGCTGTAAGAAGATAGTAACTGGAATGAAAATGCCCAGAATAAGATAATCAGGAAGGATAAAATAAATACGATTTTCAAATAAAAAAATCAAAATAGATTAAAATATACTGGAGGAGGCTGTAAAGATAAAACAATCAACACTGGATATTAAAGAAAATGATTAGCAAACAAGTGTGTAAATATCCTAAAAAGCAGTAAAAAAAAATACAGAATAAAAGTATTGAAGAATTTTTATATAGAGAATGGAGAATAGATATAAATTTGTGGATACTAGGTTTTCCTTTAAAAATGGACTAGAAGTCACTACATTAAGTAATTGTCAGAAAAGATGAATAAAAAGAGGAAGAGCTAAGTGAGGGAGAAGCAAATCAGAAAATGTTTGAAGTTCAAGAGTAGGAAAAATTCTGAGGACAAAGAAAGTCCCAAATCCTCTAGAACTCTTAAACATCTGGGGTGACACTGATCTCATAAACATGCAGTTTAAAATGTCATGGAAGGGCGCCTGGGTGGCTCAGTCGTTAAGCGTCTGCCTTCGGCTCAGGTCATGATCCCAGGGTCCTGGGATCGAGCCCCGCATTGGGCTCCCTGCTCGGCGGGAAGCCTGCTTTTCCCTCTCCCACTCCCCCTGCTTGTGTTTCTGCTCTCTCTCTCTCTCTAACAAATAAATAAAATCTTTTAAAAAAATAAATAAATAAAATAAAATGTCATGGATTTGAACAATCTACAAATGCAAAACATGTCAAAAATTCCAGATGTTCCCTTATGAACAATGAAAGTCTCATTGCGGGTGCTGAAGGAAGAGAATGCTCTAAATAGCTTTTTTTTTTTTTTTTTTTTAATCAAGGCTGTGTAGCTCTAGAGAAATAAAAAAGTCTAGAGATTATTTTCTAGAAGACACAAAAAGAAAATACATGAAAGAAAGTGATGGAAATACTTAATACTTTGTGGAAAAGATTTCAAGTGATGGTTGACAGTGAGCATCAGAGATCTGGTAGAAAAGAGAAAAGGTGATAGTGAGATAGAACCTCCAGCCTGGAGTTTCCTGTGAAGCTTTTAGCTGTCTGAAACCACAGAAGCTTTCAGTTGCCCTTAACCACAAAAGCACAATGCTCATCTGCAGCACATTTGCACAAAGAACCTAGAAGACATGGGTCCACCTGCTGAACTTTCACCCACTGACATAACTCTGTACCTGCCCAAGCCATTCATCATATAATGAAGTAACCAAATAGGGCAACACATTATCTTCCTATCCATTTAAATTTGTAAGATAGAAAATTAAAACATTGAATTATCAGGAAAAATAACAATCACATCAACCAGATGAGTTAATTTGCATATAATTTCAATATTAAATGCTACCTATGCCTGTGATTTTAGTAGTTTTATTTTTCTTTAGCAAGCCTCAATATCTCTCACTTTTTGAAGGGTATATTAATAGTTATTTTGTACATTTATGTGTACATGAGGACAAAAATAAAAATATTCAAAACTTTAAATGTATTTTATTATTTATTTATTTATTTTTTAAAGATTTTATCTATTTATTTGACAGAGAGAGACACACAGAGAGAGGGAACACAAGCAGGGGGAGTGGGAGATGGAGAAGCAGGCTCCCTGCAGAGCAGGGAGCCCGATGCGGGACTCGATCCCAGGACCCTGGGATCATGACCTGAGCTGAAGGCAGTCGCTTAACCAACTGAGCCACCCAGGCGCCCAAAACTTTAAATGTATTTTAAATACAAAACTTCCAAAATATTACTAAATGTACTTGTGCCCGTATTTTGAATTATTTAATTTACTCACATACATTAAGGTGAAGTTAGCTAGCTGCCTGGACAGCCCAGGTAAAGATGTAAGATGTAACACACTAGAGCTGAAAAAGGTTTAAAGCAATGTAAGAAACATGCTCATAATCATCAGACAGGATCACTGTGACTCTGGGCAACCTCTAAGAGCAGGTAAATGAAGAAGCCAGATTGTTTTGTTTGGGCAAAGATTTGAGAAGAAATAATACACCCATATGCCCTAATATATTTCCCAAGATATTTATTAAATATGAAAATCAAGGAAGAGTAACTTTATGGTTGAGTAACCGAGCAGACATCAAGTTAACCAAATGATCAATAAAATATCTCCAGTAACAAGACAATGGGATCATGAACTCCAAGTTTTGATATATAGAGAAGGGGACAATATCATTTCTGTGCCTAAAATGCATAACTTCATTCCAAACATTGGAAAACGTCAGACAAATCCAAGTTGAAGTCATTCTAAAAATAATTGGTTAGTACTCTTCCTAAATGTCAGGATCATAAAAGACAAGGAAAGACTGAATATATTCTATGATCTGAAAGTGATTAAGGAGAAATCATACTGAAATGCAATGTGAGATCCTCGGTTGGATCCTGGGACAGAGAAATAACATTAGCAGAAAAAATGGTGAAATTAAAATGAGGTGTATGGTTTAATTATTCATATTGTACAAATGTGAATTTCTTGTTTTCAATAATTATATTTTTATCATATAAGTTGGAAATATTAGGGGAAGGTGATGAGGAATATATGAAAACTATATGCACCATTTATGCAACTTTTCTTTAAGTCTAAAATTAGCTCAAAATGAAATGTTTTCAAAAATAAGTTTTTGTTTTCATCTGCACATTATTAATATTACTAAATTAGTCTCTGAAATCTGGGACCTACAGGATTTTGCTCTTTCCCTGTGCTTCTGTTTGTTTCTGCATTTAATGTTGATTATAATTCTAATTCTAGTAATTTATTCACCATAATTCATTACTTTAAACACCTCTTTTCTGCAAAGGAGAATTATTCCATTTATAAAGTAATCCATGTTAGGCTTATTTATATATATCAACATTGCACATTAAAATGTCACTTTCTTAATGTAGTAAGTTACTAAAACATCAATGATATATTCAAAAATAGCCAAAGAAAAACTTCAGAAAACATTTTTGTACAAGATTTAATTCCCAAATAACCAATTAACTTAACAATCTCAGTTGTGGCTTTATAACCTAACTTTAATTAGTTTTGACTTAGAGATCTGGGTATTCTGGAGATCTGAGAACTACATATGAAATAATTTTACAGAAGATGTCAATGAAAATACCTAATTAAAAAGTTTAAATTATGATCATTTAAATTAGCTTTTTTGTCTCAATTAAATATGCATGTTGAATGCATCTTATGAGACTTACAAATATTTGCACCATTTTTCATGTTTAAATACATTTAAGATATTAATAAATTCATTTTCTGTAAATGTCTTTAAAATTGATGCCTTCTGATATAAATACTAAATTATACTCACAAATACACGTGGTGAGGTGGTGAACAAGGACAAGCCATCATTATATTGTGTTCATATTCATAAAAACACATTTCATTTTTGTTCATGAACACCTTCATGTACATTATTAAGTATTAATAATGGGAAAATGTCTAGAAAAGAGTTTTGTGTAAAATGCAAAACTATAAAACTCCTAGAAGATAACACAGGAGAAAACCTAGAGGACCTTGGGAAGGGCAAAAGACTCTAGATACAGTATCAAAGGCATGAACTATGAAAGAAATAATGGATAAGCTGGACTTCACTAACATTAAAAAGTTCTGTTCTGTGAAAGATGATGTCCAAAGAATAAGACCAGCCCCAGACTATGAGAAAATACTTGCAACAGATACATTTAATAAAGGACTGCTCTCCAAAATATACAAAGATTGTTAAAATTCAAAAATAAGAAAAAAACCTATTTAAAAAAAATGGGCCAAACTGAGGGTTGCTGGAGTGGTGGGGGGTGGCTGGGTGATAGACACTGGGAAGGGTATGTGCTATGGTGAGCACTGTGAATTGTGTAAAACTGATGAATCACAGACCTGTATCTCTGAAACAAATAATACATTATATATTAAAAAAAAGAAGAAGAAGGTAGTAGGAAGGGTAAAATGAAGGGGGGAAATCGGAGGGGGAGATGAACCATGAGAGACTGTGGACTCTGAGAAACAAACTGAGGGTTCTAGAGGGGAGGGGGTGGGGGGATGGGTTAGCCTGGTGATGGGTATTAAAGAGGGCACGTTCTGCATGGAGCACTGGGTGTTATATGCAAACAATGAATCATGGAACACTACATCAAAAACTAATGATGTAATATATGGTGATTAACATAACATAATAAAATTTTTAAAAAGGGGCCAAAAACCTTAACAGATACCTCACTAAACAAACAAACAAACAAAAAGAATATATAAAGATAGCAAATAAGCAAATGAAAAGGTGTTCCACATCATTTATTATCAGGGAAGTGCAAATTAAAACAAGATATTTCTACACTCCTATAAAATTGATCAAAATCCAGGACACTGATATCACCAAATGGTGCTGAGGATGTGGAGCAAAGGAACTTTCACTAACTGCTGGTGGGAATGCAAAATGGTACAACCACTCTGGAAGACAGTTTGGTGGTTTCTTACATAACTAAACATAGTCTTATCATACAATCCAGCAATCGTTCTCCTTGGTATTTACCCAAAGGAGTTGAGAATTTATGTCCACCCAAGACTTGAACAAGAATATTTACAGCAGTTTTATTCATAATTGCCAAAACTTGGGAGTAATCATGTTGTACTTAAATTGTGAATAGATTAATAAGCTGTGGTACATCCAGACAATTCATCCCTATTATTCAGTGATGAAAAAAGATGAGCTATCAAACTGTGAAAAAACATGGAGAAAACTTACATGCATATTACTAAGTGAAAGAAGCCAATCTTAAAAGGCTACATACTATGGGATTCCAATTCTGACATTCTGGAGAAAGCAAAACTATGGCTATAGTGCTTGCTGAAGGTTGGGGAGTAGGGATAAAATGGTGGAGCACAGAGGATTTTTAGGGAAGTTAAAATACTCTGTATGCTATTATAATGATTGATGCATGTCATTATACATTTTTCCAAAAGCATAGATTGTAAAAAAAACAAGAGTAAACTGCAGTGTAAACTATGGACTTATATTGTCCATATTTTACAATATGATAAATTGTAAAGTGATTAGGATGTGTCAATGTAGGTTCATCAGTTATAACTAATATACCACTCTGATAAGGGATGTTGATAATAGGAAAGGCTATGCATGTTTAGGAGCAAAGAATGTATGGGAAGTCTCTACCTTCCTGTCAATTTTGTTGTAAACCTAAAAAAAATCTTAATAAATGTAAACTCTTAATTTTACTATTTGAATACCTTTTAAGTATACATATAAGTGACAAAGCCTTTTATAAAATAAATTTAAAATAGCAATATTTTTATTTATTTTGCTTCACCTCTTGTATTTGTTTTAGAATTGGAATGGGTGAATTTTTATTTTTAACATTTAGTCTCTTTTTTTTTTTTTTTTTAAAGATTTTATTTATTTATTTGAGAGAGAGAGAATGAGAGACAGAGCATGAGATGGAGGAGGGTCAGAGGGAGAAGCAGACTCCCCGCCGAGCAGGGAGCCCGATGCGGGACTCGATCCCGGGACTCCAGGATCATGACCTGAGCTGAAGGCAGTCGCTCAACCAACTGAGCCACCCAGGCGCCCCACATTTAGTCTCTTGAAACTTAGTATTACAACCCACAGATTGATGCTCACCAAGAAATTTAGAGTAGAAAATATTAAAACCCTTTTCAGAATTTCTGAAATGAAGTTCATATATCATTCTGTTTAAGAAGTTTTTGCATTTCAATGTACATTAGAAATTCAAGAACTCAGTGCATTAAAGATCATTTAATGCATTTTAATCACTACAGGATTAATCAGAATCAATAGGTTAGCAGTGATTGAGGCTCAGTCCTTATTCCAAGATTTAAACAGTCTGGTAACAACAGACCTTTTCCTAAAATTTTAGATAGTTAATCAGATGAATCAGACACCAGCTAGGGAGAATTCTATGTTCTATAATTTTCCTTAGTAAAATAATATCTCCAAATTTCATCTTAAATCTGTGATTTATACAATAAATGGTGTATAGTGAGGTTTAATATCTAAGTTTATATTCATTTTTTTAAAGATTTTATTTATTTATTTGACAGAGAGAGATATAGCGAGAGAGGGAACACAAGCAGGGGGAGTGGGAGAGAGAGAAGCAGGCTTCCCGCTGAGCAGGGAGCCCGATGGGGCTTGATGTGGGGCTTGATCCCAGGACTCTGGGATCATGACCTGAACCAAAGGCAGATGCTTAATGACTGAGCCACCCAGGCGCCCCAGTTTTTTTTTTTTTTTTTTTTTTGGTATTTTTAAAGATTTATTTATTTATTTGAGAGAGCGAGAATGAGAGAGAGTACATGAGAGGGGGGAGGGTCAGAGGGAGAAGCAGGCTCCTCGCTGAGCAGGGAGCCCGATGCAGGACTCGATCCCGGGACTCCAGGATCATGACCTGAGCCGAAGGCAGTTGCTTAACCAACTGAGCCACCCAGCGGGCGCCCCAGTTTATATTCATTTTTAAACTGAATATCTAACGACAGGACTTGCCACTGATATTTTATATTCTCTAATAATGTTTAAATTACTTAGATTTTAATAATTTCCCTGTGGCTATTTCCATATTCTACTGTGTTGTGTTTTCTACATTTTCTTTTCCTGCTTATGAAGGAAAAGAGTTTCTTATGAAACTCAGATTTAAACAAAATGATCACAGATTTTATGTATTTGTTTTCTTTCGCCAAATTTTGGCTTTTTATTTAACTCCTTTTAGGACAATTCCTTAAATTCAATCTCTTTTCATAGAAAGGAAGATGGAAGCTATGCCTGTGAGGCTTAGAAACTACCACTTAAGAAGATTAAAAAGAAAATTGTTGTTTGTTTCAAAATGTTTTTCCTTAAGAAGGATCCAGTCTAATGCTGGCTTTCCCCATACCTGAGATGATTTTAGTCCAGCAACATCATTTCCCTGTATAAAAAGTGAAATCCAAACAAAAAGTTTGATTACTTCCTTCACTACTTCAGTCACTGCTCAAATGTCACTAGCTCAAAGATGCCTACAATTACCACCTTATTTTAAATTACAAATCCTCTGTGTTGCCAAAGCTCATGTTCCACTCATGTTCCAGCACTCATATTTATCATTTGCAATGTACTCTTTGAGTATTTGCATTAATGGCAGTTTCGTGTTTCAGATAAATTACTTTGCTTTACTGCTTTAAAGTAGACAAATTTTATGGTCACAATTCGTTCTCTCCCATCTCTCCCCCCAGGGAAAAAAGCAATCCTCTCTCAATGATCTAGTGATCTCAGGCCATGGACTATCTGTTCTCTACCTGGAATTTCAGCTCACCATTCACTTTTTGGATTCATGTCATATTGTTCAACTCTGGACACTGGTGGTGAGGCTCTTAATTTAATCCTGTTCATAATGCAGCCAGAGTGTTCAGATAACTTTGGAATAATGGGAGATAAAACCACATACCAGAAATTAGGTTATCACCTAATATACTTAGAGTCACAGCATTGAATGGGGCTACCATCCATCAGTAGTGTACATGCAAGGCATCTTGGTAATATTTTTTTCTTCTTGTCGCTTGGATTCCTAACGTAGTGCATGTCTGTTGGTGACACTTTTTGAACTGATAAATTCTTGTCAGAGTTTTAAAATAAGTCAGTTTGGCTGTGCCACTGCCCTTTTAAATTTAGGGCTAAACTCATAAATCTGTAAGAATTTAGCCTTCTAATGTATAATATTTGTGTGCATAGTTATTTTTTTCCCAAGGGAATATTTAAAGTATTACCTCTCATTGGTTAAATTACATTGAGTACCCAAAAGACCACATCTTATGTAGGGATATAAAGCAGATGGGGAGTGCCTAGGTGCTCTTGAATGAGATTTGACAGGAAATACAGATGAGCTATATAAGAGAAGCAAAGATACAAAATCTCTTCCTGTATTATATGTATACAAATTGAAAGAACAGGATCTGTGACCTGACTCTCATTCCAGTAAAGATGAGAAGGAACAATGATTCCTTCATAAAAATTGTGGGATAGATCTCTTTTGCAAGAAAAAAATGGTTAATAAAAAAAATCTTAAGACTAATTTAGAATGGTTAAGAGAGAGGAATCCTAGTTTATTTTCTGAATATAGGTTTAAAGGCAAAGTACTGAGATTAAGGACTTCAGAAAATGTGTTGTAGCTGGCACTGATCCATTGGCAATAGCAACATAAATATAATTATGCATTACCTAGTTGGAAAAAGTATAGGCTGTGGGGATCTTTCTTCATGCTGGTATGTACTAGAGAATAGAAGAATGGGAATAAGCAGTAAAGAATACCAATGTGAGATCAAAGAATAATCACACTGTCAGGAGAGCACCACTGTTTCTATTTACTAATAGTCTCTAAATAACAAAATGAGTATGTGTCACTCTGGATCTAATAAAGAGATGACATAGTAATTTAATAGGAGAAATTTAATATAAAGAATTATTAAGCTGTGATAAGAAAGTAACTGTAAACATATAAAGAGAACTCTCTAAGTGGACCCTAGGGCTGAGGGAAAGTCCCAAAGAAAATCCAATTTGGAAGGGAGGCCTGTTCCCCAAAGCTGGGATTCATACCTCTATAGAAAAGGTGAGGTTGCAGCTTGCTGAAGGGCTAAGAAGTTCCCTGGGTTAGCAAACGAAGAGCTATTACCACAGTGGTCAGGTGGGCGCACAGAGCACGTCAGGGCCCTGCTGTGAGCTCAAAGGCCAGTGTGTACAACGTTTACATCGGGAGACTTATAAAAAACAAACCTCTGGGGGCAGTGGTGCTGATGGAGGGGCCTGCTGTGAAAAGGGGACACCTGTGCTGTCAGAAGGCCTGGAACACCCCGTGCCCAGAACAGAAGGGCCCTGGGAAGTTGATCACCAGGTAGGGGCTAGAGCTGAAAGGTTGCTAAGGGACTGAGCCCACTGGGTCTGTGGCTGGAGCACAGAGACCCCAGATGTTCTCATAGACCCACAAGGTTAATTGACCACATTTTGTATCAGGAGCCAGAATTCATTCCATTATCAGAACAGAGGCCCTGACATGTAAGTGTAGACCTGAGAAACAATTAATTCATAGTTGGTACAGTCTCCTCTGTGGCTACTCAGTGTCTATATGCATCCTACACATTTGAACTCCCATCCATAAATCAGACTCAATTTTTTTATCCCACGGTCAACTGGTTGTAAAGAGGTCATAGGTATGGATTGTGGAAGAGGAGGCGATGCAACCAGAATTGATACTAAAGGAGTCTCAGCCACCTGCTTATACAACTTACTTGTACCTTCTGGACCCACCCAAGCACAGTGTCTTATATAACATTTTCATTTGATGATTGATTGCTGATGTGCCCACTCAACCTTATGACTAGGTGGGTCAGACAACACCAACTTCATGATGGGAAGCTCAGGCCACCTGAAGTTGAATGGTTAGGCTTTTAGTTTTTGCAAGAGAATTGTTATCCAAAGAAGAGGGCATAGATTGTTCCAAAATCCTATAGGTCTGCACTATGATCCTTCTGTTGGTGATTGTTGGAGTCCACATTGGACATCTTTATTTGTGACAGATCTTTTTGGTATCATTAGATCTATTGATTATAAAACCCAAGTAGCCATACAACTTGTACTACAGTCTGAAATTGTTGCAAAGTCTGTGTGCTGTTCTGATACCCACTTGAAACTGGGTAAGTCTGTATATGGGTCAAAGTGGCATACTCGAATATTGCTTATGTTGCCTCCAAAATTATAAAAGGCCTACCAAAGGTATGCCTTATTTTTTTTTCTTGATTGATGGTGCAAACTGCAGCAACTTGTCTTTCACTTTAGGAAGGTTGTTTCATTAATCCCCCATATCATTAATCCTCCAGAAACTTCCCCAACAGACTGGGACCTCAATTTTTCTGGCATTTATCTCCCCCACCTTTAGTTTCAGAATGTTTACTAAGGTACAAAAATAACTATTTCCAGCTTATCAGATCTAATCAGGATAATGTCCTCAACATAGTGGATCAGTATGATGTTTTGTAGAATGCTAAAATAATTAAGATCTCTGGGGACTATATTATAACAGATAGCCAGAAAGTTTATGTAGTCTCGGGGCAATAATGTGAAGTTATATTGTGACCCTCAGAAGTAAAAGCAAACTACTTCAACTGGCCCTTGCACATTTGTAAGGGAAAGAAAAAAGACATTAGCCAGGTAAATAGCTGGATAGAATGGACCCAGGGATGTGTTGATTTTCTCCAGTAAAGATACTACATTAAGAACAGCAGCTGCGGGGTGCCTGAATGGCTCAGTTGGTTGAGCATCCGACTTGGTTTCAGCTCAGACAGTGATCTCTAGGTCATGCGCTTAGTGCAGAGTCTGCTTGCTACATTACTCTCTCTTCTCCTTCTGCCCTTCCCCTTGAGAGAGCTCTCTCTAAAATAAATAAATAAATCTTAAGGGAAAAAAAAAAAAAAAAAGAATAGCAGTTGCAATAGGAGTCATCACCTGATAATGTTTGTGATGGTCCACACTCATTTTCCAAGATCGACCTGACATCAGAAGTGAGATGGATGGGTTAAGTGAAATGGAGATAGGTATCAACACTCTGTGGTTTTCTTTCTGGTTTACTTTCTTGGCACAGAAAAGTTTCAGGGGCTTTCACTTGGCTTATACAATGGCCCTCACCCCATGAGTCAGAAAGCCAATGTGCAGATTCTTCCAGTTACTAATTATGCTTATTCTGATTAGAGGTGCAGGAACGGGGGAAAAAACACCCAATAGACCGGTGGACCAACTGGACCCACTTTGAGTCTGACTTAACTTGCCATCTATCACCAGAGCACCATCGGTCTCCACTTTGATAGACCACTAGTGGTATTTTAGGTCCCCAAGTATTAGTATTCATTTAGAGCAAGTGTCTCAAAGTCTCTAAAAGGTATGGGTATTTCATTTTCCCATTTGGTCACTTCCATATATGGCCATAGCCCTTTAAAGAAAGCTCAGTGTAAGATTTATTGTGTGTACATATGGCAGTGGTCCATAATTGCAAAGCAGGTAGTAAAGAGTGAATTTGGAGCTGAGAGGCAATAAATTGATACCTGGCACAGAGTGTGAAGAGAATATAGAGCATTTCTAAATGAAGGCTTAGACAGTTATAGTAAAATGTGGAAAATTTTATATCAAAGACAATTTATTCTCTAAGCAGAATAAATGTCAAATAAGAGGAATGTTTCTTTTAAGGAGTAGATATTTGATATCATATTGTAAAACATAAGAAGTTATTCACCCCTACTAAATTGTATTATAAGGTTAATAATATCAAGGAATGTGTTCTAAGAATATTATCCATTGTGCTAGGTCTGGGCATATATTTGACACATAATAAGATTGTACTGAATGTATTTCTCTTCCCAATGAGGTTAGACTATATAAATATTCCTCCTGACTAAACTACTTAAAAGCACCTATTCTGTGGGGGAATAAAAATTTCAGCTATGGACGTATTTTATTAAAAATATGATATTGAACTATAAGCACTTTAATCTTTCTTGATTTTCACCACTTATTTTATCATGTCTGTTAACAACTCTCTATTAACACCAGATGCCTCTATTAATTATCCCCAGAAAAAATTTAAGAAATATATTATTGTAGCTGATACTATTACCTTGTTGATAGCAACTTAAATATTGGTGAATCTAGAGTAAGTTAGAGTCTTCCTTATTGCTGGAACATATTTGAGAATAAGAAATAAAAATTAGTAAAAATTAGTAATTTTACTATATTTATCAATATTATATAAATGATAAAATAAATATAAAGTGAATAATAAAATGAGTACTTTCCTATCACTATGAAGTAAACTTATCAAAGACTTTTTTGCTTCCTTACTTGATTGCAACTAGGCTATTAGGTATTAACAAAATGTACAGGAATGTCTGCATTAATTGACTTCATGTGTCTTTTATTTAGAAAAAAAATAATTGAGCAGTTTTTAAAAATCTACATTATCCAGTGTTTAATTCTGTTACATCAGATCTATTACATTTAGTAAGTAAAGAAAATACCAGTCCTGGACTTTGTATTGCATCAGAGTTGGTTTTATAAATTCAACATTTTATTAATAGAATACATTTGAAAATTGTTCTAAGATGTCATGTAGACATATTTCTATAATAAAACATAAACATATCAGTGAGCATTTCTTTCTTTTTTTTTTAAAGATTTTATTTATTTATTTGACAGAGAGAATGAGAGAGAGAGCACATGAGAGGGGGGAGGGTCAGAGGGAGAAGCAGACTCCCTGCCCAGCAGGGAGCCTGATGCAGGACTTGATCCCGGGACTCCAGGATCATGACCTGAGCCGAAGGCAGTCGCTTAACCAACTGAGCCACCCAGGCACCCAAGTGAGCATTTATTTCTAACAGAGAGAAAATACAGAATTAAATGTGTGTACAGTATATATGTACTCTTAATAACTGATCTTGTGGGGAGAAAAAAAGGCTGATTTTCTCTATACCAACCATTAAGTATTAAAGATTTTTTAAATTAATTGATTATAGACTCTAGATATTACAGAAAGCAATTAGAGATTTATAGTTTTTCTATGTCCATAGTTAAATTGAGAAAGATGCAAGGAGTAGATGATTCCAATTTCCGACGGGGTTTTCAGAAGAATTAATATTTTAAGGCAATGCTACACGGCAGGACCTTATGGGCATATCATTGCAAATTGCTTATGGTTGGATAACTTACTTCTATTTAAATTATGCACATCCACAACCTTTGTTATATAGATAAAAGCAGCTCTGAAATCTTGGTGCAGATGACTAACCTTCTTTAGATAAGCCATACAAGCCAATGAATTAACAGAAAATAATAAAGGAATTGTGGTATTTCTTCAAACCTGGTAAATATACTTACTAACTATAGAATCTAAATAAAATAGGTTTAGAAAGGGAGTCCTCAGGGAATAAACGTTTTTATAGCTGATCTTGTTCAGAATAGTCTAATTGGCAGGGAATTACTGGAGATTTGAAATATTCCCCCCTCAAAATTTCTTGGCATTTTAAAATATAAGTTATCTAATGTTCACGTTTCTTATTGTCTCAGTTTTCCTCTACCTGTCACCTACTATGTAAAATGGAGACAATCTATATATGAACCTAGTAATTAACCAGGTTAGCTTCAAGTTAAAATAAGGAATTATGGATTCATGTGAATCTAGCATCTCACTACAACTCTTTTCCATTTATGACAAGAAATACTCTTTCCCTGCAGTTTCATGTAGCAAAATATTTTGCTGACTAAACTTAGTTTTACTGTTTAAATGATATCACTATGAAAATATGTTTAGCAAGACATTATTCAAGAAAGTTAAGTCTTTACTGGCAATATAGGCGGAAGACTAATGATGTTATGATGTTAATTAATCTTCCTGGAAAAAGTTAAATTTTGTGCCTTTTTTAAACCTAGAAAAGATTTTAAAATCCCCTAAGCATAATTGTGTCACCAAAGTTCTGAAGTAAAATCAAGATAGGTAGGGATTAAAAAGTCTGCATATCTAGGATACAATAAAATATTGTGAAAACATTTTTAAAAGTTTACTTTTGTACCATTATACCTTTATTCCAGGGGTTTTGTTTTTTTACTTTGAATCAGGATTATAATTTAAATCTTTTTTTGTTGTTTCATTAAAGAGTAATTGAAGGTCAATTAGTGTAGTCTAATAAAATGCAGGTTTTATAGGAAAAGAAATTCTAAATTTTGAAATAAACTATTTGAAAGATTAAATATTTTATTTATTTATTTAAGAGAAAGAGAGTGGGCACAGAAGGAGAGGGAGAAGCAGACTCCCCACTGAACAGGGAGCCATACTTGGGGTTTGATCCTAGGACCCGAAGATCATGACCTGAGCCGGAGGCAGATGCTTACCAACTGAGCCACCCAGGTGCCCCTATTTATTTTAATTTTAACAAATATTTTTATTATAATGTGTCAGAAATTTGACCAAAATATTTAGATATTGTTTTGATATATCAAACATACTAAAAGTGTTAACCTGTGAAATAGCATTAGTTGTGCAACATAGGGTAAATAAAGAGATAGGAAATTAGAAATAACTCTTCTAACTACCTCCCGCCACTAGTCTCTTGAAATCTATAAGGCTACTACAACTAGTGCTACAATAAGGGAACCATTAGGGTGTGTGTGTGTGTGTGTGTGTGTGTGTGTGTGTCACTGAAAACAGAAAATAGTGAAAAAATTATTTTCTGACAAAGCTTAAAGGAAAAATAAGGGAATTTTTCAGATATATAAAGTAAAAACTAAAAATAAATGTCCTCCTCAATCTTTGCATTTTTCATGTTAAATTAAACAATTTAATCATTCAAAAGAGTATTTTATTTATTTTTTTCGAGATTTTATTTATTTGACAGAGAGAGAGAGAGCACAAGCAGGGGGAGCAGCAGAGGGAGAGGGAGAAGTAGGCTCTCTGCTGAGCACGGAGCCTGATGCGGGACTCAATCCCAGGACCCTGGGATCATGACCTGAGCCAAAGGCAGATGCTTAACTGACTGAGCCACCCACGTGCCCCTCAAAAAAATATTTTAGATGTCAATAATAACTTGCTGAATGATTTCTAACTGTATAGTATCAGATTTTAAAGCAACATACAAGAACTAAATTATTTACTCCAAGAAATCATGTGACTACTGTCCCCCCATCTCTTTTCTGGGTAAAATCAAGAAAGACAAAAATAATCTCATACAATTTTCCAACTTCAAAGGACAGCTGTGATGCCTGTATCATAAAGCAGGAGACTGGAGTTACCTCTTCTTTTTCTGTAAAAACTGAAGAAAATATTTCCATTTTGGATCATATACAGTGAAAAAAGTTGGCTGGTCACTAAGTTGTTTTTTAGTAGAAGATCTGAATGATCTATACCTCTATTTCTAATACACAAAACCCTTCCAATCAGTCTTTCAGGCATCAATTTTTTTTCTTTTTTAAAATCTGCTTTATTGAGGTATAATTGAGAAATAAAATGGTAAGAGATTTAAAGTGTACCTCATGGTGATTTTATATATGTGTAGATTATCAAATGATTATCCTCATCCAGTTAATTAACACATCACTTTATTTACTTATTTATTTATCTTATTGTTGAGAACATTTAAGTTCTACTCTCTTAACAAATTTCAGTTATACAAGTCAACAAAGTTGCAGTATACAAAATCACCTTACAAAAATCAATTACATTTCTAACAAAGAACCATCACAAAGAAAAATTCGTGAAACAATCCCATTTACAGTTGTATCAGAAATAATAATATACCTAGGACTAAATTTATTCAAGGAGGTAAAAGATCTGTACATTGAAAAGTACTATAAAATACTGATGAAAGAAATTAAAGAGGATAGAAATAAATGGAAAGATATTTCATACTAATGGATTGGAATAATTAATATTGTTAAAATGTTCATACTACCTCAAAGTAATTTACAGATTCAATACAATCCCTTTCATAACTCCAGTGGAATATTTCACAGACATAAAAAAATCCTAAAATTAGAGTAGAACCACAAAAGATCCCAAATGACCAAAACAATCTTGAGACAGAACAAAGCTAAAATCATCACACGCCTTGATTTCAAACTATATTTCAAAGCTATAGAACTCAAACAGTATGGTATTGCAATAAAAACAGACACAGATCACTGGAACAGATTACAGTGCCCAGAAATAAATCAGTTTATCGTTTTTAAATAAAAATAGGTGGCCAAGGATTACCAGATATTCAAAGAAAGCTTACAAATGGAAGCCAGAGACAAATACAAATGAATAGGGAAAGAGAGCCCAGAAGCAACAAAATCAATGAAGAGGTAAGAAAACAAGTTAAGTAAGTTATAATTAATATTTTGGGGGAGAGGAAGTATTGTATTCATGGTTCAAATACCAAATGCCACTGAAAAAGTAACAATCAGAAATGAGAAAATAGACCCTGGAAATTAAAATATGATAGCCCAAGTTTAGCGTTCCGTAAAGAGAATGTAATTGAAGTTTTCTCTTAAAAAATACAGAAAAAAAAAATAAAATGGAGGTCAGTGAGAAGAGAAAGCTAAGAAAACAAAAATATCAATTTAGGAGATGTAAAATCTGACATAGGCATTCTAGAAAGAATCAAGAAAAAAAATCATAAAACTATCAGGACTGTTTTCTGGATCTGATGTTCATGAATCCCCAGATTTAAGTAAATACTTTCTAAGTACTTTGCACAAGGAATAAAAAAAGAATAGTGCTGAGGATTGTAATTTTATGATTTTAGAATGTTACAGATGAGGAGATAATTCTAACATTTTCAGAAACAAAATCAGTTACAAGAACTGAAAATAATGATAGCAAAGGTCTCATTTTATCACTAGAATTCAAAAGACAATGGAGACATGTATCGATCATTCTGAGTAATGATTTTCAAACAAAATTTATATTACTGGCAAAATTATCAGTTACATGTGATGGTATCTTAAAGCTGCTCTCATGTGTCATGTTATACTTACCTTCCAGACAACTTCAGAAAATTCTTGAGAATTTGTTCCTTCAAATATGAACAATTAGAGAGAGATTGAGAGAAAACATGAGATCCAAGACCCATAGAATTCATATTAAATGATACCCTAGAGTATTTAGAAGTCCTTGGAGAACAATAAGAAGCCTTGGGAATAAAAGGTACGGCTTAGGGAATTGTATTCTCTATGTATTGTATTTAATGGTATTGTAATAGTGTTGCATGGTGACAGATGGTAGCTACACCTGTGGTGAGCATAGGAAAACATAGGGAGATGTTGAATCACTATGTTGTATACCTGAAACTAATGTAACATCATGTGTCAACTATACTAAAAAAAAAGACTATTTTAGAGAGCAAAATCTGTGAAATGGAATAGGACATCAGAGGATTCAAGGAGGGACTATAAATATAAAGATATCTTTTCTGCTTTAATAGAATATCAGTTCACTAATATTTCATATCAGGGATGGATTAGCAAGAGAAGCATAAAAAATAAATGGAGACAATAATCTCTAGCTCTGGTAAAATTAAAGTTCAAGGAGAAAAATATAATCATATAAAACTATTTGTATATGTATTAAATACTATTTATGTAGTTACAGGAGTCAGAATACTGAATATGAATTTAACCAGAATGGAAAACACTATTTTATGAAGAGAATGGATGAAAAAGCGTGGATTTGAAAGCGACCTAAAATCTTCATCTCCCGTAAGGGAAGTCACTAAAAAGTTTAAAAGCAAAGAATTAGGAGATATAAAATTATTAATTATTATTTTCAATATATGGCAATAAACTTCAAAACATACACACACATTCACACACGTACGCATCTAACTGTTGAGAGTGGTTTCCTCTGGGAAAGGAAGTTTGAGAAAGGAATGAAAGAAGAACTTTTATTACTGTTATATTATTGTTATGATGTCAAAATGCTTTCAGCCCTTTAAAATGGAATAGCTTACATGTCATAATTTAATAAAAATAGAGTTAACATTAATGACATATTTAAAGAATGATTCCATGTTTCCAAGAAATAGTAAATGCAATAATTTAAGTAAATTGAATAAATACATATATTGCTGGAAATTACAGCAGTCAGTTTAACTTTTTCCATTAATATGCAAGATACCCTCAACTTGATATTTCATTGTCTTCAGCATATTATTGTCCCAGTTTGACATTCCTTAGGCACTACCCTGCTTTAAGAACTCTTCTCTCCACTACTAGTTGGCAAATTCTCCTGGAATGTAAATTGATTTTAATATTAATCTTACCAATATATAATTAGGGAGTTGACCCTGGGGCACTATCATCAACCTTTTGCATGAGAACCTATAATTTTATGGGTGTCATATACTCCATAATGAGGATTTTTTAAAAGATGTTTTTACTCATTTCATCTCTACTGGACTTATTTTTAATGATTTATTGAATTTTTAATGATACAGTTAATATTACATGATACTCATCTCTGGCAAGGCCCCAAATAATTTGTATTAAAATGCCTAAAAATATTATAGCAGAAACAAAATTAACACAGAGAATAAATGCAGTCATAAAATATAGTTTAAAAAATAACGAATTATTTACTTTTGAACACATCTATAGAAAAATTATACAGTGTCCAAAATGTTTTTCAAAAAGGCATGAAATAACTGATAAATATGAATAATGAGAAGAAGTTCTTATCCTCAAATTCACAGAACACAGAAATTATTACAGTAATGCTCCATTGGTCATGAGTGTATCAGAAGCACTCACAACCCTTAGAAATCCTATTTTGGTCAATAAGTAAATATGCTACTAGGAAAATTACATGATGGATGTCAAATTGAAGAATATATATTTGAAATAATTGCTTTTTTATATTATCAAATCTACCTTCCTATCTTCCTATTCCTTCTTTTCTTTCTCTTTCTCACTTTCTTGTCTCTTCTTTCTGTTCATCCTTCCTTCTTCCAACCTTTCTTTGAAAAACAGAAATACTAGTATTTAGCAAGCAGATGAATAAGAACATACAAATGAATGATCATGTTTCCTGTATTCGTTTAGCTAATATTTAAGTAATCATTCAAGAAAATAATTGGATTTATTTTATAAAAATTATATAGATATTACAAAAAGAGGACCAAAATCTCTATGTGATTGAAAACTTTGCCTTGTATATTTGAGTGTCTAGAACAAGGTTTGCAAACTTCTTCATAAAGAATCAAGAAGTAAATATTTTAGGCTTCACATCCTCTGTGGCCGTTGTGAAAGCAGCCATAGGTAAAAACCAATTGACACACTTTGTTATGGCCTGTAATTTGTTGACCTCTGGTCTAGAAAAATGCCTGCTCATTTTAGGTGCTGAATAGATTCATGGGACTGCCACATACATTGATTAAGCATACCATCATGATACTACTTTTTACTGTCTTATGTATGTACATTTGTTTGTAACATTGAATTATATATAAAGACAGTTGTCAAATAAAGACAAATCCAGAGTTTAAATAAATGGAGATTCTATTCCAAAAGAATACTGCAATGGAGAGAATGTTCTAATCTCAGAAATCTGTAAGCATTTCAAAATAAAACAGAAAAAAATGTTTTTATTTTATAGGAAGGGATAAGTAATACTTTGCAGACACTTTAAAGGAACGTTGGGTAATCAAAAGGGAACATGATTATAGTTTGACAGGAAATCTGCCTCCCATTGTTAGAAGATACTCAGGATAAGCTGACAAGGGACATGTTCCCCTTTTTACTGTGTATGTGTTCATTTCTTGGAGACAAGCTAAAGTTCAGGGGCCTGTGGGGAGGAGAGATACCTGACTAATATTTGGTCAAGCCGAGCATGGGTAAAAATGGACGACTGTGAACATTTAGTCACAGACTATAATTATTACTTTAACGCTTTTGGCTTCTGGAATTCTCTACTCACTGGCCCTCATCTCATTCACTGGCTGTTCCTTCTCCATCTCTTTCTAACTCACCTTGTCATGGTGACTGAAAATAATGATAATTTTAAAAATTATGGGAAAATTAAAAAAACAAACAAAAAAACCCCACAAATAAATGAAAAGTAAAAGGATGGGAAAAGATAGGCCAGCTAACACTAAATCAAAACATAACTGGATTGACCATGTGTAGTAAGAAACAATCTGATTAAGGAAAAGAAATTGCTTACCCATTTATAGCTCTTCAAAGGTATCTTTTCTTCTCATTTCTTTTCAAGAGAAAACAAATAAGTTATAAAAAAATGGGGATACCTACAGATAACATTTCATCTGTGCAGAGTAGTTATTTTCTTCTTTAACCTTACTCCTCTTTCAGCAGAGCATAATAATTAAAGTGCTAGGAGCGCCGGGGTGCCTCAGTCGTTAAGTGTCTGCCTTCTATTCAGGTTATGATCCCAGGGTCCTGGAATCAAGCCCTGCATCAGGCTCCCTGCTCAGCAGGGAACCTGCTTTTCCCTCTCCCTCTGGGGCTTCCCCTGCTTGTGCTCTCTCTCTCTCCTCATATAAATAAATAAAATCTTTTAAAAAATAAACTGCTGGGGTGCCTGGGTGGCTCAGATGGTTAAGCGTCTGCCTTCAGCTCAGGTCATGATCCCAGGGTCCTGGAATAGAGCCCCTGGTAGGGCTCCTGGTTCAGCTAGGAGCCTGCTTCCTCGAAGTCTCCCTCTGCCTCTCCCCCATTCATGCTCTCTCTCTCTGTATCTCTCTGTCTCAAATGAATAAATAAAATCTTTAAAAAAGTAAACTGCTAATAACATCTCATTTGAGATGTACAAGCCCAAGATAATGAGGCTGGTGAAAAAAAAAAAAAATCAAGCAAAGAAAGATATGAAGCACTGTGATTGTATTATCATGCTGTCCACCTGAAGAGATAGCTAGTTGCAGACAAATATGCTGTGGAAAGGTTGAAAGGAAACCATACCACTGCTTGTCCCCGGTTAAAGAGAAAGGACAAAGCACGTATTTCCTGGCTCTTTCTCATCTCCTATTTCCTGTGGCTCATGGTACAGCCAAAGTGGGAACTATCTTCTCTACTCTTTTTTTTTTTTTTTAAAGATTTTATTTATTTATTTGACACAGAGAGAGACAGACAGAGAGGGAACACAAGCAGGGGAAGTGGGAGAGGGAGAAGCAGATCCCCACTGAGCAGGGAGCCCAACGCGGGGCTCGATCCCAGGACCCTGGAATCATGACCTGAGCCGAAGGCAGATGCTTAACAACCGAGCCACCCAGGCTCCCTTCTTCTCTACTCTTTTTTTGTTCAATGCCCGTGAAGTTAGATTCCAAAATTGGCATGGTGTTTATTTTACTGAAGTCCAGAAGTGAGAGAGAAAACCTCACATGAGTAATATGTGAGACAAGATAAAGAAGGGTATAGTTAGGGCACAATTTTTACCTATACTATATTTGCCAACTCTACGTTTTCCTTTCCCCCCTTGTTTCCAAAGTTCAGTGCCCCGGCCTATTTTGAGGAAGGGAGATTCATTACAAACAATACTTATTATACCTCTGAACCAATTCATCTTATTGGCACTACTGTAAGTAAACTGCTTCTCCTCCTCAAAATAGCATCTTATTTAAATAAGAAGAACAGTAAACCAAATAAAGATTTGAGTAAGTTAAAACAATACCGTATTTAGAAATGATAAAAAGAAAAATATTAATTACATTTTATTTCAGTTCAAGGAGCTGAGTTTTAATTTTTGTTGTCATTTTTCCTGTTTATTTTCAATACTACATATTGAATTGATTGAAAAAAATTTAATGCTGTCACTGAAATGGATTAGTCTTCTTCTGAGCAGACCACTTAGCCACTTGATACCTTCTTGTACTGAGAGATTTATATGATAACATATTTCTTTTGGTAAACAAGTGACTAGCATAAAGAAAAGTGGAGTGTCGGTGTTAGATAAGACATTTAATTTCTCCTCTATGTATAAAAGGCTTAGTATTGGCTGGATTTCTGCACAGCAAATGTAAAAAATAAAATACTATATATTCTTCTTTTGATTTTCAACCAAAAATGTCAGAGGAATGACATTTCTCTTTTATTTATTTATGTACTTGGTTCTAAGGGCTAGAGTTTTAAAATTATGAGATAAAGGTGAAAAGGCAAACCAAACACTTTATAAATTCAGAATGAACAGTAGTACAAGCACCAGTAAAATAATACAAGAGGAGAGATTAAGTATGGAATATGTTGATCATTTTTATCTGAACAATTTCCTAAAATTGGTCTATTAAACTTTTACACATAAAAATTGTGTTCTATGTGGCAGCTTAAGACTCCCATAAGAAAGGATGATTATTTGAATTAATAGTTAAACCAGTTAAAATTAAGCAAAATAAACTGTACAGACATCAAATAGAAAGGGTAGACATCAGGGGTGCCTGGGTGGCTCAGTTGTTAAGCATCTGCCTTCAGCTCAGGTCATGATCCCGGGGCCCTGGGATCGAGCCCCGCATTGGGCTCCCTGCTCAGCGGGAAGCTTGCTTCTCCCTCTCCCACTTCCCCTGCTTGTGTTTCCTCTCTCGCTGTCTCTCTCTCTGTCAAATAAATAAATAAAATCTTTTTTAAAAAAAGGGTAGACATCAAATAGAAAACAATGAATACTGAGTGGAGAGAATATTGAACAGTAGGATAATAAAAATATTAATTTTTAAATTTTTCTAATGATAGAGTTAGATAATCAAGATCCAGTAATGCTATCAAAATATTCTTAGTGAAATTCAGAGAATAATCAAATTATCAAAACCACTTAACACCTATTTACGGTTTGAGAGCAAAGTGAAATAATTTACTCAACACAGAGCAAGGAAGAAAATGACTAACCTAAGTAACTTTAAAAATAGTATTTAGAAATGACACTGAGAGCTAATAAAAGATTTAGAAACTGTCTAGAAATACTGCAGTGTGGTTAGAAAATTTGTAAGAAATTCTGAAACTTATTTTATGTTTATGCTTCGATTGAATAAATAGTATATTGTATATGAAAGCCAGATTTCTCACTCATGGAGAAAGATGTTACAAATAAGTGTGAGAAGAACAGCATGAAAACTTTGGTATCTGATTGGAATCAGAGGTATCAATATGAACTCGTATTTTAAATATAGATGTGATAAATTGATGATGACAGATAGATAGAGAGATGATAGATAGAGAGATGATAGATAATGTGTTGGCTAGTATACATACCTGTATCTCTTAGGGTCTATGAGCAATGACACCCGAATAGCACCGAGCACATCTAGTGCCCACATCTTGTTACCTAAATTCTGTTCTTCAATGAAAGAAACCAGGGATTCCTGGAAAATTGTTAGATCCTGGTGCTGTGGATGGGAATATATAAAAATGAGTCTGGAGCATTTTGTAGTAGGAAGGATTCAAAAAGTTTGGGACACAGGAGTAGCAAGGACACAGGAGTAGCAAGAGCGAGCTTCCAGTGGCCAAAGATGGAACAATTTAAGCAACAACATAAATTATGATTGTACTGTAATATAACCCATAGTATAAAATCAGTATCCATGTGTCCATATTGATATAAGTAATTCAATAAATGCATAAATTGGGAAGAAGGGACAGCTGAGCCTCACAGGGCATTCCAATTAGTAGAACTATGACAGAATTAGAATTAGAGAAAGAGAAAATCACCATCAGGGCACTGCAGTAATAATTGTTGCAGGCAAGATACACCAAAGGAAGTTAAAATTATTATGCAAATATTTGATGGGAAACAATATTTGCCTAGTATCAAAGAATGTACCCTATGATGTTTGTTAGTGGCAAATATTAAAATAGTAACTTCATAGTTTAGAAACCAGCAGACACCACCTTAATAAAATGATCAAGTTAACATCAACTATCAGAACATTGATTTAGATCATATATATACTCCCTGATATCGTATCACTTTTGTGGTACTCTAGAACCTCAATCAAATCATGCGATAACATTAGACAACCCCAGTGGAGGGACATTTTGGAAAATAATGGCTAATACCCCTTAAAACTGTCAAATTTTTGAAAGACAAAGAAAGGCTGAAACTTGTCACAGAAAGGATGTGAAGGGGGTAGGTAACTAAATGGGATATGGGATCTTATACTAGATCCTGGAATGGAAAAAAGCAAAAACAAAGAAACAGTGGATTAGGGAACTCTGTGCAGTTTTAGTAGCTATTTTGTAAGTCTAAACTTATGCCAAAATAACATAATAATAATTAATTCTAATTTAAATTTGTTGTTGAACTCTATGAAAATCATTCATGTTTTTTCTGTACTAAAAAAGAAGTATTACAAATTGTGCATCTTATCTGTGATGACAAATAGCTGTTAATAGTCTGTTACATAAAAAGGCCCATATTTTATTCTCTTAATCTAACTGTAGTTTTGAAAATGAATGAGAAAGTAGTTACCTTCTAGGGAAAAAAATTGAATAAGAGAATACATATGTATACATATATTTACACACACACACACACACCAGTGTGTATGTGATTTAGTTGTCAAAAATTATAAAGGATGCAATCTGTGCCAAACATCCACATTGGTGTATTTATTTTAAAAATAAACTGGAAAATATAATTCATTAACCTTTGCAAAAAAGTCATTGAAAGAAAAAATGTATTGGATTTTGGCTCACTGGTTGAACATTTGTATATACAATATCCTCCAGATATTTTGACAGGAAACTAATTGATATCATTGAAAGTAGAAATGTTTTAGTTAACATTTTAAACTCCTATGTGGTTGATCCAAGGAGTCAAAAGACAGTATCCGTATTTAAGAATTGATATCAACAGCACACTCTTTACATGAGGGTCTATTTATCATTTTTAAGTAAAATATTCACTTTTGAAACCCAATAGAAATTAAAATGTTGAGTGAAATAAGTCAAACAGAGAAAGACATGTATCATATGATCTCACTGATATGAGGAATTCTTAATTGCAGGAAACAAACTGAGGGTTGCTGGAGTTGGGGGGTGGGGTGGGAGGGATGGGGTGACTGGGTGATAGACACTGGGGAGGGTATGTGCTCTGGTAAGCGCTGTGAATTGTGCAAGACTGTTGAATCTCAGATCTGTACCTCTGAAACAAATAATGCAATATATGTTAAGAAAAAAAAAAAAGAAGAAGGTAGCAGGAGGAGAAGAATGAAGGGGGGGAAATTGGAGGGGTAGACGAACCATGAGAGACGATGGACTCTGAAAAACAAACTGAGGGTTCTAGAGGGGAGGGGTTGGGAGGATGGGTTAGCCTGGTGGTGGGTATTGAGGGCACGTTCTGCATGGAGCACTGGGTGTTATGCGCAAACAATGAATCATGGAACACTTCATCTAAAACTAATGATGTAATGTATGGGGATTAACATAAGAATAAAAAAAAGAAATCATTCTGATACAGAAAAAAATAAATAAAATTTCAAATAAATAGATTAAAACTCTAGGATATCACAAGATTTAATTCTGTATTTTATAAGATCATAAAATATTCAAAATTTTCTATTTTAAAATGTTATCAATAATATTTGTAAAGAACAAAAGTGTTTTATAATGTGGATAAATATGTTTAAAATATCATTTATGGGGCGCCTGGGTAGCTTAGTCGTTCAAGCGTCCGACTCTTTATTTCCCCTCAGGTCATGATTTCAAGGTCATGGGATCGAGCTCTGCATTGAGCTCCCCACTCAGAGGGGAGTCTGCTCGAGATTCTCTCTTTCTCCCTCTGTCCCTCCCTCCCCACCCACCTCATGCAAGCTCTCTCTCTTTAAAATAAATAAATGTCTTCTAAAAAATAAAATAAAATATCATTCATTTAATAATTAACTGTTTAATGTGTAAATTTTAAAAGTTAAGTGATATTAATATATTACTATTAAAAATGACTACAGACCTATAAGAGGATGATTTGTAAGTAAAATAAGATATGGAATTAGCAATAAAAATGTTTAAGATCCACCGCTTTAGTGGATTATAAATATCTTCAGGACAATTATCATGGCTTGTTCCCTGTAAGGTCCTCCAAAGGTTAACCCAGTTATTAGTATATAGTAGGTTCAAAATAAAGAATAATTATAAGAAGGAATGACTGACTTAAATGAAGGAATGAAGGAAGGAAGAAAGGAGGGAGGGAAGGAGGGGGGAGGGAAGGAAGGAAGGAAGAAAGGAAGGAAGGAAGGAATCATCACATTACAGATGAGGAAAATCATTTTCTCAGATAAGAACTAAAATCCAGGATTTCTGAGTTCCTTAGTGCTACATCTTCAAGAACCTATATCTTCTCAATTATTTTGGGTTTTTTTTGTTGTTGATATCAAGATAGTTAAAAAATTATGGTTGATTGGGCAGAGAAGGAAATATTAAGGAGAAGGATAATTCAAAAACAAATAGGTATAGGAATTGATTTCTGCTAATTCTTCATATGAAGGGTCTGTCAAGATGGCCAACAGACATATGAAAAATAGTCAACATCACTCATTAGAGAGGAAATGCAAATCAAAACCGCAATGATATATCACTTCACACCTGTCAGAATAGCTAAAATCAGAAACACAAGAAACAACAAGAGTTGGTGAGGATGTGGAGAAAAAAGGAACCCTTGTTCACTGTTAGTGGTAATGTAAAGTGTTGCAGCCATGGTGGAAAACAGTATTTTAAAAATAGAACTACCCTAGTAATCCAGTAATTGCACTACTGGGTATTTACCCAAAGAATACAAAAACACTATTCAAAAGGATATATGCACCCTTATGTTTATTGCAGCATTATTTACAATAGCCAAATTATGGAAGCAGCCCAAGTGTCTATCAATAGATGAATGAGGGGCGCCTGGGTGGCTCAGTCGGTTAAGCAGCTGCTTTCGGCTCAGGTCATGATCCCAGAGTCCTGGGATCGAGCCCCACATCGGGCTCCCCACTCAGTGGAGAGCCTCCTTCTCCCTCTCCTTATGCCTGCCTCTCTGCCTACTTGTGCTCTCTCTCTCTGTCAAATAAATAAAATCTTAAAAAAAAAAATAGATGAATGAATAAATAAGATGTGGTGTGTGTGTGTGTATATATATATATATATACACACACACACACACACACACACACTAAATGTACAAAATATACACAACGGAATATTAACCAACCATAAAAAGAACAAAATCTTGCCATTTGCAATGAAATGGATGGAGCTAGAGAGTAGAGTATAATGTTAAGCAAAATAGTAGAGGAAGACAAATACCATATGATTTCACTCATATATGGAATCTAAGAAACAAAAAAAATGAACAAAAGGAAAAAACAAACAAAAAAAGAAAGACAAACCAAAAAAAACAGACTCTTAACTATGGAGAGCAAACGGATGGTTACCAGAGGGGAATACGTGAGACAGGTGATGGGAAGAAAGAGCAACTTACCCTGATGAGCGCTGAGCAATGTATGGAGGTGTTGAACTACTATATTGCACACCTGAAACTAATATAACACTGTATGTTAACTATGCTGGAATAAAAATAAAAACTTAAAATTTAAGAAGAGTCTGTCAAAAATGTAGTTAAAACTTTACAGATGATGAAGAGAAAAAGGTGCTTGTGTGCTCTCTCAGTGCATAATGGATGGACTCTGAAGAAATGGTCTGGATGGACCCCAGAAGGCTGTAGATAAAATATCCTAACGTTATGTTGACAGTAAGAATAGAAATAATGTGCTATTATCTGAGTTTTAGCAAAAATTCATCAACCATATCGGGAGCTTCCTATGAAGGTGGAGATAAAGTAGTAATATTTTATAGATCACGTAAATCATAATAAAACAAGTTTATGCATAAGTTAAATTTGTTTTAGATCATGTTGTTTCAGAAGTCTGATTATCACATTTCTAATACTCAGTTATGTTACTTTGCATATAAAATTTTTGATCATTAAAATGTGATTGCAAAATTAAATCTGTAGTTTATCTTAAATTGTACATTTACAGAAATCACGAAGCCTCTAAAGTTTTCCTCATTTTCATAGGTAAGAGTATCAATCCTGTAACCTTGCAAAATACAGTTTTTTGTGTATTTCTGTTAGTATTGTCTCAAAAAATATTAGAAAAAAGAATAAATACGTGTTAATGCATAAAGTAAATACTCAAGAGTATCTCAGAGTATTTCAGTTAACTCATACAATGTTTCTAAGAGCAGTATACTCTAGGCTTGATGTAAAATTGCCTACTATTAACACTGATTCTCTGATGCAGCCTTCTTTCTTTATAACTGAATTCACACCTAAATGGTAAAAGAATAATGTTCTTTCCCATTTCTAACTCTTTTAAATAGATTGAAGATATGCATGACCTTAAGCAAATATAAACCTCTGGGTCATTTTATAAGAAAAAAAGGTAATACACCGTAGACACACAAGTTTGTTTTGTTACATTAATCCTATAGGAAACAATTTGTCTGAGAACACAGAGTTCATTAGCACACAATGATTTTATTTTTCTTCAGGGGTTCCAGTCAATGCCTAAAAAAGAAGCAATTTACTAAGTTGTGCCTTGGGGCATTGTAATTCACCACACATGGGTGAACAATTTGCTTTGGGAAGGTAGTTACTCATGGCAAGATCAAATCTATCCAGTTCTATTTTGCAGCGACAACAGTAACTTGTATAATAACGATGACAATGTAGAGTCCACCTTTCTTTTGCAGTAGTTCTTCAGCCTCTTAAAATTCTAGTCCACTTTTTAGCAACTTCCTAATTGATTTTCTCTGTGTAATAGTATAACCTTAACAACGTGACATAAGTTAAAAAAAAAATCACTGGGGCATTTGGTGTATGTGTGTGTGATTTCTACCTCTTCAACAAAGCTTTCTCTTTGACTCCGCAAGACTATACTGATCTCCATTTGTACTAAGTCAAAAGCCACTAATAGTGCCTATCATCCAAGATACATTTTTTTTAAATTCTATTTATTTATTTATTTATTTATTTATTTATTTATTTATTTGAGAGAGAGAGAGAGAGAGAAACAGCATGAGAGGGGATAGGGTCAGAGGGAGAAGCAAGCTCCCCGCTGAGCCGGGAGCCCGATGTGGGACTCGATCCCAGGACTCCGGGATCATGACCTGAGCCGAAGGCAGTCGCTTAACCAACTGAGCCACCCAGGCGCCCTCGTCCAAGATACATTTAATGAAGTACTAATTTATGTTATTTTTGTTATTTGACCAAGGACGTTTTTATACATTATTTCACTTACTCGTCTCAAGAACGTTAAAAGGGGGCTATCAGTCCCTTTCTCATATTACGAAATTAATGTTAATGAAGATTGATATTATCAAGGTCATATTGTTAGAAATGGCATAGCCTGGGTTTAAAACTCTTCTGCCCTTCTTAGATGTAAATTTTTATTGACATTTATCATGTCAGCCAAAATTGAACTAATGTATGTTAATGCACTAGATTTGACCCATACTAGGTATTTATCAGCAATTTAATTTTAAAGGACTTAGACCTCAGTTTTGAAGCTCTGGAGCCATTCAGATACATTGAATCAAAACCGATGGACATCGGGGAGGGTATGTGCTATGGTGAGCACTGTGAATTGTGTAAGACTGATGAATCACAGACCTGTACCCCTGAAACAAATAATACATTATATGTTGATTAAAAAAAAAACATTAAAAAAAAAACAAAAAAAAAAAAACCCTGAAGGGCTTTAGAAAGTTTGAATTATTTCAAATATTTCAAATATTTTTTTTGCTTGTAATTGAAGATTCCTGTTTGGATGCTCCCCTGCCCCCTGCCACAAGACCATTGTATACTTACATTCTCATATGCCATTGTGACTGTGAATTATCAGATACAATTTCACTCTTTTTTTTTTTTTAAGATTTTATTTATTTATTTGAGAGAGAGAGCACATGAGAGGGGGGAGGGTCAGAGGGAGAAGCAGGCTCCCTGCCGAGCAGGGAGCCCGATGCGGGACTCGATCCTGGGACTCCAGGATCATGACCTGAGCCGAAGGCAGTCACTTAACCAACTGAGCCACCCAGGCGCCCTACAATTTCACTCTTGACTGTATCATCGCTTTGAAGCCTCTCTACTATATAGGATGAGAAGACAAGTCATGTGTAATGTTACTAATACTGCCTTATTTATTTATTTTGAGTATAATTGACTCAGAACATTATATTAATTTCAGGTATGCAGCATAGTGATTCAACAACTTTACACATTTCGCCTTGTCTTCTGAAAACTGATTATTCCATGGAGAAGATAAAGTGTATAGTAGCCACTTTCCATTTTTCCCCATTTTTAATTTCATATGATGAGTTGAGTTCTGTTTGATGAATGGCTCCCTTTACCTTCAGGACCAAATCCAAACCCCTTAGCTTGGCATACCAGACTCTTTATAATCTGCCTTGTGATTAGTTCTCCAGTTTCATCATTTGGCAGTTTCCCTTCACACCTGTGCCCCAGGCACACTGAACAATTTGTTGTTCTTTGGCAACGCTGTGTTTCCTCATGCCTGGGTGCTTTTGCATGTTCTGCCTAGTGAGTGCTTCTGCTCATTTCTCTGCTTGGCTAAATCCTACTCATCTCTCAAAACTCAGTTCAAATATTGACTAGGAATATTTCCCACTTGACCCTAGCCTTTGTAAGAGAGAGAGAGAGCTTGATAAACATACATGGACATTCCAATTTCTGCAGGACTTTTAAACTACTTGAAAGCCAAT
The DNA here is from genome assembly GCF_029215605.1 of Mirounga angustirostris. NCBI lineage: Eukaryota > Metazoa > Chordata > Mammalia > Carnivora > Phocidae > Mirounga > Mirounga angustirostris. The sequence goes on along the minus strand of NW_026991712.1, from coordinate 50,904,366 downwards.
CTCACCTAACTTGTGTAGTCCTTATAAAAATACAAAAAAAAATTGCTTATGTTAAATTTAGTAAGGCTTAACATTAAAACTGAATGCTGTAAACACTAAAGGCCAGCAAGGAATTTAGAATTTTGACCCATCTTTTCATTTATCTTCTTATTTACCTGTTCATAGGTGGCATAAAGTGAGAATGGATCAAACATTCAGATCTGCTACAAGACATACTTCCTGTTTCTTCCTGTATTCCATCTCAAGAGTTACATATATTTTTGCATGCATCAAAGTTTACACAAAACAATGTATATAAAGTATTTTGTGAATGGTTCAAGAGATTTTTAATGTTGTTTTTGACTTAATATTACTGACATGTAAGTATTTAGACTGTACCCTTTCATTAAAATGTAAGTCAATTATTTTATATATCCACATACTCCCTTAACATCCTCTGCTTTCTAAAAGTGTCTTGGAACGTTTACCACATTGAATTAAATAGTATATATCTTTGTTTCTAGTCAGCTGAAATATTTTTAAAAACAGGGGATATATTTTATTTTGCATAGTAATAGTTCCATTTTGGAGGCTCAGTGACTTTGGGATAATTGAATAAGTTAATGTATACATATCTTAATAGGTATATTTTCCGAGATCACAAGCAGGCTTTAGCATGACTTTGTTATTGAAAAGTAGAAAAGTTGCTTACACTCAATGATATTTTCATCGTTTCTATCAGTCCCTGTTCTATTGCTTTAAGTTCATCAAAAGAGATATTTAATAAGGACTGTAGGAACAAAAATTCACATAAACTTCACAAAGAGACAATTTACTCAGGATTAAAATATATAAGTAAGCATAAATGTTGGCAGTGAAAAATGATTATCCGTTTAAGAGTGCTTTGAGAAATGCAGTAGATCCAAATAAACTTTTAATATTCCAATGATGAGAACTATGTGTATGTGCATTGTGGAGTGACACTATAGTTTCATGTTGTCAGGTAGCACAAGGTGCTTGGAGAGGTAAATAATTATCCATTTTGATATAAGATATTTTCCGTTACTTTGAATCAAAGATGAATATATAAGATACGAATTCAATTCATCTTTTCACTGGCAAGGAAGGATGCTCTTTGTCTTTATCAACTGGATTAAATCTTAATATAGCCACTAGAGACCAGCCAGTTTGGTATGAATTATTTTGAAGTTATAGACACCTACAAGACTTTGAAGTTCTTTTGCCAGAGAACATTAGAACAGGGATTTTACTTTTTTATTTTTAAAATTACATTATGACTTCTGTGATCATCGAATTGATGTTTGTTCTACAGTTTATATAAATCTACTTGGATAGAATAAGGCCATGAAATAATGCTGTTTTGAGCTGTAAGGAGCAAGAGACTTTTCAAGATGATATGATGCTTGATGAATAAATGCTATTGAAGAGAAAGTCTTGCAGAAGTTCAGTTATTCCATATGTTATATTGCTCAGCAAAAGTTCAGTTTAACACATAATTTATGGGTTTTCACATATGATCTAAATATCAAAATATGTTAAAAATTAAACTCAATCTTTCTTGCTAAATTTTCTGCTCTTCCTTATTAACTTCTCAAGGACAAAATTATCCCCTCTTTCTTGGGTGAGTCCTTAAATAGTAGAAGTTGCTTTTTTCAAAGTATTTAGGTTATAAAATAACATATTATGTTTATATTTGAAACTTATTTATACAAGAAATCAAAATTTAAAATACACAATTTTTTTTAAAGATTTTATTTATTTATTTGAGAGAGAGAATGAGATAGAGAGAGCATGAGGGGGGGGGTCAGAGGGAGAAGCAGACTCCCCGCGAGCAGGGAGCCCGATGCGGGACTCGATCCCGGGACTCCAGGATCATGACCTGAGCCGAAGGCAGTCGCTTAACCAACTGAGCCACCCAGGCGCCCCTAAAATACACAATTTTTTAAAAGATTTTATTTTTAAGTAATCTCTACACCCAACGTGGGGCTCGAATGCACAATCCCGAGATCAAGGGTCTCATGCTCTCTTGACTGAGCAGCCAGGCACTCCTAAAATATAAATTATGAGAACTTATGTCAGTATGTGTCTGCCTCATTTATTCATATACTTGGGATAAATTTCTTAGGTGGAGTTTCAAGAAATATTCTTGTGAAAAAATATATGGTAAAGGATATTTGCTAGTTGTCCAAATTTTACAGTGACCTATGATATTTACATTTATATGATCCTCAAACAAGAATGCCACTTCCCTATCTTATTTTCCTAGTCATAAAATAGATGGGTTGCAATAGGTGATACTTCATATCTCTTTTGTATTAAAATTAAATTATCCTAAGTTTCTGGCAAGTCAAAATAAACCCAGTCCCGGGATTTTTACCACCATTCTTCATTCTTCACTCTTTACTATAGCATCATTGGTAATGTTAGAGTAGTTTAACAAGACAAAATATTAACATGGGATATTAACACATCTTCTCTTTCTCAGCCTTATTACACTTACTTTATAAGTTAGAAAATAATTAAATAAAATATTCCTCCTTTAGGGTTGAGTTAAAATGTACAAAGGAAATAATCTTTAAAGCTAGATATGTTCACACATATGTAAAGTATTGACTAGTCAGTAAATGGAAAATGCTTTTACGTGTACCTAAGTTTCATCTATATTATTCAGTCAATTTATCAATTTATTTTTTAGCAAATATGAACTGAATATCTCACATTTTAAGGGCCTTTAATGGGGATTTTTGCAAGACTGTATAAAGTTATCGTAGCATAAATTACAACAAACCGAACAGAATTACACCAAAACAAAAAAATCTTTAATGAAACCAAAACATTTTCAAGGTCTGTTTGGAGCAGTATAATGAGTTCGATTTTGTACATACTGAGATTTAGATTAAAAAATATACAGGGACGCCTGGGTGGCTCTGTTGGTTAAGTGTCTGCCTTCCCCTCAGGTCATGATCCCAGGGTCCTGGGATCGAGCCTCACATAGGCTCCTTGCTCAGCGGGGAGCCTGCTTCTCCCCCTGCCTGCCACTCCTCCTGCTTGCTCTCTCTCTCTTTTTCTCTGACAACTAAAATCTTAAAAAAATATATATAATATTAAAGTGGCAAGTAAAATAATAATTGAAGTAAATGATTGTGAAAGGGATGAATATATACATATTATTGTATTAGGTTGATGTTAGATGAACAAAGGAATAGTTAAGTGAATGCGAGATGAGAATATCATGGTGAGGGATTCAATAAAGTCAACAACTAGGAATAGAAGTGGGCATGTTTTCGTAAAAATAATTTCCTATCACTTAAATTATTTGCCATACAGAAGATGAACTTGTACTGTGGTTAGTAGATACACTTCTTTAATTTATTAACTTCTAAACTATATTTATCTTGGCAACAGTAGAGAAAAAAATATTTGCGTGCCAAGATCAAGACTGCCTTTTTGGTCTCAGCCAAGGGTATGCGTATGATAACAGCTGGGTATCAATATTGGGGAAGCACAAAGAAAATATAAAATATTTAAAAATTTTTTCAATCTTCAAGATACCCTTTGAAAGTGTACGTGGAAACAGTTGAAAGTCTGTTCACTTATGAAACAAAGTACCTAGAACTTATAGAATAAAAAGATTTTAATTTCCATTACTTATGTCAACTTCCTTTATTAATTTTATATGATCTAAGAAATCCATGGTTATATGTGATATAACTATGTAGTATTTTTGGAAGCCATTTGATTTTATTTTAACTTATTAGAAAATGATTCTCTCTACAAATGTAAAATAAAAACAGATTCTCTCATCAATTCAGGGGAATTAATATGCCAAAGTAATAGGTATTATTTGTCAAGTAGAATAATAGGCTATTTTGCTGAAATTTATATACTGATTCCAATTTATATCTATTTTGTTTAGCTTTCTCAGTTTTCAGATGATCAATCTGCATTAATAGATGTTTATAATTATTCTAAATGTTTAGTAATGGGAGGGAAAATTTGACATCTGTATGTTTTAGTCTAAAATAATGAGTAGCTTTTAAACTTTAAATAGATATAAAGAAAAATGGAAACTTTTTTTTCCTACAGTACATCTTGCCCTACCTTAAAAAAAATATAAAAGTAAAAACCTAAATACATTGATTTCCTATTTTCATCTAAAAACAGAAATTCCTTTCAGTTTTGAAATGAACAAATACTTCTTAATAAATATAGAACATCCTTTTGTACTGCAGCTTTAGGTTTATTCTAATATTTTAAATGTGATTTAAGAGAAAATGACATTAAATTGCACAAAGGACATAGATTCAAACATACAGATTGGAATATACTCTTGAAAATAGAACCATTACAACAAAATTGTGCTCTTTATCTCCGGAATTAGGGCACCTGGGTGGCTCAGTAGGTTAAGCGACTGCCTTCGGCTCAGGTCGTGATCCTGGAGTCCCAGGATCGAGTCCCGCTTCGGGCTACCTGCTCGGCGGGGAGTCTGCTTCTCCCTCTGACCCTCCCCCCTCTCATGCTCTATCTCATTCTCTCTCTCTCAAATAAATAAATAAAATCTTTAAAAAAAATGATTCATATCTCCGGAATTATAACAAGGTTACTTTGTATTTGCAGGAGGGGAGAGCAGAGGCAATAACTTGGTAAAAACAGATGGGGGAAAACTTTCTAAAATAGATGAATGTGTAGACCAACTCAAGGTCGGTTGTAAGCATGATGAGAGAGATAGTTTGCCATCATTTTTTTTTCACTGAAAATAGGTCTACATTTATACAGATGGCTTTTTCTTTTAAGGAGAGTTTAGTTGTCATTCACATTACATTTGATACACTTTGGAATGAATCAAATATGATTTTCCTCCATATGTCTAGCAAATCAAGCCCATTTATAAACACTGGCCACACGCATTTCAATTTGCGGCCACCAAGTGTAATTCCTCAGAGATAAATAAATCTTCCATAAGTGCATCAGATGACAGTAATGATACACTTTAGTTATAATTTCTCTGGAAAATACTATGGTATCCCCTGTCATGTTGGTTCTTATGAGCTAGAAAAAAAATTGCCAGCAGTTTGAAGTATTTTTATTTTATTCACTGGCATTAGTTAAGATATAATGTTCCCTGTAGTTGAGCCCCACATGAATGCCAATAAATATTTGTATTTCTTAATAGCATTTGGAAATAAGGGAAGAAGAAAAATACATGTGATTTTTATCTTTAGAAAATATTTAAAGCTACAAAGTTGAAAGGCAGTTGGAGGTCATTTAGTTGAACCATGTAACCTATTTAATTCTTTGTACCATAACTCAGACAAGTAGTTTGAATATGCTTGAAAACTTCTAGAAGTTGAGAAGTTACTTTTATACAAAGAGATTTCCACTGTTAAATTCCTCTTATTAAAGTTTATTTGACCCATTGCTAACTAAGAGGTATTCTGGTTCATGAATGTGATAGAAGCAAATTTTTTGTCTAGAAAATCAAGAGTTCTTAACCTTTACATTGTACCACTCACAGAAAACATTAGTTCAATGTTCATTTTGTTTGCTTGTTTGTTTTTGTCATTTGTCTAACTCTAACCACAACTAAAAATTCTGTAATTTTAGTCTGTTTTTGCTTTTATACATAATTTATCATCTTTAGGATTATTGAAAATTTTAGTTTCTTCTCCCTTTAAGATTTAGTCCTCCTTGCACTGCTCATTATAAATACATATCAATGTATTTTATCCCCCCATGTAATACACATTCTATTTTGAATTGAAGCTTACTGTAGAATTCTCTATGCAACCAACATCCTGTCCTACGTGCCCGATGAAGTCAATTCATCGGGCATGTATAATGTTATACCTAACACATAAGAAGCACTTGTAATTATGAAGTCATAATTGTTATTTGAGAGCCCTGTAAATTCTTGAATAATCTTGTATTGAGGAATATTACCATAATTGATTTCAACAACTTTTTGCAGGTCAATAACTGCCACCCACTATCTGCTCGCCCTCTTTATTTTCCATTTTTTCCTTATTCTCACACAATGAAAGGGATCCTTCAAGTGTCTTGGCCTTTTCAATGTATAATATTTTATTTTTTAAAGATTTTATTTATTTATTAGAGAGAGAGAGAGCACACACAAGTAGGCCGAATGGCAGACAGAGGGAGAGGAAGAAGCAGGCTTCCCAGTGAGCAGAGAGCCTGACGTGGGGCTTGATCCCAGGACCCTGAGATCATGACCTGAGCTGAAGGCAGACACTTAACTGACTGAGCCACCCAGGCGCCCCTAAGGATTGTATTCATATGTCTGAGTACATAGCATGGTGACAGTGAAGAAACACACCTGTAGGGTGGGGCAGGAATTATTTTTGTACTATACTATAGTTTGATCTGTTCCTCCAAGATGAATATGAAGTCCATTCACTTCAACGTCAACTATTCCTTAGGAGGCTGGTCCTCTGATGCACAAAGAAAAATATGGCACTAAACTAATGTGGTGCTCTCAGAGCAGAAAGAACCAAGAACATTTATATATATATATATATATATATATATATATATATATATATTTTTTTTTTTTTTTCCCCTTTAGCAACAATAGGAGCATAGTATGAGCACAACTAAGAGCTAGTATAAAATTGAGTTTGAGAAAATGGGTTATGGAGTGTACTCATGAGTAATTTTTTTAAAGAAAAAAATACATGTTTTTACTTTCTCAATCCTAGAATGTCTCAAATGCCTGCATACTTGCATATCTTAGCTGGCTATATGTTTCCTGTATCCCAGTTCTATTTTTTTCAAAAGTTTGAAAGCATTGTTATGTCATCTCTAGTCTTCAATACTGTGGAAGAGAAATTGAGAAATCTCCTCTCTCTCTCTTCCTTCTTCCTTACTGATACTCATTGCTGAATATGCCTACAGCCTAAAAACTTAGGCCAGACCTTCAAGCTCACTTTGCTTGGGGCTCCCTGGCTTGACTGCTTCTGGCAGAGGCACAGATTTGGCAGAGGAAGTTTTATTCTAAGTGTATGGGCACTTTGAGACTTTTTTTTTTTTTAAAGATTTTACTTATTTATTTGAGAGAGAGAGACTGAGAGAGAGAGAGCATGAGAGGGGGGAGGGTCGGGAGGGTCAGAGGGAAAAGCAGACTCCCTGCCGAGCAGGGAGCCTGATGCGGGACTCGATCCAGGGACTCCAGGATCATGACCTGAGCCGAAGGCAGTCGCTTAACCAACTGAGCCACCCAGGCGCCCACTTTGAGACTTTCTTGACCCCCACTGTTAATAGCCTAAAATAGGGGTTCCTGGGTGGCTCAGTCGGTTGAGCGTGCGACTCTTGATTTGGGCTCAGGTCATGATCTCAGGATCATGAGATCGAGCCCCAAGTTAGGCTCCATGCTGGGCACGGGGTCTGCTTGAGATTCTGTCTCTCTCCTTCTCCCTCTGCCTCTCCCACTGTTCACATGCTCTCTCTCTCTCAAATAAATAAATACATCTTCTAAAAAAAAAAAAAAGCCTAAAATGGTGTGATCATAACCTATCTTTGAATTCTGTTGACAAGACTTCTACACTAGGGCGCCTGGGTGGCTCAGTTGGTTGAGAGACTGCCTTCGGCTCAGGTCATGATCCTGGAGTCCCGGGATCGAGTCCCGCATCAGGCTCCCTGCTCGGCGGGGGGTCTGCTTCTCCCTCTGACCCTCTTCCCTCTTGTGCTCTCTGTCTCTCATTCTCTCTCTCTCAAATAAATAAATAAAATCTTTAAAAAAAAAATTAAAAAAAAAAAAAAAGACTTCTACACTAGCAGAAGAGTGGCTTTATTCTCAACAGAGAACACTTGATTTTTCTAGAGAGATAGTAGTATTTCTCCATGTGTATAGGTCAGCTCTTGACTTCTGCTGGGGACCCCCCAAAGACAGAGGTGTGATCTTACTTTTAGAGGTAGGAGACTCCCTGGATCTGTGAGGGAATGTTTGTTCATGTACTTCTCTTAGCTTGTCTTTCTATCCATGACTGCCTGTCCCTTGGGAGAAGATTATTATATCTAATTTCTTAGAATATGAGATTTTTCACTATTTTATAACTTTTGACTTCTGTTTTCTGTGTTCCTACTATTAGGACTTGATAGGTAAGACTCACTAATTTTCCTTTTATCTAGGTGGGTAAATTTGTCTTCTCTAAAACTCTAGTCTAACTTGCAGTATACTTAGAAGTCCAAACTCAGTGATCAGTAATAGAAGCCTAATTTGGGGTCAAAGGTCATTCATCTTTATTCTATTCGGCTTTAATAGCAATTAAAAAAAAAACCTTTGATTTTCGTCTTTCTAGTTCCTATGTCATTTCACATTCAGTTAGAAAATAAGGTATAAAAGAGAGATGCTTACTGGAATTCAAAAGCATGGACTATTCACTTGAGTTCAAAAAATATAATATGTTCTAAGTGTCCAAAATACATGTCCTTATAGTAACATACAAAGATATATGTTAGAAGGTGGAGGAGGAATGGCAAAGTATCCTCCAGACTGAAAAGGCACTTTGAGATCAAAAAACGAGGCAAACCACTCCATATCGCTTACATAGTTTTATTCAGGGTAACTTACTGGCAGGGGAAACCAGGCAGATGGATGATTCAGGGGCTATGCAGCTATTCTCTGGAAAGTTCAGGCCTTAATCCATAGATTTTACAGAGTAAGTGGATGTGCGAGGGTCACTTTGATGAGGTCATAGGGTGTAACATTTACAGCCCTTGTGGAGCCATTTGTGCATGAGAGAAGAGGGTGGAGAAGAAACTATGTTATCCATACTAGTTATCTAAACAACTTTAGGGAAGATCAGAACAAGCCTTTCCACATTCCAGTCAGGGCACATATTAACCTTAAGGAGCCTGGAGCACGTAGCCCTGAGGGAGGTCATTGCATGTAGATAAACAAGATCCAGGACCAAGATGGAGTCAGTATAGTCAGCATTCCAACAATATAGTATGGTTTTAAGATGTTTGGATTTCTTGCTTCTCTGTTTCTGGTGACAACAGGTTTCACAGTGGGCATCATAACAAATGAGAGATTCCGAATGCCTGAAGGGATCAAGGTAGAATTAAGTTTAAAAGCTAGGGGTGGGGGGGTCAAATTGATTCTGCTCTGTAATTATGTATAAGCACCGGTCCTATCTGAATGGTAACATTTAAAAAGCATTTATGCATAACTTGCATCATTAAGATAAACTTATTTTATGTATATTATTGAATAGCACTCAGCAATGTATTCATCTATATAACCACCACTTTAATAATATATAGAATATTTTATTTCCTGTACCTGTACTTTCCAAGTCAGTCCTTGTGCCAAGGGAAGCACCAATCTGCTTTCCAACACTACAAATTAGACTTGATTTTTCTAGAATTTTGTATTGATGGAATTATATCGTGTATACCCTTTTGTAGTTGGCTGTTTTTTGTTTTTTTTCTCAACACAGTGTTTTTCACACCCATCCATGTTTTTTTGCTCATATCAATAATTCATTCTTTTCTATTGCTGAGTAGTATTCTATTGTATGGATGTGCCACATTTGTTTTATCATTATTTTCTTTTCTCTCTTCTAGAAACTAGGTGAGATATCAGCCCCAATTAGCATAATTGGATAGAAATAATTTGTAACTCAAGAAAGCAAATAGAAGATACATGTTCTTTTGTGCTTGCTTCACAATTTGTATTATAGACCAAATTACCAAATTATAGACGTCATTTTCCAAGATTTCTATATAGACACAGTTTATCACATGCAAATCAGCATGAACAAAATGATCTCTTGTTGAAATATCCCCTTCCTAATATTGCCAAAAATTGTGGCTTTGAAATTGCTATGCATGAAACCATAATACTTGAATAATAGAACCCTAATGAATGTAAGTCACTATTTAAAATGGAAGCTAATCAGTGGGATAGAGCTGCAAGTGTTTGAAGATGGATATTACTGATGTGTAGTAACATCAGACATGTTTCTAAAGCACTTTAGGCATATGCTTGTCTTAAATATATTTCCATCATTTAGTTCTAAGAGACATGCCATTTAGACTGCAGTAACTGAAAATAACCAATAAAAGGAAGAGTAATCTAAGAAGTTTCCTAGTGTTTTTTCTCTCATGCCTCTCTTTTTTCCCTTTCTAGTTTGCTTCATCTAAGTGCCATCCTTAGACTCAGGTATGATGTTACAAAGCACAGGGACCTGCATTTACAAGTTTCTTGAACTTTAAGGAGGCGCACTCTTGACGTTCTCTGGCTGAACCCCTTTCCATGGGGTCAGGAGTTACCAGGCCAAGAGGTGCCTCCCATCTAGAGCACAATCCTCTCTGTTCTAAAGCATGGTCCAGATACCTGGTACTTTTCTTTAAAGGCCCTGAGCCTGCTTTCTGGTTCCTGTGCTGGTCTTTTCCCAAGTACCTTCTTTCTAAAAGCAGACCGCACTACTGCTATTTGTATCTGGAGCCTATTTTAAAGAGATGGAGCATAGACAGCAGCTGGTGCTTGGGTTGGATTGTCCACATGCACCTGTGAGATGGCAGAAGAAGAGGTGAAGCTCATGGGCTATAGGAGCCAGTAGGCAGTGGCCAGCTCTCTTTTTTGCTGCTATGTTCTGCCATGGATATATGAGGAATAGAGAATCCTAAATTTGAACCTTGTCTTGTAGGTGATCATGAAGATAATTTGTCAAGGTTTGAAAACAGAATATATTTTATTTAAACATTTGATGGCTTAATTTAAATTATAAGGTGTTTATATATATATATTGAGTCTCCATATATATAGTTTAAGTCTCCATATATATAAATAGCTTAAAAGTAAGTTTGTATTCTTACTCAAGTCCTGAAAATATAAGGGGAAAACGGAATTTATTTTTTAGTCTTTTTTTTTTTTAATTTATTTCTTTATTTTAGAGACAGAGAGCATGAGTGGGAGGGGCAGAGGGAGAGGGAGAGAGAATCTCAAGCAGACTCCATGCTCAGTGGGGAGCCTAACATGGGGCTCAATCCCGACCTGACCCAAACCAAGAGTCAGATGCTTAACCAACTGTGCCATCCAGGTGCTCCAATTTTTGAGACTATTTTTAAGTGAGTATTATAAACCAAGTATAAAGGAGTGTGTTAAGTAAGTCTTTGTTTTCAGTAAACCTTTCCTGGGATATTCAGTTAGAGTCATCTCTTAATACCAAGGAAGCAGCTGATGGATCTGATTCTTTCCTCCTTCCTCTGCTTCCTATCATTGAGAAGTGGGGAGGGAGGGTCTAGGTTGTTTTGTTGTGTTTTAATAAAGCCAGGCTTCTTCATATTTTAGTCAGATAACCACTTATTTAAAGTAGTGATGACTCTTTTTAATCTGTTTCAAATAGATAATCACACCTCTCACCTAGCTGTTGTTAGGGAGTTTTCATTTGGTTTGTTTATTTGAAGAAAAACAATTCAAATACTAGAAAAACAATCAAAAAGTTAACTTTTTTCATGAATTTAAATATGTATATTAAATGCTAAGTCCTCTAGAAAAGATGAAGGAAATAGGGAAATTTATATTTTAAGACTTGAAAGTTTTACACAAAGTCTTACAAGGATACATTTATGATCTATGTAAGAAGCCAACACAATAGATTTCATTATATAAATTTAAACTATGTATGACAAAAATTTCATAAAAATAACAAGAAAAGAAGAAGAAAGTTCATAACAAATTATTTGAATCTTCCAATAAATTAGTTATAAAGCATAACAACTATAAGGAAGAATCAAAAATATAAACAGTTCCAGAGAGTAACTGGGCAATAGGCAACAATAAACAATTAACTGGAAAAGTAATAAAATAGCTAAAAATATGTAAAATTTTATTGAGCTTATTACCTGCTAAGTTTTATCAAAATGATAAAACAGAATAATAACAGTTTTTAAATTTATCAAATTACATGATACGTTAAGATGAAAATAATGTTTAGTGTTTGAAACTGTGCATTCAGATTGGTATCATAATATTCTGTCATTTGGTTTGTTAATTCATCAAAAACAATTGAGCAACATATATTAAGAAACACATCTAAGACTATAACCTAAAATAATAATCTGGCACACAAAGATTTATGAATAACTTTTCTCATCTCAACATTATTAATATGAAAAAAATCTATGAGGAAATCTATAATAAATTATGTGACAAGTACATAATGAAATATTCTGCATCCATTAAAACAGTGTGTTCAAAAGATATTGATGCTATTGAATTATTAATTTAAACAGGTTCTGCATTAAAAATTGTACTGAGAGAGCACATTTTTCAAATATAAATGACCAAAAAGAAAACATTTACTGTCTCTGGCTGTGTAGATTATAGATTGTTTTTTTGTCTTCCTATGTCTCTTCATATTTTCCAAACATGTATATTGCTTTTTTTCATGTATTACTTTTTTAATGAGGAAAAATGTCATATTTTGCAGGGCCATTAATTAAGCTCCTCATTTTACTGACTTTGAGGCACAGATGGGACTTGGGGGTGGGGCGAGGTTGTTTTCACAGAGAGTTAATTGATCAACTAGGTCTGCAACCCAGTATTCCAAACTAGATTTCTCCCTGGGGTATTTTTTCCCTCCGAAACCTCATGTCCCAGATCCTTCATATGGTATTGCCAGGATTGATCTGTACCTGAATTCACCAAAGTGCTTACTCTGTACTAAATTCAGTAATGGTCTTGCAGTGGATAGACAATGAATTTAAAAAATAATTGAAGTTCGGGCGCCTGGGTGGCTCAGTTGGTTAAGCATCTTCCTTGAGCTCAGGTCATGATCCCAGGGTCCTGGAATCGAGTTCCTCATTGGGCTCCCTGCTCAGCGGAGAGTCTGCTTCTCCCTCTACTGCTCTACCCTGCTTGTGATCTCTCTCTCTTGCTCAAACTTTCTCTCTCTCTCATTCAAATAAATTAAAAGAAAAAAAAAGAATTGAAGTTCAAATGTTGATATATTAAATAACTTCACAGTAAAACTCTAAGTCATCCCATAAAGGGGATGGATGGGGAATAATTGGTGCTAGGAGTTTAGGGGTGGCGATAGACAAGTCTCTGAAAAATGAGAATTTCCAGGTTAAGCTTTGTGTAGTATTCAGATGAAACTAAAATAGAAGCAAAGTGAAACTCTGTAGAATAGTAAGCTTAAATCATGGAGCAAGAGAATAGAGCACATTGTGTAATAAAAGTAACCATACAGCATTAGTAAAAGGGAAGAAAGATACTCTTCTTCAGGAAAAAACTTGAAATATTCTTCTGAAAGTTTATGTCCTTTCCTATTTTGGTTGGGAAAACAAATTACTAAACAAAAGAGCACCAACAATATTACATTAGTTTCATGTGTACAACATAGTGATTCACCAACTATATATATTATGCTCTCTGCTCACCACAAGTGTGGCTACCATCTGTTACCATGCAACACTATTGCAATACCATTTACTATATGCTGTGCCTTTTAGTCCTGTGACTTATTCATTCTGTAACTGGGTCCCTAGATCTCTCACCCCCCTTTGCCCATTTTCCCCATCCCTCCACATCTTCCCCTCCGGCAACCATCATTTGTTCTCTGTATTTATAGGTCTGATTTTGCTCTTTGTTTGTTTAATTCATTTGTTTTGTTTTTTAGATTCCACATAAAAGTGAAGTCAAATGGTATTTCTTTTTCTCCGACTTATTTCACTTAGCGTAATACTCTCTAGGTTTATCTATGTTGTCACAGATGTCGAGAGCTTATCCTTTTTTATGGCTGAGTAATATTCCATGGTATATCTTTATCCATTCATCTATCAATGGGCATGTGGGTTGCTTCCACATCTTGGCTATTGTAAATAATTCTGCAATAAACAGGGGTGCATATATCTTTTTGAATTAATATTTTTGTTTTCTTTGGGTAAACTTCCAGTGGTAGAATTAATTGGGTCATATACTATTTCTAGTTTTTAATTTTTTTTTTAAGATTTTATTTATTTGAGAGAGAGAGAATGAGTGAGAGAGAGCACACACATGAGAGAGGGGAGGGTCAGAGGGAGAAGCAGACTCCCTGCTCAGCAGGGAGCCCAATGAGGGACTCGATCCCAGGACTCCAGGATCATGACCTGAGCCGAAGGCAGTAGCTTAACCAACTGAGCCACCCAGGCGTCCCTATTTCTAGTTTTTAATTTCTTTTTTTTTGTTTTGAGGAACCTCCATACTGTTTTCCACAGGGGTTGCATCAATTTACATTTCTACCAATAGTGCATGAGAATTCCTTTTTATCCACATCCTTGCCAAGTCTTGTTATTTCTTATCTTTTTAATTCTGGCCATTCTGACAGGTGTGAGGTGATATTTCATTGTGGTTTTGATATGCATTTCCTTTATGATTAGTAATATTAAGCATCTGTTGGCCATCTGTACGTCTTCTTTGGAAAAATGTCTATTTAGGTCCTTTGTCCATTTTTTTCAATGGATTTTTGGTTTTTGGTGTTGGGTTTTATATAGATTCTCTACATATTTTGGATATTAATCCCTTGTCAGTTTTTAATTGTTTTAAATTTTATTTAAGAAAATACTAAAGTTGAAGCATATAGTCCAGTAAGGAAAAAATGCTAATTAGTTTTCACCTAATACTCCTCTCTTTCCCGTCATAAAAATGCGTATAATATTTAAAACAATGAAACTAACTTGAGAGAGTACATGAAAGTTAATCTATGGATTTTTGAAAGCTGTGTACTTTTTTACCCATTTGACAGCCTCCTGACTTAGATCATTTGGCTCACTAAACCATTTAGAGATCTACTAATCATTCACCATAGTCAGGAAACATTTTTGTTGCACTTACATTTATTGTTAGTTTTACTGACTTTACCAGTGGGCCTTTTCCATTTGGTAGGTTTGGAATTCTAACATTTTCCAGTCTGCCCTATGAGTCAGCTGCACACTTTAGTTTCTCAGTATCTCAGATGTCTCTATGGTAATCTGCAAAAGTTGTGAGCACTGCTACTAATAGAAATATAATGTAAGTCAGACTTCTGAGTCACATACGTAATTTAGAATGTTCTTATAGTCACACTAAAATAATAAAAAGAACCAGGTATGGGGCATCTGGGTGGCACAGTTGGTTAAGCATCAGACTCTTGGTTTCAGTTCAGGTCGTAGTCTCAGGGTCCTGAGATCGAACCTGGAGTCAGGCCAGATATTTCAGATTGTTGGCCTCACAATTGCCTTATGAATTGTTAACAGTACTAATTCCATAAAGTGATTAAACATAATATCATCAAAGCAATCTTTATTAAAGGTATTAATGATGATATTAAATTATTTTAAATGAGCACTTTATGCATCGATACCTAGAGGGGAGATAAGGAAGGAGAGAGAAAATACTCTCAAGTAATCATTTTTTTTTTTTGAGTGAGGTTTTTGAATGAAAAGGTCAATAAACATGTAAAAAGAAAATAATGGGTATCTAATGAACTGAAATGAAAGTAAGTCTCAAGAAATATAAACTATAGCATGTAAAATAGTTAGCTTATTATCAAATATTTACATGAGAAAATACTCATTAAAATAATGAAATAGAAGGTAAAGAATAAACAGGGAACATTTTCGATGTCATAAATAAAACACATGAGCTGAATACCTGATGAATGCCAGACATTAAGTTAATCGTGTGTTTGTACCAGCAATCTAAAATGAAGTGTGAACTTGACACAGATGATGAACTACTTCAAATTAATCATTTTAGATTAGAGGCTATAACAGTAACATTGTTGCTAATAACACTGGTAATTTTTTAAATTAATAGATTTTATTTATTAGAGTAGTTCTAGATTTACAGAAGAATAGAAATGAAAGTACAGAGGATTTCCATATACTATCTTTCCCCACCCCCACTCGGTTTTCTTATGATTAAAATTTTGCATTGGTACGTTTGTTGTATCACATGATAAGACTATGTTTACCTTTGTAGGAAGCTGGAAAACTGACTTCCAAAGTGGCTGTACCATTTTGCTTTCCCTTCAGCAATGAATAAGAATTTCTGTCGCTCTGCATCCTCACCAGCATTTTGTGTTGTCAAGGCTGTGTGTTTTAGACATCCTAATAGGTGTGTAGTAGTATCTCGTTTCACGTGTATAGGACATGTATGTGAGAAGCATGTCATATGTGAACAAAGATAGTTTTTAATCATTTTCCCAATCTGTATTTTTTGCCTCTTTGTTGTCTTATTGCATTAGCTAGGTCTTCAACTGAAAAGTCATGTAGGAATAGTGAGAGGGCATATCCTTGCCTTGCTCACCATTTTAGGGGAAAAGTATCTAAATAAGCATGATGTTAGTTGTAGATTTTCTGGCAGATGTTCTTTATAAAATTGAAGAAGTTCTCCTCTGTTCCTAGTTTGTGATAGTTCCTTTTTTAAATCACAAATGAGTGTTAAATTTATCAATACTTTCTTTATGTTTATTTATATGCTCATATAATTTTTCTCTTTCAGTTTGTTGTTGTGTATGTGGTATATTTAAGTCCCTCTATATACATGGTAATGATTAAAGTGCAAAAAAGATAAGCAAATAAAGATGACACTATGATATCTGTCTCTGAATTGGAAATTGAATCCATAAAGACTGTATTACATGGCTTGGTAGGGGCTAGACATATACAAAGTACAAGATAAGTCACAGTGATTTCCTCTAGAAATATGCTAAATTAATATAAATATGGCAAGGTTAAATACACTGGTGTTATAACTTTAATAAAAGTATATTTCTATTTATAAAACAAACATGTTTGATGCATAGATATTTCCATATTTCTGATAAATGCCAGTTAAAATGCTTGCTCATCAAACCAAATTTTTACACCTAAAACTAGCCTTAAGTAACATATTCACAATATGTTAATTTCACAATCAAGTTAAACTCAGTCAATAAACTTATTTGAAAATAGGGCATAAGAAGTCACTATGTTAGGCAAAAAGGTAGATACATGGAAACATAAAATGTGACCATTACTTTTGAGAACCTTGCATTCTATTTAGGTAAATATGTAAATGATTGCATTACTGTTTAATAAATTATTTTAATATCAGTAAAATACAAAATAGAAGAAATGAAAAGTCTCAGGGCAAAAACTGTCAAATAAATCCTACAAGCAATAATTATTTGGGCTTTCAAGGGAGGAAAGGATCAATAGTATTGAAATACATATCACTTACACCAATTAGCTTCATAATAATAAATTGGGCTATTTCATTCCCTGGTGCCTAATATTTACTGCCAAATAAATTACGTACTCTGTAACATGCACTGAAGATTATTCATGATGTTATTTTAGACTACCTTTTTTTCCCCATTTATTCTGTTACTGTTTATAAGAATTTATTTTTGTAAACTTTTGAGGAAATAATATCTTTAGTTGTGAAGAAAAATTTATTTAAAGTTCAATCATTCCTTCATTTTCAATTGTTTTTTATTTTTTATTATGTTATGTTAATCACTATACATTACATCATTAGTTTTTGATGTAGTGTTCCATGATTCATTGTTTGCGTATAACACCCAGTGCTCCATGAAGTACGTGCCCTCTTTAATACCCATCACCAGGCTAACCCATCCCCAACCCCCTCCCCTCTAGAACCCTCAGTTTGTTTCTCAGAATTCATAGTCTCTCATGGTTCATCTCCCCCTCCGATTTCACCCCCTTCATTTTTCCCTTCCTGCTATCTTCTTCTTCTTCTTCTTCTTCTTTTTTTTAACATATAATGTATTATTTGTTTCAGAGGTAGACTACCTTTTAATCATCATCTCCTAATTATATTCCATTTTCTACCTCTTCTACAGACTACCCAAACAACTAGACTACTAATTTTTAACCTAAAAATGTTACATAGCTTCATACACCAGTAGCTACTGTGAGCTTGACATAAGCCAAAAATGCCAACAATGACCTTAAGAATTTGTGTGATAACAAAGTTAACTTCCACTCCCCCACACAAAAATGGGATAAAATAAATTGAAAAGTAGAGCTGAAAATGGGGAGAGGAAGCTCACATAAGCACTAGAATTTAGGAGTACCTAAATCTAATACTATATCCCTTTATGTTTCCAATTTCCTAGAGAAAAATTAAAAAGGGAAATATTTTTGAAATTTAATTCATTGAATTTTATCACTTGGGTCTATAGAATCCTGATAATTCAAAATTATACATTCTATTAAGTAGCACTAGTCATTACTTAATACTTTTCAGGAATACATTTAACACCTGTTTCTCTAAATATCAATGTGAAGTGCCAAAACATTCTGCTTATAATTCCCCATACACCATTAGGAGATAGTGACATTTTTGTGCAAGATGATAAACCTATCTGCTTGTTTGGCACCCAAAACTAAGTCCAGAAAAAAAGCATTTATTGGCTTCTTTTAAATTTTGAAGTGTGTTCTTAGAGCTACAGAATCAACAGATCAACAGATGTCATACAAAAATACAACTGTACATGTAAGTTAGTGGACATTTATTGAGACCTCCTGAAATGTACAAGGCAATGTGTCATGGGTATATAAAAATGATTTTGATACAGTTTTTTCAATCATGGAATTTTCTGGTCTATTATGGGTTATACACTTTCTCAAATAGGTAAAACATGATGCAGAATACAATCACCATCATCATCACCACAAGAAAAATACTTAAATCACCAAATTTTAGAAAATAGTGAAAACTAACAAAAGATTTTGGACACATTTCAAAGGAGATGGTACTGATTGGATCTCCTTTCACTGCATGGGAAATTTAAATATTTTACTATATTTAAACATATTACCTTTTTGCTGCATACTCTTCGTTCAATGTGTATTAGCTAACTTAGAAATTAGATGCTCCGCATAATTACTTTATCATTATTAATTTTTTTTATCAACCAGAACTGCAGCATAGGCTGATTGAGACTTAAAGAAGACCAAGAAACAAGTACTCATTAAGAAAATGTTTCTCAAAACATGTATGGTTCACTGATACATCATCAGTAACATCTGGTATATTTTTCAAATTCAGATTCCAGGAACTTCTCTGAGTCCAATCAAATGGTGTTTACCTTTTTCTGGTTAAAAGAAATTAACAAGTAAAACCAAATTGTTTTCTACTTATTATTTTGATAATTGGAAAGAAATAATAATGCTTCTTTTAAAATATTTTCTTTATTTGAGAGAGAGAGAGAGAGAGAGAGAGAGAGGAGGCAAATGGGTGGGCCATGGAGCCAGTTGTGGGGCTGGATCCCAGGACTCTGAGATCATGACCTGAGCCAAAATCAAGTCTGATGCTTAACTGAGTGAGTCACCATGGTGCCCCAGTAATGCTTTTTACTCTTATACTTTCTTCAACCAAGTGAGATCTCTGTGTTTTTATTTAAGGAGTAATATGTAATATGGTAAAAGTCATCAACTCTTAAACAAAATCTTTGTTTAATAGGAAAGAAAGGAAACTGTCTTCCTCCACCCCATCCTCCCACTATTCTTACCCTGCTCTGAAACGAATTTTGCAAATGGTTGTCAGCTTGATCATTCTTGTTGTTTATGTTTTCTACTTGAATTTCCAATGTTGGAGCAACTCCTGAGTTGTCTTGAGAAGAACCAAACCTATTGTCTTGGACAATAGTTATACTTTGAGATCTTCTCCAATCTTATCCAACCTCTTTACTAGTTGGAAAAATTTTTCAAATGTTCTGATCCGTTATATGCACTTTTTTTTTTAAAGATTTTATTTATTTATTTGACAGAGAGAGACACAGCGAGAGAGGGAACACAAGCAGGGGGAGTGAGAGAGGGAGAAGCAGGCTCCCCGCAGAGCAGGGAGCCCGATGCGGGACTCGATCCCAGGACCCTGGGATCATGACCTGAGCTGAAGGCAGTCGCTTAACCAACTGAGCCACCCAGGCGCCCAGCACCTTTTAAACTTTTCTAAATTCCTAGTGTTTACAGAATTTCAATTTTTAAAAAGAAAGAATATCTCTTCATATATATTCATATTTTAGTGAACTCTGGGGAGATAAAGAAAGCAACTAAATATTCAGTCCACTTTTTAAAATGAAGCCTAAGGGCGCCTGGGTGGTTCAGTCGGTTAAGCATCTACTTTAGGCAGGGGTCATGATCTCAGGGTCCTGAGATCAAGCCCTGCATCAGTCTCCCTGCTCAGCAGGGAATGTGCTTCTCCCTCTCCTTCTCCCCCCCCCCCCCCACCGACTTGTGCTCTCTCTGTCTCTGAAATGGATAAATAAAATCTTTTAAAAAATAAAATAAATGAGAATTCTATTATTTTATATTTTCTTCTCACCTCCTCTGAATTAACTATTGCCCAAATGTGTTTGGAGAAAGTATTCTAAACACTTGGGACACTGAACGATATTAGAACAGTAATCTTTGCAAATTATTGTATGTCTTTATGCAATCTTAATTCAATTTTTAAACTATTTATCTTATACACCAGTTTTTACATCTGCTATTTCTTTGATCTATTAGATAGGAGAGTATTTTAGATAGCAGGTTCAGGGTGCTCACCATCCCAAATTTATACAGCTCTTCTAGATAAGTCCTAAAAAGGGTGAAAGTGAATATAATATTTTGCGTGAGGACAGAATTAAACAGTGAAACCCAAAACGTTCAGCTCTATAATCAGTCTTTCCAGTCATGGCTAAATGTAGCCCTCTGATGAAAAGTGAGAACACAGAAAGAGAAAGCGCTTTTTGTTCCTGCCCCTTCATTTCTGACTTGCAACTATTACACAAGCATCTGGGGCTTGGAGCTAATGCAGCCATCTCACAACCATGAGCAGAGACGTTCTCAACACACTCAAGATGGCAGGGTGGGGACAGATGGCAAGACTCTGGGTCCTTATTTACATCACTGAGCCCCTTAAACCAACCCTGAAACACCTGTTGCAGACCTTTTATTTACTGAGATAATAAATGATGTTTGTCTCTTGCAGCCCAAACCACCTTAACTCATACAATGCCCATTACAATCTGACCCCAGTAGCCTAAGATTCCACTTTCACACCGTATTCTAACCATGCTCTCCTTGTCACCCAAGATATCTTTTACCATAGCAGAATTCTACTCACTTTTCAAGGCCTAGTTCTAACATCACTTATTTTTTGAAGCTTTCCCATGAGGGAGTTAAATAGTCTCTCTTCCCTGCTCTCATACCTCTTTATGAATATTATAGCCTTTATTAAAATAAATTGCAAATATTCCATTATAGACTAGGAAGAGCATAATGGCTACATCTCTGAGTTAATTATTGTATTTTCTAGCATGAAGATCAGAGCTTAGAATATAATAAATATTTAATAAATGCATGTTGACTAAATGCAATTTAAATAGATAAAATTTCAATTAAAGTAATTTAAAAGTTTGAGTTTCCCGGGAATTCATACTTTAATAAAAAAACAGAAAAATACCCATCAAAATAGTCTGTTAATAGCACTTTTAACAATTCAGATTATATGTATGAATTTGAATACCTGACTCAAGCAACTTGCTCAGGAGAAGGCTGGAATGAACCTTATAATTAGAGAGTATTTATCAGATATAGGAGATATTATTCCTACTGTGGGATTACACAGTGTAGGCATTTTCTAACTAGAACTGGCACAAATATCATAGAGTTCCAATAAGTAAGAGTAATGGTGACTAGTGTTATCTCTAATTTTTCCTTTTAGCTTAATGTTGAAAAATCTAAACGCAAAGGCTTTGAGTCTATGTAGTAGCCAAGATAAAGCGTATGTGCAAGAAAAGAGCATGACTTGGCACAATATTCCCAGGGAGACTTGAAATTACGTCTTGACTCAGAAGAGCGTATGTTTTCTTCACACTATGAGAGAAAGTGTCTAAGTCTTTTTTTTTTTTTTTAAGATTTTATTTATTCATGAGAGAGAGAGAGGCAGAGGGAGAAGCGGGCTCCCAAGGAGCGGGAAGCCCAATGCGGGACTCGATCCCAGGACGCTGGGATCATGACGTGAGTCGAAGGCAGACGCTTAACCATCTGAGCCACCCAGGGGCCCAGTGTCTAAGTCTTTTTAACGCTCTTAGAAACAGAGCTTGTTCTACAACTGGAAAAGTTTGTCGTCTGCTACCAACATTGCAGAAGACTTTTGGTAAAGTGGTGGAGGCTGTTTTGTCTTAAAGGAAAATTTAGCTGAGCTACATTTACATTCATCTTTGAACTCTATTTGAATAAAGTATGTATGAAGCAAATTAATAGTGTAAACAAAAACTAGAGGAGAAATATTTTCCCACTTAGGGAAGTAAAATATATTAAGGACATTTAGATAAAAACAATTGGCTAGTTATATATGAACTATCTCTTTGTTATAGAAGACAAGTGGGACTTCAGTGTATTAACAAATCATTAGCATTTAGATAAAATTATCTGCCATACTATATATTTGCATATGCATGTTAGACATACAATGACTTTAAAACTTCAATAAAAAAGGCTTTTCATTAATTTATAGCGGCCCTTTCCGTAATTAATTTAAAATAATTGTGTCTTACCATGACAAGTTGCATGAAAGGTAATTGTACACAAAAGCTCGTTATTCATTCTATTCTTTTAAAAGAGAAACCATGGCAATTAAGACACAAGAAAATGTAAAGAAGCTAAATATGCATATTGTACTAATGAACACCCGGCTCAAATGATAGTTACATTTAAATTATGGGAAGATTTTGCATTTAAAGGTAGATCACAACTATTATTCTATTTATATTTGTTGTAAAAATTTCCCATAAAAAGTTTTGCAAATGATATAAATGATGCAAATTATGATATTTTTATGACTATTATATTTTTACAAAATGTCCACTGAATAGGAAATTCTCATCTATTTTTTACCCATTTAATATTCCCATACAAAATTTGAGGGGAGGTATAATACAGGTAAGAATAAATTCAATTACAATTAAGGAGAGTTAAGAAGCTTATAAAGACAAGTTTTGAAGATTGTAAAGTATTTCTCTTAATAATGTGGAGCTATAAAAAATACGACCTTTTTCTAAAACTGAAAATTCTTTTAAAGTAACTATTAGAAATATAAAAGAAAGTTTCTATTTTCTCACAAAACCCTATCGACATTGGTTAGTTTATACAATTGCAATCATGCTAAATTAAGAATTAAATAATGTGAAATATTAAATAAGTTAAAAGGTATTTGAAAGAAGCATGTGGGAACTGGTATTACTCTTTGCTAATTAAGATGACTGACATGCATAACAATAAGGAAGAAATTAAGAAGCAAAAGAAAAAAAAAGAAGTAAAAGGAGACTAATTTAAAACATTTTAAAAAGTCTGTAAGTTCCCTAATGCATTTAGAAATACAGCTTGTCTTACTAACATAAAAGCATGTCAGCTGTTACAGACAATAGCAGAAGACTTTTGGTGGGTTAGCAAGAAGTTGTTTTAACTAAAAGATGTAAAGAAGTTAAGAGGTTGTTCTTAGAAAGATCCCAATTGTAGTGTGGCAAAGTATTTGAATATAGAGGCTTCAGTATGAATGTGTAATGAGAATCATGCTTAGGATTAGTGGTGATAGATACTTGAATGAACAAACAAGGAAAGTGATCTGAAATACAAAACGAGTAAATTATGGGATGGAATGGTAGGTCACATAGGGAGGCCTATGGCTTAGGCAAGTGTAAATACAAGAGGCAGCAAACGTTGGCTTTATTCTTGCCTACCTCATAATCAGTAATCACAGATTTCCGTTTACCTTTTATTCAGTATTTCTTGATTTCTTCAGATTGTATTTTCATTTCTTGCTATATGTTTGAGAAAATGTTTCTTTTTATCAAAACCCTAATTTTTGGTTGCTCTTAAATCTGTTATAAATCTAATACTTTAAGAAAATAAACATAGAGGAAATATGGTTGTCTTTTGAAATAAAATTTAATTGAAGGGCAAAGAAAAGAAGATGAGATTGAGGTGACTTAAAAAATGCATTTCTTCTGAGAACTTCACTTTGCATTAGCACAGAGAATGGTTTCTTACCATTAATTTTCATTTAATAAAGCTAATATATTTGTAATGTCATTAAATATTTGATTTTTCTTTTCCAGAGAAAATATAAAATGTTACAATTAGAAAAGAATGTTAGTATCCGATAGCTCCATATGGACATTTTCTCTGATTTTAGTGAGCACCCTCATTTCTCTAGGAAGACTTCCTGAGTGAGTGCTTCTCCTTACAATTAGGCTGGCTGTGAAATTCAGAATCCTAGTGGGATTCAGTTTCATTCTTTCTCCAAGACTAGAAGAGGCAATTTGATTCATCGTTTTAATGAGTGTGGCTTTAATTAAAGCTTAAATAGCATCAGTTGCTCTAGTTGTTTTTTCTCTTCAGGGATTCTATTCATTTTTAAGATTGTATTTTGGGTGCTGACACAAGTCTTTGGTTAACAAGAATGGTTTCATTGTTTGGAAGAAGGAATTTCAAGCATCATTTTTACCAATTCTGTTTTCACTAAATTTATTTGTACTGTGCATGTATGTGTATGAGAAAGACAGAGAGGGAGAGAGAGAGAGAGATTTCTAATGTAGATTTACAGTACTTTTTCATTCATTATTTTGCTTTAATTACTTTTCCTTGAAGGATAGGTTGAAGATTAATTTTCATGTTTTCCTGCCTAAAGCTAATGCTTTATCTCCAACTAATAATTCACTCTCTTACCAAGCTTGACATGACTTTGTAGGTCATTTTAGCATTTGGGACACAATTCACCTCTAACTAATAGGGGGCTGAGCTATATTCCAGGTACTGGAACAGACAAGAAAATGCTCTAGAGAGGATATGGTTAGTTGTTTGCCCTCCACACCTCATTTTTCTGGCTTTTAAGGACAGTCCATTTTCATGTGACTTCTGACTTCAAACATCAGAGGGAAACTCACTTATATAAGGTGTAGCATATTCAAACTCCTCCTCTCCACAGACCAACAAAATTAGTTGTCTATAGAAAGTGAGATGCTTGGTGTTACAGAGTGATTTTAATTCAAGAGTTGATGTTGTTAAGAGTTCTATCATCAATTTGAGTAGAAAACTAATTATATAATGATAGGATATCGATAATTGTACTCTCAAAAAAGATCCACTGAACCAACCACTAACGGCTTCACAAGGACAGAAAATTGTGACTAATTGACTATATACACTCAATATCTGTTAGGTAAGTAAAGAGAAGGAAGGAATAAATGAATGAAAGAAGAGAGGAAAGAGAGAAGAGAGAAACACTCCTCTTTAAAAACCTTCAAAGAGGGGCACCTGGGTGGTTCAGTCGGTTAAGTGTATGACTCTTGGTTTCAACTCAGATCCTGATCTCATGGGTGGTGAGATTGAATCCAGAATCAGGCACCCTGGCTCAGCAGGGAGTCTGTCTGAAGATTCTCTCCCTCTTCTCCTCTGCATCTTTCTGTCTCTCTAAAAGATTTCCCCTTGCAATTAATGAGACACACTTTTCTTACCTGAGTCTTCAAGGGAATTTATGATCCAGCCTTTGCTACCCCTCCAAACTCATCTCCCTCCACTCCACCACTTAGTTATGCTTAGGATCTACTCTTATTTCAGGCCTTCTAGACCTCTAAGCTGTGCACTACCTCCAAGAACTTCAAATGATTTATTCCCTTCCCCTGGAATTTTTTTCTCACATGTCTCAACCTCTCTACAGATTTGCATGAATAACTGTGTTTTCAGTTCCTCATCTTAAGCATCATATTCTCCAATTTAAATTGTTCCATCTCTGCCCCAAAAATATTTTTGGTAATATTTTTATTTCTGGTAATAGCATTTATTACAGTCTAGTAGCTTGTATATTTGTTTGCCTCAAGTCTGCCTTCCTCCTTTGACTGTAAACACCAGAGCATCAAGCCCCGTTTCAGACATGGTATTCCAATATTTGTTGGCTGAATATATTATTACATTTAATACCCATAATGTAAATTAAATGAATTAAAATTTTTAAGCATAAGAATGATTCATTAAGGAGTAAATATAGAAGATTCATTGAGATTGAATAATAAGGTAATTTCTAATAATTCTCTTATAATTGGACATGGAATCAGGGTAGACATATGCTTTCAAGTGAAGTTGAATAAAAGGTAAGGTTAAGAGAGATGGATAATCTAGACTCAGTCTTTTTTTTTTTTTAATATTTGTTTATTTTAGATAGAGAGAGTGGTTGGGGGAGGAACAAAGGGAGAGGGAGAGAGGGAATCTCAAGCAGACCTCCCCCTCCCCTGAGTGCAGAACCTGAGGCAGGATCCCAGCACCCTGAGATCATGACCTGAGCTGAAATCAAGAGTCAGATGCTCAACCAGTTGAACCACCCAGGTGCCCCTTTTATTTTCTTTTTTTAAGATTTATTTATTTACTTGAGGGGGGGAGGGGGAGAGGAAGAGGGGGAGAGAGAATCTAGGCTCAGTCTTAAGGTTTAAATTGAGATATGGCTCAAAAGTGGTGTGGAAAATAACAAAAAAGAAAAAACTGTTAAAAACAAATACAGCCAAGATAAAAAATTGTGTTAGAAAGAAAACAAGAGATAAGCAACTGGCTGGAGAACTAAAGCAACAAATTAGCTCTGTGGTCATAAACATGTAACTTTAGAGTTTTACAGAGAATTTACTGGAATTGTTATTTTACCCTCAAAGCTATGAAATACAAAATCATCCTAACCATGCTAATGAACTTATACAAAAAATGAATCGAAAATATAGTTTTAGTATGGGTGGTAAAGACCAAAGGAGAAACAGTGATAAATACAGAATAAAAGCCATAGAAAGTTTCACTATAATTTATAATCTTAAAAAAAAAAAAGGCAAGAAAAAGGAAGGATAGAAGAGGGGTTAATGGAATTTTGACCTGCTGTAATACTCTTCTTTTAGCTTTCTTTTTTAAGTATTTATAGTGTACATTGTCAATTCTTTATGCTTTCAAAAAAAGTAATTATCAAGAATTTACTGCTTGGTTTTCTTTTCATTGTAGTATGTCATTTGCTAAATAATAATTAAAACAAAATACTATTTAAAATATTTAGTTAACACAAATTCAAAGTAAAAATCTTTCCCTCAACTCTACCCCCAATCCTGAATGTTTTATTATTGCTATTTTCCATTTAGTTAAATGTTAGAAATAATTGTAATACACAACATTTTCTCATATATTACATTATTTATATCCTCAGCTTCCTGGAGATGACAGAGCAAAGCCATTGTTAACATTCAACATCATGAATTGTTTAAAATATTTTGCATGTGGCAACTCTTTTTGAACTTTTATAGCTTTTAAAGTGCAAAAGTATCAGGTATAATACTAACTCTCTTTGGTAGGTAGATACGTTCTAGGTAGTTGGGTAGATCAACATCCCTGCATGCTGTACATTTTAAAAATGATCTTGAAACCTATTATTTACTAAAGGGACAATAAATTGAGATAAATCAATTATCTGACATAACAGGTGCCTAGTAAAGTGTCTTGAGCATAATGGATTTTTAGTAAGTATTGATTTACATTAAATGATCAAGTGTTCTTGGTTCCTGTAACTCAGAGTCTTTGCCCTCTATGTGTTTGCTAACCCACAGATGTGTTTTAGGCTGATGTGGGCTGCTGACAGATACTAAAAAGTGGAAATGATTTTTCTTTCAACATCTGAGTAAGGGAATAGTTCTGAGGAATATGAGCTGAGCTAGGATCACCAGGGCAAAAATCAAAAGACAGAACAGAACTCATACTGAATGAGTATGACCTTTAATAGAACCAAGAAATAAGGTTGCCATTTAAAAGAATTCAAGAATATTCTGCAGTACAAATCATTCAGAATAGGGATAGAAACATATATTAGAGGCTAGGGAAGTATTTTACAATCTGGCAGATGGACAGATTAAAGATAGCACAGTATTTAAGAGTAGAGGAAACAGCAAGGGAGTGGCTTGGGCTGTGACAATTCAGTGGAGCAGTCCTAGAAAGAGTCTAGGGGTATCATACTTTTTAGGTAAACAAATCAAGGTATAATGAATTAGGAATTTGGGGCAACATTATAAATATGACTGTGTAGAAACAAAGGCCCATACCCAAGACTACAAACTCAAGGCAAGAGCAATGGAGGTCTTTATGAGGAAACAACCTCCTGCCAAATGCTGTATATGTATAAATGAAATGATGCAGTATTTTTCTTTTTCTGTCTGGCTTGTTTCACTTAACATAATACTCTCTAAGTCCATCCGTGTTGTTGCAAATGGCAAGATTCCATTCTTTTTAATGGCTGAGTAATATTCCATTGTGTGAGTGTGTAAACATATATACTGTGTGCATATATACACATATATATTCATCACATATGTATGTGTATATAGACACGCATTCTTTATCCGTGTATCCATTCATCCGGTCATCTTTTAGTGGACACTTACTTTGCTTCCTTATCTTGGCTACTGTTAAGGATACTGCAGTGAACAAAGTGGTGCCTATATTTCATTGGCTTGGTGGTTTTTTTGTTTGGTTGTTTTGCTTTGTTTTGTTTTTTGTTTTTTTTTGGATAAATACCCAGAAAGGGAATAGCTAGATCATATAGTAGTTCTATTTTTAATCTTTTGAGAACCCTCCATACTGTTTTCCATAGTGGCTGTACCAATTTACATTCCCACCAGCAGAGCACAAGGGTTCCTATTTCTCCATATCCTCATCAACACTTGTTATTTTTGTAGATTCTTGTAAATCTCAAATTCTGTGAAAATTAGAAAGGTGTTTCTTAATTAGGGAAAAATAATGAATTGTTTTCAGTGTCTGAGATCTCTAATTTATGAAATATTCAAGACCAACGTGTTAATGGATTAAGAAGTTGACTTTCTTGTAAGATTTGACCCATCAATCAGTGATTTTGAAGCAACGATTAGTTGAATTCCTGGGTGATTTCCCCGTAAGAAAATAAACAAACCTTGAGCTATCAGAGTTTTAGTAATTATTACAAAGCCCTCTGCCCCTGACAGCTCCTGTTTTTTTTTTCCCACTTAGTTATTAAACATATGTATTTTTTTTCTCCAGAAAATCTGGATCTTTCCAAAACATCTTTGGAACAGCTGCATTCTGTGTTTGTTACTTTGTATTTATAACATAAAATTTAGGTGGGCTCATTAATGCCGTTTAACATTTGCTGTATTAATAGTTACATTTGGTATATTTGATATAAAACAAAACTTCATTCCATACTTTTCATTAGACTTTTTACAACGTAGAAAAATATTTCCAAGTAGTCGAAAATTATAGTTTTCTTTTTTTTTAAAGATTTTATTTATTTATTTGACAGAGAGAGACAGAGAGAGAGAGAGGGAACACAAGCAGGGGGAGTGGGAGAGGGAGAAGCAGGCTCCCCACAGAGCAGGGAGCCCGATGCGGGACTCGATCCCAGGACCCTGGGATCATGACCTGAGCCGAAGGCAGTTGCTTAACCAACTGAGCCACCCAGGCACCCGAAAATTATAGTTTTCTAAACATACTTTATCATATACCATAAAAGAGATCTATATACTTTAATGAAAGCAAAATTTGACCTATATAGGAAAACTTCAGCCAAATCATTTTAAGATCAAATTGTTTTCACTTCTCCATGTCTTCTTATAAATTTCTGTTAGGAATACATTGTTTTTAATGATTGAATGGCAGATTAATTTCTCAAATTTCCGGAAGCATCATAAAATATCTAGAAGTATGCTATACTTACCTCTGATACATATTCTGTTGACACTATAAAAATCATGACTTACTCTGATCACTTTGTGTACTTCTAATAGCAGTGATACTCAAATGATACACTGATTTTCAAGTCTTTCATCACTGAACACTCTACTGTAAATTTATGTTTCTGAGCTTTATCTGTATTTAGCACATAGTAGTCAGGTGATGCATATTTCTTGAAATAATAAATAAATCTGAGAGATGGTCTAGGAAAGTAATAAATATAAAAAACATAGTAGGAAAGCCAGAAGGTGGTAAGAAGTGTGCTGAAAGTCTGTATAAACAAATTTAATGCTGGAAAATTGAGTACATTCAGCTGCCCTCTTTGAAACCAACATATAATTAGATACAGTTGTCTCTTAACATACTCAGTGGTTGAGCTTCTCACAGCTGAACTAAAATTGTTTAAATAAAATGAGACTCATTAACTTTTCTAATTGTTGTTTGTATGAAGACTTGAACTTTGCTTTTAAAAAGAAACTGCTCCATCTGCAGCCAGTAAAAAGTATCAGCTGGCAATGTTTAACCTTCATGAATCATCCATTTATTTTTCTTTCTCAAACCAGTGAGCGTTAGGGAGAGGAGATTCTATAAAAAAAAAAAAAATTCAAATAATGTTTCTGGAACGTTATTTTGTGCCTGTCTTCTGAGCCTATGCATACCA
Source organism: Mirounga angustirostris (assembly GCF_029215605.1). Classification (NCBI taxonomy): domain Eukaryota; kingdom Metazoa; phylum Chordata; class Mammalia; order Carnivora; family Phocidae; genus Mirounga; species Mirounga angustirostris. Next base: position 50,873,942 of record NW_026991712.1, on the reverse strand, counting down.
AAAGGAATAAATAGTTGCCTAGTTTGTATAAAGGTAAAAGTACATGCATCATGGGAATGTAACGGCTGCACAACTTTAGCCTTTCTTAGTTGTCAATAGAGAGGAAACAGATCATCAACACTTGAATGCTTCATTTTATAATGATGCTTCATATTGTACAGCTTTAAAAATGGCAAATGTCTCTTGACAAAGAAATGGTTTCATTGCTGCTAGCTGATAACAAACACAGGTTTTCCCTTAAGAGAAGTAAAATAGCTAAAGTCTCAACTTGATTTTTAGAGTTTTAGGGTTAGTATAAACAATAATAAAAACATAGGGGAAATCTTCTTACTATTGGTTGAGATTCTGTAGAAAACAACTCATCGTGTCCCAGTCATTTTTGCATTTAATGGTACTTTTTTGAATTAAGCCAATTTCATAAATGGAGCTATTTTAGAAAACTAAGTCTGCTAATTTTTTATTATTTGGCAATTACTTTTGTAATTTAACAAAAAATGTATTTGTTTCATGTTTTTCTTCTGACTTTAGTCATACTTACAGACTTTTCTTCTTAGTGCAGATACTAGTACAATTAAAATCCATTGGTGTAAGAGTTAAGAATTTCATCCTGGGAAAAACGGAGATTGGACTTATTCTCACATATAAAAGAAGGGTGGAGGTAGGTTTTGCAGGCAAGTGTAGAAGCTCCAGTATTATCAGAAGCTCATGTTCTGTCCAATTTTTCCCTCTGCCATCTTTAGTGGGAAGCTTCCAGACTGAAGTTACTTCACGGTTCAGTGGTTGTTGAACATCCAGTCATTGAGTCCAAAGTTCAGAATTCAGGAATAAGAGAAAGTGGGAGAAGGGTTAACCTCTTCATAACAAAGAGACTACCTGGGAACTCTGTGCCACATTTCCACTAATTGTTCATAACTAACCTTGGAGAAATGGTACCATGCCCACACCTGCATTTAATGATGCCTCAGAAATAGTTTTCTATGAGGCACATAGCCTAGGGTATTGCTACAAATTAAGAGGCAGTGAAAAAATTGGAGAGGCAATGAATTCACCAGCACACACCAAAAAAATCTATCACAGTTTTATACAACAATAGTTAAAAACAGTTAAAAATTTAATATAAAATTAAAATTGTTTTTTTAAAGATTTTTATTTATTCATGAGAAAGAGAGAGAGAGAGAGGCAGAGGGAGAAGCAGGCTCCCAAGGAGCAGGGAGCCCGATGCGGGACTTGATCCCAGGATGCCGGGATCAAGACCTGAGCCGAAGGCAGACGCTTACCCATCTGAGCCACCCAGGCGCCCTAAAATTTAAAATTTAAATCCAAACAAAAAATAAGACACAGAAATAAATCAAACTAAAAATGTGAAAAACCTTTAGTAGGAATTGATTAATATTTATTGAAAGGCATTGACATATAAATAAATAAATAAATAAATAAATAAATAACAGATAAATAAAGTTCATTAATGGGAAAATGCTATACTTAAGCAATGTCAATTCTCAGTAAATTCAATTCTAATTAATACAATTCCAATAAGGATCTGAACACACTTTTCTTCGGGTGTGGCTGAGGAATGTGACAAGCTAATTAGAGAGTTGACATGAAAATAAAAGAAGACCAAGAAGAGTTAAGATATTCTTTGGGACAGGGCGCCTGGGTGGCTCAGTTGGTTAAGCGACTGCCTTCGGTTCAGGTCATGATCCTGGAGTCCCAGGATCGAGTCCCACATTGGGCTCCCTGCTCAGCAGGGAGTCTGCTTCTCCCTCTGACCCTCCTCCCTCTCATGCTCTCTGTCTCTCATTCTCTCTCTCGCAAATAAATAAAATCTTAAAAAACAAAATAAAAAAAAAAGATATTCTTTGGGACAATGAACCTAAGTCATAGCTTATATTGAGTGATTATTAAGTTAGAGTAACAAAGGCATTGTGGTTTTGACAGAAGAAGAAACACATTTGCAAATGCAATATAATAGAAACCTCAAACACACATGCTATGTTTTTTTAAAGATTTATTTATTTTATTTGAGAGAGAGAGAGAGGGTGTGCAGGGTGGGGATGGGTAGAGGAGAGGGAGAGAGAAACTCAAGAAGACTCCACACTGAGTGTGGAGCCCATTGTGAGGCATGACTCTGAGATCATGACCTGAGCCAAAACCAAGGGTCAGATGCTTAACTGACTCCCCCATGCAGGCACCCTTGATTTTTAAAGAATTGCAACATAGAAGAGCTTGTACTGGAGATCAGTGGGTAAAAGGACTATCCAGTATATGATGCTGGAAAACTGTTTATCTGTATGGAGAAAAGTGAAATGAGATTTGTACTACACTATAATACATAAAATTTGTTTCTGACAGGTTATAAACATAAATGTTAAAAGCCAAGGTATGAAAACTTTTAAAAACCATGTAGGAGAGGGGCACCTGGGTGGCTCAGTTGGTTAAGCCTCTGACTCTTGATTACGGCTCAGGTCATGATCTCAGGATTGTGGTATTGAGCCCTGCATCAGGCTCCCAACTTGGCAGGGAGTATGCTTAAGATTCTCTCTCTCCCCCTCTCCCTCTGCCCCTCTGCCCTCCACCCCCCCACACTCTCTCTCTCAAATAAATAAATCTTAAAAAAAAAACATATAAGAGATTATCCTTATGACTTAGAGGTAGGAAAGAACTTTTTAAACAAGTCCAGAAAAAGTGGAAAGAAAAACTGATAAACTACATTTAAATATATGAACTGTGCTTAGTCCAATGGTACCTTACAGAAACTGAAGAGACAAACTACATTTCTGGAAAAGATATTTATAACACATATAATCATAAAAAGTATTTGTATTATATAAAGAATACTTTGAAATCCATAAGGAAAAAAAAAGACAATTTAATAGAAAAGTAGAAGATATGAATAGGCATTTTACAGAAAAGGAAAGATGAATTTTCCATAAATATGAGAAAGTATGTTTAGCCCCATTATTTTCAGAGACAATAAAATTAAAAGTACCTGAAATAATATTCTGTTCCCACTGGCAAACATTTGAAGACAATAATAAATGTTATGCAATGAAACGGAGTAACAGGGATTTTTATACTCTGCAGATGAGGAGTGTAAACTGATTCAACCTTATTGGAAAGCGATTTGGTTCTGCAGGATTGCCTTAAAGATGTGCACAACCTCTGTCCCAGCAATTCTGCTCCTTGGTGAACACACCCAAGATAATATTATACATATACTCAAGGAAACATGTTCAAGAGTATTTCATTGCAGCACTATTTTTAATATGAAGAAACTAGAATGAGTCCAAAAACATCAATTATCAAAGAGATGAATAAATAATTTGTATTTGGAAAGCAGGATGAACTACAATTGTAGGACTGAATCTCGAGAACATGATGTTAAATGATAAAAGCAGGCCAAAGAAGAATTTACATGCTATGATTATGATATATTTTATGTTAGTTTTTTCACCATGCTGCACATTATATTCCCATGATTTATCTGTTTTAAACTGAAAATTTATACCTTTTGACCACCTTCACCCATTTCACCCAGCCCCAACCCACACCTCTGGCAACCACCGATCTGTTCTGTGTATCTGTGAATTTGGGTTTATTTGTTTGTTTTTAGGTTCCACACGTAAGTTAGATCATATGGTATTTGTCTTTTTCTCTCTCACTTATTTCACTTAGCTGACAGCCTCAAGGTCCATCCATGTTGTCACAAATGGTAAGATTTCCCTTTTCTTTTTTAAAAATATTTTATTTATTTATTTATTTGACAGAGAGAGACAGTGAGAGAGGGAACACAAGCAGGGGGAGTGGGAGAGGGAGAAGCAGGCTCCCCGCCAAGCAGGGAACCCGATGCGGGGCTTGATCCCAGGATCCTGGGATCATGACCTGAGCTGAAGGCAGACGCTTAACGACTGAGCCACCCAGGCGCCCCAAGGTTTCCCTTTTTATTTTAAATGACTGAATACTATGATTCCATTTTAGAAATGATTTTATAAAATCATAAGCAGGCAAAATTTAATAATATATTTCATTTACCATGTATGTGGTAAATTACAAGGAAAGACAAAGGAACGATTAACCAAAAATCCATGGTAATTTTCATCTGAGGGTAGGATTTAAGTTAGAAGAGATTGTTTATAGAAAGGCACAGAGAGAGCTTCAAAGTATTGATAAATAATATTTCTCAGGTTGGGAGATAGGCATGTAAATGTTCATTATATTTAAAAATAATATATGTATATTACTTTACTTTACAAATGATGTATCTTATAGTAAAACTGATTTTGTTGGGCGCCTGGGTGGCTCAGTTGGTTAAGCGACTGCCTTCAGCTCAGGTCATGATCCCGGAGTCCCGGGATCGAGTCCCACGTCGGGCTCCCCGCTCAGCAGGGGGTCTGCTTCTCCCTCTGATCCCCTTCCCTCTCGTGCTCTCTGTCTCTCATTCTCTCTCTCTCTCTCAAATAAATAAATAAAAAATCTTTAAAAAAAACAAAAACAAAAACAAAAACTGCTAAGTCTATTTGATGGACTTTTCAGGAGAGTAATACATAAAGATATAAAAAAATCTGCTTATGTAATATATTCATGGTGAGGCCAGAATAAACATTTTATGGTACCAGGTATTAAGGGATGCTGATTTCTTTCCTGCATATTGCCAATGCAAAGTTCTTAACGACAGTTGTTCTTTGGAATTCATCACTTTCTAACATATATTTTAACAATACCTGGAGGACTTCCTTCAATTGAGACATGATGTATTATTCAGGAGTCTTTCATTGCAGTTGACAGCAACCCAGTGGAACTTAGGCAGAAAGGAAAATTTAGAAGCTGACAAAATTTTGCCAAAAAAGAACAAAAATTTGCCAAAAGTTTTTGAGTGCCAAAAACTCAAATCGAAAGAACAAAAACACAGGTATTTACAGTATTTTTTACTTCTGCATCTCTGCTTTCCTTTTTGCACACTAGCTTTTGAAACCAATAAGCTGGACAATTACTGTGGGCTGCTCATGGCTCACATATTTTTCAGCTTTACTACAGCAATACACATTAAATCTGCATCTCTAATGGACCACTTTCACAAACCCTTCGGCATTTCAGTTATTTGATTCCTTTGTGAAACAATTAATGAATTTTGAATGCCAAACATGTAGGAGACATGGGGAAAACAGGATGAAACTCTTTCTAGGAAGTTTATTGCTAAAAGAAGACATGAAGTATGTACTTCAATAACTATCAAATAAACAAAGTGTGTATGTGGACTGCTGATATCATATAGAGCTGTAAACTATTGGACCCCGCCACGAAAATGATGAATATTCCACTCAGAGAAATATTGAGCTTTAACCAGTCTGGCTCAAATATTTGGAATTTTAAAAAGAGACTGGATTTTTTAAAAAAAATCCATGTATTTGGGGCGCCTGGGTGGCTCAGTCGTTAAGTGTCTGCCTTCAGCTCGGGTCATGATCCCAGGGTCCTGGGATCGAGCCCCACATCGGGCTCCCTGCTCAACGGCGAGCCTGCTTCTCCCTCTCCCACTCCCCCTGCTTGTGTTCCCTCTCTCGCTGTGTCTCTCTCTGTCAAATAAATAAATAAAATCTTAAAAAAAAAAATCCATGTATTTAATTTGGACATACTAACTATACATACCATATTATAAAATAAGAATTAAAAAAAAACAAAGCATACTTTCTAACAGAATTATAGTTAAAATAATTAAAGTGTTAATAGAGTCTAAAAACATATATGTATATACACATATCTATATCTACTTTATGCAAAACTCTATAAATCAGTTGTGCACTTCCTTTCCCAACTACTTGTCCCAATAGCTTTAATTTTTACCTCACCATTATTCTATACTTTCCACTTTCTATCTAGAATAAAAAAATAACTAATAACCCAGTCAACATCTGCTTTGGACACACCAATCTACCTGTCTCCCCGAAAAGACTGAAACTCACACGGTTTATCATTTTAACCATTTCCTTATGGACACTCTACTCCCTGTCTCTGTGACCTTTAACACTTTTATTTACAATGGGTAATAATTTTAAGTCTTTATCTCACAGACTTTCATGGAAAATATCCAAGTTTTTTCTTTATCCCTTTACTCCCATTTCTGAGATGATCCATTTCCCTTGCCCAAGGTTACCAAAACTTTCTTCAATATATTCTTTTCATTTTTTTTCTTCCCTTTTGTGTACTTGTTCAAGGCCATCATAGTCTCACCTATATCCACATAGTCTTTATCCCTGGCTCCAATATCTCAGCTTTTATATCCACCCTGCACACTCTATAGCTTTTCTGCCTTGTAGATCTTTTATTTTATTCTTTGAATGTGCCAGTCATATGTCATCATAGTATGGCTTTATAAGACAAATAGCCTTGTTCAGAAACTGCCCAATACCTTAGATCAAAGATTGTTTGAATAATGTTTAGTATTTTGGGGGTTATATTCTGGCTAAATTATATTTCTCAACCTGTGATACAGAGGAAATTCTTGATTCCAATTGGGATCAGGCCTCTATTCCTTAGAGTATTCCATTTGACCTCCCAGGGACTATTGACATATACCCCCAAGGATTTGATAATATAGGAAACATACTTTGTAAATGTCAATGCCCACCCAATCCTCTGAGTGTCAGTGGGGTCTACATTTCATTATCTGATCAGAAATGAAGAACTCTGGACATCCATACCACTTGGATAGAAACATTACTTGAGGTCTTCTCCAAATCATATTAGGCTTTTGCAGCCAAATTCAAAAATAAAGGGGTGCAGGTGTGGAGAAAGGAGTAGAGTTCTCTTAATGTGGCTGAGTTGGTATTTTAGTTTGGGCCTTCATGGCAGAGACAAGGACACAGTTTTTTTTTTTTTTTTTTTAAAGATTTTATTTATTTGACAGAGAGAGAGACGGCGAGAGAGGGAACATAAGCAGGAGGAGTGGGAGAAGGAGAAGCAGGCTTCCCACGGAGCAGGGAGCCCGATGTGGGGCTCGATCCCAGGACCCTGGGATCATGACCTAAGCCGAAGGCAGACACTTAACGACTGAGCCACCCAGGCGCCCCGACAAGGACACAGTTTTAAAAAGCAAATTACAGATTGTGTTATACTCCTTGTTAAGGTTGACCTATTCTGCAGAAATTTCCAGAGAGTATATTCTGACTGAAACCCAGTAGCTTAATTATCCAGAATTGAGTAATCACATAGTGAAATCCTAATTTCTGCTTGAGATCAATCATAATCCACTTAAAATTTTGCAAATATGTTTGAATTATTTAAGTTTTGCTTATTCATTATTGATGGATGAGATGGGAGGGAAACAAGCAGTAGCCAAGTGATATTCTACTTAACAAATCATTAGAATGTTAGGATATCAGAGAGTAAGTTTATACCGAACTGGACAGAAGGTCTTTCACTTTATACTAAAAGTGTTAATGCTATGGGTAAAAAGAAGAGAGTTTCTAATGATGACCTCACCTTTTATAGAACTGTAGCTGAGATAAAGTGAGTTTGCTCCTTAGTGAGTCACAGATAACACCAGGTGGAGTTGTCACACAAAGTAAACTTTATTTGCAGCATGTAAGGAGATCACATGGAATAACTTCCAAAGTGGTGACTCACTGAGAGAGGGTGAATGGGTACCTCTTGTTTAGAGTTAGGATGAATATTTAGATAAGGAAGCCTTGTCATCATATGTAGAGGTGGGCATTAAGGAAAAATGCCTATACATACATTGTATGTTATGTAAATGAAGCTGAGGCTCCCCCTTGGGTGGAGATTTTAGTATTATAATGAGGTAAATGTAACTGTGGTCATCCAGGGGTCACCCCATGGTTCATCTACACAGGTACATGTAAAGGATTTACCTCAAAATGTCTGAGTGGTCTGGGCTGGTGGGAGGTCTTATCAGGGCAGTTACTATCACCTGAGTGGTGGTTTTGAGTATCATTTGCCTGAGTGAAGATGTGAGCTGGAAAGAAGACTTAAGGAAAAATGTAAAACAAAGGTTAGTGCATCCAAGCAGGTAGGCAATAAAGGGCAGGTCTTGGAATCTACCTAGTGATAGAACTAGGGCACAACTTACCATGAAGGAATTCACAGAGAACTTTAAAATCATTATTGCAATAGAAAATAATATACTTTCCAAGTACATTAAATATCCCTAACTCATCACATCTTAAAGTGAAAATACAGTTCCATATAGTATTAGTAATTGAAGAGATAATCTTTCTGGAAACAGAAATGACTTAATGACCTCTTTCAGAGTACATAAGATTTCTCCCTATTGCTTTATTTCTCTTTCCTTTACATTTTTTAAAAAAGTTTTTCTATGCCTTTGTTGTTTTCCTTTAGCAATCTAAGAGTACTAAAATAAGCAAAAATGTAGAAGAAAATGAAATGATACAGGAGACAGAATAACTAAAGGAAAAAACAGGAAAAATATAAAATGAATTATATACAAATAAGTACTTCAGAGCAAGCTGGTCACAAATTAGGACAGATTCTTATTTTATTTATTTTATTTTTTTAAAGATTTTTTTTTTTAATTTATTCATTTGAGACACAGAGATACAGAGAGAGAGAGAGAGAGCATGAGCAGGGGGAGAGGCAGAGGGAGAGGGAGAAGCAGGCTCCCTGCGGAGCCAGGAGCCCGATGCTGGGCTCGACCCCAGGACCCTGGGATCATGACCTGAGCCGAAGGCAGACGCTTAACCATCTGAGCCACCCAGGGACCCCAGATTCTTTATTTTAAAATGAAAAAATGAATCAGCAAATACTTAGCCAAGTTCCAAATAGAAACATTTCCTCTATCAAATAAAATTAGTCATAGTGAACTTAAGCTAAATACAAACTGTTAGAAGATTAATTGCTGAACTGTTACTCAACAGTTGATATCACACTTAATTTCTTACAGAGAAAGAAATATGTTTAAGACATTTATTATAAAAAATCAAGAGTATAAGAATAGTAATGCCTATATTTGTTAGAAGAAGAAATATCTGATGTTACAGAGATTATCAGTGTAAGGCCAGAAACTTAATAAAATGAGTATGTTGGGAGAAAGGGGAACAGAGATGTATGTGGCTTAACTGGGTTAAATTCTCATATATTGTTGCAGGTATGCACTACACAATATGCAAAGCTGATAATTCAAAATAAAATTATCTGAAGACATTGATGTATATGTGTTACACATTGAAGTAAAGATCAGTTGTTAAAAGTGGTAGGGGACAGAACTTGGGTAGAATTGGATGGCAGAACAAAAAACACTGCACATTATAAATCTATTTTGTTTTGACCCTATGCATGTTTTTCTAATGAAAAATTTAAAATAAGTTAAATAAGGTAACAGAAAATATTGACACTTGTTTTCTTTTTCTTTTTTTTTTTTTTAATTTATTTATTTGAGAGAGAGAGAATGAGAGAAAGCAAGCACAAGAGAGGGGGGAGGGCCAGAGGGAGAAGCAGACTCCCTGCCGAGCAGGGAGCCTGATGCGGGACTCGATCCCGGGACTCCAGGATCATGACCTGAGCTGAAGGCAGTCGCTCAACCAACTGAGCCACCCAGGCGCCCAAGACATTTGTTTTCTATAAGGCTTGTAAAATGGATTTAAAGGCAACATTTATTAGTATTCTAATAAAGCATTGATTTTGGGAAGATAAGTCTTTGTAGTTCATTGTATGTGGACATGTTCAAGCTACCAAAGACTATTGGGATCTTGTCTGACAGATCCTATTGCAAAGTTAAAAGGATATCCACTGGCCTTTTCAACAGCATAATAATTATAAATATGTGTAAATCAATAAGTACATCGCAGGTACCACAGGAATCCATTGGTTGAGTTTGTGTGAGGTTATTGAACCACCTCATTATTTTAAAAATTGGTACACAGACAAAAGAAAAATCAAACTTTTATCCTGTTTTTAGTGCTTTATCATAGGATAGCCAAATTGTTCATTCGGGAAAGTTCTTATTTATAGACAAATTTAGCTAACAAATGAAGAAGCATGATAAAATTAGAATATCATAATCTTGTAGCCTTTAAATGAATAATTAAATCTAAGCAATCTTCGACCATTAGGTGAAATTCAGATGGAAATTTTGTAAAGAGTGGATAGGAGCACCTGAACACATTATTTCAAATATATAAAAAAGAAATTGCATTTCTTGGGGCACCTGGGTGGCTCAGTCAGTTAAGCATCTGCCTTTGGCTCAGGTCATGATCTCAGGGCCCTGGGATTGAGCCCCACATCGGGCTCCCTGCTCAGCAGGGAGCCTGCTTCTCCCTCTCCCTCTGCCTCTTCCCCTGCTCCTGCTCTTTCTGTCTCTCTCTCTCACTCTTTCTCTCAAATAAATAAATAAAATCTTTATAAAAAAGAAATTGCATTTCTTGATGGGATATTATAGGAATTACCAAATTCTGTATATAAAGTATAAATTGTTAAAAATAGACTATTACTCAAATATTCATCAAGGCTCTAAAAGTAACTATAACAATTCTCAGGAAATACTAGAGTTAAACAGCCCAAGGGATGGAATTAGCAAATTCCAGAATATGAGAAACTCTACAGGATACTAAAGTTAGTTATTCAAGAAATAATTTCCAAGAAAAAATCGAAGGAGAATGATGTAGAATAAAAAAGACTTAAAAGACCAATCAACCAAATTCAGTGTTAGATCTTGTTTAGTTCCTGATTTCAACAATCTATATAAAAATCTTTATGCATCAGCGATCTAAAAACTGAAATGATTTTTGATATATTAAGAAGTTATTAGTTTGTTATGTATACTGTCAATGTACTAAAAGTCGCCCTTATTTTTTTTAGAAAAAAAAATACCTGAAATATTTACAGAAGACTGATGTCTGGCATTGACTCCAAAATAATCCATTGGTTCAAGTCAATTGGAGGTAGTCAATGGGGAGAAGTAGGTTAAGATATAAAGAAGACAACACTGGTCATGCTCTATATTGTTGAAATGAATGCTAGGCACCTGAAGTTTATTATACTTACCTTTCTACTATTTATATGCTTGTGATTTGCCATAATAATGTTTTTTTATAAAATATATTCACTGTGGAATTTAAATGACAAGGGATATAAAGAAATTAAAAATCATTAGTAATCCCATCATTTCAAACATTAAGCTTTACTTTTTATTTCATAATGAAATTATAATTCTACAATATAAATACTGTATCCTGATTTTTTAAATTAAGATCATAGCATGAGCATTTTCTTAAGTTATTATGATGTATCAAGTTATATTTAAATTTTTTAAAAAATGAGTCATAGGGGCGCCTGGGTGGCTCAGTCGTTAAGTGTCTGCCTTCGGCCCAGGTCATGATCCTGGGGTCCTGGGATCGAGTCCCACATCGGGCTCCCTGCTCCGCAGGAAGCCTGCTTCTCCCTCTCCCACTCCCCCTGCTTGTATTCCCTCTCTCGCTGTGTCTCTCTGTCAAATAAATAAAATCTTTAAAAAAAAAAAAATGAGTCATAAAGTGAGCCTAACAGAGATATGTTAGAATAATAAGTGCCAGAAATATAAAATAGTTCTAAATACATAAAAATAGTTGCAGTAAATGTAAGTATGAAAATAAATTAGAATTCTAGTTGTCCCAGCAAATCATCATCATCTAGTTTAAAGAGAACATGTAAAGCAAAACAGAATTTGCGGGGGTTTATGATATTCCTGCATTTGGACCCTGTTGTATTTAATTTCTTTAACATTATCTAATGAAGGGCAACATTTAAAGTAATATACCTTCATTTATTAAATAATATTTTTTTAATATTAAGGAATAAGGCTTTTGATGTTTTATGAGTGATTATGACACTAAATGATATAAATTAAAAAGAAAATCAAGCATCCAATCTTAATGTATGTTAGACATACATTATGGTTAAAACATATTTTCTTTAAAAAATTCCAGAAAACTGTAAGTGCCACTTCTTTGACTTGATGCTTTATTTATGAAATTTTAGCATGAATAGAGAATGTCGATTATATTTTGTAAGAATTGTAACATATGAGCCCAGTGATACAAGCCAACACAATAGAGAAAATAAACTGTAAGACTAATTGTAGGTCAACAATAAATACATACTGCTACAGGAAATCCGTAACACTTTCTGAGCAGTGTCAAGAAGGTGCTTTTCTATTGAATTTTTTTGAATATAGAAGTAATTTAAACTTGAATAGACAAACCCATAGAGGTTATCTGCTTCGGCTTCTGAACTTTCTCAGAAAAGCCATGCTTTACTCACTCTCAGGAATAACAATGCACTGTGATCAATGTCAGTTCTGTGATCTTTCCTTTCATATTTTGGTTCTCCAAGGAGAGACTATTCTTATGAATTTAAAAACCTGGGCTCTCTATTGTGTCGATTGTAGAGAGTTAGCTCAAGAAGGAAACTTATGATCAATTAGGAAATAATCATTTAGTCCTCAAAGAACAGTAGTACTGTGAAAATTAGCCAGCAAGAAAATTTACTGAGCTCCATAGAAATACAATTTTTCCAGTAAGATTCAATTGGGTAATAAGAGTAATGAATCATTTTTATGTAATAGATACCTCTAAGAAGTGACACTGAAAGCTTCTCAATGGGTTTTAAAAAATAACTTAATTCTCACAGCATGCTTCCTTTATAAAGATACAGATTTGAAAAGTTGTTTCTAATTCTCTTTGAATGAGAACAGTGATATTTATGGAGAGTGTGAGGCTTTGTAAATCAGAGAAACTTAGATGCAAATTCTGACTTTGTCCTTTTATAACTACCATCTTGAGGTAAATCTCTTGGAACATTGGTATCTCTCCTACCAAATGAGAGGGTTTTTTTTGTTTGTTTTCTTGTTTTGTACTATTTCCTCTGACCCTTTTTGGTGATTCTTCCCCCTGCCTTAGGTAGTTTCCTCAAAGGCACAGCTGGTCAGTACTCTGTGGAATCATCCAGGGCACTCTTTGCCTCTCTTTTGAATTATCTTTCTCCTCTCTGGTGCTGTCCTTTGAACTCTGTCTTTATTTTCTGTTTGATTTTTTTATAGTACCCATTCTAATGGGTGTGAGGTGGTATCTCATTGTGGTTTTGTTGTGGAAAAATAAAAATCAGACCGGCGAGAGACAAAGTGACACTCGGAGAAGTAGGAGAACTGGGATTTATTTTACACTGGGGGACCCAGATGAGCTTGTGCTCGAAGTTCTGGGCCCCAGGTAACAGAGTTATAGGGTTTTTATAGGGGCTGCAGGCTGTCAGGTTCCAAGTCTATGCTGACTGCTGGTAGGTAAGTTTAAACTGGGGGAGCGGGGCTGCTTTAGGCAGGGACAGGAGTGTGGGGAGCCTGTGGAGGGAAGCCTGTTTATAGAAGCAGGAGAGGCTGGTTATCTCTCCCTCCCAGTAGGGCTTCTGGTTATCTCTAGCTTATTGTTAGTAACTTTCCATCTTCTGGGGCCTCCTGGCCTGGGCCTGCTCTGGGTAATTTTCCTCTTTAGTTTTGACTTGTATTTCCCTAATGATGAGTGATGTTTAGCATCTTTTCATGTGCTTGTTGGCCATTTGTATATCTTCTTTGGAGAAACACCTGTTCTCCAGTGACTACGCCAGTCCTTTGCCCATTTTAAAACCCAGTTATTTGATTTTTCTATTGTTGAGTTGTAGATGATCTCTATGTATTCTGCAAAGTAGCCCCTTATCAGATGCATCATTTGCATATATTGATTGTGCCCTTTGATACACAGAAGTTTGCAATTTTGATGAAGTCCCTTTTGTTTATTTTTATTTTTGTTTTTGTTTGTTGCCTGTACTTTGGGAGTCATATTTAAGAAGTCATTGCCAGGGGCGCCTGGGTGGCTCAGTTGGTTAAGAAGTCATTGCCAAACCCAATGTCAAGAAGCTTTTACCCTATGTTTTCTTCTAGGAGTTTTATAGTTTTAGGTCTTTAATTTAGGTCTTTGATCCATTTCAAGTCAATTTTTATATATGGTGTAAGGTAAGGATCTGACTTTATTTTTTTGTACATGGAATAGGAATTGTTTTAAAGAGAGTATGTGGTGCCTGGCTAGCTCAGTCGGTAGAGCATGAGACTCTTAAAGAGAGTATGTGGATGTAAAGCACCATCAGTATATGTCAGTTGTCAACTATTATTATTGTTTGTAGAAGGCATGGTTTCATGATTTCTTTTTAAATTTACATCCAGTACATTTTGGAACTCCTTCTGTATCTGCAGAATTCCCAATTTTAAAAGTCCTACCTCTCAACAGAAGGAGTCAAAATAAGTTCTAAGCCTACCAACTACCCTTTAAGATATTTTATCTTTGCCCAAAATAGCCAGAGTGTTTTTCACTTTTATTTACTGAGAATACAAACTGATTCTGGAAGGGTCACTGCTCATTGATAAAGTGAGGGAAATAAATCTTGACTTGATTGAGTTCAGAGTAACAAAATTACAGAAGGGGGTCCTGTAGTATTTAACGCAAAGGATGGTAGATTTGGATTGTAAGGTTCCTGCATGCTTTCTCCTCTCACATTTAATTCATTCTATACATCATCGATTCTTTTCCTTTAATCAAAGGCCGTCTACTTCATGAAGGGGTATCATAGATGGGGGGAGTCTCTTTGATTCCGTGCTTAAGTGTTTTCATTGTTGACATTTTTCAGGCAATACTGCTGAAAACTGAGCCAATTACATGGTTTATCTACAAATATTAACCTGCAAATAAACTTTCTACCATCACTCAGACTTTACTGAGGGGGAGGTAAGTGAGGAAAAAGTCCCTTTTCACTTGAAATTGCTGACTATTCATGAAGTAACATAGGTAAAAGAGCACTTAACTTTCAAAGACATAATACTTTACTCCTCATCTGTATGCACATGAATATGTTATATAGGCATGTTTTACCTCTGTGGGACCAATAGTTATGGACCACCCAAAATATAATGTGGATCAATAGGCAATATTATCTATAAAAAAGACCTAAAAGTGTTGTTACTCCATGTAAAATATCCACTGCTTGTTAGTATTAGTCAAATAAAATATAGATTTACATATACGCAAACACCTAATATACATAGACATGTAAAATAGAATATAATCAAATTTAATCTCCACAGTTTTTTTATTCCACTTTTTAAGATTATTAAATTCTTTCTCAGAAAGACTTTAATACTCGCATAAGAGAGAAGCACTTCAAGAATGGTAAAGTAAGGATCTTCCAAATCTACTCCTCCTTCAAAGCAGAAAGAACACTGAAAAATAATTGTCAAATCAACTTCTTCAGAATTCTGGAAATTAAACAGAGGACTACAAAAATTTGAGGTGTGCTTTATTTAAAGAAAAATAACTGATTGTCAGTAAGAACAGTAAGCTTTATTATGTTTTAACTTGTCTTCATTTCATCTTCTTCTCCCCTACTCTGTAGAAGCATTGAAAACCAATAGTCTAACAACCTTGGAGGCTGTGAAAACCAGCAGTCTAGCAGGCAAAGGAGGGAAAACATGGATTTGGAACTCCCGCAAAAATCCTATCTCCCAAAAGTGTCACCAGTTGACCGGTCCAGCAGCTTTCTGAAAAATTCCCGTTCACAAGGCTTGTCTTTATGTGACCTAACTCATAGGTGCTTCACTGAGAAACCTATATCCATGACATTTGTCAAAGCCATCAGCCCCGATTGTTTATAACTGCAGCTGCCTGAGGCAGTGATGACAGTGAACCAAATAGAAGACTGGACAAACATCTTAAAAGGGAAGTCTGGGGAATATGATGTCTAGAGGAGACTTTGAAATACTCCAACATATTCCTCTGGAGATAGAAAGCCTCATGGATGTGCAGGTGTGTGCCTGCCTAAAAAAGACTTAAAAAAGCCTTAATCTCTTATTTCTGTCTGACCTTGAGTTTCTGAACAATCAGGAAATGAAGGGTAAGGCCCAGTTGTAAATGCCAGAATGAAAAAGTGGGCCCCGGCCCCCACCTCCCACCCTCACCACCCCCACACACATCCTTGGTAAAACTGTGAGGCTTACTGTTTTAAAATATTGAAAGAAATTTGTATCCAAAAATTAGTTGACCACTAGGGTAACCAAACACAGGCCTCAGTGGCCTCAACAACAAAGAATATACACTTTAAAGAATTAGTCTAGGAAGGTCACTAAAGAAACAACAAAAACAGTACAACAGCAAAAATAGCAAATTCTGTAGAAGCGTTGCCACTTTATATTGTTTAAAATGTCTAGTTTTCTCAAAAAAAAAAGTACAAAGCATGCAAAAATTAGGAAAGTGTATTTATACTCTGATCACATAAACAAATGGTCAGTAGAAACTGTTCCTTAAGAAGCCTAGATGTTAGGCTTACTTGAGAAGGACTTTATGTCAGCTATTTTAAATATGTTTAAAAGACAAAGGGAAACTATGTCCAAAGAATTAAAGAAACAAATGAGAAAAATGCCTTGCCAAAGAGAAAACTCTAATAAAAGAGAGATATATTACATAAAAAAGGAACTAGAAATTATGGAGTTGAAAAGTGCTACAATTGAGGGGCGCATGGGAGGCTCAGTTGGTTAAGCATCTGCCTTCAGCTAAGGTCATGTTCCCAGGGTCCTGGGATCAAGCCCCACATCAGGCTCCCTGTTCATCTGGGAGCCTGCTTCTCCCTCTCCCTCTGCCGCTCCCCCTGCTTGAGGTTTCTCTCTCTCTCTCTGTCAAATAAATAAATAAAATCTTTTAAAAAATCAGCAAACTTGAAGGTGGGCCAACTGAAGTTATTTAGTCTGAAGAGAACTTGTAAAAACAACAACAACAGAGACTCAGAGGTATGTTGAACACCATTTGGCACTAACATAAACATAATTAAAATCCCAGAAGGAAAGGAGAGAAAGAGAAAGAGGCAGAAATAATATTCTAAGAAAAATTATCTAAAAATTTCCCAAATTCAAGGAAAACTATAATATACACATCCAAGAAACTCAATGAATTTCAACTGGGATAAAATCAAAGCTATCCAAACCTAGACATAGCCAAGCTGTTGAAATCCAGTGATCACTCCCCCCAACACTAGTAGAATGCACATAATTCTCAAGTGCACATAAAACATTCTTCAGGATAGGGGCGCCTGGGTGGCTCAGATGGTTAAGCGGCTGCCTTCGGCTCAGGTCATGATTCTGGGGTCCTGGGATCGAGCCCCGCATCGGGTTCCCTGCTCCGCAGGAAGCCTGCTTCTCCCTCTCCCTCTGCCTGCCTCTCTGCCTACTTGTTCTCTCTCTCTCTATCTCTCTGTCAAATAAATAAATAAAATCTTTAAAAAAAAAAAACATTCTTCAGGATATACTATATGTTAGGCTGTAAAACAAGCCTCGATAAATTTAAAAGGATGGACATCTTAAAAAAGTATGCTTTCCCACCATAATGGAATTAAATCAGAAATCAATAACAGAAGGAAATTTGGGAAATTTATAAGTGTGCAAAAATTGAACAACACATACCTAAATAACCAGAGGGTCAAGAAGAAATCAGAAGGAAAATGAAAACACAATTTGAGATGAATGAAAGTGGCAATACAACATACCAAAACTTACGGAATGCATCTAAAGCAGTGCTTAGGATGGAATCTGTACTGTTAATAGCTATGAAAAAATAAAAAGAAGAAGAAAAATCTAAAATCCAAAAACTAATTTTTCATTTTAAGGAGCTAGAAAAAATAAACCCAAGGGAGCAGAAAGAAGGAATTTATGTAGATTAGAATGGAAACATGAAATAGAAATGGGCAATAAAGAAAATTAATTAAACTAAAAGTTAAATCCTATCTCCCTTGGAAGAGAACAGAGTCTGAATTTGTATCAGATAGTATTATTTTACACACAGCCCTCTCAGTCTCTGAATTTATTATAACCAGCAATACAGGGTAAATTTTGTCCTTAAGACTTGTAGTCATCGGTGTTGATTCTCTGACAAAATTAAATTTGTTTAGTGTCTTACTACTTTGCATTTTATAGGAATATTCTACTTAATTTTTATTTCTATAGTTCATCCACTCAACATTTGCATATTGAGCACCTACTATATGCCAAGAATTTTTCTTGACAATGGGTAAAATGAAGTATTTTACTTTCATTTCCTTTTTCTCAAATGTCTCTAAAAGCTAGTTACTCTTTGTGACCCCTGTAAATTCTTCTTATAACTGATGGCAATAGGGTTGTTTTCCTATTAGAAATATTTACACATTCTCAGAGCTTTTTGTCAATTTATGAACACATTGTGGAAAAATATACTCAATTCAAAAAATAAAACCATTTAAAGAGATAACATTGTTAATTTTGAAAAAGTTTTTTTTTTTTAAAGATTTTATTTATTTATTTGAGAGAGAGAGAGTGAGAGACAGAGAGCATGAGAGGGAGGAGGGTCAGAGGGAGAAGCAGACTCCCCGCCGAGCATGGAGCCCGATGTGGGACTCGATCCCAGGACTCCAGAATCATGACCTGAGCCGAAGGCAGTCGCTTAACCAACTGAGCCACCCAGGCGCCCCTAATTTTGAAAAAGTTTTAAGTGTAAATGAGTAAAATTAGCATAGGTATAATTTGTGTAAACACACACATGCATGAGCACATATATGGACAACCAAACTAAAATCAATCACAAAACATTTATTTCAACCCATGTAGTTCTCAAATCTGGCAACAGTCCTTTGTTGATTAATTATTCGGGATGGAAGCCATACTCTCCTGCTTTCTTCATTACTCAATCTTGATTCAGCTTCATTTCCTTTTAAGGTTCATTGAGATTAATGATGCACTCCATTTAGCACAAGAAAAGAATTCTAATTCTCTGTAAATTTGGAGTTTGTTCTCTTATGAATTGCACTCCTCTGGTAACTAGACAGACTTGAAATATGCTAGTTTTTGTTTGATGACATAAAGGCCAAAAGGAAAGGTCACAGTAGGACTACTTTTAATGAGTTATTAGATAAATACATTTTCTAGATAGTTTAATGTCATAATTAGGCTTCAGAGCCTAAGAAAAATCTTTAAATATGTATGTCAGCTCTCAATTATCTATGCTAGTGGAAAGGAACAGCAGTGTGTATAATGCAAAATAGATGAAAATATACACATATTTGACTTAGAGGACACCTGTGTCAGATGCTCAGAGAATAAGTAAAATTCAAATCACTCCTTCTTAGTGAGCTGTTTTTGTCATTACATAGTCCATGGTTTTGCTATACTTCTCCTTATGTGCTCTTTTTTAGTCATAATGCTGAACATTATCCTCGTTCAAATTTAAATAATGGTGCTAGCACAAACAAAGAAGTACATAGCCTACTTTGTGTTTTCTAAATGACTTATGCTTACTTGAGTAGTTGAGAGAGATAACAATATTGTATTATAAAAAGGCTTTCATTACATTTGTTGGGCATAATGCAAGGAGTAAAGACCCCCAGAGAGTCAGGATAGATAAAGGTAGAAGAATTGAATAATACACTGAGGACCTACTAAGGGCCATGTATTTAGTGTAATTATTGCTAACAATTAATTCCAAAACCCTGATTCAGTGTTATCACTGTGTGCAAGATAATGTACTAGAAGCTGGGAATCCTATGGTGAGTTTAATGTGTATCAGGAAACACCCATATCCAAGAGTAATCATGAGGGGCTCTTGGGTGGCTCAGTCCGTAAAGCATCTGACTCTTCATTTAGCTCAGGTCATGATCTCTGAGTCATGAGATAGAGCCCTGGGTCTGGCTCTACACTCAGTAGGGAGTCTGTTTCCCTCCCTCTCCCTCTGCCCCTCCCCACCACTCGTACTCACATGCATATGCACTCTCTCTCTCAAATAAATAAATAAATCTTAAAAAAGAGTAATCATGAATTACATAATCATGAAATTCGTAATTTATTATTCCAGAAAGGTAAATGTTGAGAGGGAAACAGGGAAAGAGCGCTTGCCTAGTATAAATAGGAAAGAGGGCAGAAAAGACCTCTGATTAAGTGGTATTTCACTGGTGACCAGACTAACAAGATAAAAAAAAAATTTAAGATGATGTGGGGAAATGACACAGAAAAGCAATATATGTGATGATCTAGAATCAAGATTGTAAGACATTTGAGTCACTCAAAGAATTAATTTCAATATTAGCTTTAAGCCTATAAAGTTGATAAAGAGTTGGGTTCACTGTTGCTTACTTCCAAGGCCACAGTGAGAGCTGTTTCTGGGATGGTATTCCTGGCTTGGAGTGGAAGCCAGGATATACCCTAGAAACATGTCAATACAAACTTTTTTTTTTTTCTAAAATTTTCTTGAGTTCTGAAAGGAAAGAAATCTGTATCTTTTTTTTTTTTTTTAAAGATTTTATTTATTTATTTATTGGAGAGCGAGCGAGAGAGAAACAGCATGAGAGAGGAGAGGGTCAGAGGGAGAAGCAGGCTCCCCGCTGAGCTGGGAGCCCAATGTGGGACTCGATCCCAGGACCCTGGGATCATGACCTGAGCCAAAGGCAGTCGCTTAGCCAACTGAGCCACCCAGGTACCCAGAAATCCGTATCTTTAAGTGTCCTGTAATTTGACATGATGTCTTTTCTCCTGCTAATAAACATTTACTTGAGCATCTAACTTTGTATTTACGTCTTTTATTTTATTTTTGACAAGAGCTTCCAAAATTATATAAACTTCAGTTTTGCCAAGCCCGTATATCTGCCCTAGCTTTAAGTAAGCAGATAGCAAGTTGAACTCAAGATAACACAGCAATGAAGAACCAATCGGTATGGCTAATTTGATGCATTCCATTTGGTTTTTCCAACTTTTAAGAGTGCTAGAGCCCATCACATTTAACTTCTTTCTCAGTGTGAATTATTGTAGTCCTTGTTTATACATTTAAGATAAACAGTACCAACAAGGATCACAGTTTTAAAGATAGCTAATATGGTTCCATTTGCTTAGAGAGATCAGGATTTTAAAATGGACTTTTCTCTTTGAAAAGAACTTATTTATTATACAAGGTTCTGAATACTTTCCAGAATCTTGTGGATCGCAGAGTGTAAAGAGATTGATTAGAAAGGATCTTTGGGCTGGGGTGCCTGGGTGGCTCAGTTTGTTAAGTGTCTGACTCTTGATTTTGGCTCACGTCATGATCTCAGGGTCCTGAGATAAAGCCCTGCATCAGGCTACCCACTGGGCATGGAGCCTGCTTAAGATTCTGTCTTCCTCTGCCTCTCCCTCACCCCTCATGCTCTCTCTCTCTCTCTCTCTTTTTTTTAGAGTTCTATGCACTTTATTTGCACTATTTCATTTAGTTTTCATAGCTATGAAAAACACAATTTTTATCTTCATTTTATAGGTGAAGAAATAGAGGTTAGATAATTTGTTCAAGGTCAATTACATATTTGCACAATGTATACAACTGAAATCTAAAGTACCAACTCCATCAAAAACTAACGATGTTTCTCTCTCTCTTAAAAAAAAAAAAAAAGGGATGATCGTTGAACTCTAAAACATTGGCACTAAAAAAATGGGGAAGACTTCATAAAAGAAACAGGAAACTTGACTCTGGCTATTTTGGAGTGTTACTTATTTGGTTTCTCTTAAGAGAGAAAAAAAAATCAAATATTAAAGTTATAGATACAAGACTTTTTTCTCCCCACATCTTTTCAAATGTTTATCTTTGTTTTTCTTTAGTTATTATTGTTAAATCTGTTGATAAGAAAAATGTAAAGAATCAAATAGAAAATAGCAAATGGACCTTAATATTAGGAGAATATAGTGGGACATAATAGCTAGGTGTGTGGGCTCCAGAGCTAAGGTGCTTGAGTTCAAATTTGTGGTCAGTTGTGTAACCCTGAATGATTTACTTCTATCAATTTCTTAAGTAAAATGAAGCTAATAATAGCCACTATCTTATAAAGTTGTTAAGAGAATTGTGATCATTTATGTAAACTTTATAGCTCTCAGCAAGCAAGAAGTACCCATTGAAAGCAGGCTGCAGCTATATTAGCACAAATTCACAGAAAATAGAATATTAACACACACTTTTATTATTAGTGATCAGTGGAATGTAAGTTAAAGTACTGGAATATTGTTTATTTTTTCTATCACATTGGCAAAAAATGATAATTATTTTAGCTAGTAGTGTTGATAGTATTGGGGTAACTTATTTATTCACATTTTCATAATGTCATAAATGCATATGATATTTTAAAAGGGCAATTTTATAGCAGATATCAAATTTTTACATTTAAATTAAATATAAATCCTTTCACCCTAGCAACAATACTTTAAAAAAATTTATTTGCCAAGAGTAAATATACATGGGTGGATAGCTGGGTACCTTTACAGCATTATTTGAAAGGAAAAAAGGAGATAATCTAAATAGCTGTCAGTACAATATTCATTAAACAAGTGTGTTAAGGCCAAACTATATCATATGTGCTTTTAAAAAAATTTAAGTAATTTTGGATATTTATGAAAATACACTGTCTATGCAAAGATTATATGAAGTAGGTACAATATCAAAGTCATTTTAAGTTTATTTTATCCTGTAAGCAAAAGTTTTAGTAGCAATTTGGATAAGTCATTTAAGTAGAAGAAAAAAACATAGGAACACCATTGGCTTTATATATTTTAGAATTGTAGAATAAGACCTTGCTAACTATGAACACAATTACAATTATTAAAAGTTTAAAAGGACTGAATTATTAAAGTGAAAACAAAATAATTAACTTATATTTCTGTAATTTATCAATATTCAGTATTTGCAGAATACTTAATTTATTGCCACAATCTCAGTAATCTACATAGTACAACAGGTCTTGCTTTAGGAAACAAAAACAAAAACAAAAACCAGTATCAACCTATTTTTGGCACTATAGATATATTGATGTCTCTGTTACTTTTATTCACTCATTTAATGAATTACAACCTACAAATAATGTGCCAGACACTATTATCAACAACAACACAACAGGCAACAATCTTTCCCTTATGGAACTTGCATTATTGTTGAAAGAGGAGGTAGAATTAAACAAAATGCATTAATTAGACATTTAGTGGGCGAGGAGAGAGAAATATAGATGACACTTTTAGATTTCCTGAAAACAAAACCTGAAACAAGGATTTTGTACAGTAGTTTATTTGGAAGGTGATATAAGTAAGATGTGATAGAGAGTGTATGAAGTGGGAAGGGAAAAACTTAATAAAATGTAGATTATTGAAGTTGATCATATAAACAAAAGAGGCTTGAACCCACAGATACCTCCAGAAGAGGAACAGACAGATTCCTAGAAATGTCCATCCAAAGAGTAGAGGTTGAAACATATCTCCATTCACTGTTGTTTGAGGAACATCCAGAAGACATATGGGGCAGGCTTCAGCTGTCAGTTTCACAACAGATAAGCTGAGGGAATGTACTAGCAGAGCACAAAAACGTCTGCCATTATGTTTGAGACTCATTTTCTTCCCCAGCTTAGCAGGGAGCTAGCTTAATAAAGAGCTGACTCAGCCTAGGTTAAGCTCAGTAGGGAACAGAAGAGGATTGTCCACTTACCATGTTGTGGACATTGTTGAACTGCTTAAGAACAAGTGGAAAGGTAGGAGTGAATCTTGAGTGGGTCAAAAGAAAATGTGAGCAAAGGGCAAAGAGATAGTTGGCATTGACAACTCTTTTACAAAGGTTTTCTATACAGGGATAAGAAAAATGGGGCCATCAAGAGAGGAGGTTTTCAACTGAGGGTTGCTGGAGTGGGGGGTGGGGTGGGAGGGATGGGGTGACTGGGTGATAGACACTGGGGAGGGTATGTGCTCTGGTAAGCGCTGTGAATTGTGCAAGACTGTTGAATCTCAGATCTGTACCTCTGAAACAAATAATGCAATATATGTTAAGAAAGAAAAAAAAAAAGAAGAAGAAGAAGAAGAATGTAGCAGGAGGGGAAGAATGAAGGGGGGGAAATCGGAGGGGTAGACGAACCATGAGAGACGATGGACTCTGAAAAACAAACGGGGTTCTAGAGGGGAGGGGGGTGGGAGGATGGGTTAGCCTGGTGGTGGGTATTGAGGAGGGCACATTCTGCATGGAGCACTGGGTGTTATGCACAAGCAATGAATCATGGAACACTACCTCTAAAACTAATGATGTAATGCATGGGGGTTAACATAAGAATAAAAAAAAAAGAGAGAGGAGGTTTTATTTTGTGTGTGTGTGTGTTTTTTTAAAGACTGCAGCAATAAATCCCCTCTTGTATGCTAATGAGAATATCCCAGTAGAGAGGGTGAAAATTTGATGAAATAGAGACCAAAGAGAGAATTGCTGGTGTGATGTGCTGAAACATCACCTGTTACTTAAGCTGGGGGCTTATCTGTTACTGAGTGAGGATTATGAAATACAAAGATTCAGCAGATAGCCATCACAGTCTGGTAGGAAGGGAAAGCTTAGAGGCTTACATTACATTGATACAGCACACTACCGCCTTTGCTTACTTTTCCGTAGTGCCTAATGGAGAGTAGGGCTGCAAAATTTCCCAAAAACTACACTTGGTGCTTGCACTGAATAGAGTGGTTAGGTCTGAAGACATCTCTTTTCTCTAGATGCTAGAAAGGTTAATATTCAAATTCCAGGAGTCAATAACAACTAAGGACAAAACTAAATTGAATTACTTCTTTTCTGGAAGTACACAAACTGACAATTTTCTGTTTCATGATACCTTACACTGTTTAATTAAATACATGCACAAAATAATGAAAACAGTTACTATGGCAATACATGGGTAATGCCTTTTTGCTTTTTTAGTAAGTGGGCAATTAACATATTAAAAATAACTTTATTGTTAAATCAAATAAAAGAAAATCACCTTAGGAGAAATACTTTAGATGAATTCATTGTCATTTCTTCTAATTATCTTTATTTCAGTTCCTCTTTTGCATTTTATATTATCGCAGTCATAGACACAATCGCAAATGTTTTTATTTTTCTATTTTTTAAATTTAAAAATTTTTTAAAAGGTTTTATTTATTTGTTTGACAGAAAGAGACACAGCGAGAGAGGGAACACAAGCAGGGGGAGCGGGAGAGGGAGAAGCAGGGAGCAGGGAGCCTGATGTGGGCTCCATCCCAGGACCCCGGGATCATGACCTGAGCCGAAGGCAGACGCTTAACGACTGAGCCACCCAGGCTCCCTCACAAATGTTTTTAAAGTCACATTTATTTTAAACCACAGCAAGGACATATGGGAACGTTCTTAGCACTTTTGGGCTCATATTAGGTCACCATATAGTTATTGAAAACATGAGTTTGTTTATTAACATCAGACAGATCCCTTTATTCCACAGGATTATTTTTTAAGAGACACTGTGTGACATATTACATTGAGTCTTAAAGTTCCAGGTTTCGGTCTCATTTTTTCTTTTTTTGAAAAATTTTAATTGCAGTATAGTTCACATACAGTGTTATATTAGTTTCAGGTGTACAATAGAGTGATTTAACAGTTTCATATATTACTTAGTGCTCAGCAAGATAAGTGTACTCTTAATCTTCTTCACCTATTCACCCATCCCCCCACCTACCTCCCCTTTGGTAACTGTCCTCCCATTCTCATTTAATAATGAGCTTAAAGTCAAAGTGTGTTTTGAGGAGTTGATAGGGATGAGTACAGAGATTTACACATGTGGAGATGGCTAAGTTGAAGTTGAAAAATCTAGAAAAAGGCAGTAGAATATAATTATATTTCCAATGACCTCTGATCTGTTCGAGTTTATTAACATTTTATATGGAGTTTTGATACTCACTTTATGTTTGCACCTGTTTCATCTATTCTGATGCAAATTATTAAGCGATGACAATAATATAGGAAGAAAAATGTGGAAATGTTTGCATAAATCAGATACTGTTGATAAATCATGTAACTCACAGAATTAATGCAATAATGATTGTCACAGACTTCAATATTTTATTTTTCTTTAAAAATAAACTCTAATTTATTACTGCACAACTTACCTAACAATGCATTTTTTTAGGTGTCAACAGAGATGAATCTATAACTTGCACTGATAAAATGCCACAGGTAGCTAGATATATTATAGGATCATAAAATTTATTTCTGCTTATAAACATCCATATGCAATAACATCAAAATTTATTTACATAAGCTCGCTATAAATAATTTATTCTATAATGTTATATGCCACTCTCTAAAATCATATAGAATACAATTGAGATGTATTTTTCTAAAAAATAAACTATTTTGCCCTTGATTTTAACATGGCAAATCTTACCTAAGTGTAGTTTCAAATGACATTAATTGGCATATTACTTTAGGTTTTATTTTAATTCATTGTCTCAATTGCTAACTGGTCAACTTTACTTGCTTCCTCTGTAATGAGTTCAAGAATAAATGTTTCTTTTTCCTGGTAGAAACAGTTGGCTAAAAAACAACTAATATAGCCAGGACTTAATAAAATAAGAAAAAAATAAATATTATACGACAAGATCTAAGTGAATACATTTAGGGATATAAATGAGTAAATTAGAGATCTCTATATATAATACATGAAAGATTGTGAAGAAAATCATTGTTTTAGGAGATACTCAGATTTAACCAAAAATACTTTAAAATTTGAGGGAATGGGAGGAAAACATTAAACTGGGCATTATTATGTCTTTTCTGAGGCTTGGAAGAAACAGCATGACATATGAAAAGCACAATAATTCTGAGGGTCAAAAATTAAATAATTATACTTTGAGATGTTTAGATATCTAAAATTACTGTTCTTTTTTCTTGTATTCCAGATTTTGGCTATCAAGGAAACCCACTAACCCTAATTGATTATCTTATGTATCATGATCCCTAAAATGTTTTTTGTTGGGAGTAGGTCACAGATTGTTGGTTCTTCTGAGCCTGAAAAGGCTGTGTATGGCACACAGATCTACAAAATTACCCAAAGCTCTAAGTTGATACCTCTTAGGCAGCACAGAAAAGTGGAAATTATAGCTATTTAGGGTAATGGCTACTAGATCATGGTGTCACTAAGGGCAAGAGAGAGTGTTAATCAATTAGAAAATTGCTCAATTTACATAATAATATAACTCATGCTGGCAAACAGAAGCTGATATTAGCTGTTGCTATCCCTTACCCATTTTCCAGATACAAGTAAGTTCAGAGATCCAGACCCTATTGTTTAGAGTGTCTTTCTCTTGAGGAAAGTTCCTGTAATTCTGCTACATCTACACATAGGAAGTAATCATTTAAATTTTCCTGAAAGCAGTCTACAATCACTTGCTAGAATGGGTATGTACTAAGGAAGGAAGAATAGCCAGATTTTTTATATCTTTTAGATAAGAGTTTTGAATTGATGCTAATAAAGACTCAAAGTGCCCTTGTAGTCTTTGACTTAAATAGGAGCTTATGTCTACCAGGTGATAAATGGAAAACTAATCCAAAACTATCCCATAGCTAATCTATTCTGTGAGTATTTCTCCAGTTGGTTACCTATACTTAAAAGTTGGTGTAACCCTCATCTGTAGAATGAGGGTCAGTTCCCTACAGGCATTATGATAGAAGAGATGAAGTGGAAGTTTCTACAACTTGCCTTCACTCAAGTCAAGGTAGTAAACCACAAGAAATATGTTCACAAAAAATTGCAGACATTGGCTCCATCAACAAAAACTTGAAGAATGCAATTATGATAGAGTCCATCATATCAATTTACCTCTGTGATACTGATAAAAATCAGACGGATATGGCAGTTGAGTATAGAGTATTGCATGCCCAGCGAGGTTATAGCTCCACCATAGCTAATGTGATCAGCTATTGCAACAGATAAACAAAACTTCTGCCATTTGATTTGCATGTCATGATTTGGCAAATGTTTTTCTTGATTCCAATAGGAAGAGAGAACCAAAACCAGTTAAGCTGTAATTGGAAAGCAGAGCTCCAATTTATTAGAGAGTTTCAGGGCTCTGTTAACTTCCCTTTCTTTGTCAGAGTAGAGTCATAGACACCTTGATCATCTTAATATTCACCAGAACATCATATCAGTCCATTGTATTAATGATATTAGGTAATTGAGTTCCATGAGCAGAAAGTATAAAATATGCTAGATGCTCTATTAGGAAATAATTACCATCTACCATCATCCTTACTATCTATGGTAGATGGTAATTGAAGATTGAAGAACCTGTTACATTGGTGAATGTTTTAGGAGTTCAGTGGCTGCAGCATTAACAGCATCTTCCTTCTGAAATAAAGGACAATTTGTTATACTTCCTATGTCCATCAACTAAGGAACAATAATAAGGCATAATGGGCTTCTTTGGAGTTTGTAAGCAACATACCTGGAAATTCTGTTCTGATTTAATTAACAAGTGAGACTGCCTGTTCAAATGTGATGCAGGGCAAGAGAAAGTTATACAGCAGGTCTAGTCTGTAAGTTTATCTTTAGCATATGTGAAGGTGCTAAAAGTGTCTGGGGTGGATAAGTCCCTGGTAAACACCAGTAGGTGCGTTGCAACGTGTACCTATAAGGTTCTGGAGACACACAAGTTTCCATTTGCAAAATAGCTCTTATTATGTTACTCAGACCCAGACGATGTCAGTTGTTAACTTTAGGGACTAATGGACATTCTCAACATGTTTTAGGGTCGGGTGGGTATAGCAAAAATCCATGGTGTATTGGAAAAGGCATATCAAGCAGACCCAGGAAGCATGAATAAACATGTTGAGAGAAGTGTAGATTTCTGTGGCACCTATCTATGTTGCACTGATAACTTTCCAGTTCAGCCTTACGATCTAATGGAGAGTTTCTTTTGAGTAAATGGTGGAGAGGGAAAGGACTCAAACCTAGTTCATAGATATGTTACTGCGCTATTGGTGATAGCCAGAAATAATGAGCTATCCCATTACATCCCCTGACCTAACCCTAATACTAACTCTTTAAATACAGAACATAGATTGAAATACCCCCCCCGTCCCCCAATACCCTGGAGGAAAATCTTCCATTAGGTAGTGCTACAAGCAATAATCAGGGCCATCCAAACAATGAGTCCAAGCCTACAATAAGAAACTTAGCAGAATGGAGGTGTCTCATACTCCAAGAAGTCCTTTATTACCTAATGTAGATGGCAATGATGATCTATTAAGATCTGAGGGGATGTAAGGCACTATAATCCAAATCATTATTAAGACAATTTGAAATAAAGTTTTACGTGTTTTATTAAAAATGATGAACCTTACCTTGAGCTATTAGATGATAATATCTAATCATGATATCATGATTAATAAGATATTTATGTAAGTAAACAAGCAAAATGGAGAGATAAACTTTACAATTTTAATAGTATTTAAAGCCATTTGATAGTATTGTTTTATTACCTTATAAAAACTACTTAATGAAATATTTTATGCTGCTTTTGGGTCTAAGAGTTAAATATAGGGTGGAAGTTTGGAATTTTATGGAATTTGTTGATGCTTTTTCAATAATGAAATGTGTGAACTACTTTTTTCATGTCCTTTTAAAGAAATACGTGCTTGAGAAAGTGTAGGTTAAATTGAAAAACACTTTTTTGATGAAAACTGGATTTTATGGAAAAACTAAAAAAGTGAAACCATTAATAGTATTTCTGCTTTAACTGGAATTCAGAAAAAGAAAGAATGTAAAATCCAACAAAGAATAAGGGATTCTATCATAGGATTTCAGTTAGAATGACCAGTGAAATGCATCTACATCATTTATATGCAAGCTATTGCAGAATCGCCCACATACATACTTAATGTAATTATTGGAAGGTAAAATGAGTATTATAATTTGTGAAGCTTGTCTCAATTAAATTTGTCAATATTTGTTAGATACCTTTCCAGTCCTTATAGATATTAAAATCAAATATCAGAGTAAACAATATAGATCCATATTTTTTAAAATAATAAAGGTTAAATTACATTATAACTGATAAATAATAATATTATTTTGTTGACAAAATGTTACTGTTAATAAAGAGATTGATATAATTTGTATTTTCTCTCATACTGTAAAATTTCTACATATTTTTTAAAAATATAATACTGTTTATGTAACTTCAAAAATATTTCAGCATTCTAAACATACAAAAAATAACAATGTTACAAATTGTGTTTAGTACAGAAGGTTCTTGAACTTTCATTGATGCAGTGGCTCTTCGCTTTGCTGACAGTGAAGAGTTCTATAGTTTGTTTAAAAACAAACAGTTTAAAACTACCGCACTTAACTAAAAAGGATCCAAACACTTCTCATGCCAGCTTACCCTCCCCCCCTTTTCCACAGCTAAGAATGGCAGCAGAATGCTAGGTCACTATATACAGAAACAAGACAACCTGCAGCTAAATGGATGCCCACTGCAGTGTCCACAGGTCCAGCCTCACGGTGCATGCCCTGAGCTACAGCCCCTCCAAAAGGTATCTTCCCCACAGCCTCAACGCCAAGCAAGGAGCATCAAGAGTTTGTCTCGGTTGTTTTGTTCTTTTTACAAACTATAGATATGTATAGTTGATAACTCAGGATTTCTAGCCAATAACCATATCGTTAACACCACTTTACAAATTAAAAAAAAGAACATGCCAGAAAGATCTTTAACTGCCTTGTCACACCAACAGCAAAATGCACAGAGTGAGGAGAACACGAGAGCCTTTTCATTTTAAAAATGTTTGGAAATATGTACAGCTTTTATACAGTTTCAGGGTGCTCCGGACACCCATGGCCACTTCATGTAAACCACTGTACTTAGCATATGTGAAGGTGCTAAAAGTGTCTGGGGTGGATAAGCCCCTGGTAAACACCAGTAGGTGCGTTGCAACGTGTACCTATAAGGTTCTGGAGACACACAAGTTTTAGAGCACTTTGAGAAACTATAATATGACCATGACCCAATTGTGTAATTAGCCCTACGAGGGCAACAGACACACCCCGAGTAAGAAGGGTGTCAATGATGGTGCTCCCTACTCTAAGGTATTCACAAGGAGACAGATCAACAGTTTTTTTTATTCATCCTCCTCCTCCTCCTCCTCTTCTTCCTCCTCATCTTCTTCATCTTCCTCTTCCACCTTTTTCCAGGCAACTCTGGCCGGGACCCTTTGCGTTATCAAACTTTCCTTTAGATTTATAGTCAGCGACACCCTTCTCGTACTTCTCCTTCAGCTTTATTGCCTTATTGTTGTAAGGCTGCTTTTCACTGTCACTTAAGTTATTCCACATGTCACCCAGCTTCTTTGCCACATCTCCAGTAGAGATACCAGGGTTTGTAGATTTGATCTTGAAAGAATCCAGATGGTGGCCTTTTAGGGGCAGTAGGGTCCTTCTTCCTCTTGCCTCCCTTAGCTGGTCCATAATCTTTCATTTCCTGATCATAGTGCACTTTATCTGCCTTTGCTCTTTCATCAAATTTAGACTTCTCTTTCCCAGACATTGTCTTCCACTTCTCAGAGCACTTCTTGGAAAATTCTGCAAAATTGACAGGGACCTTGGGGTTTTTCTTATGTTCCTCTCTGCACGTCTGCACAAAGAAGGCATAAGCAGACATCTTGCCCTTTGGTTTCTTGGGATCACCTTTAGCCATCCTGACTGTATTGCTCGCTAGTCTGGGCAGTGCAGAGCGTGATGCACCAAAATTTCTATATTTTATATTTTGTTTTATACATATTAAGTCCTTGGAATATGTCTATAACATTTGTGTATAAATATACACATTAAGAGTATACAGGAGGAAAGTGTGATGACAGAAATTTGAAGATTCCTCCTTTTCCACTGTAGTTTAACTTTGATTTACACTGCCGCACAGTGCTAAAAATATTTGCCTAATACAGGGAATCTGCACGGTGCCAAAGAATTTAGAAGAGAGTAAATATCTTTATCAGATTAACTTTAAATACATTTTAAAATATGCATAATAATTGTCTCTTTCCCTGTCCATAATGTTTGGCACTATGCATATTGATCTTAAGAATAATGAGATATCATAGATATCATATCACATATTTTTGGTATTTAAGTTTTTTTAATGAAGTATAATTGACATATAAAATTATGTTAGTTTCAGGTATATAACATAATGATTCACTATTTGTATACATTGCAAGCGATCATCACAATAAGTACAGCCACTATCCTCATATGAAATTACAAAAAATTATTCTTCTTGTATTGAGAATTTTGAAGAAAGATCTCTCTCAACAACTTTCGAATATGCAATATAATGTTATTAACTATAATCATCATGCTGTACATTATATCTCCATGACTTATTTATTTTAAAACTGGAAGATTGTATCTCTTGATCTCTTTTGCTCATTTCACCCACCTTAGCTTTGAACTTATATATGGCCTTTATTATACTGAGGTACATTCTGTCTAAACCCAATTTGTTGAGAGTTTTTATCAATAAATGGATGTTGAATTTTGTCATATCATTCTTGTGCATCTACTCAAATGATCGTATGATTTTTATCCTTCATTTCGTTAAGTAATGTATTACGTTGATTGATTTGTGTTCATTGAACCACCCTTGCATCCCTGGACTGAATCCCACTTGATCATAGTGTATGATCCTTTGAATGTATTGCTGAATTTGATTTGCTATTATTTTGTTGATGATTTTTTCATCTATGTTCATCAGATATTTGGCCTGTAATTTTCATTCTTTTTTTCTGGTGTCCTTGTCTAGTTTTGGTATTAAGGTAATGCTGGCCTAGTAAAATGAATTTGGAAACATTCCTTTTCAATTTTTTGGAAGAGTTTGAGAAGGATAGATATTAAATCTTCTTTGACTATTTGGGGGAATTCATCAGTGAAGCTGTCTGGTCCTGGATTTTTGTTTATTGGCAGGTTTTTGAATACCAATTCAATCTCCTTACAAGTAATCAGTCTATTCATAATTTCTGTTTTTTCATTATTCAGTCTTAGAAGATTGTTTGCTTCTAGGAATTTATCCATTTCTTTTTGGTTGTCCAATTGATGGTAGTATCATAGTATTTTTAAAGTATTCACAAGCTCAACGGTTCAGCTATATTATCAGGTCCAGGGGTTTAGACATTATTCTTATTCATAGTTTTCTTTAGAAAGATGTCCTGGCCACTTAGGAATTTCCCATGGCCCCACTTAAGAATGGGATTGTGAAGTGTGAGACAGGACAGAGGAAGCATGTTATAATAAGGACAACGGAAATCAGTGCTCTGGAAACTCAAAACCAATAGAGAGAACATTAGCCAATGAGGCAAGGTAAGACAAAGTACCAAGTTAGCTAAGCCTATTTCTAATATATCTGTTACATTCTCCTATTACTAGCTGAGTTTTCCTAACCAGACCCCAAATCTTTGGTTTTTAAGTGTCCTTAGCCATTCAGGATCCCCTCTGGTGTAGTCTGCCTATATTTAATCCCTACATCGCCATGTCACAAATCGAAGTTATCTTGGCTGAGCTTCCGTCTCACTCTTCAGACTTATTGTCGGGGTAATGCTATCTCTTCAGGAGCTGAGTTTTAATTGGGTACATTCTATAGTGGACATAGTAGCTCTATCCTCACCTAGCTACCAGCTGGACAACATCAAGACAATATGGGGTCTCGAATAGTCCCCAACTCTTACTGTATGCTCTTTTCTTCAATAAAGTTCACCTTCATAGTGTTTTAAGTACGTGGAGTTCATGACTCTTTGGAGTTCATAGATATATAGCTATTAGATGGGAACTTTGGCACGACTGCCCCTAGAGGCTTTTTGGATCTGCTCATGCTTAGAATTACAGCTTTACATGAGTTGCATAAACCTCATATGCAATGTCTAGCACATAAGTAACGCAGCATTCCCAGACCAGCTGTTTGGGAAGGGGCTTTTATTATACCCTCATCGATTTGAGATTATTTAAATATGCTTTTCATACACTCGTTATAGATCACTACAACTTTGAAAAAGGAAAATCGTCCTGATCATATATTAGTAAGTTTGAGCTCCTCAGAAGAAATGGTCCATATAAATTGAAGGTTTTGTTATGAACATTACATGCACAATATAAATGTACAGGTTTAAGCAGTAAAGTCCTGAAAAATCTCTGCATTTAGCTTAGATTGAGCAACAGATAATCAATAATTATGTGCAAATGAATCTTTTATTCAATAGAACCGACCTGCATAACATTTTCAGTGCAAATCAGCAAGTACTACAGAATTAAAAACCCTTAGGGTACCTAGCGGCCAGAACATTTCTTGCATGCATGATGTCTCAAGGAAGTACATTTAGCCTGGTTATACCAGCAATTGCTATTTTGTACAAATGGCAAAAAAAAAAAAAAAAAAAAATCCATCCAATCACACTACACTTAATTTCACTTAATTTTAATCACAGTGTACTTACATGGACAGGTTTCTTTTAAACATTGATTTATTCTCTAAATGGAGAGGCATGGTTTTTTTTTAAGATCTAATGTTCCCCCCTGGTCACATTTGGGAGGCTTTCCAACAGCAAGGCACAGTTGTTATTTAAGATATAATGTGCCGGGGCGCCTGGGTGGCTCAGTCGGTTAAGCGACTGCCTTCGGCTCAGGTCATGATCCTGGAGTCCTGGGATCGAGCCCCGCATCGGGCTCCCTGCTCAGCGGGAAGCCTGCTTCTCCCTCTGACCCTCCCCCCTCTCATGCTGTTTCTCTCTCACTCGCTCTCTAATAAATAAATAAATAAATAACATCTTTAAAAAAAAAAAAAAGATATAATGTGCCTAACCAGTCCCATTTGGGAGCTGTTTCTGGCTGTACTGAGGCTCTTGCCTGCTTGGCAAATAATGAACCCGTGCCAGAAAAATTGCATAAATTCCTTAATGTCTCTGTGTACTCTTCCAGAATTAAGCTGAGCTCTTGTTTTCTTCCTATTCTAATGAAAATGCTCAATGAAAGGGGCAACATTTTTATAAACCTATATATATGTTTTCTTTTTGGTGCAGCAACCTACTTGGCTATTTATTTGGGGCATACTTGAAAAATTGATAGAATTCTGAATAGCAAAATCAAGCAAGTCAAAAGGCACAGATTAGCTGGGTAAAGTGGTACTTGAGCTCTAGGTTTGCCTTATGAATGAAAAATTGACAAGCACAGTCTCTAGAGTAATAGTAGCTTTCCTAACTCTCAAAGTGGATGATGTCCATCTGGACAAGTGCAAAGCCCTGACATCATTGTACTTTATCTGTTTTAATAAACAGATTTTGTAGCTAAGGCTCCAAGGAAATTATTATTTTACCTCTCTTCCTACAGTTGTTAAATCATGCTCTAGTCTCTAGTATAGCATTAAAATAAAGATATAAGAGAAGATATTTATTTACTCTATTTGATTTTTTAATGTGATAATTTTTATGCAGTAAAATGCACAGATTTTAGGTTTTCAACTTGATTTTTGACAATTTTGTAAATCCATGTAAGTACTACTCAGTAGAGATATATATCATTTTCATCACCCAGAGATGTCCCTTTGTACCCCAATGCGGTCAATTCTCATCCACCTCAAACCCTAACTCTAAGAGGTAACCACTTTATGATTTCTGCCACATGGATTAATTTTGTTGCTGTTGTTCTTAGAATTTAAAAATAGAAGTGGATATGATGCATTATTTTCAATCTCACTTCTTTCATTCACTTTAATAATTTTGAGATTAATCCATGTTGCTGCCATATATCAGTAGTTCATTCTTTTATATTATTATATGAATATACCAAAATATGTATTTATACAATATCCTGTTGATGGCTTTTTTCTTTTTCTTTTTGTACTATTTTTAATAAAGCTACTTTGTTGGCATTTTTGTTGGCATATGTTTCATTTCTCTTAGGAAAATATTTAAACTGAAATTGTTGAAATGTTGGCCAGATATATGTTTAACTTTTTAAGAAATCACGAAAAATTTCTCTAGAATGGTGTTGTTAGGATGCCTGGGTGGCTCAGTTGGTTAAGTGGCTGCCTTCAGCTCAGGTCGTGGTCCCAGGGTCCTGGGATCGAGCCCCTCATCGGGCTCCCTGCTTCTCCCTCTGTCTGCTGCTCCCCCTGCTTCTACTCTCTCTGTCAAATAAGTAAATAAAATCTTTAAAAAAAAGGTGTTATTTTATGTTTCCACCAGCAATATATAAACATTTAAGTTGCTTCAAATGTTTGCCAACATTTGCTAATGTCAGGATTTTTTATTTTAACCATTCTAGAGTTTGTGAAATGGTATCTTACTCTTATTTTTCATTTTACAGATGATTACTGTTATTGAAAACATTTTTATGTGCTTTTTGGCCATTTCTGTGTCATTTTCATGAATGAAGTTTTTTAATCCCTTAGAAAGTTTAACAGGACAAATAATTTCAGCATAGTTTAATCAAATGTGCAGACACATGTTTTAACAGAATGGGCAAATTGAGAATTTGATATTATCCACTGATATTTTTAAATACGTAGATGAGCCACATTTGAAAAGTAGAGTTTTATAAACTGTTTAGAATGCCATGGTGGAAAAATCCTGAAATTTGATTAAAAAGCTAGTACCAATGAGCCTGAAATGTTTTAGTCAATTACAACTACTTTTTTTTTTTTCTATTTTGGTTTATGTGTCAAAAGTTCCATTTGAATATTTCTAGGCTATCAGGACCTATTTTCAGAATAATTTAAGTTATCTGAATAATGTTTTCAGGATAAGTAAGATGCAAAACAAGCTAAAAATGTAAAGAAATCAGGCTACTTGAATTGTAGCTAACTAATGAGTAGAAATCAATCAGAAGATGGTCTTGGGGGCATAATTAGGCAGTCATTGTAAAAAATGCTTTCCTAAATGCAAGAGTTGAGGCCTGTGGTGCTTTAAATCCAGATGAAAGATGGCTCTAAAATTTTAAGTCTTAAAATATTTTGCTTAGTTTCTAATAGAGTGTAATTTACACTGATATATGAGCTCAGAAGTCAACAAAGAATATGAGTTCAAGAACAATTATTTGGGCAATCTTGGGTCAAGCTGTATGAAATGAGACCTACCTTGGTTCGTGCAAGCTTTTCATCAACTGCCACCAAGTGCATATGGTAAAATGTGACATGCCATCTGCTAATTCTACCTCAGCCACATGATGCTTTTAGGTATCATGGTAAGTTCTTTCATTGGTGTCTGGTTTCTATCCATAAAGTACATTATAAGTTAAATTACTACTAGGGATTTGTTATAAGATCTTTCCAAATATCATCATGAGATAGTGCAAAACCTTCCCATTGTGCAGGTGTTTGTTGGGACATTAGGCTGGAAATCAGAGAAGTCTGAGCCTTCTCATTTCTAGGAAAAGCAGAAAGGAGCATCTATCCTCTTGTTTTCTGTAGATAAGTAGAATTTTAGAATTTTAGAAATTTAAGAAAATTTAGAAAACTAAGGTTACATTTATCTTTGATTCTAACACACCTCTAGTCAGTGGATTTCTAGTTCTACTCAGTTTTACAGAGTTAGACTTTTAGACTAGTTTTCCAGTTTTTAAGAGCTTCTTTATATCTTGTAATTCCTGTGGTCAAAAACTCTGATCTACACCTGGGGTAAGCTTATAACTCAGAGGAGACACAATGTAACCATTTGATAAAGAAAGATTCTCCTCCAGAATTCAAAGATGCTAAACATAATTCCAAAGTATGGAATAGTCTTCAGGAAGTTGGTAGTCCATCCATTTCAGAACCCCAAGGCCCTCTTGGTCTTTAACTTTATCTGTGGAAGGCGTAGGTGGTGGTCATGATAAAAAACTCCACTGCTCCTAATGGACATCTATCTCTACCCAAGAAAGGAAGACAGGGAATCTGAGCCTGCATCTTTCTTTTCACACTGTGTCAAAGGGAAAGAGGGGGGTCTGGTCCCCTCTAACATCCAGATAGCCACTGAGAAAGTTCTGGAGATCTCAAGGTACATTCCCAATTTTCTCCAGGTAAACTAAAAGACATCCAGAGAAGAATGGCAGAGCATCTAAAACAATAAGTGATGATTATTGATAAAGTTCCGAGAATCCTTCCTATTGGTAAATAGCTCAAAACCATAAATGATCACCCTGTAAATTGTTTCTGGCAGTTTCTGCACAACCAATGAGGTTTTGATCAGATGTGTATATTAGGTCACAGTGGCGGCTACCATGCAGGAAAGACCACTAGGCATAATGGAGCTTCACTGGAAAAAGTGTCCCAGGTCATCCATGAACAGCATAACAAACTTGCAATGTTCTGAAGGGTAGGTGGGGCCAGCACAGTATACCATTCCCCTTCACAAGGCTTGGAGCCAATGGACAGCCGCACTTGTGGCCCACAGCCCCTGCATGCTTTTATCATAGCACTCTGACAAAGTCTAGGGGCACAGTGAGACTAAGACAGAATACCTTAGCCAGCCTAACATGGAACAACCACTGGTTGCCAGTTGCCAAGCAATCCTGTTACCCTGTACCATAGTCCTTGGTTGGCCACCCTTGGCCATGTTGGCCTATATTCAGGAGACCCATGACACCAGCCTGAGCTCTCAGGCAGTTGGAAAGTGGGCAGGTCAGGCAGAATTTGCTGCAGTTTTATTCCAGATTTTTTAAATCTTTTTATTGCTGACATGAAGCAGTTCTTTATGTATTCAGGATCCGATCCTTCATCAAATATGCAATGCAAATATTTTATCTCATTCATCCGCTAGCATATTCAT
This sequence comes from Mirounga angustirostris, assembly GCF_029215605.1. Classification (NCBI taxonomy): domain Eukaryota; kingdom Metazoa; phylum Chordata; class Mammalia; order Carnivora; family Phocidae; genus Mirounga; species Mirounga angustirostris. The sequence continues at coordinate 50,835,306 of NW_026991712.1, read as the reverse complement.
TTGCCAAAGTGACATCAGCAGATATTTTAAGTTTGATGCTTTCTAGTTTTCAATTGTTCTTCTTTAATTGTTAGTGCTTTTGTGAAGCTAAGAAATTTACCTCAAGGTCACAAACATGTTTGGTTATGTTATCTTATAGAAGCTCTATAATCTTAGCTTTATTTATGTTCATGATTCACCGTGAATTGATTTTTGTCTTGGAAGTAAGTTAGAGTGTGAGATTTTTTTTTTTTTTTCTATACAGATATCCAGGTGTTCCAGACCCATTTTTTGAAAAGGTGCTCCTTTTACTGTTGAATTGCCTTAGCAACTTTTATAAAAATCATGTAAATTTGAGTCTATTTCTGTATTCCATATTTCATTTCATTGATAGATTTCTTATCCTTACCCTAATGTACAATATCTCTATAACTCTATTTCTATTGCTTGTATTGAAATCAACTTGTTGACTCTCTCAACTTTGCTTAAATTGAAGACTATTTTGGCTACTTTAGGATATTTGCATTTTCAGGTAACTTTTTAAATCAATGTCAATTTCTACAGAGAAGATTTCTGAGTTTTGAATGAGATTGTTTTGAACCATTTTGGGAGAAAACAGACAATATTGGGTTTCCCAATCCATAATCATTGTATACCTGCCCATTTACTTAAGTTCTTTCTTAATTTCTCTTAATTTTTTTCCTTAATTCATTTACTAATATTTGCAGTATTAGTAAATGTGGTAAGAGAAGACATAGTTCTCTGATTCCATATCTTACAAGAAAAATACTCAATATTGTATAATAAAATATAAAATTATATTAATAAGGGCAGAGTCCACCTTGACCCAAAAGGAGGGAGTCTAAGACTGTTCTATCATTCATAACAATCCTAGCCAGATAATGTCTCTGTCCATGCTAAAGTTTACCCAGATTTGCTTGCAGCCTACTATGGGGAAAAAAAAGAAGAAGAAGGAGGAGGAGAAGGAGAAGGAGGAGGAGGAGGAGAAGAGGAGGAGGAGAAGGAGAAGAAGAAAGAAGAAGAAGAAGAAGAAGAAGAAGAAGAAGAAGAAGAAGAAGAAGAAGAAGAAGAAGAAGAAGAAGAAGAAAAGAAGAAGAAAAGAAGAAGAAGAAGAAGAAGAAGAAGAAGAAAAGAAGAAAAGAAGAAGAAGAAGAAGAAGAAGAAGAAGAAGAAGAAGAAGAAGAAGAAGAAGAAGAAGAAAGAAGAAGAAGAAGAAGAAGAAAAGAAGAAGAAGAAGATGAAAAGAAGAAGAAGAAGCAGTAGAAGAAGAAGAAGAAGGAGACATCCTTTCTGCTAGGAGAAACTCAGAAACATTTTCTAGAGTAAGTTTGCACCATAACAATAGCAGCACCAGTAGTAGTGCCATATCTACAATGAGTCCTGGCTGGGTAGAACCCTCTGCTAGACACTGAGTATAGATTCTAGTCAAAGAGAAGACATGCTGTCTTCATTCTCAGTATTTCTAGTGTAAGTTGTACAAGTATGTAGAGGTGAGTTAGATACTGGAAATGGCTCAGCAAGGAATATTCAGAAACGGTAAGTTTATCCTTAAAACTAAATATGTCTTAATTTCTAGTAGTATATATAAAAAAAGCAAGAAGCACTAGTTCTTTGAAAGCCTCAAAGTTTTCATCTAGACCCTTGCGCATAATGAAGGTCCACTTTTCGGAAGATTACACTTGCCTATCTCTGTATTACAGTTTTCTCCCTGTTTTTTGCATGCTGATAGAGTCAGTATATGTATTATTTTCCATGGCTGCAGTGACAAAGTACCACAAATGAGCTAGCTAAAATAGCAGAAAGTTACTGTGTCTGGCTTTTTTGGAAGCTAGAAGTGCAAAATCAAGGTTTCAGTAGGACCATATTCCCTCTGAAACTTATGGGGGAAGAATCCTTCCTTCAGGATTCTGGTATTTACCAGTAATCCTCATTGTTCCTTGGCTTGTAGATGCATCATTCCAATTTCTCTGTTGTCACATGGCTGTATTCTCCCTATGTGCTTCTGTGTCTCTTTTCCTCCTCTGGTAAGACTCCAGTCATATTGGATTAGGGTTTTACTGAATATTTATCAATTATTTATGTTAATTAATCAATTACATCTGCAACAACCATACTTCCAAAAAAGATGCTATTGCAAGGTTAGGATTTCAGTTACTTTTTTGGGGAACTCAGTTCAACCCATAAAAGTATCTTTCAAAAATTACTCAGGAATAAAAGACAGCATGTCATCACAGAGAACACTAAGAATAGGTGATGTAGTCACACAGTAGGTTCTGGTACCAAGCTCAATTCACACCTTGGTATTGTGGCTTAACTGCTGTTAAGTAAGTAAGTGAGTAAGCAGGTCACTTAATGTTCTCTTTCCCTCACTTCCTCATCTATAAAAGAGAATAATAACATTACCACCTATCTCATAGGACTGTTGTGAAGAAAAAACAATTTGTTAATGTCAGTAAAATTGCATAGAACAGTGTCTGCCATATAATAAATGCTATGTTATCTATTCTTTAAGGGTTAAATTTTGGAGAAACCATCTCTTTACCTTTGATATCTGCCCTCCAACCAAAAAAGTTACCTTTGTTAATTTCAAAACAATGACAGTTAAAATCATTTACACTATTTCAAAAATTACTTATTAATATATTAACTTTTAAAAATAAAGACTTCCATGTGCTATCGTAAACTCTTTATTCAATAAATTGAGTACAATTATCACTTAGGGTTTGTATCTTAGTTAGCATAGTCCAAAGTGTTAAGTATTTAACACTAATAAAATGTAAATAGTTCTCTATAGGTGCATATGTGAAAACTATTTTCTTTTCCCATCTTTTATAGAACAAAATTCACAAGTTTAAATATATTCAACTAGATGTAGATTTGTTTCTACAGTGTCATGGAAATGACAAACTATACATGTTTTTCTAAGGTCAGAACATGAAATATCTGTGGAATTGTGGATTCAAAATAATACCTTCTATTTCTCATGAAGTGACAGTTTGTCATATGGTAACATGATTGTGACTACTTCTGATTCAAAGAGCGAGTTGCCACTGGGAATTTAGAATTTGGCAACCACAGAAAATGTTGCCTAATGTTCTTTCCCTTCCCACACTGAAATTTTATCTTTACATGACTTTAAATGGTGATAAATATTCAGTAAATATGGAACAGGGTATTGTGGAAGGAATTGGGATAATCTATTGCTCGTCATGATGCTGTATTTTATCAGTGGTAATAGATGACCCCAAACTTTGAAGGCCTGAAGAAAGTGCGGATCTGTTTCTTCTCTCAAACTCATACACTTTAAAATCTTTAGGAAGTGCTTTTATAGATAACATAAAGGCCACTCATATGTTTCTGTTTTTATCCCAAACTCAGTTCTGCATTTTATTAACACAGAAGTAAAAAGTGAACTTCCTTACTTACAAATTTTCAAGGTCACTTTCTTTCTTTTTCTTTTTTTAAGATTTTTTTTTTTTTAAATTTGAGAGAGAGAGCCAGAGAGAGAGCACAAGCAGGAGGACCAACAGAGGGAGAGGAAGAAGCAGACTGAGCAGGGAGCCTGGCATGGGGCTGAATCCCAGGACCCTGGGATCATGATCTGAGCTAAAGGCAGATGCTTAACCCTGATTGAGCCACACAGGCACCCCTCAAAGTTAACTCTAAAACCTCTGATCCATTTATCATATATATTAAAAATATATATCATATGTATTTATACATCATATATAAAAATATATATCACATATGTTTAATAAATATATATATTTAATATGTATTTTAAATGTATGTATCATATAAATACCCCCATTAAACACATATTGTTAGTGGGGATATTTATAAGTATAATCTGGTGATCTATTTAGTAGTTTTCAATGGAAAATATATTATGATTTGAATTACATAGAGAAGCAATGGCATAGTTATACAAGTTAGGTTTTGAAAATGCCAGTGAACATAACATGGGATGCCTAGCTTCCATATTATCTGTAAGTCTAAAGGAAAAATAAGCTTTGGAAATATGAAGAGTTTAAGTGTCTCATGAAAACAAAACTGTAAGTTATGAATTAGTTAATGATTACAATATAGGCAAATATTAAAGAAAACCTGAAGACAAAATATAAACCAGAAGTCAAGAAATTCTGAAAACACCTCAAAGCATTAAGACCCATTAAACTGTCCTCGGAAGCATGACAATTCTCTGAAATGCAATAAACTCCTACAAAATTTAGCAACATATTCATAGGAGGAGCATTCAACTAAATCAACCCTGAGAATTGGGGAATATCCATTCTGCTTTGCTATTACCTGTTATGTGTTACTTGGGGTAGCCCATCTGTTTGTAACAGATGCCTAATCCCATCACAGAGAATGGTATGCTCTATAGTCATCTGCGGTGGGAACAAGGGAAAGAAACAGTGAACTGGCTCTTTAGAAGTGGATTATTGTTCCCAGGAAAGCATCAGAAAAGGAAGGCAGCTTTGGTTTGTCCTCAGCATAATATTTTAGAAGATGCCTAAACCATTCTCTCATTTCCCTTGTGCTGCATGGACCCAGCTTTCAAGTAGCATCTTTTGAAGGTACCTATTAATCAATCTTATTCTGATTCACTAGGTATGAGGGATAGTGAGGCTACTCTGTATGCTAGATCTGGAATTACTGGTGAAACACTCCAGCTGTGTTTGACATGAGGAATCAATATTCCACCTAAGCTCATTCTATTCATGGCAAATATGCTTTCATGACTTTCCTGACTGTATAAGATGCTTTTATGAAAATTACTAATATTGACTCAGTAGAAAAGGATACAAAAAGCCATTTGCTTAAGTATTTTGGCAATGTGCCCATGGAACATTTTGAAGAATACTATTAAATCCTTCCATTCTACTTCTTATTGCATTACAATTCAAAAATATATACATACGCTCCCCGCTGCTTTATCAAGAAAATGTGTTTATAACCATTTTACAGATGGTTGTTTAAAAATCCGTATAGAACACCTAGGAAGGGATTACCATTCAAAATATTTTGAACTTCTCCACTAAATTGCTGTGTGCTTTAAAATTGTCCTCAAAAGAGACAGGATGAATAGACCAAAGTAAATCGTGTTTGGAAGCCTGAAGTATGGCATGTGTTTGAGTTGATGCCATAGCAGGGAGCAAGAAAAGAAACAGAACATGAAGAAATAACTGAGATCTCAAAAAGCCTCAAAAGTCTAGAGATCAACATGCCAGGCCATTTATCCAACAAAAACTTTTGTGAACTCCTACTATGTGACTATAAATAGCCTAGAAATTAAATATAAACTCAGGAAGGCATCAGTTTCTCCTGACCTCTTAAAGCTTGCAGTCTAGTTAGGAAGGTCACTGTAAACAACTAACTTTAACAGAACCATGTGTGAATGAGGCTATGAGAACATTTTATTATGCACTGTAGCTGAGGACACAAACATTACTTTTAAATTTTATATGTTTAGAAGTTTTATTAACTGTAAAGCCATTTTTGAAAAAAAGCTTTGATTTCATTTGACATATTTCCTAAATACATGGGTATAATAGAAATATATTAAGACCATATACATCCAAGACACTTAAGCCATTTACTAAGATGCATCATTTAAAAAATAGGACTATTTTTATTAACTCAACCTGACAAAACCCCAGCCTGACAACCTTTTGTGTACACTTTCTGGTCTGCAACTGTGCCTGGCTTACTGTAGATACTACATGTAATACTGGCTGAATGAATTTACAATTTGCATATGCTAGTAAATGAAAGTGGTGGCAAAAATGAAATCACAATATGAATATAATTTGGTTTCATATTTCAAAAATCCTCATTCAGGTTTCTGATAATTTCCTTTGTCTCAGATCATTTTAGCCTAAGTGTATTTGAAGACCACGTTTAAAAGATGAAAAAATACTTTTATTTAAAATTGAGGATTTTCCCCCCCTTCCTGATCAGATCTCTGTTTACGCTAATACAGCACCGATCAGGGAGGTAGAGGGCTTACACTGTAATTCTGTGCTACTACTTGGGAGATGAGCAAAATTCTCGAGGCATTTCTGTAAGTATGGTAAGAGAGCGTTCCACAAAGCTGACTTGTTTTGTGGTAACCTGCTTTTAGATTTCATGGCCTGAGATGCGTATAATGTGACAAATTAAGAGGGGAGTAGGAGCTTAAGTCAATAGTCCCAGATACTCATTTTTTTGATGCCCTTAATAATAAAATAAAATTTAGAAAGGGATGCTGGTATCCTGTATTAAAATTTTTTGAATGGGCCATTATTTCCAAATTCCCAGGATCATGGATTTATAGCTGAGAAAATCCAGAGAGGTTAAGTGAATTTTACACTTGATCTTAGCCAAAAGGCCAAGAAGCGATTGAGGTTAAGTGAATTTTATGAATTCAATAGTTAATTAGTAGAAGAAATAGTGTAAGACTCAAGTTTCCTAATTTGGCCATAGTAATCCTCGAATTACTAGATTTCAAAGCATGATCTAATGATATTAAATATGAACAAAATCCACCCTCCAAGACATGCCCTTGCCTTGAATAAGCCCAAAGGGAAAGCATTACTCATGAACACCCATTTGTACATAAGAATCCACAGGAAGGAAGAGCTGTCTTAGGCTCCCAAGGAGAACAGTAAAGGTGATATTATTGAACATTTTCTGACTCTACATGTGAATTTCTCCTTTTACTTTTTGTTCATACCTAGACTGTCATCAGTTTTGTTGGAGTATTGACACCACAACAGCTGGACTTATTTTGGAAGCACCCGAGCATTCCTGTCAGGGTTTGTCTTTGTAACTGCATCTGCTCATGCCTACGTTTTAATTTAGTGGTGAGATTCTTGAGGTTGCTTTTCTTTCAAGCTGCTATTAACATTGTCCAGAGACTGAAAAACAAGATGTTTATTCATTAGCACTAAAAAAATTTTTTTTTCAACTAAACACAGGCAAAATATTCTTTCATGTGTTAGCTTTTTAGATATAGAACAGCACAAGGTAGACTCAAAGAAAATTTAGCTTGCTTTGGATGAAACACAGTGTTTTGGAACTGACAGAGACATTTGAAAACATTTGATAGGAAGATTATCCTAAGGGAACAGTAATGCTCTAAATAAAATATCAATTGGTTAATTCATGTGGAGATGATTGCATTTTTTTAAAGATTTTATTTATTTGAGAGAGAGAGAGAGCACAAGCAGAGGGGGAAGGGTCAGAGGGAGAAGGAGAAGCAGATTCCCCGCTGAGCAGGGAACCTGATGTGGAGCTCAATCCCAGGACCCCAGGATCATAACCTGAGCCGAAGGCAGACGCTTATCCCACTGAGCCACCCAGGTGCCCCAAGATAATTGCAATTTTATCAGCAAATGCATCCTAATCGGTGTAATTCTAAAACTTTACAGAAAAAATCACGCGTGTATGCATGCACACATTCACACCCTGTAGCTTTTTCAGTCCTTGCCATCCAGGTTTGGAAGCCTCCTGCTATGGCCCCAGTCCTTCCCAAGGCCTGTAACAATCCTGTCCATTGTGCCAACTTCTCAGTGAATAGTATCTGAGGTTATTCTGCCATTTTTCTGATACCCAAAAGTGTCCCAGATTTTTCATTCAGTACACATACATGTCCCTCTCTCTTTTTCTTTTCATCAACTGCTAGGATTTGTGTAATTCCTTAGTGGTTATATCTAGCCCCCCTGTTCTCTAGAGTCCCATTGTGAATCACAGCCTCCTTGGCCTGGACCCCAAAAACTGAGTGGGCTCTTGAAAGCTTTTAACTTGAAGGAATAGATCTTTTCTTGTTATTCACAACCACTGATGAGAATCCACCTATGTATTATTTATGGTTAAATTACAATATAATGTCACAAATTTATCTGATTTTCACTAATAACCGGTGTAATCATCTGTGTTCCATCTATTGTATGGAAAATTCTGTCTTAGATTTTGATGCTGACTGCAGGGGAGAGTGCAAGAGCAAGTTTCTTCCTTTTTTTTTTTTTTTTTTTTCCTCCATGCAGGGAGGCTGCTGAAGTTACTTTATTTTATATAGTATTAGAATTAAGTGCTCCAAAAGAGATACATTTCTTAGATACATGTTTTTAGACAAAGAGTTAAATCTGTTGCCGCTCAAAACAGATAGTCCTATATGTTGCAAATACTTCTCTCCTGAAGACATTTCATATTTTAATTTTACATCTTAAGATTCATTTTATACTTTGTATCTATGTGCTCTTTCTAAGGTTCATAAATGCTATTCTATTGCAAGTATTCAAACCATCCTTGTGCAAGGTTGCAAATGTTAATGGTAAAATGACTAAATTACTCCAACAGACTTAAAGACATTGCAGCAATTGCAATCAGAGGTACATGATTCCTTGACCTTGAAGTTTTTTGCCCAGTGACAAAGGGAAACTACTGATCAGATTAAGGATTCTATCAGTTCTTTCAAGTCTTCTCCCTTTACCGTTCTTGTGGGACTTGTTCAGTATTTTTTCTGGCTGATTTCCTGCTTTCTCATCAGGGGTAAATAACCAGTAATAAACTTAGAACGTGTCTGAGTACTTACTATAAAATGGAGAAATTTACCTGCCATACTATCATCTCTGTAAGCTCAGGTTTCACGCCTTCAGAGCTATTCTTATACTTTCATAAAACATTTTTATTAACTTTTTATAGAAGTATAACATGCAGAGAATAGAAGTACACAGATCATAATAACTGTATAAATCAATTACGTACTACAAAGTGAACAAATCTCTAACAACACTTGAAGAAGTAGAGTATTACCGGAACCCCAGAGAGGGCTCTCTTACCACCTTTATTCTCTGCCCCCTAGTGTAAACTATCCTGAGATCCAGAACCTTAAATTATGTGGCTTGTTTTTGAATTTTATATGACCAGGGTTATATAAAATGTGCTTTTATATGTCTCCCCCACCTTTTTAAAAGAACTTGTCTGTGAGATTTATCCATGTATCCTTGTACAGTAGAAGTTTGTTAATTCTCAATACCCTAGCGTTACATCGTAGAAAGAAACCGCGTGTCATTCAGCCATTCTAAAGCTGATAGACTGTTTTATTTCTAGTTTTTGGCTATCATGAAATGTTCTGAAATGAACATCACTATACATGTCTTATAGGGAACATGCATAGCTATCTCTGTTGGGATACTCTTGAGTGAAAGTCTCAGATCCTGGAGTTATGTTCAACTTCAAAAGGCTAAGCCTTTGCACCAATTTGCACTCCCGGTCTCAGTGCTTAAGAGCTCCAGGTTCTTGGGCGCCTGGGTGGCTCAGTTGGTTAAGCGACTGCCTTCGGCTCAGATCATGATCCTGGAGTCCCGGGATCGAGTCTCACGTCGGGCTCCCCGCTCAGCAGGGAGTCTGCCTCTCTCTCTGACCCTCCCCCCTCTCATGCTCTCTATGTCATTCTCTCTCTCATATAAATAAATAAAATCTTAAAAAAAAAAAAAAAAGAGCTCCAGGTTCTTCATATCTGTTCTAAATCTTGGTATTATCTGACCTTTTTCTATTCCTGGAATAATATCTTATGGGATTAACTGACATTTCCCTAAATGAGTAATCACTTTAAGTACTTTTTCATGGGGCACCTGGGTGGCTCAGTTGGTTAAGCGTCTGCCTTCGGCTGAGGTCATGATCTCAGAATCCTAGGATCAAGCCCTGCATAGGGCTCTCTGTTCATCGGTGAGTCTGCTTCTCCCACTCCTTCTGTGATCAATCTTGCTTTTGCTCTCTCCCAAATAAATAAATAAGGCTTAAAAAAATAAAAATAAATAATAAAATAAACACCTTTTCATGATTTTAGTCAATTCAGAACATCTTCTATGAAGTGCCTATTACAATTTTTATTCATTGTATAATGCTTTGATTTTCATCTTATTAATTTGTGAATTTTATGCAAACACACACCCTGGAAACATTTATTTTTTGGTCAGGTACATATTTTATGAATATTTCTTTCCATTCTATGCTTGTTTTTCACTCTGTCACTGTATTTTGTTGAGCAAAAACCCTTAATATTAATGTCCAATTTATTTTTTATTTATGATCAGTGCTTTTTGTTTAAAATTTCTTTGCCTACCCTGGAAAATAATGATAGTGTCTAATGTTTTAAAATTCTTATTATTTGCTGTTCACATTTAGATGTGCAATATACCAAGAATCTTTTTTTGTTTATGATATAAGATAAAGAAAAACTTTTTCTCATAAAAATATCAAATATGGGGCGCCTGGGTGGCTCAGTCGTTAAGCGTCTGCCTTCGGCTCGGGTCATGATCCCAGGGTCCTGGGATCGAGCCCCGCATCAGGCTCCCTTCTCTGCGGGGAGCCTGCTTCTCTCTCTCCCACTCCCCCTGCTTGTGTTCCCTCTCTCACTGTGTCTCTCTTTGTCAAATAAATAAATAAAAATCTTAAAAAAAAATATCAAATAGACCCAGCATATTGTATTCAGTATACCATTATTTCTCTATTGCATCACAGTGTCACTTTATTATATGCCAGGTGACCATCTACATATGACCATTCTGAACTCTCTGTTTTGTTTCAATGATCCATTTTCCATCTTTGTAACAATACCATACTGTTTTAATTGTTTTATCTCCATATAGATTTTGCTAACTCCATCTCTGACATTCTGTAGAGTTCTTAGCTTTCATTCTTAGCTTTCATTCTTCTTCAGGATATATTTGGCCATTCTTTTCCCTTTCCTATTCCCTTTTTCTAGTCTATAAATTTCTTCTAAAAATTATATATGTTTTAATATTAGAATTAAATTTATTAAGCCAATAATTACAGTTCTTGCTGCTCTTATATCTTGATAAATTATATCAGTTAATTTTTTTAAAAGGCTTTAAATATACATCGTTTTGCCTAGGTGGTGAAAAGTATGTTTTCCTGGTGTATGTATTCCATTAGAATATAGTTGGTCTCCTATATAAAATTTAGACCACTGGTAGTAGTTGAATGTAAGAGAGAACAAGTCCTGTGTGTGTGTGTGTGTCCACGTGCGTGTGCGTGTGTGAGAGATATAGAAAGTATAAATTCTTGAATAAATTGAAAACTAGACTATAGGCCTACCATATTCCAAAAATCAGTACATTAGGATTTTATTATCAATTAATGTCATAGTCCACTAATTTGGTTTATTAATAGTGGTCTTCTTTCACCTTACTTGATGGACTGATGAAATTACCAATTCTATGAAACAAAGAATAAATAAGTCCAAATTTTCCATTTTTAAAAGTGTTTTGATTTATCATTTTCTATTTATATAATTAAGGCAGTAACTATTAATTGAATAAATGGCTACAAACAACAGTAATAAAAAATTTATGTCTTATAGGGCTTTCAAACTATCAGATAAAATGAAGTAGCTAGGGTACCTGGGTGGCTCAGTCAGTTAAGTGTCTGCCTTCAGCTCAGGTCATGATCCTGGGGTCCTGGGATTGAGCCCCACATCAAGTTCCTTGCTTAGTGGGGAATATACTTCTCCCTTTCCTTTTGGTCTTCCCCCTGCTTGTGCTCTCGCTCTCTCTCTCAAATGAATAAATAAAAAATCTTTTAAAAAATTGAAGTAGATAAAGCTCAGTACCTAATAAAACATTCCTACTAAATATAAATTCATATCCCTTTGCAAATCAGTCAACCATTTGGTAGATCATGGCAGACTACATTAGTTCACATGTCATTATTAGAGTAAAAGCATGTATACATTTTTAGATTCTAGAGATTTTTTAAAAAAATGAAATGTTATGGCTAAAACTACTAATCCTCACAGAATAAAATAGTCTTGGGCGCCTGGGTGGCTCAGTCGTTAAGCTTCTGCCTTCGGCTCAGGTCATGATCCCAGGGTCCTGGGATCAAGTCCCACATCGGGCTCCCTCCTCGGCAGGAAGCCTGCTTCTCCCTCTCCCACTCCCCCTGCTTGTGTTCCTGCTCTCGCTATCTCTCTCTCTGTCAAAGAAATAAATAAAATCTTTTAAAAAAATAGTCTTTAATTATTTGGTTAATTAAGCTAAACTTTTGACTTTGGTTTTGATCAGAAATAGATTTATTTTGTTATTTTGGGAAAGAGCAATATTAGAAACAGTCAGATGAAATATACAAAATTAAAAAGCTTTCCACAAAAGACATGAATATTGCACATTATTTTTTAAAGTTCAGTCTAATGATCCATATGCCTAGCCACATGAGCATACAAATCAGAGTTTTAAATATAGAACGATTGTTAATATATATGGATTTTTACATTAATGATCCTTGGCAAGCAGTGCATTGTCAAGGAGCCCATATATATGAGCAAAGAACCTAAAGGTTTGCTTTATACTCATGTGTTAGTCAGAGCCTGAAGTTCTGTTAAACTTTTACAGGTTTATGCACTCATAATTTTTCATAATGATTTTACTTAAAGAATATAATAACTTAGAGAAAGGATTTTTTCCTTTTTCCTAGTTACTAGCAAATATGTCAAACTTTCTATTTTTTTTTTTTATTCCTATAAGTCAAGTCAAACACAATGGACAAAGGACAGTAATGTGTTAATTCAAATATCTATGTCAACTACAAAAAAACCCTGCTTGTAACAGTTTATAATACACTTAAGTGCTTTTATATTATTTGTTATCATGGCCTCGAATCACTCCTTGAAAACAGCCAAATGATCATCTTTATATAACTTGACAGTATTGTATTTGATAGAGGAAGCACCAGAGGTTTTGGACTTTATCTTAGTTGAGTGTAAATATCAACCTTGTTACTTACTAACTGCATAATATAGGGTTTCTTCACCTCTCTGTCTCTTACTTTCTCTATGAAATAGGAATAGTGATCCTAATGATCTAGTTTAGAATGAAAGAAAATAATTAGTGCACAGCATTTAGCACAGTCTTTTGGCAAAGTAGGAAGTCAACAAACATTAGATCCATTACTCTTAATCATCCATTTATAGTTCAATCAAAAATTATATTCCAAACCTGAAGCTCACTAACATAGATGATAAACTTTAAACTTGACTTTAAATGGCTATAGAAAATATCACTAATGAAATATTGTTACTGATCATATTAGAAAAATTTTATGTGCTTACACTTTGTACAAACTAGGTTTTAGTTTGTTTTAACACTTTGTTATTTAGTAGGAAAATCCATTTTTTGGACAATATATCAAGACTTTATACTCATTTTATTTATTTATTTTTTAAGATTTTATTTATTTATTCATGAGAGACAGAGAGAGAGAGAGAGGCAGAGGGAGAAGCAGGCTCCCAAGGAGCAGGGAGCCCGATGTGGGACTCGATCCCAGGACCCTGGAATCATGACCTGAGCCGAAGGCAGACGCTTAACCATCTGAGCCACCCAGGCGCCCTTTATACTCATTTTAATCTACCTAACTCTTTCCCCAAGATTTGTTATTATCCCCTAAATTGTTACAAAACTAGAAATTATCATTCCAATAGCACATGGGTATACTATGAAGATTTAATAAATTTATTAATCAATTCTATTTGTTCAACTAATTTTTTTAAAGATTTTATTTATTTATTTGACAGAGAGAGACCCAGTGAGAGAGGGAACACAAACAGCGGGGAGTGGGAGAGGGGGAAGCAGGCTCCTCGCCGAGCAGGGAGCCTGATGCGGGACTCAATCCCAGGACCCTGGGACCATGACCTGAGCCGAAGGCAGTTGCTTAACGACTGAGCCACCCAGGCGCCCCTATTTTTTCAACTAATTTTAAGAATTGTTTGGAAAAAAGGAGTCCTGAACAATTATAAAGTCTATCTCAGAAAAATATGTGTAAAGTAAAATATTTATATGTGAAAGAATATTCTGTATGATACCATTATGTACTACTTATTGAAATGCTGAAATACATAATACTAACAATATGATGGGAATAATATTGGTTTTGTTCAGAATTTTAGTAAGTAGCTTAAATATTTTAATAATTATGTGTATACTGATAATCAACCTGATATAAAATGAAAGGTTTTATTAAGAATAAATATTACAGGTTTGGAACATATTAAAAGAAAAACTGGGGTTTAGAAAAATCATAAGTATATATATATCAATGCACATATATGAATATATATGTAAATAGTATATATATGTAGATGGATATATATGTAGGTAGATGTATGTAGATAGATAAGTCTAGTGTATATATGTAGATAGTGTGTATATATATATATATATAGACGTATATACATGTAGATAGATGTAGATAGATATAATTTAATACAGCATGCATTATACATACTTACATGCATACTTTTTTTTTTAGTAGTCAGTGTGCTTTGTAATAAAACATTAGTTGACTGAAGGAGGTTGGGTTATATCCAGATGCAGGCCCTGAGTAAGAATTTGAGTGTAAGTGATTTGTTTGGGAGGTGATCCCAAGAAACCCTTAAGAGGAGTGAGAAAATGAGACAAGCAAAAGAAGAAAACTTACACAAGGTGTATTGTTAATAATGAAGTTATCTCTGTAGACAACTAGAGTTCAACACATCTAGGAATCTCTGGAAGACAGTACTGAACAATGATTAGTTATATCTGAGGGCCACAAAAATGAGTGTTTTTGTACTTTAACTCCCTTTCATTATTCATTGAAAGCAGCAATGAAGGGTGCTAACTCCTAGGACTTCTGATCTACCCAATAAATGAACCTAAAGGTAGTGAGCCCTGGAAGAGAAGGTGTTTGCTGTAAGACACTATCTGCAGGTACTAGAAAAATGGTGAATACTGAGGGATATGGGAGGGACATTGAAAGTGTCCATAACAAGAAGCAGTCAGTATGGTTGGCAGAATTCTAAAATGACCATCAAGAATTCCATCCCTTGTGGTGGATGCTTTGTATAATTCCCTCGTTTGAATGCACTCAGAATCTGTAAATATGACAGGTCTCACTTTATAGTTATGCTGTGTTACATGGCAAAAGGATTTCATGTAGGTAATTAAGATGACAAATCAGTTGAGTTGGAGTTAATCAAAAAGGACATAATCTGACTTAATCAGGTGGGATCCATTAAAAAGGAAAATATTCAAAGAATGAAATTTCCTCCTGCTTATTTTGAAGAAGATGGATGCTGCCAAAGGTTTTATAGCTGTAAAGGACTGAATTTTGCTAACTAATAGAATGAGCTCATATGCGACTGCAGCCCTGGTCAATACCTTAACTTAAACCTGCAAGACCCTAAGCAGAGAACACAGTCACGTTGTACCTGGACTTCTGAACTACAGGTATTGTGAGATAATAAATTTGTGTTGTTGTAAGCTACTAAATTTGTGGTAGTTTATGCAGCAATAGAATCTAAAATACCCATAGCCATATAACACATACACACATGTAAATCCTACATATTTGGTTTAAAAATTGCAGGTCTTACAGTTTTGTTTTTTTTTTTTTCCAGCTCAGACTGATTTAAATGCCCCACTCACCAATTCTTAAAGTCTATTTCACTTGTAATGTTTCTTTTATTGAACACATGCCCGTACCCTTGTCCAACTGTGGTAGTTTCCCAAACTCAACTTCTAAGTACTTAATCATTTCTCCAAGGTGAGAACCACTGTCTCTTTGCTGTAATATAAGTGTAGTTGTTTTGCCTTGATTGCCACTGTTTTATAAACTGCTGTCTACATCACCAAAATTCTAGCCACCATCCTCTCCACTGTAACATTTACCATCCTCCTCCTCTTCTTCTTAGTAAACACTTTCACTACTTCATTCTTTGTCCACATTGACCCAATAATCTATATGTACATTTACTCTCTTTACTTCAATGGCTAAACGTGTTAGTCCCTTCTCTGTCTAGCCCATCTAAATCTCCACAAAATGCTGCATGTAACACACATACCTACTCATATATCCATACTACACAGAAGAGATTATTGATGAATTATATAAATTAATCCAAAATAGGGGCACCTGGGTGGCTCAGTTGGTTAAGCGACTGCCTTTGGCTCAGGTCATGATCCTGGAGTCCCTGGATAGAGTCCCGCATTGGGCTCCCTGCTCGGCAGGGAGCCTGCTTCTGCCTCTGACCCTCCTGCCTCTCATGTGCTCTCTCTCTCATTCTCTCTGTCTCAAATAAATAAATAAAATCTTAAAAAAATTAATCCAAAATATATTAATTAATATATCAATGTGTAGACATAAGAGGGGTGATTATATAAGAAAAAAAAAAAAACTAATTCATTTGAGCATCCAATTCACTTACTCTAACCTTCGCTCAGGAAAGAGGAAAGATGTATCAACATTGTTTCTAAAACCTTTGCAGAAAAACTAGATAGAATTTCCCAGATTGGGAAATGACAGAAGGCAGTAATTGGAAGACTAAATGCAGAAACTTCCTTGAAAAATGGTTGGTTTTTGAACATGCAATAAGAATTTGGAGTTATTCACAAATTTTGTGGATATTCTGAGGAATGGATGACATAAACCCTTCTCTCATACAGAACCTCATAGAGAAAAACCACCTTAGAGGAGGATTTCACCTGGGGAAATTGGAACCTAGTCCGCAGGGCTCCAGGTCTCAGTAAAAATTCCCACTCCCTATGAACACTAGCTATAAGGCTTACCTTTTAAGATCATGTATGTAGTTAGCATATCAGCAGTGACCTTTGAAACAAGATAAAGGGAGCCCTAACCAGACTGGGATATACCTCATGGAAACTTAATTATCTTTGGGGCTGGCTTCATAATGAATGGAAGGAGGAATCCCCACTATTTTAAGCGAGAAAAAAATTAGAACTATATTTGTTTATTTTTCATAGTTGAATAAAATTCATGTGCTTTTACAGCCATTCCTAGAAAGATAGATGATTGATAAGTCAATCACTTAGCAGATACATGGATAATTGATAGATGAGAGGTTAGGTGGTCAGGGAAGTTAAATAGGTAGATAGATTGAGAATTGATAAGTAGGTAGATGGATAGAGAAATCGATGGATGATAATTGATAGAATATGCAGTTAGATAATTTTCCTAATCATAAATGTTTTAAAAATCCATGTAATGATTACAAGAATAAGGACATAAGCCCTTGGGCATCACTTTACCCATCACTGAATAGTGGTTACTTCACAGATGACTCTTTAAAATTCTTAAACATATTTAACCACCCAAAGCTTCAGGCTAGATTGGGTAGGGAGTTCATAATTATACAAATTAGAAAGAGGCCAAAATGATGAAGTTAATGTCTTTCCCAAATGAAGAAAAAAGTTAGTCAACTACCACAAGGCTAGAAAGTAGTTAAGCTGCTAATTAACAATAGTCTTAAAATGTCTTTAATGCTGAAGACTCATTTAACTCTTACTGAGTGATTCTAGTTACATCAAGTCAGTTTTGCAGACACTGTGGGCAAAATAAAACATGATTTCAGCTCTTAACAACTGCACAGTCTAAAAGAATAATGAATACATGTGAACATATAGTTTCACCATAAGGCAGAATATAATCAAGGATTAAAATAAATGCAAATTAAATTATACAAAGTATACCAGTGTAAATATTTAATTGTGGCTGAAAAACTTCATAGTTGATTTGGCATAATAATGCTCAAAGAGCTCAACAATGAATTTAACCTCTATGATTTTAGGCAAATTACTTATCCTTCGTAAGCCTTAACTTCCTCATCTTGAACATGGTTTTACGAATACCATCTATTGCGTGAGGTTTCAGGGAGGATTTAAAAAATAACCCGTGTAAAGCATTGAAATTTTAAGCTTAGTTAGTATTGTTAGGATTTGTATGACTGTATCTTAAACCATTTTATCAAAACCATGCAAGATATTTTGACAGAAGAAATATTTTTAGCAAGCAGTCTTGATTGTTCAATAGGAAAAGTTAAGAGGGCATAAGTTTCTATTTTAATAAAGTGTCAGTGGAAATAAAATAGATACAGTAAATATAACAGGTATTTCAGATTTTGAATAAAATTTTTAATTATTTTATTAATTACGCTTCATTTGTAAAAAGTAGAACTGTAAAAGTTATTGAGTACAACAACCCCAGGAAAAGCTGATGAACAGATGAAAGAAGTAGAGAAAAAGTTTAATGTGTGAAAGAAGAGGACAGTTTGACTTAGGTCAATAAAAGGGTTTTGATGACAAAAATGAATGGCCATTTTAATGATACTGGTGGAGGAATAAGGTGGGGAGGGTAGGTACACAGAAATGAAGATATGCAAATCATTGGATTAAAGAAAAAGCTGCGAGTAATATGCTAAAAAATGTTGTCAGTGAATTTTTTCTATTTCAGGCAATTTATGGAGAAGAAAAAAAAATTGAAAAAAATTAAAAAAAAAATCCCTCAAAGAGACAAAAAAAGAAAAAAGTGGTATAAAACACCACTGAAGAGAAGGGTATGTAGGCACACCACATTCTTCTATCCACAAAATGCACCAAAATTCCTACAAGTTTTTTTTTTTTAAACTACATCACATATAGTAAGACTGAGGAAAGCCTACTTAAAAAAAAAAATTAGATTGCATATAAGATTGAAGGAAGAAGAAATCATAACTTCATGCCAAAAAAAGTATAGTAAGTTTATTTGTGAGATTTTTCTACTCTCTCCACGCATAGCATTTAAAAAAAAAAAATATAAGAATAAGCAAATTCAAAGACATGTACTCTGCTGAAAGCTAGATAAATAACTCTAATGGAACAGAAGTAGAATATTATTTGAGTTTGAAGTTACATGATTGCTGGGCGCTGGGCCTAGAATCTAGCAGAGATACTTAAGCTATTTCATTCTGTTGGATAACAGGAATTGAATGTTCTGCATGAAGTATGCAAATAGAACCAGAAAAGCTTTGTGAAACGTGGGGCATAGAATGAGTCTCCCACATCCATAGAATTGAGAATGAGTAAAACACTGGCATTGACCTGTGTCTGGATGCTCTGATGTGAGAGGACAAGGGAAAGTGGACACATTCTTCTAATGGAAACATGAGTCAAATTTCCCACTGACATTTGGTCTGCCTCCCTCCATTCTTCCTTCCTTCTGACCTTCCTTTCTTCCTTTTTCTTTCTTTTCCTAAATCAGATATATTAACAAGGTACACACACATACTTTACCCATATAATACCTTCTTTGGGACTATTTCTTATGGAAGAATAGAAGATAAGTCAACAATTTCCTCTCTGTGTAAGTTTAAAAGAAGTAGAAAAAGAGAGAGGAAAGGGTATGGGGAGACAGAGAATCCACTCCAGACTGCTACAGCCAAGAACACAGGGTTCCCTTTCCCCCCAGTTCTCAATTATCCTGCCTGTACCTGAAGCTAAATCCCAGAGAGTACAACTGAGAAGTGGAGCTCAATTCTTCTGTCCAGTCCCCACTCAGGGAATTAAGATCCTATCTTTCACCACTAGGTATTTCCCTATTATGAATACTGGGGCCCTAATTGCCTTTGGCCTACCTCTTGAGACAGTCATTCTATACCAAGAGAGGCAAGACCAGAGGCTTCCCATAGCCCATCAAGTGCTTAGCTCCTAGAATGTGGGTGTCACTCACTGAGAAGTTTGTCATTGTACCCATCCCAAGCTTCAGAGACTTGGTGAGGGCAGGGGTAGGGGAAAAGAAGCAGGCCATGAAATACATAGTTGGAAATCCCTTTCAAAGGCACTGTCTTCCAGCTTTGCACAGTGGCAGTATCGTAGCCAATGAGGTTTATCCGAGGAGCGATTATTGCTAATTCAAAGGCACTGTCTTTTTCTGCAATAGAGTTTGGGGAATTTGAAGCCTACGTAGAAGTTGTGGTGGTGAAATGCAATTGGGAGGACATTTTAAGATGTAGGCTAAAGTATCAACTTACTACTATACAGGAAAGTGACTGACTGGGAGTGGGACACTGGGGAAGAACCCTACTGGGGTCAGAACAAATATCAAACACTGACCATAGAAACCATTCCATCAAAAGAACCACAGTTTGATTGGGTTAGTTGGCAGAAAATCGATGCCCCAGGGCATTATTGAAACAATTGCACAATAACCTGGAAATTAGTGGAGTTTAACAGATGGGTGTGGTCAGGGAAAGAGAGGAAGGGAGCCCCACCTAACCACTGTTATCTCAAGGTGATTGTGGGTATGCCCAAAACGGTGCACCCCTGAGGACCATATTTAGATTACCTCTGTGTGAAGGGAAACAGATGTTGTTAAAATAATTCAGTGAGTCACTAAAATAATAAACAAGAAAATATCAATAACAAGACTCAGAGGAATAGGGTACGAGTACCCAGAGTTGCTAAAATATATTATCTAAAATGTCTAGTTTCTAACAAAAAATTATGAGGCATGCTGGGAAAAAAGCAGGCAACAGAAACTTCTTACAAGAGTGACTAGATTTACCACAAAACAAAACAAAACAACAACAAAAAACCCAACACTTCAAAATGGCCATTCTAAACAGTTTACGGAATTAAAGGAAACCGTGAATTAATAAATAAATGAAAGTATGATGATAATGTCACATCAAATAGAGAATATCAATAAATAGAAGTCATAAAATAGAACGCGGGAGGGCGCCTGCTGGCTCAATCAGTTAAGCGTCTGACTCCTGATTTCTGCTCAGGTCGTGATATCAAGGTCCTGAGATGGAGCCCCACGCTGGTGGACTCTGCTTGAGATTCTCTCTCTCCCATTCCCTTTGCCCTCCCCTCCTCCCCGCCCCACACAAAAAAAGAACACAGGAAATTCTGGAGTTGAAAAGGAAAAAAGTGAAAAAGTATTTCACTAGGAGGGTTCATAAGTAGATACAAACTGACAGAAAAATAAAATAAGTGAAGTGGGAATAGATGGCTAGAGAGCATGCAAGCCAAAAAAGAGGGAAATAAGAATGAAAATAATTGAGAAGAGCCTCAGGAAAATTTGGGATACTGATTATCATATCGAAATACATGTAATGGTAGTATCAGAAAGAGAGGAGAGAAGGGAGAAGAAAAAAATATCGGAAAAATTACTGCTGAAAATCACCCAAATGTATTGAAAAATAATTTATATATCCGGGAAGCTCAACACATTCAAAGGAGGATAAGCTCAAAGAGATCTGCCTAAATGAAGACAAAATAGAAACTTTCTCAGATAAACAAAAGCTGAGAGAGTCTGTTACTAGCAGACTTGTCTTATGAGAAATATGAAAGGAAGTTCATCAGGCTGAAAACAATTGGCACCAGACAGTAATTCAAGTACACACACTCACAGAACGAGTGCCAATAAACATAATTATGTAGATAATTGCAAAAGACAGCACGATTCCGTGTTTCTTCACCTTTGTTCACTTGATTAATTTTAAAAAAAACAATTGCATAAAGCAATCTGAATAAAATTGAATAGGCTTATAAAAGTGTGGTTGACTAAGTAATGGCCCCTTGCCCAAGATGTCCACAACTTGATCCCTGGAACCTATGAATATGTGCTTTCTTCTACCTGAACAGTATGACAAAGATGGCATAAAGATAACACAAATCAGTGGAAAATCATGGATTATTCTGTGGGTGACACTCGGATAATAGACTATGCAAGCGCAAAATTAGATCAGATTATGACCTCATTCCATAACCAAAAATACACAGAAGTGATCATTAGAACATCTTGTGTATCTCTAACCCGTAACTCCTTTCTCTACACTTCTCTCTTTTCCAGCAGGTTTCTAGAAGAGACATATCCAAAGTCCTTCACAAAGACAACAAAATCTGTTACGTCTAGGGCATCTGGTGCTAACAGTAAACCAAATTTCTGAGGTTCTTGTTACTTTCTCACTATTCCAGATATAGAAAAGCAGCTGTATTGGGGGAAGCATGTCTAAAAGATTCTGAGACAACATTTGACCGAAGCCATCTTTTGGAGAATTTTCAACTTGTACAAGTATGACAATTTTCTATTTGTACAACATTTGCAGAAGTCTTCAATTTTGTATTCCTACCAAACTTGGGGTTCATGGAAATGGATAGAAAGGCTGTGATTCATAATTAAAGGGGATACGTTGGATGACAGAAGCATAACGCCAAAAAATCTGAACCTTCTGGGTAAATGCGTTTCATCTAACTAGATGTAATTTAACAGGGACAAATGTTACATTCTGTTCTTAAGGCTTAATGATTTAAAAGCAGAAAAGCAGTCCGAGGAGAGTACAAAATATTAAGCTTTTATGTTGAACTTAGAAATATATGAGTCAGTAATATAATATGATCTTAGGTGATTCAAAAGTTAATATGATCTTGTTTCATTAAAAGACAATGTATAGTCCAGAAGGAGTGAACTTTAAAGCTTATTCTACTCTTCTCTGGCAAGGGGATTTCTGAATACAATGGCTGCAGAAATACATTTGTTTTTAAGAGGCAAATTTTTAAAGAACAATAACATTTGAGTTAGCAGAATGCTGAGAGATAAAAAGCCATTGACTCAAAATATTTACCACCGTGTTCCAAGTACAACACTAGGCAATGTGCCAAGGAGGGAAACTATGAAAGGAATTGAGTGTGATATATCTTGTTATTGATCCCAATTATTTTTTTGCCTCTCCCTGTGAAATGATTATATTTCCTATTCCCTTTACTCCAGGATTGGCCATTTGGCTCTGAAAGTGACTTGTGCCAAGGACAAGTGCTACCCCTGAGCAGAAAATCCATGTGTGGTTCCTCCAATGTCTGTCTTTTTTTTTTTTTTCCTTTCAGCCATACTGTCCCTGAAGAGTCTGCTCTTTTTTTTTTTTTTTAAAGATTTTATTTATTTAATTGACAGAGACAGAGACAGCGAGAGAGGGAACACAAGCAGGGGGAGTGGGAGAGGGAGAAGCAGGCTTCCCGGAGAGCAGGGAGCCCGATGTGGGACTCGATCCCAGGACTCTGGGATCATGACCTGAGCCGAAGGCAGACGCTTAACGACTGAGCCACCCAGGTGCCCCAAGAGTCTGCTCTTTTAATGAAGAGCCTGTGTATCAGAGCTTCTGCTACCCTGCAGCCACACTAACAGGTATTGTGTGAGAGAAATCAATCGTTGTAGCTGCAGACACGAAGATTTGGGAGTTGTTTGTTATGACAACATAACTGAGCGAAATTTGACAATTGTTTTAAGTATGCTTAACTAGAACAAGACATTTAGGGAGATCACTGTTCCCAATTATCTGAATGGGTGTCACATGGAAAAATTATTAGACTTTATTTCTGAGGTCCCAGCAAATGCCCTGGGCAAGGATTTGTAAGACAGGCGAGGATGTGCTACAGGAGCGAAAAGCCTGAAAGTGTCAGTAGTTGAACCCAACCCCAAATTATTTATTGCTCATAATACTTGTCAGTGCATGTCTTTGAGGGCCTTGCTCCCTGTGGCCATTCAGATACTCCTGCTGATAGAAATTCCTCCTATTTTGTAGATGCACCGTCTAAAACATGATCTTTTGGTCACCAGAACAGAAGAAGAGACAGTTGGGAAGTCATGCACTGACTCTTCTATGCATTGGCTCAGATGTGACACACGTCATTCCTGCCCACAGCTCATTAGCTGGGGTAGTCACATGGCCACATCCAGCTGTAGGGAGCTGAGGAATGGTGACCAGAGCATGCCATATTTGGTGAGCACTATGTCTCTGTCGTAGGAGTGGGTGGTATTGAAAGACATAGTTGAGCTATGTATATTAATGAACTTTATCATGATTATGGAAGACACTGATGTAGAACAGATTGTTGACATAAATTACCTGAGGGAATGATCAAGAGGGTTTATGGCCATTAATAGGATATGTGACAGAAGGCACTTATGGGTCCAAATCTCTTCTAGTGTTTAAGCTATATAATCCTAAATTAGAAGATTTCATAAGTTTAAGTGAGTTTATCACAATATAAGCATCCTAAATTAATTTTAAGTGAATATTATAATAGGTAACAACAAAGTTTCACAGTGTACTTTATGATTACAATTACACTTTATCTAATTTTGTATGATTTTGGGGAAGACTTCTCATACTCTAAATTTTTCCTTTATTTGTAAACAATTCTAGTCTCATATTGACATGTACGGTCCAGATTATAAACAAAAGCTTCCTTTTCCTATCTTTGGAGACGATTTTAGAGCCAAAAATCTTTAAGATATTTTTGTGAGGTGAATCCTGGTTTTCTCTTTGGGTTTCAAATGCTGTTTATGGAGGAATTGACTGTATTGTATTCAATGGTTAAGATTTGCTGTCTAATTAGAAACACTGAAAGAATTCATCGATCTTAACCCAGGCCTATATAGAGTTAGAAGAAGTCCTTCATTTAATCATTTCCTCTTGTCTCAGTTAAAGACCAAATATGTTGATATTTCTTTTTTTTTTTAAAGATTTATCCATTCATTTTAGAGAGAGAGAATGAGCGTGCAAGCAGGGGAGGAAGGAGGATGAGGGAGAAGAAGAGAGAAGGAATCTCAAACAGACTCCCCGTTGAGTGTGGAGCCCACCTGGGGCCCAGTCCCAGGACCCTGAGCTTGTGACCTGAGCTGAAGCCAAGAGTCAGATGCCCAACTGGTTGACTGAGCCACCCAGGCACCCCAATAGATTAAATATTCTGAAGCAGAACATCTCTTCTTTATAGAGGCTAAAAAATTTGAATTAAGCAAATATGTCCAAGAAAAAATAGTGAAACTGATACACTTCTGTTATTAAAGGAAAGGATCATTCTGGAATTTATTGGACACCACAATATATCATTATACTTGGTCAGAGTAAGATACTATTTATCTACAAGATCAAGAGAATTTGTTTTAAAATATTTATTCTATCATCTTCTTAGGGAACATGAATATCAGTGCAATAAAAAAGAAACATTTTTTAATTTTAAATCAAATGCTTTACTTATCAAATTTAATTAATCTAAAATGTTCAAATAGAAAGGATTATATTAAAGGTATAATAAAATTAATATGATAATGTTAATTATAAAAATACTTTTTGGTAATTTATTCTTACTTATACTGTTATCCATAAGATTCAATATGCCATGCCTTCTAAAAATTAAAGTCATTATAAAATATGATAAAATTTCTTACTTTAATATTGAGTGAGGGCTAATTTTGTGAAGCCCTGAATAATAGTAAAGCAGAATTTACTGAGCCAAAGTGAATTGGAAGGTAAGGTCATTAAATGCTAAAATTTGAATTATCTGCAATCAATTTTGCTAAAATTCTATTTTAGTTAGTGGTCCACTTAGTACCCTTATTAGAGAAGATTTTAATCTCTACAATTTTAGCCATTGTAATGTGAGGAAACACCTATAAAATTAAGGTACCTCTTCACTTCCCAAAGCTGACATATTTGTAATAATGACATCATTAAGAATATTTTTCCCATTATGAATCACATGGTTTATTAACAAAGATATAGACTGATCAGTATTAAAAAATAGAATGATATTTTATAAAGGCATAGTCATATTGTCTGTATCATATTATGTGTAACATAAATCATTGCACAGTTGAGTAGTATTCTGAGAATCAGGATGTAACAGTAATTTATGAGCTTTCAGTGGACTTTCTGTGGTCAATAGCAAAAAAATAAAAATGAAGAGTCTAACTTTGGCTAATAGTTAACATTCATTCTTCAGAGGTGACAGAAGAGCTTTGTTTTTTAATGGTCCTTATTTCAGACATTATAACTGAAAAAACCTCTACAACCATATGGTTATAGCACACTATATAAATGATGGCTGATTTATTTATTCCTTCATTTATTTACCTATTAAGCATCCAAACTGGTCTGGTCACTGTGCTAAATCTGAGAGATATAAAGGTACACAGAATGTCTAGCAAAACCAGGCTTTAAACAAAGGAAATGAATCAATTATGCTAAGTCTATGACAATTAATTTTGAAGAATTAACTGTTTTTGAGCAAACTAAAAACACAAACATCTAAACTATTTATGCTCTTTAAGCTTTTAAACAATGAGAGATGGTGAAAATCTTACTGACTGCAGCAATTGTGAGAAAGATACTTAAAAGACTTTATTTATTTGACAGAGAGATACACAGCGAGAGAGGGAACACAAGCAGGGGGAGTGGGAGAGGGAGAAGCAGGCTTCCTGCAGAGCAGGGAGCCTGATGCGGGGCTTGATCCCAGGACCCTGGGATCATGACCTGAGCCGAAGGCAGACGCTTAACGACTGAGCCACCCAGGCGCCCCTCTATCCAGTCTTGAAAGTGGACAAGGTTCACAATGGAAGGCAAAGAAAGGAGCTGGAGAGTTAGATCATAGGTGTCAAAGCAAAAATTGCACCGGATAAAGTTTAACAAGCAAGGAAGAATTTATTCAAGGTTATTGCAGTAAGGGAGAGGGACTAGAATGAAGTCTGAATTCAACTCTGTTGAAAGGAGGTTTTTAAACTCTGGGTTGAGAGGGAGACTACTAGCCCCTCATTTCCATTAATTTGTACTACCCAATGGAAAAGTAAGCTTTCTCCTATTGTTATGACAGAAGGTAATTTTACCAATCGGAGCAAGCTGTAAATGAAATTAGGCTCCTAGCCTCCCAAAGAGAAAAGAGTTGGCTCCCAGGTCCCTAAAAAACATTCTTGAGTCATAAAACTGGCAAGAGGCCTTTCAGAAGACACTTCAAAGATTCAGAGAAATAATTTACAGGCATTAGGTAAATCCCTAAGAAAAGGAGAGTCAGATGTAGAGAGTCAGCAAGAAGACTATAAAGTTAGTCAATCTGAGGGGAACTTTAAGACCCTCTTGGTCATAGGGCAGATTCAAATCTGAGTGATATTAATAATTAATTGTCTTTTAACAGTGAAATGACAATGATCATTTTGATTCCAATATTGATTCTCTACATAATTACTTTTGTATCCTGTTAAGGCTGCCACTCCTGGGTGCATTTTATTACCAATCTATACATCTATATTGGAACTGCCAGCAATTTAGCCTCTTTGAGAAAACAGGTTTCCAATGTCAATCAGTATTTTTCCCAAGCTGTCTTTGTGAATTTAGTCATTGTTTTAAATTATTTTATTTACTTATTTTTAAGCAACGATTTAAAAAGTTATCGATGCCTTAATATAAGTCACTGCACATGAATTAAGTGTACAGGAGATAAAATCGAGTGCCAAAAGGAAAACTGTGGGAAATTAAGAACTTAAAAAGGAAATAGAATTTTTAAATTGTTAGATCAGTCTTTCAGTTCCACCGAATCCTATCACTGTAATGGAACTTAAATGCTGTCTAGTCAATTATGTATCTAATGTAGGCAAAATGTAAAGCAGTGTCTACAAAATGTCCCTCCATGTAATGCTTAAAGAAGTCACTAGTGTCGCTAACCAATCTTTCTGGTTTTCTTACTTCAAGCTACCATATAGGTTTGAATTTCTCTGCACCTTTGAAGTTAGGCATGTCCATATATTTTGCTTTGGCCAATGAAATGTGAGAAATATAAGTGGTACTTGCCACTTTTGGATGAAAGCATGTAAGAGATGCATAATTTTCCATCATGTTATTCCTCTGCTGAGGAAATCATTACAGCATGTGTTGATGTAGAGGCTTTATCTGCCTACATTTTAAGTGCTAAAGGCAAGCAGACATCCCTGCCAGCCAGCCTTGCCTGTGTAGTTATAAAACTTGTTTTACACCAATGAGATTCTGTGATTGTTTGTTATTGCATTATTACTTAGTCTATCAGTTAATACCTTTGATGTCTGACCGTTTTATAGATTCTACTTAACTTTGTGTTTTTGAAAGTTAGACATTGGGACACAATGCCTGTGTCCTGAAAGGAATAATCCATCTGGTGTGTCAGATTGGCCCTTCATAGTGAGTCTGTAGGCGCTTCTGCCAAATCCAAGCCATCAGGTTAGAAAACATCTTTTTCCTGATCAGTCACCCTTTAGAGTTTATAGTGTTCATTCATTCTGGAAGAATTTGATCATAAACACTCAGGTTTCTTATGAAAGATTTTCTTAACTTCAAATCCCATAAAACAAGGGTTGTATCATTACTCTTGCCTCTCTCAGAAGGCCATTGCTTTCCTTATTCAAATCATCTTTTTTCTCTGTGTTCAAATGAATCTTGGAGAATGACAGCTGTAATAAAATTACAGAAGACTTAGTTTCAATCTTTGAATATCATAATGGAGCATTCTTATTTCACATTTGCTTAGTAAAGAGGAACATTCACATGATCCTTCCCCATAGTAAAGAAAACCTTTCCAAAGGTGGATAGTTTTTTTCTCCTTTGCAGCAGTAAAATAAAAAAAAAAAAAAAATTCTATGTCAAACAGCTGGAATATAGCACCCATCTAGCTAAAGGTATTATCAGGAGTATTTTGCATTATACCATCCGGGATTATTCCAGAAAATAATTATCTTGGCAAAATCATGAAGATAGAATTTGTACTAAAAAAAAAAAAAATCCTTACCATATCAAGTATTCTCATGACAGAAATCTCACATCTTCATAAGGCCATTTTTTAAATGTTATTTTTAGACAATATAGATTATTTAATGTAAATAAACACTAATCAATAACAAGAGCTAAAGAGCAATAGTGACATGAAATGTTAATACTAGGTAAAGATAGGCAAAGAAAACACAAAGCAAAAACATGAAAGAAAATAATACGTAACAAATTTTGTTTTATCATTTGAACCCAATATTAAGTAGTTCCAAGTACCAATTTGATTTATAATGTTTGATTTTTAAAAATCTATTAACCTTACTATCTGGCCATGTGGATGAGGATTTTAGAGAAAAAATGAGGCACAAGGTAAGTCATGCACTTAATAGTGGAAAAAAAAGTGAGAAAACAAGAGTATAAAGATAATTACAAGTAAAGAACAAATATATAAACATCTAACATAAGGAGAAACCAAAGATTTTTAGCCAAACAATAAAACATTAAAATACAATCCCCTCACTGCTCAATTCCACAAAGTACTTGCAAAGACTGAGAAATTTCAAGCTCTGCTGCTTTTTATGGAAGTCATACAGCCAAAATAAGTGCTGGAATAAAGTGTTATATGTAAATATTATTAATCAATAAGCAATACATAAAGAACAGTAGGAACAGGACATTAACAAACTCTACACAACTGCCAATATAGGAAAGACCATAAATGAACATTAATATGGCTTTGACAGGCTGGCCCTGCTTGGTGAATTTAAGAAACATTGCAGACTATACAGAAAAAAAAAATCTGAATAAAAAATTTTTTGATTAAGTAAGTTATATTTTTGGTTACAGGTCATGCAATAACTTATCCCAACTAGACTGCTCAGTATGTGAGCATGTGTCTCACAGTCAATGGTTCAAAGGGATTAAAGTGAAAAAACTGAGGAAATCATCCTCCTAAATAATCTTACACAGTTTTTCATGAGCAGATATTCAATAAACATGCAAATCATTTAAGAAAGACAGATTTTGAACAGACCATGGGGAAATGATATAGAACCTTTTATCAGTTTCAGAGTTAAAATAACATCACCCTGGAAATAACAGGAACACTGAGGAGCATATTTATGATATGTAACATATAAGCCAGATAAGGTGGAGCAAAAGCCAACTCATTATATACTCAAGAAAATTTAAAAGACATTACTATAAAATCAGGGACAGCTTAGAAGGCAGTTTGAAGGGCTAAACGTTAGCAAAAGGAAGTAGGAACACAAAGAAGAAACACATAAGAGAATGACATGCAACTAATGTTAACAGCTTAACCCCAGATGAAACGCTTGCAATTGTATCATAGATATTTTGGTCTATTTTCTGTCAAATTTCTCCAGCGATGCTGATGAAGATTTTAGAAACAATTGAATCACAAGAGAAAAAATAGGGGGAAAGAAAAGTGTAATGACTAGGGAACAGCAAATATCTCTTTTGCTTATGTTGAGATCCAAGTAGGTGAGACTTCCACTGTAGGGAGAACTTTTAAAAAAACTGAATATATAAACTCAGAAAAACATAATGATGAAAATGACAACATAGAAGCCAAGTATTCAAGATGTAATAGGAACCATAGGAAAGAAATTTCTAAAGAAGTATCATTGAAAACTACACTTAAAGAGTTGGAATTGATTGAGTGGAGGAAGATATCGAGATCATCTTCAAGTAACCAGAAGATATATAAAAACTAGAAACAAGCTATAAAATATATATAAAATATAAAAAACTGCAATTTCAGGTGAGAGATTCAATGCCTATACAAGAGATGTATATGGAGAGGAGGGGCCAGAAGAAAACACTGTCTCTGATTGGAAATAACCGAACTTTCTGGAACGATAAAAAAATTACAGGAGGGAAAATAGTAGGTGCTCTATATTTTAAAAAATAGTTTCTTACATGTAATCAAAAGGAAAGGGGGAAGAAGGAGCACAATCTTAAGGACAATATTTTCCTGAAAAGGTAGAAATATTGAAGAACCTACATGTATTTTTTTTTTTTTAATTTTATTTATTTATTTGACAGAGAGCGAGAGAGGGAACACAAGCAGGGGGAGTGTGAGAGGGAGAAGCAGGCTTCTCACTGAGCAGAGAGCCTGATGCAGGGCTTGATTCCAGGACCCTGGGATCATGACCTGAGCCAAAGGCAGATGCTAAATGACTGAGCCACCCAGGTGCTCCCCACGTGTATTTTTTTAATTAACATATAATGTATTATTTGTTTCAGGTGTACAGGTCTGTGATTCATCAGTCTTATACAATTCACAGCACTCACCATAGTACATACCCTCCCCAGTGTCCATCACCCAGCCACCCCATCTCTCCCACCCCCCTCCACTCCAGCAACCCTCAGTTTGTTTCCTGAGATTAAGAGTCTCTTATGGTTTGTCTCCCTCTCTGGTTTCATCTTGTTTCATTTTTCCCTCTCTTCCCCTATGATTCTCTGTCTTGTTTCTCAAATTCCTCATATCAGTGAGATCATATGATACTTGTCTTTCTCTGATTGACTTATTTCAGTTAGCATAATACCCTCTAGATCCATCCACATCCTTGCAAATGGCAAGATTTCACTTTTTTGATGGCTACATAATATTCCATTGTATATATATATACCACTTCTTCTTTATCCATTCATGTCGATGGACATCTAGGCTCTTTCCATAGCTTGGTTATTGTGGACATTGCTGCTATAAACATTGGAGTGCATGTGCCCCTTCGGATCACTACATTTGTATCTTTGGGGTAAATACCCAGTACTGCAATTGTTGGGTCGTAGGGTAGCTCTATTTTCAACTTTTTGAGGAACCTCCATACTGTTTTCCAGAGTGGCTGCCCCAGCTTGCATTCCCACCAACAGTGTAGGAGGGTTCCCCTTTCTCCACATCCTCACCAACATCTGTCATTTCCTGACTTGTTAATTTTAGCCATTCTGACTGGTGTGAAGTGGTATCTCATTGACGTTTTGATTTGGATTTCCCTGATGCCGAGCGATGTTGAGCACTTTTTCATGTGTCTGTTGGCCATTTGGATGTCTTCTTTGGAAAAATGTCTGTTCATGTCTTCTGCCCATTTCTTGATTGGATCATTTGTTCTTTGGGTGTTGAGTTTAAGAAGTTCTTTATAGATTTTGGATACCAGCCCTTTATCTGATATGTCATTTGCAAATATCTTCTCCCATTCTGTCGGTTGTCTTTTGGTTTTGTTGACTGTTTCCTTTGCTGTGCAAAAGCTTTTTATCTTGATGAAGTCCCAATAGTTCATTTTTGCCCTTGCTTCCCTTGCCTTTGGCAATGTATCTAGGAAGAAGTTGCTGCGGCTGAGGTCGAAGAGGTTACTGCTTGTGTTCTCCTCAAGGATTTTGATGGACTCCCGTCTCACATTGAGATCTTTCATCCATTTTGAGTCTATTTTTGTGTGTGGTGTAAGGAAATGGTCCAGTTTCATTCTTCTGCATGAGGCTGTCCAATTTTCCCAACACCATGTGTTGAAGAGACTGTCTTTTTTCCATTGGACATTCTTTCCTGCCTTGTCAAAGATTGTTGACCACAGAATTGAGGGTCCATTTCTGGGCTGTCTATTCTCCCCTACATGTATTTTAAAAAGACTAGAAACTGTGTCTTTAGAAGAAATTAAATTTCATAAAAGAAGAATGAAAAAATTGAACTGAAAGCAGTAACATTGGAGACTCCTGGTTCTATTTGTGCCTGAAGAAAAATTATAATATATAAAAATATTTCA
The DNA here is from genome assembly GCF_029215605.1 of Mirounga angustirostris. Classification (NCBI taxonomy): domain Eukaryota; kingdom Metazoa; phylum Chordata; class Mammalia; order Carnivora; family Phocidae; genus Mirounga; species Mirounga angustirostris. The sequence continues at coordinate 50,803,149 of NW_026991712.1, read as the reverse complement.
TTATAAATATATGAGGGTAAAATATTTGAGATGAAAATTCTTTTAAAGTTACAAAATCCTGTCCAAATCCAAGAATTTATTATTATTATTGTCACAAATGGATTCCTTTCAAATTACAGTTATAGCACTTCAGATGTCAAATATTTTGGGGAATGAAAATGAATAATAAAACCAAATGAAAAAGCCTAAGGAAAATATGATATTCCAGACAAGTTTTACAAGATATTACTTGGCATGTAACATGTCAGAAAGAATTGAAAAAACAAACTACCCAAATGCATTGCAGAAAAAATAAAATGGAATCCTATGTATTTATTTCTGAAAATGTTTAAATGACATATAGTAATTTCTGTATTTTACAAGCCCCATGAACATGAAAATGAATTGAGATTTTCAACTTGCAAAGATGTTTAGTCTCTTGACTCTGTACTAATTTTGCCATTAATTTGAAAAAAAAACTTATTAATATCTCTCAAACCCTTATATTGTTAAGAATGTGTGTGTATGTGCTGGCTCCTTACATCTATATTTCATAAAAACTAGCCTGCCTTAAACCATTGCATTCACATTAAAAGCAAAATTCTGGTGTATTGACTTCATTGAATCCAGAAAATAAATATTTTAATGATATTGTTTGATGCCACAATAGCCCATTTTGGCCTTCCAAATTTAGATTTATGACAAGTTATAATTATGAGTGGTTCACCTAAGATCTTGAAGCTATTTAGTACAGAACAAGGACTTTACCCAAGGATTCAGATCCCCCATTCATTGTTTCTTTTTCAACACCAAAATGTCATTCATCTCTTGGTTTCGATGATATCCAACTACAAATTTATTAACTTCTGTTAAGATGAAATATTTGTAAATGAACTTGACGTTGAGATACAGATATATATCAACCAGACAAAATGGCTGAGCAAACTGCATATCATCTCTGTATAGAAAGAAAATTTAATTCAAAGGTCATCTATCTTTGATATACTTGCTGATAGATTAATTTACTTAATTCTTAATGGTGCTATCATTTATTAAAATTAGACTGTATTCCTTCAGCACTCTGATAGCAGAATTGGGTGAGGCAAATGATGCTGTGAACTTATTATATATACCTCATTTGATTTTGACCTTAAAATAAAGCCCAGATATCATTTTTGTCTCAATTTTAAAAATAAGGGACATGAAATTGAATTATTTTAGTTTAGACCAGTAATCCTAAATCTGGCTTTATATATAGTGAAATGTTGAAGCTTGGTTAAGGAGAAGTACACAGAACACAGACAGAAGCCCAGATACCGGTAAAACTACTCTTACCTTTGAAGCAAACCACACAGAGCTATCTTTACCAACAGAGACATATTAAGACCTTTAGTGCATCACAGCGAGTACTGGGTATCTCTGTTTACACCTCCAGATGCATCTCCACCTTTCCCCTCCCTGCTTTGTGTTATGAGAGGTGGATCTATATATGGTTTACGTTGGTGAACTTCTTTGCCCTCTGGCTTTTCACTGGGTTCAACCGAGAGCATTAGGAGGATGAAGGAGAGTGAGGTCTGGAAATGTATTGCTCCACTTCTTGCATGCAGACAGGGGTCTGGCGGAGGCCCCTAGTGAGAGGGCAAAGCTTCAGCTATGCAGTCCTCTCCAAACAGCACCCTCTGATTAGGAGTTCATCCCTGCTTTCTCTCCTTACCCTGTGTGTCCCTGCAGCCCAGCAAACTCTAGGCTGAGGGTGGGTGATGGTCCAGGGAAGCCTAAGAAAAGACTGGGAGACAGCGATCAAGACCTAAGTTTATGGGGAGACAGCGATCAAGACCTAAGTTTATGGGGGAACTTAGGTACAGGAAGTCCAGGAGCAGCCAACGGACAAAGCATTCCCTGCTGGGATCGGCATGCAGCAAGCTCTTAACAACCTAGCGACTTAGCCTAGTGACTGTTTGTAGCCCTTTCCCTCCTGGCATAACAAGCAGATCAAGGCCTGCCATCTGGACACTCTTCCTTACAAAGAAGATGCTCCAGGTCGGCCACCCCTGGAGCCCCTGACCTTGGACACTGAATAACATGTTTCTCCACATATCCTGTTTGATGGGAATATAGAGGGAGGATGGGATCTCTACATTCTCAGTATAGACTGACAGGGGCATCCAGGTGTGTTTGCACAAACTAGTTATCCAGCACATACCATACACCTGGCTTGAAGCCCAGTGAGTTAACGACTTCTTCTTTTTACTGCTTTACCTCTTACAGAGTCCCTCTACCTTGCACAAACTTGTGTGAATATTCAATTTCTTAAACTTTCCCTAAAACAACCATTTTCATCATATACCAGCCAGGATCCTGAGTGATATACAGTAGAAGAAAGATGAAAAAACTGTTCTAAACTCTGTAAGAACAGAATAGTATGAGTTTTTTTTTTGGGGGGGGGGTTGCTTGTTGTTGTTTTTTTTGTTTTGTTTTGTTTTTGTTTTTTTGCTTTGAGGTCTAGCCTTTGTCTAGCACACTACAAGAAATCAATATATTTTCTTGCTGTTCAAAGTCACACCTCTAATTGGGATCTGCTTTGGTTTAGGTGGGATACTTAAAAGTTCAAAGGATAGAGAGTAAACCTGTTAAAACAAGTCCATTAAGATCATGGTGTCTTTATAACCGTTATATAAATAATACAAAGTGGACATTTTACAAATATATATATGTCAAGATTCCAAAGAACACACTGAAGCATCTTATCAACATTATAGTTGAATCATAGCATAAATATTATCTGCTTATTAGTTAGATACATTGCAAGGTTAATATCTGTTTTTATATAGGTATCATGCTCCCTTTTCAAGCAGGTCCTTTGTATCTTTTAATACCTCCACTGCTTCTAGGATAAGCCCTGCCCTAAGTTTAGAACATTCAACCAAACAATGTTTTATCCTATTACAATTCTAGAGTAGTAATGGAAATGTATAATAATTTTCATGAGTATTTTCAAATGAAACGTTATTGAAATTGGTATATATTAGATTAGGTAAGTATAAGGTACAAGCTTTCACATCTTCTATGCTATCATTATATTAATTAACAATATTTTTTAAATGCATCTTTATATTCAAATATTCTTAAATGAAGTTCAGATTTTCAATTCAGTACACTCAAAATTACTTTTTTCTTCATTTCTGTTTATTTTTCATATTTATGTTTTGAAAATCTGGTTAAATCAGTTTTCCAGGATCAAGCCTCTTTTCTTTTTACTGATATACACTCAAAGAGAAATACTTCTTGAAACTCACAAATGAATATTTTAACTTTTCATGATGGGAATATCTATCATGAATCTGACATGAGTTTTTAGAAACTTTGAATGGGAAATTGAAAACCTTTTATGATCTAATCCTATCATAAATGTGTATCATAATAAAATACCATTTCCAAGTAAAGCTGAGAAAAATGAAAAAATATAGTAACCTAATTTCATTGACAAATAGTCACATTTCTGAAAGATTATATTTCTTTAAATTTAATTCTATAAGAAATAATTCAAGTAAAAAATGTATTCATAGTCCCCCAAATCCAGCAATCCACAGGCTATGGTAATGTAGAAAAAATCTCATTACAGACACCTAAAACATGCTGAATAAAATAGAACAAAAACTACTTTAAATGCATAGTTGAACTCAGAAAATATGAGATAAAGTTTCATGTCTCAGGAAGAAGAAAGATCTGACAACTAGACAAGCGGGCACTTCATTTGAACCTGTGGCTAAATTGGATATGTGTTTGGGAAGAAGGGAAAAAGTTATCTATACCCATTGCACAAGGTACGTATTTTCATAGTCATGCACATATAAATTCATGGTTTTTAATTTTTTAAAAATTTTGAGATAATTGTAAATTCACACGCACTATAGTACAATGTCATAACCAGGATATTGCATGGATACAGTCAAAGCAGAGAATATCCATCACCATAAGGATCCCTCATGTTGCCATTTAATTCATAGTCTCTTTCACCTTGCTTCCCCCATTCTTTAAAATGTGGTTACCACTAAACTGTAATCCATTTCCATAATTTTGTCATTTCAAGACTCTTACATATATGGAATCATATAGTATGTAACCCTTTGGGATTGCCTTTTATTTTACTTTATTTTATTATACTTAATTCTTTGGAGACTCATCCAAGTTACTGCATATATCAATAGTTTATTCATTTTTATTGTCAAAGAGTATTCTATGGTATAATATATCATAGTTTGTTAAATCATTATCCTATTAAAAGACAGTTGCACTGTTTCTAGTTTTTTGTTATTATGAGTGGCTATAAACATTCATGTACAGATATTTGGGTGAGCCTACATCTTTAATCGTCCAGGAAAAATACCTAATAGTGTAACTATAGGATCACATAGTGATTGTGTGCTTAGTTTCATAAGAAAGTGATTGTAGTTAACCAAAAGGTACTGTGCACTTAAAAACTTGTTAAGAGGGTAGATTTGGGATGCCTGGGTAGTTAGTCAGTTGAGTGTCTGCCTGTTTTGGCTCAGGTCATGATCTCATGGGTCATGGGACCAGCACCCTGTGGGGCTCCACCCTCAGTGGGGTACCTGTTTGAAAATTCTCTCCCTCTGGCCCCACTTACACATCCAACCTCTCTCTCTCTCTCAAATAAATAAATAATTCTTAAAAAAAAAAGTGTAGATCTCCCTGACATCTAATAGTAAAACTTACTAGTCTCAGAGACAAAGAGAAGATCCTGAAAGCAGCTCGGGAGAAGAGATATGTAACCTACAATGGTAGAAACATTAGATTGACAATAGACCTATCCACAGAGACCTGGCAGGCCAGAAAGGACTGGCAGGATATATTCAGAGCACTAAATGAGAAAAATATGTAGCCAAGAATACTATATCCAGCTAGGCTGTCATTGAAATAGAAGGAGAGATAAAAAGCTTCCAGGACAAACAAACACTAAAGGAATTTGCAAACACAACACCAGCCCTACAAAAAATATTGAAAGGGGTCCTCTAAACAAAGAGAGAGCTTAAAAGTAACATAGACCAGGGGCGCCTGGGTGGCTCAGTCAGTTAAGCGGCTGCCTTCAGCTCAGGTCATGATCCCAGGGTCCTGGGATCGAGTCCCGCATCGGGCTCCCTGCTCAGTGGGGAACCTGCTTCTCCCTCTCCCACTCCCCCTGCTTGTGTTCCCTCTCTCGCTGTGTCTCTCTCTGTCAAATAAATAAATAAAATCTTAAAAAAAAAAAAAAAAAGTAACATAGACCAGAAAGGAACACAGACAATATACAGTAACAGTCACCTTACAGACAATACAGTGCCACTAAATTCATATCTTTCAATAGTTATCCTGAATGTAAATGGGCTAAATTCCCCCATCAAAAGGCACAGGTTATCAGATTGGATTAAAAAAACAAGACCCCGATATGCTGTCTGCAAGAGACTCATTTTAGATCCAAAGTCACCCCCAGATTTAAAGTGAGGGGGTGGAAAACCATTTACCATGCTAATGGACACCAAAAAAAAAAAAAAAAAGAAAAACTGGGTGGCAATCCTTATATCAGACAAATTAGATTTTAAACCAAAGACTGTAATAAGAGATGAGGAAGTACACTATATCCTACTTAAAGGGTCTATCCAACAAGAAGATCTAACAATTGTAAATATCTATGCCCCTAACATGGGAGCAGCCAATTATATAAGGCGATTAATAACAAAAGCAAAGAAACACATCGACAACAATACAATAATACTGGGGGACTTTAACAGCCCCCTCACTGAAATGGACAGATCGTCTAAGCAAAAGATCAACAAGGAAATAAAGACTTTAAATGACACACTGGACCAAATGGACTTCACAGATATATTAAGAACATTCCATCCCAAAACAACAGAATAGACATTCTTCTCTAGTGCCCATGGAACATTCTCCAGAACAGATCACATCCTAGGTCACAAATCAGGTTTCAACTGGTACCAAAAGATTGGGATCATTCCCTGCCTATTTTCAGACCACAATGCTTTGAAACTAGAACTCAGTCACAAGAGGATAGTCAGAAAGAACTCAAATACATGGAGGCTAAAGAGCATCTTACTAAAGAATGAATGGGTCAACCAGGAAATAAAAGAAGAATTAAAAAAATTCATAGAAACAAATGAAAATGAAAACACAACTGTTCGAAGTCTTTGGGATGCAGCAAAGGCAGTCCTAAGAGGAAAGTATATAGCAATACAAGCCTTTCTCAAGAAACAAGAAAGGTCTCAAATATACAACCTAACCCTACACCTAAAGGAGCTGGAGAAAGAACAGCAAATAAAGCCTAAACCCATCAGGAGAAGAGAAATAATAAAGAATAGAGCAGAAACCAATGAAATAGAAACCAAAAGAACAGTAGAACAGATCAATGAAACTAGGAGCTGGTTCTTTGAAAGAATTAACAAGATTGATAATCCCCTGGCCAAACTTATCAAAAAGAAAAGAGAAATTACCCAAATAAATAAAATCATGAATGAAAGAGTAGAGATCACAACCAACACCAAAGAAATACAAACAATTATAAGAACATATTATGAGCAATTATAATGCCAGCAAATTAGATAATCTGGAAGAAATGGATGCATTCCTAGAGAGGTCTAAACTACCAAAACTGAACCAGGAAGAAATAGAAAACCTGAACAGACCTATAACCACTAAGGAAATTGAAGCAGTCATCAAAAATCTCCCAACAAACAAGAGCCCAGGGCCAGATGGCTTCCCAGTGGAATTCTACCAAAGAAGAATTAATACCTATTCTTCCGAAACTGTTCCAAAAAATAGAAATGGAAGAAAAACTTCCAAACTCATTTTATGAAGCCACCATTACCTTGATCCCCAAACCAGACAAAGACCCCATCAAAAAGGAGAATTACAGACCAATATCCTTGATGAACATGGATGCAAAAATTCTCACCAGAATATTAGCCAATAGGATCCAACAGTACATTAAAAGGATTATTCACCACGACCAAGTGGGGTTTATCCCTGGGCTGCAAGGTTGGTTCAACATCTGCATTTCAGTCAATGTGATACAATACATTAATAAAAGAAAGAACAAGAACCATATGATCCTCTCAATAGATGCAGAAAAAGCATTTGACAAAGTACAGCATCCTTTCTTGATCAAAACTCTTCAGAGTATAGGCATAGAGGGTACATACCTCAATATCATAAAAGCCATCTATGAAAAACCCATAGCGAATATCCTTCTCAATGGGGAAAAACTGAAAACTTTCCCCCTAAGGTCAGGAACATGGCAGGGATGTCCACTATCACCACTGCTATTCAACATAGTATTGGAAGTCCTAGCCACAGCAATCAGACTACAAAAAGAAATCAAAGGCATCCGAATCGACAAAGAAGAAGTCAAACTCTCACTCTTTGCAGATGATATGATACTTTATGTGGAAAACCCAAAAGACTCCACCCCAAAACTGCTAGAACTCATACAGGAATTCAGTAAAGTGGCAGGATATAAAATCAATACACAGAAATCAGTGGCATTCCTATACACCAACAACAAGACAGAAGAAAGAGAAATTAAGGAGTTGATCCTATTTACAATTGCACCCAAAACTATAAGATACCTAGGAATAAATCTAACCAAAGAGGCAAAGAATCTGTATTCAGAAAACTATAAAATACTCATGAAAGAAATTGAGGAAGACACAAAGAAATGGAAAAACGTTCCATGCTCATGGATAGGAAGAACAAATATTGTGAAGATGTCAATGCTACCTAGAGCAATCTACACATTCAATGCAATCCCTATCAAAATACCATCAATTTTTTTCAAAGAAATGGAACAAATAATCCTAAAATTTGTATGGAACCAGAAAAGACCCCGAATAGCCAGAGGAATGTTGAAAAAGAAAAGCAAAGACAGCGGCATCACAATTCCAGACTTCAAGCTCTATTACAAAGCTGTCATCATCAAGACAGTATGGTACTGGCACAAAAACAGACACATAGATCAATGGAACAGAATAGAGGAGCCCAGAAATGGACCCTCAACTGTATGGTCAACTAATCTTTGACAAAGCAGGAAGAATGTCCAATGGAAAAAAGACAGTCTCTTCAACAAATGGTATTGGGAAAATTGGACAGCCACATGCAGAAGAATGAAACTGGACCATTTCCTTATACCACACACGAAAATAGACTCAAAATGGTTGAAAGACCTAAATGTGAGACAGAAGTCCATCAAAATCCTAAAGGAAAACACAGGTAGCAACCTCTTTGACCTCAGCCACAGCAACTTCTTCCTAGATACATTGCCAAAGGCAAGGGAAGCAAGGGCAAAAATGAACTATTGGGACTTCATCAAGATAAAAAGCTTTTGCACAGCAAAGGAAACAGTCAACAAAACCAAAAGACAACCGACAGAATGGGAGAAGATATTTGCAAATGACATATCAGATAAAGGGCTGGTATCCAAAATCTATAAAGAACTTCTTAAACTCAACACCCAAAGAACAAATGATCCAATCAAGAAATGGGCAGAAGACATGAACAGACATTTTCCAAAGAAGACATCCAAATGGCCAACAGACACATGAGAAAGTGCTCAACATCGCTCGGCATCAGGGAAATCCAAATCAAAACCTCAATGAGATACCACCTCACACCAGTCAGAACGGCTAAAATTAACAAGTCAGGAAATGACAGATGTTGGTGAGGATGTGGAGAAAGGGGAACCCTCCTACACTGTTGGTGGGAATGCAAGCTGGGGTAGCCACTCTGGAAAACAGTATGGAGGTTCCTCAAAAAGTTGAAAATAGAGCTACCCTATGACCCAACAATTGCAGTACTGGGTTTTTTTTTTTTTTTTTTTTTTTTTTTGCAGTACTGGGTATTTACCCCAAAGATACAAATGTAGGGACCCGAAGGGGTATGTGCACCCCGATGTTTATAGCAGCAATGTCCACAATAGCCAAACTATGGAAAGAGCCAAGATGTCCATCAACAGATGAATGGATAAAGAAGAAGTGGTATATATATACAATGGAATATTATGCAGCCATCAAAAAAAAAAGAAATCTTGCCATTTGCAAGGACGTGGATAGAACTAGAGAGTATTATGCTGAGCAAAATAAGTCAATCAGAGAAAGACATGTATCATATGTCCTAACTGATGTGAGGAATTCTTAATCTCAGGAAACAAACTGAGGGTTGCTGGAGTGGTGGGGGGTGGGAGGGATGGGGTGGCTGGGTGATAGACATTGGGGAGGGTATGTGCTATGGTGAGTGCTGTGAATTGTGTAAGACTGTTGAATCACAGACCTGTACCTCTGAAACAAATAATACAATATATGTTAAAAAAACAAAAAGAAGATAGTAGGAAGGGAAAAATGAAGGGAGGGTAGTTCAGAGGGGGAGACGAACCATGAGCGACTGTGGACTCTGAGAAACAAACTGAGGGTTCTAGAGGAGAGGAGGTAGGGGGATGGGTTAGTCTGGTGATGGGTATTAAAGAGGCATGTACTGCATGGAGCACTGTGTGTTATACGGAAACAAAGAATCATGGAACAGTACATCAAAAACTAATGATGTAATGTACGGTGATGAACATAACATAATAAAAAAAAAAGAAGAAAGACCTCAAATCAATAACCAAACATCCTCCTTAAGAATTGTGAAGAGAGGGGCGCCTGGGTGGCTCAGTTGGTTAAGCAACTGCCTTCGGCTCAGGTCATGATCCCGGAGTCCCGGGATCGAGTCCTGCATCAGGCTCCCTGCTCAGCAGGGAGTCTGCTTCTCCCTCTGACCCTCCTCCCTCTCATGCTCTCTGTCTCTCATTCTCTCTCTCGCAAATAAATAAAATCTTAAAAAAAAAAGAAAAAAAAGAATTGTGAAGAGATCTCCTTCTCCCACTCCCCCTGCTTGTGTTCCCTCTCTTGCTGTGTCTCTCTCTGTCAAATAAATAAAATCTTTAAAAAAAAAAAAGAATTGCGAAGAGAAGGGCAAAGTAAAACTAAAGCAAGTAGACAGAAGAAAATAATAGGAGTTAATAAAAACCAGAAAATAATATACAACAATGAAACTAAACTTTTATTCTTAGAAATGATCAACAAAATCAATAATCCTTTAGGTAGAATGATAAAGAAAAAGAAAGAATGACACATATTTAAACAACATGGAAGGAGAGAACATCACTAGCTAATTTATAGTAATTAAAACATTTATAAGGGAAGATTATGAGCAAATTTACAGCAAGTGGATGACTTAGCAAAATAGGAAAATTCCTAGAAAGTTACAAATTATTAAAACTAATTAAAAATGAATCAAAAATCTAAATAGGCTTATAAAAAGAAAAGGAACTGAATTAGTAATTTAAAATATTTCAACAAATAAAAGCCTGGGCCCAGGTGGCCTCATTGTGAATGTAATAAGGAAATGATACAGATTGTACACAAATTTGTTCAGAATATATAGAAGCAATAAATACTACTATTTGTCTTAGTTCAGGCTGCCATAATAATACCATAGACTGTGTGGCTTCCACAACAAACCATAATATAGCCACTATATTGGGGATTAGAATTTCCACAGGCGATGTTTGGGAGGACACAAACATTCAGTCCGTAACAGCATCTTATTCTATGAGTCTAGTATTACTCTGATACCAAAACCAGGAAAAGGCATCTCAAGAAAAGAAAATTACAAATGAATATCACTCATGAATACAGAAACAAAAATCCTTAACAAAATATTAGCACACTGAAAATAGGAATTTATAAAAACTACGATATATTTCTTACAGATAAATTTCCAATTATATAGGCGGATACCCAACCCCCACCCAGGAGCTTGGCTCTTCCAACTTTTCTCTCCCTTGACTTTGTGACACACTTTCAAAGACTAGAGTAAGGAAAGGGAAAAATAGTAACTTTGCAGTGGGGAAAACTAGGAAACTACATTAAACAAGTGATGGTGGTTAACATCACCAGTGATGTTATGTATGTATATAGTGTGCCCTCTGATATACAAGAAGGGTATTCGACATTACATAAGACACCAGGTAATAATCAGCTTTTAAAGCATTTTATCTGGCTAATCACTTTGCTGGATTAATCATTACAAGCTACTTTCTGCTACCTTAGTAATTCCAGAAATGTCAACAGGCTAACACAAAAGATATTAATTTATATTCAAGAAAATTCTATCATTATAGGGTTTTTTTTCATAGCAACTCTTCTCTGTGCAAGAACTCAGGCTCCATTGATCTCATGGTACTATCATCCATCATGAATCTTTTCTGATTTTTGCAGAAGTGAAGGGAATAATAAGAGTCTTAAGACCAGCAATTACATGTTTCGTAAAAAAAAAAAAAAAAAAAAAATCACCTCTGCTCACAACCCATTAGTCCCACATATCTGCAATGGGGAGAGTAAAGGTTTTCTTGCCATAAACTGTATTCTACCCATAAAAGGAGGATACCTTTATGTGCTTCAGCACTAGAAGTCTATACTATACATTTCCTTAAAATTCTGTAAGGATAGGAGTGCTTGGGTGGATCAGTAGGTTAAGCATCTGCCTTCCATTCAGGTTATGATCCCAGAGTCTTGGGATCAAGCCCCGTGTCTCGGGCCCCTGCTCAGCGGGGAGGCTGCTTCTCCCTCTGCCTGCCATTCCCCCTACTTGTGCTTTCTCTCACTATTTCTCTCTCTCAAATAAATAAATCTTAAAAAAATTCTGTAAGGATATAAACAAATGTCCAGAAAAAATGTGTTTGCTATTTGTTTGTGTCATAGAAACATTCTATGGCCAGTGTCCTAGAGGTTTCCTCTCCATACAGTTGTTTCAGCCCCATCCATAGGTTGAGTTTTAACAGCTGTGTAAGGATATTCTGGTTCTTAGGTAGAGGTATTTAGCTTTTGGGAATCCCTCTGGGATTCTGTAGCAAACCTACTTTGTTTATTATGTCTTTATTATTTGTTAATCTGGCCCTGGCTTCACATATCACTTTTTTAGATTTGAATTATTCTTACTCTCATTATTAAATTTCCATTGAAAAAATATATTATGAACACACACTAACAATCTGGGAAATATAGTGGGATAAATATTTAAAATAGTTTTGAAAGCATAAAGACCTAGCAATAAAATTGAATGGGAACTGTAAAGCAATTTGGGGGGAAGGAGCTTTAAAGTTCTTCTGAGAGAAATTAAATAAAACAGAAATAAATGTAAAAACATAGCCACTTATTCAATATGTAGGAAAGGTATTATGAAACAGTAATTCGTCCTTACATTGATCAATATATTGAATGAAAGACCTCTGGCTTTCCTGACAAAATAGTGATTTATCATATATTGATGGCTCTTTTCCTCAAATCCAAGTCAAAGGTAACAATGGAAACAAGAGGATAGTTGGAGCCAAGATTGATGGAGCTGAGAAACTTACTTCAAAACTATGAATGACCCTGAAGAGATGGAGGCAGCTGATGCTCAGTGTGGTGGAGAAAGAAATCGCAGCCCCCATCAGAAGCAGGAAGGGCACCCAGGCAAGAAGGAGCTTTGTTTTGCCTCTAGGTAAAGAAGTCTGGAAGAGTTGTGGCAGGGGAGGAACTGCATTTCTTATTCCATTGGTTAGTGTCTGTCTTGTTTAGTGTTATTAAAAACCATGTGTGTATTACTTTTCCAATTGTACATAAAATATAGGTGAAAAATTCCCAAACATAGTTTTGTGATCCTTATCATTTTGCATGAGTCCAGATTGTTTTTGTATTTATAGTTTCAGGTTACTTATATTTTATTCCCTGCTAGGTGTCCTTTCTCCAACTTTTGAAAATTTCATTTTCAAAATAGAGATTTCTCAGTGTGGGTGTATTTGCTTTCTTAGGAGAGGGTGCATTTTCTTCCTCACTGGAAATATTTGAATATCAGACTTTCATTTAGAATTTTCTCATCTACCTTGAACCACATTTCCTTAAGTGGTTTAAATTATTGAAAATAAAAATCAGTAGCCCTATATTATTTTTCATAATCTTAGGAGCCTATCTGTTTCATCCTTTAAACAATGAATTGGACTGGAACTTTTTCTGATGTCTAGAAATGATCATGAAGTCCCTTAACAAAGGTAGAATACATTCTGATGTATGGCTCTATTTGTGGCTATTTTCATGGAAAAAAATCTTTCCCCCCCCCCGCCCCTACTAAGAAATACAGTACCACCTTTAGAAAAGAGCCTTAGGGACATCAAAAATTAACTTGTAAGGAAAATGACATTATCTATGACAAGTGGATGAACAGAACAGCAAGCCACATTGTAGCGTTGAGACACCACATTGTATTGGTCTGAGGCTGTTTCACTTTCCAAGCTTTTGCAGAATCTGCAGGATTTCAGAATTTCTGAATGTGTTATCTTTCAAGTTCTACAAAAGTCTTTATTAACATAGTGACATAGTCCATTCTTACTGTCAGGTTTGCATTATTAAAAATTCACAATTACAAAAATTCACAATTATAGCTGTCTGAAACATTACCAATGACAGGAAAAGAGAACATAACAACTGTGTACATTACACTAGTATTATATGTAGTTGGCTGTAAAAAAATAAAGCCAAAGCCTTTTTTTTTCAATAATCAGTTGTTTTCCCATATAGTTAGCTCTATTTTTAATACTTCCTAATATTAAACAAATCAGAAATTCATTTGTGTGCATCAACTCATTTTTTTCCCAATAAAAATTAGCCATGCTGTAAAACAGTTAAAGCAGTACACACTGAAGTTGAATGATTACAAGTCAAATATTGGGCACCTTATTCCAATTAAGACATATCCTGGCTTATTACTTACCATAATCACTACTGCACTCACAAATATAAATATAAGATCCTTTATATACACTATATATATGTATATATAGTGTGTGTATATATATATATATATATATATATATATATATATACACATCCATATATTTGTAAAGTAATTTTGTGTTATATACTTCCTGAAGCATTTTTCCTTTACATATATTAAGGTAAATTGTATGTTAGAGAGCAAATTTAAAAAGAGAGCTCTATTCAGCCACACACACACACAAAATGAATTATAGAGGGAAAGAGAACTGGTTTTGGAGAGAAAGAAATAGATTCACATTTCGCTTCATAATATACTTTATCTTCTTTTTTTTTAAGACCTTTTTTTTTTTAACTGCAGTTTTAGGTTTACAACAAAATTGAGAGGAAGGTACATTGCCCATCACCCCACACCATCAGTTTGTTCTCTGTATTTGTGGTCTGATCCTGCTTTTTGTTTGTTTATTCATTTGTTTTGTTTTTTAGATTCCACATATAAGTGAAATCATGTGCTATAGGTCTTCCTCTGTCTGACTTATTTCACTTAGCATAATACTCTAAGTCTATCCATGTTGTCACAAATGGCAAGATACCACTGTTTTTTTATGGCTATGTAATACTCCATTATACATCCATTTATCTGTCTTTATCCATTTATCTGTCAAAGGATACTTGGGCTACTTCCGTATCTGTATATCTTCTTTGATAAGGCAAAATATTGATTTAAATTTTTAGGTTGTGTATTTAAAATATTCTTGTTGGAGGTATTTATGAAAACTTTAACCAAATTCCATAAGTTTTATAGAAAGTGATAAATTTCTTCATTTTCTAATCATTTAAAATGTTTGAATGTTTTAACTTAAAACAGTTTTAACTCTTGTGATGTAAAAGTGAGTTTGGAAAATACTTATAAAATCCTAAGTGGTGGGATATTGATGTTACAAGTTTTGAATATTTCCATAGGGCCCTAAAAAGTTTACCTCGTATTTGATAATTTTATATTTTATTTTTATAAATTTATACTTTTATTTGCAGTTATCTTTACAATTTAAAATGAACTAATTAATATCTAAAAAAGTCAATATTAATAGCAATATAAAATTTCACAATGATAATCTAGTCCAGATCCTATACCCATGTTTAGTCACTTAAGTTTTATTTTTCATTCAGAGTACTTTAAGATGAAAGTCAAATCAGAAATCTTTAGGCCTTTTCTTGGGGCACCTGGATAGCTCAGTCAGTTCAGCGTCTGCTGAACTGTTCTCCTCTCCCTTTATTCCCATGGAGATCTTATGAATCCTCATAAAAAGTCAAGGATATGATTAATTTACAGATACTACTAGACTTTAACTTAGCATACCTGTTCATAATTACAGATAGACCAAAATGCTCTAAAAGTTAACATGCTAATACTGGTTAATTCTACAACCATTTTATAACCTGGTAAATAGGGCTAAAGATTTAGCAGGAAATAAACTACAGATGTATGGAAAGTAAAACCCTCCTCACATAACAGAATGGATCCCTGAGTCCTACCATGGCTTTCATCAACCTAGTGTTATGGTAGACAGTGTGTCCATCATCCTTGGTTCCTCTGGCCTTAAGGATATCTCACTCCACATTGGCTGTATTGACCCCTGACCTTTGGCTCTGGCTCATTAAGAAATACTGGGTCCATTGAAGGACTGCTTTCACTCACATGCATGTTTGTTCATGAATATGTCCTTTGTACAGCTTCAGTCATGACTTGGTAATAAAACAAAGTAAAAAGAACCTAAGTTAATTCCAAGTTACCATTGTGGTCAATCTTCTTTTCTTTTTTTTTTTTTTAAGATTTTTATTTTTTTATTTGACAGCGAGAGAAACAGTGAGAGAAGGAACGCAAGCAAGGGGAGTGGGAAAGGGAGAAGCAGGCTTCCCGCTGAGCAGGGAGCCTGATGTGGGGCTTGATCCCAGGATCCTGGGATCATGACCTGAGCCGAAGGCAGATGCTTAACCGACTGAGCCACCCAGGTGCCCCTGTGGTCAATCTTCAAATCCAGGATAGTGATTTGGGTATGGTCAAGCTCAGATATGATTTTTACTTTCTTCTATTATATT
The DNA here is from genome assembly GCF_029215605.1 of Mirounga angustirostris. Classification (NCBI taxonomy): domain Eukaryota; kingdom Metazoa; phylum Chordata; class Mammalia; order Carnivora; family Phocidae; genus Mirounga; species Mirounga angustirostris. The sequence goes on along the minus strand of NW_026991712.1, from coordinate 50,787,214 downwards.
TCCAAACTTTTCCTTTGTGTTTACTTTAAAGATTACATAAAATTTATTTTAGAATATGACATTAACCAATAATTACTCTAATTTTCTAGGAACGTAAAATTTCAGTGAAAAAAATAGTCTGTGATTTTCTCCCTTTGGTGAAGAAATCATTACTATCAAAAACTTATATAGAGCTTTAAATATGGTATTTTATTGTTCTGTGCAGGCTATCTGTATTAACACACATAATCATTACACTACCTCTATGATTTAGATATACTATTATAGTGTTCTTTTCACAGATGACAAAATTGAGGCACTGAGAGGTTAAGTATATTGCCTAAGTTACACAGCTAGAAAGTGACAGAGGTGAGATTTAAGATCAGGCAACGTGGTCCCAGAGTTTATTTTTTTTTTTTTTTTAAGATTTTATTTATTTATTTGTCAGAGAGAGACAGAGCACAAGCAGGGGGAGTGGCAGGCAGAGGGAGAGGGAGAAACAGACTCCCCGCTGAGCAGGGAGCCCGATGCAGACTCGATCCCAGAACCTTGGGATCATGACCTTAGCCTAAGGCAGACACTTACCCGACTGAGCCACCCAGGTGTCCTCAGAGTTTATGTTCTTAATAAACATACTACGTGCCTTACCAAAGGTACAGAGCCCCAGGGACTACTGATAGCTAATATTGCAGAACCACTGCAGAATTGTTCAGAAATAAAATAGTCTGTCAAGAGGGATATTCCTTTCTGTGTTACTTCTCTTTAGTTTTTGAAATCAATACTCACCTTAGTCTCTTAATCTGTTTTTGCCTTTGTTTACCTCCCTGACACTGAGACCACGCTTTCCTTTCCTGGTCCTGGATTTCTCCCTGTGGCTCCTGGTTGAGTGCTGAGATCTTGCTGACTGATTTTCTGATGCAGAGCCCTTCACTGCTGACCTGCGCAGCACATATTCCTAGATTTTTCCCCCCAAGTGAATGACTGCTTTGTGTCATGAGGCATGGCTCCTAATATCAGATACTTCTTAGAATCTTTTCATGGCACACACTGTTTGAAGCACTTGTAGCTAAGGGAATCATCATAACCCTGGAACTGCCCTCAAAATGGTCACTTGGGGTCTGATGGCATGGAATCCACTATACCATCCACTATTCTGCCTCCATACATAGACCAAATAATTCCATACACTAATCTGCAACAAATACATAGTCTGAATTTTGATTTAGTCATGATTTCAAATATTTAGTATATGGTCATGTATCAGTCGATTTGTTTGGTTGATTTGAAAATATATTTGCAATACATTTGTGTAGTCCAATAAACATTGGCCACCGTTAAGGAGAATTTTGCTTAGAGAACATTTTTGAAGGCCCTATCTTGTCAGTCTTAGGTTATTTGTCATATAAATAATGAAGTTTCCTTTTTTTTCACCTTAAAATAGCTCTCTCTACTTATTCTTTTGTTTGAATCCTCTCTTATATAAAACACATTGCTAAATTAGAAAATCTTGTTAGTTCTACAAAACATTCTATTGATATTCACTGTAGTCATAGAGAAAGCAGCTCACACACAGTGAGATTGCTTAGTGAAGCACATCAGAATATTTTTTCATAATTATGTTAAGTGAAGAAAAAAGAGAATTGTGAGATTCACTTAGATTGATTTATTTTGTTTGTTGATAATAACATCAATTATCAGTTCCAGGTTGCTTTATTAGAATACGACTTATTAGAAAGCCTTGACTAACTCAGCATGTGCACTGCATGTGCAAATGAAAATGCTGTTAGGAACATGTAAGAGCTTAATATTCTGAACATGCATATCAATCACTGAAAGAAGATTAGAATTCACGGTACATTCTGCAAATCTGAATCTTTAAATTGCTAATTGAACTTTAATTGGATTTCATTCTAATTTAATTGTTAACACAAATCAAAAATGTTTACTTAAATATGAGTATTCGGGAGATTTGATGGTCAAGTAATAGATTCTACTTAAGTCTATTAATTAGGCATAAGTCCCTGGTTTCTAGGGACTCAAATTCTATTCAGAACACAATACCACTGAATAGATTTGGAAAATATTTTACTTAGTCTATAGGTGAAATCATTCTGTTCATTAAAATAGTGCTGTTCGGGCGCCTGGGTGGCTCAGTTGGTTAAGCGACTGCCTTCGGCTCGGGTCATGATCCCGGAGTCCTGGGATCGAGTCCCACATCGGGCTCCCAGCTCGGCGGGGAGCCTGCTTCTCCCTCTGACCCTATCCCCTCTCATGCTGTTTCTCTCTCTCTCTCTCTCAAATAAATAAATAAAATCTTTTAAAAAAAATAGTGCTGTTCAATGAAAACTAATCACAGGGAAAGTTAAAATTATAGAAGTCTATTTCGTATGACAGTCCCCAAATAATTAAGATTTGAAAACAAAGGAAAACTAGGTTATTTAAGTCTATACCCTCTTTTATTTCTGAAAACTTAATATTCAGTTTTATTCAGGTGCCTATAAGACTTTATCCAACTTTTCTCGTTTTCTCCTTTTTAGCCTCAGAATTTATATTTGCAATATAATAAGACATTCTTGGAAGGGAATAAGCAAATGTTATTAGGTATGCTGCCTAATCAAGGTGGTTTATTTAAAACAATACACTAATGTGAATTTATGTATTTAGATCTTATCCCTTAAGTCAGCTTCCTTGTTCAGAATATATTCGCTCTTACTTATAATTGAGAAATTTACCTAAGAACTTCAAGTGTAAACTATTCCAGCCACAAAAATTTTCCCCTTTGAAAATGTTTTTTTTGGTAATATTAAAACCTTACCAGAAATATTGGCCCCCAAATTCATAAATGTTGTTATAATTAAGAAACAGTAAGTATATTATTAAGGGCAATAAAATTTTTAATTTCAACAGCACAACTCTGAAAATAACATTTTCCCTATTTTATAGATGAGAAAACTGAGGTTAATAATAGTAAATCTGTCTAAGATTATGAAGTAGATGCAATAACTACCCCATTAACCCCTGGCCCTGTGCTAACGATTAAGTTCATTTTATTGTGTGGGACAAATAAGCAAGAATGGTTCCTTATGAATTATGAACTATTCCACATAAGTAACAGAAACTACCAATAAACTCTGTCATAAACTTCCACTCTCAGTAATGGTAGGTGGTATTGCTGTTTCAGCAGTTTGGGATTTTTTCTTTCCTTTTAGTAATTTCCAATCTCCTGATGCATTATTCAGGTGCATACTGCTGACAGTTTTTATGGTCTGTGCATTTGGGAGGAAAGTGTCTAAGCAAGGCAGAAAGGTAGTGGGAGAGTTCAAGATGCACTTTCTATTTCATTGTTGGTTTTGTTCTGAGATCAAGGTGATCTGGGTCCTCTCCTAACCTCGAATCTACCATCAGATGCTATCAAATCTGCATTATTCTACTGACAAGAAGGAGCCTAGATCCTTAGTCTCCTCCTGCTATCTGTTCCCTGAAAACATGATACACGAAACATTTGCCCGCCTCCTCACAGTATATTTATGTTTTTCATATTATTTATTTAAACAACTCTGGGTGTTCAGATTCTGTTAAAAAAAAAAAAAAAGTTATGTCCTGCAAAGTAGATAGTTTGAAACTTTGCCTAGTCTAAAGTTTATTACCACAGTAGCAATTCATTTGCCTTGTTGTGAAGAAAAACAAACAAACAGAAACTATTGTAAAAGTATACCCCACCCCAGGTAATGTACAAACATACATACCTTAATTAGCTTTTGAAAAACACATGTCTACCAGATGAAAATGAAGAGTCCAAGAATTTATGCATGCAGAACATAACCTCTCTAATTTTTTTTTTTTTATGTCACAATCTCTTCTTGAAGTTACCATTCTGTCTAGTTGTGAATTACTCAGTCTTTAGGCTGTTGAAAAGAAACTACGTCAGACTGTAGTGACTTTCCAGTCATTTCAGTCCTATGAAGATTTCCCTGCCACTGTATATTGGGAAAGCACCTGGTCCATGGCCATCTTCTGCTGACACCTGACAAAAGGTACAATCTTCTCCTTCGGCTACTTTTCATCAGTATATGCTCATGAAAGATTCTGATATATTGTCCTCTGATTAAGTAGTCTTGCCTCATGTGACATCCAGCTCTCATGTTCCATTTACTACCGGGTCATCCTGTCATACCGTGGAATACTTTCTCTAGCTCACTTATTTGCTTTTATTTGGGGCAAAAAAGAAATGACTAATCAATGGCTTAGGAGCAGAACTTCCTGCGAGGCTGCCTTCAGCCTTTCTGCCTAGATAACTCATGTAAATCATTGTGTTGTGAGTGTTCTGGAACAATGGTCGGCCTATGGTTTCATCAGTGGGCTTATTGTTCCTTGGATCTGCATTTGGGAAACAGGTCCAAACCCCTTTACTCTAATGTTTCCCAAAATTTACTGCCCAAAGAGCCTCTTCTCAGGCCTGAAAAACTATGAATCTTCCTAGCAATTCTTTTATGGGTCTCCCTCTCCCATCCCCGGGAGCCATGTTCTTCCTTGGACTACAGAACGTCAGGAACGGAAGATTCTACCTTCTTCCACTTTATTGTTTAGGCTAGGACTTCACTCACGAATACTCACAAAGTGCTTTCATTCAACACATTGCTATGGGCTGAATTTTGTTCTCTCCAGATATACATGTTGAAGTCTTAACCTCGGCATGTGACTGTTTTTGAGGCTAGTGCCTTGAAGGGTACTTGAGTTTAAATGAGGTCAAATGGGTGAGCCCAGTCCAATCTGATTGGAGCCCTATGGGTGGAGGAATTTGGACACACAAAGACAGCAGGGATGGACAAGTACAGAGGGAGGCCGTATGAGGACCCCGTGAGAAGGTGGCCATCTACAAGCCAAAGTAAAAGACCTCCAGAGAAACCAAATCTGCCAGCACCTTGATCTTGGAATTTTGTACTCCAGAACTGTGAAAAAATAAATTCCTGCTGGTAAAGCCACCCAGTTTGTTATGGTCCCCCTAACAAACTAATACAATAATATTTTAATCTTGGATTTCTTGAGTCTATTTTGAATCTGAAAAACTGAGCATTGACTGTTTTTCTTTAAATGTCTGTTATATTATTCTTAATCTTCCACAAATCAGTGACTGCTTCTAAATAAATAGGGATAAGATCATGTACCAGGAAACAGGAAAATATGAAAAAAATGTTCATTTAATATTTTGGTAATTTAACACTTCATAGATTATGTTTAATAGAGTATAAATAAAAATTTGCAGTCAAATGTTAAGCTGCAAACATTAAATCTAACTCTATAACCAAAAACAAACGTGCAGTTTACAGGACTAAAGTTATAACAGTCTCAGAAATTCAACAGGCTTTAAGTTAGCAATAAAAAGTTTTAGCTGTTATATAAACTTACTAACAATCTAGCTTACTCCGGGGCCTCATTAGGATTGTAAAACAATATGCTGTTCTCACTTACCTACATCTATAGCACCCCAACTAGCATACGAAGTGAGCAGAAGAATGTGTGACAGCATTCAAGTGTAATTCCATAAAGGAGGATGATGCATTTGTGAGGATTAAATATTAGGAAAATGGGATGCTGAAGAGACAGAAATCCAGACTTGAGGAGGAGATGTCATACATGATATGTTTTCTCCAATATTGTTCAGTGATTACTTCACATAAATTCAACTCTTCTCTACTCATCACATGAACTTCATCCCAAACAAACCATAACTGGTAACTTCAACAAACTATATCTGGGTAGCCTCTGTGGGCACGCTGATAAATAATAAGTGATATTGTGCCCTGAATAATGGCTTTGACATTCATACTGGGCTTTTGGTTTTCAAATTTGGAAGCATAAAATAATATACCCTGAGGAAGCAAATTAATTATAAAATGGCCTTGTAACCTGACCACAAATCTCAGTCCTTAAATGACAGCTCTTAGTGTAGAGCTGGAGGATATTGAAAAGCAGCCTTTGCAGATTCATATATCATTAACATGGAGGTAATTTTTATTGGGTTAAATATAAGCATTTACAAAGAGCACTGTGCCATTAATAAATAATAAAGAAAACTATTTTAAATGAGCCAACTTGATTTTTAAATGTATCCCTAACAGAAAGGCTTTTTTTTTTATCTTATGTTTGATTTATACTCTAAAAATGTGAGTTTTCTCAAATGAAACACAATATCAAATCATTTTCATTCTAAATGAATAACACTGAATGACAAAGTGAGACAAAGCAGAGTTTTCATTTTTTGTTTTTTTAGGCAAGGACAATTGGTGCCTGGTTTCAAATAGAAGGATAACAGGATGATTTTTAAAGATTGAATGCTCCAAGAAAGTTGAGTAATTTTACTTTTGAGTTAAAAATAAAGTTTTTTACTCAAAAGTAAAAAAAAAAAACTTTGTTTTTACTCAAAAGTAAGAGATTGCTAAAAAAAAAAACTTTGTTTTTACTCAAAAGTAAAAGGAACTAGAAAATGGTAACCATTGGCACACTTACAATTCTGTTTTTTTCTGTACAAAGAATATTTGATATAGGGATAATGTGATGATGTTTTAGATAAATCCTTGATTTTCAGTTACCACAAGAGAATTATCATGAATCCAAATGACATATAATAAAATCCTGTCATGCAGGCACGATAGGCTTATTTTAAAATGTAAAGAAGCTTGAAACAAATATTCAAAGTTTTCTATCAATGTAAAATTATGGAAAATGTTGAATAGAAAAGGACCTGTGGACTTTCAGCAGAAATAATTTGTAAAGTAATTTGCAAAATTCATTGAGCAGTTTGAAGAGACAAAAATAAGAATTATTTTTAGTGATATTGTGAATACCCACTTTCAATTTAGAGCCACCTTAATTCTACCTGATCTAGGAATTATTATATTTCTTATAAATCCATATCCATATCCATATCTATGTACATATATGGTCTTTGAAACTTGAGACAGGCTATATCAAGCATAGGCAGAAGAGGACTAGAAACCTAGGCAAATCTGTAAGTTTATATAAAAGTCATGAATCTAAAAATATACCATTACAGTGCACTAAAATAAACGTTATGATGCAAGAAAACACAGGATGTCATAGAAGTCTGAGGAAGGACATCAGACCTAGACTAAAAGAAACAAGAAAAACTGCTCAGAAAAAAACAAGTTCTGGAGACATGTAGAACTAGCTATATGGACAGAGGAAAAGCATTCCTCTTAGATTAGAAGCACATGGGAAAACTCAAAGGTAAGAAAAGAGTGGGATTTATAGGTGAAGAGGTCCTTGGGCTTTATATATTTGACACTTTAAGTTTGACTAGACTGTGTTTTTGAGCAACCCCAAAGATCCCCAGATGCAAAACTCTCCTGGTAGCTAACAATATAGATTAGTTTTATTGGTTTTGTCTGGTGTTGAAATTTATATAAGTGAAACCATGAGGCATATACCCTTTGAAACTGGATACTTTTGCCCAGTATTGTGGGTTGGGATTTATCCATGTTGTTGTGTGTAACAGGTTGTTACTTTGCATTGCTATATAATATTCTATCAAATCAACATCCTAGTTTATTTATCAATTCTACTGTTAGTGTACAATTGGGTTATTTTCAGATTTGGGCTATTATAAATAATGATAATATACACATCCTTGTACATTTATAATGAGAACATGTTAGAGTACTTCTTAAAGGAGAATTACATAAGATAAATATAATGAAAGTGCCTAATACCAATTTTGATATTGTATTATGACCCTGGTAAACCATACTTAATTTGTGGACTATTAGAATCTGTTTCTCAAAGAGTGATACCATATGATTTCTCTTCTATGTGGAATCCAAAAAAACAACAAATGAATAAACAGGCAAAAAATCAGAATCGGACCTATAAATATAGAGAATAAACTGATGGTTGCTAGAGGGGAGGTTTGTAGGAGGATGGGAAAAATGAGCGAAGGAGAGTGGGAGATACAGGCTTCCAGTTATGGAATGAATAGTCATGGGAATAAAAGGTACACCATAGGGAACATAGTCAATGGTATCATGATAGCATTGTATGGTGACAGATGGGTGCTACACTTGAGCTGAGCATAGCATTAGGTATAGAGTTGCTGAATCACTATGTTGTACACCTGAAACTAATGAATACTGTGTGTCAAGTAAAAAAAAAAAGAATAGCACATATTTCATAACAATTTGTAAGATCTAATCTAGTCTAATAAGACTTAGAAATTAAACTGAATGGGAGGAATTTTAAAACAAGAGGATAGATAAAAATAGGAACAAAATCATAAAGATCTTCGTTTACTATATGAAGGGCTTGAGGTACATTTTCAGTGATTTGTAGTGTATCTTTGGACAGTGCAATAAACAGACATGTTTTTTTAAAACTATCACTCTACTAATGTGGATGATAACCTGAAGAATATGCAAAGAAGAGCAATAGGGGGTGTTTTACTAATTCTGGATAGAGCTGAATGAAGACTGGAAGGAAAAAGAAAGAAGTAAGTATGTGGATCTCTGAATAATTTGAAAGTGTGATGACTTTATATATTCCCATCCAGGGACATTTTTAAATCTTACATACTGCCAAAGGGATCACAGAGCCTACGAAATTCACCAACAAACTCTAGGCTCAGAACCTTTGGATTGCATCAGCATAAGTTAATAACAGAATTTGCAGGCAGGCGGGAGAGAGGGAGGTGTCAGTATGATGTTTGGCTTTTAGCAACAATAATTATTCACACGTCTCTCTTCTGTGGTTTTAAAACTAATAGAGAAATAAAACATAAGAATCATAAAGAATATTCAAATGTCAAGTACTTGCAAAGAAAGCTGTTTGGAAAATGAAGCCTGGATGAGTCCACGCTTAGATTCCTTAATACTTTTCATTGAATTAACCTTAACTGCTTGGTCACAGGAAAGACACGGACTTTCTAAGCAAGGAAGGCATCAGGTTACATCATTTTGCACATAAAGAATCTGTAGGTCTACTTGACAATCACCCCTGGAAAAAAGAAATCCTAGAAAGAACTCAACTGAAAAACGCTTAGTTCTTCTATTAAATTCAGAAATCAGAGATTTTCTTGGGGGTATGGAGAGGCTTTTATCTCTAGTACTTAGAAATGGAAGGTACTCTTAATTTATGTGCCAGGGTAGAAAAGCTATTAGGGAAAAAGGATGTCTCCTCTCAGAAGCCCACATCAGTTCCCCTAAAGAGGCAACAGAAAGGGCTGTCACGAGAAGAATCTTCTCTGGAAAGAAAAAAACGAGTCTAGTTTTATGTTCAGTTTTAATTAAAGTTGCTAGATTTAGCACACAAAATCCATAATACCCAGTTAAATTGAAAGTTCAAACAACAAATAAATTATTCAGTGTATATAATATCTGCTTCAGAGGCTTCAGTTAGCCACAGTCCACTGCAGTATGGAAGCAAATAATCCTTCTGACATATCATCCAAAAATGAACATAGGAGGTGAACATCAATCATGATGCCTGTATCAGTCACCTCCCTTCATCTCGTCACGTGGGCATTTTCTCATCTCATCATCACAAGAAAGGGAATACAGTACAATACAGTACAATACAGTATGTTGAGAGAGACAGAGACCACATTCACAAAGCTTTTATTATGGTATATTACTGTAATTGTTCTATTTTATTATTAGTTATTATTGTTAATCTCTTACTGTGCCTAACTTAGAAATTGAACTTTATCATAGGTACATATATGTAGGAAAAAACAAAGCATATAAAAGATATGGTACTATCCATGGTTTGGGGCATCCACTGGGGTTCTTGGAACGTAATCCCAAGGATATGGAGGAGGGGACTACTATAAGTATATCTCATGCAATATTGGGGGCATACTTATTTTAAAAGTAGTTTTAAAAATGTGAAATTCAGGGGCACCTGGGTGGCTCAGTTGTTTAAGCAACTTCGGCTCAGGTCATGATCCTGGAGTCCCGGGATGGAGTCCCGTGTCAGGCTCCCTGCTCAGCGGGGAGTCTGCCTCTCCCTCTGACTCTCCCCCTCTCATGCTCTCTCTCTATCACTATCTCTCTCAATAAATAAATAAAAATTTAAAAAAAATATGAAATTCAAATTTAGGGGCTCCTGGCTGGCTCAGCTGGTAGAGCAGGCAACTTTGGATCTCAGAGTTGTGAGTCTGAGTCTCAGGTTGAGGGTAGAGATTACTAAAAAAAGGTAAATAAATAAACTTAAAAAAAAAGAAAGAACTGATTTAAAAAAATAAATAAAATGTGAAATTCAAATTTAAACAGGTGTCCTGTATTTTATCTGGCAAACCTTATTTAAGAGGTAGAGAGCACTGGGTGTTACACGCAACTAATGAATCATTGAACATTACATCAAAAACTAATGATGTACTACTGTATGGTGGCTAACTGAGCATAATAATAGATACAATAGACAAACTGGGTGCTTGACAGGAGACAACATAATGGGTTACTGGCATAAGGTTTGAGGCTTAATTCATTTTTTAGAAGAAAAAAGATGATTTTCATTATTATTTTTTTTAATTTTATTTTATTATGTTATATTAGTCACCATACAATACATCATTGGTTTTTGATGTAGTGATCCACGATCCATTGTTTTCGTATAGCACCCAGTGCTCCATGAAGTACGTGCCCTCCGTAATACCCATCACTGGGTTAACCCATCCCCCCATCCCCCTCCCTCCTAAACCCTCAGTTTGTTTCTCAGAGTCCATAGTCTCTCATGGTTCATCTCTCCCTCCAATTTCTCCCCGCCCTTCATTTTTCCCTTCCTTCTCCTAATTTCCTCTATGCTATTCCTTATGTTCCACAAATAAGTGAAACCATATGATTTTACTTATTTGTTGAGGCTTAATTTGATCTAAAGCTTTCCTGTGGGTAGCTTTTCTATGTTGGAACATTCTTCAAGAAGGCAGTTATGTTCACCAAGCCATGCCCTATCAAGGGGTTCTTCTTAGAAAAGTGAAATCTCAGCAAATTTGACCTCTAGGCAATCACTGGTGTTTAGAAAAGTAAACTCTAGAACCCCCAGGAAATGTTAAAGGAGAAGCTTAATGTAGTGTATTCCATAACGTAGCTAAGAGTTTCTTTTGGCACAAAACTAGATACAATACCACTGAAACGTTCCCTTTATATTTATTTATATTTATTTATTTTTATTCTTATGTTAATCCCCATACATTACGTCATTAGTTTTAGATGAAGTGTTCCATGATTCATTGTTTGTGCATAACACCCAGTGCCCCATGAAGAATGTGCCCTCCTCAATACCCACCACCAGGCTAACCTATCCTCCCACCCCCCTCCCCTCTAGAACCCTATTTGTTTTTCAGAGTCCATCGTCTCTCATGGTTCGTCTACCCCTCCGATCTCCCCCGCTTCATTCTTCCCCTCCCGCTACCTTCTTCTTCTTCTTTTTTTTTCTTAACATATATTGCATTATTTGTTTCAGAGGTACAGATCTGAGATTCAACAGTCTTGCACAATTCACAGCGCTTACCAGAGCACATACCCTCCCCAGTGTCTATCACCCAGTCACCCCATCCCTCCCACCCCACCCCCCACTCCAACAACACTCAGTTTGTTTCCTGAGATTAAGAATTCCTCATATCAGTGAGATCATATGATACGTGTCTTTCTCTGAAACGTTCACTTTAAAATGGTTAATTTTATGTTATGTGAGTATCACCTCAATCAATTTAAATAAAAACACTAGAGATATTAAAACTCTTTTTTGGTCCTTACTCTGTGAGTGCGGGTACTATCCATAACTTTTTCCTCAAATGCCCTTTCCTCAGGACATCCATAGTATTTATTCTATTTTGTTTTTTAACTTTATGATTTATAATTCAATTTTGCTCATCATGGCCTACTTCTATTCCCTTAGTATTAGGGTTTTCATTATTCAGCCTGAGGACGTTCAGTTCTCCCATTTTTATACTCTGTCCTTTGGAAACATATGCATGATCTTTTTTTTTTTAAGATTTTATTTATCTATTTGAGAGAGAGAGTGAGAGAGAGAAAGAGCACAAGAGGGGGGAGCGGGAGAGGGAGAAGCAGACTCCCTGCTGAGCAGGGAGCCCAATGCGGGACTCGATCCTGGGACTCCAGGATCATGACCTGAGCCGAAGGCAGTCGCTTAACCAACTGAGCCACCCAGGCGCCCTTCTTATCCATGATCTTAAGGAAATATTAATTCTGATACAATTTAACTTGGTATATCATTACTGATAAAAGGCATTTGTTAAAATTTTCACTTTTATTGTTAGCTCTCTTAAGAAGAAGAGAATAGTACATTATATGTTAATAAAAAAAATTTTAAAAAGATTAAAAAAAGATAAGAAGAAGAAAGGCAGTGTCTGCCTGTGTGTGGGGCTTTGCAGAGATTTGTGTGGAGTCAACTGAGAGTTACAATGACTGTATTAATACGGAGATAATGAGTATATGTTGATTTGATAATGTTTAGTCAGTGTTAACTATTTTAGGAATTTTTGACTGACCATAAATGCATTAAAGAAAATATTTGTACATTTTGTTTTCATAATTAAAGCATAGTTTTTGTGCAAAATACTACAGTAGGGTAGTTTGGTCCTTCAAATAAAGAAACCAGTGAAAGCTACACTTTCTGCTGCTGTCATAACAACTTGGAGGAAAATGACTAGTAGAACTGAGGCTCGGCTCTGATGAATATGAGGGACGGACCATATACAACATTGCAGCAGGTATATCACATTTCTCCTATTTTTACCCTGCTCCGAGAAACCCAAAAGTACTTCTTGAGCTCTGCCTGGGAAAGAAAGTTGAAAGCATTTGCAACGATACACAGCCGTCATAAACACCATATGAGACATGAGTCACGAGCATCTGTGTAGAAAGAACACCCTGGTCTTTACGGTTGGGGTGGGTGGTTGGGATAGGTAATGTCACTTCCCTTTTTGTTTAAAAACCTCCAACACTGTCCTTTTGATACTGCCTGATAATAAGTGTTTCCTTTATTTAATATATTGTGGTTGGATGAGTATCAAAATCCCCCCGTCCCTAAAATTTCTGCTCTTTAAATTGGTAGGCATTTTTTTTTTTTTAACAGGCCCACAGTCATTTGCTCCAAAGATTTCTTTCCAGATATATCTTCTGTTTCCATGTAAACACTGTAATGTGGCAGACCGTTCTATTTCATTCTTTAGGGAAAAAATTCCCCCAGGCTTTGGCTTTCATCACCCCCTTCCTCCGCTGTTCCAATTTAAACCACTTCTTCAAGACTCCCCAATGACATTTTTTTCAGGTAACCTCCTTCAGATGACCCTAGTCTGGAGTGGTCTTTTATCCTCAGTGATTCTATAACAATATGGCAGATAAATTTCTGAGATATTTTTGCATAAACTGCAATGCAATATAGCTCTTTGGAAAATGTTCTTCAGAATAGTGTGAGATTTGCCTCCATCTTTAAAAAGGAGAAAGACTAGTTTGCTGAATATAATTGTGTTGAGACTATTTTATACCAACCTTTTGTATAATTGATATACTTTTTAGTGATTGTATGAATTGATTACAAAAAATGTTTGAATTTCTGCTTCAATCTTTTTTTGTCTCTGTCACAGATTAAAACATTTTAGTCAGTAATGGGGAACTCTCTTTGGCTTTGTCTACTCCCTATTGTCTTTCCTTAACTATTCCCACGCTCATGATGCTGTACCATCCTCAACTTCTTTCTGAACACTGAAGCATATTTCTCTCTCTGGGTCTTTGCACTCAGTATCCTTTCTATTTAGAAAACTCTCCTTATGGCTGTTTCCTTCTGATTATTTATGTCTTAATTGAAATATCATCTCGGAGAAAAATTCCCTGATCATTTGAAGCTAAAATAACTCACTACTTTCTCTCATCGCCTGGTTTTATCTTCTTCATAGATGTTATCGTTCCCTCCCTCTTTCCTTTCCTTCTATTTTGGTTTACACCCATGGATTGGAAGCTAATTGAGAAAAGAGACCCTATCCTATTCACCATTTGATTCTCAGCATCTAGAACTGTGCATAGTATATGATAAATACTTTAAAAATATTTGCTGAATAGCTGAGGGACTGAATGCCTGACTCTGAATGATCCTGAGGGAGAAATAAGCCAATTATAAGCAAGATTAACTTCTGATTAAACAGCTTTGGGAAGAACATGTTAATGAGGTAGAAGCCCTTTGTATGGATTTATGTGTAGAGTATGAGGTAGAGTCTGGAAGCCTTATAATAGGGCTGAGTCAAGAAGGTCAGGGGCGAGAAATACATCATTGAATATATTACCTGTAGAGGTGATGCTTAGAAACTTAACCCTTATCTTCTCCTGCAGCATAACTTGTAGGGTTCCTATGAGTCGTTGTCTGCAGCACAAAGTGGACATTCTGTAAGTGTTTGCTGTTAGCAATATGAAAATGACTTTATGGGCAAATAAAGCCTCTTTTAGATAGTGTTTTTTGTGAATTTATGTGTGCGTTTGTGTGTGAGTAAGTTGGAGAGGACATGTTTACAATCTAAAATTGTAAAAGTTACTCTTAGCTTGAGTACATACAAAAACAAGCTACAAACTAGATTTGGCCCAAAGGCCGTGTTTTGTCTACCTCTGATCTAGCTCATTCTTCAGTTCTTTTTTTTTTTCATTCTTCAGTTCTTGAAATGAGATTACTCTCTTGGTAACTGACTCACTTCTTGAATTTATAACCTCTCTGGTGTACCAATACTTCTTGGATTAAATGGTGCTTTATTCTTTTTTATTCTAGAATTCCTGTTTCCATTGTTCAGCAACCTGCTTTGTTCTTTTCTCATCTTCTCATTCTTGTCCTCCAGCAAATAAATAGCAAAAGTTAAAACAGTGAACCATGTTTCTCAAAACTCAAGACTGATGTTGTTTTGCTACCATATTGTGGCTTCCAGACTTGGATTCTTTCAAATGCATGTATATGAATCTGTCACTTATTGCCTGCCTTCTCATTGTTGATGCATTTTTAGTTCCAGACAATTTTTCCTTTCTAACTAATGATCTCATTTTATTCCTCAGTGTTTTGCCAGGATGTGCCATGACATATGATCTTCACATCTCCACTTTTAATACTGATGCTATCTTGATATCATGAGGCTGTGTTCCTTGGGACTATGTTCCTTTTATAAATGTATTTTCTTCTATGATTGACCATTTCTTTTTCTTTTAAAGATTTTATTTATTTGAGAGAGAGAGAAAAAGCATGAGCATGGGGGAGGAGCAGAGGGAGAGGAAGCAGACTCCCTGCTGAGCAGGAAGCCTGATGCGGGGCTTGATTCCAGGACCCAGGACCATGATCTGAGCCAAAGGCAGACGCTTAACTGACTGAGCTACCCAGGTGCCCCTCTGATTGACCATTTCATCTCGATTTACAAATATATTTACATCTTCTTTATCAAAAAATTAAAAAACACACAATATTTCTTCTATTTACAAAGCCGTGCCTTAAGTTCCCAATCAGCAACTTTCAATTCCAGCCAAAGTTCTCAAAAATATTGATGAGTATTAATGAATTTAAGCTGATTAATTTAGTTCCATCCTTTCATTATACCCAGTGATTCATTAATTTATTGAATATGAAAACTACATTCTCATTCTTCCCCTACCCAGCCACTCTAAAACTTTAAGTAATCATTTCTTCCTCTGATTTTCCAAATCATTCAATACTGATCAGTTATTTAGATGTATCCATTAAAATGTTTTTAGGGCACCTGGGTGGCTCAGTTGGTTAAGTGACTGCCTCCGGCTCAGGTCGTGTTCCTGGAGTCCCTGGATCGAGTCCCGCATCGGGCTCCCTGCTTGGCAGGGAGTCTGCTTCTCCCTCTGACCCTCCCCTGTCTCATGCTCTCTCTCTCTATCTCATTCTCTCTCTCAAATAAATAAATAAAATCTTTAAAAAAAATGTTGTTAACATTTAAAAAATCATATCATACTAAAGATAAATTTACTAAAATATTCAAGTAAAATATTTGCATGTTACATTGCATTTTGACTTTATCATTTTATCATAAAGAATGAAAAAAATAAAAGACAATAAGTTTTATACATCTCATTATATTAGAAAAATTAAGACAGTGGTGATTAATCATCACATGTGCCAAAAAGCAATGAAATTTTATCCCAAAGCAGGTAGTCATTTGGCTTTAGCAAGGTAACCTCATGTTCTATTTTGAGGTAAGATAAAAATATTTCAAAGCATGTCCAAAATTCTGTAAATTTTCTATTGACTATTAAATCTGAAAGTGAAACAGAAAGATGAATGTCATTAATTGTACATTTCTGTGAATGTAAGCCCCTCTTATGACTTGTCTCATAAAAGAAACATGTTTTCACTTTCAATATTATAATTGTAATTAGGGAGTAAGTATATACCAGATTAGGATTTCCTTGAACCTGCCTTTAGAATGAATTATTTTCATTCTTCTGATAATTTGGCTTCATACAGGTGAAAATTAGAGTGTTCCAGTTCATGTTATTTTATAATAATATTAGAAAGTATGTTATGTGGAAATACTATATAATATAATCATCAGCATTTTGAAAGTAATTCAACTACCATTCTACTAATGATGAAATAGAGATTGATTTTATTTCATACCTCAAGATTTAATACACAACAATTTTAACCTCATCAGAAACTGCCTTCTTTTGATGTGTAATAGCTTCAAGATAGTTTGTTTTAATGCCTGTACTAAAACTGTGCTGTATTTTAGGAGATGTAAGATGTAAGATGTAAGATGTAAGAAATAATTTATTCATTCTCAATTTCTTAAGATCATATTTTGGATTACCTCAGAATGTAATCTGAAGCAAATTAAGACATTTGCAGTTGTCTTACATTTATACATGTAAGATGTAAGAAATAATTTATTCATTCTCAATTTCTTAAGATCATATTTTGGATTACCTCAGAATGTAATCTGAAGCAAATTAAGATGTTAGGAGCTTTTTACCACTAACCTTCTAAAATGGGAAGAGAATTCTATATTAGATTATATATATAATATACATAGATTCTATATCTATTATAGAAATCTATAATACAGATTTGAAATCAAGCAAGTTCCCTTCTGTTTGCAAAAGAATCAGTTACCTAAGTAGTGATGCAATTTAAATTTTGTCAGATTATCATAGATTTTGAAGAACAACATAAGAATGAGATTGTCAAGTATCACATTTTGATTACACATATACAGAAATCAAACTTATTCATAAATGAAACCCACACAACCAAAATGCAATTGTATATTCTCACAGGCTTTTTGAGAATCATAAATGAAGTAATGCTTGAGAAGTTGCTTTGTAAACTGTAAAATGCTGTAATAATAAAAAGAATTATTAGTAATCTCTTACTAACCTACAACTGGATTGCTAGAATGATTTTGAGTTTTTGTAAATGAAAATTGCATTAAAGACATACCCCTATTATTAATAAGATTTTAACATCTGTTAAAATTTAAAAGGTGTATATCTTTAAATAATTTGCTATTTTGCCATACATTGTAAACTACTGTGTATACATAATTATATATATACAATTCTGGAAAATGTGAATTATGGACTTTTTTTTTGCAGAAAATTATTTAAAAAGGAAAATAAAGCCCAAGTCACAGGATTTTTGACTTTTGGATAAATTTCATATTATATAATAATGGTTTTTCCTTGCAAATTCTACTTGCCCTCATCAAAAGTATATACAAGATATCTTTTTTCACAAATAACTGAAGCCTAGGTAAAATTGCCTTCATAGCTAAGGTTATACTTAACCATATTATACTTACAAATATCTCACTATACTAGCTAAATAAAAACCTATAGATTGTAATCACAATTTATGATAAAAGGCAGCTACCATGTTTATTAATAAGCAGGTAAGCAGATGATTATTAGTTGGATTTAGATTTTAATGATAATTTAAATAAATGCTCTAAAAAGTATATTCACTTATGATATTTATATGATATTTATAAATTACCCTCTTAAAGCTTCATACTGTTTATCATATTTTATCTAATAGGCACACACATCAAAGATTAATTCCCAAAGATATTATACATTAAAGAAAAAGTTATGTGTCTCTTAACATCCAAACTGCCTTTGAGTTCCTCAAATCCACATACTTTCTTATAAAACATTTTTACATACACAAACATACACAAGTATGTGTTGGGCCTTCAAAGTACAATTATTATTTTTTGTTAAAAAATCTTATGGTTATTATTTTCCCTGCTTATTAACTATATCCGAACATTGTCTACTTATTACATTTTGTTTCTCATGATACATACACAATATATGATTCACTGATCATTAAAAATCACCAGTTATAGAGAAAAATTTAGTAATGTCTAATCAAGCTATATAGGCATTGACTCTTTTTTTTTTTTTTTTTTGGCATTGACTCTTTGATCTAGTTATCCTGTTTTGAGGAATTTACCCTGAAAGTACACCTCAACACAAATAAAAGAGAACATAGACAGGTTATTTACACAGTATTATCTGAAATAGAATATTGAAAAACCACTGGTCTACTCACAAGGCTCTGGTGAAACAAAACAAATTTAAGAATAGAAAAATATGATTTATCTACTAAATGGAATTTTTTTTGTTTTTAAGAGGGAGAGAGAAAGGAGAGGCAGAGGGAGAGAAAGAATCTTAAGCAGGCTCTATGTCCAGCGTGGAGCTTGATGTGGGGCTTGATCTTACAACCCTGAGATCATAACCTGTGCTGAAATCAGAAGTCAGATGCTTAACTGACTGAGCCACCCAGGTGCCCCAGCTAAGTGTAATTCTATTAAACAGTTAAAATTTAGGAAGATCTCTATCACCCAATTCCCAGAAATAAACCCACACATATATGGTTAGTTAATTTGTGACAAAGGAGCCAAGAATCTATAATGGAGAAAACATTGTCTCTTAAATCAGTTATGTTGGGAAAACTGGATAGCTAGCTACGTGCAAAAGAATGGAACTGGACCCCTTTCTTTTGCCATACACAAAAATTAACTCAAAATGGATTAAAGAATTGAATGTAAGACCTGGAACCACAAAACTCTTAGAAGAAAACAGATGGTAAGCTCTTTGGCATAACTCTTAGCAATGCTTTTTTGAATCTAACACCAAAAGCAAAAGCAAATAATAATAATAATAATAATAATAATAATAATAATAATAAATAAATAAACTAAAAGGCCTCTGCACAGCAAAGGAAATCATCAATAAAATTAAAAGACAACCTACTGAATAGGAGAAAATATTTGCAAATCATATATTTGATAAAGGGCTAATATTCAAAATATATAAAGAACTTACAGAACTCAACAACAACCCCCCCCAAACAATCCAATTAAAAATGAGCAGAAGTTTTTTTTCCAAAAAAGACATACAGATGGCCAACAGGTACATGAAAAGAGTATCTACATTATTAATAATCAGGAAATTGTGAATCAAAACCACAATGAGATATCATCTCACACATGTCAGAATACTTAATATCAAAAAGACAAGAAATAAATGCTGGTGAGAGTATGAAGAAAAATGAATGATTTGCCCTGTTGGTGTGATTGTAACTTGGTGTAACCACTATGGAAAATAGTATGGAGTTTCCTCAAAAAATTAAAAATGGAACTACTTTATGATTCAGCCATTCCATTTCTGGGTATTTATCTGAAAAAAACCCCACGAATTCAAAAAGATATATGCACCCCTATGCTCATTGCAGCATTATTTACAATATCAAGAAATGGAACCAATGTAAATTCACATGGATGGATCGATGGATAAAGAAGATGTGAGACATGGATGGACTACAAAGGCATTATGCTAAGTGAAACAAGTCACATAGAGAAAGACAAAAACTGTATGACCTCTCTTGTATGTAGACTCTAAAAATAATAGTAATAATAAGTTCATAGATACAGAGAACAGATGGGCGGTTGCAAGAGGCAAGGGGTGGGGGTAGGAGAAATGGGTGATTTTTTTTTTTTTTTTTTTTAGTTTAAATAAGTTGAATAAAACTTTTAAAAACTCAACTCACTGGGCAGAACTGATCAAATGGCCCTCGCTAACTACAGGCCTGCAGAATCAATTTGAAGTCTAAAAGTAACAAATATTGAATGCATAGCAATAATGACAACTGCACTGTCATTCTTTTTCTCCCCTTTATAAAAAAAGAATGAGGAAGGACATGGATAGAGCTAAAGAGTAGTACGATAAGTAAAATAAGTCAGAGAAAGACAAATAGCATAGATTCCACTCATATGTGGAATTTAAGAAACAAACGAGCAAAGGGAAAAAAAGGGGGGCGGTGCAAACCAAGAAACAGACTCTAACTAGAGAGAACAAACTGATGGTTACTGGAGGGGAGGTATGTGGAGAGGTGGGTTCAATAGGTGATGGGGATTAAGAAGGGCACTTGTTGTGAGGAGCACAGGGTGTTGTATGGAAATGTCAAATCACTGTTGTACACCTGAAACTAATATCACACTGTATGTTAACTGTTAGTTAAATTTAAATGACATTTCAATAAAAACTTAAAAAAAAAATAAAAAGTTAAAATAATAGGAAGGTTTCTCTCACCTGATAAAGAGATTTCTAGGATACACAGTTAAGGAAAACTGTATTGCAATATCGATATATAGGTACATGATTACTTTCCAAAAAGAAATGCCAAAAAGCCTAAAGCAGAAAATGAGGAAAAAAAATTATCTAAAGAGATTGCATTATAGTGGGGTATAAAAATTAAGTGTTACCCTGACATTGTCTTTTTATACCTGCTGGATGTAGCCTTTTTTTTTTTTTTTCTTTTAAGATTTTATTTATTTCAGAGGGAGAGAGAGAGAGTGCGCAAGTGAGCAGGGGTGAGGGGCGAGGAGGGCAGAGGAAGGGGGAGAGAGAATCTGAAACAGACTCCGTGCTCAGCCCAGAGCCTGACACAGGGCTCCATCCCATGACAGAGAGATCTTGACCTGAGCCAAAACCAAGAGTTGGTCATTTAACTAACTTTGCCACCCGGGTGCCCCCCTCCTTTTTTTAATAGTAAATTCTTTCACAGGTATCTCTTCCTACAGTGGGAGGACAAAAAAGCTACGAGGGAACCTTGAAAAATTCTTAGTAGACCTGTTTGTTATGATATTGGGGTAGTAATTCTGAAATTTTCTATTTGTATTATAGGATAGAGTAAACATGTTTGACATACGGGAATGAGATTCTTTAGTATGGGAGAAGGGATATAAAAATATGGAATCTGGGAGGTGTAGAAGAACTGTATGGTGTTGAATTTAAATTGTAAAATTCAGTATGAACATATGAGTGTATCAGTGAACGGTCCCAGAGCCATGAGACAATCTAACATCCAGTATTTTGCTTTGGAATACCATTTCTCTAAAAAGAATCAAGGCTTCTTTAAAGAAATAGCCAACTCTGGGTCTGGATAAGGAAAAGTATAAATTACAATATCTTAATGTGCAAGAAAGCACAAAGGTGTTAGAAAGACAAATGGGAGAGAGAGAGAGACAAAAAATGAGGTGGGGGACAAGAGTAGGAGAAGGAGAGGAGGAGGGGGAGAAGGGGAGAGAGAGAGGTTGAGATCCTGTTTATTATTATTTTTCCCCAGCATCTATTAAATTTTGGATCCTACACAGTACTTAACAGGATAACAAAGAATTCATGAGTACTCAATGACACTCAAAAAGTAGGGAAGGGGCACTCCTTTGCTTAGGAAAGTTCACATAATGAATCTAAAAGTAATGACAAAACTAAAAAAATCACTATTTTGCAATTGCCCAAGTAAGTAACTGTTTTCAGCAAGGGTAAACAATGGATGCTAAAATCACTGAGTAAAAATTTGTTAGGGAAAAGAATATTTCATGCTCATAAACACAAGGAGAAATTACAAGAAGATTTCTCATCTCTTAATTGCAAATAGGGGGAAAACCTATTTCTAGTGGAGAGATGTTGCAATGCTACCTTATCCAAATGATCAAACTTAGTATCAGTAATTATTTAACAATATAATATTACAAAACTTCTGCTGAGATGCAATAGAAAGTACACAAATAACCTGTTATATTATTTCCAGAAACATTTAACCTGAGCCTTATGAGCTAACAATCAGGGAAATTTGACATATTTGACATTTTGACATATTGTACAAGAGACTTGGTTTGGGTCCTTCAAAAATATGAGTGTGATTAAGGGGCACCTGCGTGGCTCAGTTGGTTAAGCATCTGCCTCAGACTCATGATCCTGGGGTCCTGGGATTGAGACCCGCATCTGGCTTCCTGCTCAGTGGGGAGCCTGCTTCTCCCTCTCCCTCAGCTCCTCCCCCACTCTCTCTCTCTCTCTCTCTCTCTCTCAAATAGATAAATAAGATCTTTAACAAAAACATCAGCGTGAGGGGCGCCTGGGTGGCTCAGTCGTTAAGTGTCTGCCTTCGGCTCAGGTCATGATTCCAGGTCCTGGGATCGAGCCTTGCATTGGACTCCCTGCTCAGCAGGAAGCCTGCTTCTCCTTCTCCCACTCCCCCTGCTTGTATTCCCTCTCTCGCTGTGTCTCTTTCTGTCAAATAAATAAATAAAATCTTTAAAAAATAAAAATCAGCATGATTAAAAAAATGTTGGGGATTTTTTTACAGTAAAGGAGACTAAAAATAGATGCCAACCAAATGTTACGGGTGATATTTGATTGGGTCCTCAGTCAAAAATATCCCCCCCAATACACCTTTTGGGGTATTTGGGTAAATTAAAATTATGGACTTTAAAATAGATTATATTGTTGTACTGTTGTAGATTATAATGTTAAATTTCTGGGTTGCAGTAATATTGTGGTAGGAGATATTGGAAATGAGACATACTGCTAACCACTAGTAATTCAAGGTAAAGAGTATATGAGTGTTCCTTGTACTACTTTCAGTTGTAAAACTTTCAAAATAGAGCATTTTGGAAATTTTTGTCATCATATTTTTATAACTTGCCAATTATTTAATTGGTTAGTTTGGCTGATCAGCTTACCTATATATTATAAGTGAAGTCTGATATGTGTAACAATAAAATACATACAAAAACAAATAATTAATCTTAATAATAAAAGCTAATTTAAAATATAAACTCAACATAAAGCTTCTCTGTTGCCACGGGAACTTGCTCAGCCTAAGGTTTGGGCATCACCAGGCACCAAAGCTACAGAATAATGAATCCACTTTCTGAATCCGTAATATGAAGATGTATATTCTACTTCACGTCACCTAACTGGATTGAGGCCCATTGTCTGTTCGTCAGTGTACCCTTTGTTGGTCTTTCTCCTCACCCTGTCTTTTCCTCTATTTCTTCACTTGTGATTCCTAGAACTAGCTCCCTGATAAATTACCAACACCAAATCCTTGCCTCAGGCTCTGCTTTTAGGGAAACTGAAACCAAGGCTAGCTGACAAAATTCCAGGAATTTCTAATAATTTATGTTGGAAATGATGCAGTTGTCTTATCAATATTGAAAGTATGTTGTTATAAAGTGAATGCTGATGTAATAAGTCTACCTCCAACCCAAGCCAAATCCAATGGAGATAGTTCTTGCAGAATTCCTGAGTGTAAAATTGGAGTGCTCTTCCTTCTTTTCCAGCTAGGGCAATTTTTTCAAGCTTGTTAACCAGAAACTCTGTGGTTATGAGCTTAGGCACATGTCAGCATGGAGGGAGCATTGTGATTACTACACTAAAAAATAAAATGACTTCTGTTTAAACTTTCATTCCTACCTCCATAAGTTTTATTATTTGTTCTATCAAATTATCCACTTCAATTCTCCACATTTTTTCTTAATATATTTCATATGGCGATTCCACATTTTCCTTAGCACCAAGCCATATAAAGTTTTTCTAAGCAAATGTTTTATCAAAGCAGATTTCTATCAGTAAAAATTAGAATAGCTATTTATATTTCCAAATCAATTATTTGCCACTGTAATAGGATTCTTGCTGAGATTTTTTTTCTAATTTTTTGAAAACTTAATGCTTTCAGATATTTGCTTTCATTAGTATATACATGCAAAAGAAGTGAAAATTTATTTACTTTTTTTTTTAATTTTTTTATTCTTGTATTATCCCCATACATTACATCATTAGTTTTCGATATAGTGTTCCATGATTCATTGTTTGTGCATAACACCCAGTTCTCCATGCAGAATGTGCCCTCCTCAATATCCATCACCAGACTAACCCATCCTCCCACCCCCCTCCCCTCTAGAACCCTCAGTTTGTTTTTCAGAGTCCATCATCTCTCATGGTTCGTCTACCCCTCCGATATCCCCCCCTTCATTCTTCCCCTCCTGCTACCTTCTTCTTCTTCTTTTTTTTTTTTTCTTAACATATATTGCATTATTTGTTTCAGAGGTACAGATCTGAGATTCAACAGTCTTGCACAATTCACAGCACTTACCAGAGCACATACCCTCCCCAGTGTCTATCACCTAGTCACCCCTTCCCTCCCACCCCACCCCCCACTCCAGCAACCCTCAGTTTATTTCCTGCAATTAAGAATTCCTCATTTATTTGACAGAAAGAGAACAAGCAGAGGGAGAGAGAGGGAGAAGCAGGCTCCCTGCTAAGCAACGAGCCCAATGTGGGACTCGATCCCAGGACCCTGGGATCATGACCTGGGCTGGAGGCAGCTGCTTAACCAGCTGAGCCACCCAGGCATCCCAAGAAGTGAAAATTTAAAACAAAAAAGTGTTGGTGGACACATTTTAATCAAAAGGAGAGAGGAAAAAGTACAGTAAATATAATAATACAGTTATTATATATGCATATATATAATATGATATAAATAATATATGATACAGTTCCTTATATTACTATGGAAAATTTAGCTCAATTTTCAATGTCTTTTCTGTACTTGAATTATGGAAGAGAGAAAATGCGATGTCTTGATGTAAGTCAAAGTGAAGCATTCATGGACATAAAAATACTTGTTAAATGTAACTTCAAATTTATTATAATTTTTTTCCTGTCTACCCAAATTGAGATATACAAATCTTTAATTTACTGTCCTAGTCCATGACAGTAAATATACATCTGGAGATGGGAGATAGAAAGTTTTTCCTTTGGCAGAAACCAGTGTGTTTAAAATTGGTGAGAACTTTCAGATTTTAAACTCTTCCTTCAACAAAAAGTGGAAAAAAAAGAGAAAAAACATCAAGTCAGTAATAAAGCTTTCCTCCAAACTGCATGACCATTGCGAAGAAGTATCTGTGAAAAATCTGAGATGGACAATATAAATTGCTTCTGGCTATCAAGGGAAAAAGAAAATTTGATGGTGCTGTAATCAAAATTTCCTCTTCTACTATGGACAGAAAATATTAGCACTCTGCCAGATTGCTTTCTACTCTTCCTTTACACATCAAATAGGAAAAATGGATTGTGAGAATATTCAAACTTTACATTTCCCTTAAATTATACAAATAATTTGTGCAAAATATCATAGCTTTCATTTCCATGAATCTTTCTCTCATTTTCTCTAGTAAAGTGTAGATTTTAAGACTACTTTGTAAATTAAATTCTAATTAGTATATTTTAAATTTTAAAGTACACCCTGACAGACTGTATTTATATTGTAGGGAAAACAAAAAATATGTTAGAAGAATTGCATATTTTATAAAAACTATGAATTCTTATAATATCTTTATATTTCCACCAATGAATAAGATTAAATTTCTGTAAGTATTATTTAGAAAGTAATAACATCCATGCTTTAAAAAATGATGGCAATAGAATATGTCAAATATTATAAGGTCATTTCTTTTATCCCTCAAAGCAATATTTCTACATTTTGAGGATATGTCTGCTTATATATTTTTTATCATACTAAATTTAAAAGAAATCCAGAAAATCACACTTCCAGGAGTATAGAATAAAAAAATATAGAGAATTATATTTTATTTTTTTCTTCTCTTTTCTTTCTTTCTTTCTTTATTATTATGTTATGTCAATCACCATACATTACATCATTAGTTTTTTTTTTTTGAAGGATTTCATTAGTTTTTGATGTAGTGTTCCATTATTCATTATTTATGTATAACACCCAGTGCTCCATGCAGAATGTGCCCTCTTTAGTACCCATCACCAGGCTAACCCATCCTCCCACCCCCCTCCCCTCTAGAACCCTCAGTTTGTTTCTCAGAGTCCATCATCTCTCATGGTTCATCTCCCCCTCTGATTCCCCCCCTTCATTCTTCCCCTCCTGCTATCTTCTTCTTTTTTTTTTTTTTTAACATATAACGTATTATTTGTTTCAGAGGTACAGATCTGTGATTCAACAGTCTTGCACAATTCACAGTGCTCACCATAGCACATACCCTCCCCAGTGTCTATCACCCAGCCACCCCATCCCTCCCACCCCCCCAATCCAGCAACCCTCAGTTTGTTTCCTGAGATTAAGAATTCCTCATATCAGTGAGATCATATGATACATTTCTTTCTCTGATTGACTTATTTCACTTAGCATAATACCCTCTAGTTCCATCCACGTCATTGCAAATGGCAAGATTTCATTTTTTTTGATGGCTGCATAATATTCCATTGTATATATATACCACATCTTCTTTATCCATTCATCTGTTGAGGGATATCTTGGGTCTTTCCACAGTTTGGCTATTGTGGACATTGCTGCTATAAACATCAGGATGCACGTACCCCTTCGGATCCCTACAGTTGTATCTTTGGGGTAAATACTCAGTAGTGCAATTGCTGGATCGTATGGTAGCTCTATTTTCAGCTTTTTGAGGAACCTCCATACTGTTTTCCAGAGTGGCTGCCCCAGCTTGCATTCCCACCAACAGTGTAGGAGGGTTCCCCTTTCTCTGCATCCCCGCCAACATCTGTCATTTCCTGACTTGTTAATTTTAGCCATTCTGACTGGTGTGAGGTGATACCTCATTGAGGTTTTGATTTGGATTTCTCTGATGCCTAGTGATATTTTAAATACACATCTTACACCCTTACTCAGACTCCTCTGTTGTTTTTCCAAGCTTCCATTCTTTGAAGAGTCAGGCCATTTTTTTAGTCTCTAAACTGAGAAATGGAATGAGTAGGATTTTGGAACATCATTTAAAGACACAAGTACTTTAGTAAACTAATTTGAAATTAAGAAATCCTGCCAAAATTTATGTTTTTCAATATAATCACAGATTTTCTCCCCAGGATAGAAAAGGACCACCATAAACTACTCAGCAAGAGAGACAAATAACTATTTTTTTGGAACGCTGCTGGAGACTGGTAGTCCAGGAAAGGGTTTCAGTTAATGATTTCCCTCCTCCGTGCAGCCTGAGTCTTGTCTGCTGCTCCCTTATGATTCAACAGTAAAGAAAGTAGTACCAGAAAGTTGAGGAGGAAATGTACTGCCATTCTTCACCTCCTGACACATAGATGGAAAGGGAAAACAGCGGCTTTAGCCACCAGTGAGTTTGAAAAACACACTTGGCCATGACTGAGAACTGATGTTATTGTGATAAAGAGTAAATAAAGGAGAGATAAAATGGGATTTGGTAGAAAGGATACTAAATCGGTCACTAAAGGAAAAAGTCCTTTCTCAGATATTGAAGCCAGAGAAATGCCTCTGAGCCAGGCAAATTAAAAAAATACAATATTAATTTTAATAGTATAATTTTAATAGTAAAAATTTTCATGGATCCCTTGGAATCTGGTCCACTCATAACTTTTATTTGTAATTTTTTCCTCAACTTTAAAAATCTCAAATATACTAACCAGAATTTTATTCACAACTTAGTTGGTTTAAAATAGATGTTCTGGGGCGCCTGGGTGGCTCAGTTGGTTAAGCGACTGCCTTCAGCTCAGGTCATGGTCCCAGGGTCCTGGGATCGAGCCCCGCATCGGGCTCCCTGCTGGGCGGGAAGACTGCTTCTCTCTTTCCCACTCCCCTTGCTTGTGTTCCCTCTCTCACTGTCTCTCTCTCTGTCAAATAAATAAATAAAATCTTTAAAAAATAAAAAATAAAATAAAATAGATGTTCTTTATACTATCTTTAAATCTTCTTATAATGGGATTAAATATTTTACATGAGAAAACAAAGGAAACCTTGCTAGATATATGAAATTTGTAACACTTGATAATATAATTTTCCATTGTATTGAATTTAAAACTTTACAAAGCATTTTAATAAATATTATTCCTTTATTCCTCATGAGGTTTTTAGGCCAATTACCTTCACTTATTATTTATTCTTTTCCATATGGCATTTATTTTATCAAAACATCTCTGAAGAATGCTTATTCCATACCAGGCATAGTGATAGGTTTTGTTGGTGTAGTTTCTGCTAGCAGGAAGACATGAAAAAAAAAAAATTCTCAAAGGTAAAATAGCCCTTTCCCATCTCAATGTGGTCTCTTTATTTATTTTTATAAATAAAATCATATTTATTTTTCTCAACCTGTTCTTCCACCTCCTGCTACTGTCTCTATTCCTCCTTTTCCTTTCCTCTTTCTCTTGTGTTTCCTCCTTTCTCCTCTTCCTCCTTTTTGTTTTTTCCTCCTGTTTGTCTTTTCCATTAAGATACAACCTCAGTAAAATCAGGGACCAAGTCTTTCTTCTTCTTTCTTTTTTTAAGATTTATTTATTTATTTGAGAAAGAGAGAAAGAGCGCCTGTGTCTGTGGGTGGGGGGGAGGGAAAGAGAGAGAGAATCTTCAAGACGACTCCCCACTGAGCTTGAGAACATGACCTGAATCAAAATCAAGAGTCTGATGATATGCAACTGACTGAGCCACCCAGATGCCCCAATTTTTCTGATCTAATTACAAGAACTTTTGAGAGGTTACATAGAGCCAGCTATTGATTTTTGGTATGTAGAAACCACAGTGATTCCTTGTCATTTTAACAACTCTATGAGTTGTGTACCTATCAGGTAATAATAATATAAAATGAAGGAATCAAGTCTTTAGATTGAGATAGAAAGACGTCTTAAGCATAAATAAATACAAAATCAAATCATGTGATATAGTCATCTTTATGGGGATAAAAAAGATCATCTGTTCTGAAAATTATATATAATATATAAATTACATATTTTATATATATTTACATATATTATATATACATATATATGTGTATATATATATATATATATATATATATATATAAAAGCAGACAGTGTGTGTGTGTGTGTGTGTGTGTGTGTCTTCTCCTAAAGACCTCTGGCTTAGTGATGCATTTCCTTCACTTTGCTACCTGCTCAGACTCATGAGATTGTAGCACAGCTTGTCCTCAGGGGAGCTTCCCTTTCTCATCTATTCCAATACACTGTTGGGGTTTCATTCTCTTTCTCTCTCAAGCTTGTTTTCACTCTCACTCTATTTGTTTGGTTTTGTCTCCTTGAGTGGCTAGCAATGAATGAAACAGTATGTTTTATAGTTGGTTTATAGTGAAACAGACCTTCAGAATGTTCAGAATAGGGGCACCTGGGTGGCTCAGTCGTTAAGCATCTGCCTTCGGCTCAGGTCATGACCCCAGGGTCCTGGGATCGAGTCCCACACCGGGCTCCCTGCTCAGTGGGGAGTCTGCTTCTCCCTCTGTAGCTACCCCTGCTTATGTTCCCTCTCTTTCTGTCTCTCTCTCTCTCTGTCAAATAAATAAATAAAATCTTAAAAAAAAAAAAAAAGAACGTTCAGAATATTTTGTCCCCTCCAACAAGAATAGCTTGAACTTCTTACTCCCAGGACCTGTGAATGCGACCTTGTTTGGAAATAGAGTGGGCTCTAATCCAATGACTGACACCTATATAAGAGGAAAAGAGACACCATGATGCAGTCACACATGCAGAAGCCAGGTGAAGTGACGTGTCTACAAGCCAAGGAATGTCGATGATTGCCAGCAATGCCAGAAGCTAAGAGAAGGGCATAAAACGGTTATTTTTTAGGGCCTTGAGAGAGATCATGTCCCTGTTTTTAGACTTCTAGCCTCCAGGACTGTGAAAGAATGAATTCCGTTTTTTTTTAGCCTACCCAATTTGTGGTACATTTTTACAGCAGCCCCAGGAAACTACTACTGCTTAACTCTAATATATGTTAGTTAACATAGAATGAAAACATCTAAATTGGAAAATCAAGATGTCTCTGGACTCCTATATTTAATCTAAAATTTGTGTTCAAAAAAGAGTGAGCAGACTTGAAACTCCCTGCTTTCCTTTGCAAAGTTCTGCTTGCAAGGTTGGCCCTTGTCTGGCATTTAGGAACTGAGCTCTTGGAGTGTTCCCAGGCAACATTTAACTGACAAAAGTGGCTCACTCTGCCTAGATAGCGTAAACGATATGGTTAATGGTGAACGTAAGGTTTACGCTGAACACCTGCTTTCCTCTGGGAATCTGGAATTTTGGCACCTGCTAGACAGAGGGTGCCTATGTGACCAGACCCTGGCAAAAACCTTGGCAGCTGAATCTCAAAGGGGCTTCCATGAGTGTAGCTTTGTACATATGTTGTTGCATTTTTGTTGCTGGAAGAAAAGTATGCTCTCTGTAACTCCTCATGGAATGGAAGAAACATAAGAAAGTTTTCACGTGGATTTTTCCACACTTCACCTGTGTCTTTTTCTCTTATAATTTGGATGTGTATCCTTAAGATATCACTGTAATAAATCCCAGCCATGCATAAAGCTATATGGTGAATCCTTTGAATTCTTCTGGCAAATCTCTGGGTAGTCGTGAGAACCCTCAACAAGACGCAACATGAGAAGTTTTTAAATCCACCACTCCATTTTATCTCAAGAAGAAGCCATCTAATTTTCTGTCACATATAACCCAAAACATACAGCTATATGGCTATAAGTTTGAATGAATATTTAGATTTTTGATGAAACTACAATTTGCTTTTGGTTAAATAAGTTATCTGTGCAGTATTCTTTATTCTTTCAACGTAACCTGAATAAAGCTTAATTACATATCATATTTAACATTTGCTAATAACATTTAAAAAGTTTTTTAATATATAATTAACCAGTAATGGCAAAATTGGCATATAGGAGTCAATTATATTGTGGGGAATAAAGTTGCATTCAAAAGAAAATCATATTAAAACTAATATAAAAATATATTTCCTCTAAAGCCCGACAACTAAAAGGCAGTTAAAAACGATTGCACTGAGAACCTGTTAGAATGCAAAGTCACCCTTGACCCATTTAATTCATGACCATCAGATTTATATGGGATGCCAGCTATGCTTCAGCAGGCCGGAGTGTGTTTAGGGGACCTAATTCTCCTAGGTACTTGCTGGAGTCAGTACCTTGTTGGTTTCTTTGGTCCCTTTCCTCTCCTGTTTCAATCCCATACTCTAAACAATGTAGACTGTGCCTACCTTTTGAAAACTTTAAAAATGGGTCCATTCATCCACTGTTTACTCCTAAAATGATAATGATAATTTTATACTTTACTCGGTCAGCATCTAATTTTGACTTTTAAGTTTATTAGATAATTTTATTAATGTAGGGAAACATTATTTTTCTCGACAGCTACTGTTGGTGATGAAAGAAACCAATCAGCCTCAAATCTGAAGCAGTCGTTGGGCAGTGTAATTAAAGTCTGATGGAGTGATCTTTTAGGAGTGCTATTGCACATACTATCTTTTAAAAATGTGTATTAACAAGTGTAAAAGTACAAAAGAAAATCTGGCATAGCTTTAAGTAGAGGCTATACTCACTAGTTATTTATTTTACAAAATTTGGAGCAATAAAATCAATAGTGATCTTTGCTTTATTTTATTTTATTTTTTGTTTTTCTTTAAAGACTTTATTTATTTGAGTGAGAGTGAGCGAGCGAGTGAACAGGAGCAGGGAGAGGGACAGAGGGAAAGGGTGAAGCAGACTTCCCACTGAGCAGGGAGACCGATGCGGGGCTCTATCCCAGGACTCTAGAATCATGAACTGAGCCGGAGGCAGATGCTTAACGACTGAGCCACTCAGGCACCCCAATGTTTGCTTTATTTTTAATAAAAAATATCGTAGTGGAGGCATTATTCTGGAAGATTATCTCAGGCACTCATTCTAAAATAATGGAACTTGTAAAGCTCCTTAAGGACAGAAACTGTTTTGATTACCTTTATGTGGTATATATTTAAAGTGTCTTACCCCAAAAGTGCATTCTTAACACTCATTCTTAGATACTGTTACTAATAGGCAAACAACATAGTAATTTCTATGTATAGCAAAGGTGAACTCTTAAGTACTTCAAATGATAAATTGTAAATACCACTTCTGCAATTTGCTATTATAAAAATTATGTTTAATCTAAAACTAATGATGTAATGTATGGGGATTAACATAACAATAAAAATTAAAAAATTACGTTTAAACGTGATAATGATGGGTGTACAAATCTCAATTAAATTTTACATTTATTTATTATCATTAGAATTTTTTTGTTGTTGAAGAGAAATTCACATAACTTAAACACCGTTTTTAAACGAACAATTCAGGGGCACCTGGAGGGCTCAGTCGTTAAGCGTCTGCCTTCTGCTCAGGTCATGATCCCAGGGTCCTGGGATCGAGCCCCCGCATCAGGCTCCCTGCTCTGCGGGAAGCCTGCTTCTCCCTCTCCCACTCTCCCTGCTTGTGTTCCCTCTCCAGCTGTGTCTCTCTTGGTCAAATAAATAAATAAAACCTTTAAAAAAATAAATGAACAATTCATAAGCATTTAGTACATTCACAATGTTGTGCAACTGGTTCTGAAACACTTTCATCATGCCCAGAGGAGACTCCATACCCATTAGGTAGTTATTCCCCACTTCTCCCTCCCCACTACCTCACCCCCACTCCTGCCCCAGTAACCACCAATCTGCTCTCTATCTTTTTATATGATAGAAATATATTTGTGATTGTGATCATTTTAACCAAACATGTCCTTTTATCTCCCAGTTAGATTTCACTTCAACTCTACCACCTGTACAAGGCTATGCAATACAAATTTGTGTATGATAAAGTATAACAATTAAAAAAAAATTATTACCTATATTCCATCATCACCTTGACAGACTCAAATATGTACTTCTAAGTGTTATTAAAAATATCTGTTAATAATCTGCATGAAATCCTTGGAATGTAATTTTTTAAGGATAGTTAACTCAGAAATGATATTTGGAACAGGTCTCTTTCCATTTGAATAATTAATTAATCAGAGCATTTCATTTCACAAATATGTATGTATGTATGCATTACCTAATATTTCTAAATAGAGTATCACAAGATTAAGAATTTAATATATTCCACACAAACCTACAAAATATTGTGACCACCTGTATCTGGATGATGACAATATATTAGGTCATACATATGTTATTTACATCAAACAACATTATTTTTTGAGGTGTCCTTTGATGAACGGAATTGTGCCAGGAACTTGCAATAGAACTTCAGAAGTACAAAAATCCACTGAATGAATTTCAGCTCATCGATGTAATTTCCAAAGATTCATTGTTTTTTCATTAAGTTATTATGTATTTGGAGTATTTTTTTGTAAGGTCACAAATGTGAGTTATGGATTTATTTTATTGGTTTATTTATTTTATGACATCTTGAATTTTATAAAGACTAATCAAACAGAAGTGGTTCTTTGGGTTGAGCAGTTTAATCGAGATTCCCAATTTATGGATGCATGCTGTGCATTATGGAAGTGCAGCTTAGGAATATCCCCACAAAGGGATATGAAGTGGTTAAGGGACGTTTCTTTGTGACCTAAAGAATTTCTGAGTCACTGTGTAGTGACCCAAGTGGCAGTTTGCCAAAGAATTTTGTTTTTAAGGAAATAGAAATTAAATAAAAGGACGTAAGAGTAATAAATTGCCAAATTTGTAGCTAGATATGTATATTTTTTAATTTTTAATTTTTTAAAAGTTTTTATTTATTTATTTGATAGAGACACAGTGAGAGAGGGAACACAAGCCGGGGGAGTGGGAGAGGGAGAAGCAGGCTTCCCGCCGAGCAGGGAGCCCGATGTGGGGCTCGATCCCAGGACTCTGGGATCGTGACCTGAGCCGAACACGCTTAAGGACTGAGGCACCAGGTGCCCCTAAATATGCATATTTTAAACATTCCAACTGAAACAAGTATATGTTACATTGGACTTTTTAAACTATTCTTTTGTACACATTAATTTGGAATATAATCCTTTGGCCATTGCAATATCAGGCAATTTCCTGAAATAGGAATGATCTTCACTTATCATCATTGGGTCTTTAACCACAGAAAATTATTTCTTGAGACGCCACAAGCAACACACTCCATATTGTACTAAATTTGAGTTGACACTGTAGAACACCTATTGTGTAGCCTGGGAAGGCTCTTTTTGTTTATTTTAAAATCATATTTAAGACTTAAGGGGCGCCTGGGTGACTCAGATGGTTGGGCGTCTGCCTTCCGCTCAGGTCATGATCCCAGTGTCCTGGGATCAAGCCCCGCATCGGGCTCCCTGCTCAGCGGGAAGCCTGCTTCTCCCTCTCCTACTCCCCCGCTCGTGTTCCTGCTCTCACTATCTCTCTCTCCGTCAAATAAATAAATAAAATCTTAAAAAAAAAAGACACAAAAATATTCGTCAAATCCCCATTTAACTCCTTGTTATAATGTATTTCAATTTTGTAAGTGTTACCATTTTCATTCAAAAATATTTTTTTAATTAACATTCACTTTGTAGGTCAGGCTCCTCTATGCTTTGAGGTAGTGAGTTTTCAGTTTTTGTTTGCTTGCTTTGTTTTATGTCATATTTTTTCCCAGAATAAAATTATATAAAATTAACAAACAAGAGTTAACAAATAGAAAAAAAACTATATATTTTTTTTCCACGCAATATTTTCACAGACACCCATCACCATTTCATCTTGGTTAGCTCAGGCATGGCTACTGTAAGTATAGATGTGGATGTAATAGTGAGGCCGCAGCTAAAGAAGAGAGAAGAGTCTGAGAAAGGGGACAATGAAGGCCAGGGCATATATGAGGGAGTTGTGAGGTCTGCTGAGTAACTCTCAGAAAAATATTAATGAAATACTCACATAAGAAGGTGCTGTGCTGAGATGAACTGGCCAATATGAGACGAGATACTCTCTAATTATTTTTGAATAGAATGCCCCAGTTGTTGGGGGGAAAGGGAAAAGATCAGATAGTTTAATATGAAAGTTCTCTGAGAAGTTGGCCTGTAATTTTAGAAAGAGCCTAAAGTAAGTCCTTCCCTATTGTTTACCCTTACGTGTTAATTCTTTCCCAAACACTTTACTGTCAGTACGATCTGGCTTTGTCAGCATGATAAAATCTGAAAACTAAGTCTGAATACTGAATTATGTATTTTTTGTGTTTGTTTTGTGTATCACTTGTGCTCCAGTGAGCAATATCAATACATAGTGGAGCAAATTTACCTGGTATAAAGGCAAAAATTAAACTTCTGTTTTTATTTTTTATATTCAGTTAGAATATAGAGTGCTATGAAACGATTATAGCTAATAAACTGAAATTCTACCTCAAAACTTTTTCCTTTTTTTAAAGATTTTATTTATTGGACAGAGAGAGAGAGCGAGAGAGAGAGAAAGCACAAGTAGGGGGAGCGTCAGAGGGAGAGGGAGAAGCAGGCTCCTTGCAGGGAGCCATGGGGCTCATCCCAGGACCCTGGAAACATGCTGAGCCAAAGGCAGAGGCTTAACTGACTGAGCCACCCAGGCGCCCCTCAAAACTTTTTCTTGTCATTTATTTTGAATTTGTTTGATCTCTTCCCTGCCATCTGGGATGATTTCCTTGATTGAAAAGAAAGGGGGAGAAGCAGACACACTTTACTTCGGTGCATACATTTTATCCTAGTTTGAAAATCTGTAATGCAAGTAAAAACCAGGGAAGTTTGCAACACGCAAGAGAAGAGTGTTTAGCATCTGAGCAAGGAAGATGGCCAGAATCAAAGGGACTGGAATTGTTGCTGAAATCGATATTCAGAAATGCAGAAAGAAAATCAGGAAGGACGGATGTTACAGATTCCCAGAGACTTCTTTCAGAGAGACTGAAGGGTTACAACGTATGTAAAATGCTACATCAAGATGATGTCAGAGCGAAACAATGATCATCACTGAATTCTAAGAAAAAATAAATTCAAGCAAAGTTTTGGTGTTAAAGCCATGTTTTCAATGTGTGAGATAGCAGAAAGAGAAGTGTAGACCGCCATCTGAAGAAACATAGCTGTGATGGACTGAGACTACTAAAACGTATTAGGTGTGGGAACAGGTTAAATTGTATTTTTCCTTGCTTTGATCTGAAATGGAGAGCCTGAAGTATGTTTATAGATAAAGGGTACTTTGAAATAAGATTTTCTGTTGTTGAATGTGAGTGTGAGAAGTTAACCAATAGAGCAAGTTCTGTTGTAGATGAAGGTGATACGGTCGGAGCTTAGGTAAAAATACATTCTTGTACCCAAGGAGGAGTGATATTTATTTCTGTGAAAGTATAAGAACATAACGTAATTATATAAAATAGATATGCAAAGGAATTTCCAAAGAATTTTAACTCTATCTGATCATATTTTTTTCAGTATTTTTTTCAGAAAATAGAGTTGTAGACACAGCTCAGTGGGGTAATGTCTCCCCAAAACATATTTTGAACATAACTATTTGGTGTAGTGAACACATTTAAAAGCTAAGTAGTAAAGTCAGGTAGACCTGGATCTGAATAGTGACTCTGGAAGCCTGTGTGCTTAGATATATTTTCTTTGTTAGTAAAATTAAGATAAAATATGTAGGGTATACAGATGTTATGAACATTAGAAATACTCTTATTTTGTAAGCACGGTGCTCTCCCATAGTAGCAACTAAGCACATAGCTTTTGTCATGACCAATTTTTAGATAAATAGAATGTGTTGGTGATCATCACTGGGTCTTCTGAGTACCCTAAAAATGTTTCTAGCACTTTCCCAGTTCAATGATCTCTTGACTGTTTCTATCCACTCTCTACCTTCCTCATTTGTCTTCATTGCCCAGGTCATAACTGAATGTTTTTAGACACCAAAGTTGGGAGGTAGGTGAATAGGAAAGGGGTGTCAAGAGGTACAAATTTCCAGTCATAAGTAAGTCATGGGGATGTCTAGCAGGTCACTACAGTCAATATCGTATTGCGTATTATGTAACTTTCTATGGTGAGGGGGGAAACTATATATCAGTGATCATTTTGCATGTATACAAATATCAAACCATTATGTTGTATACCTGAAACTGATATACTGGTATATGTCAATTATACCTCAGTAGTAAAAAAGTAAACCTCTTAAAAAGAGAGAACCAAGGATCGTTCTTCGTATCCAACCTATGATTTATTTTAAACAGTACTTTGTTTTGAATAATCAATCCTAGACTGTTCCTCTCCCCACCCACTTGTCTACTTTCTTGCATTGGTTCTCCACTAGAGATTCTTCAGGAATTCCTTGTCCCCTACAGACCACATCCTGTTTCCAATTCTGCTAGTATAGACACATTTATAAAAAAATAAAAATAAATTAATATTAATTATATATTAATATTTTAACTTATCAAATCCTACCTTAATTAGATCATGTTTTAACTATTTAAATATGATACAAGCTATTTTGAAAATTTTTCTAAATAGTTTTATTCCCTCCAAAATCAGTTATTTTCTCAAATCAATTTGCCACTTTCAATATTTTATAAAATGTTTGCTAAAAACAGTTGATACTCCTACATACTTATATGATTGTAAATTATACCTAACTATTCCTTGAAAAACATTTGCTTGGGACACCTGGGTGGCTCAGTCAGCTGGGCATCTGACTCTTGATTTCAGCTCAGGTCATGATCTCCTGGCCAGGAGATAGAGGCCCCAGATGGGCTCCCTGCTCAGTGGGGAGTCTGCTTCCCCTCTCCCTCTTCCTCTGCTCTCCCCCCAACTCCTACTCACACACATACTCTCTCTCTCTCTCTCTTTCTCCCCCTCTCTCTCTCCATCTCTAAGATAAATAAATCTTAAAAAAAAAATTGCTTTTTTTTTTTTAAGATTTTATTTATTTATTCATGAGAGACAGAGAGAGAGGCAGAGGGAGAAGCAGGCTCCCAAGGAGCAGGGAGCCTGATGCGGGCCTCGATCCCAGGATGCTGGGATCATGACCTGAGCCGAAGGCAGACGCTTAACCATCTGAGCCACCCAGGCGCCCACATTTGCTTTTGTTTTAAATGTCATGCTTAATAGAGAGCAAGCTACTAGTAGTCAGGGTTGTCTTTCCATCTCTGTTTACCCAGGTCCTAGTCAAATGCCAAGCAAATAATGAGCACCTAGTTAAATTTGTTGAATGAAGTACTAGACTTAGTATTTTTTTAATGCTTCAGTTGTGCTAATTTAATTATGTTTTTCCCAATGGATATTGTGTGAAGTCTTCTCTTCCTTATACTCCTTTATACACCATTCTTATATACCAAATAAATATTATTATTTTCTTTTTTGTTGTTTTTACCTTTTGTTTTTTATCCTTTATATATCATCTGATTGTTTTTTAAGTGAAGCCAAACACAGAAAAAGGGAAGTTTTTTTGAAAATGGAAAAAAAATATATATATAAGGAAAAAAATCAAGAATAGGAAGGAAGAATAGTAAGGATGCTCTTTATTAAGCCTATTGGGTATCTAAAAGATTTGTGGATAGTTATTCAACTTGTGCATTCTAAAACTCATTGTACATGAAATTTTGCTCATCCTAACTCATTAGAATTCATCAAAAAGACAGAGGGGATATAGAAGCTTGTACAGGAATCTAAGTTCTAATTTTGTAGCATATCTTTCTTTGGAAACTCTTCTTTGGGGAATGTAATAGTTATCTTTAGTGAGTGTGTGGGAACTGCCAAACATCCAGGGAGATATGATGAAAGAGCATTAAGTTTCAGATTTTGGAACACATAAATTCTATTCAAATCCCTCTGTGAACTCGAGCAAACTTAGCCTCTTTGAATCCTTGTTTCCTATTATGTCTAAAAACAAAAATAATTGTACTTGTTAAGGTCAAAGGAGATAATATTTGTGAAAATGCTTTGAAGAAAACCTTGTGAATATATGCCTGTTTATCTGTATCTATATCTGATTTTAAAATGTGATGACATTTGACCCCACCTGCTTTCCCTTAGTTACAGCGTAGAGATGGGAACATTTTCGGCTGTCCTGATACCACGTCCGAAGGAATAAATATGGGGCTGTTGTTTTCCTCTTTCCTCTGCTGTACAGTCCCTTTAGAGAGAGATAATGGATCCCTTTCTCTTGTCGTCTAGATGCCTAGAGTTCACTAAGGACATCACCTCCCATGTCTGGTCTATACTAAACACCCGTCTTGCGTTAGGACCAAAGCTTCAGTACCTTACTCTGTCTGCTTTCATTTCTCAGAGATTACTGTACTGTAACTTACCGATGCATCTGCTTCTAGCGTGACTGCGGGTATTGACAGCTGATCGTATTGGTTGAATTTGTAGTTCTACGGGGGCTTTTTTGGGTTGTCTCCCTGAGGCAGAAACTCTTATTTTCTTATGGTTTCAGAATCTGATACTTAATATTCTGATAACAGAGAAAAACAAAAACAAAAACTGTTGGCCAATGAAAGGGTCATTTGGCTTAAAACACGGATCCAGTTATCACAATTAAGAAACAGATGGAACTGCTGAGATCAGAAGCGTTAGATTCAACTTTAGCAGAACTTCCACTATAAACAATCAGTGACAATTATTAGAGGGGCTTGAAAGTTAACAGCAAATCCCATCTTTATAGTGACATCCTTCGGAGAAATTAAGAAAGCTGATTCATTCTGAATAGCAATCCTGTCATCTCAATGCTAGAAAACTGCTTTTGACGGCTGGAAACAACAAAACTCCCTTATCAGTACTTTTCATGTAAAATCATCTTTCAAAAAATCAGGGCACGTTCTGCATGGAGCACTGGGTGTTAAACACAAACAATGAATCACGGAACACTACATCAAAAATAAATTAATTAAAAAATAATAATATAAAATGTACATCTCGTAAATGATATTAATAACTATCAAATCTAAAATGGAAGAGAGATATAAGAACATGTATGTAAATTTTTAAAAGGGAGTGGGTGTTAACAATTTTGGGAATGTCACTGGCTATCCTGGATAGCAAGACATATTTCCATACG
Source organism: Mirounga angustirostris (assembly GCF_029215605.1). Taxonomy (NCBI): domain Eukaryota; kingdom Metazoa; phylum Chordata; class Mammalia; order Carnivora; family Phocidae; genus Mirounga; species Mirounga angustirostris. The sequence continues at coordinate 50,747,041 of NW_026991712.1, read as the reverse complement.
GTTTGTACCATTTAAGACACCCACAAGTCCGGGTCACACAAAGTAATCATTGATTCAGTAGCCACAAGCATTTATAATATCAAGCAGTTTAGTTTTTATTGTAGTATATAATTTAACTTTGAGTTACTTCCTTTATCTTTTCTGCAATTAAGCTTTCTGAAAATACTGTCCATGTATTATTATGAACTGGATGACTATGTTTGTGTTATCTTAAACTTGCATCTACTTAAACTTACATCTCACTGAAATGATACTCAAAAGTCATCAGGATTTAACTTTATAATCTTTAGAGCATGGTATAAAATCTATCTTTCTAGTCCAAAAGGCCATAAGTCAGTACACTTCTTAACTGTGATGTTTTATTGTTGTTTAGAGTTTGCCTTGTTTTGCAATATTTCAAAATACGTTTATATTCTCAGAGACTTAATCGCCTGCAACACAATCTGTACAAGTCCTTAGAGGTAATTTTTGGAAGAAAATCTTAAGGGAATTGCTGCCAGTAACAAGAAAAATTTTCCATCCAGAGAAAAACACCAAGGGTAATATATTTTCTTTACATATCCAATAACATTTTATGGGACATCTTTGTGAAAGCAGATATTGTTTGATTTTTTTTTTTTAACGACCACTGGGATAGACAGAATGTCCTTACTGAAATGTAAATTTATAATTGGAATTTTATGGCAGTGATTATATTAACTTTTTATTTAATAGTTTCTGAACAGAGAACAAATATTCATTTAGTGAATGCATTTATGAAATCTTTTCCAACTCAATGTATTAGATATTTTGAAGACATTTTGTAGCCCTGTTTTTAGTTGCACAGAAGTTGTGATATCCAACTATCGATGGATACTCTCTAGTAGGTCCACAGAGAAAAAAGGCTAAACTCATTTTGTCATTTTCATAGCATGGCTAGAGGCCGTTTAGCTATAGACTAGGAAAGGGGAAAAGGGTGCTGTCACACATGATAAAAATTAGGCAGGACTACACTAAGTGTTAAGATATTTAGCTTCTGCTATTCAGACCTTAGGTCAAAGAAGAGAGGATTCTTGGAATTTTTCTGTCTTAAATTGTGTTAACTGGAGGACTTTTCTTTTTAATATTTCAGTTGTTGGAAGCTGCCTGTTTATAAGATGTTTCAGTAGCAGGGAACATACCAGTTTTCCTTTTTTCCCCTTTGAATAACACACACACACACACACACACACACACGGTAGTGTATATACTAACTATATGTACTAAACAACTTTGTATTTAGTATATACATATACATCATATATAGATATGTATATACACACATACATGAATACAGTATAAATACTATATGATATATATATGCTATATATATCTTATACTAAATATATATACTATATATTTAAAATAAACTACATACTAAGTAGAAAGTTGTTTAGTATATATAGACACACACATACACTATATATAAGGATAGTGTATATACTCTATATACATACTATATATAAATATAGTGTATACACTACACTATACTATATATAGCATGTAAATATACATTTAAATAGATAATTATATCACAATCTTTTTAAACTCTGACACTTGATGAAACAATATTTGACCTCCACTTAACTGGTTTTCATTGAATAATATGTCTACCTCCCTTTGAATTTGAGAACCTAACCATGACATTATGACAGTTACCTGTATTAAGCATTTGGTACTTTGAATGCGCCATATTAAGCACTTTGTATGCAAAATTTACTGAATCCTCAAAACATAATGCAAGATGGAATTATTATTTCAATATTTTAGGAAGAAACAAACTGATATTCACAAATGTTAAAAAAATTTAACAACTTTATTTAAGTAGGAATTATTAGAGCCAATATTTAACCTTGGGTCTTCACGATCACAAAAAAATATCTTCTTTCTATTATACCATGTTTTGATAGTAATTCTCAGAGTGTGAAGCCAATGCAAAGTTGAGTAAGACTGACAGTTTGGCTCAGTAATCCATATATTCTTTGTGCAGGCATTTGATGTTTGCTTATCTTCCTAGAATCTCTGTTTCTTCACATACAACACAAGTATTATTAATTTTGTTTACATGGTGCTTGCATAATAATTATTGAAAAATAATTAAAGGGACTTTTAATATACAGTATGAATTCTTGAGAAATATTACAGCATTTAATATTAAGGTTATGCTCATGTAAACGTTTGCTTAAATGGATTCTATGGTGAATAATTATTCATACAGTGAAAGAATAGGGAAGCAAAAAAGACTCATTAATGAATGAGGAGAAAATCATTCAAACTGTGCTATTGATATAAATCATGAAGAAAACTGCTAAATACCTGTATTGTCAACTTCACTGAAATTCTGTATTGTTTTGTTTTATCTTGTTTTGTTTTTTGCTTTATCATCATTCTTCTGTAACAGGATAGAAATAGATTTCAAAGGGAAAACAATTACAATAGTAAAATCTTCAGTATTTGATGTAGTCTTTCAAATAAATCATGCAGTGGGTCTCAAATTCCCACTTCCTTTTGCAGAAATTTCTTATTAGCTTGTTTCAATTATTGAAGCCTTATGATTTTGAAGGCAGATATCAGAATAATAGTGAAAGTTATTCAATTTATATCATTCATGCCTTTCTTCCAAGTAACAAGACATGGAAGTAGGACAGTTCTTAGGACTTGTTTTTTTAATCTGGTTTGATTGCTGCACATGATAAAGAAATAGCTATCAGTGGTTCATATGTATGGGTATTTATTTTTATTTAACTTAACATCATGTTATTTAGCCATGCTAATTTTTCATTTTTTACTATAATATGATGTTTTTCACTTTAAATATATTTATCCATTATTTCATTACTATATAGTTCATGGTTAAATATTTATATATATTTTACATTGATTATGAAAAGATACACATTTCCATGGACAAAAGAAAGAGAAAACTATCTAAAAATTTTAACCATTGGGCAATGATATGCTTTTATTCAGTAGGAGATTAAGACACTTAAAACTGAAAATGTTTTGGGGTGCCTGGTGGCTTAGTTGGTTAAGCGTCTGCCTTCGGCTCAGGTCATGATCCCGGGGTCTTGGGATCAAGCCCCACATTAGGCTCCCTGTTCAGTGGGGAGCCTGCTTCTCCCTCTTCCCCCGTTTGTGTTCTCGCTCTCTCTCAAATAAAATCTTTTAAAAAACCCTGAAAATGTTTTATTTTCTATCTTAAGAGCTTTCTTATGCATGTGGCACACTGGTCAAAATATGTGAATAATAATTTAAATAATAGTTTAAGTAACTTCACTTTATTTAATGACCTATTACAATGATTATGTCCACAGTAAATTGTAGTCTAATAAAATATCCTAGTGGGTTAAAGCAGTGTCTACATTGCTTACAGTCTAAATTACTATAGATTATTGTAGAAATTTCTGTAGATCACTGTATCTGCTGTTCATGAAAATTCCTCCTTATTGCTCATGACTCACTGTGACTTAAAGGAAGAGAAGAGGAAACATAAGAATCCTGACTTTGGTGGCTAGAGAAAGAGGCGAAGTTTGAGCTCATGGGGAACTTGAAGAACAAGGACATGTTATTTGTTGTTTCTAAAATTCTATTTAAAGTTTTATCAATTTTATTATTTTTTTCAAAGAACTGGCTCCTGGTTTCATTGATCTTTTCTATTTTTTTTTCAGTTTATGTATCATTTATTTCTTCTCTAATCTTTATTATTTTATTCCTTCTGCCTGCTTTAGGCTTCACTTTTTTTTGTTCTTTTTCTCGCTGCCTTGGATGTAATGTTAGGCTGTTTACTTGAGGTTTTTCTTGACTCTTGAGGTAGGCCTGTATTGCTGTATACTTTCCTCTTAGAAAGTTTTTGCAGCATCCCAAAGGTTTTGGATAGTTGTGTTTTCATTTTCATTTGTTTCCATGTATTTTTTATTTCTTCTTTGGTTTTCTGGTTGACTAATTCATTGTTTAGTAGCATGTTGTTTAACTTCCACGTATTTGTGGTCTTTCCAAATTTTTTCTTGTAGTTGACTTCCAGTTTCCATAGCATTGTGGTCATAAAAGATGCATGGTATAATTTCAATCTTTTTATATTTGTTAAGGCCTGTTTTGTGAGCTAATATGTGATCTATTCTGGAGAATATTCCATGTGCACTTGAAAAGAAAGTGTGTTCTGCTGTTTTAGGATGGAATGATCTGAATAAATCAATAGAATTGATAAATAGCCAGACTTACAAAAACAAAAGAGAAGGACCCAAATAAATAAAATCATGAATGAGAGAGGAGAAATAACAACCAAAACCACAGAACCTACAAACCCACAATTATATGGTCAACTAATCTTCAACAAAACAGCAAAGAATATTCAATGGAAAAAAGCTCTCTCCAACAAATGGTGTTGGGAAAACTGGATAGCATCATGCAGAAGAATGAAACTGGACCACTTTCTTACATCATACACAAAAATAATTTCAAAATGGATGAAAGACCCACATGTGAGACAGGAAACCATCAAAATCCTAGAGAACAGATAGCAACCTCTTACTAGCTAGGTCTCCTGAGACAAGGAAAATAAAAGCGAAAATAAACTATTGGGACTACATCAAAATAAAAAGCTTCTTCACAGTAAAGGAAACAATCAACAAAACTAAAAGACAACTTACGGAATGGGAGGAAATATTTGCAAATGACATATCTGATAAAGTGTTATATATATAAAGAACTTATCAAACTCAACACCCAAAACCCAAATAATCCAGTTAAAAAAACGGGCAGAATATATGAATAGACATTTTTCCAAAGAAGACATACAAATGGCCAACAGACACCGGAAAAGATGCTCAACATCCTCCTCATCAGGGAAATACAAATCAAAACTACAATGAGATATCACCTTATACCAGTCAGAATCGCTAAAATGAACAACACAGGAAAGAAGAGGTGTTGGTGGGGATGTGGAGAAAGGGGAACCCTCTTACAGTGTTAGTGGGAATGCAAACTGGTGCAGCCACTCTGGAAAACAGTATGGAGTTTCCTCAGAAAGTTAAAAGAACTATCCTACAATCCAGCCATTGCACTACTAGGTATTTACCCAAATAAAATACAAAAATAATAATTCAGAGGGAAACATGCCCCCTGATGTTTATAGCAGCATTATCTATAATAGCCAAAAGATGGAAACAGCTCAAATGTCAATTAACTGATGAATGAATAAAGAAGAGGTGGTATATGGGGCGCCTGGGTGGCTCAGTCATTAAGCGTCTGCCTTTGGCTCAGGTCATGATCCCAGGGTCCTGGGATCAAGCCACACATCAAGCTCCCTGCTCAGTGGGAAGCCTGCTTCTCCCTCTCCCACTCCCCCTGCTTGTGTTCCCTCTCTTGCTGTATCTATCTCTGTCAAATAAATAAATAAAATCTGTGAAAAAAAAAGTAGAGGTGGTATATTTATTCAATGGAATATTACTCAGACATAAAAAGAATGAAATCTTGCCATTTGCAATGACGTGGATGGAGCTAGAGAGTATTATGATAAGCAAAATAAGTCAGTCAGAGAAGGACAAATACCATATGATTTCATTCATATGTTGAATTTAAGAAACAAAACAAATGAGCAAAGGGAAGAAAAAGAGAGAGAGAGGCAAACCAGGAAACAGATCTTAATATGGAGAATAAACTAATGATGGCCAGAAGGGAGGTGGGTGGGGAGATGGGTGAAACAGGCGATGGGGATTAAGAAGTGCACTTGCTGTGATGAGCACTGGGTGTTGTATGGAAATGTTGACTCATTGTATTTTATACCTGAAAATAATATTATACTATTAGTATAATAGTATGTTAACTAGAATTTAAATAAAAACTTAAAAAAATAAATAATAAATCCATAAAAAATAAAATTCTATTTAGAATAAATAAAACAATTTCAAAGCATTTTCTTCTGAAAATGAAGCATGTTTTTCAACTTTAAAATAGAAAACCTGATACTATTTCCATACATGTTCTTTATTTTTAAATTTTATTTATTTATTTATTTTAGAGAGAGTGCAAGTGGGGGGAGGGGCAGAGGGAGAGAGAGAATCCTCAAGCAGACTTCCCACTGATTACAGAGCCTGACACAGGGCTTGATCCCAGGACCCTGAGATCACAACCTGAACTGAAATCAAGAGTCAGACGCTTAACTAGCCAAGCCACCCAGGCACTGCCATATATATTGTATATATAGTTTATTTTTCCAAACAGTTAAGTAACACTTTTTCTTATATATGGTATTCATGCACTTTAGAAAGGTAGATGGTAAAGTTACTAGTAAACACAAAAAAGTAACATTTGCAAAGTTGTAACTAAGAACTAACTTTAAAACAATAAGATTCAGATTGAAGTTTAAAGTTAATAAAATAAATAATAAATATATGATAATATTAATAAATAATAAATAAATAATAAAATATTTATGCTATTTATATTTTATAAATACAAATTTTTTAAAAGGAAATTATCTCTTATATACATGTTGTGCCATTTTCCAAAGATCGGAGCTATCAGGTCTTAACATTTGTTATTATTCTATTGTTCTTTTAATTTGCACTTTTCTTTGGCAGTTACATCTTTGTTCTACATTACTTTTTCTATGCTTATTAAAATGACTGACTGGCCAATTTTTTTCGTTGTATGTTTTATCAAGTGTCTTTTTCAGGTACATTGGGTTCCTTTGTGTCAACCAATCCTGAGAGCTTTGTTGCACTAACGTGGAGGACTGCCTGCTCACTGTTTATATTTGAATGCCAGTTAGATATACATATGTATGCACACACTATAGGCTGCAAACAAGATACACTGTGTCTTCTATAGGCCATCATTACCCCTAGCTTTGAAACTTTCTGCATACTAAGAAAAGGGTGGTGTGAGTTGGCCCTTAATGACGTTCTTCAATTAGGATTCACTTCCCATCTTTAGTAAAATTTCCTCATATTGTCAAATGTACTTTAGTAATGATTATGGTGTTCCTATATTTTTCTTTGATCTCCATATTTTTGTTCAATTTCTAGAAAATAATTAGGACCATTATTATTTTATTTTCATTCATCTCATACTTTTTAAGCTTTAAGTACTGACGAAGGATTTTCAATATAAAATCCCTTCCATTCTAATTTATCTATGTGTTAGCAATTACGGAATCTGCCATATATGTGATTTTATTTAAAAAACAAAATAAATATTTAAGAAGGTGTATATATTAATATCAGTATGAATTAGTTTGTTATTTATTTTCTTCCTACCAGAAAGTTGCTCTGATCTGGTAAGCCCCTTAGTGTCTATGAGATCTCTAATGATGAAAGAGGCGAAGAGTAGATTTGTCTCACTTTGACTTTTAACTCAAAATAAATTTTACAAAGAGTTGCAAAATATTAGACTGTTCTTTTTTTATGTTTTAAAGATTTTATTTATTTATTTGACAGAGAGAGACACAGCGAGAGAGGGAACACAAGGAAGGGAGAATGGGGGATGGAGAAGCAGGGGGAGTGGGGGAGGGAGAAGCAGGGGGAGTGGGGGAGGGAGAAGCAGGCTTCCCACTGAGCAGGGAGCCCGATGTGGGGCCAATCCCTAGACCCTGGGATCATGACCTGAGCCGAAGGCAGTTGCTTAACGACTGAGCCACCCAGGCACCCCAGACTGTTCTTTTTAAAAACAGTACTGGATCTTCATTTTAATTAGAAATACAAATTGTTATTGAGATAAATGGGGAACCATTATCATTGCTTAAATATTACAACTTTATAAGAGCTATTCAAAAGATATGCATAGCAACCTAGAAATAAATCATCAACAAGTTTTACTTCAATTTGTTCACAATGCGGCTTACTTCATTGATTTAATACTAATTTACATCTGTGGCAATTTATAATTGTGTGTTTTTATTAAATGTATCTCTTTGATGTTATGTCATATTCCTTCTTGTTAATTCAATTCTTATAACTCCATAGGAGCTGGACTGAATTCTTTTCTGTGTTTCAGATAAAGTGGCACTCCACCCAGATCCCCTATTATTGGCCAATGCCTCCATCTGCTAGCTGCTGGGAATGTCAATTGGTGATTAGTCAAGGCTGAGCAACTCATTAGGCAATATTTTGGGTTTCAGGGAACTGTTTCAACTAAGGTTTCACTCATCCCAAGAGAGTGTCTGCAGCCAAAGACTGGTTAATGAGAGATAAAAATTCCCAGACTCTGCTTCAATTTTGAACAATTTTGAGGGCTCATTTGGGCTTCAGAGCCTTCATTAGGATATACAGAGGTCTAGGTCCAACAACATTGTGGGTCACCTTTCTCCTCTGTCCAATTCTACTTTCTTCACTTCTTTACGGGTGTAACTTCCCAAAGCACTCCCAAATAAACCTTTTGTGTACAGCCCTCTTTCTATTGGCCAGGGAACTCAATCAGACTGTCACTACCAAAAGTGATCCTAGGAGGCCGGCTTTATAGTGGGATTTTACAATATCTGAAATGGGGCATTTGATGGCTGGAAATGAGGGTCTTACCAGCAGTCATGCATAGACCACTGATAGTCCTTGTCAAGCTAGAGCAGAGCAATTGTTAAAATTTTTATTGGTGGAGGTAAAAACACTGGCGGACACAATATTTTTGACCCCTAGGAGGTATAGGAAATGGTAAGTCTAAGGACAACAGAATTGGGTGATTATTTCTGAGTGTCATTGATTCAATAATGAGAGATAATGACAGACTAAGCATAATTAGTCACAAGTTCAAGGCAGAATATTAAAGCCAGAGGGTTTCCTTGGCAGCTATTGGAAAATTTTAGTCTCCTGCAGGCAGAAGGCAGACAGAAGAAAAACCATACTTGGGAAGTAACAGAGAAGTAGCACTTCTCCAGAGAAAGTTGAATTCTCATTCCTTGCAGGTTTCTTATGCCAAGGGAAGGGGATCAATAGGGAAGAAGAAGGACCATAAGATTTAGGTTGATAATAATCTGAGTAAATGCCATTAAAAAATTTTAACTCTCAAATTCTGCTGAATCTAGTTGGCCTGCAATGTAGACAACTCTCCCTTTTGAAGAGAAAACACTTGGCCAAAAACACAAGTTGAATTCTAACACATCCAGAATGAGGATGTTCTAGACCTGCTGAGGAAGGAGAGAGAGATTATATGCCAAAGAAACTGCAGAATATGATTCATAGGCACTAGAGCAGATGGAAGAATGAACATGTGACAAGATCTGGAGATTGAATATGAAGAGGGTAATACATTTGGGTAAGGGGTAGTCCATAAATAATAGGATTACTTCCCTGTGATAGAGAATATAGAATTTAACAGCCTAGAAAGACTCCAGGAGACATTACTAAGATGCCTCTAAGATGGTTATTAGTAAGGGCAGTGACCCACATTAAGTGAACTAACAGTTCTTTTTTTTTTAAGATTTTATTTATTCATTTGAGACACAGAGATACAGAGAGAGAGAGAGAGAGAGAGAGAGAGAGAGAGCATGAGCAGTGGGAGAGGCAGAGGCAGAGGAAGAAGCAGACTCCCCGCTGAGTCAGGAGCCCGATGCGGGACTTGATCCCAGGACCCCGGGATCATGACCCGAGCCGAAGGCAGACGCTTAACCATCTGAGCCACCCAGGCGCCCTGAACTAGCAGTTCTAGAGCCACAATGGAGGACAAATGGACTTACTACTGCAGATATACCATATAAGATCAGAACATGATCGTGTTCCACGGACAGGGACAGAAGATCCTGTATTTACTGAAGTAATTAGGAATGCACTGATAAAAAAAAGGCATGAAAAACATGAAGAAATTCAGTGATAACCTTCCTCTTTAGGCTAGAATTTCAAATATAAAAAGCTATACAGAACTTGGTGGCAAAGGCAGTAAGATTTCAGTCAGAGACAGGTGGTATGGAAATGGCAGAAGGAAGGTGAACTCATTTACCACAGTGATTGTTAAGAACAAGGTGATTGTCAGAAGGGACCTAGTTTGCAGAGAGTGGTGAAGTGGTTGACAGAACATGGTATTTCTAGAGGCAAGATAATAGGTAGCCAACAATGGCATTGTTTAATTTATACAATCAAAAGAACTCAAGAATGGGTGATCAAGGACATGAGGGCTTCATTCATAGCTGACAGATGGATGATAGATATAAAGAGAGTCAGATATATTTTATTCTTCACCTATTTTGGGGGGGAATTAAGCCTGTTTTTAGGCTCAGAACACATTGACTAAAGGAGAGGACAGACTCCCATATGGAAAGACTCTAAAACCACCATGGCAAGTGTATTCAGTATTAACCACCCAGTCTTTCCCCAACAGACTCGAGAATATTTACTTAAATTACTAGGCATTAGGAGACCTTTCCTGGATTGTTTAATATAAGGCTAGGATTGACATTGAAACCTATAGACCCAAAACACCACCATGGTTCCCCTCTTTGGAGCGAGTGGGAGCCAAGTAATAAATTGAGTCCTGGCCTAGATCTTGTAGTTATTTAGAGACCTGAAAGGAGAAATATTTCAAGATTTGGGACAAGGAGGTCTGGAGTGGATAAATGTGTATTGACTTATAGAAGTAGCACAAATTCTGAAGATTTTTTATTACATATCAATGCTGCTCAGAGAGCAGGCACCAAGGGAGATACCCTAAAAAATCAGTAGACAGAAATACTAGGTCAGGTAATGTTGGCCAACCTCTGTTATTAACAACCCTGATGTGGCACAAAGTATTCATGGATGGAGTAGCAATGCTGAAAGGAATGAAAACTGTGTGGAACGAACAGTAGGGGCTCCACTCATGGAATGTGATCTAGCTAACTTTGCTGTTGAATGTCTAGCCTTCTAGCAACAGAGACCAATGTTCCACCAATATGGCACCATCCCTCAAGGACATAAGTTACTTGCTGACCAGTTGATTACAATAGATTACTTGTATCTTTTTTTTTTTTAAGATTTTATTTATTTATTTGAGACAGAGAGAATGAGAGAGACATAGAGCACATGAGAGGGGGGAGGGTCAGAGGGAGAAGCAGACTCCCCACTGAGCAGGGAGCCCAATGCGGGACTCGATCCCGGGACTCCAGGATCATGACCTGAGCCGAAGGCAGTCGCTTAACCAACTGAGCTACCCAGGCGCCCAGATTACTTGTATCTTGAAAGAGACTGCAATTCATTTTGACCAAAACTGACACATATTCAAAGTATTGCCCTTCCCCTGAGATGGCCCAGTTCCAATGGAAGACCCAAGAAATTTAAGCTATGACTCCCACCCTCCAGTTACTTTATGTTCCTCATGCCAAGGTACACAAACAGGTAAGGGAATAGCACTATACTAATTGGTTAACTAACCTATCTATTCAGAGGAGGTGGGGCTGCTACACTGGGGGCAGGAAAGAATATCTTTAGTGCTTAGTGATCCATAGTGTACCTGTCCATGTCCCATTTTAATGCTATTATGGATAAGTATAGCAGTGATGTCCTGGAAGTGGATGGTAGCCAGAAGGTCAGAGATGAAGGTTCTTATTTAACCTGGGCAAATCATGCAGAGCAGTGGAAAGGCTAACTAAATGTGGAGATAATGATAAGTATCAGGCATAGCCTGGATATACACTATAGCCATAATCTTTCTCTTTTAACATTATCCAGGGAAAAAGTCTATTCAGAATCTTAGAAAAAATGGTTATCCATTCAGACAAATTTATAAGTAAGTGGATCTCAATGGTATAAGAGAGAGACTGTGCTATATCATAAGTCACTCCATGTAGTTCCTCTTTTCATGGCCAAAATGCCTACCCCCATGCTCTGGGAATATCATAACTGCTTCTCTCGGTAGGAATTGCTCCAGTCATAAAGAACTGCTTCAAGAAATCATACTTCCTACTAGTGAGAGGCCTGTGGTATGACTGGTGCAAAAATGCAATTGGAGGCAAGTTTAAAAGACCATTTGAGCTCTAGCACTCCATATTGAATTGGCCGAAGCTTCGACTGCCCTGACATTGAGAGTAAACTTTTTCCTCTTCCCGATTTTGCCTTTCTTACTTCCTTATAGGACTGTATTTCAGGAGCTCTCTTCAATAAATATTCTGTATGCAAGTGTCTCCTTAGAGTCAATTTCTAGGGAATTCATCCTAAAACGGTATGCTTGGAAAATTTTGTCATATCTAATCTGCCTGCTGTCATCCTTTAAAAAAACAAAGCACTGTTTTCTCTATCTAACTTAATATCCAAAACCAAGTGAAGATGCCTATTTTAAAATTCATGTACTCTTCTCATGTATGTCTACATACCTCCTGGTGGCTCTTCTGAACTTGCAGTGTCCTCATTTGTTTGTAAAGGTGTCTTTTTTATTGAAATTATTAGCTCTTTATTTTTTTATTTTTTTAAAGATTTTATTTATTTATTTAGAGAGAGAACACGAGCAGGGGGAGGAGTAGAGGGAGAGAGAGAATCCCAGGCAGACACTGTGCCAAGCACAGAGCCTAACGTGGGTCAATCCCATGATTTGAGATCATGACCTGAGCTGAAACCAGGTGTTGGATGCTCAACCAACTGAACCACCCAGGTCACCCTGAAATTATGACCTCTTCAAAATGTAAGGTAGTTTCCCTTAGAACTTATCTAGTGCCCAGTCCAGTCCTTAGTACATAGCTAAAGATGTTTCCTAATTGAATGAAGAATTAGCTAAAATAGTTACTATTTACCAGGAAAAGGCCAGTAGCTTTAATGAGCTCCTTCTTAAAAGATTCAGAAGAAAATATTATGAAATATTTAGGACAGCTCAGTTTGGCAATATTACTCAGTAATGAAAATATGTCTGTTCTTTTAAAGTTAAGGGATAAAAAAAAGAAAAGATCTGTATAGGTGGAGAATAGGAAAGTATATATTGATATATATATATATATATATATATATATATATATATGTGTGTGTGTTTGTGTGTATATAATATATATATATTTTTTTCCAGCTTATCTTAAGTAAGATTGTCAAGGTCTATTTCAATATTTTGATGAATTGTGAATTCCTAGCACAAGGGCCCTTCATATTCTTTTGTGACTACAAAAATGTATTTCATTGTCTTACTAATATATTATTTTAAATTATCCACAGAGTCCATTAGCATAAATAATTGAGACTTCACTAGATGTATAACGAGAAATATGGGTGGCATGAGTCCAAAATCATACTAGAGTCAGTGTCTCTTCTCTTTATTAGTTATTAAAAAGCTCTTTCTTGGGCTATCATTGCTTGCCAGCTCACTTTGCCTTTTATCAATCCAGAACTTCAGTAGCCTTCACAGATCAATTCTCTCAGTCTTTCATTCATTTGTTCACTATTCATTATCAATCACTTAGTGTAATTTCAGAAATGTTATAGATATTGGGACTGTAATTTTAAAAAAGACATAGTCTCTCAGTTTGTTATCAAAATCAAAATTGTTTGAAATATGAGGGAAATGTGGAAATAACATAGAAGCAGGATTATTTACAACTTTGCTATAGCATTACTTATTATAGATGTATTTGGCTACGGGTGTACAAGGAAGATTATGGGAGGAATGATATAATTAGAACTGTGTATTTCTTTTTTTAAAAAAGATTTTATTTATTTATTCATGACAGAGAGAGAGAGAGAGAGAGAGAGAGAGAGAGGCAGAGGGAGAAGCAGGCTCCCAAGGAGCAGGGAGCCCGATGCGGGACTCGATCCCAGGACCTGAGATCATGACCTGAGCCGAAGGCAGACACTTAACCATCTGAGCCACCCAGGCAACCAGAACTGTGTATTTCATTTTCTTCTATGATCTTCATACTTTTATATTATATTCTCTTCTATGATTTTACATACTTCTATTACTTTATTTTGAGGGAAAACTATTTTTAATATGGATACTAACTGAGGATTTAATATTTAAGCCTTTAATGATTGACAAATTAGTTTATGGGCAATAGGTCCTTCATTTCTTTGCAATGGAAGTTGGTAAAAATTCCATATTTAAATGATTTTTTATTGGCTATCTTCCCATTTAGACTGTGAGTTGTCCTAACACAATTTTTTAACACACAATAGATTTTAATTAGTGAATTAATGATAAAATACATGTTTAGAAAGGATGAAAACAGTGCTCCAGACAAAATGGATTTATGAATCTTCTTGACTCTCTCTTAGAGTCAAGGAATATTTATCTTGTACTTACTGCTTGGAATTCTAATGGAATAGAATAAACAGAATTTTCTGTATCTGGAATATACATATGTTTTCTTCCCTAACTTTTTTGAGAACAAATGGACCCTAATTTAATGGATAAAATCCATTCACTAGCATTGTAACTAATTTGCATTTTACAGATTATTTGACATTAGTAAATTCATGTTAAAGATTTTCCATATAGCTTCTTTCATTATATAGCTATAATGAAACTATATGCAATGAGAATGTTTCCTGTTATTCAAATATTTTATGGATACAAATATTTTACAGGAACTTGACTTTCATTCTTAACATATTTACATACTCAAATTTAATTACTTTCTTAGGAAATATTTGTATCATACACCTGTTGTGTGCACTCTTTCAATGTTGCCTGCCTCTGCTGCCTTATAGAAATAACTTGATTTATTTTTTCTGAATTTTCCTTTTTCTTTCTCAGAAATATTTCTAATATTGGTTCATTTTTTGTCATGGACAAGTATAGCAGACACTGTTGGTCTAACAGCTCTTCCCCCCACCCCCCTTCTCTGCTTTTGGAGCAATAATATTTTCTAGCCTCCTCTGTAGTTAGAGGCTACTAAAGAAAAGTTCTGAACAATCAGATATAAATAGGAATTGCTTAGTGTGGTGGTTCCCAAGAAAGCTCTTTAAAAGAAGGCAGAGCCAATGGTTGGTGGTATAACCAATCAATCATTTCACTGGCTTGCAAGAACAGATTTTGCCCATGTCTTCACAATTCCACATTTAGTGACATCATGCTGATAACTTGAATTTAACCATGGTGGAATTTATACTATAAAAATCAGCAAATGTTATAAATCAAAGGACTCTTTTCATCCTACCCCCATCCTATTCCCTAGAAATGGCTTCCTAACACACCACTGGGGCAGACTCCTACCAATTGCCTCTTACTCTTATTCTTCCTCAAATTCAAACAATGATGTAAGAGACAAAGTAACCACATAGGGGTATCTCTTGGTACAATGGAATTGCCATATTAATCTTGGGATGCCTACTTCCAAATTTTTTGTTAGGTGAGAGAATTTAAATCCCTATTTTAGGTAAGCCACTGTCAATATGCATTTTGCTGCAATTAGATACAATTCTAACAAATAAAATAATAATTTTTTTTTTGCAGATGATCTGATGATCTCTGTTTCTTATAAAATAACAAATCAATTATCATTATAGTTCTATAAAGAATTATTATCTGACATATAAATTAGTGGGCAAAAGTGAGCCGCATCAAGTGAGAATTGGTGAAGGTTGTTTTTTGTTTTTTTTTAAAGATTTATTTATTTATTTATTTGACAGAGAGAGATGGAAGAGAGGGAACACAAGCAGGGGGAGTGAGAGAGGGAGAAGCAGGCTTCCTGCTGAGCAGGGAGCCCGATTCAGGACTAGATCCCAGGACCCTGGGATCATCTCCTGAGGCGAAGGCAGATGCTTAACGACTGAGCCACCCAGGCGCCCTAGAATTGGTGAGTTTTGATTGGGTAGAACTCACTTTGGCAACAACCAGAATAACCTGCATTTTTTCTGGTGATACTCATTTATAAGAGTTAAGATTTCACATGGAAGTTTACTGAGCATTTGAGGATGTAGGGGTCACTTAAAGTACATTATGGCCCAAATAACTCATAATAGAAGTATTGAATGAAATTGACATTTATCATACAATGCCATCTGACTCTCATTTCCTGGTACAGACACTCCCACCTTTGCACAAAAATTTACAAGAAACCAAGCTTTGACTGACAGTCAACCCATTACAGAAATGTGGACCTAATTCCATTATTCCAAACAACAATGGATTTGGAGTGTGAAGCAAACCAGTAGCTCAAGTAGGGTTGGCTGCTAAAAATAGAGTAAACTGATTCATCTAAAAGACAATATAAAGAACCTACAGGGCGCCTGGGTGGCTCAGATGGTTAAGCGTCTGCCTTCGGCTCAGGTCATGATCCCAGGGTCCTGGGATCGAGTCCCACATCAGGCTCCCTGTTCCTTGGGAGCCTGCTTCTCCCTCTGCCTCTCTCTCTCTCTCTGTCTCTCATGAATAAATAAATAAAATCTTTTTTTTTTTTTAAAAAAAAAGAACCTACATCCTTCTTGTATTATATGGCTTAGAAACACAACTTTGTGCTGTTCCAAAAATAGTAAAAAAAAAAAATAATGAGTTATAGTTTAGGAAAACAGTAGCTATTTAGTAGCTTACTAATATAACAATATTCAAAGTTTGGATTGGGAAAACTGTACACTAGATAAATGCACTTTGTTATTTGATTTCTAAATACCACATTGTGTGTGTGTGTCTCTTCACCACCTTGTTACACTCTTTTTCTTTATATACAATATTTAGTGTTTCCTTTGTGTCTATCCTGCCTTGTTAAAAATTTTGCATTTTTATTTCCTTTCAAAGATTATACTAGAAGCATAATTAATAAAAGATGCTTTCTGGGAATTATATTACTAATCACAAAAAGTTGATTTTTCTAAAACATTTATTGTTCCTTCTCCATTAATCTTTCTGATTATCACCTCTGAAATAGGGAAATATTTTCTTTCAGACTATGAGAAAGTAGCACCAAATATATAAGATTGGGGATGTATTTGCTAGGAAAATGAACTATTAAAAGGCAAAACACAACTCGATGTATGCAGATTTTATATATTTTCATTCACGTATTTCCCAATAATGTGACAATATGATAATTGAACTCCAACAAGCCTAAGATGTGTAAGAATACCTTGGAAAACTTAATCATGAACATGTATTCTCGTCCCCTTACCAAAGCACTACTGATTCAGTTGATCTGATGTTGGTAGGGACCAGCAAGGTTACATTCTCCACAGCATCTCAGGTGTGTTTTCCACAATTGATCCTCAAAAGACTAAATTAAAGGGATAATTTAAACTCTAAAATTAAGAAAGCACTATGCTTTTTATTTATAGCATCAATATGTATGAGATATAAGCAATTCCAAGATAAAAGAACTTCACTTATATGAATCCTGAGGGAAAATGAGAAAATGTGAAAATCCTTCTCAGTAGATTTTGATATGGCTCCCAAAGTGTTTAGGATGAGGATGAGTTTGGTTGTGGAAGAATGTGATCCATGACACCTGGTTAAGCAAGATACTGACATTAAAAAAATCTTATTATCCTGTTCACTGCCATAACAAGATACCACAAAATGGGTAACTTAAGGGACAGAAATTTATTTCTCACAATTCCAGAGGCTGGGAAGTGCCCAATCAAGGTGCCAGCAAGGTAGGTTTTATGCTGAAGGCTCTCCTCTTGGCTTGGAGGCAGCTGTTACGTCGATGTATGCTCCCATCACCTCTCCTTTGTGCAACAGAGCAAAAGCAAGCTCTCTGACATCTCTTCTAATAAGGACCCTAATCCTATGTGATCAGGACCCTACATTTATGACTTCATTTACCCTTAATTATTCCCTTAGAGGTCCCATGTCCAAATACAACCACCTTAGCTGTTAAGGTTTCAGCACATGAATTTGGAAGGAACAGAAACATTCAGTTCATAACAGATACATATTTGTTTGATTTCCTGAACATCAATCATCAATAGCTATATTACCCAAATATTACAAGTTAAAAGCAAAAATCAGAAAACTATTTCTTATCCTAAAATTATTTCTATTTCTAATATCACTCCAAAATAGTTAATATCTTTTTTTAAAAAAGCCACACAAATGGGGCGCCTGGGTGGCTCAGTTGGTTAAGCGACTGCCTTCGGCTCAGGTCATGATCCTGGAGTCCCGGGATCGAGTCCCGCATCGGGCTCCCTGCTCGGCGGGGAGTCTGCTTCTCCCTCTGACCCTCCTCCCTCTCATGCTCTCTCTATCTCGTTCTCTCTCTCAAACAAATAAATAAAATCTTTAAAAAAAAAAAAGCCACACAAGTAAAATAGAAAAAGACAAAAATCCAAGAGAATAAATGAGAAATATACCTTTAAAAGAGTTTGCTAATAGTGTAAAAGAGGGAAAAAAGTAAAAAAAGGAATTAGTTGCACAGTGCAATGCTATTTATGTAAATTACATATACAAGTATAAAAAATACTTAAAATTTCTAAGAATGTCAACAAATAAAAAGAAACATACCTAAACACTATAATGTTGTTTGTGAGAAGGACTAGGAACAAGAGTAGGGAATAGTGTTAAAAAGAATGAAAATAAAATTTAAAATGATAGAGACATCAATTGGACTGATAATAATATAATGTGCTACCATATCCTCAGATTTGGATATTCACTTGTATGTGAGAACCATTGAACAAAGAAAAAAGAGAAATACATAAGCAAATAATTCGCTCAACAAAACCAACTGCTAAAAAACTTGTGAAAATGTTTTTTAATTCTTTAAAAGATGAAATTCAGTTGTCTACAGAATTGGAAAATTGAGTTAATCCTGGCAAGTGTATGGTTAAATTTGCAATTATAGGGGCACCTGGGTGGCTCAGTCAGTTAAGCGGTTAAGCGTCTGACTTTAGTTCAGGTCATGATCTTGGGGTCCTGGGATCAAGCCAGCTTGGGCTCTGTGCTCAGCGAGGAGTCTGTTTCTCCTTCTCCCTCTCCCTCTGCCCCTCCACCAGCTTATGCTCTCTCTCTCTCAAATAAGTAAATAAAATATTTTTTAAAAAAAATTTTGCAATCATGTAAGGCAAAAACAACTTAATTGTTGCAATCTTTCTAAAATTATTTTTGCCTGAAACAAGACGAAACCAGAGAGGGAGACAAACCATAAGAGACTCTTAATCTCAAACTGAGGGTTGCTGGAGTGGAGGTGTGTGGGAGGGATGGGTGGCTGGGTGATGGACATTGGGGAGGCTATGTGCTATGCTGAGCGCTGTGAATTGTGTAAGACTGATGAATCACAGACTTGTACCCCTAAAACAAATAGTACATTATATGTTAATTAATAAAATTTAAAATAAAATAAGATTATTTTTGCCATATGGATCTTCTTAATGAACTTAACTACTAGTAGTTCCTATTCTAAACATATGACCTAAGAAAACAGAAATTTTGACAAAAATAAGTATAAGTACCTCAAAAAAAATCAAACTATTAACATCACAATAATAACAACATATTTAAATATGTATGATTATATATACATCTTATGTGTATATATATACTTATGTATGCATAAGTGAAATGAATGGCAGCCATAATATGAGGGACAAGTAGGAGGAATGGATTATTTTGTTATTATAACATACTCACACCACACATGAAGAGGCATAGTGTTACTCGAAAGTGGAATTTGATTAACTATAAATGTATATTGCAAACTCTAAAGCAACTCTAAAAAAAGCTTAAAAGAAGTATAATTAATACGTTAGGAAAGGAGAAATAAATGGAATCATAAAACGTTTAATTAAAACCACAAAAGACAGAAAAAGAGTGGAAGACAAAAATTGGAACAAAGAACAAGGGCAACAAATAGAAAACAGTAATAAATATGGTGGATATTAATCCAATTATATCAATAATCACTTTGAACATCAATGGTCTAAATGTACCAATTAAATGATATAGATTTAGTCAGGGTGAATCATGGACATAGAGTGAATCAAAAGAAAAGACCCAACTATATGTTGTCTATAAGAACTCACAATCAATGTAAGAAATATATGGATTAAAAGCAAATGGATATCTTCTTCTTTTTTTTTCCCTTAACATATATTACATTATTTGTTTCAGAGGTACAGATCTGAGAGGGGAAGAATGAAGGGGAGGAAATCGGAGGGGTGGACGAACCATGAGAAGCGATGGACTCTGAGAAACAAACTGAGGGTTCTAGAGGGGAGGGGGGTGGGAGGATGGGTTAGCCTGGTGGTGGGTATTGAGGAGGGCACATTCTGCATGGAGCACTGGGTGTTATGCACAAACAATGAATCATGGAACACTATATCTAAAACTAATGATGTAATGTATGGGGATTAACATAACAATAAAAATTTTTTAAAAAAGCTCATACAAATCAATAGAAAGAAAAAAATTACTGCTCTCCCCACCCCCCCACCATAAAATAAAAATCCAAGAACATGAAAAGACAACCCATAAAAATGGCTAAAAACAGAAATTGCTTGTTATCATTAATGAAGGGAAAAAAATAAAGCAACAATCAGATTAAAAAAAAATGGATAGAGAAAAACATACCATGCTAACACTAATCAAAAAAAAAAAAACAAAAAAACAAGAGTAGCTTTTTAAATTTCAGACTGAACAGACTTCAAAGAAAGGAAAGGTATCAGGGATAAAGAAGGGCATTACATGATGATAAAGGGGTCAACTCTCCCAAGAAGACATAACACTCCTTAACATGTTTGTCCCTGACAACAGAGCTTCAAACTATGTGAGACAAAAACTGACAGAACTGCAAGAGGAAATAGATGAATGTACTATCATGGTTGGAGACTTCAACGCCCCTTTCTTAGAAACGGACAGATCCCGCAGACAAAAATCAGTAAGGATGAAGTTGAACTCAACAACCCCATCAACTGACTGGGTATAAAGTACATCTATAAACTAGTTCTCTGAACAACAGCAGAATCCATATTCTTCTCAAGCTCAGCATGGAACACTCACCAAAGCAGACTACATTCTGAGCCATAAACCACACCGTAACAAATTTAAAAGAATAGAAGTCATATAGTGATTGCTCTCAGACCACAGTGGAACACCAAACTTTCATAACACAAAGATAACTGGAAAATCCCAAAATATTTGGAGATTAAACAGTGCACTTCTAAATAAAACATGGGTCAGAGAAGAAATCTCAAGAGTAATTAAAAATATTTATAAATATAAATGAAAAGGAAAACATCAACTGTAACAAATATAATGCCCTAGTGAGGGAGAATGTTGATGGGGGTGGGCTATGCATGTGTGGGTATATGGGAAATCTCTGTACTTTCCCTTTCATTTTTGCAGTGAACCTTAACTGCTCTAAAAGAATAGTCTTAATAAAAATAAAATCCTGTGGAATGCTCTAGGAGGAACAAAGAATCAGCATGAAGTTCTACAAAAGGAAATTTGGTTCATGACACGTATTTGCTGAGAAAGAAAGGTAAAGGAAAAAGTGGCCTGGTAATATATTAGAGAAAATTTTGGCCATCTGTTACCATGAAAATTAGGGCGCCTGGGTGGCTCAGTTGGTTGGGCGACTGCCTTCGGCTCGGGTCAGGATCCTGGAGTCCCGGGATCGAGTCCCGCATCGGGCTCCCTGCTCGGCGGGGTGTCTGCTTCTCCCTCTGACCCTCTTCCCTCTCGTGCTCTCTGTCTCTCATTCTCTCTCTCAAATAAATAAATAGAATCTTTAAAAAAAAAAAAAAAAAAAAAGAAGAAAATTAAAACTTTTTTTTCAGTACTAAATCAGGTTCTGTGCAACAGACTCTGGGAAGGTAACTAATAGTGTAAGATGGTAAGATCTTGTATAATGTAATAATGTAAGATCAAGTTCCTTACATGTAGATTTGTGGCAGAAATACTTAA
The DNA here is from genome assembly GCF_029215605.1 of Mirounga angustirostris. Classification (NCBI taxonomy): domain Eukaryota; kingdom Metazoa; phylum Chordata; class Mammalia; order Carnivora; family Phocidae; genus Mirounga; species Mirounga angustirostris. The sequence continues at coordinate 50,725,315 of NW_026991712.1, read as the reverse complement.
GCTAACAAAGGTTGTGAGGTTTCAGGGAGATGCATAAAGAAACAGCACGGAGATTGCCATGAGGTAGGCGTTCAAGAAATACCACATAGTTTTGCTATATTCTCTCCCTTAATAATTTGATACAGCATATTATTAGGACTTCTTAGTGGTTGATCTTACAAATGTCTTTTGATGTTGAAAAGGTAAAGTCTCACTTGGATGTCTTATCACCTTTCATTTCACTAATTGGCAGGAAATAATCATGGCAAAAGGAATTAAAATACTCACATTCTTAATATATATTATTAAAAAGTCATTAATAAATAACTCATTTATGAACTATACAACTTTATGAATGTATAAAATATATTTCACAATACCTGGAAAGCAACATTAGTATTCCTGTCGCATAAGTATGCTCTATCTTGCTCTTTGCAGGTCCTTAGAAAAATCAGATAGCTAAAGTGGTAATAGAAATAGATTGCCAATACATAAAAGGTTTCTTTTCACTTTAATTGCTGCATGACATTTCGGTTTACAGGTAATATGTATCTTTAATCTGAATAGCACAGCCTTTAACTTGCTATAGTTAAATGCTCAAAAAATGAATGACCTTACATTTACCAAAATCTAAACTGGGTAGCAAAGCTCAAAGCTGAGGCATTCATCTTGATAATAGCCAAGAAGTCAATTGAATTTCTTTTTCAAAGAAGAACTGAGTCACACTGAGCTATTTTCAGTAAATTTTATGTTTGTTCACTCAAGTCAGGGTCTCAAAGAGAATTGTTTACATATTATAAATGCTCAGCAAAAATACAATTATTTGAAAGAATAAAAGAATTTCTCCATATTTTTATGTGGACTAAGAATCCTTAAGGCAAATCTTTTTTTAAGTTTTTATTTAAATTCCAGTTAGTTAACATGCAGTATAATATTATTTCAGCTATACAATACAGTGATTCAATACTTCCATACAACACCCGGTGCTCATCACAACACTGCACTCCTTAATCCCCATCATATGGCAAATATTTTTATTCTTAAAAAAGCTTTCTGCATACATGACATGGCTACATACATCATAATAAAAAGGCGTTTTTGTTTTGTTGCTTTTATTCATAAATGTAGAGCTGATTGATGTTTTCAGCTTGCTACATTTTCTTCAGTTCTTCCTATAAGTTTGACAATACCTATTTTAAAATGAGTGATGTGATACTTTTATTAGGTTTCATTCAGGCAAGGAGTGACTTTGAAGTGAGATATAGTAAGTATCAAATGTAACGATTATGGAAAGAGGCCATTAAAAACTGTAATCATGAAGCTGGTGTAACAGACTTGGATAAGCAGTGGTGTCCTCTGATTGGTCCCTTCTGTAAAGTTTAAATTACTGAACAGCAGTGAATCATTCTGCTTAGTTCTCTCCAACAGTGGGAAGTTAGCAAGCACTTTAGGCCTAGGTAACGAAAAGATAGTAAGAACACACTACCAAATTGTTGGCACACTGCATGCTGTTTAATGCAGCACACAACTATTTGGCTGCCACTTCCATTTGTGACAATCTAGAACGAGGCATGTATTTGATTCTTCAGGCTGTATATTCAATATCAATAGGATAAAAATGTCAACCATTCACAGAACAATGAAGAATGCTAGAGAATTATAATGTTTTGAGCAACTACCTACCATGTGGTGGTCTTTTAAATCTCACAACGGGGCGCCTGGGTGGTTCAGTCGTTGAGCGTCTGCCTTCGGCTCAGGTCATGATCCCAGGGTCCTGGGATCCAGCCCCGCATCGGGCTCCCTGCTCGGCGGGAAGCCTGCTTCTCCCTCTCCCACTCCCCCTGCTTGGATTCCCTCTCTCGCTGTGTCTCTCTCTGTCAATTAAATAAATAAAATCTTTAAAAAATAAAATAAAATAAAATAAAATAAAATAAAATAAAAAATCTCACAGCTAAATTTTATGGTATTATACTATTATCTTGATTTTACTAATTAGGAAATATAGGTTGAGAGAAGTTAAAATGATCAAAAATCTATTTGTTTCTTGGGTTGAGATTTGAATTTACAATTTCCTAATTCCACAATAACATACTATACATAGGTTCAACCACAGATAGGTTCGACAGGGGAAATTTTAATTTTTCTAAGTTGCCCCATTTCCCCTTATAATGTTGACCCGGGGAAGTTATTTATTTATGTACTTACTTATTCTTTTATTTGTTATTCGTTTCATTTATTTATGAAAATAAAGAGTGAGTCTTCAATAAATGTCATTTCTAAGATTCCAGGATTTCCATCGTAGAGGTAGGTTGCTCTCATATCCAGGTTCCTACAAGTAGGCGGGGGAAGAGAGTCAGGAAGTCTTGCCTTTTCTCTAAAGGATCCTCAGTGTAGTGATATACATGATTTCCTCTCATTTCCATTAAGGATGACGTGGTCAATGGGAACTCATACTGCAATGGAATCAGGAAAAGGCAACTTCCAGCTAGGAGCTCTAAATCCCAGTTTAAATGTATTAGTATGGAAAAAGGAAAAAAGTAGATCTTAGTGGACAGCCTCCCTGTCTGCCATAACCACTCTCTAATCCACACAAACCTACCTGTTGGGGGTCCTGGAGAAGACATGACCTCTGGTTAACCCTCGTGCTAAACCTGGACAGCTAGACCTGGAGGCTACTCACCCCCTCTCATTCTTGAAATGCATGTTCTGTCCACCATTCCCACGGTGGGAGCTGTTTTCAAAGACTCAGGCTTGAGAGAGCAATGTGTTGTTGAGACTACCGGGACAGTATATATGACTGAACCCAGTTAAGGCCTCCAGGTAAACTTTTAAGGTTCTGGCAGGTGAGTGAAGAGATCTACTGCCTAAAACCAGCCTTGTCTGTAAGTTCCTTTGCTTATTAAAACTCCCACCTACAATCTGGAGTCTGCCTCTTCCTGCAGTCTCTCTTTGCCCTCTGTGAATGGGGACCAGTTTTCAAACCAACACTACCCCTTACTGGGAAATTAGCATCAGGTTATTTTTTTTATCTTAAACTTTTTCTTAATCTAGTGTACTCCCTTTTGATATGGCTTTTCTGTGGAATGACAGAGTAACAACCTGTATTCCACCTGTAGGTCCCACTGTATCTTTCCAGTTTGTTCAAACCGCAACAACACATGGGGCTCTGAAATGAATGTAGTTACTAAGATGGACCCAAGAACAAATAGAGTAAGAATTAATTCTGTTTCAGAGAATTGCTGAAATTTCAGGGGGAATTCTAAAGTTTCATAGGATAGAAAAACATTAGTTACATGTAGTTTAGAGTGGGTTTGAATGTAAGAAAGATGGCACAACATGAGCAAAGCAAAGTTCTTAAGTATTCACTTTGATGACATCTGTTGATCATCATCATCATCTATCATCTATCATCTTCCATCATCATCTGCCTACCTACAGGGTATGAACATTTAAAGTAATGTTTTTGAGATGTATCCATGTCATTGTGTGTATCAGTATTTTTTTTTCTTTTTTATACTGTGTACTGTATCCTTATGTGAATGTGCTGTAATTTTTCTTATGTATTCTTTTTTAAATTTTATTGTTATGTTAATCACCATACATTACATCATTAGTTTTTGATGTAGTGTTCCATGATTCATTATTTACGTATAACACCCGGTGCTCCATGCAGTACGTGCCCTCTTTAATACCATCACCAGGCTAGCCCATCCCCCCAGCCCCCTCCCCTATAGAACCCTCAGTTTGTTTCTCAGAGTCCATAGTCTCTCATGGTTCGCCTCCCCCACCGATTTACCCCCCTTCATTTCTCCCTTCCTACTATCTTCTTTTTTTTTTTTTTTTTAACATATAATGTATTATTTGTATTCTCAAATTGATGCACATTTGGGTTGTTTCCAGTTTGGGGATGTTATGAATCAGGTCCTATGATGTTCTTGTGCAGGTTATTTTTACAGACATATAGTTTCATTATGCTTAGCATACTCAGATGCAGGAATATTGTATCATAGGATAACTATTTTTAGTTTTATAATCAACTGTCACTGTGAATGCATCATTTTATTATATACCAACCAGCAATGTGTGAGAGTCTAGTTGCTCCAATTTTATACCATTTTATATTGTGTGTGTGCATGTGTACTTTTGGCCATGTTAGAGGATGTTAGAAAGTATTTTGATGTGGTTTTTGTTTTTTTAAGATTTATTTATTTATTTATTTATTTGAGAGAAAGACGCTCTCTCTCTGACTTTCATGAATAAATAAATAAAAATCATTAAAAAAAAAAAGAGAGAGAAAGGGCACCTGGGTGGCTCAGATGGTTAAGCGTCTGCCTTTGCCTCAGGTCATGATCCCAGAGTCCTGGGATCGAGTCCCACATCGGGCTCCCTGCTAGGCAGGGAGCCTGCTTCTCCCTCTGCCTCTCTCTCTCTCTCTCTCTGACTTTCATGAATAAATAAATAAAAAACATTAAAAAAAATGAGAGTGTGAGTGGGGGGAGGGGCAGAAGGAGACAGTCTTCAAGCAGACTTCCTGCTGATCACGGAGCTCGATGAGGAGCTAGATTCTACCATCCATGAGATCATAATCTGAGCTGAAACCAAGAGTCATGGCTCAACCAACTGAGCCACCCAGGTGCCCCTATTTTGGTGTTTTAAAATGCATTTCTCAATATCCATCAATATTAAGGAGGGCACGTGTGGTGATGAGCACTGGGTGTTATACGCAACTAATGAATTGTTGAACACTAAAAATAAATAAATAAATAAATAAAATTTAAAAATAATAAAATAATAAAAAAATAAATAAAACACATTTCTCTAATTGCTAATAATGTTAAGCATAGTTCAGGTATTTATTAGACATGGGTGTATTTTCTGTCTTCTGTTGTTGCTTGTTTTGCACATATTTAAATAGATTTTCTTTTATTTTTAAGGGAGTCCTTTATATATTGTGCATAGGAATATATATTATGCATATCTTACCAGTCTGTAACTTGCCTATTCATTTTCAAAAGGTATATTTTTTATAGTAGGAAAATTTTTAATTGGAATTAGTTTTAATTTTTCATTTGTTGTCTTTTAGGGCTTTAAATGTCCTGTTTAAGAAAACTTTGCCCATCCCCAAGGCTGTGAAGATGCTTTATTTTTAAATTTTTTCCTCTAGAAACGTTATAGTTTTGGTTTTTATGTTTAAATCTATGGTTCAAACTTTTATGTTTAGGTATATGGTCTATCTCAAAGTAATATTTGTATATGGGTGATTAGCCAGTTTAATTAGAAATTTTCCATATAGATACCCAGGTGTTTCACTGATAAAATCTTTCCATTTTCCATGAATTGAACTAGTGCCTTGGTTGAAAAATTTTCTTGGCTAAATACCTGTGGGGCTATTTCTTGACTCTCAATGTGTTCCTTTGATTTCTGTGCTTATCCCTATACTAATAACATGCTGTCTTGATAATTATAGCATTACAGCAATCCTTAAATGAGGCTTTTAAGTCCCCCAGTTTTAATTATTCAGCATTGTTTTTGTTATTCTTTATACTTTCCATTTCCATGTAAATTTTAGAATTTCCATCACTTTTTTGAAATTCCTATCTGTGCCTGCATTTTGTTATCTTTTCACCAGATTATTTAAAATAATTATCATGGTTATTTTAAAGTAGGTTTAAATTCTTCCACAATTTAAATGACAAAATCTGGCTATTTCTGTATATGTTCTTATTGACTATTTAATCTGTTGGCCATATAGACATGGTCTTGTTTTTTCATGTAGATGTAAATTTTTTTACTGTGCATAAGAACGTTAGAAATTAAGGTAAATAATATTTATCCCCCCCAAAATGATATGTAACTTTTTTTTTGTCAGGTCACTAGTGTTGGGGGATGTGTTCATCTAATCCTTGGTAGAGGTGCTTCTAGGGTTTATTGACTTTTAGTTAGATTCAATTCACTTCTGGCTTTAAATGTTTAGAGAGTGGCATCAAGATTTTCCCTTCAAAAACCCTTGGGATCTGAATACTGGAAAGGTTCTGGAAAGCTTAGAAACTTTATAGCTGGAGAGGGCGCCTGGGTGGCTCAGTTGGTTAAGCGACTGCCTTCGGCTCAGGTCATGATCCCAGGGTCCTGGGATCGAGTCCCGCATCGGGCTCCCTGCTCCTTGGGAGCCTGCTTCTCCCTCTGCCTCTCTCTCTCTCTGTCTCTCATGAATAAATAAATAAAATCTTAAAAAAAAAAAAAAAAAAGAAACTTTATAGCTGGAGATTTTCTACTTTTGGCCAAGATGGACTAATGGACTCCATGTTATCCTCTCATCTGAAGCAACCTAAAAAAGCAGAAAACACATTTGAAATGATACCTGTCTAAACACTAGGTATCAGGCAACCAAGCATAGTGATCCTTGAAAAACTGGGAACAAATCAGGTGAGCCTTATGACTGCCCGAGTTTGCCTTCTTAAGAGAGTTTCCATCCTGTGGCATAGTGGGGGATGGTGCGGGGGGAGGGACCCAAGTGGATCAGACTCTCCCAGTTGAGGAGACAGAGCTGAGAATCCAAGGAGGACAAGGTGGCTAGAGTTTGTAAGCCAGAACATCAGAGAGGAGAGAGCTGCATAAAAAAAGAACCCCAGAGAACTACAGAGGGCCCCCCTTGAGAATTCAGGCGAGTACTGATCAGCAAATGCACATGAGAAAACCACTCAGCGTGTGAGGAAGAATCACGCGAAAGGATTAGACGTAGCAGTACTTGTCACTACCACGAGACCATAAATAGTGCCTGTTCCCAGCAGCAAGACTGGAACGTTTCAAAGTGAGATACACAAAAGGGTCTTGCCTCACTTGTGGGACTAATTAACCCAGCCTAGTGCCCATCTACCACATTATAGCTACCATTTCTCTTGGCGATAGACAAGAGCTTGCCACGAAATCCCTACCACCCACAATCAGTGCTGCAATTAATAGCTCCTTGTTCACCTGTTCCACGATTGTTCCTTCATCCTTCATCTATTCTCACATAGAAATCATTCTTCCCATGTATTTCTTCAGTCTTTTCACCTTATGTCCTTCACTCTACAGCTTTTGTTCACCCAGTGTCTTAAATCTCTGTTTGTAATCAATCCTCGGAAACCAATATGGGAATATGAGACTTTGAGGATTTTCTCACTGAAAAGAGGTTTTGGGTAACCATATGCCAAATCTGATTTTCTCCAACAGTTTTATCAAAATCAAAAGAAAAATATGAGTCCAAAAGAAACACATGGTAAATAAGCTTGAAATGGTTCATTTTGAAATAAGGTAGTAAATTCAATCAAAACATTGTAAGAATACTGTGTGGTGTCAAAGTGGTGAAATAATCCATGGGAAAAAGGTGATACTAAAATTATGGTTATGAAGTGTACTTTTTGTCCTTCCGTTCTGCAGTTAAACTTAGATTTGTGTTACGCTTTCTATTTTTCATACCTTTCATGATAAAATATACTAAAAAGTATTCCAATCATCAGAGAAACTATCATCTTTTCTTCATTTTGTAAATGTTTCTTGCAATTATGGAAATTTCCTTCAAAATTCATTTAATATTCATATTGGAATAAAGCATCTGTTGTGGCAGATGGGGCAAATGACATCGAGTTCAGCTGTTTAAATAACCCTTAAGGATCAATGTGTAGTTTACAAAAATAATTTGTAATTCATTTTGGATTAATTAATTTGAATTTATGGTGTTCCATAAAGGCATACTGCAGCTGCTCCCAGCCCTGAATTGATTATATTCAACTGGTTACTCCTCTTAAAACATGCATTTTGACACAGAGAAGACAATGCTCCCCATTATGCATTCTTTAGCTTTATCAATGAACACAATCTTCAAAAAATCTGGAAAGATAGCATACCTGAATGTGACAACTTACTTGCAGAATTATCTAGCTATTTAAATCTCTATACTGTGAAATTTCATCAATTCAAGTGCAGTATAAATAGAGATACAAGCAAGTTTATTCAAATATCTTTGAATACATATATCCTTTTTTCTTTTCCCATTGACCTCTACCCCTCTGCAAGATGTGGAGAAAAATAAATGTGTATTTTGCACTTACAATAAAAAGACCTGAGGCAATTTAATTCTATTTTTGGATGAGGTTTAAGAGAAATGATAGCTGTAATTTAGCCCAAGATTTGCAAGATACAAATGCAATCGTATGTAAAAAAGATACTTTATTGGCTCCTGTGAGAATTCATTAACTGTTAGAGCCAGTTTTCAATTTTCATTGGCAGAGGTTAAAATTTTCAGAAAATTCGCTGACAAATATTCCCACATGGTAATTGAACTATTTTTTTTTAAATTCTGGTGAATAAAATAAATAATTTGACTTTTGATTGAGTGTTTATAATAATTATTGGTTGGATTCTGCAATGGATTTTTTCAGATTTTATAATTACACAGATATAATAATCACACATTTTGGGATGCTTTTTTAAATGCTTTTTCCCCTTCCTCCCTCTATCTTGCATTTTTACTTAAAACACAGAAATACTTTAGTTAGATCAACCCCACACTTGCAGTAAATATGGATGTTTCAATTTCTAGCAGTACTAAAATTTGCCTTTTATGATTCTTTGGCTAGAACATACTGAGAATATTCCAAGAAGACCATAATCATAAACTCAAGAGAGTATATCTCTTATTTGCTTACACAATGGAACAAAACTTATTTCAGGAGGGAAAAATTTCACCAAACCAGTATTATTACCATTGTTTAAACAAAGTCACAGTCCTGTTACAGACAAAAGCCCACAGGGCTACTGGAAGCATGGGTGTAATTTTTGTTCTTTTTGGAGTTACGAAATTCCTATCTGCCCCAAGAGAGGCCCTTTCCGAGAATCTCAGTTCCTTTATCATAAAGATGCACAAGAAAACAATTCACAGCTTCCTATAGCTAAGCTTATTTAATCATGTAGACATCATTTTCCCCACACAGTTTTTTTCAGTCAGACTCTTTTATCTGATGGTGAAAATGTACTAGGATTAGTATACAAATCAGCACTAAATCACCACTTGCTCTGATTTGTCCGACAAGTGTTTGGAGATTCCCTATCTCAGAACATACTGTTCCACACTGAGGTGATTCTTGCTATTGATCCAATCATAATTACTTGGTTGCAGTTTTTCAGTAGCTGGGCCATCGCCATTAAATATGTTAACAATTCTAATATTGCTAAGTTCTCCTGTCCCCCCGCCCCCCACCGCCCGCCCCACATGCTTCTACATGCATTCTTTGGCTAGGGCTTTGCTTATGGATCTCCAACTACACAGTCGTGTGAGTGTAGTCAGCTATCAGATCCTGGTTCAAGCCAAATCTAGTTCCTCATTGTTTCTTCTGTCATTTCCTACAGCAGTTTCTAAATTCCACTACTCTCCTAGAGCTTTATCTTCAACAGTTCCCTTAAAGACTACCTTTGGTCTTATTTGGTGGAAGAATATATATAATGTGGCTGTAAACTTCATTTAGCAGAACATAGTTATTTAAAGAGAGAGAAAGTCTTATTTACCCTTAAACACTAAACAGTCTTTCTTTTCAAGTATACATGAGCCACACAGAAAATTTAGTCATATTTCAGATCACAAAGTACATCTAGTAAAAGCCGAGAATCTATTCAATATACATACAACATTCATTGACAAAGATGCAATAAAATGTCCAAGTTAAGAAGACAAAATGGGCAAGGAGTCTGAGTAGACAATTTAAAAACTATAAGTACCTGATAAGAAGATACAAATGTTTCTAATTCCTGTAGTCATTTGGAAAGTTAAATCAACAAAGAAATATTTGCCACCTCAAACTGGTAGAAATTTAAAATAAATTATATCTATCACATTGAAGGATGGTGAGAATGTGAAGAGGTGGGTAATCCCGTACACTCTAGTAGAAGCAACAATTTATAGAAACTTTTTAAAATACATTGGTATTTTTTATCTTCTGTGTATATACAGAAGTTTCACTATGAATCCCCTTTCTAGAGAAATATGTGCTCAGATACACAATAACTACCTAGCAAAATGCTCATTACAGCCTTATGTATTTTAATAAGTAACTGGAAATAACCTAATGATCATCAATAGAAGAGTTGTTAAATGTGCTGTATCCATCTTATGGAATATTATATAGTGATTGGAAAGTACCACATGGATTGATTCGGAATGATCCCCAGGGCATATTTTTACATGATAAGAAGGTTTTGGAATGATCCATATGACTTGATCCTATTTATAAAAAAATAATGCAAATATGTAATGAAAGATTATACAAACATATACAAGCATATATTTGCTATACACATATATAAGTATATGTATATACATACAGACACAAATATAGATAGATGGTATATAAATAAATATGTTGCAAGAAAATGCCTGAAAAAATGCACACTAAACTGACAATGGTGGTTATTCTTAAGGAAGGAAGGGAGCAAAATTGCCCTGTAGGAGAGAAATAGTAGTGGTTTAGAAACGGGTACTATTTGTTTGCAACCTTGGGAAATCCCTGAGTGAATTTGAAATTGGCTCCATACCCTGAGGTCTGGAAGAGACAGAAGAAAGAAGAGGGCCCCTTCAGATTGGTAAGTAACAGATTTGATTAAACAAGTGAACGTGCATAGAAGGCTGTGTTGGGTGGCCACAAGATGAATAGATCTCTGCACCCACTGCCAGAATCTTAAAAGTTTATGTAGAAGTTTCAACTGGGTTCAGATATGCATTTAGTACAGATACTTTCAATAGCATCTTACTCTCTCAATCTACATCTTTGAAACATCTGCTATTATGGAGGTATTAGGACGGATGTACATTCGGAGGGCAGGAGAGGGGGCAAGGAGCCTCTGATTGCCCTCGTCCAGCTCATAGGTCCACTGGAGGTCATACCCTCTTGGTGACCTCCTCCACAGGGACCTTTTCTTTTATCAATTTTACAGAACTGTAATTTTAAAATAATATAAAGGAGGAGATCTTGGGGCATTGACTCAGCAAAACAATTTTAAAATATGAGAGAGACAAAGAGATTGATTGTTTCCTTGGAACACTTTGCCCATTGGATGATAATTGTAATTACAAGCAATGATATCTTCCTGGTTCCTTTTAGCAGAACATTATTAATGTTTAATGGCTGCAGTTGTTCCCAGGTGTAGGAAGGCTAGTAACTGGAAACTTCACTGGCCCTTTCTTACCTGCTAATAATTAGAGAAGCAATTACTTTCCTTAGACTAACAGGTAATTGGCCAAACAGCATTTTTAACAGCAATTTCCTAATTCTGAAGAGATTATAAAGTGGCGTGTGCTAAACAAGAAATGGTTTTATTTTAAATAAAATAACTAGGTTGAAATAAATCTACATCAAGACTACAATTATTTTTTTTCCCTACCAGAACACCAGCTCAGAACACAAAATATCTGCCTCTTCTTTCTTTCTTTTTTTTCCATTTTACATGTCAGATATTAGATCAACAATGATTCTTTATTCTAAAGCTCCAAATATTTTACCAAGAAACAAATAGAAATCTTTGGCTTGTCCATGTGATAGATACAGTTATTGTATCTCTGGTTTAAGAGATGTCGACTTCTTTTTTTTTTTTTTTTAAGATTTATTTATTTATTGTAGGGTGGGGGGCAGAGTGAGAGAGTCTTTTTTTTTTTTTAAGATTTTATTTATTTATTTAACAGAGGGACAGAGAGGGAGCACAAGTAGGCAGAGCAGCAGCAGAGGGAGAGGGAGAAGTAGGCTCCCCACCAAGCAGGGACCGTGATGTGGGGCTCGATCCCAGGACTCTGGGATCATGACCCAAGCCGAAGGCAGCCCCTTAACCGACCTTGCCACCCAGGAGCCCCCAGAGGGAGAGAAAGTCTTAAGCAGACTCCACCCTGAGAATGGAGCCTGACATGGGGCTCAATCTCACCACCCTGAAATCATGACCCTGACATCAGGACCCGAGCTGAAACCAAGAGTGGGACACTTAACCGACTACGACACCTAGGTGACCCTAGGAGATGTCTACTTCTTATTTAAGCGTCTACTGGTTGGTATGATTACTTTTCCTTTTGGCAAAACTGTAAACAAGAAAACTACAATCCACTTGGTCTGAAGGAGAGAAATTAGGTCAAATACTAAAATGAAATCCTGACCCTTCGTGACTAGGTAGGAATTAAAAAGGAAGTTCTTGCTGCTGTGATTTATTTATTGGTTCCTGAAAGGATTCTGTATTTAATTCAACCACATTTACTAACAAGGGTGTTTGCCTTTTATGCTAAAAGAAAAATCTACAGACATATTGTTTCAAAAGATCAGATATAACAAGAATACGAAGTCTCCAAAAGAACACTGTAAATGCTCTGAACTTCATTGTACACACAACAAACATTTCTGAAGCTGTAGGATTTAAGCATGGCTTATTCAATGCAAGACTCTTAATTATATCACTTGCCAAGCAGTTGTGTGTTTCCATATGCATTCCTCAACAAACCCCAGTGCTACTACAGGAGAGTGATCTCCAGGTGATCATTCTGGCAATCCTAACCAGCACATCTACTAGTATTACCATGTAATTAATAGAAATACCTACAGCATTGTCACTTCTATGTGAGACTTTGAAACAAAGATTATCTTTGAGTAAATAATCATCATTTAACTCTATTTTTGCTTTCCGGAGTTTGGATATGCAGGGACAAACCACAACAGCCCAGCCTTTAGCCCTTCCTTCTGGTTAAAAAAAAAATACATACATATATATATATATATATATATATATATATATATATATATATATATATACATATATATATATATACATACATATATATATGTTTGTTTCAAGTTTTTATTTAAATTCCAGTTAGTTAACACATAGTGTAATATCAGTTTCAGGAGTCAAATCTAGTAATTCATCACTTATACATATAACACCCAGTGCTCATCAAAAGTGCCCTACTTAATACCCATCACCCATTTAATCCATCCCCCACCCACCTCCCTCCATCAACCCTCAGTTTGTTCTATATAGTTAAGAGTCTGTTTTATGCTTTGCCTCTCTCTTTTTCCCCCTCTGTTCATCTGTTTTGTTTCTTAAATTCCACAAAACACAGGAAACAACATGCTGGCAAGGCTGCGGAGAAAGGGGAACCCTCTTGCACTGTTGGTGGGAATGCAAACTGGCGCAGCCACTCTGGAAAACAGTATGAGTTTCTTCAAAAAGTTAAAAATAGAACTACTCTATGATCCAGCAATTGCACTGCTCAGTATTTACCCATATACTGAGTCAAAGAGATATATGCACCCTGATGTTTATAGCAACATTATCAACAATAGCCAAATTATGGAAAAAGCCCAAATGTCCATTGACTGATGAATGGATAAAGTAGAGATGGTGTGTGTGTGTGTGTGTGTGTGTGTGTGTGTGTGTGTGTATAAAGTGGAATAGTACTCAGCCATAGAAAAGAATGAAGTCTTGCCATTTGCAATGACGGGGATGGAGTTAGAGTGTATTATGCTAAGCAAAATAAGTTAGAAAATATAATTGTTTTAAATGCATTTTCCACATATTCAAAGTTTTTTTTTTCCTTTATGTGCTTTTTATCTGGATGTCCTTTATTTAGGTGTTAAAGTACACTGACTAATCTTAGATACAAATCTCTCAAAGGAAAGTCATTTCTTTGGGACTCTCCAAGCTCTTTAGACCAAATAACTGCTACATTTCCTTTGTTCACTCCTGAATGCAGTGGGACCTTTTGCAATGATTTCCTTTGAAGACTCAAAGATCAGGCACAAGTCATCTCTATGTATTAGTCCCTCCTAATAGCAACTTGATCCATTTTAGGATTTTAAAAACAATTCAAAGCACGTTTTTGTTAATTTCTGGTTTCAGAACCAAATTTTACCTTCTTTGGTATAGACACTGTTTTTAAAAATACTGTCTTCACAAGTATACACACCTTTAAAAATAGAGTTCACCTTAGAGTTGTATATTCTCAGGATGAACGTAACAAATTATCCATTTATAATATATAGTCCAGGTTGAGATTTTACCAAGTTTATTTTCTCTAATGATTGTGATGAAATGAATATAGCCAGAAGTCATATTATTAAAATAGGATAAGAGGATGGATGAAGTTTTAAACACATCCATTAGTCACATTATATCAGTTACTTCAAAAGTCTTAAAATCACCACTTTGTAATTTCTTTATTACTTCATAGAAAATATTGCTCCATTCTGTTTCCTTTATGTATATTCTTTTCATCACAAAACTCCAATTGCCTATTGTCTGTGTATTTTTTTAAAAGATTTTATTTATTTATTTGACAGAGAGAGACACAGCGAGAGAGGGAACACAAGCAGGGGGAGTGGGAGAGGGAGAAGAGGCTTCCCGCAGAGCAGGGAGCCCGATGCAGGGCTCGATCCCAGAACCCTGGGATCATGACCTGAGCCAAAGGCAGACGCTTAACGACTGAGCCACCCAGGCGCCCCCGTCTGTGTATTTTAATCCCTAACTGCATATCAGAATTTCTAGCCCTCAATTTAATACAGCAAAATTTGATTATTATAGAAGAACTGAATCTATCCAGCAATCTGTTGTCATATATCTATTCATTTATTACGAAGTGTAGGTATGTAAACAGTATTTATTAGTTTATAAGTACTGCCTTTTTTAATTTTGGGGGAGGCATTACTTTCTTAGTATAACCTTACTTTGACATAGTGTTAGTTGCTTACCAGTTTGTGAGAAGTAAATTGGAACAGTTTTCTTTTTCATTTAAGTTGTCTCTTTGGTTCCTTAGCTGTTCTTAAGCTTCTTTTAGATTTCTACCATCAATAATCTAACGTGCTGACAGAGGAAACTATCAAGAGGTATTTTTATCTATCTTTATATGATTTCATTTATTATGTGCTGTGATATAGTCACAGTAATATGCTTGTGCATCATCTCAACTTTGTACTGAATGAAAAAAAAGAGACTCAAGACCTGCAGAAATATTTCTATATTCCATTCCATTACCTAGTGAGGACATTAAATGTAAAAGTTCTACATTGCTTAAGACATTGATGTGCCACATTACACAGATGGAGCAGAATACAATTTCACCGGAATGTGAAAAATGTGCCTTTTCCTTTCAACACATTTAAATTATACTCCACAAACTGTATTTTAATAAATATTTAAGAAGATATGTTCAGACTCATACAAATAGAGTTTAATGACATTATAACCCCAGATTTTATAATTATGAATTTTTGTCTTACAAGTACTCACCATAATATTCTTATTAGCACATAGAAAAAGTTATTGTCTATGATCATTAGCTCTGGGTATTGAACGCCATCATTTACACATGAGTTGTCCAGGTTTTCTCGATCATAGACTTATTTGTGAACTTTTGAAAATTTATTCCTGAGTTACTCCCCAGATCACCACTATCAAAGTCACAAAAAAGGGATCTGGTAATCTGAAATTTGAGTAAGTTACCAGATGATCATTATGATCTTAAATCTCAATGTAATGCACACTGGGTGTTATATACAACTGATGAATCACTGGCCTCTACCTCTGAAACTAATAATGTAATATGTTAATTAATTGAGGGGTGCCTGTGTGGCTCAATCGTTAAGTGTCTGCCTTCAGCTCAGGTCATGATCCCAGCATCCTGGGATCCATGGAGTCCCACGTCAGGTTCCCTGCTCAGCAGGGAGCCTGCTTCTCCCCCTGCTTGTGTTCCCTCTCTTGCTGTCTCTGTCAAATAACTAAATAAAATCTTTAAAAATATATGTTAATTAATTGAATTTAAATTTAAAAAAATCTCAGAAAACTGGCAACTGCAAGGCCCCCCACCCCCGGGACATGCACTATCTTTGGGTTTACCCTGCAGAGAGTGCTCCTCTCCTAGAGCGGCCAGGCACCAGGGCACAAGCGGAACATGCAGAGAGCACGCACATATTGTCAGAGCTGGTTTTTGACCATGGGCACTTGGTTCCAGAATTGTATGTTTAACTTCTGGGCTATGCTGCCTCTCTGAACCGCAGGTTTCTCATTTGTAGCTAGAAGTGAGATAACAGCTCCTACTTCTCAGTTTTGTAGAGAACCTTTAATAACATTCCCCCTCCCACCCAAGAAATCCTAGGGCAGTGTTTCAGCACATTGAAATAAATAAATAAATGTTAAACTAACTCTAATTTTTGTTAAAATAAACAGTATGTTTTCAAGACACTTCGTGCATATTCTTAGTCCCCATTATATGTAGGTTTCTTTCATGCGGCTGAGTTACAAAAAAAGGCTTATTGTTCTGGTTGCTCTGGGATCCTAAATATATCTACTGACACAATATCTGAACCGTAGCCAAATATGTTTGTGTAGATCCCCACCTCTAAATCTGTTTAGTTATGAACTTCCCGGTAATATCTCTGCCCTCACTTGCTGCACACATAACATTCTTTGCTTATTTTTTCATGTCTTTACGTTATTGCTTAATTACCCATTTTGTAAAATTCACTTATACGTTCCACATAATAATTGGATATGAACACTTGGTCTTTATAACACTCATTCAACATTTCTCATATATTCCCTTACATTCCTAATATAGACTGTAATCGTTTTCAAAGTAGGACTCATATATTGTGTTAGTTCTTACCCACAGCACATAGAACTGTATCAGAAACATTAATAGGTGTCAAAGAATTATTTTATGTAAGGGAACAAATGAATAACTAAAAAGAATTGATGGGAGCCATTGGTTTGAAATTGCATAACATGACAGTATATGTTACTTATTTTAAAAATTATTTAAAAACAATAATTTTTAAAAATAAGTAGACATCAGTTTTATATGGAATACAACATGAGGAATCCTGTGCTATTATATTGAATTTATTTAAAATTAAATCAGCTCATTAATTTTATGTAATTTTTTATACTTACTGGATATGAACATTGCTTAAACTGAGTATATCGTAAACATACGGAATATGTTTACATATTAAAATATAAATAATTTTATATTTAAAATATAAAATTATGTAAGAGATTAAGTCATCTGGTGCAAAAATTCATGTTTTCATAATATAAGTCTATCAATATCCAGGGTCATGTATACCAGAAAAAATATGGTGATCTATTTAGGCATTATCATTTTCAGAAGAAATAGTCCTGAAAGTCAGAAGTTTAAATATACTTTTCTTAGTAATAAAGATTCACTGATCAAAATTAAAATGAAATCAATGATACAGTAATATAATTTAAATCTGAGTCTATGTATAAAAAATATAAAAATAAAACTGTGATAATAATACCATCTTATATGTTGCCTTAATATCCTATAGATACACCTATTATCAAAATGACTATTTGGTGTATTATTTAAATGTGTGTTCCCCCCCAATGAACGAAGTTCAAAGACATCTCTGATACCTTTTTGTCAGAATTTAGCCCACTCATTATTTTGTTGTTGTTGAAAAATAATGAATTAATGAGTGAATGTTTAAGTAATATATCTAAAACGAATGCAGTGGGAATTTCTGATGTTTACCAAGATGGCATAAGCCAGTATAGCCAACCTCTGCCAAAAACAACTCTCAAAAATTAAGAAATTTAAAAGTCAACTATTTGAAGACTCTGAAAATAAAGCGAAGTAGATGGATGGGATGGAGGAGGGGGAAACTTGAATTAAGTGACTTGTATTGGGGAGAACGTTCTCTTTTGTTTTATTTATTTATTTATTTATTTATTTATTTATTTATTTATTTATTTATTATTTTTTACTTCCTCTTCTGGCATTGATCCCAGGGTGAACCCCTTACGAAGTGGTGGCAGCCTCTAAAGGCAGCAAAAACTCTGATAGAGCTCCTGGCCAGAAGACTGGGAAAAAATGCCCCTGTGAATGAATGGATAAAGATGAAGTGGTGTGTGTGTGTGTGTGTGTGTGTGTGTGTGTGTGTGTATATAATGGAATATTATGCAGCCATCAAAAGGAATGAGATCTTGCCATTTGCAACAACGTGGATGGAACTGGAGGGTATTATGCTGAGCGAAATAAGTCAATCAGAGAAAGACATGTATCATATGACCTCACTGATATGAGGAATTCTTAATCTCAGGAAACAAACTGAGGGTTGGAGAGGTGGGGGGTGGGAGGGATAGGGTGGCTGGGTGATAGACACTGGGGAGGGTATGTGCTATGGTAAGCGCTGTGAATTGTGCAAGACTATTGAATCTCAGATCTGTACCTCTGAAACAAATAATGCAATATATGTTAAGAAATAAACAAAAAAGAAGATAGCAGGAGGGGAAGAATGAAGGGGGGGGATCGGAGGGGGAGACGAGCCATGAGAGACGATGGACTCTGAAAAACAAACTGAGGGTTCTAGAGGGGAGGGGGGTGGGAGGATGGGTTAGCCTGGTGATGGGTATTAAAGAGGGCACGTTCTGCATGGAGCACTGGGTGTTATGCACAATGAATCATGGAACACTACATCTAAAACTAATGATGTAATGTATGGTGATTAACATAACAATAAAAATTTAAAAAATAAGAATAAAAAATAAATAAGGAAAAAAAATGCCCCTGTGAGCTGCAGATTATAGAAAGAATCCTTATCATCATCATCATCATTATCATCATCATTTTAATTAATAGGCTTACTTTGTAGGGTAATTTTAAGTGTTCAAAAAAATTTGGGTGGAAGGTTTAGACAATCCCATGTATACTCCTTCTCACTTATGACCTTTCTCCCTTCAGGGTTTCTCCTCTTACTAACATCTTATCTTAGTTATAATTGATAAGTCAGTATTAATATATCATCATTGAATGAAGTCTACAGATTAAATTAGGGTTCATTCACTGTGTTGTACATTCTGTGAGTTTTGTCAAATGTATAATTACACATATCCACTATTACAGTATTATACAGAATAGTTTCACTGTCCTAAAAGTCCTCTGTGTTCTACATATTCATCTCTTCTTCCCTCCCCTACCCCAATCTGGCAACTACTGATTTTTTTCATATCTCTATAATTTTTTTTCTTTTCTAGATTTCATATACCCAGTCCCATTTAGTATATATCATTTTCAAATTGACTTCTTTTACTTAGCAATATGCATTTAAGGTTCCTCCATATTTTTTTTGTGACTTAGTAGCTGATGTCTTTTTATTGCTGAATAATATTCCACTGTGAAGGTATTCTTCAGTTAATGCATTAACCTACTGAAGGACATCTTAGTTGCTTCCAAATTTAGGCAATTATAAATAAAGCTTCTTTGAACATGTGTATGTAAGATTTCATGTGGACAAAAGTTTTCAACTCATTTGTATAAATACAAAGAAGCATAATTTTAGATCTTATCTTTTTTTCTTTACTTTTCAAAATTTAAATTCAATTAATTAACATATAGCGTATTATTAGTTTCAGAGGTAGAGGTCAGTAATTCATCAGTCTTATATAATACCCAATGCTCATTACAACACATACCCTCCCCAATGTCCATCACCCAGTTACCCCATCCCTCCACCCTCCTCCCCTCCAGCAATCCTCAGTTTGTTTCCTATGATTAAGAGTCTCTTATAGTTTGTCCTATCTTTTTTTTTGGATTTTATTTATTTATTTGAGAGAGAGAGAATGAGAGAGAGCACATGAGAGGGGGGAGGGTCAGAGGAAGAAGCAGACTCCCCGTGGAGCAGGGAGCCCGATGCGGGACTCGATCCCGGGACTCCATGATCATGACCTGAGCGGAAGGCAGTCGCTTAACCAACTGAGCCACCCAGGCGCCGCTAGTTTGTCCTATCTTAACAGTATGTTTAGTTTTGCAAGAAACTGGCAAACTGTCTTCAAAGGGGTTGTACCATTTTCCATTCCTGCCAGCAATGACTAAGAAGTCTTGTTGCTCTACATCCTTGTCGGTATTTGGCGTTGTCAGTGTTTTGAATTTTAGCCATTCTAATGTGATATCTCATTACTGTTTTAAATTGAAACTCCCTAATAACATAAAAATTTAGAGCATATTCCTACATGCTTATTTCCATCTGTACATCTTATCTGGTGAAATGACTGTTCAGATTTTTTACTCATTTTCAAATTTTATAGTTTATTTTTTTATTATCCTTCACTTGTAAAACATGAACTTATGTCAAAAATTTTAAAGAAAATTATTTTGTGTTTATCTCTAAAATTTCTAAGAGAGACATAGAGAATGTTGCCTAAGTTTTGGTTGCTGCCTTTGAATACAATCTACTAATCGAACTCATTAAATTTAGAAGTGGAATATAAGGAGCAAAGATATTAGAAAAATAGGAAAATATGAGATTTCCGTGGGCTTCATTAGGAGCATGCAATGAATAGGATCAATCTATTTATCCATCTCATTTTATGGAAGAAAATAAATGCCAACACTAATTGACCAGCTCAATATCATTTTTATTCCTCAGGATCTTATAGTGATGATACTTCTGAAGTGTTCATTTTCTTTAAATCAAAACTTTTGTCTTTTAACCTCTCTTAGCTCTATTATTGTCATCATGAGAGCCAGAAATCAATAGGTGACATCTAATGAGAGATTATAACTTTTTGGCTTCATTATATAGATCACTAAATTGTCTAGCAAGTTTGCTTCATTTTCATGGAGGGGTCAGTTTTAAGGTCATTTGTCTTTTTTAACATGAAGATCAAATGGGATATTCCTTTATTTAAGTGAGCATCCAGCATAGATAAGCACATTTAATTATAGATTTAATTTGTGTCTCTTTTATAGTTATAGTTCCTTTTATATTTTTGCAGCTTATTTTTATTCCATGGAGCTTTGTTTCATTTTCAAATTCCTTAATGCAGGACATTTTGTAACATATTTTATTCTTGTATTATATATGATGCCTTCCATTCCTTTAGTTATTCTTTTATTTGCCAAATCAAGTTAATCTTACACTTAAGTTCCATTTCTCTGATGCCCCCAGTTCTGACTAGCTCTTTTACCTAATTTAGATACAAACAAACACGTATAAAAGATTTAGTGTAGCTTATTTACATGTCAAGCCAGGACAGACTTACTTTGTCTGGTTTATATATGTCTAATAGGGATAATGGAAGTGCTAGAAAAAGAATATCAGTTTATAAACATGAACCGGTTTTAATAAATTAACCAAAAGTATAATGAAATCATAGTGTATTTTTTTTTCTTTTTTTTGTTTACATTTTATGTTATTTAACCCTTCAAACATAATGAAATTTTCATGTGTAATCCAGAAAAGAACAAAGCAAAAATAGCTGGCTGCTCTTCTTATAATGTCTCATGGCTGACCAAGTGATACTGATGGTGTTTTGGTCCAGGAATAATGATGTTTAAATAAGTCCAGTGTGGCTCAACCTAGCATATCTTGAAGCTTTTCTCATCAGCTGTTTAATAACATTATAACAGACAACTTGTTTCATCTCGAGTACTAAAACTGACTGACAACTTGTGATTGCACAGAGTGTGGTGCTGATGAAATTTCTAATGTCTTATCTAAGTTTGTTGGGCCATAGATTGATTAATACTTAGAGCACATAGGAGGCAAAGGCAGTTCATGTGTCACATCTTTAGTGAGCATACTCTCGGGTGAATTATACCAGATAATTACACTAGATAACAACATCTAAATAGACAAAGAACTTTAAAAAAAAATAGTTCACACTTAAAGCAATGATCATCTCCTTCCTAGTTGTTATACAGCAATTGATAGACTGGTGTGTAGACAGGCCCCATGAGATACACTTTTCTGTGCTTGAAAAGATAGTAGGATCACTTGACTGAAAATAAACCTGGTAGATAATATGTTCTTTTCTTTTCCTCTGTAGAGAGTTGTGTTTCAACTATAAAAGTCTAATCCATTTCCTTTTTCTATAACAAGCGAAATACATGAAAAAAAATTACTTAACACCTGAGTTAAAAGAAGAAGCACTCTGCATACAAATGCCCTCAGTGTGGGTCTTTCAAAATGGCTTAGAAGGTTCACAAAATCACATGTCACCTACCTGTGGAAAAATGAATAATTTCATACGGTTACCCAAAACTACCATTTTGCAGGAGAAGTGTCTGCTCTGGTTCATTCCAAAGTGTCAAATCCATTATACATATAAGTCACACAACAAGCCTTATTGCATCTAAAACCTTATAGATGTCAGCTTTTAGAAACAAGGTCTAGTAGTAGGCTATACAGCTTTATTTACTTTAGTTCACAAAATTTCATTATTGAAGCCAGTTATAACCTAGAAGAAAGTATAAAAACAAATGTTAGGTCCTAATCCAAGTGTTCAACTTGGAAAATTCAGGTAATATAGTTTAATCTTACTACTAGCTTTTATTTGCCATATTCTTGATGACAAAGAACAGAGGTTACAAGATGCAAGATTCTCTTTCTTATAAATTCTTAATTGTACTCTACTGTCATATTCTCTTTTAGGAAGGTGTCCCAAAGAATAAGAATAATAAAAGGATATTTATCCTCTATGAGGATTATTATTTACCAAGCCAGTTAATATATTATTTTTCTCTGAAAATCTAAGGAAGCAAGATGGACAATATGTCTGTTTTTTTATTCATTCAGACTATCTGCTTTTATATCATTACTACACAGGTGTTCTTTTATGTCAATCTTCCATTTATTTTACATTGTTTTACAAGCTCTAGGGGAAATAAATGCCCTACTTTAAGAAGCTGGTGAAAGCTAACATGTCAAGGGAATAGAGATAGAAGGTGAGAGGTGAGAAAGAAAACAGTTTCCAAAGGCCAATGAATTAGGTACACTTAGTTATAAATTACATGACAAAATTATTTTTGAGATGTTTAAAATAGAATTGGAGATGGAGAAAATGTCACTAAAAAGAACAAAATGAATCTCTAATATATATACTTCATGCTGATAAAGAGATTTCTTATATGAATTTGTTTTATATGCATACTGTTTACTTCATTTATTCATTCTTTTGAGGTACACAGATAGTAGTGATTATCTCAAATGACTTCTCTATGACACCATTCATTGGTAGTTACTCAAGTGAGCCATCCTCATTGTGTTACTTTGGTTTAGCTGATTATTTCATTAGCTGTAAAACAATAAAAATATGGCTCTTGATATAAGTAAGGTTTTGATTATCGTAAAATTTATTTAACGAACTATATGCAATACAATTACTACAAAATCATTCAACGTATTGATTTTGGTTTTGGTGCACTTCTATCTGAGCAGTATGCATCAATGCGACCTGCCGTACAAATGCCTTTTCTTACACGTACCCTCTGCTTTAAGTCATGTCTCTCGCTTTTGCTAAAATTACTACATTAAAAACTAAATTGAACATACTATTTAAAATAATTCTTAAAAGTTCTACAGCCTCAATATGCAGTGTTTCTACTTTTTCTAATACTTTATTCCAACATTATATACTCTTATTATCTTACATAATATATGGCATTATCATTCTCTGGATTGTTATATAGATTTCACTTTCTGTATCTTCACCTGCATTCTCATTCATTTTATATAGTTTAGCCTAAGTGGTTCTTCTCAAACATGAATATAATTAATGTTCTGTTGCTTAAAACCCTGCTTGCTTTCATGATTATAATATGGCCCATAAGCCCTATGGTATTTGTCACTTCTTTACCTTCCCAGTTTTCTCCCACAAACTGTATACAAGATATATTTAATATCCCTTTTCCAAAAAGGTCTTATTTCAGGATTACTTTTATCCCTTCTACCAGGAATGCTATTATTCTATTCTACATAGGATGCCTGCACAACTGTTTTCCATGGGTCATATCCCAAATTTGATAACTCTTTTTCCAGAAGAGAAAGATATTCTTCTTAGTGCTTTCTGCTGTACTTATGTCTTATTAGATCATTGAATTGCAACTTCCTTCTTCCTTTTTATTCATTCCTTACATTGCAAATCCTTGATGTAATAGTTATGTGGCATATTGGTGGAAATTGGGAAGTCAGATAGTCTGATCCTAATTTCTATCCATGTGCCCTAATTCACTGCAAATAAACATATAGCCTAAATAAAATTAGGTGAAAATCAGGTAAATTATGCTTCTAGATAAGTCTCCTTTCTTTCCTATTCAACCAGATTGCTTCTCTGACATTGGAACGTTGCATTCACTCCTGCCCTAGATCCTGGGACTATTTCACACTCATTTTTATTTTCCAAACCAAGTATAGTAGATGCTGAGTTAATATTCTTTTGTGAAATTATAGAGGAATTAAGAACAATAAACCTGGCTTAAACATTTACAACGGAAATTTAATGTAATTAATAATGAACTATAACCTTATATTCTCTTATACGTTTAGAGATTGTTTTTGAGAATATAAATAGTATCATGACCTATCATAATATAAACAGTAAATGATATTAAATATGTATTTTTATTATTATTATGTTTAATTAGCCAACATATAGTACATCATTAGTTTTTGATGTAGTGTTCAATGATTCATTAGTTGTGTATAACACCCAGTGTTCATCACAACACGTGCCCTCCTTAATACCCATCACCCAGTTACCCCATCCCTCACCCCCTCCCTTCTGTAACCCTCAGTTTGTTTCCTAGAGTCCAGAGTCTCTCATGGTTTGTCTCCCTCTCTGATTTCTTCCCATTCAGTTTTCCCTCCCTTGAAATATTTCATTCGACATCTTGGAAATCAGGTTTGATATCTTTTTTTTAAGATTTTATTTATTTATTTGACAGAGAGAGAGAGAGCACACAAGCAGGGGGAGCGGCAGGCAGAGGGAGAGGGAGAAGCAGACTCCCCGCTGAGCGGGGAGCCGAATGTGGGTCTCAATCCCAGGACTCCGGACCATGACCTGAGCTGAAGGCAGACCCTTAACCCATCGAGCCACCCAGGCACCCCTAGATATCTTTTATCAAGGGTCTCAAAGCCATAAAATTATTCTGAGACCTTTTGATAGCTATTGACTAAACTGCAATTATAGGTTTGAAGACTAAAGACAAGCACCTGCTAAATAAGGCAGAAGATAGTTTTCCTCCAAATAATATTTTCTGCCTATTTAAGTGTCCCTTGGAATAAGCAAGTTTAAATGGTGATGTGGACTAGGTAAACATAAAGATGAAAATTCTACAAGATCATTCAATTTAAAGAGTATTTGATGATGCGATGAACTATAAAACAAAACTATATAATTTTTATTTGCAGTTTTAGTTACTTTTCTTGATTCTGGCAGGAAACTTTAAGGATAATGATTAATAAAGTAGTTGAAATGCATTAACACACTATATTAATGTTTTATGTGCGAAATGTGGAAACCTGTCAAGATAAACTCAGACTGGAAATGTCATCTTTTTTTCCCTCCAAAATAGTTCCTTGAAGCCTATGTTTAAAGCATAGTCTTTATAATCACATACTGAAACATCTGGAAGGTATCATGATAATTTTTAATATAATAGTTCTTTTTTTTTTTTTTTTAAAGATTTCATTTATTTGACAGACACAGCTAGAGAGGGAGCACAAGCAGGGGGAGTGGTAGAGGGAGAAGCAGGCTTCCCGCGGAGCAGGGAGCCTGATGTGGGGCTCAATCCCAGGACCCTGGGATCATGACCTGAGCCGAAGGCAGATGCTTAACGACTGAGCCACCCAGGCGCCCAATATAATAGTTCTTTTATATTCAAACGAATCTACTGTTAGAGAAAAGAATGATGAGAAATCAGGAGTTCACACAAAACAGCCTCCTAAATCTGAATCTTTTCACACATTTTATGATAAAGCCACATAAAACAACAAGGAAAACATATAGCATCACACACACTTTAAGCATAACATCAAGACAAAGAATAGTACAAGTTTTGGATTACCTGTGAGTAGGAAAATAAACTCAAATTTAGCAGGCTATTTCCAATAATCTGAGAATGGGATGGGACTACAGCATCTCTTTAGTAAAGAGAAGGCTAATACTCTCATGATAGTGTTGGAAGAGTACCATTTTTGGGTAAAGTGGGATAATTTATGAGAGGGAGAAGACCAATGGAAACTGTAGGAAAGAGAAAGAAGGAAAGAAGAGAAGAAAATTAAAAGGCCTATAACATATCATAGCCAAGCAAGAATAACTTTGATTATACCAATGAAAGAGAGAAGCTTTCAACCGAGCACTAGTAATTAAGGAACCTCAGACACTCACAGCTGCCTGAATGTGACTGTCATTGAAGGTCCACAAAAACGTAATATTTCAAAATAAAAGAAAATAGTAACTATGTAAAGATTGTATATGGATAAAATAAAAAAACAAAAATTGAAATATTTCAGATAGTAAACATTCTGCCGATAACCAAACATGAAATACATACAATGCTCTAACATGATTAAATATCATTAAAAAATCATTTACAGATATTAAAAGAAGATCCTCTTGAATTAGAAATACAAAAATTAAAACAAAAATAGACAAAATTCAGGGTGCCTGGGTGGCTCAGTCAGTTGAGCATCTGACTCTTGGTTTTGGCTCAGGTCATGATCTCAGGGTCCTGGGAATGAGTCCCGCAGCAGACTCCTCCACACTCCGCACAGAGTCTTCTTGTCCCTCCCCTTCTGTTCTCCCCGCCCCCCCTTGCTCTCTTTCTCTCAAATAGATAAAATCTTAAAAAAAAAAACACGACAAAACTTGACCCCCCAAAATGGCAAACTTTCCATTGGAGAAACTGGCAGACACTGCTTTAACTAAATTAGCAAGTGTAACATCACCACTGGTAATTCATGTTAATATTATTTACCCCTGATATAATGTGATGAAATACAGTATATCTTGTATTAGTCCAAAAAAGTCTATAACACCAGTTTAATAATGAAAACATATCAGGCAAAGCCAAATTGAGAGACATTTTACAAAATACCGAATATGCTTCAAAAGTGTTGAGGTTAATGGGAGAGTACTATGGTGCAGCCTCTATGGAGAATGGTATGGCGTTTCCTCAAAAATGTAAAAATAATACTGCCGTATGATCTAGCAATCCCATTTCTGCGTATTTATTCAAAATAATTGAAATTAGGATCTCAAAGAGATATCTGCACTCCTATGTTTATTGCAACATTATTCACCATAGCCAAGATATGAAAACAACCCAAATGTCCATTGACAAAAGAATGGATAAAGAAAATATGGCATATATACAATGAAATATTATTCAATCTTTAAAAAGAAGGAAATACTGCTTCTTATGACAACGTGACTGAACCTGGAGGACATTAGGATGAGTGATATGACCCAGTCATAGAAGGAAAATACTGCATGATTCCACTTATATCAAGTATCTAAAATAGCTAACCTCATAGAAACTGAAGACAGAATGGTGATTGCCAGACACAGGAGAGAGGTAGAAATTAGGAATGCTTGCTCAATTGATATAAAGTTGCAGTTATGAAAGATGGATAACTTCTAGAGGTCTGCTATACCATATAGTGCCCATAGTTAAAAATACTGTATTGTGCACTTCAAAATTTTGTTAAAAAGGTAGATCTCATGTTAAATGTTCTTATCATTAAAAAGCCAAGCAAAATTAAAAAAAAAAAAAGGAGACACAAGGAAACTTTTGCAAGTAATGAATATGTCCTTTTGTTTAGTAGTAGTGATTGTTTCATGGGTGTATGCATTATGTCCAAACTCATCAATTACATATATTAAATATGTGCAGTTTTAAAGCTCAATAAAGATGTCTAATATAAAAACAAATTAATGGTCATATATTAGAGAAGACTAAGGGGTTATGCTGTACTGGACACTGGAACAGAAAAAAGATATTAGTGGAAAAATGAGCAATTCCAATAAAGTGTTCAGTTTATTTAATAGTATAATTCCAATGTTAACTTTTTTTTTTTTTTTTTTTAGGGGGCCGGGAAGGGCAGCAAGAAAGGGAAAGAGAGAATCATAAGCAGGCTCCATACCCAGCACAGAGCCCAACATGGGACTCGTCTCACAACCCTGAGATCATGACCTGAGCCAAAATCAAGAGTGGAATGCTTAACTGACTGAACCACCCAGGTGCCCCCCAATGTTAACTTCTTAAACTAAATTAAATGTTACCATAGTTTAGTAAAATTAGAACATTAGAGGAAGCTGAGTGAAGAGTATACAGGAACTCTCTGAGCTATTTCTGCAACTTTTTTATAAATCTAAAACTATTTCAAAATGCGAAGTATAAAAAAACTTAACAAAACTTAGCAAAGAAAATAATTTAAAATAATTCCTTTAGAAATAAAGATAAAAATCACTAAGATGCCAAGATAGGATAGACTTAACTGAAAAAGGTAATTAAATGTATTGAACAAAAGCATAAAATAGCCAAGAAAATAAAAATAAAATAAGGAAACATTAACCGAAAAAAACTGGATAACATGGAAGATAGGGAAAAGAAGCTCAACAGAGTAAAACTGCAGTCCCAGATGAATAACTGATTTTAAACTATAATTTTAAAATGTTTCTAGAACTACAAGAAGACCAAATCTATTTTTTTTAAAAGTTCAGATCTGAGATATATTAAAATTGTTTTTTATTTTAATGGGAATTTATTTTTTTTTTACTCCTCATTTTTTTTATTTTATTATGTTATGTTATTCTTCAAATTAAAGAGGAGTACTCCACAGAGCCTCCAATTGAAAAGACTAAATCATTTGCAATAGAAAGAAAAATTAGGTTAGCAAGAGACTTTCCAAACCCACAAAGATAACACTAATGCAACATTTTTAAGAAACTCAAAGAAATAAAACTTGAGCCAAGGTTTTTTGTATCTAACCAAGCTTTTCTTCATATACTTTAGGCTGTGGCAAAACATTTTAAAAAATACATCAGCTAGGGCGCCTGGGTGGCTCAGTTGGTTAAGCGACTGCCTACGGCTCAGGTCATGATCCCAGGGTCCTGGGACTGAGCCTCCCATCAGGCTCCCTGCTTAGCAGGGAGTCTGCTCTCCTGCTCCATCTGCCCCTCCCCCAGATCATACACTCTCTTGCACTCTCTCTCTCAAATAAATAAATAAATAAAATCTTTAAAAAAAGTTTACAGGAACTATAATATGATTCCATTGTACTTATATAGCATGTCTTCTTTATCCATTCATATATCAATGGACACTTAGGCTGTTTTTATATCTTGACTATTATGAACATGAGGGCGTACAGATCTCTTCAAAACGATGGTTTTGTTTTTTTGGGGCTATATACTCAGCAGTGGGACTGCTGACTCACATGGTAGTTCTATTTTCAATTTCTGAGGAAACTTCCTTCATGCAGTTTTCCATAGTGACTGTTCAGTTTACATCCCCACCAATGCTATACAGGGATTCTTCTTTATTTTATACTTGCCGGCACTTGTTATGTCTTACTTTTTGATAATAGCCATCTAACAGGTGTGAAGTGATACCTCACTGTGGTGTTGATTTGCATTTCCTTGATGATTAGTGATGCTGTGCACCTTTTCATGTACTAGTAAACAACTTGTATGTCTTCTTTGGAAAAATGACTATTTAGGTCCTTAACCCATTTTTATATTGGGTTGTTTTCTTGCTATTGAGTTGTATGATTTCCTTGTATATTTTGGGTGCGAATCCTTTATTGAATATGACGTTTACAAACATTTTCTCCCACTTCGTAGACTGCCTTTTCATTTTACTGATGGTCTCCTTTGCTGTGCAGAAGCTTTGTAGTTTGATGTAGTCCCATTGTTTATTTTTGCTTTTGTTGCCTTTGTTTTTGGCATCAAACCCCCAAAAAACATTGCCAAAGCCAGTGTCAAGGAGATTATCCTCTTTGTTTTCTTCTAGGAGTTTTATGTTTTCAGCTCTTTTGTTTAAGTTTTTAATCCATTCTGAGTTGACTTCTGTATATGGTGTAAGATAAAGGTCCAGTTTCATTCTTTTTCATGTGGCCATCCAGTTTTCCCAACTTCATTTATTCAAGAGACTATCCTTTCCCCATTGTATATTCTTAGCTCCTTTGTTGAAAAATAATTGAACATATATGCATAAGTTTATTTCTGGGCTATTCAGTTTGGCAGTTACTTAAAAAGTCAAAATATACAACTACCATATCACTCAATCACTATACTTCTACCCATTTACCCACAAGACATGAAAACATATGTCCATATGTAAACTGGCATATGATTGTTCATATCAACTTGCAATAGCCAGAATCTGGAAACCATCCAAATGTTCCTCAATAGACAAATGGATAAACTTTGTAATAAAGCCATAAAATAGAATACTAATCATCAAGATAAATGAATAAACTACTGATATATTCAACAATATGGCTGACAGCCAAAATAATTGTAAGTTTAAAAATCCAGACCAAAATAAGTTCATAGTGTATAATTCTAATTTTATCACAGTCTTAGAACATTCAAATTAACCTGACACAAAGTAGAACAACGTTTCCCTAAGGATCAGGGTAGTAAGATATGAAAAGGGACATGAAGAAAGAATTACAAAAGGTCACTGGGAAACTTTTGCAGGTGATAAATGTGTTAATTTTTATGATTATAGTGACAGTTTCGCTATAGACTTACAGATGTACACTTCGCACGTTTGCATATGATTGTATGTCAGGTATACTCGAGAAAACTGGTTGTAAGTGTAGTGAGAGGTGACAGATTCCTGGAGTCAGAAAAAATATTTATTTGTCTACTTAAAAACATAAAGACACCTTGGGGAAATCATGTGACTTATAAAATAATTCATAAGCATAGGTAACACATACAAGTTTAAAATAAAATTTGTCAATCTTGAAATGTCATTGTTTACAGCACATTTTGCCAATAATGCATTATGAAAAAAATGTGACTCGGAACACCAGCATGCTATTTCTGAATGCCACTGACTGTTGGCAGAACCTTAAGGAGAATCTCTGAACTATCGTACGTCTATCTTTCTACGATTATCTAATTCTAACTAACAGCACAGAATGAAGTTATAGAGTATGAGTTTTAAATTTGAAGTAAATGCCATATTATTGTTATAACATCCAACAGACATAGAATTCATTCAGTATATATTTAATGCCTAATTAATTTTTAATTATTGGGAGATGATGAAAGTCTTAGTTTTTATTCCATATACCCACCAGATTATTGATCAAAACTTGTGGAGGTGGAGATTTAGTTTAGTAATATGAAGTCATTCAGATGCAAATGAATTAATTTAATGTCATGTTGAAAATAACAATTATAAAATACATTAAACTGTATCTAAGTAAATGACTAATGAATCTTAAAATTGCTCTTTTTATTTGAAGGAATAAGTTCATGTTTTATTTGAAAAAAGTTAGCAGGCCAATTCATATTTCTTGCAGTAAGAATTGCAAACCTATTCCCCAAACATGGTTTAACTTTAGCTGTCCTACTTTTGACTGCATTGATCCTTGTTTGCAACCTTTCTGGTTACTGTAGCAACATTCAGCAGCTGTCTAAGAACAGAGTCTATCTAGGTAAAGTTTCATATTTGAGAGGTAAAGCTGCTGTAAATGAATCTCTGACTTTTATCACAAGTAAAAGGGATTCAGTTAAATCTTAACATGTTCAGTACTTAATATTCTCTTGATTAGTTGAATTGGAGGTTATTAAATTCTGGATATTCATTTGACTATAGTACCGCACACAATTTACTTATATGTCCTCTTATCTGAATGTATTAAAATGCCAGATTCCTCGAATATGTTGCATTAAGTCTGAATTATTTTTTAAATGACTTAAAAATTGGATCTAAAAAACTACCAAGACCATTGGAATTTTGCTGTTCTGACATCTCAATGAATTAGTATTTGCATTAATATGTGTTTGTGGTGGAGCGAGCAAGTTTGGGGAATGTATGTACAAAATGTAATTTAGACACTATGAAAATATATACTACACAATTTCTAAGGAATCGCTTTGTGATATTATTAACATTCCTTGTTATCAACACATTCTGGTTTAAAACTTAATAAGTGACAAATGTAGATAGAGTTATAGACCTAGATATAGGTACATATACTGACAAAAGAAATATCTGTGTTACATAGATAAATGTTACATTTGTGTATCACTTAGAAAAAAAATACATAAATATATTTAGGGTTTCTTCCATATAGAAATTAAACATGAGATACTAATAGTTATTATTTGGAATCCTATTTAAGCTAAACTTTTAATTCAACCTATCCCACATTACAAATATATTTTGTAATACAAAAGTATTTTGTACTATTTTCAAAATATATCTAATATGGTTTAGTGGTGCATGTGGTATTTAATATAGTTTTCATTGTTAAATCAAAGAGAGCAAACTTCAAAACCTTAAATATTTGTATTATATTTTATAGAAATGTAATCAAATCCTTGTCTCCCCTCCTTCTTTATCTTTTGAGAATCTTGGCAAATATATCTTGTATTTTAAATCCCCTGAGCTAAAAACAGCTGAAACACTTATATTACTTAAATTGAATGACTCCCAGCATAATTGTTTTCCAAAGTGAAATCTACACTTACTCACTTAGTAGGGCATTTTTCTTCCTCATGACCAGTACTGAGCCAGTTTATGATATGACCAGTGAAATATTCATATTTTAGGGAACAGAATGTGTGTTTTAGGGAAACTTTTGCCAGTACCCCCATTATTTTCTATACTTATCCTTCTCACTGCTCCTGATATTCCTGTCCAATTAGGAAAGAGTAAAAAATGGAACGTGACAAATTGTGCCAAGGAGAACAATTATGAGGCATGCACGTAATAGGCACTAAAATCTTTGAAAACATAGCTACAACTACTCAGATAGGAAAGCTGATAAACGAGTCCTAATCAATCCCTTATTTTCTGCACATTATGTCAGTTTAAAGTGACTTCTTTATGGCTATGTTTCCTTAAGAAACTACAATTAAATTAATCTGAGACAACCAGAGTTTTTGTATTTATAGATATAAATAGATAAGAGATAGATGATAGATAGGTAGATAGATGATAGATGGATTGATCAATAGATAGATAATCAGTGCCAGGAAATCTTCTTGTCCTAACATTATTCCAACTAGTAGTGTGAATTTAAATGCATTTATTAATTTTATAAATTAATTTATTATAATATAAATATAATCATTAATGTAAAATAATCTATTTCAATGCATTTATTATGATAATAAGATAAATAACAATTAAAATCATAGAGATTATATTTAGCAAAAGAGAAAATCTAGGCTTAGATACTTACTATGTAGTATTGATCAATAAATGTAAAATTTCCAAATTTTTATTTCCTCATATTGTAATGCGGTTAAATACTGACCTCATGTTTTATAGGTTGAAATATAATGTGTCTGAAGCACTTAAGAATATGGGACATGGAACAATTTCTACTTAGTAAGTTGCATTTTGATGATAATGATACTGAAAAAGAAAGTGATGATTATAGGGGTTAACATGCTTATTAATCCCCAGAACTTGAATTTCATGGTGTATGAATAGAGTAAGGAGTCAACATAGGATGACTATCTTTTTTTTTTTTTGTAGCTAGAACTTTTAAAAATTAATGTCTGCATCAATATTTAATTCAAAAAAGACATTTGTCCATTTCACAATAAATGCTAACACAGCTCAGAATAAAAGATATATCCTTTATTAGTAACTAGCATTAATTTACGCT
Source organism: Mirounga angustirostris (assembly GCF_029215605.1). Lineage (NCBI taxonomy): Eukaryota > Metazoa > Chordata > Mammalia > Carnivora > Phocidae > Mirounga > Mirounga angustirostris. The sequence goes on along the minus strand of NW_026991712.1, from coordinate 50,691,662 downwards.
TGTTTAGTACACAACAGTTGTATTTAAATTTGTTTGTGAGAGTGCTTGACTAATAGATATTTTGCCCAGAAATCTGTAAACTTTATATGAGTAAAGATTTTTTGTTTGTTTTATTCCACACTTTATTACCAAGCCAAATAGCTTGGTGTATATTAAAGAATCAATAAATAATTGTTGATAAATAAAATGTTGGTAATAAAATGAGTAATAAATAATAATAAAATTTAAAAATAGACTATAATAGCTTGACAATGAGGCACAATTTAAAAACAATACTTTAAATTCTCTTTGAAAAATTGAGTTTTATAATAAGAAATTTCTCTACTAAGAGAAATAGAGATCAAAGTTTAAGAATAAAAGTAATTAAAAATAAACAGTATTTCTATAAACTTAGCATTATATGATAATCAATAATTTCACATTTTAAAAATTGTATTTAACAATGTATCAATTGACTAAAGTAATTTTATTTAATAAACAAAATTAAGCTAATTGCATTTATAAATAAAAATGAATGAAATCTCTAGTTGATTTAAATGATTATCAGTGTCATTATTTACTGAAATATATATCACTGACCCCAGTGGAAATAAGTTGGGTATTTTCAGAATTATACTGAGTGCTCTAATCTCCACTAAATCATTTTTTCCAGGTGTCACCCTCAAGGCAATGATTAACGACATACTAATAAAACTCACTTTGGCAGCCTGAAACTAAAATGTCATTTCTATGAGTAAGAATAATTTTCTGCTAAACAGAGCTTTCAGTCAGTAATAAGATGCTCATTGAAGTATTTTAATGTTTTAAAAGCTATCAAACCAAAAGCAAAAATAGTATATTTTGGAATTATGTAGATGATACAGTGATTTTTTTTGTTTTTGTTTTTGTTTTTTGTTTTTCTTTTGTTTTTGGCTTAAGTCTTACTTTACTTACTTTACTTTAGGTTTAGAAGTGTCAGGGGGAATAACTATTATCAATGACCAATTATAATCAGATTTATACATTGCCACAAGGAAGCCAAACAATCATGTGGTGAACGTGTATATCTCTCAAGAGATTATTTCTGTCTCAAGGGCTTATTTCCCTATTTCTCTTTTTTATTTTTCCTTAAGAAACCTACCTTTATATAAACCAAAATCACCTTTTTTCTCCCAATAGACATTTTCAGTCTAATTGACTATAATTGACCTTATTCACATTAGTGGCATCTACTTTAATTGAAATTAATTTTTATTTCATCTTAGTTTTTTATAATGTTAAAGCTTAAAAAACATACTTTAGTATATTCAATTGCAAAATAACATGATCTTCTTTGAAAAAGTTGATACATTTCCCTTCTCTCTTAGATCATAACATTTTAACTCCTAGCTGCCTTGGTAGCTCTCAAACGCATTCAAATAGACGCTGTTGAATTTTTGCCCAGTACATCAAATTGGTTGGTCTGCAATAGACTCCACCACCATTACTAAAAAAGAAATGTCTCTTGAGGAGGAGGAAATAAGCCTATGGCCAGTGTGAGGATGGAAATTGGAGATAGGACTTCTCATAAAACTGGGATCCTAAAAAAGGGCACAGTCTCAGCTTTAGGAACAATAAATAAATTTGCCATTAACAAGGAGAGAGAAATAGAATACTTGACTAATTTGATTCTAGTGCCAGGTATAGAGGACCTGAGAGTATATCACAAAATCTCTGCTCATAATATGTATTACAGTCAAGTAGGAAAAAAAAAAAAAGGTGAGAAGTTAAGGAAAAGTCTTACCTATTGTGATTAATACTGCAATAAATATAGAAATGCTAATATCTCTTTGAGGTCCTGATTTCAATTATTTTAGGTAACCAGAAGTAGGATTGCTGAATCATATGGTAGTTCTATTTTTAATTTTTTTGAAGAACCCATACTGTTTTTCATAGCAGCTTCACCATTTTTCATTTCCATTAACAATATTTAAGGGTTCCAATTTCTCCTCATCCTCACCAACAATTGTTGTCTTTTGTTTATTTGATTATAGCCACCCTGACAGAGGTGGATGACATCTCATTGTGGTTTGATTTGCATTTCCTTGATGATTAGTGACATGGAACTTTCTTAAAATATACCTTTTGGTCATTTGAATGTCTTTTTTGTAGAAATGTCTATTCAAATCCTTAGTCCATTTTTCAATCAGGGTTAGTTTTTTGTTTGTTTGTTTTACTATTAAGTTGTAAGGCTTCTTTATATATTTTGGAGGATAACCCTTTATTAGATATAGACTTAGCAAATATTTTCTCCCATTCCAGAGGTTGCCTTAAACCAAAATATTCATGACACATATATGTAGGAGTTGCATGCTTCTTATCCAAATATAAACCCAACATCCATTTATTATAAGCCAATATATAGTCTTAAAAAAACCCTAAAGGAAGCTAGATGTTTGAAATTTATTAGCTTAGCACAATGGTAAATGAATAGAAACACAGTCACTTCAGTTTCCATGACTACTTTATGCTACCCTTTTAAAATGACCTCTTAAAATAATAATAGCTGATGTATTTTCATTTACCAAATGCCAGAAACTGTCGAAGGCATTTTGCATAGATTAACTCACAATAAACTCAAGAGATTGAGACAATGACTCTCCTACTTTTTTAAAGGTGGAGTTTGTGGCCAAAATTTTTTGGCTCTCTTATATCCACACGGTTTGTCATATAATTTTTCAGACCCAGGACAAAACATGAATTATATTTCTCCGTACCTTTGCCAAAATATTATTGTGTGAAAATACTTTCCTTGGTAAATGTTTTTCCACCTCTGTGGGCTGCAGAATCATCCCATTTGGGATATAGCTCATCAGTTACCCATCTGCCCCACCCCCCAAATTGAACTGAAAGAGTTTCCTCAAGTGACCTACTAGAATGAGATTTATGAACATATAAATAATTTTTTTTGTGTTATGCTACTGAGATTTTTGAGGTTTTTGTTTTGCAACAGGAGCCAACAAATGCATAAGTAAAGACCTAGCAGTGGAGTCCATCTATAACAAAAATCTAAAACATACAGCAGTATGTTTGAGGTTGGTGACAGATGTCTGGAAAAATTGTGAGAAAACTTAGTGTTGAAACATTGGTAAAACTGTCATCTGAAAGAACTTATAATACAAACATTGAATTTCATTAATTATGGACTTAGGCAAGATGGTGTCCAGGCAGAATACGGAAAGCTTGATTTTGCTACTCTTAGGTTCTGCATAAAATAGACAAGCTCAGGGAAGGACTTGCTAGCTTGCAACTAGAATATACATGAAATATGGAAAATGTAGAACTTGCGTTTACTGGTAAAAGGTAATCACATTGAAACACTGACTATTAAGATATGACCCGAATATTTCCAGTTCCTGCTCTCATGTGTAAAAATCTTAAAAATCATTACTCCCTCCTGATAATGAGAAAAATACTGAATAAACTGAAAACCAATGGCATTTCTTGTTCAGAGAATTAAACTCACAGGGAAAATCACTGCTCTCAAATTTGGATGGATGGGCAAATACAAGAAATCACAAGCCATATCAGCTAATTAGAAGAAAAAAACTACTGGAGCCATAGTCTGGTAGGAAGAATTAAATGGTAACTTGACTAGTTGCTAGAGGCTAGTCCAAAGGCTGCAGTGTAGAATAGTGATAGATAAACTCCTGGGTACCAGGGTCTTAGAGAGCCCCTACCTTTTTATGGGTTTTGCCTCCAGCAACCCAAGTAGGTTCTTACGGTGAAGAGCCAAGAAAATCTCTTCTGTTTCTGGAGGAAAAAGGGAAAAGTAATTATTTTTCAATATACCCATTATTCTTTATAAGAAAAGCCTCCTCAGCAAGGGACAAGGTTTACTAGAGCCTTACCATATGTGGGAGAAGGGAAGTACCCAACTCCAGATACTTCTAGCATTCCTGGCCCAACAAAAGGGGGAAATAAAAGATGGCATACAATTATAAAGGTCATAGCTGAGGGACACAAGCCACTAATGACTGATAATCAAAGGATTAGAGAGTACTTGCTCCCTTTCCACACACACACACACACACACAGATCACCACATCAACAGGGTTTCTATGACCCAATACATCATGATAGACTTCCAACAACATTTTACAAGACATGTTAAAAGGCAAGAAACAGATACAAGAGATAAATCAAGCATCAGAACCATACTCAGATATGGCAGGGGTTTTATAATTAGGAGACCAGTAATATGAAATAACTGTGATTAATGTTAAGGGATCTAATGAAAAAAAGCAGATGATGTTTAAGAACAAATGTATAATGTAAGCAAATAGATGAAATTCTAAAACTCAAAAGGAAATGCTAAAAATTTCAAAAAATACTGTAACAGAAGTAAAGAATGATTTTGATGGGCTCATCAGTAGACTGAACATGGTTGAGTAAAGAATTAGTGAGTTTGTAGATATGCCAATAGAAATTTCCCAAACTTAAATGCAAAGAGAAAAAAGAATGAAAAAAATCAATAACTGTGGGACAATTCAAAAGGTATAACATATGTGTTATCAGAATATCAGGAGAAGGCAGAGATAACACTCTAAGAAATATTCGAAGTAATGATGGCTGAGAATTTTCCAAAATTAATGAAACACATCAAACCATAGTTTCAGGATGGAAGAGAGCACCAAGAAGAATAATACTAAAAAAACTTCTATACCTAGACATGTCATATTCAAATTTCAAAAAAACCAAAGACAAAGAGAAAATCCTGAAAACAGCCCGAGGGGGAAAAATATACTTGGGCTATGGAGAAACAAAAATAAGAATTATACTGAATTTCTTGTCAGAAAATATGCATGCAAGAAGAGCATAAAATAAAACATTTAAAATGTGGAAAGAGGGATGCCTGATTGGCTCAGTCGTTAAGCGTCTGCCTTTGGCTCAGGTCATGATCCCAGGGTCCCGGGATCGAGCCCTGCATCAGGCTCCCTGCTCTGCGGGAAGCCTGCTTCTCCCTCTCCCACTCCCCCTGCTTGTGTTCCCTCTCTTCCTGTGTCTCTCTCTGCCATATAAATAAATAAAATCTTTAAAAAATAATAAATAAAATAAAAATAAATAAAATGTGGAAAGAAAAATCAAACTACCTAGGATTCTATATCCAGTGAACTATTACAGAATTTTGTAGGGTAAGGAAAATATTAGAGATCAAACATTCATTCACATAAAAGGTAAAACATCAGAGAAGAAAAAAAATAAATGTAAAATAAAATACTTTATTTATCATTCTTAGCCTGACAGATCAAGACAATTATTCAAAGTAATAAGAACAATAATATATTGTATAGTTATAGCATATGAGTAAGTGAAATGAGTGATCATGATAGTGTAGGGGACAAGAAGGAATAACTGGGAATACTCATACAGGTTACTTGCATTTCCTGTGTTATTTGAGAGTGGATGTAGGTTTAGTTGTAAATGTATATTGCAAAATACAGTGAAACCACTAAATTTTTTAAATAAAACATAATATGCTAAGAGAGAAAAGATAAATCAAAAACACATAAAATGCTCAGTTAAAATCAGAGAAGGTAGAATACAAGGTAAAGTAAAATAAACAAAAACAAGTGCAATCAGTATAAAGCAAACATGGTAGATATTAAACCCATTATGTCAATAATCACTGTAAAGATAAGTGATGTGAATACATAAAAGGAAAAGGTATTTAGAATGCTTAAAAAAGCAACTGTATGTTGTGTACTAGAAACCACCTTTAAATGTAAAGACATAGATTAAAAGTAAAGAGATGAAGAAAAAGATGCCATTCAAATCAAATTAAAAAAATAATTAAAAGAAAGCTGGGGTAGCTATATAATTTTCTGACAAAACACACTTCAGAATAAAGAAAATCATCAGGGACAAAGAGGAGCATTCCATATTGATAAATGAGTTAATTCTCTAAGAAATGATAACTTTTAATGTGCCTACAAATAACGAAGTGTCAAAGTGTGTCAGGTACAAACTGATAGAAATCAAATTCTGATTCTGAAGCGATCAGAATCCTCAAACAGTAAGATGTCATTATGTGATGACATCCCCTTCCCCCCACTTGTGCTCTCTCTCTCTCTCAAAAATAAATAAATACATAAAAATTTTAAAAGGTTTTAAAAAAACAAATAAATATTGGTGAGATTAAAGATAAAACAAATGATAATTTTTTTTAATTACAAAAAAAAGATCATGAGATGAAATGATGGGTGAATAAGAATTTTCAAGAGGATATAACAGCTGATTTAGAGCCAGTTTCAATTATCAGAGGTAAGAAATACACCACCACAATCTAGAAAATGCAGTCAACAGAAATAGGGTGCTATAAAAATATGAAAATTACATTTTTTACATGTAAAAAACAAACAAAAATGTGTTTAAATATAGTTCCTCAATAGAGTAGGATAGAATTCAATTTAAAAGGCATAACAAAATGTAAAATACTACCACTTTAGGAGACAATTTTAACAGAGTATACAGAGAAAATGTACAATAATGTGTAAGGTGAATTTAAATGAAATTATCTGAGAGGAATTTTTCTTTATAACCAGTGAGTTAAAAGCATATAAAGCCCTCATGTCAACACAAATCATCCTATGCTTTCATACTTGTATTAAATTTGGTTTGAAATATCATTCTATGTGCCATGCCACATCTGATCTCTCTGAGGGAAACTTGCTGTAAGGCTTACATGTCTCCTGGCTCTGATTTCTTATTTTGCTATAAGTTCTATTTATGGATCATCTCACTTTATGCTTGTTCTCTTTTATTTTCTCATTTTTTTGTCTTCTTTGTCTTATATTAGGCATTGGAGTTCCTTCCTATTCCAAATGGTGCCTATGGATATTAGAAATTTATTGAGAAGTGTACACCACTTAATTGGAATTAATAAATGATATTATTCATAAATGGATAAGTAGAATAGTCCTGTGTGAATCTCAATTGTCCATCTGCTTCCTGCCACCAAGGATTTTTCAATAGTCTTATTCCATTTCATTCATGTTCCAGCTTCTCAGCATGTTGGTTAGTCTATTCCGTTTCCACTTTGTCATGCATAGCCTTTACTAAAGTTCTTTCCAGATCAGTGTAACTATATCTTTATTCTAGAGTGTCCCTACAGATATCATCAAACTTTTCATCGATAGATATCTAAATTTCTCTTAAAACAACAGCAACATCAGCAACAACTTTGCAGTCCTTTTTTTTTAAGTAGAGCTCTTGTATCAGTTATTAAAATAAGACTACTTTTATTTCACCCTATTACACCAGAATTTCACCATTTATAGCAATGTGGAAATAAGACATTATGATGTACAGCAGTCTATACAAAATTAACACTTTCCCTATGTTAAGATACAGAGTTTTGAAAATTTCAAGTCACGTGAAATGACTGCATCATAAAAATATTAATTGAAAAGTACATATTGTATTTTATCACAAATATTTTCACAAGCACAAGAAGGATTTATAACTATGAAGAATACAAAGTAATATTTCAGCATAAAAATATAATTGATTTTATAGTACTATTCAGGTTTCACTATTAAAGTTAATAATTTTTTAAAAGTTGTAATTATAATTCCTATTTCAATATATTTCCATTTTTTATATAGGATCCTATCATTCTTTTTAAAAAGTATATAGTAATAGAGAAAAATCATAATTAAACTTTATTTCATTGATGCAAATATAATAGGTAAAATAAGTTATTATATCCTTAAAATCTTCCCTTCATTATTCACATAAAATTGACATAAAATGATTTAAAATAATTGAATAATAAAGGCATTACAAGAATTTGTATGCTCTTATCTTAAATTGATTCTCATTTAATTTTGTCCTGTGGAATTTAGGCATTACCTAATCATCTAGAATTTTGTTTCTGAGCTAAGGCTGGGCTGTCTGGACAATATTTTAAAAGCAGATTTCTTCATCAAGATAAAAACTTCTGCACAACAAAGGAAACAATCAACAAAAACTAAAAGACAGCCTATGTAATGGGAGGAGATATTTGCAAATGACATATCTGAGAAAGGGTTAGTATCCAAAATCTACAAAAAACTTATCAAACTCAACACCCAACAAATAACCCAGTTAAGAAATAGGCAGAAGACATGAATAGACACTTTTCCAAAAAAGACATCCAGATGGTTAACAGACACATGAAAAGATGCTCAACATCACTCATCATCAGGGAAGTACAAATCAAAACCACAAAGATACCATCTCACACCCGTCAGGATGACTAAAATTAATAACACAAGAAACAACAGGTATTGGTAAGGATGTGGAGAAAGGGGAACCCTCTTACACCGTTGGGAATGCAAACTGATGCAGGCACTCTGGAGAACAGTAAGGAGGTTCCTCAAAATGTTAAAAACCGGACTACCCTAGTATCTAGTGATTGCACTATTAGGTATTTACCCAAAGGATACAAAAATACAGATTTGAAGGGATGTATGCTCCTGATGTTTATAGAATCACTATCAACAATAACCCAACTATGGAGAGAGCCTAAATGACCATCAACTGATGGGGAAAAAAAAAAAAAGAAGAAGAAGAGGTGGTGGATACAATACAATACGATGGAATACTACTCAGCCATCAAAAAGAATGAAATCTTGCCATTTGCAATGATATGGATGGAGCTAGAGTGTATTATGCTAAGTAAAATAAGTCAGTCAGAGAAAGATAAATACATATGATTTTACTTACATGTGGGATTTAAGAAAGAAAACAGATGAACATATGGGAAGGGGAAAAGAAAAGGAGGAGAGAGGGAAACAAGTCACAAGAGACTCTTAAAAATAGAGGACAAACTGAGGGCTGATGGAGGGAGGTGTGGGGGGATGGGCTAGATGGGTGATTGGTATTAAAGAGGGCAGTTGTTATCAGGCACCCTGGGTGTTATATGTAAGTGATGAATCACTGAATTCTACTCCAGAAACCAATATTGCACTGTATGTTAACTACTTAAATTTTAATTAAAAAATAAAATAAAATCAGGCTTCTGGGTCTGATACCCAAAAACTTGCATCCATTGTGTCTTGAGTTGGGATCTGGGTATTAGTATATCTTTACCAATACCTAAATCTACATCTATCTATCAATCAACAGATCAATAGGTAGATATTTTATAAAGCTCTCAGTGAATTATGGTTTTAGTGTTGCTTTCAGTCACATGTCTACTTTTTTAGTTTTTTCTTTTATGGTTTTAGTGTTGCTTTCAGTCACATGTCTACTTTTTTAGTTTTTTCTTTCTCTGTGAGGATGACTCACATATACAGGTAACCAATACCATCCTTGTTTATTCTAAAGCTTGGACACTGCTCTCAGATAACTCTGTCTCTCCTCTAATTCTAAAAGTAATATTGCTAAAACTACTACTACTGTTACTAATGGCAACAGCAGTAATAATTTCTGGTTCATAATATATTCAACTTCTGTATTAATTATATAAAACTTTAGCGTTTCAATTACTATTTTATATCTAAGAATCTTCAATTAATACATCATTATCTCTGGACTAAAAATAAAGTTTGCCGAACACTGTTTTCAATAATTTCTCTCAATATATCTTTTCATTTAATATATGTTTTTACTATTTTATTCTATGTTTCTGAAAAAAATTCTCTGCTACAATCAAACATAAACAACTACTACATTTTCTTATTGTTTCTATATTGAAGATTTTGCTGATGCTATCTAGCCGCATCATTTCCTTCTCATCCCCCAAATAGACATATTCTATGAATACATACTAGAATGGACAACAAGATCTTAAAATATTTAAATAGCAGCAGATCTGACCCATTTCCTCAGAACCCACAACTCCATGGGATTCAGCAACTGAAGAGTTAATGTCCCATATCGCAGGAAACTTCAGGAACCAGATTCCACGCCAAAAAATAGATCTGTTTTAATAGGTGGATACATATGTCATCCAGGGCCTGTGATTGACTGCTTCCTCTGTGTTCTACCCTGCAAGACAGGTGATGCCTTTGCTAGAATCCAAACTAGGGAAGTTTGAGGTCGATACTGCAGGGGGACCATTTTGGCACTTGCTAGCTATCTCTGCCATCAGAATGTGACAACTCCGGTCATCAAATTTTCCCCAGGCAAGAGTGTGCTCTGGATAAGTAGGTGAGTTGGCACAGTTGGTGTTAGCACAGGTCCTCTGAATGGCGATGCTACTAAACTGCAGGCAAATGGCTGTGTAGACAAATACCTTGTTTAATGTTGTGAGTATCACTTCTGCCCCCGTGACACAACTAACTCAAACTAGTAATGATGGTCTGACACCTTGCCAATGTTGTGACATAGTTCTTGTGTTGGTGCATGTCTTGCAAACCAAAGTACTTACTGCTCTTTGTTCTGTATTATCTTCCTTTTGAGGGAATTTTGATAAGAAAAATTCTTTGAAGATAGAAATAGTCTCCTTCTGAAGCAAAGAGCAGGCATGCTTACTGCTTTTATCAAGGATTCAACTTGTCTTATTTCCGGATTACTCTTCTACAATACAAACCCCTACATGTGTAGATGTTTTTTGGCTCTCTCTCTTCATTCTCTGAGAATTGAAGTTCAGTGGATCAGTACCAATAATGATGATATTCTGAGGAATTCTTAATCTCAGGAAACAAACTGAGGGTTGCTGGAGTGGTGGGGGGTGGGAGGGATGGGGTGGCTGGGTGATAGACATTGGGGAGGGTATGTGCTATGGTGAGCACTGTGAACTGTGAAAGACTATTGAATCACAGACCTGTACCTCTGAAACAAATAATACAATATATGTTAAAAAAAAAAAAAAAGAAGATAGTAGGAAAGGTAAAATGAAGGGGGAGAAATCGGAGGGGGAGGCGAACCATGAGAGACTATGGACTCTGAGAAACAAACTGAGGGTTCTAAAGGGGAGGGGGGTGTGGGGATGGGTTAGCCTGGTGATGGGTATTAAAGAGGGCACGTACTGCATGGAGCACTGGGTGCTATACGCAAACAATGAATAATGGAACACTACATCAAAAACTAATGATGTATGTATGGTGATATGGTGATTAACATAACATAATAAAGTTTTAAAAAATGATGACATTCTGGCTACTGCTATTTCTGAGTCAGATACTAATGTCTCTGATCCAGGAGTCTCACATACTCTACTAGCATCCATGACACTATGTTAGCTTGAAAGTTGGGTAGAGCTTCTCCAACTATTAGGAACTCAACGAAATACATCTTGCACTCTATTTTCCACTTGAAGCCTCAATAATAGAGCTTTTGTTGGCTTACACTTTTACAAGGAAGTAGATTGTTTGTTGTCTTTTTTTAATCCCAATATAGTTATGAACAGCTCATTACTGTTTAAATATATGGTTGTCTTTGCTCCTTAATGAAATTTTGAACAACTGAATGACAAGAGATTAATATTCTACTTTCTAACCCAGTTTTGAACGATGCTCCATGAAAACTTGTAACAAATATACTCATATTTGCAAGTGAGTTTCTATCTAAACCATCTCAATAATGCATACAAAATATATGCTCTAGAGCTAGTTTGAGGTCCCTTAACTAACTGACCACCTCTAACCTATAAATGAGATTGGAGAAATTATGGATTTTTTAAAAAGATTTTATTTATTTATTTGACAGAGAGAGCACAAGTAGACAGAGAGGCAGGCAGAGGGAGGGGGAGAAGCAGGCTCTCCACTGAGCAGGGAGTCTGACGTGGGGCTCTATCCCAGGACCCTGGGATCATGACCTGAGCCGAAGGCAGACACTTAACCGACTGACCCACCCAGGCACCCGAAATTATGAATTTTTGAAGTGAGAAATATGAGATGCTGTGAGTTCCTAGAGCTAGGGTCCTGAAGAGAGGGATCATTCAGAAAACTTCAAACGAGTAATTTAGAGTTTGGGGAAAACACGTTTCTTATGTCTGAAAAATGCAATGATGGAAAGACTGTAATTTCCTTCCTGACTTTGAAGAAAGAGAGTTCGCTGCCTTAGAGGTGACTTTCACTAAACAACTGATCAGTACAAAAGATGGAAATTTCCATTTGAAGGTTAGCAGAGTAAAACTCAGTCTGGGGCTCATTATCAAAAACTGACACTCAGTTAACTCCCCCAGAAGTGTTGTACCTATGTTTTCATACACATTGAAAATATTCTTCATATATGAAGTACTTGTTGGTTATTAAACTTAAGCTGAGAGAATTCAGTACCAGCAGACCTTCTCTATAAGAAATACTAAAGGAACTGGGTGTTATATGCAAACAGTGAATCATGGAACACTACATCAAAAACTAATGATGTAATGTATGGTGATTAACATAACATAATAAAATTAAATTAAAGAAAAAAACACATTGAGATACAACCTTACACCAATTAGAATGGCAAAAATTGACAAAGCAAGAAACAACAAATGTTGGAGAGGTTGTGGAGAAAGGGGAACCCTCTTGCACTGTTGGTGGGAATGCAAGTTGGTACAACCACTTTGGAAAACAGTGTGGAGGTGCCTCAAAAAATTAAAAATAGAGCTACCTTATGACATAGCAATTGCACTCCTTGGTATTTACCCCAAAGACACAGATGTAGTGAAAAGAAGGGCTATATGCAACCCAACATTCATAGAAACCATGTCTACAATAACCAAACTGTGCAAAGAGCTGAGATGCCCTTCAACAGATGAATGGATGAAGAAGATGTGGTCCATATATACAATGGAATATTACTCAGCCATCAGAAAGGATGAATACCCAACTTTTACATCAACATGGATGGGACCGGAGGAGATTATGCTAAATGAAATAAGTCAAGCAGAGAAAGTCAATTATCATATGGTTTCACTTATTTGTGGAACATAAGGAATAGCATGGAGGACATTAGGAGAAGGAAGGGATAAATGAAGGGGGGGAAATCAGAGGGAGAGATGAACCATGAGAGACTATGGACTCTGAGAAACAAACTGAGGGTTTTAGAGGGGAGGGGGAGATGGGTTAGCCCGGTAATGGGTATTAAGGAGGGCACGTACTGCATGGAGCACTGGGTATTATACAAAAACAATGAATTGTGGATCATGACATCAAAAATTAATAATGTATTGGATGGTGATTGACATAACATAATAAAACAAAATTTTAAAAAAGGAAGAAAAAATCATCATTAAATAGTTTAAAAAAAAAAAAAAAAAAAAAGAAATACTAAGAGAAATTTTTCAGACCAGAGAAATTAAACCAAATGGAAACATGGATTGAAGAAGAGCAGCAACCATAAATATTTAGGTAGATCAAAAGTACTAGTTTTTTACCTTTTAAACATTTCTTAACAAACACAAACTGTTTATAGGAAATATAATATCATTGGTGGGATTTATAACATACATAGAAGTAATATATGTGACAGTAAGAGCAAATGAGAGTGTTTGAAGGAAATGGAATTATACTCTCTTAAGATTCTTAAATTGTGAAGTGTGAAGTAAAGTAAATGAAGTGGTACAATATTAATCTTAAATAGAATATGACAAATAAGGATATATATAATGAAGTATAAAGCATCAGTTAAAATAATGAAAGAATTATAGCTAAAGAGTCACCAAAGGAGATCAAGTACTTTACAATATTAAAAAATCCATTTTATACATATTATTTTTAAATTGTTTCTGATATATATATATAGTTGTTTCTAATATAATTTAAAACTATTTTAAGTTTAGCAACTGAGCTTCAGAAATATTTAAATGACTTTCTCAGATGAGTATAGGTGGTAACATATAGAGGTTAGAGGTAGGAACCCAAACATCCTGACTCCCAATTTTATTCTCATTCAAATGTATCATACTGTTTATGAAACATCTCAATTTATGGAGGGGGGATATGGAAAGAAAATTCAAATTTTTCATTAATATGCTCTTTACAAATAGCTTATGTTTAGATAACCTATTGAAAATGGCAGAGGGAGGGGCATCTGGGTGGCTCAGTCGTTAAGTATCTGCCTTTGGCTCAGGTCATGATCCCAGGGTCCTGGAATTGAGCCCCGTGTTGGGCTCCCTACTCAGCGGAGAGCCTGCTTCTCCTTCTCGCACTCCCCCTGCTTGTGTTCCCTCTCTCCCTGTCTCTCTCTGTCAAATAAATAAATAAAATCTTTAAAAAATGAAAAGAAAAGAAAATGGCAGAGGGAGGAGCCAAATATCGATTTACTCAACATTTATTTTGTACTTATTATGTGAGAAGTATTTTTTTTAAAGATTATTTATTTGACATAGAGAGAGAGAGAGCACAAGCAGGGGGAGGGGCCGGCAGAGGGAGAGGGAGAAGCAGGCTCCCCGTCCAGCAGGGAGCCCAACACGGGGCTCAATCCCAAGACTCTGAGATCATGACCTGAGCTGAAGGCAGACGCTTAACCAACTGAGTCACCCAGGTGCCCCATGTGAGAAGTATTGTGACAATATGAATTTAAAGAATTCTCTTTCTGGACAAATAATCTATATTATGTCTATCCCTCAGATACTTTATATAAAAAATATGTATGCATTTCAGAAACTAAATGAAACATCCTAAATATTCAAATTTTGCTCTTCCCATCTTCTCAAGAAAGGGAAGCTTTTGTGAGTTCTATATGGATTTTCACATCTTAAGGTACTTTTTTTTTTTTAATTCTTTTTTTTTTTTAAAGATTTTATTTATTTATTTGACAGAGAGAGAGACACAGCGAAAGAGGGAACACAAGCAGGGGGAGTGGGAGAGGGAGAAGCAGGCTTCCTACTGAGCAGGGAGCCCGATGCGGGGCTCGATCCCAGGACCCTGGGACCATGACCTGAGCCGAAGGCAGACGCTTAACGACTGAGCCACCCAGGTGCCCCTCTTAAGGTACTTCTAATGGGTAATAATAGCACATGGAGGGATCATTTTATAAACTGCTGTGTGTGTGTGTGTATGTGTCCTTAACCAAGGGTTTTATTCATAGACATTGTTAAAATAAACTCAAATTATGATTTGATTTAAAGATTTATAGAATCATGAGTAGAATTGTGCCAGTATATACATTACAGGAGGAAACGCCATGATATCTTTATTGTCCATGAGTTGATAGCCTCAAGATTCTTTAGTTTGATAATTTAAAACATTGTACTAAATAATACTATTACTATAGAGAAAATAAAATAAAAATATGCTTTAGTATTTTGTTATAGTTTTTTATAAACATATGTATATTTATAGATGTACAGTTGACCCTAGAACACCATAAGTTTGAACTGTGCAGGTTCATTTACACATGGATTTTTAAAAATAAATACAGTACAGCATTATAAATCTAATTTCTCTCTCTCTCTCTTTTTTTTTTTAAGTTTTTTTTTGAGTGTGGAGCCAGCCCAACATGGGTCTGAACTCAGGACCTTGAGATCAAGACCCAAGCTGTTATCAAGAGCCTGACGCTCAAATAACTGAGCCATCCACATGCTCTTTCATTATTTCTTAATAGCCTTTTCTTACTTCTAGTTTACATTGTTATAAGAATACAGTATATAATATATAACATACAAAATATGTGTTAATCAACTACTTATGTTATCATTAAAGCTTCTGGTCAATAGCAGGCTATTAGTAGTTAAGTTTTCAGAGAGTCAAAAGTTATACACAGATTTTCAACTGCATGGGGATTTGGTGCCCTGAAACCCCACATTGTTAAAGGGTCAACTGTATATGATCCAGATGGAAATGTATTTTTCCTCTTTAAGGTTAAACCACTTAACAATTTTATGGCCTTCTTTTGTATTTAAAGTACAATATAAATGTTTTCTTAGGTTATTAAAAATTTTACAACACAAATAATAATAATTACATGAATATCATTTGTATTGAAGGGGTTCAGGTTAGGTCCCCCAGAATGTGCCACGTTGGCATGTTGATTATTTAGAACTAAAGGCTCTTGAGACCTTGCGGACTCAAGAGAAACCTTGGTCCTCCCTTAATTACACAGAAGAATCTCAACTGGGGGTCTTTCCCAGAATAAGGATTACTAACAGAGATAAATTTTATCTGAGTGACCCATCTGTATGGTAGGGCAAATATCTAACTACCAAACATCTGCTCTTCTTATTGTCCTGTGAAAAGCATGCTTTTCCTCTGAAATCCTGGACCTGTACCTAGCCTTAATTCAGATTGACACAAATACCTCATTTTGCCTAACTGTCTTTGGAATTTCCATGTCTATGTGGACTCCCTGGACATACACCTATTAAATTTGATTTTCTCCTGTTAATCTTTCTTTTTTTAAGTTAATCTGTTTTATGTGAATTTGATTCTTAGTCCAGCTAGAAGGACCTTTGAGGGAACAGGAATTCTTGCTCCCCAATAGTATCAATGTATTGTGTTTTCTTTACTCACTTTTCCTTTGATAGTTAGGGCTCCTTTTATGATACATATTCTTGGAGAAAAGGCACTTCATTCTTACAGTTATTTATATGAATTCCTGTATGTACAACAGCTAGTTCAAAATATTATTAAGTAACACACCATATAATTAAGATTTACATGTGCCATATGCCTTTCTAAATTCTAGTGATGGTTATTATTGTGTTTATGTCTTCATATATTATTTATTTTGCTTTTCTTTACTACATGAATACTTTTGGCTTAGTAATATATGCACTTTCCAATATTATATTTAATGTGTGCTTTTGCTATAAAAAGCATATGTTTTTCATAGAAGACTTGAAGAATTTCACTAATTTTTATGTGTTTATGTGTGTCTATGAGAGAGAATTTAACTGAAATAATGTATATTGATATTGGGTAAGGATATGAGGGGTCATATGAAGGAAGAACTGTAGAAGGTGGCATTTTAAATAATAGAATAGCTTCATGTGGTTTGTTCAGGAACAATTTGGACTTTGTTTTAAAATATGTTATTTTTAACTTCCAGAAATTATTCTGAGAACTTTTCCAGTTGAAATAAAACCTTGTGCCAGAAATGACTTCAAAATAAGAACTTATGTTTGGTCAGAATTCAGTCTTAAATTTATTTAAAGAAAAAATATTTTGAATGTGTATGTAGCTGTAGTCCAAAGGCGAGCAAAATTTGCAACCCCAAAATATGTCTCTAGCGTAAGGATTATTTTAGACTGATTATTTTTAAGAAACAGCAGATAGGAAAAGCTCTGCAAAGTGAATAGAAGTTACCCTTTTGTAAGATACATTTGCATTTGTAAGGAAAACTGTATTTGTAATGGTGTCTCCTTCACTGTACCAGGAAGAGAAAGATGACTAAAGCTCAAGAAACCCTTATCGATAGAGAAGGCAAGGCCATAAATTTGTCTAATAACTTTACCCTTGTTTGCTGTGCTTTTCCTGATAGTGTCCCACAACTGGCTTCCATCTGCAACATCTTCTTTCGTCTTTAGGTGGAGGTGGCATTTAAGGTGATGGCTTGGGTCATTTTGGGGAGTTAGTTTTCCTGGATATGTCCCATGTGTACAGGAGGTATACATGTTACTAAATTTCTGTTCGTGTTTCTCCTCTTTTTTTTTTTTAAGATTTTATTTATTTGTCAGAAAGAGAGAGAGAGGGAGAGAGCATGAGCAGGGGGGAGGGGCAGAGGGAGAAGCAGGCTCCCAGATGAGCAAGGATCCTGATGTGGGACTCAATCCCAGGACGCTGGGATCATGACCTGAGCCAAAGGCAGATATTTACCCAACTGAGCCACCTAAGCAGCCCTGTGTTTCTCCTCTTAATCTGTCTTTTATTTCAAGGGAGTCTCAGTTAAGAACCTAGAAAGGTAGAGAAAAAATTTTTTTCCTCCCCCATAAGTCATAGTTTTCAACTCTCTTAAAGGCCTCCCACACATCACAGAAAATGTCAACTGTCTGTTCCAATATAGTATGGAACAATAGTTTCAATTAAACTGAAATTTAATTGACTTACAGATGTATAAGAAACATTGTTTTCTAACAATAAGATTTGCAAATACACAGGAATAAGAAACCGGGTTATATTTTTCTATGGCTGGGGGGCAGTGGCAGGGAAAGTGGGGAGCGCATTGTTAAAATCACGAGTTTTCCTTCTGTTATGTGTGCAATCTTCCCTAATTGTAAGCAGATTATCTTCCAGGCAACCCTTCAAGTTTTCTTTCATTTTCTAAGTTTCAAAGGGGATTGCTAAGTCTTAATTTTATAACATTTATTAAATGAAGTTATCCATGTAGAAGCATTCTTGCCTGCTCCAGGAAACCAACAGACCTTTGGAGCAATGGCTGCTCCTTTACTCTAAAAACATTACATAGAAATTGCTGCAGAATGCTTTGAGCTCTTTGGAATCCATGTGCCATGCAAATCTGGAAATATTTAATATGGAAGTACATTTAAAAGTAATTGCATCTTGATTTACATCACTACTAATTTCATTCTGATAATTTTTCTAAGCAAGTAGGCAGTGAAAAAACAGTGTACATACATGAAGTGTTATTTCTTGAAAAATATTTTTCCGACTTAATTATTTTGCCCATGAATACAATTATGACAATAAAATTACTCTCTGCTCCCTTTCTTTATTTTCTTATTTTGCCAAACATATTTCATTCATGCTTCTATTTTTAACATTTTTGTATCTAGTTTTTATGTGATTATCCTGTAAAGACTATTTAATTAGCTGAGTTTTGTTTTTCAAATTATTGAAATTTTATTTTTATTAGCACATTATTTTACCACTAACAATTTCTATGAATTTTAATAGTTCAAATGTGTGGATAAATAAAGAAACATAATATTTAGTACTCTACACAAAGTACTGGAATTTTTTTACTTGTATATCCTAGGATCTATGGATTCATTCTCAACAGGACAAGGGCAAAATTTTGTAGAATCTGGATGCTAATACCTAGGAAACTATGGTAGGCGCTCAATATAACAAGTAAGTACCAGCAAACCAACAGTGAGTTTACTCCCTTTACAAGGACCTGGCTTTCTTTTCCTGTATCCTCCTGCCTGAATGCAACACAGTGTTAAATGCAGAAGTGGGACATGAGCATGAAGAGAGAGCTCCAGAAGGGCTCTAGTTCTGCACAAGGAACAGAGAGGGACACTCCCAATCATGGGAGATAATTCATATAATTCATAAATCAGTTTTTTTTTCTATTCCTCATTCATTATTAGGGGAGGCAGCAGCAACAATGTCAACCTGAGCCCTCAGAAGTCCCCCAGAGGTTCAAAATCAAAGTCCCCTAATAATCCTGAAGAGTATATTTCCATTTTACAGTTATGGAAATTAAGACTTAGAGAATTTGAGTAGACCAAAGTCATAGAAGGGGCTATTGAGGGATTGGGATCTTCAGTCTATTTCTTTTGAATCTATATTTTAATCTTTTTCTTTCTTTTTTTTTTTTTTTTGTTGTTGCCTGAGGCAGTTGTTTCTGTTTTTACATCTCTAATTTGAGATTTTATTGTTTTGTATTTTTATTTTTTTTCAGAGGAGAGTGATGATTAATACATCCCTTTAGCCTCTTTATTAAAAGGTTCCTCTCACAAAAACTGTATTGGGTGTTATGTGGGGCTATGTCATAAAGGTTAAGCCTCTCTGCCAATCCCATACATGCCTTCATTTATATTCAGTGGTAGTGACTGTCTTGTTCAAATACTAATTGGCTCCTTAAGAAACTAGGAACATTTTTGGGGTAAATGTACCTAGTGGCACAGATACATCAAATCTATTTTTATGACCTATAACATTTTGGAATTTTTGTAAAAAAAAAACTTTTCTAGTCACAGATTGTTTATCTCATATATATTGAAAGAGTAGAGGTGTTTGCAAATTAAGTCATATCTGTGGATGAATGACTTTAAACACATCATTCCTTAGGGATGCTGTTGTATTTTGACCAAATATCTTTCAAGAAATCTTTTCTGATTAGTTAATTATTACAAGCATACGTTTGATTTTTTTTTCATACGTTTAATTTTTTTAAAGCATGTGACTAAAATTGAGACATCTAACTTCTTATCCCAAAGTCTTTATTATGGCTAAACCACAGGACTTCAACATTGCTCTGTGGCTTATATTAAAATAAAACAAATGGAGAAATTATTTCACACATTGACTTTGTTAAGAATGTGATTTTGTAAATTCTTCCAACTATTCTTGCACTATCAATAATGATACCCCCTGAATCCTGTCTTGGATCTCAATTATTAGCGCCATTTGTTTTACTATCCAAACTCTACACATGACTAATAATATTCAGCAT
This sequence comes from Mirounga angustirostris, assembly GCF_029215605.1. NCBI lineage: Eukaryota > Metazoa > Chordata > Mammalia > Carnivora > Phocidae > Mirounga > Mirounga angustirostris. The sequence continues at coordinate 50,671,421 of NW_026991712.1, read as the reverse complement.
TATGGCTTCAGGTGTTATTATGGAGTAATGCTCAAATTTATTGTTCTATTTTCCTGATATACTCAATACAACACAGTCTAGTTGACAGAAATTACATTATTGATGCTTTAAAAAATCTGTCTCAACTCATTTCTGATAAGATCGAAAATTTATTCTTGCTTCTGAACATTAGTTTAATATACTTACCATGTTTCTGATTTTTCTTAGAAGGAAATAAAATTGCTCTTTCAACTCTACTATAAAAGGTTTGAGGTCATGCTTAACTTTACTCATCCTTGAAAGAACTATAAACATTCTACATAAAATATTTATGAAGATTTTATTCAAAGCAGGCTGTGGGAAATCTTAGGACATTTAGAAAATATCCCTATGAATGGTCCACTTTTCTTTCTAAGCACTCTGGTTTTGAATTGTATGTGTATCTGCCAAATTATTGACACCTGGGATAAGATACTTAGATTTATGATTTACTACATTTATTTATAAATCACTGTATCTACTTTATCCAGTATACCCAAAATACTGTGATTATGAATATTCAGTATATGTGTGAGTTATGCTCAATGGCCAATCTACCTTTTAGTTTTTCTAACTTGTAATGTTTGTAACCCCAGAGGGTTTTAAAATATCCTGTCTTCACAATTATATATCTATGCTTCATATTATTCTTCATCTTTCTTGATTCATAAACAAATTGAACACAGCTAACCACTCTATTTGGTGAAATATTTTTTTTTACTTGGTTTACAGGGAACTCTCTTACCCCAGGATGTGCTCCTACCTGTCTCTTTCCTATATCCTTCTCATCTTGCTGACTTTAATCATTGAAATCTCCCAGGGCATTTTTGGTTTTTCGTCTTTCCTTCCTTTTGCTGTCTTTCTTGACAATCTCATCCAGTGTCATGGACTTTGGACAATATCTAACTAAATTATTACCTCCAATCCAGACCTCACCCTGAATTAAATTATTACCTCCATCCAGACCTCAACCTGAACTCCACCCTACTATATCAGACTACTTATTCAGTATCTCTATTTGCATATCTTAACATGCCCCTGCTTAAGCCCTCAAAATATCCAGCCTGTCAGCCTTCCCTTTCCAGTAAAAGGCAATTCTATCCCTCCAGTCATTTAGACCAAAAGTCTTGGAGTCATTCTTGTCTGCCTTGTTTCCTTCCTATCCCATATTTAATCTGTCAACAAATTCAGACAGTCTGCCTTCTGCATGTATATAGAATCTATTCACGTCCCACAGCCTCTCTGCTGCACTGGTTCAAACCACAATCATCTCTTGACTTATCATGCTGTAATAGCCCCCTGATTCTTTTGCCCCTTCCCTAATCCCTCCTTACTCTCAATATAGCATCCGCAGTGATCTGGGTTTGAAGTGAGATAAATATGCAGCTCCTCTGCTCAAAGCTCTGCAAATGACTTCTCATCTCTTTTTGAGTAAAGCCAAAATCCTTATAGTAGTTACCTCTATGCCTGCCTTTCTGGCTTGCTAAATTCTAGCCAAATCAGCCTTCTGGTTCTTTCTCAAACATTCAAGTCTAGCCACACTTCTAATTTAAAACGTTTACATTTTCAGACTGGTGTGAGGTGGTATCTCACTGAGGTTTTGATTTGGCTTTCCCTGATGCCGAGTGATGTTGAGCACTTTTTCATGTGTCTGTTGGCCATTTGGATGTCTTCTTTGGAAAAATGTCTGTTCATGTCTTCTGCCTATTTCTTGATTGGATCATTTGTTCTTTGGGTGTTGAGTTTAGTAAGTTCTTTATAGATTTTGGAGACTAGCCCCTTATCTGATAGGTCATTTGCAAATATCTTCACCCATTCTGTCAGTTGTCTTTTGGTTTTGTTGACTGTTTCTTTTGCTGTGCAAAAGCTTTTTATCTTGATGAAGTCCCAATAGTTCATTTTTGCCCTTGCTTCCCTTGCCTTTGGCGATGTTTCTAGGAAGAAGTTGCTGCAGCTGAGGTTGAAGAGGTGTGTTCTCCTTTAGGTTTTGATGGACTTCTGTCTCACATTTAGGTCTAAAATTAACAAATCAGGAAACGACAGATGTTGGCGGGGATGCAGAGAAAGGGGAACCCTCCTACACTGTTGGTGGGAATGCAATCTGGTGCAGCCACTCTGGAAAACAGTATGGAGGTTCCTTAAAAAGTTGAAAATAGAGCTACCATATGACCCAGTAATTCCACTACTGGGTATTTACCCCAAAGATACAAATGTAGGGATTCAAAGGGGTACATGCGCCCTGATGTTTATAGCAGCAATGTCCACAATAGCCAAACTATGGAAAGAGTCAAGATGTCCCTCGACAGATGAATGGATAAAGAAGATGTGGTATATATACACAATGGAATATTATGCAGCCATCAAAAGGAACAAAATCTTGCCATTTGCAACGATGTGGATGGAACTGGAGGGTATTATGCTGAGCGAAATAAGTCAATCAGAGAAAGAAATGTATCATATGACCTCACTGATATGAGGAATTCTTAATCTCAGGAAACAAACTGAGGGTTGTAAGAGAGGTGGGGGGTGGGGGGATGGGTGGCTGGATGATAGACATTGGGGAGGGTATGTGCTATGGTGAGCGCTGTGAATTGTGTAAGACTGTTGAATCACAGATCTGTACCTCTGAAGCAAATAATACATTATATGTTAAAAAAAAAAAAAAGAAGAAGATAGCAGGAAGGGAAAAATGAAGGGGGGGAAATTGGAGGGGGAGATGAACCATGAGAGACTATGGACTCTGAGAAACAAACTGAGGGTTCTAGAGGGGAGGGGGGTGGGGGCTTGGGTTAGCCTGGTGATGGGTATTAAAGAGGGCACGTACTGCATGGACCACTGGGTGTTATACGCAAACAATGAATCATGGAACACTACATCAAAAACTAATGATGTAATGTATGGTGATTAACATAACATAATAAAAATAAAATAAATAAAATAAAATAAAATAAAATAAAATAAAATAAAACTTTTACATTTTCAGTTTCCTCTTCTAGGAATAGTAATAGTTTTTCTCCAGATGTGCATAGGAGAAATTCCATCAATCCCCTCAGCTTCTTCAGTTCTTTGTTAGTCACCTTTCTAGTGAAGCTTTTTTATTTTTCTAGTGAAGCTAGTCATTTAAATTTGCACCTCTGAAGTACTACATATTATACTCATTATGTGTTTTGTCCATTCTCCTCAATTGGATGTAAGTTCCTTTGAGACCATGATTTCTAATTGCTTTTGTTCACAGACAAATCCTAAGTTCCTAGAAGAGAAATTGGCACATCGTACACTCTCAATAAACATTTGTTTAATGAATGAATAAATGAAATAATGCCTTTGGGCATATCCTTATACCAGAGATTAACTTCATTTTCTACATTTATTTAATTTATTCTTCATGTTCTGGTTACTTTCTACAAAAAGTGTTAATTTTATTATTTCTGTGTTTTTATGTGACTGCTTTTAATAATTTTATTCACATTTTCTAAGTTCCTGATGACAAAACTACACAAATGGTGGCTTAGAAAATGCCTAATTAGAAAATAATGTGGGGCACCTGAGTGGCTCAGATGTTAAGCGTCTGCCTTCAGCTCAGGTCATGATCCTAGGGTCCTGGGATCAAGCCCCACATAGGTCTCCCTGCTCGGCGGGAGCCTGCTTCTCCCTCTCCCCTGCTTGTGTTCCCTCTCTCACTGTGTCTCTCTCTGTCAAATAAATAAATAAAATCTTAAAAAAAAAAAGAAGAAAATAATGCTATTGTCTCTTAAATCTTAAATTTGCTTCAAAATGTGTTACTCAAAGCCGAGGGACAATATATTGCTAGCTCTTTGAAATGGGACATTCTCTAACATAATTAAAATGTTTGATACATTGTATGTACAGTAAACAGTATGAAAATCACTGTCATTCTTTTTAAAAAAACACTACTTAAATAGCTGATATATTTTTCATTTATTCTCCTAGATTATGGCCTGGGTTTCCTTGAGCAATTCAAGATAAATGATGTCAGAGATATAATTTTGGATAAATATGCAATGTAAGCTACAGTTTAGTATGAAGTACTAGATGCAAAAATATTCATAAATATATCACATACAAAGCGTGCTGGGTCCATAAATATATCACATACATTTATGAAGATCAGTTCTTAGACATTGTTCAACATATAAATATTAATATAAATATTATAAATATAAAAACTCCTGTGAGAAAATATAGAAAGAAGAAAAGTAACATTATGAGTATCTTGAAGACACATTTTTGATAATTTGAGATATGTAAACATAAGTCAAAGTGACCTTTTATTAAAGAGACTAAAAATATAGAAACCTTAAAAACATTTAAAAAATGGAAAGCCATTTAAGTCATTAGTAAAATTGAAAAATTTCATAATCAATCTTTATTCATTGAATTTTGGAAATTATATAAAGACAGAAACTTATAGAAACTACAGTGAATAATAAGGTTGGCTATAAGATGAATATAAATAAAATAATGTATTTTTGGAGTAAAATAAGACATTTAACTGTGTAACTTGACTGTATTCAGTACTTTATTATTAGGTGGACATAGATCCTTGTAAATGCATTAGACCTGAGGAGTAATTTTTATATGTACTTTGTATATACTTTTCATTTTATCTTGTATTTAATAACAACACATGATGTTATAAAATATTCAAGTGATAAGATGACATACAATGGAAACTGAATATCCTGTCTACCTTATAACAAGTCTATTCCCCAGAAATGAAAACTGTCAATAGTTTGTTATTTAACATATTCAGTATTCCAGAAATATACAAATGGGCAGCTGTATATGTGGGTATATACATATGTGAGTGTATATGTGTGTGAATGCCATGTTTAATCACTATTTGTAGCAAAAAAGGACAGAGAGTATATAAATTGTTGTGTACCTTGGATTTTCTTTTCCATTCAAGGTATATTTTAGAGATTTTTTTTTAGCAAGAGCACATATATAGCTACACCATAAGTTTTAACAGTGCTATATATTGCATTTTAAGGCCATAATTCATGTGCACAATTTATTTATGGCCATATAGGTTGTTCCCAGTTGTTATTTTAATATATTATAAATTTTACTTCTAGGACTATACTTTATTTACTGGAATCTCTAACGAATTAATTTCTATCTTTTAGATAGGCTCTATCACCAAGGTCTTCCCAAATTTGTATAGTGTTTTCACCCCATAAATCTCTTTTATATAATATAGCCCTTTAAGTTTTACTTAATCAAAATCGAAGTTTTCAGTTCAGTTTCAATTTTCCAAGAGGTACTATTATCTTATTCATCTAAGATCATGTTGTCTAAATATATCAAAAATAGCCTCATTCATCTTCATTAAAAATCACTCCAAATTTTACTTTATAGGCTTGAAAAGTTCAGTCAAATTAAATGCACACATAGGAACAATACAAAGCATATCTTTTGCTGTATTTGACACTAAAATATATATAGTAAATTCTGGAGTAAGAACTATGTATTTTAAATAACTGAGAAAGAACTACATGCAGAGCAATCATTTATAAGAGAGTTTAAAATTGGATATATTTAATTGCACATGTTCTGTGATCCTACCAGCAAATATAGCATGTGGAATTTCAATGACACAAAACTCGATTTAAAATAAGATGATGCAGACCCACGTTCTTATTCAAGTTTTCATTAAAAACATTGAATGAGTCTCACCAATATCAGTCTCTGTGATATACCACTTGGGATCCCTCTTCAAGCCAATGAGTAAGTAGTTGTTCAACAATTTGACTTAATCATTATACTGTCTTCATCTCATCTTGTTTGGATATTATAAAAGACTGTTCTAACTAACATGATGAAATTAAGATACACTGTATCTATAAAGTGTCACTAGAGAAGTTATTTAGGACAAAGGAGACTAATTTGGACATATACTTGGGCTTTCATATTTTACTCTCTAAAAATATTGAATGTGTTGCTATAAAACTTGTAAAATATTTCAGGATCTTGAAATATAGTTTTTTGGATCATAGAGAACACTATAAATTTAAAATAGAAACATGGACAACAGTATGGAGGTTCCTCAAAAAGTTAAAAATAGAACTACACTACTATCCAGCAATTACAGTACCAGGTCTTTACTCAAAGGCTACAGAAATACTGAATACAGAAAACCCCAAAGTTTATAGCAGCATTATCAACAATAACCAAATTATGGAAAGAGCCCAAATGTCCATTGACTGATAAATGGATAAAGAAGAGGTGGTATGTATATACAGTGGAATATTATTCAGCCATAAAAAAGAATGAAATCTTACCAGTTGCAACAATGTGGATTGGGCTACAGAATATTATGCTAAGCGAAATAAGTCAGTCAGAGAAAGACAAATGCCATATGATTTCACTCATATATGGAATTTAGGAAATGTAACAGATGAACATAGGGGCAGGGGAGAGAGAGAGAGAGAGGCAAACCAGAAAACAGGGTCTTAACTATAGAGAACAAATTGAGGGTTGTTGGAGGGGAGGTGGGAGGGGAGATGGGTTAAGTGGGTGATGGATATTAAGGAGGGCACTTGTTGTGATGAGCACTGTGTGTTAAATGTAAGTGATGAATCACTAAATCCTACACCTGAAACTAATACTATACAATATGTTAACTAACTGGAATTTAAATAAAAACTTGGAAGGGAAAATGAAAGATCTAAGTGTTTGCAAAAAAGACCTATACACTAAAATAAAATAGAAACGTGTTACATTATTTCCTTTTTAATTATTGTGTGCTTCAGTTTTCATTTGATTATAGTTATCTTTCCAGTATAGACAAAACAAACTAGATTATCTGTTCTTCTTTCTTTATGTCCTCCAATAATATTTCAATTTTTCCAGCCTGGGGATGTCAGTTTTACTTATTCTTCCACTCTTAACAAATATTTTCTGTTTTACTTTTACTTACTGTTTTTAAATCGCATGATTGCTACTTGTTTATTTTAACAAGCCAGGCATTGCAAGATTTTATTTAAAAAGTTAATGATCTTCCCACAGCTTCCCTAAATGCTATTGCTCTGATGTGAGGTATTTTAAACTTTCATCATGTGTCCTTCCAAAATTTATTTATGAAAATGCAAACATGTAGAAAATTCATACAAAATTATTTTTCTTAAAAACAGAATCACAATATACTCATTAGTCTGCAGCTATATATTTAAACCTAACTATATATAATAGATTTCCTACAAGAAAAAAAATATATATAGACCTAGCTAATTCTATTTATAACTGCATAAAATTCCCTAGGTTGGATACATCATAAATGTTCAATTATTCATTTTTATCTGCTTCCACATATAATGCTGTGATAAACAACATTGTACATATGTCCATAACATGAGTGCTTTATATTTATGAATATATTTCTAAAAGTGATATTGGTAAGTCAGCAGATTTAGGTATTTTTACTTTTCTGAGGTATTTGTAGATTATTAATAAAAAGGCATCATATTCCCACAGGAAATGTATGCAAGCTTGTTGATAAAGCTTGCTAAGCATTCATTTATCTAGACTTTTCAAAAACTTGGCTTTGGTTTATTATTCCTTTGTTTTAATAGTATATGAACTTCAGCTTTGATAATTTCTTCTTATACTTTTCTTTTTCTTTTTTTGTTTGTTTCTTCTTTGATCTCTTTTTTTTTTTAAGATTTTATTTATTTATTTGAGAGAGAGAATGAGAGACAGCACAAGAGGGAAGAGGGTCCGAGGGAGAAGCAGACCCCCCGCCGAGCAGGGAGCCCGATGCGGGACTCGATCCCGGGACTCCAGGATCATGACCTGAGCCGAAGGCAGTCGCTTAACCGACTGAGCCACCCAGGCGCCCCATTGTACAGGGAATCTTTTTTACAGTGTAGTAGTATAGATGTATTTTCTCTTCCTTGTGACTTTTTTTTTATTAATTTTTTTATTATTAAGATTTTATTTATTTATTTGAGAGAGAGAATGAGATAGAGAGAGAGCATGAGAGGGGGGAGGGTCAGAGGGAGAAGCAGACCCCCCGCTGAGCAGGGAGCCCGATGCGGGACTCGATCCAGGGACTCCAGGATCATGACCTGAGCCGAAGGCAGTCGCTTAACCAACTGAGCCACCCAGGTGCCCTCTTCTTTGATCTCTTAAAGTGAATAGTTAACTCAATGATTTTTCAGAGTTTTTAATAGTAACAGCATTAAAAATGAATAAATGAATTAATTCAGAAGATAAAAGTTATAAATCATATTCTGATTATATCCTTAACTGCTATCCACCAACTTTTGGGTTAATATTATCATTAGATACATGGTAATAATATTAATTAGTAGATAATTTTTCATTTCAGTTTCTGGTCCAGTGGTTACATAGAACACTATTTTTTTTTTAAAGATTTTATTTATTCATTTGAGAGACAAAGACAGAGAGAGTACAAGCAAGGGAAGAGGCAGAGGGAGGGGGAGAAGCAGACGGCCCCGCTAAGCAGGGAGACCAACAACAGGCTCAATCCCAGGACCTGGAGATCATGCCCTGAGCCGAAGGCAGACGCTTAACCATCTGAGCCACCCAGGCACCCCTACATAGAACACTGTTACGTAAGTGCTAAGGATAAGGTTTTTTGGTATTTTTTCTATGTCTCTATGAACCCATACAGCAAACTTCCCAATTAGGATGTTGCATATGGGCCTGGGAAAGGAAGCAAATAATTCAGTTAAGAGAGAATAAACAACTAATGAAACCTGTGAAAGTCTTTAAACAGAATAATGGACTAATTGAACAATCTGCCATGAGGTAAGTAGTGTGATTAACAACTCTGTTCCTGAGGTTAAAAACCAACCAGTCAACAAAAAACAAGAAAAACAAGCAAACAGAAAAGCCAACAGAGTGAGAGAGAAAGAGAGAGAGAGAGAGAGAGAGAGAGACAGAGAGAGACAGAGAAAGATGAAGACAAAGATCAGGGTGAAAGAGAGAGAAGAATGACTACAAATGACTTGGCTCTGGTCGCAAAAATTAAAAGGAATAAATTCAAAGAAACAGAACTCTTTTTCCCTCAAATTTGACAATCATATTTTTTAATGTATTAAATTTAAGACCTTTTTAAGATGTCTACATTCTGGCTAAGATACAATTTATTATTAGTTGAATTAAGCCCTTTTTCATAATCTCTCATAAAAGTGTGCTCTCCTGTCTCTTCTGGCCTGAGTAACCTCCTTACTATCATTTATGAATTAGGTTGCATTTTCTCCAGAAGATAACGACTGGAATTTCCCAGGGAAACATCCTGTTACACTACCAACATTCTAAGGTAAAGTGAGTGAATGTTAACCTGAGGAGGAGAGTTGCAGGGCATACACTTTCAAAAACAACAACAACAACAACAACAACAACAAAGCTCTCACTAGTGGCTGGACAGGGGGAGAAAAGTTAATTATTCTAAGAGTAAACCTTTTTTCATATGTTTTGCAATAAATATTTAGGGTAACACTGAAGAAATGCTAGTCATAAAAAATGCGTTTCAGTAGAGCATGGAAGTGATTAATTGGGAAAATAATTTAATTTACTTTAGAAATCTTAATGTACACAAGCTTTCTAAACCTAAAATGCTAATGAAGAGCTGCACAGTTTGATATTTTCCTCCAAGAAGTTATGCTTTTCAGCGATCATTGGAGAACTACTTCATGAAGTGGTTACCAAACTCGTTAAATACTTAGAATATAAGTACCTCGTGAACTTTGGAGAAAGTGACCCCTCACACACTGAAAATCTGATTGCTGCAAGGAAAAACGGTTTAAAGGAATTTTTGTAAAATTAAGTGACATAATAGAAGAATCAACAAATATGATCATAACTCCCAAGCTGAGGTTTTTATGAGGAACTCTTGGTAGTGTCACAGATCCATTGGAAAGAATGACAGCAACAGGTAAACGGGATTACCCACACAGCTATGTATTTGCTACTGAATAACCATAGAGACCAATCTCCAAAATCATCTTTGACACACAATATATGTATATTTAGCATATTTTATTTATTTGGCAAAACCAAAAAGTAAAGGCTCAATCACATGATATTGGCATGTTTTATTTTGGTGTTTTATTTCTCATTAGCTGATGACTAGCTCCCATTTTAAACTCATTGTTAAGGTTTAATGTGTTTGACCAGTGAAAATCATACCTGATGTATATTTTCACTTAAGACAGTGACATAAAAGTTTATTTATTAGCAAAAAGATAAATAGACGTGTGGGGAAATCACAAGTGAATTTTAATCCATTTATTATTAAATTTAAGAATGTAATCCATTTTACCAAGCTACTATATACGTGTTCTTTTTTTTAAAGATTTTATTTATTTATTTGAAAGAGAGAGCAAACACATGGGAGAGTGTATGATGGGGGGGAGCGGCCGAGGGAGAGGGAGAAGCAGGCTTCCCACAGAGCAGAGAGCCCAATGCAGGGCTCGATCCCAGGACCCTGGGATCATGACCTGAGCTGAAGGCAGATGCTTAACCGACTGAGCTACCCAGGCGACCCTGTATGTGTTCTAAAACTGTATTTGGTGCTATAATTCCTAAGTACAAGCTTGATTTAGGAATATTTTGTAAAGAACTTACAATAAAATCATATAAGCCCAAACACACATCATCCCTGGGGCAATTCTTTTTTTAATTTACTAAGGGATATATTTTCAGATTAAAATGTTAGGTGTTCAAGGTGACTCCAGAAAGGTTACATCCAAATATGCTTGTCATTCACGGGTGATTCAAAATTAAACATCATTTTATTCAGTACTAAGACTATGTAGTAATGCTTTAGAACTCCTAGAATTTTAAATGCTTTGAATTTTGCATTCCCTGAACATGTTCTGGAAAGGAATTTAATTTCTAATATGGATGTAATAACTGAGAGAAAATCTAGAAGGCCTTTTTTGTATGCTACTGCAGCTTCCATTTAAGAGGAAAACTAGGTCTCCTTGAAAACTAGCAAATGATGGGGTGCCTTGCTTCCTATCTTCAACTGAACATTAATATGCAAACCACAAAAGGAAATGCACTTAACTTTCCTTGTGTTATCATTCAGGCTAATAGTTCCCCTCAAATTCTAGTAATCAGTGTATCAGCAACATCCTGGGTATATGATATTCAGTCAGGTTTGAACATTTCCCTACTTAGTATTTATAAAGGATCTCATGGGGGGGGGTGTCCAAATTAATTAATTCATAAGCCAACATCATTGTTTTGCTGTGTGGTATTAGTCTCTTTTCATTTGTGTAACTGTAAAAAAGCTTCTTTCCTATTTTTTTTTTTTTTTGCTAAATAAACTACTTGGAAAAATTATGATTTCAAAATCTTTTCCTTTAAGAACATTATAGGTACCTAATTGAAAAACACAACTAAAAAATTAAGCTAAGTTCAGTATTTTTTTCTTTTTTCCTTTTTTTTCTCTTTTTATTTTATAGAGAGAGAAAAAGAGAGAGTGCACGAGGAGGGGCAGAGGGGAGAGAGAAAGAGAGAGAGAGAATCCTAAACAGACTCCACACCTAGCATAGAGCCTCACCCAGGGCTTGATTTCATGACCCTGAGATCATGACTCGAGCCAAAATCAAGAGTCAGATGCTTAACTGACTAAGCCACGCAGGCACTCCAAGTTCAGTATTGTTTTTAAAGCTATTGCTCTAATAATGCTTCTTAGAGGAATATGTGCAATATTATCGTTTTAAAGAGTTGACATAGAACTTGCCATGTTTATGTATTCTAAAGCTTTTTACTTTCTAAATTGGGTAAATAATTGATAGATACAAATACTCAATTTATATAAACAGCTATTCAGGAGCATTTGGTAAACTGAGTTCTATTCAAACGTATGACCTTAGTTAGGCCAAGGAGTGGATATAGTAATGGAACAAAGGAAAATTTTAACTTTCAAAGAGCTCATAGTCTAGTAGGGAAGATTAGATTATCAACAGCTCTAATAGAATGTGATAGTATAAAACTCTGTGTAAGCCCTTATGTGGTACTTGTTGTCTTGACTCATAATACTAAATACCTAAATTTTATATCCTCTTCAATATTTTTCTTTTCGTTAAGAATTTTTGAAAAGATAAATTATAGAGCATAGTAACCTTGCCTACATTTGTATTGCCCTCAGAACATTTTATCCAAATCCTGGTCAGTTTCGTAACTCAGTTAACCAAAACAATATTTTGCAAAACATTTCCGGACAACTATCCAAGATACACTTTGTCTTTTGAAAGGTGTATCATCCAAACAGAAAACATGGTACATGACCAATATTAAACTAATTTTTCTGTAGAACGTGATAAAAAAATATAATATATTTAACCTTCATTTTCTAAACCTTGGGGTAAGTTTCCTTTTCCCATCAGAAATTCCATTGTAGATTTCATATCCAAATACTTATATCTTCCTTCCTTTCTAGACACCCCCAAAAATAAAAAGGGAAATGAAAAAAAGGAAACAGATAAAAAGGGAAATGAAAGCTCCCCATTTAGATTGTCCCCACAAAGTTTCTATACCAAGTTTGTAAAAGCCCAATTGTGAAATCTGCTTGTATTAATGATACAAAGTAGGTTTCTTGCTTGATGTTACAAGGAGCAAGAGAAGAGGTGACAGTTCCTCCTAAACCATCTCTTGGAGTCTATTGGAGGCCAGAAAACTGACATTCAACCATGCATGATTTTTATGTAACAAGCCAAGCTTTTTTTCTTCTGAAATTACCAATAAACATTTGATGAGTAAATGAGTATATGCCACTTTATTATAAGGAAAATAGCTGTAGCTCAATTTTGGGCTTACATTCTAATATTAATAAGAAGGTTGGTAATGTAATTAAATGACAATTATTTTGAAGTTTCACATAAATTTGACTGGAAACCATAAAATGTAAAAAGAATGATTAAAATTATATTTATTTAAGGTAGTCTGATAGGTTGTAATGCTATAAACTATTATAATTAGCTTTTCTGAAAGTACCTTTTCCCAGCCACTGGAAGTATTCAACCTGGAATAGAAGGTAGACCTAGTAGCCATGTAAGAAGGTACTCCAATAGTAGATGTGTAATTATACTAGATAATATTTGAACATCCTTGCAACATAAGCATCTTATAATACTTCGAAGTCTTCATGTATAGTAGCAGTAGGTTTTCTTTATTTGTGCAAAATATTAGGCTACTGTCAGTTTTCTTAAGATGGTGTTTTTTGTTTGTTTTTTACACGATCTTTACTTATCTGATAAAGAACTAAAAAAGTAACCGAAGAACTTCCCTCAAGTCTTTAAGATGAGTTGATAATAGTGGACAGAACCTAATTACAAGAGAGGAAAATAATGGCAAGCACGGGTAAATCTGATGAATATAGGAGCTAAAATTTAGTAATTAGGCTTTGGTTTAAGATCAGTATTCAAGAGTACATAAGATTTGTAATAATTTTCTCTCAATTATTTGAGACAAAATCAATAGAAACTAAGTTGAGGGAAAAAGCGAATGGGAAAAAAGCTGCAAAATTTTAATTACCCCATAATGATAAATGGCTTTCATTGTAGATTACCATTTGTGATGTTTTTTCCTTCACTCTATAAATTATATTTAAAGTTGCTAAAAATAACTAGTTTATAAGTGAAAAGTTTAGGCAAAGCAATTATTTGGCATCACAGCTTACAAAACCAAAAAGAATGAGTTTGTGTTTAAGCAACACAAAAATTTCCTGAAATCACAAAAATCAATCATTATAGATCAGGTTGTGACCATTTGCCTAAATCCACATGTAGCACTGCAGAAAATGTGCAAGTATATAACGTGCTTCTTGCCCTCTTGAAAACTCATAATTCATTTAAATCAAAACTATCAAACACATAAAAATAATGAAGTAGTTACTGTCAAATAGCATATTGAAAACTTTAATTATAACAAATGCCAGCAAGTAGTGCCACAACTAACATGGGAAGATAGTATGAAACAAATGGTAGACTTTGAAATCAGGCAGAATTGGGTTTAATTTCTCTTCAACCTATTTTGTATCTGTTAAGCACAATCTGAATGCCTTGGAGCTTAGATTTCCCAACTGTAAAATATTGGTGCTATCTTCAATTTCGGTTGTTGTGAGATTGACTTTACACACAAAATACCAAGTGTCTATTACTCAGGTGTGTTTTCAATGTTATTACTTTATGCCAACAAAAAAGGTTTTTATCTTAGTAAGCAGGGAACATCAAGTTTAAGGGTCAGATATAAATGAGATAAATTTGCTTTTTACAATGAAAGTTCAAACTGCTTGAATGATTAGAAGACACTTCCAAGTGATCAGTGCATTTCTCCCTGTAGAAGAACATATCAGAAAACAGGCTATATCAGAAAGTTTGTTACATGGCATCAAATCAGAACAAAGGAAAAGAATTGGATCAGTTTTAGTAGTAAGTTATGCTAGCCTAATGTGGCAAATTATAGGCTTAGAGTGGGAAGGGAATAGTTTTCTTTAGAAATCTTTAGAGACACTCTTACTCTTGGCGATGCTGGAGATAGAGAGTCCTTGATGTATGCTATTTACTGTCTACATGCTCATTATCTCTTTCCTTTAAAAATATTACTTCTCTAGATATTGTCATATTATATCTAGATATTGTTATATATTTACATAATAAATATATTATATTTATATATGTGTATATATCGGTGAGTCTGTGCATCAAACCATTTATGATATTAAACTGTATACTGATCAGGGAGGTCTGTTTGTATGTTTGGTGCTCTTCATTCTTAATTTCTTTTCCCCAAAATAAATAATTCCAAATTCTACCTGTATCTTTTTGTTATGCCCCATAAAGTATCTGCAAATAAATACTCTTTCAAAACTTGTAATTTGTAAATCTCGTAAATAAAATAAATGAGTGTTTATTTCAGAAAGTTTAACAGTAGAAAGTTTTTTTATGATGATCTGTGATATGTGAAAAAAATACAAAATTTATCTAAGGTCTCTAAAGTCCTAAATATAAATAAATAAATAAATAGATAAATAAATATATATATATATATATATATAGAGAGAGAGAGAGAGAGAGAGAGAGAGAAAGGAGAGAGAATTTTTGCCCTTGTTGTTTAGCAAAAGTTCCAAATGAGCAGAACTTTACAAAGGTTTCTCCATTCCCCCAAAATGAAATTCCTAAAGTGCCAACAAATTCCTTGCCTGGCAATCCAGATGCTGGTACTTGACAATTTTTTCCTTTATTTTCATCATTTCTCCTTCACTTTCTCCTCCTTCTTCTTTGCCTCCTCTCTTCTTTGAGTTGCTTATTTGATTTGCTTTTTTTTTTTTTTTTTTAAGATTTTATTTGTCAGAGAGAGAAAGAGAGTGCACAAGCAGGGGGAGTGGCAGGCAGAGGGAGAAGCAGGCTCGGTGTTGAGCAGAGAGCCAAGGACATGGGGCTCCATCCCAGGCCCCTGGAATCATGACCTGAGCCCAAGGTAGAGGCTTAACCAACTGAGCCACCCAAGCATCCCTGATTTGCTTTTCATAGTTTGACCCAATAAGAGAAAATTTGGCAATTATACACTCCCCTAATTTCTTCATATTTTTTTTGAAATCCAAAACTTCAAGAACCATTGTCTTATGCCATTCCCTCAACCTAGTTATTAAACTGTTACACAGAGAATGATGTAGGAAAAAATAATTTTTATTGAAAGATTAGCTATGTCATGCATTTTATCATGTGCTGCCCCTGGATTTTTAGGCAAAATAAAATTTTGTCTTTACAAAAAGTTACAATAAGTAGTTTTTGTTTTCTATTATCTAAGTTCAGACATGAAAAGATTTTGACAATGATGGCTATCTACCTATGTAAAATATGTTGCTTGTATGAAATAAAAAATAGACATATAAAAGTATGTCAAACAGAGAAAACAATTAAATACTAACTCTTTAAAAAAAGGTTCATTTTAGTTCATTTTCCCTTTGTAAGAAGAAAAAAATCCACAGGAGAAAAGAACATCCAATGAAGATTTCAATTTCTATTTTTGAACAAAACAGAGCTACCATTAAGAAGTGATTCTTTTTAAAGAATTCTGAATATAATGAAGACCAATTATTTTCTTCAGCATCTACCCCAAATCACCAGAGTGCTTAAGTAATTAAATGGACTCGGTTATTTTAATATTTCTAGTTAACTCTGATTTAACTAATTTAAATAATAAAACAATTGTCTTAGACATTTTGAAGGCAGAGATATTTGCTTCATTTCCATAGCTTAAAATGCCAGTTAATTAACTGTCCTTACTTACACAATTTAAGTGCATATTATTTTCAATGCACAAAATTCTTATATATATATATGTATACATGTGTATTAAACTTCTATTACAAATCAAATATAAATTGTTCCAAAAAGTAAAGCTATTCTAAAGTTTCAAGAAAAATATTGGGTTTCAGAATACAAGAACTGGTACATTTGTTCAGGTTTTGATTAGAACAAAAAAACAAAAGCGCAAATTCCACCAATATGTATTGGAATTGTGATACATGGAGATTGCAAGGTGTTTGTGAATATGAAATTGTGATCTATCTGATACAACAAAGGCTTGATTTTGAGCATTTTCAGGTATCTCTATCCTTCCATTCCTCATAATATATAAAAATCTTTTGTAAAAATAACTTTCTGCTTCTCCCTTCCCTATAGTGCTTGCCATACAAACAAGCTATGATGAAAGTAAGAAAAATGTAGCACAAGACACCACAAAAATTATAGCTAATTCATTTTACACATCAGAAGGATTTTAGTGGGAACTGCTATGACCAATCCACTTTGTAGTATATCAAAATATGAAACATTATGTATCACTTTACAAGGTAAAATTTTATCCATGTTTAAAGAAAATTATTTTATATATGTTAAAGTGTCCATTATGACCATACAGTAAAATTATGAAAAATTTAGAAATTTCATGTTGAAGGTTTACTCAAAATGTATTAATTCCATCATTCAGAAAACATTAAATATACATTCCAGGTGCTCTATTAGGAGGTGAGTGAATAGAAATGATTAAATAATAACTAAAGCCATGGGAAGCTCACAGTCTGGTATAAAAAAAAAAAAGAACAAAAAAAGGAAGTATGATCTTAGACTAACAATTACACTGAAGGTTCGAACAAGACATGATCAAGGTAAAGAATATTTACTGTGAAAGACCACAAGAAAGACAGTTAATCCATTTTGTGGTAATCAAATACAACTTCTTATAGAAAGGGGCGCTTCTAGACCTTGACATCAGTTTAGTAATTAAGCCAAGAAAAAACAAAAATACGGATTATGAATATGCAAAGAATAGCTTGTGCTGTAGATTCCATTATCTAACAGTCAACACCCCCTTCTTCATTGTTCAAAGAACCTCAGTTTTGTTCAGATACCACTAAAGCAACAAAGTGCGTGATAGCACGCATTAAGAAGTTACTCTTCCACTCTAACCCCCATAGAAATAATTCAGTTTGGTTCTTTCCCACTGTTAGTCAAAGCACAAGTGTTTACTCAGTTAGTTGTTAAAACATTTGATTAGATCATCATTGGCATTTAACAAAACTAGATAGGATAGAATATATAAATTAGAATTACATATAATTATATATTATAAACATTATATCACATATACTAATATAGATTATATCAATTACAGTGTTGAACCAATAATATATATATATATGATATTTATATTCTTTTTTCTTTTTAAAGAGTTTATTTATTTATTTATTTATTTATTTATTTATTTATTTAGATTTTATTTATTTGAGAGAGATAGAATGAGAGACAGAGAGCATGAGAGTGAGGAGGGTCAGAGAGAGAAGCAGACTCCTTGCTGAGCAGGGAGCCCGATGTGGGACTCGATCCCAGGACTCCAGGATCATGACCTGAGCCGAAGGCAGTCGCTTAACCAACTGAGCCACCCAGGCACCCTAAAGAGTTCATTTATTTATTTATTTGACAGAGTGAGAGACAGCGAGAGCAGGAACACAAGCAGGGGGAGTGAGAGAGGGAGAAGCAGGCTTCCCGCAGAGCAGGGAGCCCGATGTGGGGCTCAATTCCAGGACCCTGGGATCATGACCTGAGCTGAAGGCAGACGCTTAAAGGCTGAGCCACCCAGGAGCCCCTGATATTGATATTCTGCATCACTAATATAACATATAATATAATAATAATATTTTATATATATATCATAGAATCTCTCAGATGCATGAATAATACTAAAGTATTTCTTCATCAAGATCATAATAGAAAATAAGTTTTCTTCTGAAGTTTGTGATAAAATTTTTTGAAAGTCTCTAGTTAACCAAATTTTAGCAATCCTGATCTCCCTTGTACATGATTTATCTTGAAGTAGGTATGTGATGGGATGTGAGGGAGGAGCTACACATGTTTATTAGCAAAGACTCCTTTTCTTGATAAGATGAGGGCAGGCCCATATTAATGATGCTTTCTTGTCTTTCCCATGGGTTATTTTCATGGTGATATGGTGACGCCCTTCCTTGCATAGAGATTCAAAACTAAGAACAAAAAGTTACCTACTAAGGATAATATAGCAGTAAGCTGGAGAGCACCCAGATCATTGTTGATATTTTTGAATAGCTGAACTAAACTTGGAATTGATCATCTCCAAATTTTTATCATGAGAGATAATCAAATGCCCAGCTTTTAATCTACATTTGGCTAGCAGTCTGTTTCTTACAGCCAAAAATATCTTAACTGATACACAATAAGAGTACATAATTTTTTCAGGGAAAAACAGATGATTTAGTAAGATAAGAAATTCGGGTTGATGTGAGGTTTAAGCAGGAGAATGGTAAGAGTCAACTTGGACAGGTTTTGTTCTTGTTTTTGTCTTTGTTTTTGTTTTTTTGTAGAGAAAGAATTCATAAAGGTTTGAATTTGAGATCAAAGGGCGCAGCTAGAACACATTTAATCCATGAAAAATGTGAGAACTAATATTAAGAAAATAACTATGGAGTTGGAGATAATTTGGGGACAATTTGGAAAGGTAATTGACATAAATAAATATGCCTCAGGATAGCTACTGACTTTCTAGAGAGATTAGTACATTATTAGTATGTAAGAAGTATGAAAGGAGATGCATGTTTTGGAAAGTGGTCCTGGGTGATAATTTGGACTGGTAATTGAGTTTACATTTTTTGAGTGGAAACAAAAATAATAAATACAATAAATATATAAATGTACTATTTATTAAAAGTCAGTAAATTCTATGGAAATGAAAGAGAAAGAGAGAATGAAAGGGTTTTAGGAGTGCCTGCTTGTGTGTGTGTGTGTGTTTGTAGGGTATTCAGGGTAGACCAAATTGAGAATTGACCATTTGACCAAAGATCTAAGTTGATTAGGAGCCCACTGCTGATGGAAGACGAGTCCCTCGGATGTTAAAGACATTGAAAAAGCTTCTTGTTTCTAGAAGAGCAGGGAGGAAGAACAATGGATTGGGGCAAAGCAAACAAATGGGAAAGTGTGGTAAAATAGGTTAGAGTGTAAAGTGGGTAGGGTGTGACTTTGTCACAGGTTAAGATCCTTGGGAATCTGACCATAAGATAGAAATAAGAAACAGATATTTATCAGGTGTTTATGACACCTGTATGGTTTGAGGGACAAAATCAGGATTGTGCAGAAGTTGGGCTGTAGTGCACTCACTCAAAGGGTTTGGCCAAACCTATGGGGAGATAGAGAGCTGGTATGGACCATCAGAGTAGTCCTTCATTATGGGGAGGACTTGCTTTCTATCTCTGCATCAGCCGGTCACTGAATGCTGGCTTTCCCTAGAACGTAATGTCGGGTGAAGCCATTCTCTCTAGTGGAGGCGCCTCCCATAGAAATCTGACATATGAGAGTTGTCAGATAAAAATACTTTACCAGCAGCTGAAAGAATAAATTCTTCTATCCTGACAGTGAAATCAAGTCTGTGCAGCACAGTATCCACAATAATGCAGATCTTGGAGTGTTCAGATATTCTCTTGTTTTATGTGCATTCTAGGAACATGTCTTTCAACACTCTAATGTAAATATTTTCTGGGGGAACATTGTAAGAAGGTTATTGAAATGAACTTCAGCCCATACTAGTGCAGGTGAACTTGATGCCTCAACAGATGAACAAAATCTCTATCCTCTGTTATCTATCCTAGATTACCCTCAATGTCTGCCAGCACCATTGTTGGACCAGGGAGCATACTTGCTAGAATGACCCAGAGCTCCTATCCCTTAAAGGGTTTAAGACCTTGTTTCTTTGGGTCTTAAAACATGACTCCTGAACTTGTCCGTTTGCCATCAAATTGAGCAAGGAAATACCAAGAGGCACCTAAGTGAATCACTTAAGATTGAGTCATATCCCTCCATGCCTCACTGTGTAACATCGGCCTTACCTTATACTGATGATTAGTGACAATTATCCCTACCGGGAGGCATATTTTTCATCTTCTCTGCTAATCCATTGGTACAAGGTGCCCCAAGTATCTGTGTTAAGTGGTGGCCACGTAGATATATACTTTGCATTCCTTTTGATCCACATTTCTGTTAGGAATGGAAAAGAACATATTTGTCAGATCAATAGCCACATATCATATACCCCAGGCCATATTTAATCCACTGTAAGTCAGATATTACAATTGGCTGAACAGTTGATATTAGGACTACTACTTGGTTAACTTTGTGGTAGTTTATAGCAATTCTCCAGCATCTGTCAAGTTTTTATACGGGGCAAACTGATGAGTGAAAGGAAAATATGATGGGGATCACCACCTCTGCATCTTTTAGGTTTTTAGTGTGGTATTGGTCTTTCATTTTCATATACTAGCCAAGTCAGGAGAGGAAGAGAGAACAGTTTCAGAAGTTTCCACATGGCAGGTGCCTGGGTGGCTCAGTTGGTTAGGTGACTGCCTTCGGCTCAGGTCGTGATCCTGGAGTCCCTGGATCGAGTCCCGCATCGGGCTCCCTGCTCGGCGGGGAGTCTGCTTCTCCCTCTGACCCTCTCCCCTCTCATGTGCTCTCTCTCTCATTCTCTCTCTCAAATAAATAAATAAAATCTTTAAAAAAAAAAAAGAAGTTTCCACACGGCATTTCTTACTGTAAATTTTCTTACCCCTCCCCCCCTCCCCCCAGGCCAAGGAACTAATGTGGGAATTGTGCCATCCCACTTATGGCTTTGGAGATCGGATACCTTATCAGATGATAAGTATAGACCCAATGGATTCAGTTCAAGCTGTACCTCAGTTGTATGAGTGAGGCCTCCTTCTGAGTTGATGAATCTGAGTGAGACGTGGGGAATACTTTCAGGTCTGCCTAATGCCCTGCTCTAATTACTCCTGAGTGGGTGCAGCTTAACGTATATATATGCACAGCCTTCTTGACCCCTGGATTTGAGTGTGATCCTAAGAGGACTCTTCTTGAATGTCTCTTTTCCTAGCGACTCTATTAAAGTTATGGCTGTTCTACCATTTTGCTTGTATCATGGAACTGCCAGCCTTCTCTTAATTACTCTCCACCACAATCTACCATTGTTTTTTTAATAATATTCTCAGGCAAGTACTCTTCATGCTCCGTTCCAAATAAGTTAGTTCCCTCACCCAGAACCACAGAGCTCTTCATGTTTATGGCCTGCCTTTCCCTCTGGGAAGATTTCCTTCACCACTGTACCAGAGTTGGGGAGTAGAGACTGTTTTTTTTCCAGAGTGCTACCCTAATCTATGAGTGAGCAATGAGTGGACTTGCAGACCCTTATCTAATTGGCTTACTCTTCCTGACATGAAATATCCACCTTACAAGTAAGTTTGTATTAAGATGATCATATCCCCAGTATTCTTGGCCTAAGACACCTGGAGAAGAGCTTCCATCCTATGACTGGGGGCTGAACAGGGCCATGCCGGTCTGGAATAAAGTTTCTGCAATGTGAAGCAAGCAAAAAGGAATGGAAATACTACTGGCAGTCTCCCCCTTCAGGAGTAAAACTTCAGGAGTTGAGGGTAGAGGGGGACCTCACACATTTAGTTACATCTGCCTACAAAAAAGTACCTCTTGTAGAGCTTCCATAAAATTGAGCTGGGGGTAAAGAGATAAGAGAGTAACCAGGACTAAGGTGCCACAGACTCTCATTGTTCTTAATGACATTTAGTAGATTTTCTTGAATGAATATTTCTTCATTTGTTCTATGCATTAGGACAATTTCAAAGGATGTTAAATGATTTTAAAAAAAATCACCAACCATATTGTTCATTCCAGAAATTCTGCCCCCAACTTCTTTCAGGAATCCCCTTTTAATTTCCCATTTGCCTAGTCTTTGGGGATGCAGAGATTTTTAGGTACCATCATAGCTCTCAGTACATTAGGATCCTTGGCAGTCACTCTATCCTTGCTGTTCATTACCGTAATTACCCCTACTTGGCATCTAAGGGTTAAGTGTTACTATCTGGCCCCTGGCTCCATTCTCATACTACTGTTAGTTAGCCCAGTCCTGAAATGCATAGCTTACTGCCACCTGGTTCATAAAAGAGATTCACTACTATTCATCTTATTTATATCAGTGTAGATTTCTTAATGATTTTTTAAGTAGTTTCTTCTAGACTCTCCCAAACATGTAGTCAGAAGATGGGTTCTCCAATATTGTGCATTATATGTACAATACCATGACTACTTCATTAAGCTCTGTTCCCATTTTCACTGTCTTCTATAGCAAGTCTCGCTTTTCTTACTTGGTGAGTTTAATCATTTTATTTTATTTTATTTTATTTTATTTTTAAAGATTTTATTTATTTATTTGACAGAGAGAGAGATAGCGAGAGCAGGAACACAAGCAGGGGGAGCGGGAGAGGGAGAAGCAGGCTTCCCGCCAAGCAAGGAGCCCGATGTGGGGCTCGATCCCAGGACCCTGGGATCATGACCTGAGCCGAAGGCAGACGCTTAACAACTGAGCCACTCCCCCGAGTTTAACCATTTTAATAGACATTATAAGTGTGTTAGCATCATTTCCTTGAGTTCTTGCCAGAGCATTTAATTCTGTGTACCAGGAAACTGCGCCTAAAACAATCAAGTCTTCCTTATCCAATTTTGTGATCTGCCTTCTTTGATCAGGCACCCCCAGCATCCCGTCTCATATATCCTCCTTCTACAGATGCTACAGCAAGTTCCTTCTTTAGCTGGCCTAAGTAGTAGGTTATATTATTTAACCCAAGTTATAGATAAGTGGACAGGAGGTCAATGTGGGTACTATCCTGAGAAAGCATATATTGTCTTGAAGGACAAAGTCTTTTAATCATTTTCAAATAAGGTAAAAGCATTAACCCTTAATAGGAGTGGATCATTTCTGCACCCCAAATGTATCAACCTACATATGCCTATCCCATATCCCAAGGTCCAATTTGTTTCTCAGTTGGGACCTGACCGTGGCATAGCATATCTGTCTTGGTTGAGAATTAATCTCCGGAGCTCAGCTTTCTTTGCCTTTTAAATTCATGAGATTAGAGTCTCTCTACAAACTGTCAAGGGGGTTCTCTAGCTTTCACACTAAGCTTTTATTTAACTATTAATCATACTTAGTTTCTAAAGCATCACTTTCAGGGTGCCTGGGTGGCTCAGTCAGTTAAGCATCTATCTTCAGGTCAGGTCATGATCTCAGGGTCCTGGGATGGAGATCCACATTGGACTTCCTGCTCAGTGCGGAGCCTGCCTCTCCCTCTCACTCTTGCTTTGTGTGCGCTCTCCCTCTCAAATAAATAAATAAAATCTTTTAAAAAATACAGCATCACTTTCCCCTTACTACCACCATTTAATTCAATTATCTTCATAATTTCTATTTCTCCCATATTAAACAATGTTTGGTGCATTTCTATCTTCTGGTAAAACATTCTAATTTGGCACTGTAAAAGTGCTAACAATTGTGACGCTACCTTACTCAGGGGCTATATGTGCTGTATGTGCTGCCAACAATATGATTTCTCATTATGGATGATCCAACTCCAAAATCCCATTGGAGCACCTGTTTCTAAGACAACTCCAGTACTAAATGTCACAGGTTGGTTTCGCTGGGCAGCAGACAGTAGATCAGCACACAGAAAGTTTATTAGCAAGTGCTCTTGGGATCAAAATCTGCTACAGGAAAGCTAAGAGGCATGATAAGATGTGGGGAGAGCTTAGGAGCTGTGAAGGTGGGATGGCCCTTCAGAGCTGTTCCTCTTTGAGAGGGGTAGCAGGATGTTATACTTCAGCATCCAGGTATAAGAGGTGTGGTGTGCCTACCCTCTCTTCAGTTGGGGCATTTTCTGGGAAGATAGGAAAGCTGAAAACAGAAGTGAGCGAAATGACTTTAGTCCTGAAGGGTAACTCCGGATCACAGCATTTATGACAGCCTTGTAGATTTTTGTAAGGACTTTGCCTTTGACTCAGAATGAAATGCACAATTTTCACAGAAGAGTGTGAGAAAAGAAGGAAGAGACTGAGGACAGAAGCTTGGGAACTGTTGAGTTTCAAGTGTTGTGGAAAGTAGGAAATTCCATAAAATTACCTAAGAAGTAATGGGTAGGAGTAATATAAACAAATTAAAGAAACAGAGAGAGAGAATTTCAGTGAGGAAGCAACTAACAGTGTCAAATACAGCCCAGAGACAAGACTGAATTTATTAATCAAGAGATAAATAGTGGTTTAAGTGAGTTAAATTTTGTGAGAGGTTATAGGGTTGGGGGTGTATACTGAAGAGTAATGAGTAAGAAGGGGTCCATTGATAGCTATTTTTCTCAAGAAATTTGAGAATAGAGTGAAGAAGGAAGATAGCTAGAGAAGGCTATGAAATACCAGGGTTTTTTTTTTATTTGTTTGTTTTGGTTTTTTTGGAAGAGGCATGAGTACATTTGTATGCTGAAAAGAACAAACAGTGGTATGGTGGGAAGTTAAAAATGAAGAGAATAGGGCGCCTGGGTGGCTCAGTTGGTTAAGCGACTGCCTTCGGCTCAAGTCATGATCCTGGAATCCCTGGATCGAGTCCCGCATCGGGCTCCCTGCTCGGCAGGGAGCCTGCTTCTGCCTCTGACCCCCACCCCCCTCATGTGCTCTCTCTCTCATTCTCTCTGTCTCAAATAAATAAATAAAATCTTTAAAAAAAAATGAAGAGAATATAATAATAGCTGAATGACCTGAAGAGGATGATATCCAAATTTACCTTTGACCAAACTGTACAGTGGTTGAAGAAACGGAACTGACGTGGGAAGAAAGAAAAGAGAAGACAAAAGAGAAATAAAACAGAAAGACAAAACAGAAGGGCATTGTGCTTGGTGTTCTGAATGAACATAACACAAATACAAGGGAGTGAAAAAAGATGCGTATTTGTGATCAGAATGTAAGGTATAACAGTTCAAGATTTTAGACTTGGGATATTTCTGAGTGAGATAATATTATAGATGTGAGTTTGGAAATAATTTTGCAATAGTTGAATGAAAAGAGAAGTCACTCTTTGGAGAATTACAGATTCTTATGTCTAGGTTTCTAAATTGGGCTATCCAGACCAGAGTCAGTCTGTCAGCAAGAATGGATCCCATTTTAGAGCCATCTTTCAAAAACTGGGAGAAACCAGAGTGTTAGTAGATAATACCATTGTGGAAAGGTAAAATGACGGTATAGATTTAGGTATTTACTTGAGCCTTAAAGCAGGGAAATTTATAGAACAATAGAGCAACCTGAGAGTAGCAATTCAGAGGTAAAGAATATCAACTCTCCTCCTCTCTGTCCAGCCTTGGGAGAGAAAGGCACTTCCGTCTGAGGAGAGTGCCGGAAATAAATCTCTACTTGAGTTGGAGCTGGCTTCTATGAAACAAAGGAAGTGGCAGGAACATCTTTTCAGCATTTGGAGAACGTGGGAAATTTATTTAAAGAGGGAAAAAAAAGCTTATTGATTGAGTGATTATGCAATTGATCATTCAAAGCCAGATGGTCTTGCAAGTGTAAGGAGCCAATATAGGTAACTGTATAGCAACAACAGGTATAACATGGCTCAGTCAGTATGAGGAAGCGTCACCCTGGATTTAAAAAAAAAAAAAAAAAAAAAGGTAAAAAATGCTTTAGAAAGATGTCAGTGGTAAAAGGTACGTGCAAGAAGAGGAGAGAATATGAAGTCGCATGGGGATTTGAAAGGGGAAAATGTCACTACTGTGTGTAGTATTACAGAGATAGAAAGAGAATGAGAACTACAGAGTGGAGTTTTACATGAATTTTCAAAAATTTGAGAAGCAAAAACACCATCTTCCCCCTCACAAATATCAAAAGCTGCACATGAATTCAGCCAATTATACTAACAGAGAAATAAAACTTTATGTTATCAGTTAGAGGGATGTTGGAGATCATCTGGCCCAAACTTGTTATTTTTTTTAAAAAGATTTATTTATTTATTTTAGGGGGGAGGGGCAGAAGGGGGGGAGAGAGCGAGAGTCTTTTTTTTTTTAAAGAGTTTATTTATTTGTCAGAGAGTGAGATAGAGAGTGCACAAGCAGGGGAAGCTGTAGGCAGAGAGAGAAGCATTCTTCCCATTGAGCAAGGAGCCCCACGTGGGACTTGATTCCAGGACCCCGGAATCATGACCCGAGCTGAGGCAGCTGCTCAACCGACTGAGCCACCCAGGCGTCCCAGAGAGAGAGAGAGAGAGTCTTAAGCAGACTCCGTGCTGAGCGTGGAGCCTGACACAGGGCTTGATCTCACAACACTGAGATCATGACCTGAGCTGAAACCAAGAGCCTGATGCTTAACCAACTCCGCCACCCAGGTGCCCCTAAACGTGCCATTTTTGACACAAAGGAACAAGACTCAAAGGATTAACTTTCTTGTGGACCAACAGATCAAAGAAATAAGATTTCTAAAATATATTATACAGGGGTGCCTGGGTGGCTCAGATGGTTAAGCATCTGTCTTCGGCTCAGGTCATGATCCCTGGATTCTGGGATCGAGCCCCGGTTGGGGCTCCCTGCCCAGTGGGGAACCTGCTTCTCCCTCTCCCACTACTGCTCCCCCTGCTTGTGCTCTCTTGCTCTCTCTGTCAAAATAAATAGATAAAAATCTTTAAAAATATGTGTTATACAGGTTTTATAAAAGTTTAATAATCAGATGTATAACTCATGGCTAAATAATTTATAAATTATGTAACATGAGCTTTAAAAATATTTTCTATTTTATTTAATTAATAGGAAGCATACATATATTTTATTTTTAAAAAAGATTTATTTATTTTAGAGAGAGAGTGTGGGGAGGAAGGGCAGAGGGGGAGAAAGTCTTAACAGACTCCGTGCTAAACATGAAGCTTGAGCTGGGGCTCCATCTCACCACCCTGAAATCAGGACCTGAGCTGAAATCAAGAATCCGTCACTTAACTGACTAGGCCACCCAGGCGCCCTGGAAGCATAGATATATTTTAGGAGGCAATCCCACAGTGGGCAAATTTTGAATGCATCTATGGGATTGTATACCAGGAATGCCTTAAAAATAAGTGCTATTCCAATGATATTACATGGATTTTTGTGTAATGGAGAAGGCTTGTTAACATTTTACATATGTACCTCTACCCTTCTATGTATCTAAATCCACATGTGCATCTGTAACTATATCTATAACTGTATTTATCCCTATACATACATTTATCTATAATTATGCCAGTATCTATCTATCTACCTACCTGGCATTGTAATTTTGTCTGGTATCTCATACTTTCAGTACAAATAACCAGGTTCACTGAAAATTATAAAACTAACACTTTGTAATTTATGATATATTTTGCATTTCATAGTGTTTTACTTGACAGGGCAATCATTAAATATTTCAAGTTTAACATCATCAATTTTTACTTTGACATGGTTTATAAATTTCCCTGTTTCTGGCCCTTCATATATCTTGTATCAGCACTCTTTTCCTAAAAAATTAACTAAAAACAACTATGATGAAAAAAGATAAATGAAATGCATTAAAGAGTAAACCTTGTTTGCAGAAAAAAAGGTTTTAAATGGCTGTGGTTTATTTTATATGCTTTAAGTCTAAATTATAAAAAACCGCATAAACTAATCATGTATTAACTACTAATGTTAACAGTTTAGGTAGTCTGAATTTTGACAGATTCAGTTCTACTAAGTTGATTTATATAGTACTTTAAATATTTTAAATGCCATAAATTGAAAAATGGGAAGGAGATATTTGTGTTCAACTTTAGATCCTACAAATAGACATTTCTCAGCAACATATTGTAAAAGGCCTTATTTTATTAACTAGATTAGATAAAGTATGTATGTGAGAGAGAGACACAGAGACAGCAGGGGCTAGAGACATAGAGAAAGAGTAATGAACTTTGTTTATCCCCTATATTGACAAGAACTGTGAGGGACAAAGCGGTGGCTTGTTCAAGCCACTTTGTAATTTGAGGAAAGGAGTTCCTGCACACATGTGCAGATCAAAGCCCTTTTGTTCATTTTCTGTATGTTGCTCCTAGGAAAGGATGACAGAGCTGAATGTCTTTAGAAGCCAAACTATAATTAATCTATGAATATATATTTATTTATAAACATAAAATAATGAATCGCTTATGCTGATTCCTTTTTTTTCCTTTTCTCTTCTAATTCTAGATAGAGTATATCTGACTTTTCCTATGTTTTGAAAGCATATTGGTAATATGAAGCTGTGAGTTGAGTTTTTTTCCACTGATTTATTGATAGACTCATATTACCACCTTTCTCTGGATATTCTATGTATTTCTCATTATTGCTTGTTCTTTCTAAGGTCTTAAAAATAATCGCTTAAAATATTTTAAAGACATCCTTTTAAGTAAGAAGATTCATTTACATTTCTAAAGAGGACTCAGATTTCTTTTTTTTTTTTTAAGATTTTATTTATTTATTTGACAGAGAGAGACACAGAGAGAAGGAACACAAGCAGGGGGAGTGGGAGAGGGAGAAGCAGGTTTCCCACCGAGCAGGGAGCCCGATGCGGGCCTCGATCCCAGGACCCTGGGATCATGACCTGAGCCCAAGGCAGACGCTTAACGACTGAGCCACCCAGGTGCCCCGAGGACTCAAATTTCTTTACACAAATTTACAGAATGTGCCTTTTCTGGCAGTAAATACTCCTGGTGTTAACATTGAGGCTTGTCAGTCAGGACAGTAGTCCTGCCTCCTCACATTTTCC
Source organism: Mirounga angustirostris (assembly GCF_029215605.1). Classification (NCBI taxonomy): domain Eukaryota; kingdom Metazoa; phylum Chordata; class Mammalia; order Carnivora; family Phocidae; genus Mirounga; species Mirounga angustirostris. The sequence goes on along the minus strand of NW_026991712.1, from coordinate 50,642,214 downwards.
TCACAGGATCCACTTTAGACCCTCTACTGTAAGTCACCTAAGGATGTAAGCTAGGCATGGATAACTGGGTTGAAGAAAATAAATACCATTGGGGGCTCCTATCCCAATGTGTTATTGAATCGATTTAGTCCCACTAAAAAACTTCACACACATACATTATATCAGGCATTATACTAAATTCTCAAAATACAAATAAATATATGCTCTAATCAGTCTTCCAAAGAGCTTATATTTTAATATAAGAGACAGAAGTAAATAAAAGCCTGTAATATAGTTGCAAATATTTAACAGAAGCCCAAAGTTGTGTAAGACTGGCTAAGCATATTCATAGAAGCATTTCTATATCATTCACAATCGGTACATACTGTTCTTGCCTAGACTACATTTGTTGACGTAGTATTTGTTGAGTAAAAGGCTAAATGAATGAGTGCATGAACAAAGTATGTTACGCACTAAGTGTAACAGAAGCAGCAAAGAAGCAGTAATTGACCATGCTTAAATGAATCAGGGATTTCTTTGGAGAAGAGATGATTAAGTTCAGTCTTCCAAGATACAGAAACTGGCTAGCCTGATTTCTGCAGGGCATGGAATTCCAAGCAGAATGAAGAACCTGAGCAACCAAAGCTCAGAGGTCAGGGCTCTTCCAAGAACTCTGACTGTCCTCACATGGTTATGGTCCAGTGGGAGGAAGAAGAAGAGCTAACGCTGAAGGTTTGCCAGAGAGCTGTCAACCACAAATTTACATACACTTAAAAGGTATTCACACTTCCTGCTCCATTCAGTGTAACAGATATCATCAGCAAGTAAAAACGGCGCATTTTCTCCTGGGTATCCTATGGCCTCAGGACGCTTCTCAGCACACCACTGCAAAGAACCTCTCATACTATTTTTGAGTAGCCACATGAGAAGATAGGTGATGGACAATGCTATTATGTAAAATCATTTAAGAATATTAATGAAATGTGTAAAATGGTGACATTCACATTTGGGAAAGATTCCCGTGGGGCAGCAAAGAGGATGAACTGAAGGCGGGGAGATGATACATAGTATTTCCCTTTATGTATTAAAGCTGAGATCTGTCAGCCCAATGTTTATCTGCTTAATCAGAAAATGTCCTAAGTGCAGAAAAGCTTATATTTTTTCAAGAGTAAATTTAAGTAGCAGAGAGAATATAATTAGGTGCTCTTGGTACTCACAACTGCTAAATTGCCAAAGGGTATATTTTAAATATCTTCAAATTAGATTTCTGTGTATTCTCTCCAAGATAACATTTGCATTTTCAAACTGCAAGAGTGGAGAAAAGAATCAGTTCAGCATGTCCCCAGTTTACCTTTATCTGTTTCTTTAATCCCTAACAGCCAGGTCACTCATTGTAAATGCAACCGTACTAGAGAGATAGAGATGACTGTGTATGACGGTAATCACAGAAATCATCTTCAGAGAATCTGAATCTACCTCAGGAAGTCAGCCCTGAAATCTTAGAAATCTCAGTGCAATAAATCTGTACTTCTTCCTGTTTCCACTAAGTTCTTATTTTTCCTTCTTAGTTGGAATTTCATCTGAACAAAATCTTGAATATCCGAATACCAGTGTTTTAGTTCATTGGCATGAAGAAAAGTAACCAATTCACAGGCAATGGGAGGAGAAGGTTGGCAGTGTGCGTTACGGCTAAGGGTCAGATAGCGTGCTATATACCCTTTACAGTTTGTCATCCAGTGTGTACCACAGCTGAACGTGTGAACAGGTTTAACATGAGCTCACCATGGGACCTACTAATTAAGAACAACTCCTTTTTAGCTCTAACACTATTCAGATCAGTTTTACATATAAAGGAAAATATTTTCAGTTAAAGTGTACAGTGTTCAGAACACAGGTTTTTACGGGTGTATCTACTCATATGTGTAGACGATACAAAGATATAAGCATAAATTAGCTAATGAGCACTATTGACTGCTCCATTCAGTTCACATAGGTTTTCCTAACAGTGCAATAGAGTTAAGCAGTTGGCAAAAACAAAGAGTGATATGATTGAAAGGCAAGAGAATAGGATTTGGAGGTCAATTTCTAAAGCTGCATTTTCCGAGTTATAATATTTTAGGGAAAGAGTATAAACCCCCTAGCTCTAGTTGCCTCTGCTTTAAAACTATAATCAAATAAGGTGATGCTGGTGAAAGTACTTCCTAATAGCTAGTGGTAACTACCAATATTAGCAGTACTGTTGCCCCTGGCTGCAGCTGGGTGCAATTAAAAATCCACTAATTGAAAGTTTCCTGTTTACAGTTCTACAACACATTTAGATAATTCTCCATGACTGAGTTACTCTGTCAATTTACTGGAGTTAAAAATAGAACCTTTGGTGTTACTGGCATAAATATTTGCCATTTCAAGATTTCTTTCTCTTTTTTTAAGGTTTTATTTATTTATTTGAGAGAGGGAGGGAGTGAGCAAGCCCGAGAGCCAGCATGAGCAGGGGGAGGGGCAGAGGGACAAGCAGACTCTCTGCTGAGCTAGGACCCCAAAGCAGGGCTCCATCCTTGATCATAGGATGACCTATAACTTGAGCTGAAGGCAGAAGCCCAACCAACTGAGCCACCCAGACGTCCTGCCATTTCAACTTTTCATGAATAACTACAAAAATCCGTGGTATGCAAAGTGTACATGGTACGTAAAAAATTATAATTTTATGGGAACTCACATTCGAATTATGGGTATTTAGGTTGGTCCTATCCATAACAATAGTGAGTGAAATTAGTCACATTAAAAAAAAAAAAATCTCCAAGTTTTAGTCTAGGTTTTCCTGAAGACAGAGACCGAGACACAGGCACGCACGCCTGTAGTGTATTTGTGAACTGAGACCAGGCACCACGTGTAAGGGATGGAGAAGAAGATGGCTGTGAAAGGAATTACGGGAAGTGCAAATATGAGAGAGGGAAGTCGGTAGAAAGGTGTGTTATAAAGTTAGCTACTGACACCGTCCCCTGATACTTGACCCTGGGAGATCTTTGGAGAAACCCACGAACTGTTTTTTCAGGCTTTCTACTGAGAACAACAACAACAAAAAGGTAGGGGGTGTTAGTTAGCTGTTGACTTCAGGTCCTCATTGGTCAGGTTATGAACATGAACTCTGCCACAAACACAGGTTGTACATGCGTGAGGGAGGTGTGTTTATCAGCAGAGCTGATTTCTTTGGGCATTCCCCTGTTGCAGCATGGGAGAAGCCCGGAGCAAGAAGCAAGACGTATGCAGCATGGCTTGGGGGGGGGGGCACTGTCGAGGGCACCTACACGAAGCTGATGGCCGTCCTTTGTGTGACCGGTTGTCACAACAGTCGTTGAAGTAGCAGAGGGGCAAGGGGGATTTTGAAGTGGCATACAAGAAGTATCCAATATATTTAACAACTATTGTCCTCTAAAAAGTAGTTATTTCTTATTCCTGACATACCTGATGAGAATCTGAAGATCTTCTGTATATAGGAGTATATATGGCTTAATCATGGGATGGATATAAATATGAACATTTAGGAAATAAAACAAAATTTAGAAACTAAAGTGTCTTCTATGAGTGATCCTCTTTTGTAAATTGATAATATCAAATTTCTTGTGTGGCGAATGAAACTGATCTGTGAAACTTCATCAGGTTATTATTTTTACATGGCCATATTGTGACTTAAAAATCTTGAAGCATTCAATTATGTTAGATATAAGAGAAAATGTGAGTAATGTTAAGCTCAAGAAGAAAACAAATTAGCACATCTGCAATACAATCATTCTTTTGATATTTATTTACCAGCCATCTAACTTCTAGATGATACATTTTAAGTTAGTCCTCAGTTTAATTAATTTAATCATCTTAAGAAATATTCATTGAATGAATAGCATTATGTTTTTAGCCCTCCCGTAACCCTCCAGGTAAAATGTTAAGGATTAAGACTGAGGAAATACAGGGGCACCCAGCTGGCTCAGTCAATGGAGTATGAGACTCTTGATCTTGGGTTGTGAGTTTGAGCCCCATGGTGGTTATAGAGATTACTTAAAAATACATAAATTAATTAATTAAAAAAAGATTGAGGAAATACATTTTGGACTTGATTTCTTTTTTCATGTACCATTTTGTCACTTTGGGAAATTGATTTTTGGAGGATTTAAGTTTCTCACCTTTATTTTTATTTTTTTTTTAAGATTTTATTTATTTATTTGACAGAGAGAGACACAGCGAGAGAGGGAACACAAGCAGGGGGAGTGGGAGAGGGAGAAGCAGGCTTCCCGCTGAGCAGGGAGCCCAACGCGGGACTCGATCCCGGGATCCCGGGATCGTGACCCGAGCCGAAGGCAGACGCTTAATGACTGAGCCACCCAGGTGCCCCAGTTTCTCACCTTTAAATAGAAGATTCAATCAAGTGGACTGTATTACTCCTTTAATTTATATAATTCAGTGAATCTTCTTGCACGGACACTCCAGCATGCCCTTCTACGCTCATCCCAACATGAAACAAATCTAATGTTCTATAAGGCTTTTTCCTATATCCTATAGTGCACACACCGTAGGACCATTTTTCCAAGCATAGGCAACGGAATCTTCATAGGAATATAAGTGCCTATGTCGCTGTATTACTAGCATACTCTGTCTTTTCTAGCTGCCATTTTATTGCCCCCCAAATTCTGTTTGAATCTGAATCGTACATGTGTTCAAAGACTTTCAGTTTTTCTTAAAAGCATATGTAAATGACACTGACTTTCTTGAGCTTATCATTATAAATGTTGACCATATAGTAATGCTTTATAGGTTTTCATTTTATATTCAGCCACAGGCAGTTAAAACTGCTGGTTTATATCATTTATTTGAGTCAGGGAATTTTTTTATCATTTAAAAAATGTTCCATTTAAATCATGAAAGTAAAACATTATGCAGCTCCTTATTGCTTGCTGTCATTTTGAGAGACATAGTTTTATAAAATATTGAATTAAATTCAGAAATAGCATTAGCATGCAGCTTTTCTATGCCTGGATGACAGCTAGTAGTGAATTTACTTGTACTTAAAGATTGCTCTATGTGCTGTCAGGTTTATTGGTTAATTTTAACTGTTACCATTGCTTGAAACTGAACTATTATAATGTCATTCCATAAGAAATTCAGTGCTTGCAAAATTGCAGGCTTTTACATTTTTTTCTTTTTTTTTCCTTAAAACTGAAATCTTTAAAAGACCAGGCAAGTATGACACTGACAAAGAAGAAACAAGCTAGAGTAGGCCAGAGGGATGATTAAACACATCATAGTTTCCCAGTGGCACAACACTGTGACCACACAGAATTTTATGCATAACTTCCAAGACTCAACAAAACTATCGAGTGCTTTGGGACCTATATCATCACTGTTGTATTTCCTTTGGCATCTGTTATCATTATTAGCCTTGTTGTGATGGCAGTGATTCTCTCGATGTTCCTTTTGGCTCAGCTGTTCCTGGCTTCTCCTTCCTCAAGACCAGTGAGAGCCAAGCCAGAGTAGTGACCTGGGAGCAAGCCAGGGTGGAATTTTTGTCAGCTTCTTTTATGGAGTAAATACTTAATAACTACTACATTTTAAGGTCATAGAAATGAGAACAATTTAAATTTTTTTTAAAGATTTTATTTATTCATTTCAGACACAGAGATACAGAGAGAGAGAGAGAGCATGAGCAGGGGGGAGAGGCAGAGGGAGAGGGAGAAGCAGGCTCCACGCTGAGCTAGGAGCCTGATGTGGGATTCGATTCCAGGACCCTGGAATCATGACCTGAGCCAAAGGCAGACGCTTAATCATCTGAGCCACCCAGGTGCCCCGAGAACAATTTAAAATTTTTGAATTTTTTATATTCATTCTCCTTGCTTATTGCTTAATATTATAAATGAAAACACATTGTTACTTAACATAAAAAATAAAAAAATAGGTCAAATCCCAATTTTCTTATTGATTTTTGATTCTTTATTCCCATACTCTATTTTCTAAAAGTGGGAATAAGCATACTTCACTTTCTAAGCTCATTGAACTCAAAGACATCAAAATTTGAATGCAGTATTATAATGTGAACATGTGTGTAAACCACACACTTATATAAATGTATAAAACTCTTTTTCAAATTGACCAAGTCTGTCTTAGCCTTATATATATGAAATAAATTTTTTATGGAAGACACTAGATTTTTCAAGTCATAGACTAATTGCTTAAATATCAGTCTACTTTAACTCAAAGACAGTGAGTTAAGGAAGTTTCTGTGTCAACAGTTTGAAGTTTCTGTGTCAACAGTTTGAAGCTTCAATAGGAAACACACATAGGCAGAATATCTGAGAAAAGAGCAGTGGAGTCTTCAATGTCAATTTAGTGTGTTATTATATAAACTGAATTACACTTTACATCCATGATATTAAGACATGCCAGTATCCTATGTAACGTAAATAATTCTGAAGCCAAATCCTTCAAGTCTGGGATTCTTTTGTTCTTCTTCATCCATTTAACAGTGGGCAATATTAAGTTTCCTTGAGAAACTTATTAATCAGAATCCTAATGGGATTAATTTAATTAATTTTCTTCATGCTCTGTGCAAAATTTTTGAAATGTTCTGTGCTTCATAAATGTTTATTGGAGGAACTGGTGAACACTGTAAGTCTATACAAATGCCATTTTGATTCTTCATAATGGGGGTTAGTATACCTCTGTTGGAGCTAAATAGCTTTTCAAGAGGAATGATGAAATATAAGACATTAACAAAAGTGCTGTAATTAACTGTAAAGTTTTTGTTTCATTGCTTATGTACTTGTTTTTAAGGATATACTTTTATACAAACATTTAAAACCTTGATTAATGCATTCTATTGATTTTAATATTTTTTATTCATTATCATGAGAGTATTAAGTTTATAAATTTAATAAACTTGGACTTTTCCTTTGGATTATCAGTCTAATTATAAAATACTAAATTATAGGAACACCTGGGTGGCTCAGTCAGTTAAGTGTCTGCCTTCAGCTCAGGTCATGGTCCCAGGGTCCTGGGATCAAGCCCCACATCGGGCTCCCTGATCAGTGGGGAGTCTGCTTCTCCCTCTCCCTTTGCCTCTCTCCCTAACTTGTACTCTCTTTCTCAAATAAATAAATAAAACCTTAAAAAAATAGTCAAACATTTAAAAATAAATAATTAATTAATTAATTAAAATACTATACTATAAATTATATGTGTGTGTATATATATGTGCATAGGTTTTATGGATATGATTTCATCTTCTCACACTTTAAATATGGGAGTGAATAATAGGCATACCATTCATATATATTATTATATTTGCATTATAGATGTGATATATATTATATTCATATTATATATATGGATGGTATGCCTATTATTCATGTATGTGAATATATATTTTTTCTTTCTCTCGGTATGTGTATACTGGAGAATTGGGCAGTTTATAGATTAAAAAGGGGGCTTTAGGAAATATGGGGGATAACAGCTCCTTGTCAAGACTTTAAAATATAAGGAAAAACCTATCATAAGCTTGTAGGTTCTTTAAAATGTAGATACCTAATACATCAGGATCCAGAAATAGAAGTCAATGGATTCTAGCCAAAGAAACATCCTAACAACCTAGGTTCCTAGGTGTGATAAAATTGGATTACCCTAACACGTTCCTGAGAGAAATAGTTATTATAAGGTGAAATCCCCAAGTTCTACTCTGCTTGCTAACAGACAAATATGGGACAGTTCTATCTAAAATTACTAGCATGGGGTGCCTGGGTGGCTCAGTTGGTTAAGCATCTGCCTTCGGCTCAGGTTATGATCCCAGAGTCCTGGGATGGAGCCCCATGTCTTGGGCCCCTGCTCAGCGGGGGTCTCCCTCTGCCCTTCCCCCTGCTCCTTCTCTCTCTCTCACTCACTCACTCTCTCTCAAATAAATAAATAAAATATTTGAAAAAATTACTAATGTGTTATGATTTCAAAGTGTATCCTTTTTTTTTTTGGTCTCTCGGCCATCCTACACCTTTCATCCATGGTATTCTTGTTTGACTTATCACCTTGAGGAAATTGTACCCCCAGACAAAGATTAAGATTTGCAGGCCAAGAATAAAGAGTAAAGGCCAAGAAAAGATTCTGACGTATAGTAATTACAGCTTTTGGCTCATATTCTTTCCACATAAATATTAAGATTTTATAGCTGTAATACTAATATAGAAATTTTATTTGCTATGAAGGACTTGATAGCCATATTAAGATAATATTTATCAAATTTTGTTCTGTTCAATCCAATACAGCTGTGCCAAACTTTCATTCAGTTAATGTAGAAAGAGATAAAAAAATGAAAAAAAGATATAATTCTGAATCAAAATATAGTCAGAGAGATGATATGCATGTATAAACTAGCCTCATACAGATGGTGATGCTCGAAATGTGTTACTGGGGGTTGTCCCCTAATACCCTCTAAAATTTGACAGTAGTTAAGAGATTTTCAAATTTTTCCTTAGAGCATCCCTAGGATCCTCAGAGATTAAAGTCTTAATTAGGCTTGGGGTGAGGGGCGCCTGGGTGGCTCAGTCGTTAAGCGTCTGCCTTCAGCTCAGGTCATGATCCCAGGGTCCTGGGATAGAGCCCTGTATCGGGCTCCCCACTCCGCAGGAAGCCTGCTTCTCACCCTCCCTCTCCCCCTGCTTGTGTTCCCTCTCTCGCTGTGTCTCTCTCTGTCAAATAAATAAATAAAATCTTAAAAAAAAAAATTAGGCTTGGGGTGGAAAGAAGGGCAAATGAACTGGCCTCCAAGCCCTTGATAGATAGATAGATAGATAGATAGATAGATAGATAGATAGATAGATAGATAGATGACAGGTGATAGGTGATAGATGATAGATAGACAGATGATAGGTGATAGGTGATAGACAGATGATAGACAGCTAGATGATAGGTGATAGGTGATAGACAGATGATGATAGATGATAGATAGATAGATGATAGGTAATAGATGATTGATAGACAGATGATAGGTGATAGATGATGGATAGATAGATGATAGGTGATAGATGATAGATGATAGGTGATAGATAGATGATAGCTGATAGGTGATAGATGATGGATAGATAGATGATAGGTGATAGGTGAAATATAGATGATAGACAGATGATAAGTGATAGATGATAGATAGATGATGGATAGATAGATGATAGGTGATAGATGATGGATAGATAGATGATAGATATAGATAGGCAGATGATGGATAGACAGATGATAGATGATGGATAGATAGATATAGATATCTGTATCTAGATAAATTAGATAAATATATCTAGATAGATTAGATCGATAGATGATAGATAACTTTATTTTCAGTCTCTGCTTAATGAAAGGTTTCCTCAGCTAAACATGCTTGAAAACACCTGGTTTAGTTTTAAGCCACAGTGATATGTAGAGGTCAACCAATGCATCTTTCAAAGACCTATCTCTCTATTGTTCAGAACACTTTACTTTCTGATTGATGTATTTGCATGCACTAAGTTCATTGCAGTGAACAAAACTGCCTACTGTATAGTCAGAAATGATTGTGATGTGTTAAAAATTACAGCTTTTTACACACTTTCTTCAAGAAAAGTGAGCATTAGAGTGTTAGAGTCTCTCTTTAATGCATGATGACCTTGTAAGATGTTGATAAAAAGGTAGCAGGTAAGTATATTGTGCAAGGGTCACCAAGCTTTGGGCTGTCAAAAACATGATCCACTACTGTGCCTACCTTCATTTCTCAGCAGGAGACTATGTGAAGTTTTAGTACAAGAAAATGTACCAAACAAGTGGAAAAAAAATAAAGATAATTGACAAAGAAAAATCTCTAAGAGCCATCTTACTGCTGAGTTACCTCATACTAAGTGGCATTATAAACATTTAAATGCAGATATTAGCTGTAATTGATGGTAAATCACAGCAAGAGATTTAAGCTTCCCCATCAATCATCAGATATATATCAGGTTTATTTCTGGTTTTGTTTTCTATGTGGCTTTTTTCTCAGCATCAAATTACATAAAATCATTCCTACATGTATTACAAGTTAAAGAGTAACAAGCACATGCTTTTGCATTATCGTTCTTGGCTAGTGTTACACAACTAATTCTATATTTAATAAAATAAATAAGCTCCTTGTGTAGTGTAAACTTTAAATTCCATTATTAACTGGCATCATGGTTAATAATATTTGCCCTAGTTATCTTGCACTGTTACCAGAACAAATGAGTATTGTGTATGGGAAAGCACTGAGGTTGTGGATGTCATGTGCTCCCCAGATGCCCCTTCATTACTAAACACTTGCTGTTGCTGGGATCATTGCCACCAGACAGCCCTCAGCTGTCAGCTTTGGAATTGATTTGGCTGCAGAGATTCCTCAGGTCCATTTTCAGGGTAGTGTGCATCCAATTACGAGTTGCTACAGGTATATAAAAGCCTGGCCCATCCCTATCCCTGACTCAGGACAGCAACAGAAGTCTCTATAGAGTTGGCTTAGGCTTTTGCTGAGACTGCATTATGGTCCAGCTTCTTTGGGCCCAGTCTTGCTTTCTTCCTTTGCACTCGCGGGCACATTCACTATACATTTAAGATAGTTAAAATCCTAAGTTTTATGCTCTATATCTTTTACCATAACTGAAAGAAAAAAAACTACTGATCAATGAAAGATAATGTGTTTTAATTTCAAATGTATGTTAGATACACAGGGTCCACATTATAAAAGAGAATAAAGAAGCTTAGCAAAGGGCGCCTGGGTGGCTCAGTTGGTTAAGTGACTGCCTTCGGCTCAGGTCATGATCCTGGAGTCCCAGGATTGAGTCCCACATCGGGCTTCCTGCTCAGCGGGGAGTCTGCTTCTCTCTTTGACCCTCCTCCCTCTCATGTGCTCTCTCTCTCTCTCTCATTAGAAAAAAAAAAAAAAAGAAGCTTAGCAAATGCAAGTTTTGTTACACTGGATACTTTAAACCAACACATTAAAAATCTTCCAAAGCAATTCTTCCTCTTGCTCATAACAGCCTTTTATCCTTTCTTTGACTTGACTATCCACACATACATCTGTAGATTTCACTGATACTCAAAGATCCATATGTAAAGTAAAGGAATACCAGGACAATTAGGGGTAAAAAAAGCAAATCCCAGAATATTGAAACAACATAAATTAGAAAAACAGATATTTTCTTCTGTATTGCCTTTTGTGTCCCCAAAATACCCTACAGCAAAGCCTCTTCTGAGTCTCTAAAGCTTCCTTTCATTCTCCGCTTCTCCCTACCTTTCTAATTTTTTAAGAAGCCAATTTTATCCATATGCAGAGTGGAAATAGCTGATAAAATGTAAGTACACACATACACACACACAGAGTTAACTTTCTATGTTTATACTTCCAATTGGAATTTGAAATCTTAAGCATGAATTGACTACTAAAAGTGATGATTACTGAATGTTGCCCTTTGGAAGGTCAACCAAATAATTATAAAATCTCAGAACTGTAAGAAAAATATCTCATTAAGCCTCATCAGTAACTATTATTCCATTCATGTCTTAATGTCACTCTTCCACATTTCCTAATAGTCTGCCAGGTCTGGACTAGATATGCTCTCATTAACACCACTGGTACTTATTCCAATGAACTGTCAGGCACAGTTTCCATATCTTTGAAATATTTTCATGTTTATGAACCCAAAGGATGGTTTTAACTTGTGGGAGGAAGTATTTGTAATAATTAATGAAAGATAATGATATTTTTGTAGTATACAATTACCAAAAGAAAATTGTCATGCACTGGAATTTCAATATGAAATGATCTCAATTAATTAAGTTAGAGCTATCACACAATGTGACTAATTACATGAATTGATTGCCTTTAGGAAATATTGAAAAAAAGACTGTAAATTCAGTCTTTACAAAGATATCTTCATATTTGAATTTTCATGAACTGTGTTGAAATTTGTTTAAAATTATATCCAGGATTGTGTAATTAAAATAATCATTTTGGGGGCACCTGGGTGGCTCAGTTGTTAAGTGTCTGCCTTCAGCTCAGGTCGTGATCCCAGGGTCCTGGGATCGAGCCTCACATCGGGCTCCCTGCTCCACAGGAGGCCTGCTTCTCCCTGTTCCACTCCCCCTGCTTGTGTTCCCTCTCTCATTGTGTCTCTCTGTCAAATAAATAAATAAAATCTTAAAAAATAAAAAATAAAAAAATAAAATAAAATAAAATAATCATTTTTACAGGAAATCTGGATGAACTCAAACCATAGAGTACAGTAGTAAGCAGATATCCTAATGTTCTATGTCATTGCTCAAGTTTCCTCTGCATTCCACCAGTATTCAAAACTGGAATTATGGGCGCCTGGGTGGCTCAGTTGGTTAAGCGACTGCCTTCGGCTCAGGTCATGATCCTGGAGTCCTGGGATCGAGTCCCGCATCGGGCTCCCTGCTCGGCGGGGAGCCTGCTTCTCCCTCTAACCCTCCCCCCTCTCATGTGCTCTCTGGCTCTCTCATTCTCTCTGTCTCAAATAAATAAATAAAATCTTTAAAAAAAACAAACAAACAAACTGGAATTATGTCCCAATCCAAGAGGAAGGGGAGAAAAACTAATTGAAATGGCTTATTTTTTTTTCTATAATTCCCATGTCTTTCCTCAGTAGATAATTGGGCAATTTTGACAAATTGGTCTAAACTATCTGGAAACAGTTACACCATATTTAAAGATGATCAGGAAGTGGGTACGTGGGTGGCTCAGTCGGTTAAGCATCTGCCTTCAGCTCAGGTCATGATCCCACGTCCTGGGATCAAGTCCCATGGTGGGGGGAGGGGTAGTCCCCTGGGTGCTCCCCTGTTCAGTGAGGAGCCTGCTTCTCCCTCTCCCTCTTCCCCTCCCCACCACTCTTGTTCTCTTTTGATCACTCTGATCTCTCTCTCTCAAAAAAAAAAAAAAAAAGGATGATCAGGAATGTTAGCTTGTTTTTTTTCTCCATTATTCAAAACAAAATAAAGCTATATAATTTTGTTGAAATAATAGGCTTCACCTAAGAGGAAACAGTGACAAAATGCACAAAAAGAGCAACATAACTCTAATCAAGATCCTGTGTTCCACATATTTACATAGATAAGACAGCAATGAAATCCTTCTCTTTGGCCCACCCATGATAAGAAACTGAAAACAAATAAACAAAAGATACTGAAAACAGGTTAATGATTCAGATAAGCATCATCCTGGCTGAGGGAGAGCAGATAGAGGACAACAGAGAGATAAGACACATCAAAAGGGGGCAGGGTGGTGGTAAAGAAAGGAAGGCCAAGAGGGGGAGTGTTGAAGACTAAATGGAGAAAAGAGGAGAAGAACAAGGGAAAGGGGATAAATAAGATGGAGGAGGGAGAGAAGAATGGAAGTAAGAGGGCACGAGAGTGAGACAGGAAGCGGAGACAGAAATACAGTAAGTAAGTACAGTTAGAGAGATCAGAGGTTAAATAGACAAAAATAAAAATTAAAAAAGAGAGAGAGAAAGATAATATAAAGGATTACCACCTGACCCCAGTAGAATCCTGTTAATCCAGGCCCCTGGGTCACCCTGGCACCTGCCAGTTTTGGCAGATGCAGGCAGCACCCACAGCTCCAGGCAGCTTCTTCAGCTCCAAGTTCCCAAGGGGTCCTGTGAACCCAAGATCCTGGCCTATCTGGGTACCAGTCAGCTCCAGCAGCCCCAAGTGGCTCAGTGGCTTCCTCTGTGCCAGGTTCTTAGAGGGTCTCTGAGAACGCAAGAGATTCAATCCATCTTGGCAAATGAGTTTCCACAGCCGCAGGTGGCTGTTGTGGCCCCAGGTTCCTAATGAAAACCACAAACCCAGGCTCCCAACAGGCTCCCATGAACTCAGGCTTTTGGCTCACCTCAGCACCAGTAGGCTCTCATGGCACTAGGTAGTTCCTGGGGCACCGGATTTCAGTAGGCTTCTTTTTTTTAATTTAATTTTATTATGTTATATTAATCACCATGCATCATTAGTTTTTGATGAGCAGGCTTCTATAAACTAAGTCTCCCAGCACCTCCCAACACCTTCTAGCTCCTACAGTGCTGGGTAGGTTCTGGGACTTCAGGCTCTCAATCAATGCCTGGGAAGCCAGGTTACAGGTGGCACCTGTGAACCCAGGGTCACAACTGGATCTAGTGCCAGGCTAACTACCATGGAACCAGATTTTTGACTCAGCGCCAGGCCACCCAAGGATTCACACAGCCAGCCCACTCCCAGACACCATCAGATGGCCCATTAGAATATCTGGACAAGCTGAATGGTGAAGGATTTTGACTACTGAAGCCACGCTATAAAACTAGAAGGGGGTGCCTTGTTGTCAAGTGAGCAAATTTCAACACAAGGTCACAAGGGTAATGAATAATCAAGGAAACATGACTCCATCAAAGGAAACTAATAAAACTTCAATGACTGGTCATAAAGAAATGAAGATCTATAAGCTACAAATAATTCAGAATAATCCTTTAATGAAATTCAATGAACCACAAGAAAACACAGATATACAACTAAATAAAATTAGGAAATCAATGAATGAACAAAATGAGAAGTTAACAAAGACAGGGAAGCCATAAAAAAACAAACAAGCAAAAAAACCCAAAAAAAACAGAAATCCTAGTTTTGAGGAATACAGTGACTCAGTTGAAGAATTCAATAGAAAAATTCAACAACAAATTCAGCTAAGCAGAAGAAAGAATTACTGAATAAGAATACAGGTTATTTGAAATCATCCAGTCAGAGAACCAAAAAGAAAAAAGAATACGAAAGAGTGAAGAGAACCTACATGAATTATAGGATACCAGTAAAAGGAACAATTTATGCATTATTGGAATACCAGAGAAGAAGAGAGGAAGAAAGGGGGCAGAAAGATTATTTAAAGAAATAATGGCTCCTAAAATCTGGAGAGAGGATTAGATATATAATTCCATACAGCTAATAGGTCACCCCAATTTCAACTCCAAATAATCTTTTCCTAGGTACATTAAAAATAAAACTGTTTAAAATTAAAGGCAGAGAGAATTTTAAAAGTAGAAACAACAACAACAAAATGTCATATTTAAGAAAACCCCCGTAAGGCTATCAGCAGAGTTTTCAGGGGAAACCTTGCAGGCTAAGGAAGTAAAAGATCTTTATACTGAAAATTATAAGATATTGGTGAAAGAAATTGAGGAAGACACACACAAAAATAATGGAAAGATAACCCGTGTTCTTGGATCAGAAGAAACAATATTGTTAAAATGTCCATACTACCCAAAGCTCATCTCTGGATTCAATAAAATCACTATCAAAATTCCAATGGCATTTTTTTACAGAAATAAAAAAACATAATCTTAAAATTTATATGGAACCACAAAAGACTCTGAGAAACAAAGCAATTCTGAGAAAGACAAAGCTGGAGGTATCAAAATTGCTAACTTCAAACTTTATTACAAAGTATAGTAATTACAACAGTATGGTACTGGCATAAAAACAGACACATGCACCAAAGGAACAGAATGGAGAGCCCAGAAATAACCCCCACATATATTTTCAACCAAGAATATTCAATATGGAAAGGATAGTTTCTTCACCAGATGATTTTGGGAAAAGTGGTTAACCAAATACAGAAGAATGAAATCGGACTCTTAAACCATTCACAAAAATGAAAACTTGAAAATGGATTAGAGACTTAAATGTAACACCCCACACTCTAAAAGTAGCAGGAGAAAATATAGGGGAGAAGCTCCTTGACTTTTTGGTCCTGGCAATAATTTTTTGGATATGATACCATAAGCATAAGCAACAAAAGCAAAAATAAACAAGTGGGACTACATCAAACTAAAAAGCTTCTGCACAGCAAAAGAAATCATCAGCAAAGTACAAAGACAACTTATGAAATGAGAAAAGATATTTGCAAACTATCTACCTGATAAGGGGTTAATATCCAAAATATACGAGAAACTCATACAACTCAATAGCAAAAAAAAAAAAAAAAAAACTTATTAAAAAATGGGCAAAGGAATTAAATAGACATTTTCCAAAGAAGACATAGAGTGGTCAACAAGTACATTAAAAAATGTTCAACATCACTAATCACCAGGAAAATGCAAGTCAAATCCACAATGAGGTATCACCTCAACCTAAGAGAATGGCTATTATAAAAGAAAAAATAGAAGAGACGATAAACTTTTGCAAGGCTGTGGAGAAAAGGTAACGCTCGTGTACTGTTACTAGGAATATAAATTGGAGCAACCAGTATATAAAACAGTATGGAGGCTCCTCAAAAAATTAAAATAGAACTACCATATGATCCAGCAATTCTACTTCTGGGTGTATTTTTGAAGGGAATGAAATCACTATCTAGAAAAGATACATGTGTCCCCATGTTCACTGCAGCATTATTTATAAAAGCCAAGCCATATCTACCTCTCTATCAACAGGTGAGTGGATAAATAAAATGTTATATATATTCATATATATATTTATGTAAATGGCAGGATTTCCTTCTTTATTACATGTAATTTTATTCAACCATAAAAAAGAAAATGTTATATATATAAACATACGTATATAGATGTATAAATATACATATATATAAATTTCTTTTTTGTGGCTGAATAATATTACATATAATAAAGGAAATCCTGCCCTTTGCAAAAACATGTATGGACCTTGATGGCATTATACTAAGTGAAATAAGTCAAAGAAAAACGAATACTGTATGTTCTCACTTATATGTGGAATTTAAAAAAGATGAACTTATAGAGGCTGGGGGAAATGGGAGATGTTGGTCAAAAGGTACAAACTTCCAGTCATAATATGAGTAAGTTCTGAGGATCTAATGTGTATGGTGACTATAATTAACAAGACCTTATTATATACTTAAAAGTTGTTGAGAGGGGCGCCTGGGTGGCTCAGTTAGTTAAGCAACTGCCTTCGGCTCAGGTCATGGTCCTGGAGTCCCTGGATCGAGTCCCGCATCAGGCTCCCTGCTCGGCGGGGAGTCTGCTTCTCCCTCTGACCCTTCCCCCTCTCATGTGCTCTCTCTCATTCTCTCTCTCAAATAAATAAATAAAATCTTTAAAAAAAAAAGTTGTTGAGAGAATAAATGTTAAATGTTATCATCACACACACAAATGGAAATTATGTGAAGGGATGGAGGTGTTAACTAACCTTATTGTAGTAATTTTTGCCACATATATAAGCAATCAAATTATCACATGTATACCTTAAACTTACGTATATTTTAGAACAATCATATCTTACTAAAGCTTGAAGAGCTTTGGAAATACTATCATTATTTTTAAAAAGATAAAATAAATGTATATAAAAAGGTACAAGCTGCAGAGAAAGTAAAAATGGAGAGAAAAGTGAAGGCTAGGATCCAAAATCAGTAGATGAGGATGAGCCTATGCTAATGGTTTCTTGGAAGGTTTCTTAAAGGCAGAAATCATATTCCAATTGTTAGTACACACAACTGATTATAATCTTGCTAGAGTTAGGGTGAAGTATTAATGTAAAAAATAACAGACAAGGGGTGCCTAGGTGGCTCAGTCGTTAAGCATCTGCCTTCAGCTCGGGTCATGATCCTGGGGTCCTGGGATCAAGTCCCACATCGGGCTCCCTGCTCAGCGGAAGCCTGCTTCTCCCTCTCCCACTCCCCCTGCTTGTGTTCCCTCTCTTGCTGTCTCTCCCTCTGTCAAATCAATAAATAAAATCTAAAAACAAAAAAAAAACAAACAAAAAAACCCAGACAATTATTCCCTCAGAATTGCCTAGCTTGAGGCACCTAAGTGGCTCAGTCGGTTAAGTGTCTGACTTCGGCTCACGTCATGATCTCTGGGATCAAGCCCCGCGCCGGGCTCTGCACTCAACTAGGAATCTGCCTCTCCCTTTCCCTCTGTTCCACCCCCTGCTCCTGCTCTCTCTCTCTCTCAAATAAATAAAATTTTTAAAAAAAAAAAGAATTGCCTAGCTAAACAGATGTATAAGGGTTCTCTGTGGACCACAGTTTCCAGAGCCTTTCTGCAGCCTGAGATGATTGTAAAGCTTCTAGAAACTCTGATCAAATATCACTAATTTGATCAGCCTTGACTTCCTGTGATAGGTCTCCACTTCTGGATGAATCATGAATGGCTTATAGTAAATATACTAAGGAATGTTAGCCTGGTTCTCCTTGGTCTTGCGTTCACAAACCTAAAATGACAAGAGTATTTTTACCTCTCTACATCATTCTTTAAGCTGAAGAGGAAGCAAATCAGATTGTAAAAGAAATAGACCGGTCTTTAAAAGTAGTGTCCTCACCCTTGAGTGAGTGACTTTTCTATACAAGAGGGTACCATTTAGTTTTCTGGAAGCAGTCATTTATCAAATGGCACCCTCGGCATACTAATTTACATCTAATTAATAACCACTTTACCCTCTGAAAAATTTAGTTGCCTTATTCAGCATTTGCCAGAGTGACATTTCTTTTTGACAATGAAATCTTACTCATATAATAAAATGTCCTCTTCAGGGTCATGCTACATAGATCAGCATGGCATGTCCCTTCCAAGGTTTTTGAATTAATTTCTATTAATTTGGCTCGTGACAGATACCCACTACTTAGTCTTAATTACAGAGAATGGATCATCTAATTCAAATGGACAGGTTTCAATGAGAGCTTTAATTTTTTTTTTCTTTCTATCATATCCAGATGCCCAACTGTCACAGAGTTTTCCAAATAAACCCTAGAAAAAGTGTTTGTTCTTCTGCATTCAGAGTTTGGACACTGTCCATCGCTTTCTGGCTGCTTTTAAATGAGGCTTTGCTCTAAGCTGCAAAATCTCAGACAGGTCATCTGCTCCTTTGGATGGGTTCAACTGCTCAAGCTTACACCATTGCTACTTGGATGCAACCAGTTAAAAATCTCCCTAAACAGCTAATATATAGAAAGTCATAATTTTGATGTTTCAAACTTTGATTGCAATTAAAAGACAAAATCAGGTGTTATATGAAGACAATGGATCGTGGATCACTACATCAAAAACTAATGATCACAGACCTGTACCTCTGAAACAAATAATACATTATATGTTAAAAAAAAAAATAAAGAAAGAAGAAGATAGCAGGAAGGGAAAAATGAAGGGGGGGAAATCGGAGGGGGAGACGAACCATGAGAGACTATGGATTCTGAGATACAAACTGAGGGTTCTAGAGGGGAGGGGGGTGGGGGGATGGGTTAGCCTGGTGATGGGTATTAAAGAGGGCACGTTCTGCATGGAGCACTGGGTGTTATATGCAAACAATGAATCATGGAACACTACATCAAAAACTAATGATGTAATGTATGGTGATTAACATAACATAATAAAATAAAAAAAACTAATGATATATGGTGACTAACATAACATAATAAAATAAAAAAAGATGAAATTAAAGCCTTTAAAAATATTTTAAAAGAATTATTGTCTAGAATTGTAGAACTGAAGACAATTGAAGACTATTTTTACTTTCCCATTAATTTTCCCCTGAAATGAATGTCTTCAGATAATGTTTCTAAGTCATGATTATTGTATATCCGCTATGAGATAAATTGGTCAACTATATGATATATCTGGTCAAAAACAATCATGCCTGTTCCTTAATCAAATACTTTGTCAGCAACATAACAACAACAACAAAACTGTTGCAAGAGAGGAAATATTATTACAAAGTCAATTCCTTAAATGTTTCCTTGGTTAGATCTAGTGAGGAAAATGTTTATTTAATTTATTTGCATAAAGAAACTTGAATCCCAGCTTGGTTTGTTACCCTTTCTGTGAACTAGGGGTAATTATTTTGCCCTTTTGTTCTTAATCACCCTGTCTGTAAAATGTAAACATAAATTTAAAATGTGTGTATGGAATATACAAAATGTGTGTATTAGATTGTTTATATTTTAGTTATATATAAATTTAACTATATACATGTAGACACAAATGTATGTATAAGTCAGGTTGATAGTACAATTTGCTGAGCATAGTCTTTGGTAAATATCGAGGACAACTTGTTTATTTAGTTTTAAGAGGCAATTTATAAACAGGCCTTATAAACAGGCTTATCAAATTATAGCTACCTCTTTTCAGAATAGTTTTGTCATGGAAAGGTGAATTTATCAACTCCAAATTGTTAGAAGAAGTACTTGTTACACTGAACCCACAATCATTTCTCTATCTTTCCTTATACTGGACATGCCACTCTCACAGTGCATGAGCAGATTTCTTGCTGCCTTTGTACAAACACCGCCTAGAACAAAGCCTGGCACATACTAGCTACTTAATACATGCTTACTGGATACATGTTAAAACAAACAAAAACCTCTGGCTTCATCCTCTCTCTAACTGTACATAGGCACAATTGAATGGGGAAAATGTTGATTTGGAAGAAATAGATTTAAGGTTCGAACTCTAAATACATGAAAAATCAAACAGAACAGGACGTCTCAAACCATCAGAATCAGCTGGGGGATCTTTTGAAAATACCCACTCTGATTCAAGAGGTGTAAGGACCAGCTTCAGATTCTGTAGTTCCAAAAGGTGATGCTGTAACTGATCAGAGAACCACACTTTGTGTAGCAATTGAGACCAAACATGTATTTAAGTAATATTTACTTAGCTGAACCATTCAGAGCACCTAAAAACAATCTGAGCTATTGCATACTTTGAAGACTATTTTAAGTTTGTCTCATATTTTTAAGTTCCAAGTTATTTTATTAACAAAACTTTGCTACATAACCAAGCACCATGTAGAGATGGATGAAGGAAGTTACAACTAGATTTGAAGTTTATAGTAAGCTCCAACAGGCTGTATTTTGAGCTACTTTTTTTTTTTTTAAGATTTTATTTATTTATTTGACAGAGAGAGACACAGCGAGAGAGGGAACACAAGCAGGGGGAGTGGGAGAGGGAGAAGCAGGCTCCCCGCAGAGCAGGGAGCCCGATGTGGGACTCGATCCCAGGACCCTGGGATCATGACCTGAGCCGAAGGCAGTCGCTCAACCAACTGAGCCACCCAGGCGCCCTTGAGCTACTTTTATGTCTGCTGTATTTATGCTGTTATAGGATACAGCTGCCCATTTCCTAAGATGAAATAGTCAGAAAATGAGCCAGCTTTTTAACAGTCAAAAATAATACACCAGGTCATGATCTGGGTGAGTTTATGAATCCCATAAAAGAGTTCAGTGCAGGTTAGGGTGATTGCTTGCATGTTTACTCCAAACAAAGTAATAGGATAGAATATGTAAATGGGCTTGTTTTTGTTGAGATTATATTCTAGACTGAGCAATCCCCTTTTTGAAATGTGCACAACTATTTAGAGCATAATCAATTTGCTTTAGAGACATCTATTCATCTTAATCACCATAAACCCCACATTTGAGTCAATACTCCATTTAATAATGACACCTTATAATTAGATGTTTGTCTTGTGACCAGACATGCAAATACATGGATAAAAAACTGAAATACAGTGACATTTATTTTGATGAAATAAAATAGTCTAAAGTTTGAAGGAAAATGAGATGATTAAAAATCATCATCTAGTAATGAAAAACTGGCTGGATTTCTTTTCTTTAGTACAGAGACAGAGAGGTATAAGAAAAGCCTTCATTTGATACTTAGTCACAGGGCACCTCATGTCTTATATGAAGAATCTGAAAGTCATTTACTATACTAAGAAACCCAATTCTGTACAATATATTTCTAGAATGTGTTACATGTTCTATTTTTATATCCATAGGTGAATACAAATGACAGGTTGTATCTTTTTTTTTTAATTTTTAAAAAATTTTTTTTGACAGGTTGTATCTTAAAAGGATCTAATTAAGGCTTAAATGCCAGAACTTTGGACATGCCTAATGAATTCTATATTTATCCAAATGGTAGGATCACAAATACAAAGACTTTTCAAGTCATATATTTTTTTTTTATTTTTTATAAGGTAAGAGAAGCAAAATATAATATTTAAGCACTTAACAAAAACCCATGCTTACACCAAGAGAAAAACTGATAAACATTGATAAAACTGAAGTCTGGGTTAGGGACAGCACATGGAAGTTCTGAGAACCAGCTAATACATGAAATTCACATTAAGCATAGGAAGGTGAGTTCAAAGGGCTCTCCATATACCATATGCATGTTTGCATTTAATAAAAATTGAGTATTTGAGATATGAGAACCATATTGAAGTATATCTACGGAAGCAAAAGCCTGAATACATTCTCTTCAGTTACACAAAAATCGATATTTGAATATAAAGGGGCTACAAATGAGGTCATATTTTTTCTGTAGGGTCCACCAATTACCTATTCCATGTTTCTCTAAAATAGAGTACCCTTGTGGTATATAACACTAATTAGACGGCCATTAAGTTTTGCCACTTAACTAATGGCAGTTGTCTCAAAACTTCCTTGTTTTGAATAAATCATAATAGATTTATTGAAGCTGGATTATAAATTTATAAAAATATTTTTTAATTCCATTGATAAACATGCAGTATTTTAAGTCTATAGTCCAATGCATTAGAATTATTATGATTCTTTTCAAATTATCAACCAAATATAGTGTAATTAAAAATGGGAAAGATGGATTAAAAGCAACAAAAATAATTAGTTCTCCAGAAGACATCACTGGTAAGACAGACCGAGAAACAACCTGCTTTGCCCTAAATAGGTGGGAGGGGGGTTCGAATGGAGAGAAAAATTTAATGGTAAATTATTAAAAGATTTAATTAATATATTCTGCTTCTAAAACCAGGCAACTTTTTGTGAAATGTGAAAGAAAGTTGTTTGCTTGTGTACGTGTATGTGTGTGTGTGTGTGTGCATATTTGAGCACTGAATAAGATTATATATTCAGCATAACTTGATAAAACAACTCTGGAGCAGCAAAGGGAAAAAAATGAAGAGAATGAATTCTTGGTATTTAGGACACAAAAACTGAGCCCTAATTTATCTCACTCTTAGAAGAACTCTATTGAGTTCTAGTCACTAGAAAATATAGGCTAGTCAAAGTTAATCTGTGCGTGGATTTAAAAACTTGCTGAGCATTTTGGAGATGGAGTGTTTCACAGGCACTGTCAGGAAACTAGAGTGGGGGGAAATGGCTGCCCACACAGCCACCTGCTACAAAGAGTGTGCATTAGGTGAGGAAATCTGTTGATTATTGGAAAAGAGTGGTGAGCCAATCACTGCAAAGGAGCTGAACAGCAAAAATCAGAATGACTTGGATAAACGAGGAGCCTTGGTAGCTAAGTGGCTTTTGAAATTCAGTGTAGGGAAATGAAAGCTAATGAAACTGGGGACATAAAAAGCACAGGAAGAAGGAATCCTCTTTTAATAACAATATTACCAATTCTGCAAAGTAGAAGATTTAGAAAGGAGGTCAAAATGCATAGTGTAGCCTCACCAGGGCATATTTATCAAGTTTTGCCCTTCACTACTCAAACTTGCTTTCCCTCCAGCCCCCCACCCTGAACACTTTTGGAGTTGGAGTCATATATTAAAAATTCAGTTATAAACATTTTAACTTAAAAGAGATAAAATAGAAAAAATAAAAGAGATAAAATAGGAAAAATGAAGCAAATTAAAGGGAAACTATAATAAAAGGTCAGAGATACACATAACTATATGGGAAATGTGTTGTAAGTCCATGCTCGCAAAAAGACTTTAACGAGAGAACAGAGATTTCAGGGCTGTGGACACAAAACCAATTAGAACACTTGTTTCACTGACCACTTGGTTTGTTTAAATTGACTGATGAAGTCAAATAAATTATTTAAATTTCTTTTGTTTTTTGTTAAATATTTGAATTGTTAGAATTAAACATTTATCCATTCTAAAATGTCATAGACTCTGGGGCGCCTGGGTGGCTCAGTCGGTTAAGCGTCTGCCTTTAGCTCAGGTCATGATAGCAGAGTCCCGGGATGGAGCCCCGCATCGGGCTCCCTGCTCCGCGGGAAGCCTGCTTCTCGCTCTCCTACTCCCCCTGCTTGCGTTCCCTCTCTCGCTGTGTCTCTGTCAAATAAATAAATAAAATCTTAAAAAAAAAATAAAATGTCATAGACTCAAAATTAATTAAATGAATATTTCAACTATTTTAGGTTAGTTAATAAGAGAAGTTATGAACTAAATTTTAGACTATCATTATCTACTGTTAGAAATAAATAAAAATAAGTGGAATAGCAATATATTCCCATGATAGAACCGATATATTCTGTAATGTACAAATTTGTTATATTAAGACTAAAACATAAAGGTGCCCCACATCCAGACTTAACTGCCATTTTTCTGTCATCGTATATTCAAGTACCTTTGGGGAATCACAATTTAGATGTCCTACTGGCAATTCAAATCTAATACACTGAAACACTGAATGTAGTACATAACAAAAAGTTAGTAAAACCGAACTTAGAACTCTCCAAATTCCTCATTTTAAAGGCTTGTTTTTTGTTTATCATTGTATCTCTAGTAGCTCTACAGAGTAGATAGTAGACTCTCAATAAATATCTGTTGGATGAATAAATATAAAAATGGAAAATGAACCACTTTGAGTGTTTGTATATCTGTCTAAGTCCAGTTCCTACACGTTAATATAAACAATAATATTCTTAGTTTTAAGAATGTAGTAAATATTAGCTAGCATTGTAGATTGCTTACTATATGCAAGGCACTATTCTAAAATTTTACATATAATTTATTTAATCCTTATGATTTCACAACTGAGTCAATATTCATATTATTATTTTATAGATGAGGAAAGAAGGATAGATTGAATATCCTGCCTATGGTTACATAGCCATTTAGTGATGCAACTGGAATTCAAATTCTGGAAACCCTATTCTTAACTACTATGTAGTAGTCTCTCTCTAAAATGGGAACACAGATTAATAAGACTACTTGGAAATGTATCCAATAACCAGAAGAAGCTTTAAATCAAAGATTGTATCAAGTCTGTAAATTTTGCAGTGTTTGAAAACCAAGAGCTGGATGGCCCCAAGAACTGCCTTTTATTCTCCAGCTGTATGGGAGATACAGGTGTTAATTATCATCAAAAGAAGACACCTTCAGCACACCTAGTGCCTTGGTTTCTAATACCATCCTCCAATAAAAATAACCAGGGGTTCTTGGAGAAATGGCTGATTTTAAAACTTGAACAGAAAACATACAGGATAAACCTGTAACATCTTATAATGCCCAAAACTAAGAAAGTCCTGGCATATGCACATGCATGGCTGGACACATACGCAAGGATGTCCACACTTTCGGAGTTAAGCTAAAGGGATGTAAGAGCCAACTGAGTGAGTTCTCAATGGCCAAAGTTCTGGCAATTTGAGGAAGAAAATAAATAAAACTGTACTGGACTATAAGTCAAAGTATAAAATAAGTATTCATAAGGTCATATTGATATAAATAAATGACTGAATGAATAAATAAATGGAGGAGAAGAGTATGTACGGATATATGGCAAATCTCCAATACAGAAGAATTCCAAGCATCTTAAGTAGGACTCTGCTCTGAAGGAGGGGGATTGTAAATCCTCACTTTCATAGGTGTGTTCTGTACATACTAACTTCCTTCCAAAGTGTATAATGCTTAGCTACCAGAATCGTTTTTATATACTATATATTTCATTAGTTCAATGTATTGAAATTATGTTCAGTACCAAGCTATGCTGTTTATTCATGTATTTTAACAATACCCTTCCCCTGCTCCATAATCTGCCATCTGTTTATCAGTTCCTATTGTCTATTGGTCAAATACAAGTAGTTTTTTTTTAAAGATTTTATTTATTTATTTTGAGAGAGAGAGAGAGAGCAAGCACACAAGCTGGGGGGAGGGGCAGAGGGATAGAGAGAAGCAGACTCTCCACTGAGCAGGGAGCTGGCTGCAGACTCCATCCCAGGACGCTAGGATCATGACCTGAGCCAAAAGTAGACGCTTAACTGAGCCACCCAGGCACCCTAAAATACAAGTTCTAAGTAAAAGGCATTAGGACATTCTTACACAGCTTTCCATGTTCTCTGGGTCATATCACTCTTGAGCTTCATAGCTTGGCACTTCCTATATGACTCCTCGTTCTAGTTTTATGTTCATCTTTTCCAAAGAGGCTAAATCTTTACTGATGACCCATTTAATCTTCATTCATAAAACAGGTATTATTACATTGTCTAGGTTTTTTGTAGTTATTCTTATCACATAGATTTCAAAATCTCTGTGGGATAAGAGAACCGAAATTTTGTTTGTTTGTACTTTGTTTTGTTTGTTTTACTGTGGGAGAACGTCCACCATAATTTATTGCCTGAAGACATAGATCTTTAATAGGAATTAACAAGTTTTTTAATTAATTAAACCAACATAAGTGGAATTTTATCAGAGACTATCAGCTTCTAGTATATATGAAACAATATTAGCATTAATATTCAATTATTGTTGAATATTAATTCGTTGGCTTGGTGTTCCTCAAGCTAGCATAAATTCTCTCAGTTATTTTGAGGTATTCCTGGGGTTCTTTTTGCTCTGACCTTCTCTCTCATATCTATAGCCTGAGGAATGACTTTAGACTACTGAAGATCTGATTCTCTTCCTAGAGTACTAGCTCTCAGAGTACCATCCTGCAGCAAAAGGCTGCAACATCCTTGCTGCCCCAAATGAATACTTCATTTTCTTCTGTTATCGTTGTATTAGAGCAACATGAGTTTCCTCAGAGATATGGAGAGATTGATCAATCTCCTACTTGCCCAAACTTGTCGTCTGAGTCATAAATAAGCACTGCTTATGCCTCTCTCTCTCAAGAATATCTTGTTTGTACTCTCAGCCTGGTTAACTTCACCATCTATCTTCACAAGCATAAATTCACTCTGCTGTCTATACAAGGGACACTTCCATGCTCTCTGCATTGCTTCTGTCTTTATCCCCAGACCTCATACACAAAACATCTTGCAAGGCAGGTACGCCTATGCTAACGCTTCCCACCTGGGAATTCTTAGACAGTTTGTGAGTGGTGGCGTTTTTTATTATCACAATGATTTGAGCAGAAAACTACAGGGACTTTGGGTGCTTGATAACCTACAGAATGTCATGCAAAACATAGAATCACCCCCCAGCCCACGTGACTTTCACATGTGCTGCTGGGCATTCAGATCAGTGAACAATCTGTCTATGATTGTTGAAGTCTATATTCTAACCACATTTTACAATAAACACAGAGTATTTTTGCACAGTTGAAAAAAAGAAAATCAATGATTTTTTTTTTTTTTTTAAAGAAACAACAAATACAATGAACTGTAGCTAAGAGTATTCTTTGGATCCTTACCTTTAAAAAATCATGCCGTGACGAGCAATGCTTACTGTATGAGAGTCACCGGTGCAACAAACGTGTATCTGTCCACATTTGGTGAAATCAGAGCTGTGGTGACTGCATATTGAAGCAGAAATTTGATTACCTCATTATATCTTTTGTGGAGTTTTGCCCAAGCATTTATATAATGAATCCATATTAGTTCACTGTAAGTTGATTTTGTTGTATTTCTCTTTTGTGTTAAAGTCATATTATTTAATTTTAAAGTATCTTTTGTAGATAGATTATATTATTGTGAATTTAATTTCAGGATTGTGAAGATGGGATTTAAAAAGTATATGTCATGGAAAATAGCTTGTTAATGTTACCAGGGCTATAATGCTAATATAATGCTCTCCAATATATTAACTCATGGAACTAGATTCTGGAGACAGTTCAACATGGGAGAGGAATTAATAAATAAATCTGGACTCTCAGGCTCTCTTGGGACCAATGTTATACTGCAATAAAATATTATTGGTTTTTTTTCTGAATCTATCTATGATGAATTACTGTCATAATCAATAGTTTTCATAGAGAAATAGTTTTCAAGAGAAAATTCTAAGTGGCAGAAGGAAAGGTTCAAACTAAAGTTACCAATAAATGAACAAACCATTTTTTTTTTTTAGAATGGATTCAGTAGTCCCAATAAAGGGACCCCCACCTGGCTAAGAGTTTATCTAAATGTCTATCAAAAGTAAACAAGACAGTGCAAGATTGTAGCCTTCCCTTCACTCTCTGAGATAGCACAAATTCCTCCCCCGGTACAATCCTCTTTTCCCACCCCAAATAATGGACATGACATAGTGAATAATCGTGCTGAAAATTAATTTGTCATAAATGTTTTTTAAAAAAGCACTACTACAGAAAAATAGTAGGCATACTAATAAAATTGGAAGCTGAAAGAGTACAGACTGTCAGGCATTGAATCCCTATTTTCTTTATATCTTTGCTTATATTCCTAGGCATAACTATATAAGGTACTCAAGATAAAATAAGAATCATAGGTATTATTTCTCAGGCTACTTATGTATACACTTAGAAAACATTATAATTCGCATCAAATGTATTTGAAACTGCTTGAATGGTTTTCTTTTGCTTTGATGCCTTTAAGTGTAATCTCATTTAAGCAATATTCTGTATTTTTCAGTGTTTTGTCAATATGACTTGATTCAGATCCCACTGCAATAATTGCTAGTTCCATACACACCTGATATTTTATTTGTTTCCTTGCAGTGCATATACTTGATACTTGCTGTATTTGAAATTCCAGTTCATTAACACGGCCCTCATTTTTAAGAAATTACTTAGTCACATTGTTATTAAATTATTCTGGGAGCTTGAAAGAGTTTCTGCCATTAAAATAGATTTCTGTTACTATTAATTTTTCTCTGGATTTTAACATTGGCAAGCGTAATGATGTCAGCTTCAGGTGACATATTTTTCTAATTGTATTTTAAGCCCATAGAGTTTGACTTTACAAAGAGAGATCTTTATTTTTATATACCATGATTTTATCACACCACAATATTTTTAAACCTATATATACCTATCAAAATCTGTAAATTACTCCAGAGTAATTTTAAAAACCAATATCAATTTGTAATTCACAATGCAATTTTGAATGCTACATGTCTTCTTATATTTTATTTATTGGGGCAGAAAAAACATTTATTATAGAATTATAATGTGTTAATCTTTATGTGAAAATCACCTGTTCTTATTAAGAATCATGATGGAAAGAAAGGAGAGATATGTCTCTATGCTCCTGATTTAAAAATGAGACAGAGAGGAAGAAAAGTTCCATAATAATCTTGTAAAAAATATTGCTGCAAAGGAATGAGATTTTTAGAAAATATGTAGGCAAAAAAATAACAAAATCTAGTCTATTTTTCCATAATCTTAGTTAGGATATTACTATTTTGGAAATTCCATATTTGAAGTTTATATCTTTGTAAAAACTGAATTAAAATTCATCTCCAAAAATTTGTGCTCATTATTTACCTAATCTAATTATGTTATTATGCCTCTCTAATTGCATTTCAATAGAAACTACTGCTCTACTTTCCATGAAGAGGAATTCTCTGTAAAAGGAAGGATCTTAGATCTCATCAATCTAAAGGTTTTGCTATTTGAAAATGGCACCTATAGATGTAATTATGAGATGAATTTAAGATCAACAATAGACAGTAGAACATTTTTCAGAAGTATTATTGTTCATCTTTTAGGGTGACATTGTTAAAATTGAGATGTATTAATTGACTATGCCTTTACTGTTGCTTTAAACTCATTTATTTAGAAAATATAAAGTGGTTTTCAAGAAATAAATTTTTAGGGACGCCTGGGTAGCTCAGTTGGTTGAGTGTCCAACTCTTGATTTTGGCTCAGGTCATGACCTCAGGGTCGTGAGATTGAGCACTGCATGGGGCTCCTTGCTTAGTGGGGAATTTGCTTGAGATTCTCTTTCTCCCTCTTCCTCTGCCCCTCCCCCTGCTCTTCCCCCTCTTGCTCTCTCTCAAATAAATAGATAAAATCTTAAAAAAAAGAAATAGATTTTTATATGACAGTTTATAACATGCTTCTAATAAAAGATGCTTAATGACTTAACCAATATTGCTGATATTCATATTATTGTCAATATTTGTAAAATCACTATCGTGTTAAAAAGTGGTCATAGATATTAGTTCCATTTCCAATTTTTTTGACATTGTATAATTTTTAACTCCTTTCAACAGAATATTCAAATGCTACATTCTTTCAAAGGATTCTTTCTCCAAATAATGAGGTATGGATATCTCAGATTTATTGATAACCTGCTATGCTTAAGTAGCCATATTCTACTTAAGATTAAGAAATCTTAAGTAGAATATGGCTAAATAAAGTATTATCAAAAAAGAAATGGTTGAATTGGACTTCATGAATCCATTGAATGAATTTAAAATATGAACAGAGATATTCACAAATAAGCATTTAAAAAGTTAACTTCCTATCTTTACCCCCAAATCGAATGTAATTACTGTTTTCTGGATTTCAGCTGCTGTCCTTCCATCCTTTCAAACACTCAGGCCAACACCTGGACCCACAGACTACTGTCTTTGTCTCAATAAAGTAAGAGTGAAAATCAGCACAATGACCTGTGAGACCCTACATGTTCTGTCCTTGAAATTTTACCAGAATTATATCATCACAAAAATATTTCCCTTTCCCATTATTCCATATTATTTCTTTAGGAAATACTACAGTAGGGTATTTACCAAGAGACCCTCATAACCATCATTTTCTCTGATACTCCTTAACTCCCTTCTATTTTCTTTACTTGACTTTTCCTATTCCTATGAAAACTTCATGACTTTCAATATTTTCAGCAAGGGTATATTTATTTTTGTTTGTACTGTTACTATGTTTACATAATTTTTATATGATATTTTTCTTACATTTCTTTCCTGAACTTTACCGGTTTACATTTTAACTACTTTTACTCAAACGCTTGGTTTTTTGTCTCTATTTTATGCTGCTTTTTAATATAGGCAATGGCTTTGAAACACACACTGATATTTAACTTTTGGAAGAATATTTGTTCATGATTTTTATATGCAGACGTGATAAATATCTCCCAAACTTTTACTTTCATCTATCTGTTAGGATATTCAACCAGAACTCTGGCCATTGTGTCAAAAACATAAAAGTGATGAAAATTGATCAACTTTTTTGGCAATAAAATATAAGATTCTCCATTGTTTCTTTGTCAGAATCCTCTAATTGGGGCGCCTGGGTGGCTCAGTTGGTTAAGCGACTGCCTTCGGCTCAGGTCATGATCCTGGAGTCCTGGGATCGAGTCCCGCATCAGGCTCCCTGCTCGGCGGGGAGTCTGCTTCTCCCTCTGACCCTCCCCCCTCTCATGCTCTCTCTCTCTATCTCATTCTCTCTCTCAAATAAATAAATAAAATCTTAAAAAAAAAGAATCCTCTAATTGTACATTGATTTAAACCAAAAAAAAAAATAATAGCAAGGAAAAATCTACTCAGATTTCTAATATTGAAGTAATTATTTGGCCATCGTCATCTATTGTTCTTAATTCATTGAGCACAGCAGGGTGACACTAGAACAGGACTGATGATAACCTTTAGAAATTACAGATATCCACTAAGTTCAGCAGTTATTACTATGCAAAGTCACTTCCAGATGAAGTCTGGAGAAATTTAAGCTGGATAAACATAGGTTGAAGAAATTCATGCAACCCTCATTTGAATCTTTCACGGTAAAATGTAGCCTCAGGTTGAAAATCTAATTTTATCAATTCAGTCAATCCTTTTAAGGTTGTTTTCTAAGAAAAAGAAAGCTAAAGAAAATTGCCCGTCTAGCTAGTATATCTATGTTGACTAAAATGATTTAAGGATTTTCTGGCAATTATTTTTAGTCAAAAATCTAACATTCCATTCTTGCTATATTGTTCACACATTTAGTAATTTATGGAGCAGAGAAGGACTTATATTTTGGTGATAGTTTTGTATTTCTGGCTTCTTGGAAATCATTATTTGAGATACTGTTACTTATAAAGCAATCAACTCACGTATTGAAATATATACAAAGTATTTTGGGTAAGATCCCACTTGCCAAACCAGGGACAAATCAAGCATTAAAATAAATAACTTTGCAGTAATGGTTTTTGAACCATTGAATTTTTATCAATCCACGAGTCCATACTAATATAATCAAATAAATAGTCAAATAAAGACATAGAAGATAAGGAAAGTTCTTCATTACAATGAAATTCATAATATTGGAAGAATAGTGGAATTAAAAAAATCGTCATTTGGAAGTCCACAATAATGAGTTTCAGGCCAAGAAAAATCATTAATGGATGCTAACACTAGTAAATGGGCATTTAGTTACAAATAACAACGCCTTAAATTATCTCCCTACATGATACATTTTACCGACATAAAGAAAAATGGTAAATTTAGAGTTGAGGATTGTAACGGATACTACCTTAACCAATTGATTGAAATTAATATCACCGGTAAAGAAACAAATAAACATCATGTGACTCTGGATATAATACATTACTTCTGTGTTATTCTTGTCAAAATTGTTAACCATTATTTTACCATGAGGAAATATAAGACCTGCCCAAATTGGAGGGCATTCCACAAAATAAAAGGTCGTATACTTCAGAAATGACAAAGCCATCAATGACCAAAAAAAAAAAAAAAGAGAGAGAGAGATGGATAAACTGCTCTCAATTGAACGAGGAAATATTATTTTATTTTGCTGTAAAAGTTAATAAAGGAATGATTTGAAGTTGTGAATGAGGTCTGCAGATTAGGTAATGGCATTTTTCAATTCAAATCAAATGTTAATATTTATTTTGAGGAATATTCTAAAATATATCGAGAAATAAATTATAGAAGTTGTTGGAGCAGATTATTAAAAGCATTGCAGAGAGGGAGAAAGAGGAAGAGAGGAAGTAATAGAGCATAGTAAAGTTATAAAATAGGAGCATTTGTAGAATTTGGCCTGATTTTAGAACTGGAGCAGAAAATAGGTAAGATAAGCCTTAATTATCTTGTAGTTTCAAAAAATGAAGATGTGCTAAAAAAAAAAGAAAGAAAAGCTGAGAAATAGTAACAAATAATGATGGGCACTTCAAAGGGACACAGGAGCCAACTGCAAAGGATTCCTGTGGCTAAGGCTGAAAAACTTGAACAATGAAATAAAATAGTACTGGGTTAAACCCAAATGGTAATTATCTATAAGTCAATACTAATATAAATACATGATTTAATAAATTAATTAATTAGGTGAAGGGGCAAATCTGTGTCAAAAAATTCCAAATAATTTGTATAAATACTCTGCCCTAAGGAGTTAAGCATATCTTCCCACTTCCTAAGTGTGGGTTGTGCGTGGTGGCTTCCTTCCGAGCAGTATAATATAGAAAGGGAATTAAAAAAAAAAAAAAGAGTAATTCTTACAGTGGAAAAATCTGACAAAGAGTACCTCAGCCAGGTGATAAGTTTTAGACCAACAGTGATATATCATGTTGATAGCATTTGCCCTTGATATGATATGATGAAAATGGCACTTTCCCTCTGTAGTCTTCCTTCCCAAAAAACACATTACTGCAGGCTAATCATGAGAAAAATATCAGACAAATCCCAACTGAGGGACATTCTACAAAATACCTGACCATTACTCCTCAAACCTGTCAAGGTCATGAAAAGAAAAGAGAGTCTGGTCATTTGTCACAGGTAAAAGGAAGCTAAGTAGACATGACATCTAGATGTAATATATTTTCCTGGATGGGATCCTGGAACAGACAAAGTATATTAGATAAAAACTAAGGACATTTGAATAAAGAATGGGCTTCACTTAATAAAAGTGTATCAATATTGGTTCATTAATAATAAAAAATGTACCATACTAATGTAAGTTGTTAATACTGGAAGAAATTAGCTGATGGGTAGAGAGGATCTCTGTTTTATCTTAGAAATTCTTTTGTATCCTAAAACTTTCTAAAAAGTGAAATGCATCTTAAAAGTCAATATATATTACAATTATTTGTATTTTAATTTCAACTTTTATGTAAGTCTAAAATTATTTCAAGACGTAGATGGAGCTAGAGAGTATTATGCTAAGTGAAATAGGTCATTCGAAGAAAGACAAATACCATATGATTTCACTCATAGGTGGACTTTAAGAGACAAAACAAATGTGCATGGGCAAACCAAGAAATAGGCTCTTAACTATGGAGAACTAACTGATGGTTCCCAGAGGGGAGGTAGGTGGGGGATGAGTGAGATAGATGATGAGGATTAAGGAGGACACTTGTTGTGATGAGCACAGGGTGTTGTATGGAAGTGTTGAATCGCTATATTGTGCATACACTTTATGTTAACTAACTGGAATTTAAATAAAATTTTTTAGAAAATGAAAGGTTAAAAAAGAAGTGATTTATCATTAGAAGTGGAATGGTTTGTTGGCAAATTTTGAGGG
The DNA here is from genome assembly GCF_029215605.1 of Mirounga angustirostris. NCBI lineage: Eukaryota > Metazoa > Chordata > Mammalia > Carnivora > Phocidae > Mirounga > Mirounga angustirostris. The sequence goes on along the minus strand of NW_026991712.1, from coordinate 50,607,866 downwards.
CTGGCTGCCCAAAACACACTCTCTAATCCTGCCTCTGAAAACAATTGATTTTATTTTTAACTTTTAAGTAGCTGTTACCAATTAGTATTTAAGTATTTTAGGTCACTTACTTGTGAAATGGAGTTATTACCTTTATTACCTACGTACCTGCTTGGTATAAAGACAATACCAGACAAGATGTAAAAGTGCTAAGTACTTTGAAAGAATTTTAAAAAGCATGTTCAAAAAGTAAGATAATGTTATCAAATAATTTTTAAAATAAAATTTAAACTTTAAGTAGATGCTTTATTTTCATTGTTTTAATATTTTCTGTTAAAATATTTAATATAAATTAATAGACATCTTAACATAATACCTTAAACAAAAACCAGAAGACAGCTTGACTTTGATAGCTTTCTCCTTTTATTTCTTGGTGATGCAATGTTCTCTTCTTTCATATAATAAAAATTGAATACTTTTTGCCTAAATGAAGATAAAGGCTTTCAGTATAAATTAAACATTAGTTAGTATTTTTTTTTTCTAGGTCTGGCCAGATCTTTTATTTAGGTTCTGAGAACTATATTAAGTGTAACATGGAAATCTCTTCTTCTGTGGCTTTCTTATTTCCAGCCTAGCTCCATTCTAGACTATTCTTTGTTAAAACTGCCAAACTATTTTTTAAATGACATTTTATCAATGTTAAATAAATTAAGCTAAAACTCAATTGGCTAATATGGAGCATTATAAGACAGAATCTTTTACTTATTGAATCTTCTTACTCAAAATTCTATAATTATGATTTTGGGATATTAGATGATAACTTTTGTAGGAATAGCTACATGATTAAAATAGATGGTGTCTAGTAGGTAGAACTGATAGACTGAAGAGAAAATTCATATATTTGGGGTAAGAATAATTCTTTTCACTAGAGAAAATTTATATTTTAATTTTAAGAAATACTGAAATTACAAGCCTAAATTAACATATATTATTTTTCACTTTTTTTCTTAAAATCAAAAAACATTTTTAAAAATTCCAGGATTCAGCTTAGTAAAAATATATGAGTTCCAACCATATGTAGGAATACAAACAGGTGCATAGAAAAATTGAAATGTAAAAGGATGTTAATTTCATAGGTAGTCAAATGTTCATCAGTAGGAAAGCATTAATAAATAATATTTATATCCATTTTTATTAATTGGAATATCAGAAAACCTTTAAAATAATTGTGTAGGTACATAAATGTATGTAGATATAAGATATTTTAAAGATATGTTACATCAACAAATATGTACAATACACTGTATATAGCATACTACCATTTGTAAAAATATTTAATGATATATATATTTTTTAATTCAGAATGGGACTAGGTAACTAGGCTGGCAGAGAAATAGTTTTTCTTCTTTCTTTCTTTCTTTCTTTCTTTTTTTAAGATTTTATTTATTTATATGACAGAGACACAGTGAGAGAGGGAACACAAGCAGGGGGAGTAGGAGAGGGAGAATCAGGCTTCCTGTGGAGCAGGGAGCCCAATGCGGGGCTCGATCCCAGGACCCTGGGATCATGACCTGAGCCGAAGGCAAACGCTAATGACTGAGCCACCAAGGCACCCTCTTTCTTTCTTTCTTTCCTTTCTTTCTTTCTTTCTTTCTTTCTTTCTTTCTTTCTTTCTTTCTTTCTTTCTTTCTTTCTTTCTTTCTTCCTTCCTTCCTTCCTTCCTTCCTTCCTTCCTTCCTTCCTTCCTTCCTTCCTTCCTTCCTTCCTTCCTTTCTTTCTTTCTTTCTTTCTTTCTTTCTTTCTTTCTTTTCTTCCTTCCTTCCTTCCTTCCTTCCTTCCTTCCTTCCTTCCTTCCTTCCTTCCTTCCTTTCTTCTTTCTTTCTTCTTTCTTTCTTCTTTCTTTCTTTCTTTCTTTCTTTCTTCTTTCTTTCTTTCTTCTTTCTTTCTTTCTTTCTTCCTTCCTTCCTTCCTTCCTTCCTTCCTTCCTTCCTTCCTTTCTTTCTTTCTTTCTTTCTTTCTTTCTTTCTTTCTTTCTTTCTTTCTTTCTTTCTTTCTTTCTTTCTTTCTTTCTTCCTAAGTAATCTTCATACCCCACATAGGGCTCAAACTCATGGCCCCAAGATCAAGAGTTGCATCGTCTATAGACTGAGCCAGTCTGGTGTCCCTATTTTTTTTTTTTTTCACTTTTAAAATGATGAGATAATGAAATTGTGTGGGAAATAAATATTTACTAGGTAATGGAAAATAGTGTGGTGGGCTATGACCAGCCCCACTGCACAGAATCCTCTTTAGGCAAATATGTTGATGAAGTATGGAATAAACATGACATCATTTGGCTCATGCTATTAGGTAGTGAAATAAATTATTCTTATTGTAATCAGTTAAACTCTTAAGGGATGGTTCTCTTTTCCCATCCCTTTATCACAATCTAATAAAGTGCAAATTTCAATCAGTTTGGGATTCTAGGCATCTCTGACCCTGTAGATTCCCAACACTAAGTGGTCTGCTGAGACCTAAACTTGGGGCTTGCCTCTAAGAAAAACAAAAGGAGCACCCAGGAACTCTGTTATCTCTCAAAACTTATATATTTGATTTTATTTGGTGGATTGTGGTAAACTACAGTGAAAATAAACTTCCTTAGCATGGTTCGAGTGATAATTGTTAGTGGAATCTTCAGAATCCTTGAGATAGATCACGGAAGTCAGTTCTTTTTTTTTTTTTTTAAAGATTTTATTTATTTATTTGAGAGAGAGAGAATGAGAGACAGAGAGCATGAGAGGGAGGAGGGTCAGAGGGAGAAGCAGACTCCCCGTGGAGCAGGGAGCCTGATGCGGGACTCGATCCCGGGACTCCAGGATCATGACCTGAGCCGAAGGCAGTCGCTTAACCAACTGAGCCACCCAGGTGCCCTGGAAGTCAGTTCTTAAGGAATCGAAAATAAAGAGAAAAAATTTTGGAATTAAAAAAAAAAAAAATCTACCTCCTAACTCTGTTCAAGATACTCATTCTCTCTCTCTAAGATCTTTATCTTCATTTTTACAAAGAAATAAGTAATGGGCGCGCCTGGGTGGCCCAGTCAGTTGAGCACCCAACTCTTGGTTTTGGTTCAGGTCCTGATCTCAGGGTGGTGAGATCGAGCCCAGTGTCAGGCTCCACGATCAGCATCGAGTGTGCTCCAGATTCTCTCTCTCTCTGCCCCTCCCCCTGCTCTCTATCATTCTCTCTCTCTTTCTAAAATAAATAAAATCTTAAAAAAAAGAAATAAGTAATGGTAATACTTATAGCAACATTGAAAATATAAAAGGCAATGAATGATGTATGGTGAATGATACAAATAATGTCAAGCCCACACAAATGTTGTAATTTATCTGGTATTATGATGTAAATTCTTGAATTGATCTACGAATCAGTTATGTTATCTATATAAAAATAAGATTCATGGAAATACCATGCAAACAAAACCACAGAAATATTAAAATAAGAAAACAAAGAATCTTTGAGCTTTTAAAGAATAATGGATCCAAGGATCGTACGAGTCAGAGAGGTTCTATGCTTGCTGGAGAGATGAGGTCCATTTACCAGTCTGACATGAAGATCAACCAGATTTTACCAAGTGACCACAAATTTTTAAGCATCAAAGAAATAATAAACATCTTAGAAGCCAAGTGTACAGGTTAGACTGAAATTCTGGATTCTGGAGAGACAGATACAATGGGAATTACAGACCAAAAAAGGGGAACAGTATCTGTAAAACAAGCACCAAATATTCTAATCTGGAAGAAAAATCCTTACAGAGAAAAGAAGTAAATTTTCCCATAGAAGAAAGTCCTGGAAACAGCTGAATTTGAGAATTACTCAGAAAATACAGCGTGGCAGTAAAATACATCTTGAACTAAACAATTACCTGGGTAAGCATATCCAGAGAGACAGCACAGAAGCAGACCCAGATGAAATAAGTATCCCTCTATTTTCCTGCTCATATATTGAGATGGTTTAAATAAGTAAAGAAACTAGGTTTAGTTGTCCTAAGCACCATAGAATTAAAATTTATTTAGTGTCAAATGGCAGACATTCTCTTAGAAAATCCATTCTTTTGCTTCTTGTTTTATTTTATAAATTAAGGTCCATTTGCTAAGTGTTCACACTTAGCAAGGTTAGAAAAATGAATGTTTATTATTGCCTAAGCAGTTGTCCAAACTTGGGATCCCAAAAATAATCACAATATGGAAGCTATAAAGAGTACAATAAACAAAACAAACTCGAGAGATATTAAGTCAGGGTTATTACAGATATACAAAATTTCCCTGCTAGTAAGATACCATCAAAACTTTATTTTACCATTATTTTAATTACAGCGTGTTTTTTGAAAAGCACTAAGAAAAATTCACTTCTACGCTTAACATACTAATTGTATTTCAAATATATTAAATTAAAATGTGGAAAAGTAAGTTTTCTATAGAGAAAATGGATAATTCAGTTAACCTGAGCCATTCTTTCTAAGTCATGACAGTTTTTATCACATTTAAGTTTTTCAAATTCCTCTCTATGCTTTTGCTCATTCAAATCTTTGACATGCTTTTGAAGAAGTATCTTTTGGAAGCCCAACGGGAGAGTTAAAAGAGTCTGAATTCTTACTTGCAAGCAGTAAGCGAAATCAGGCTAATGCAAGCAGAAAAGGATGTTTTCAAAAAGGATATGTGTATTTTTAAAAGTATCAAACTGGAACACCTGGGTGGTTTAGTCAGTTAAGCATCTGCCTTCAGCTCAGATCATGATCCCAGCATCCTGGGGTCCATTCCTGCATGGGGCTCCTGGCTCAGCAGGGAGCCTGCTTCTCCCTCTGCCTGCTGCCTCCCCCCCCCAACTTGTGTTCTCTCTCTCCCTCTCCCTCTCTCCCTCTGACAAATAAATAAATAAATAAATGAATAAATAAATAAATAATAAAATCTTTAAAAAAAAGTGTATTATACCTCTTTTTTGAGGGGGGGAGGCTAAACAACCAGGTCCAGACACGGCAGTCAGAGACAGAATTTGTCTAATAAGACTGTTGCCACAGACAAGAGCTCACCTGTGAGCACCAATGACAATGGGCCTTTTTACAACTCTTTCTATATGCATTGTGGAAAAGGGGTGGAGTCGTCACCACCAACATCAGAATAGATTCTGAGTGTTCTTGTTTCTTTGGTATATTTATTTCAGATTTGTAATTCAGGTTAGTCCACATATGACAGAGCACAAAGGAGGGAGAAGAGGAACACAAGAGAGAAAACAAGGATTGGACAGTTTGTTTTCATTAGTGTAATGAAGATAAGACAGTGAAATTCTCTGAACATAGAAAGTGTGTTTATATGCTGGGCAGCCACGAGTCATGATCTGTGTCCAAAGCATGAGCTACATAACAAGGATTTTATACACTGGCCTTTTGGTCAATAGTAAAATGGAAAGGGTTGAAACAAGAAAATAACAAAATTGCATTTTAGAAATAACATGGTAGCAGAGAATAAATTGGGTTGTATGGCATGAAATCATGAAAACAGAAACTTATTGCAAAAAGGTTTGCTACAAGTATATTTTTTAAAAAGATTTTATTTATTTATTTGAGAAAGAGAATGAGAATGAGAGAGAGAGAGAGAGAGAGAGAGAGCATGAGAGGGGGAGGGTCAGAGGAAGAAGCAGACTCCCCGCCGAGCAGGGAGCCCGATGCGGGACTCGATCCCAGGACCCTGGGATCATGACCTGAGCCGAAGGCAGACGCTTAACGACTAAGCCACCCAGCTGCCCCAGGAATATTTTATTTTATTTTATTTTATTTAAAGATTTTATTTATTTATTTGAGAGAGAGAGAGCACATGAGAGGGGGAGGGTCAGAGGGAGAAGCAGACTCCCTGCTGAGCAGGGAGCCCGATGCGGGACTCGATCACGGGACTCCAGGATCATGACCTGAGCCGAAGGCGGTCGCCTAACCAACTGAGCCACCCAGGTGCCCTCTTTATTTTTTTTAAAGATTTATTTATTTGAGAGAGAGAGAGAGAGAGCATGAGAGGGGAGGGTCAGAGGGAGAAGCAGACTCCCCGCTAAGCAGGGAGCCCAATGCGGGACTCGATCCAGAGACTCCAGGATCATGACCTGAGCCGAAGGCAGTCGCTTAACCAGCTGAGCCACCCAGGCGCCTGTACAAATATATTTTTTTAAAGACACACGTTTTTCCTTCACAGATCTTTAAAAAGTGCTTAGTGAATTCATGTTTATAAAGTAGTGCTAATTTGGTTCTCTTTCTTTTTTTAAGATATCTTACTTGGCTCTATTTGTTTTTCAGTCAAGAAACTTAGATTCTTTCTTTGTTCTTAGAAATAGAAATGTAACCACAATGTATCTAGACTACTACTTGAATTCTATAATAACTTCCACAATAGTTGCCCCCTGCACTAATTTTCTTTTTATTTTCAAGTATGTTTAGACTTCTAGAAAAGTTGCAAAAATAATACAGTGAGTTCCTATATACTTTTTCACTTGCTTTTTCTAATGTTAACATCTTACATGGAAAGAATACAATTTTAGAAACCAAGACATTTAACCTTAATGCAAAGACTATCTATAGACTGTATTTGAATTTTGCTAGTTTCCCACAAATATCTTTTTTTGGCCGGGGGTGGGGACATCTATGAGCCAAATCAGGATTCCAAGTTGTATTTTATTGTCATATGTATGAAGTAATAAAATATTTTAAAATTGCTACACATTCTTGGGCGCCTGGGTGGCTCAGTTGGTTGAGCGACTGCCTTCGGCTCAGGTCATGATTCTGGAGTCCCAGGATCGAGTCCCGCATCGGGCTCCCTGCTCGGCAGGGAGTCTGCTTCTCCCTCTGACCCTCCTCCTTCTCATGCTCTCTGTCTCTCATTCTCTCTGTCTCAAATAAATAAATAAAATCTTTAAAAAAATAAAAAAATAAAAAAAATAAAATAAAATTGCTACACATTCTTGCAAATTGGCATAGATTACTAGTTAGTAGGGAAAAAATCTGAAGTAAATATGTTACCAGCTTTTGTTTATTTTATTGTTTTTTAAGATTTTATTTTTCTATTTGAGAGAGAGGGAGAGAGCACAAGTCGGGGAGAGGGGTAGAGGGAGAGGGAGAAGCAGACTCCACGCTGAGCAGAGAGCTCAGTGTGGGGCTTGATCCCAGGACCCTGGGATCATGACCTGAGCCAAAGGCAGATGCTTAACCAACTGAGCCACTCAGGCACCCCACCAGATTTTGCTTAAACCATGAAAACAATAAGTGTGTTCCAATGTAACTTCATTTTAGTTTTTGTGAATATGTATGAGAGATTGTGTTTGTTTGTGTTTGTTTGTGTATGTGTGTGAATTCCCTCTGTATATTCTGGGCATCCTTCCATACTGAAGAAGCTACAAAAGTCTATGAGCCCCTTCCCTCCAAAAATAATAACCATTCCTCTAAATTTGATATTTAGTAGTACAATAAATAGTGATTCTGATGAAAGATTATCTCATTATGCTTTTTTTTTTTTTTTAAGATGTGTATTTGTTGTATAACAAATTACCACACACTCAGGGGCTTAAAACAATGATCATTTATTATGTCACAGTACTGTGGGCCAGAAGTCTGGATAAAGTTTAAGTGGGCTTTTTTTTCAGGGTCTCACAGGGCTGCAATTAAGGCGTCTACAGGGCATGGGGTAATCTGAGGCTTGGAGCTCTCTCCCAAGCTCACATGTTTTTTTGGAAGAGTGCATTACCTTGAAGCTGTGTGACTCATGGAAGCGGCATCTTCAAGGGCAACAGGAAAAACATCTCTTTTTCAAAAACTTTCTGGGTTAGGTCAGACCCACCCATAATAATATCCCTTTTGATTAATTCTGAGTCAACTGTTTAGTAATCTAATCATGGAAATGATATCACATCATATTCACAGGTTTTCCCATGCTCAAGGGGAAGGAAGTACACAGGAATCTTGCTTGCCATCTCAGAATTCTACCTACCACATGACACATGATATATACATTTACTCCAAAGTACTGTAAAATCAGACATCACTTTGGAATAAAAGTACTGTTTACTTTCAATATTTGAGAATATAGCAATCCAATCCAAAGAGCTAGCATTTATTTGTAAAAATGATGGTTGGCAATAACCATCCATTCTTCTATTCTGGGTATTCTTCTTAATAAACTCTTATTTTAAAATTATTGGCTACTTGTTGAACACCATAAAAGTTAAAATTTTAATCTTTGAATCCAATAGTACGTAAGTGAGGAGGAACCATGGAAGTGAATATAAAATCTTCTTTCAGCTTCTCAGCTCCTTTGAATGGCATGGTTGACTAGAGCCTAGCATTATTCTATAGCAAAACTCCAGTCTTTGTCTCCACAGTGTATTTGCAGGAAATGTTAAAAGGAAAGCCTGTGATCTTTACTACACTGCTCAGTCCATCAGGGACTAAGATAGGAAGATCAGAGAAGACCAGAAATTTGGCAGGGATCTTCTATACATACTATTTAGTTGATTACTGAGTTGAATTCAGACAAACTGCTGATCTTCCAAAGCCAACAAGATTGGTCAATAGTTAAGTTAATTAGTTGTTGATTTTTTGCTGGAATAAGTTTGGCTACGTGTGTGTGTGTGATTTCTTTTCTTTTTTTTTTTTAAGATTTATTTATTTGAGAGAGAGAGCATGTGTGTGAGGCGGGGCCTGGGGGGGGGGGGAGTGGCAGAAGGAGAGAGAGAATCTCAAGCTGACTCCGCACTGAGCATGGAGCTGGACAAGGAGTTCGATCTCACAACCCTGAGATCATGACCTAAGCCGAAACCAGGAGTTTGACACTTTAACGACTGAGTCATCCAGATGCCCTGTGTGTGTAATTTCGATGCGCATTTTTGTCTCAAAATTTTTACCTCCAATTATGCTTAACTATCAGTCCTTTCATTATCACATTTCTAACATTTTCACTCAGCTACACAATGTCTTTGCAATTATTTTATTACACCAGTTGTAAAAAGCCATTTAGAATGTAGGTCAAAAACCAAATAGTGAAACATGCAATACTAAGTTTTGTAAATGCTGTTAATGCAATTAAAAAAAAAATAAGTGGAGTCTAGATTTTGAATTTGGCTCTGCCTGATTGCAGTTTGCTCCTAGGGGAATAGACCAGTTCTTACTTTTTTTTTTTTTTTTTGTATCTTCAATGCACAAATCTTGGTAAACAGTAGAACTTTGTGAAAAAAAGACAGGGAGGATGGGATGAAGGAAGGAAAAATGAATAAACTCATGTTTACTTCATCTCTCTTACTAATGGTCTTTTATTTAACAAACTTGACTTCTACTTAATGATTAATACTATATTTAAATTCATTTAAAATAGTCAAATTAAATTTGAAAATTAATGTTTGTAAATATGGCCTATAAAGGAAAACATAGTACTTATAAGGCCAAAAATAAATATTATTAACTTGAATAATCACAAGAAAGGTAAAATAATCACAGTCAAGGTTAAAGGCATTAGGTATGAAAGCCCAAAGAAGTTGATGATTCAAAGACAGGGAAATGTTAGTGGCACTGCTGATGGTGAAAACTACTGATATTGACATGAGGTCATTTTATTTTATTTATTTATTTTTAAAGATTTTATTTATTTATTTTAGAGAGAGAGAATGAGAGACAGAAAGCATGAGAGGGAGGAGGGTCAGAGGGAGAAGCAGACTCCCTGCTGAGCAGGGAGCCCGATGCGGGACTCGATCCCAGGACTCCAGGATCATGACCTGAGCTGAAGGCAGTCACTTAACCAACTGAGCCACCCAGGCGCCCTGACATGAGGTCATTTTAATCAGCATAATTTCCAGCCAGTATCTAGAAATTCAAAAATCTCAGAAGTTATTTAGGAAAAGAATCCCTAGTGTAATTTTTTTTGGATTAACTTTAATAGGTTATATAAACATCTAAAATCCCATAAATATTTTCTTCATTCAGTTTTCTGTTTGGAGAAATAAAAGTAAAAATATATAGCATAGCGTTTTCAAATGTTCTTTTTAAAGCATATCATGATGTGGTAAAGTTTATTTTCCTAATTTAAAAGAAAATTACACAATTACATCTGCAGTCTCATAATAACCTTGGGATAACTGGTCCATCAACTTAGTCATTTTCATAGGGCACACAGAAATTCATTACTTTTAAGAAGTAGTTGCTATGAATAAGCAAGCAAGGTACAAGACCTTTATTGAAAAGATTTTAATGAGATTTTTAAAACTGTAAAATGAAGATGTGAAAATCTGATGTGTTTTGAGAAGTGCTATTAAATACTATTTAGGGTTTCAGATGTCCTAAATTATAGACCAATTACTTTTCACATTAATTTTTATCTTTTAATTTCTTATTCTTATTGGTGAGATGTTCTTTAACATCTCATGACTGAAACAAACAAACAAAAGAGAAAGAAAACAAACCCTCTCATTCTGGCAGTCACTGTGGTCTATTGAAATTAAATAAGTTCCACTGCAAGTTTTAAATATAAAAAATATAGTCCCTTTCATTATGAAATAGAATTAACTGGGAAAAATAAAGCCAGATATTTCAAGGAAAAAGTAATACCCCATGTAATAAGTGTGATTTCCATTCTGACAGAGTTTGTCATTTTGAGTAATATTAGAACAAGAGGAAATTATATTTTAAGGTCAGTCTTTGAAAATGCTAACCATAATTATTTAATTTCAGGGCATGTTCTCTTTTTGGAAAGTGGATAGCACATTTAATTAGATTTAGACTCTTTTTTTTTTTAACATTGCTACTTGAATGTAACAGAAATTATAGCAATTTAGATACCACTTTCAACTTCTTAAAAAGAACTAATGTAGAAGTCTTAGCCACAGCAATCAGACAACAAAAAGAAATAAAAGGCCTCCAAATTGGCTAGGAAAAAGTCAAACATTCATTATTTGCAGATGACATGATAGACTACATAGAAAACCTGAAAGACTCCACCAAAAAAACTGCTAGAACTGATAAAGGAATTCAGTAAAGTCACAGGATACAAAATTAACATACAGAGATCTGTTGCATTTCTATATACCAACAAGGAAGCAGCAGAAATATAAATTAAAGAATCAATCCCATTTACAACTGCACCAAAAACAATAAGACACATTAGGAATAAACCTAACCAAAGAGGTGAAAGACCTGTACTCCAAAAACTGTAAAACACTGGTGAAAGATATTGAACAGGACACAAAAAATGGAAAGACATTTCATACTCATGGATTGGAAGAACAAATATTGTTAAAATATCTATAGTACCCAAAGCAATCTACATATTAAATGCAATCCCTATCAAAATACCACTGGCATTTTTCACAGTTAGAACAAACAATCATAAAATTTGTATGGAACCACAAACCCTGAGTAGGCAAAGCAATCTTGAAAAAGAAAAGCAAAGCTGGAGGCACCACAATTCTGGACTTCAAGTTATATTACAAAGCTGTCATCATCAAGACAGCATGGTACTGGCACAAAAACAGACACATAGATCAATGGAACAGAATAGAGAACCCAGAAATGAGCCCACAACTATGTGGTCAAGTAATCTTCGACAAAGCAGGAAAGAATATTCAAGGGAAAAAGACAGTACGGTGTTAGGAAAACTGGAGAGCTACATACAAAAGAATGAATCTGGACCACTTTCTTACATCATACACAATTCAAAAAGAATGAAAGACCTATGTGATACAGGAAGCCATTAAAATCCTAGAGGAGACTCTATTGACCACAGCAACTTCTTACTAGACATGTTTCCAGAGGCAAGGGAGACAAAACCAAAAATGAACTATTGAGACTTCATCAAAATAAAAATCTTCTGCACAGCAAGGGACACAATCAACAAAACTAAAAGGCAACCTATGGAATGGGAGAACATATTTGCAAATGACATATCTGATAAAAGGTTAGTATCCAAAATATATAAAGAACTTACCAAACTCAATGCTCACAAACCAAATAATCTGGCTAAAAAATGGGCAGAAGACATGAATAGACATTTTTTTCAAAGAAGACATACAAATGGCCAACAGGCTCATGAAAAGATGATCATCACTACTCATTATCAAGGTGACATAAGTCAAAACTATAATGCAATATCACCTCACACCTGTCAGAATGGCTAAAATCAATAACACAAGAAACAGGTGTTGGCAAGGATGTGGAGAAAGGGGACCCTTCCTACACTGTTGGTGAGAATGCAAACTGGTGCAGCCACTCTGGAAATAGTATGGATTTTCCTACAAAAGTTGAAAACAGAATTACCCTATGATCCAGCAATTGCACTACTAGGCATTTACTCAAAGAATACAAAAATACTAACTTAAAGGGATACATGTACCCCAATGTTTATAGCAGCATTATCAATAATAGCCAAATTATGGAAACAGCCCAAATGTCCATCAACTGAAGAATGGATAAAGAAGTTGTGGTATATAGATATAATGGAATATTACCCAGCCATAAAAAAGAATGAAATCTTGCCATTTGCAATGATATGGATGGAACTGGAGAGTACTACATTAAGTGAAATAAGTCAGTCAGGAAAGACAAATATATGATTTCATTCATATGTGGAATTTAAGAAACAAAACAAGCAAGCATAGGGAAACAAGAGAGAGGCACATTAAGAACTCTTTTTTTTAAGATTTCATTTATTTATTTGTCAGAGAGAGAAAGAGAACAAGCAGGTAGAGCAGTAGTGGAGGGAGAAGAAGGCTCCCCACTGAGCAGGGAGCCCCACTCTGGACTCCAGGATCATGACCTGAGCCGAAGGCAGATGGTTAACCGACTGAGCCAATGAGGCATTCCTGAGAAACAAACTCTTAACTCTAGAGAACAAACTGATGTTTACCAGAGGGGAGGCGGGGGGGCAGGATGGCTTAAATAGTTGATTGGAATTAAGGAGGGCACTTGTGATGAATCCCAGGTGTTGTATGGAAGTGTTGGATCACTAGATCATACACCTGAAACTGATACTACACTGCATGTTACCTAACTGGGATTCAAATAAAAACTTAAAAAGAAAGAACTAATGCATTTTTTTCATTATATTCATCCAATAGAGTAAAGTAAAATTGCATTTTTCTTTAGGCTTCATTTCTGTTTTCAGTTTCCTTTTATTATTTCTAATTATTATCTAATTATTATATATCTATTGTTTCTAATATTTCTCACAGGATAATAAAATAATTGTTCTGATTTGGATGATAGATTATATGGTCTATCTTATTTTTAAAACATACTCATCTTGGCTTGAGTGCTGTCAATGTCATAAAACACCTTTGTTTTCAATATGTTTTATAAAATTCCTTAAAAGAAATATTAATATAACTATTTAAATTTAAAATCAGGGTGCCTGGGTGGCTCAGTCGTTAAGTGCCTGCCTTCAGCTCAGGTTGTGATCCCAGGGTCCTGGGATCGAGTCCCAGATCGGGCTCCCTGCTCAGCAGGGAGCCTTCTTCTCCCTCTCCCACTCCCCTTGCTTGTGTTCCCTCTCTCACTGTCTCTCTTTCTCTATCAAATAAATAAGTAAAATCTTTAAAAAAAATTGAAAATCAGTATTGGAGTTTTCCTAACTGAATAAGGCTGGTTTGTCAGCAAGGATTGACTTTGCAAATCTATTTATATGGTGGGCATTTTTTTCATAAGCAAAATGGGCTAAATATGCCTTTCTAAATATATGCTAAAAATGTTTTAATAAAATGTGTTCATGTAAAAATTTATAGTAACAAATGTGTGTTTAAATTAATCATATTTCAGTGTTTCCAACTTGTTTTGTATTTATTAGGCTAAATGGTAAAATAGAGCAATAGTAACAGGTAGATAATTAACAGCCATTAGAAAAGTTGCAGTTGTCCTGTGATATGCTTTCCAGGAACTGAGACAGTAAATGACTCCATTAATACATCCTTTGGCAGTTCTCCAGTCTAGTGTTCAAGTCAAGTTGGTTTAAGTCAAGTTAGATGTGGATATTATTTAAAAAGTATTCTCTTCTCCTTGAAGTCTTTCCATATAGTCGCTTTCTGTGACTCTTAAGACCTTTAGACCAGTAATACTGAGAGAATTGAAATTAGTGATATAGTTCTAAGAGAAAAAAAGTCAACTTTCAGGTTGGATTTTAACCCACATAGGGAAAGGACTGTATGAGGCTCATATGCAGTGTATCTCAGTTAACTAGGGTGAATTTGGAAATATGTACTAGATTTCATCCCATTAATTTCAGTCATCATATCTAGTAGAAAGATTAGGCCCGATGTTAGAAAACTAAAATGTGAAATCTTGTTAATTCAGCAGTTCTTAATGGTCAGGTCCAGGTTTTGTTCATACTAACAAGTACCTAAAGTGGAATGGAAATAAATATTTTCTGGATTAAAGAGTTTGATAATTTTAAAGTCACCTCACAATGAGTCACTAGCAGGAATATCGAAACCAATGCTAATAAAAGAATATGGAACATAGATAAAATTGTTCCAACACAAAGGTACAACAAAGTTAAACATCTCTTCAGAACTAAAATATAAAACTGAATTAAATTTCAATTTTAAAAATGGAGAAATAGTAATTTATAAATGGCATTAACTATAAGATATCATTATAATTACATTATATTATATATTTTCATACACAACACATTTAAACTTAAATATTGTGGCTTTGGTTGTGATATCTGCCAAGTTTTCTCATTAATAAGAAGTTAAATCTTTTACAGGTGTTCATTTTTTATTCATATGAGAATCATATTTTACTCTTAAATTTGAGGTAATGGATGTTACTAAACTTATTGTGGGGATTATTTCATTATATATATATATATATCTCAAATCATTATGTTGTACACCTGAAACTTATACAATGTTCTATGTCAATTATATCATCATTAAACTAGAAAAAATGTATCTTTTACCTGTTTTGGAAGTCTTCCACCAAGATACTGAAAGAATTCAACTCAGAAATGGGTAAACTTACTGCATATGAGCAGTTGAAGACTAGGACTGTCACTTCTTGGCTCCCGGGTGGTGAATCCAAAGTGGTAATAGAACCTGTTCTTGTTTGTTTTGTTTTCTAATTTAAATCTTTCCTTTATATAATGTGTTTTGTTTTTCCTTCAGTTTTGGGGTTTTTCTTTTTGTTAATTAGTTTTGGTAAGTTATTCCACATTGGTAGCAACAATGATTGAAATCTGATTTTATACTCTGAATATTTGTTAAAGGTATTTAAAGATTTATAGAGATCTATTCTCTGTTGGATGAAAGGCAATGAAGTGTCTGCTCTGCTGGTCTTTCTTGTTTATTTTTTCCACTTACACTTAAATCAATTAAGAATCCTATGCCCACTGGGATGGAGATGAGCTCTTCGATATCTGGTTCAATGAGCATTTTTGTGTTGCTGTATTTACATTTGACCCATGATGGAAATTATGGAATTGAAGCTCTAGTATCTCTCTGTGTCTTTAGTCTATGTGTCCATAATTCAGGAAGGCATTTTTCTTTCATTGAATGAATGTGCAATGTTTTTCTTCCTCCAGAGGTTATTAATAACTTAGATGACAAAGGCTTTTAAATTAAAAAAAGAGTTTGTTTGGAATGACTTAGGGAAATAAATAATTGCTTAAATTAAATAATCCCAAAATTTCAGAAATATAAGGAAATTTCATTTCTAAAACATAAACGTGCTTTAAATGTACTTTAACTTCTACAAGAGCTAATTTGGAAATATGTTATGAATCTAGGTTCACATAAATTAGATTAAACTTTGGCAAACAAGGATAATTTAATTACAGTTTAATAAAAACAGCTAAAAAAACAGCTGTATCTACTCTGATTTATCAGGTATAATACAAATCTATTTTAAAGATTTTTTTTTTTTATTTGAGAGAGAATGAGATAGAGAGAGAGAGCATGAGAGGGGAGAGGGTCAGAGGGAGAAGCAGACTCTCTGCTGAGCAAGGAGCCCGATGCGGGGCTCGATCCTGGGACTCCAGGATCATGACCTGAGCCGAAGGCAGTCGCTTAACCAACTGAGCCACCCAGGCGCCCAATACAAATCTATTTGAGCATGCTTTTCTTAAACATATGCAAGTTCAGTGGTTAAGTAAAATATCTATCATCTTACTAATTTTTAATATCATGAGAAAAGCAAATTTATTTTTAAGTAAATTGAATAAATATTCTTACAGTTTTTTTTAAATTTCAGCAATAATTATATTTTGTAATATGTCAGCTTGAAGACAATTTTCGTAATCTTTAGATAACTTGAAACATTGGCCTGATCTTAAGTTAACTAAGTTAACAATCATTGGATACTCAGAATATTTTTAAGTAACATAGACTATTGAAACATTGATTCCCAAGCATAGTTCTATGATTTTGTATCTTATTTTTGCATACTACAAAAGAGGCTATATCTGGGACGCCTGGGTGTCTCAGTCATTAAGCATCTGCCTTCGGCTCAGGTCATGATCCCAGAGTCCTGGGATCGAGTCCCACATCGGGCTCCTTGCTCGGCGGGGAGCCTGCTTCTTCCTCTCCCACTCCCCGTGCTTGTGCTCTCTCTCTTTCTCTGACAAATAAATAAATAAAATCTTTAAAAAAAAGAAAAGAGGCTATATCTTTGAATTATGTTAATGAACATATTCATTTTTGCCATTTTGAGGTTTGTAGGTGCAGAAAGTTCTAAGTTCCACAAGTCTGCTAACATGCTGGTGTATGACACGCAGTTTTCAGCTCCTCCTCATCTTCCCAGTCTGCCTGTGCCTGAGATGTTTCTTTTCTTGGGATGTAGAACTTTCAGCGGTAAAACCCAGGCAAATCAGGATGAGTTAGTCACCCTACTGATAGTGATATACATTGTTAAAAGGTATAATCAATATAATCAGTGAGTCTATACTTGGTAGCGATAGCGAAAAAGAAATTAAGAAAAAAAAAAGAAATAGAACTGCGTATGTTTGCTTTCTCCTTTTTTTTAACTGTACTATTCAGTGTATTTTAGAATATTGCTTTTAAAAGAAAAGATGTGTATGTTCGTGTGTGTGCACGCATTTTATCTTCAGATCCCTGTATATTGTTAAATGTTTTTGACAACTGCCTCCCCTAATTTTTTGTCTTTGTGGGAAAGACAATCATTATTTACCATGTTGAAATTGAAACAGAATTCTAAAATTTTTATTGACTGATTCTTTAGATAGAGCTGCAATAAATGCACCATATATTAATAATCTTTGGTATTATGAAATTAGTCTAAATTCACAGACCCCTGAGATGTATTTTAAAGTAAGTTTTCAGTTTGTTACAGAATATGAGTGAGCATTATAACGTACAAAACATGAAAATGAATTTTATTTTTTGTTTTGGAAAGTGAATTTTATTTACTTGTTTATAATATTTGAGTCTAAAAATTCATGAAATGTGTTAAAATCTTAGCAAAGTTTAAGTGATTTTAGTGGACTTGTTTCCATGTTTTATTATTTATTGCCTTTTCAATGAGTGAATATTCTTGTTTTCTGTGTAATCTTCCCAGATTCCATGCCTGTTCTTTATGTTCACTTTATTGTCTTTGATAATTTAAAGAAACAAAGATGTCGCAGTGAAGAAAGAGCTGTTTTTTATGATCATGTTACTTCATATGTTTACTATCAAATGTTTTATGATTACTTTAATAAAATGGGTAACCATGTGTTGTACCTGCGACACTCATGATTCCATTTTAATCAAATGTTCAAATCTCTGATAATTTTTTTTGTTTCTCCAGATTAGATCCTAACAGTAGACAAATAAAATAAATAAAATAAAATAAAATAAAGTAAAATAAAATAATAAAATAAAATAAAGCAAAACATACAGGATATTTTTTGTACTGAAAACTAATTTTGAGATAATGCCACTGGTCCCTTGGAAAAATCACAGAGCTTTGTTCTTTCACTCTATAAATAGAGGAGTGCTAGAAATAGGCTTATTTAATATGTTACTATTGATGAACTGGAATGGAAGAGAAATTTAGTCAAAAGATGTGTTTAACTTTCCTTAGGTTAGAGCTGTATAGGGAAAATGTTAATATCAATTTAAATGTGTATGCCTTATAAGAAGTCCCTAGGGATTTGTCAATGGTCTCACCTCTTATATCTTTTAAACTCAGAGAAAACACTGATATAGCTAGCATGAAAATTCAGTCAAATGTTCCTATATTTATCAGAGCTGATGATGCTTTGCCTAATAATAATAGGCAACAACAGCATAGTATTGTAAGTCATAATTTCAGTTATTCAAAGTGTTAACTTGTCTACAGCCTTAATTTTAAAATTTGAATCTAGCATCTTCTATACTAGTGGTTTTCAATTAGGGAATGCACATTACACTGACGTATGGAGTTTTATAAAAACACCAGTGTCTAAGTTCAACTTCAGTATTACTGACTCTTTTTACTTCATATTATAATTATATTCTTGGTGTTTACTTAGAATATCATTTATTATAACATCTATGTTTATGTAATGTCTCAGGATTATTTTATGTTATACATCAAATTTTTCCTCTGTAAAAATTATGTTCTTCCTTTTTTATAAATTGGGTTAAATACTCACTGTGATCTTTGAGCTGAGACTTACTATAATTAATTTTTTCTTAAAATGTTTTCTGAAATGGCTTTAGCATATTTAGTATGCTATAGAAACTATCACATTTTTTTTGTCAATTACACTAGTCTTGTCATGACCCTCATCAGAACTTTTACATTTGAAATTACCATAGATAAATTCATCACAGCCGTCTTAAGTCTCTGTCACCTAGAGATAGGGTTTGTTTTCCTCTCTTGCCTCCATAAAGATTCTGCAATCAGCTATAGACCTGGGTTTATGTCTTAAGGAAAGAGGACTGTCTCAGAGCCCTGGGGAGAAGGGCGGTACTGGGTACATCAAGATATTGACACTTCAAAGAATAACTCTTGGGATAGGTTACCCTGATGGTATCACCCAAGAAACTTCCAGACTGTTCCAGTGGACATGTTCAGGATTTCCCAGAACTTTTTATTCAAGAAGTAGACAACTTCATTGATTGAACTGATAAGAGATGATTATATTAACTTTTCTTTTAAGATTTTTTTAAATTTATTTGTGAGAGATAGAGGTAGATAGAGAGAGAGAGAGCAAGCACAAGCAGGGGTAGCAGCAGGCAGAGGGAGAAGCAGACTCCCCGCTGAGAAGGGAACCCAATGCGGGACTCGATCCCAGCACCCTGGGAACATGACCTGAGCTGAAGGCAGATGCTGAACCGACTGAGCCACCCAGGCGTCCCTGATTATAGTAACTTATTGGGTACATTGTTGATATTACTTTAATGTTTTATTTTCCAAGTATGTCAGGAAGTCCTTTACTTCCTGTGCTATTGGGAAATAACAACTTAGTAGACTCAGTTTTTTAAATTGAAGTGGAACATCTTTAAATAATATCTTATTCTAACTCACCCTTTTTCCCAAATCAGAAACTCTCCTTAAGTCTCTTTATATGCAATATATTTATTTGCATAAATTCATATAGAGTCTGTCCTTTTCTATCAGAATATAATGGAAAAAAATTAGTTATGCAACCAAGGCTTTGCCTGTAATATATTTGAGAATGATGCCCATTTAATTAGGACAAACTAAGGAACTAAGGTCCTATATGGAGCCAATACTTATACACCCTCTCTGAAAAACTAGCCTGGCTTGTGAAGTCCCAGTTTTATCAGTGATGAGGAAGGTTAGTTTCTACCTGATGAGGAACATCAGAGTATTTCAGGGACCCTGAGAAGAAAGGAAGTCTCCTACACTTATAGGTATCACAGGCAAAAATCTGGTAGAGCGATTTTCCTGGACTTAGCTTCCTAGAATCAAGAGAGCAAATAATGGAACCTTTTCTAAGTCCAGTCTATTATAGTCCAGTCCTTATAGAAACTACTCCCAAAGCAAACTTAAGAAGACTCATCTAGTAAATAAACATTCTGGCTACACCTATGTAAATAATGAGGCCAAACCTAATAAGACTAGCTTTAGTTTGTGATCAAAATTAGTCTTTCATTGAACTAATTTTTTAATTGCAAAGGGAGATGGCAATGAAAATTGAAATACGCAAAAAAAAAAAAAAACCACACACACAACAAACTAGATGTCTTTATTGGAAAACTGCATTGTTTAGAACACATCCTTTTAGGTGATTGTATCCTTTCCATATGGGTGGGCTATTTTACAAATCTTTATGGTGTAGAAGATTTCCATCAGTGCAATATAATCCTCATCTATGGACATGCAAATCAATTATTTCTGATGGATGTTCAATTGACTTCTCCTCCTTGCATGGAGAAAACCAGTTTTATGTATATCTGTACAGAATTTCAACTTTTCTTTGGTACATATAAATCTGCTTCCTGACTTCCCTTTTGAACTGATTGTTTCATCTACCTATTTTCCCTATGAAGTTGAGTTAAATAAAATCTTTAACACATGAATAAAAATGTATGAAGCAATTTTATTTCTTTGTACAAATTAGAAACTAAAATTGATAAATGTTGAAATGACTCAGACTTCATATGCCTTATTCTTCTTAGCATAGCAGAAATGCCTCACATTTCAATGAGCTTAATTACCATAAACATGTTTTTCTTTAATAACTTTAAATCAGGTCTGATATCAAGTTTACGCTTTTAAACCATCTTTCTATTCTGAAGTGTGTATCACCATTTCCCACTGTTGCATACTTACTTTCCCGGGTCTGTTAACTGTCAACAGTAATGGAGTTTGAGTCTCTGTAGGCAAGGCTATATTGATGGTAAGACTCAGCCACAGAGATTTCTTCATTGAGGTTCATCCCCCTATCAGACTCTAAGACATTCTTTATGAAGTTCCGAGAAGGAATTGAACTTCATCTAGGTGAGACACTCCATTAGCAAGAGCATGAAGCTTGACAGCACATGGCATATTTAAAGGGATTGTGTTCCTGAGGACTAACTAGGATTTATGTGGGAGGGAGGCAAGAAATTAGTTGAAAGGTAGATTATAAAATGTATGCAAAATTTTTCTTGTCTTCCAGTATCAAAATATATCTTCTTATTTTAATGGTGATCTCTATACTCACCTTTCATTATATTCTAAAATGTCAGAGACCTCTAGCTAAAGTAATAGAGTATATTTGGCAATAGACAGCTGATTTTCAAATCACTTAGTGGGCATATAAATTCTGCAAGGTTTTTTTTCTCTTATTTTACTCACGTAAAATTCTAGGTTTTTAGACTAGCAAACTTTCCTCTATTTGTAATAAAATACCCTTTACTTCCCATATACATAAATGCTAAATAAGCTTATTTACTTCCAGGCTTTGTGGCTAATACTATATCTCTAAATATAGCTTGTTTATAAAGCATTTTTCAAATCTAAATTTAATCTGAAAATGATGAGTAAGATTTCACAAGATGTTCTGAATCACTCTGTACTTCAGCTGAACCTAATGCCATTTTACTGTTTTGCATTGTTTTTAGTGCACATTCTAAATGACTCATTTCTTGAGCTTCTGCTCAATAATTTCTAAAAGAGTTCAATTAAATTATGCACAGTTTTTAAGTTCTTAGTATTCCAATTACTTTTTTCTTAGCAGTTTTAGATTTCATAATATCTACAGAGAAAAAGATTGAATTAATAGTATTATTTTACACAGAAAAGTTGAATTTTATGTCTTTATGTTGCTAATGTAGTTTGTTTAATTCTATTTTTGGCCAGGGAAGCACTTTTGTGTCATCGGAAAATAACAACAGCCCAAGAAAGCATCTATCAATCTGCAAATTGTCAAAGCATTCTGGTCACTGGAGTGTGAAGGTGGACAGAAGGAGGAAGCATGATTGCTGGTTATAGTTGTGTTCAACACTATTTTAATATTGAGAATCACAGCTGAAATACAAGTCAGTTAACTTACTGAACTTAACTCTAGCCTTTGGGTTCAGTATTGGAGATAGAGTTTTTAAATGCTTACATTGATTCTATGGTTTTAATTAGACTTGAGACCATTTTCTAGATTCTCTGAATAAGAAGTGGTGGTCTGAGTCAAAGCTGATATGGTTGATGTGTTTTCCTTATAATTATCTATGAACTAATATTGGAGCCTTTGTTATTTTATTTCTTTAATTATTAAGCAGAGTTATTAAATAATAGTGAGTTTTCTTTGTCTTAAAATGCTTGATGTTTGCCTTTCACTTAAAAATAAATTTGTTCACTGTAATTTAATTTGTCCAGGATACTTTGTATAATAAAGAAATCAAGAAATACCCATGTACTAAGAATTAATGGCTACTGATAATATCCTTTCTTTCTTTCTTTTCTTTCTTTCTTTCTTTCTTTCTTTCTTTCTTTCTTTCTTTCTTTCTTTCTTTCTTTTCTTCTTTCTTTCTTTCTTTCTTTCTTTCTCTTTCTTTCTTTCTCTCTCTCTCCCTTTTTCTTTCTCTCTCTCTCCCTTTTTCTTTCTTTCTCTCTTTCTTCTTTCTTTCTTTCTTTTTCTTTCTTTTTCTTTCTTCTTTCTTTCTTTCTTTCTCACTTTCTTTCTGTGATGCAAGGTGAGAAAAAAAGCAATTATAAAATTTGTTTTAAAAATATTTGCAATGAATTTTGACACCAACTACCAAAATCAGGCCAAACTTCATAGTCCTTCACAGAAGGACTCCCTTCACTTCACACACCAGCCACCAGTTGTGGGTTTCTAGGATCATCCTTGCTTCAAACTGGCCCCAAATTTGGGGGTTTCCACTACCTTCTCTGCTTTGTTAATTCACAGGGCTACATATACAAGACAGAAAAGCACTATGCTTATGATTACAGTTTTACTATAGCAAAAAGATATGAATTAGAACCAGCCAAGAGAAGTGATGCATAGAAGAGTTCTGGGAGGTTTCCAAATGTAAAGACTTCCCTTGTCCTCTCTCTGTGGAGTGGGGATATGCAACCATCCTGGCATAAAGATGTGTGACGATACACAAAGGATTTCCAAGTAGTGAAATTCACCCAAGTTTCAATGTTCAGAGTTTTTATTGGAGTTTGATTACACAGGCATGTTTAATGATTACACATGGCCACATAGTTGAATTCAAACTCCAGCTCTTTATGACACAGAAATATCTGATTGAACTAAGCAGGAGAAATTAATAATGTAGCTTTTATGATGCCTTAGGCTTATTAATATCAGTAAAATCTCTCAAGTCTTTAAGACATAATAAAGGTCTGTTTCATTTATGTGATTCCAAAATTTCAGTGGCCACAACCACTAAATAGAAGTTTTGGTATGAGAACAAGCAACATCCGCTTCTCTCTTACATGTTATTTAACATCTAAATGAAAAAATATTATACAACAAATAACACCTAATGTGTTTTTTGACAATGTGTTCATTATTAAAGGAAACTATAGCTCTTCTTCCTTTTGGCCATACCTACAGCTGTTGTTCTAAAGGTAAAACTGACATAATTGCAGACCAACCACAACTTCTCCCCAGAAATAGCCTTGGACTGGGTTTCTGTTGTTCTTAGAGAAATGTTCAGATACCATTCTACAAAATCAGCATCATATCATATTTTGTCCTGACGAATAATTTTATTGTATTTTTGGTGTACATTGGATAATAACTTTCTTGGATGCAAAGATTCTCCTGCTTTTTCCTCCATATTCTCCTCAAATCTAAAATGTTTTCCATGTTCCTTTCCACTAATTTGGGACCCTGCTCCTTTCCCTCCATCCTATAGCATCCCTCAGATGACTCTCAGGCATATATTTTACCCCTCTACGCTTCAGCAGAATCAACTGAAGCATTTGAAAATGACACATGTTGCATAGTTATTTTCTATGAATGGATCTCTTTTGCATTGAATCATCAATTACCTGAGGACTGATTAGCTCTTAAAATTCTCCATGGAAGAATAATGTAAAACACATAAAAGAAACTGCATAGATATGTATTTGCTTCTCCTGGCTACTCTCATTTGGTTCGTTTATTTCTTTCAAGTAAAATTTTTATAATAGCCCTTATTGCACTACGGGAGAATTGTAAAGAATATCATGTGGTCACTAAGATTTATGTTTATAATTTTATGTGGATTATATACACCATCTACTAGGAAATTCCTCTTGGAGTTCTAAAAGAAGGTTATAGTCCACTTCTATTCAGAGCTGAGTGAATCAGGGGTATGGAAGGGGCATCTGCAGACACATTCTCAATAGTTGCATGTATTTGTTTAAGGAAGATAAGAAGATAGATCAAGTTCTCCCAAAGGGATGTAACACTTGGTAGAATCTGATATATAAGATTTACAAGGTTATTGGTACTAGTTGCCTTATAAGGAAGCATTGGAGACTGAACTTTAAGAACTTCCATTAGGTTTTTCTGCATCTCATTTCTTGATAATTCACTCTGCAATTTTTATGGTTTATTATCCAAGAGGAGATATTTTCCCAACTTAAAACCCTTTATAATTTGCCTGTCTACCAAACAAAATATAATACAATCATTAGAGCTCTCTAAAAATTACCCAAAAAATAACTTTGAGTTTGAAACCATGTGTATTCTTTGTGTATTAAAGAGTTTAGCAGATGGTATGCATATGGGTTATATTGCTTCTTTAATCATCTCAGTCTATAATGTCCGTGCTACTGGGTCTCATATCCAGCTGCTGAAATCCAGCTTTCCTTCAAGATCCAGTTCAAACCTCATCTTCTTCAGGCAAACTGCTATGACTCCTGACCTCTTCCTTTAAAGCATAAAAAAAGGGCTTCTGGAATGTTGGTAATGAACTGTTCCTTGATATGAATGAGGCTTGCAGTGACCATTCATACACTTAGAAGCAATGAAAGATTGTATCTCACACTGCCATGGAAATATTTTAACATATTATTCAAAATACCAATGATAATATTTCATTGAAAACAAAAATATATATGTGATTGATAAATGCTGTACAACTTTAAGTATAAGGAAAATCTTTCACTAGCAGCCAAACATTCTCATTCTCTGAAGTGACATATAATTATATTAATTTTATGACATTTTTTGTGCCTTCTTTAATAATATGTATGTGCATATATCAGCACCCTGTTTCTATTATTACTTCTCCTATTACATTAGTATGTAATGTACATTAGTATGGTACATTTGTTATAATAAATGAACTGATTTTGAGACATTATTCTTAAGTGAAGGCTGTACTTTATTCAGATATCCTTAGTTTTTACCTAATGTCCTTCTTCTGTTCCAGCATCCTATCCAGGATATGATTTTACATTTCGTTGTCTTGTCTTGTTCAGAGCTTCTTTTTTTAGATTTTATTTATTTATTTGACAGAGAGAGACAGCGAGAGCAGGAACACAAGCAGGGGGAGTGGGAGAGGGAGAAGCAGGCTTCCCGCCGAGCAGGGAGCCCGATGCGGGGCTGGATCCCAGGACCCTGGGATCATGACCTGAGCCGAAGGCAGACGCTTAACGACTGAGCCACCCAGGCGCCCTTGTTCAGAGTTTCTTGACTATGACATTTTTCTCAGACTTTCCTTGCTTTGATGACCTTCACAGTTTTGTGGAGACTTGGGCAGGTATTTTGTCTCTTAGTTGATGTTTTCCTTATGGTCAAACTGGGTTTATAGTTTTCTAAAAAGAAGATCATGTAGGAAAACTGCTGTTCTCATTACATCACATCTAGGCTACATACTAGCAACATGACTTATTAACTGTTGATGTTAATCTTGGTCACCAGGCTAAAGTGGTGCTTGTCAGATTTCTCCATTGTAAAGTTACTTATTTTTCCCTTTCCATATTTACTCTTTGTAAAGAAGTCAAGATGCACAGGTCACACTTTAGGAGTGGGGAGTTCTGTGCCAACTCCTTGAGAGCAGACTATTTTCTTAGATTACTTGGGATTGTTCTGCATGAAATATTTGTCTTTCCCCCCTTTATATATTTACTCAGTCATTTATTTGTGTAAACATGGACTCATGGACATTTATATTATACTTTGGATTTTAACACAACAGTACATTATTTCTTTTGCTCAATTTTGTTCAATTTTTTCCAGCTTTGACCGCTTGGGATTTTTTCAGTTAGCTCCTGTGTCTCTTTAATATACTTCATTTGTGTGTGTATATGTGTTTGTGTATGTGTTTTATTTAGCACTTCTTTACTTTCTGGGAATGCAAGGTGCTCCAAGCTCACCTTGTATTTTTTCTGCTCCTTTTTGAGAACCAACCATTTACCCAGGAGTCCTAATTCCTTTTACTGGAGAATGGTATTAGAAACTGAAATCTTTTAACTAGGTATACTCATTGCTATTATCATGCTTGTTGTTTCTAGGTTTTGGAGGGTGACAGATCAAAGAACTATATGAGTGTATACTAACCCATGTATGTCCACATATACAAATATTCCATATATTTATATGGACTATCAATATATGTATTAAGATAAACATGAGTTACCTTGATTCATGTGGTCATGAATCACTGTAGCTTTCTTCTCTTGATTATCTGTAACTTCTCACTTCAACATTAAGAAACATGGTCTCTGGGCGCCTGGGTGGCTCAGTTGGTTGGGCGACTGCCTTCGGCTCAGGTCATGATCCTGGAGTCCCGGGATCGAGTCCCGCATCGGGCTCCCTGCTCAGCGAGGAGCCTGCTTCTCCCTCTGACCCTCCCCCCTCTCATGTACTCTCTCTCATTCTCGCTCTCTCAAATGAATAAATAAATCTTAAAAAAAAAAATTGAAAAAAAGAAAAGAAACACGGTCTCTGCTGTCATCCATTTACTTAATTGTTCAAATTCATTACACATATAGAGTGGTTTCAGAATTATTAATAGGTACCATATAGGAAACAACTTAATCAACTAGAGGACAGTGTTTGAGTTGTTTCTTTAGTCTTTACTCTTAGGCCACTCATTTAAAAACTTGCTTAGGTCAGTGCCATTTCTCTCGGCCGTCTACAGTGAGATCAGTTCTTTTTTTTTTTCAATTTATTTTGATTTTATTTTTTTAATTTTATTTTATTATGTTATGGTAATCACCATACATCATTAGTTTTTTTTTAAAGATTTTATTTATTTATTTGAGAGAGAATGAGATAGAGCGAGCATGAGAGGGGGGAGGGTCAGAGGGAGAAGCAGACTCCCTGCTGAGTAGAGAGCCTGATGCGGGCCTCGATCCCAGGACCCCAGGATCATGACCTGAGCCAAAGGCAGTCGCCTAACCAACTGAGCCACCCAGGCGCCCCATCATTAGTTTTTGATGTAGTGTTCCATGATTCATTGTTTGTGTATAACACCCAGTGCTCCCTGCAAAACCTGCCCTCTTTAATACCCATCACCAGGCTAACCCATCCTCCCACCCACCCCCCTCCCCTCTAGAACCCTCAGTTTGTTTCTCAGAGTCCATAGTCTCTCATGGTTCATCTCCCCCCTTCAATTCCCCCCCTTCATTTTTCCCTTCTTACTATCTTCTTCTTTTTTTTTTAACATATAATGTATTATTTGTTTCAAGGGTACAGGTCTGTGATTCAACAGTCTTACACAATTCACAGCGCTCACCATAGCACATACCCTCCCCAGTGTCTATCACCCAGCCACCCCATCCCTCCCACCCCCCACTTCTCTAGCAACCCTCAGTTTGTTTCCTGAGATTAAGAATTCCTCATATCAGTGAGGTCATATGATTCATGTCTTTCTCTGATTGACTTATTTCGCTCAGCGTAATATCCTCCAGTTCCAACCACGTTGTTGCAAATGGCAGGATTTCGGTTCTTAGATCTGTAACAGTTAGATTGTTTCTTCACAGTTTGCATTATATCCTGAGATTTTTATGACCTCCTAAGTGATCTTTTTAATTTGCAGAACGTAAGATTTACCCTTTTGTTATGTGAAGTTACACAAATTTTAATGAATGCTATGTCACATACTCACCACTACAGTTTCAGACAGAATAGTTATACCACTCCAAAAAATCCCCTGTGCTTTACATATTCAAGTTTTTTCTGCCTGGGTCCTGAACTCCTGGCAACCATGGATCTGTTTAATGTCTCTATAATATAGCTCTTATCCAATGCCCATCTTGTTTTCTTTCACTTTCTTTCTTTTCTTGGCGGGTTTATTTACCCGCCTGAAGAAGTTCCCTCTATTCCTACTTTGCTGAGAGTTTGTATTATTAATAATGGGTTTTGGCTTTTGTCATATGCTAGCCCTGCACCAACCGTTATAATCATATTATTTTTATTTTTTAGGCCACTTATAAGGTAGATTGCATTGATTAATTTTCAAATGCTAAACCAGCCTTACATAGCTAGAATTAATCCCACTTGGTCGTAGTGTATAATTCATTTTATACAACATTAGATTTGATTTGCTCATATATTATTGAGGATTTTTATATTTATGTTCATGAGGGATAGTAGTCTGTAGTTTTCTTTTCTTACAACGTCTTAATCTGGTTTGGGTATTAGGGTAATACTGGACTCATAGAATGAGTTAGAAGTGATCCATCTTGTATTTTCTTGAACATATTGTGGATAGCTAGCATTATTTCTCCCATAACTTTTGACAGAATTCACCAGTGAAAACACCGAGGCATAGTAATTTTTATTTCTGAAGATTGTTGATTATGGATTTAATTTCAAACAATAGTATAGGTCATTTATTTATGCTTGTGTGAGTTGAGATAACCTGTGACTTTTAAGAAGTTGGTTGTATTACCTAAGCTATCAAATTTGTGGGCATACTCTTTTTCTTACATTTCTTTATTATCCTTTCAATGTCTGTGGGATCAGTAGAGATGATGTGTGTATGCATCTCTGTTGTCTTAACTCAGCCTTCTCTGGCAGCCTTCTCTAGTTCAGAGCAAGTAACACGGAGTTCTGCATTTTCTCTGTTGTGCCATTGCATGTGGTCCTACTGTCAAAAATTTTTTTTCTTCCCTGCCCTGATTTCTCTCCCTCCTGCAATTCCACTAGATGCATGTTATACTGTTTTATATTATCTAACAGCTTCTTGAGACTCTGTTCAATCTTTTCAAACTTCTCTCTTGATATTGATCTATCTTCAAGTTTACACACTCCCTTCTCTGTGATTTTTCATTTGTTTTAAAGTTCATCCAGTGTCTTTTACATTTCATATATTATGTTTCATCTCTAGACTTCTAGTTAAGTTTAAAAAATATTTTTCTACTATATTGATGAGATTTCCTGTCTTTTTATTGAGATAAAGTTGACATAGAACATTATATTAGTTTCAGGTATACAAATAATGATTATATCTATATCTATCTATCTATTATCTATCTATTTACCTATCATCTATCTATCTATCTATCTATCTATCTATCATCTATCTATCATCTATCATCTACCTATCTATATATAGTGAAATGATCACCACAATAAGTCTAGTTAATATCTGTCACCACACATGGTTGCACATTTTTTCCTTGTGATGGGAACTTAAAATCTACTCTCTTAGCAACTTTTATTTTTTTATTTTTTTAAAAATATTTTATTTATCTATTTATTTGAGAGAAAGAGAGAGAGAGACAGAGAAACAGCATGAGAGGGGAGAGGGTCAGAGGGAGAAGCAGGCTCCCCGCTGAGCTGGGAGTCCGATGTGGGACTCGATCCCAGGACTCCGGGATCATGACCTGAGCCGAAGGCAGTTGCTTAACGAACTGAGCCACCCAGGTGCCCTCTCTTAGCAACTTTTAAACATACAATACAGTATACATCCAATGGAATATAATTCATCCATTCATCCAAGAATGAAATCTTGCCATTTACAATGATGTGTATGGAGCTAGAGTGTATTATGCTAAGTGAAATAAGTCAGTCAGAGAGACATACCATATGATTTCATTTATACGTGGAATTAAAGAAATAAAACAGATGAACATGGGAGGGGAAGAGAGAGAGGGAAAGAGAGGGAAACAAACACAGAGGTTCTTAGTTATAGAGAGGAGACAGGGTTAATGGAGGGTGGTGGTCAGGGAATGGGTTAAATGGGTGATGTGTATTAAGGAGAGCACTTGTGTTATGAGCACTGGGTATTATATATAAGTGATAAATCACTAAATTCTACATCTGAAACCAATTTTATGGTGTATGTTAATGAACTAGAATTTCAATAAAAACTTGAAATAAAAAAAGAAACATACAATACAGTATTATTAGCTATAGTCACCATACTCTATATTACACCCCTAAGGCTTCTTTATTGTAAAACTGGAAATTTGTACCTTCTGACCATCTTCACCCATTTTGCCATATTTGGTGGGTTTATTTCTGGGCTCTCTGCTCTGTTCCATTGATCTTTGTGTCTGTTTTTATGAAAATACCATACTATTATGATTATCATAGCTTTATAGTATAGTTTAAGATCAGAAAGCATGATGTCTCCCACTTTGCTCTTTCT
This sequence comes from Mirounga angustirostris, assembly GCF_029215605.1. Lineage (NCBI taxonomy): Eukaryota > Metazoa > Chordata > Mammalia > Carnivora > Phocidae > Mirounga > Mirounga angustirostris. The sequence goes on along the minus strand of NW_026991712.1, from coordinate 50,577,419 downwards.
CAAGATTGCTTATGTATTTGGGGTCTTTCATGGTTCAAAAAACCCCTTGGATGTCATTAATGTGGAAAAATCATTTGTCCAAAACCCTCAAAGAATTCATACTAGATAGAAAATGTACAGATGCAATAAATGTGAAAAAGTATTTAATTAATAATCGAATGTAAATAAACATCAAAGGATTAACACTAGAAAGCCCTAAGGCACTAACACATTTGAGAAATTACTATAAATCAGAGTATTTATTGTATAAAATAATTGAATGTGAAAATTATTAGGTGATTATATATTAGTATGGCTCAATCAACAAGGAGATGGATGTTTCAACAGGTAAAATTATATTCAATATATACTTTTTTGTATTGACATTATTTAAGATTTTTTGAAATGTAAATATTGATATTTCAAAATATTCTGGCTTTCTTCAGTAAAGAAAAACAAAACATAATCATACCTAAGAATTTAATCTTCTATTTTTAAATAATGATATCAATTTTTTAAAATGAATTTAATGTAAATGATTTGATGTCGCCCCTTTACCTGACAAGTTCTCTTGAATAATGACTGCTGCATTTGGCTTATTTTGCTAGATCAAGTATAGGGCATTGCTAATTGTTATGTCAAGTGATTGTGGATTATCAAAAATTAGTGGGTTGTTTCTAAAATGGAAATATAGGCCTGTAGAAGTCAAATACAGATATTTAACATGAATTGAAAATGGCTGAAAAATCCTGCCAAAGATTTTAATAATTCGGTTACATGAACCTTGAATATTTCAATTCATAAGATATTTGTAGAAACATTTCTCCTATTCATAAAGAATAAAAGTCTTGAAATTCTGATTTAATTTCAAGCCTCAGTTAGACTCCAAACAAAATATGAAATGCAAGTGACTAACATCACCTTTCTTACTGGTAAGATGCTCTCAGTTAATATCCTCTATATACCTAACTATTGTGGGGAACAAAAATTATTGCAATCTATATTCTGTCCACTCTAATATTTGTAGCTATCAGGTGCTCATTAGATTTCTGATGGCTTTGATTATGAGGAATCAGCTCTAGGAATTTTTATAATGATATCCCTGACTTCTATCTCACCATTAATGGCTTGGACTTATATCAAATTGATTTCTTGTAAACTTTTTATGATTGTATAGAACAGAGTGAGGACTGAGATAAAACCCTTTGAAAGAATAAATGAATGTATGCCTAGATATGAGCAGAAGGAGTTCATATTCATTCCAGCTGTTTCTAAATAAGCTGTCAGTGAGATTTGATTCTAAAGAAAAACATATTTGAAAGTTCAGAGCTGATGCTAGAATGTCTATTCAAGTGAAACCTTATGTTTCTGTGTGATTCTGAATGAAGGATAAAGAACTCCTGGAATCTAAGATGAGAGAGCATGAAATGTTTTGACAGGGTCTGGAAGTTATTAGATTGAAATAATACCCACAATATTATGAGTATATGCAATTATTAATGGAAAATATAACTTCTTAAGATTCTGAAACAGATGCATCAAATAAAAAATCATTAAGTATCACATGTCTATGAAATATGTCTGACTTCTCCACTTCACATATTATTTTATAAACTTCAATTAGAAATTTTGTTTTTAACTGAAGGGGAACATATGTAAGAATGCACAGAACATAGAAGAGGTTGAAAAAAATGTATGTGTTTTTTAAAGCTTATTTCCTTTGAAATTCAAACAATTTTAAAAAATGAATGTATTTCTCAGAGAAACAAACTGAGGGTTCTAGAGAGAAGAGGGGTGGGGGGATGGGTTAGCCTGGTGATGGGTATTAAAGAGGGCACATATTGAATGGAGCACTGGGTGTTATATGCAAACAATGAACCATGGATCACTACATCAAAAACTAATGATGTAATGTATGGTGATTAACATAACATAATAAAATTTAAAAAATGAATATATTTATAAAAATGTATTTATTTGCTTTCTTAAAACTTTTTACTCTAATATCGTAGAACCTTGGCATAGGCAAATTTTTTTTTTTTAAGATTTTATTTATTTATTTGACAAAGAGAGACACAGCGGGAGAGGGAACACAAGCAGGGGGAGTGGGAGAAGGAGAAGCAGGTTTCCCGCTGAGAGGGGAGCCCAATGCGGGGCTCGATCCCAGGACCCTGGAATCATGACCTGAGCCGAAGGCAGACGCTTAATGACTGAGCCACCTAGGCGCCCCGGCAAGTTTTTAACAGTAAATGAAAAGTCAGATTAGAGTAAATGAGCAAATATTCTAAGAAGTTTTCCTAGTATATTCACATGACACTTGGCTGCTGTTCCCAAAAGTAATGGTTTCTTGTTTTTTTTAAGTAGAACAATGTATGAAATTAGTTTAGGTTTCTAAATAGTCATTAAAATATGATTATCTGGGATATGATTATCAATCATATAAGTGGCTTGCCAAATTTCACATATTTAATCTTATTTTCTTTCATCAGTGATTGGGCCAGAGGGTCTCTGTAACTCATATATTGTCAGAGAGACATAAACAGTGTCTGATTTGTGGTGTTTCCTAAAAATATTTTGTTTACTTCATTTCAAGGACAGGCTTGTGGCATGGTGATTTATCTTAGGTCCCCTTGCTCTTCCTACTTTTTCTTACCCGAAATGCAAATGTGATGCCTGATATAAAGCAATCTTTTTATGAGTATGAGGATGGGAATGAAAGCCAATACATTAAATATGGTGAGGCTGAAATATTAAATGTTAGACTCCTTGCCTTGAGCAAATATTAGCATATTAGCAAAAGAAAATCCCAGAAATAAGGGCCAGAAACTTTCCAAATTTAGTAAAATACATCAAATTACAAATTCTACAAGTTCAATGAACCCAAAGAGGATCGTTGGTTCAAAACCTTCTTGGAGCTTCCCAAATATAATCTGAAACTGTCCGCTGTGCTCAAAGGGTAGGGAGAGACTGTAGAAAGAGGCAGGTCACTCCAGGTTTGAAGGTAGCAGTTTGGTTGTTGTTGTTGTTGTTGTTGTTGTTGATGACTTTGTATATCCCTTATTTTTTTTTATTATGTTATGTTAATCACCATACATTACATCATTAGTTTTTGATGTAGTGTTCCATGATTCATTGCTTGAGTATAACACCCAGTACTCCATTCAGTACGTGCCCTCTTTAATACCCATCACCAGGTTAACCCATCCCCCATCCCCCTCCCCTCTAGAACCCTCAGTTTGTTTCTCAGAGTCCATAGCCTCTCATGGTTCATCTCCCCCTCTGATTCCCCCTCCTTCATTTTTCCCTTCCTGCTATCTTCTTCTTCTTCTTCTTTAACATATAATGTATTATTTGTTTCAGAGGTACTGGTCTGTGATTCAACAGTCTTACACAATTCACAGCTACGATGAGCACTGTGAATTGGGTAGGTAGCAGTTTTAATGAGCAAAGGGAACTTAACATACAAACCTTGTTTTGGACCACAGCCAGGTGAGTGGATCCTGCACCTACTTCCCAAATCTTAAAAATTTATAAAGAGGCCTTAAAGGGGTTTAGTCTCTCACACTATGTAGGTGTTCTCAGCCACATCACTACCTTAAGCTCTGTCGTGAGACATAGCAGCCTCTGGAAGCAAGAAAGACAAGCAGAATCAACATTTCAAGGGCAGGGAAAGGGGTGAGGAGGCTCTGAGTGCCTGGGTCCAGCTCACAGGTCAATCGGCAGTCACATCTTTTTGATGAACTTCCCCAACAAGGGTAAATAGGAAAACAGCTATTTCTGGGACATCACAGACAAATTGTTGAAAAGAAAAGTTAAACAGAAACTCTTGAAAGCAGCCAGAAAAAGAAAAGGATATGTTATCACAAATAACAATTATTTAAAGGAGCATAGATTTATCATCAGAAACTTCTAAGACAGAAAATGAAGTTACAATACCTACATAGTGCTGAAAGAAGACAACCAACACCCAGAAATCTCTATCTAGTGAAATAACCATCAAGCCTGAAGGCAAAATAATACCTTTTTCTGATCAATGCAAACCTAAGACAATTTGTCACCAATAGAAGTATATTACAAGAAATGGTAGAGGAAGTTCTTCAGGCTGAAGGGAAATGATATCAAGTAGGAACAGACCTTCAAGAAGAAATGAACACTGAATATGGTGAATATCTAAAGAAATTAATTAAAACTATTTTCTTCTTTCTTCCTAATTCCTTTTAAATCTAAATGAATGTTTAAAGAAAAATATGTATAATATTTTCTTGTGAGATTTATAGGTTATGACGATCTAATACTTGGGACAATGCATGAATAAAGCTATGTTACAATGCATTGGGTAAATGGACCTAAATTGTTTACTTTTTTCCAGCTTATTGAGATAAAATTGACATCAACATTCTGTAAGTTTAAGGAGTACAATGTGATGATTTGATTCATGTATATATTGCAAAATGATTATCACAATAAGGTTAATTAATACATACGTCACCTCATGTAATTACCTTTGGGGGTGCTGAGAACATTTAGGACCTACTCTCTAAGTAACTTTCAAGTATATAATACAGCATTGTTAATTATTATCACCATGATGTACATTAGATAAAAAAAAAAAGAAGTTTGTACTATTTGACCAAATCTCTATGCTTTACGTATTTGGTTTAATATTAATTTTGAGCATATGGTGAAAAGTTATGAAATTATAATATCTAGAGCAACCATTCTCACTCTACTATACAGAGGTAAAATTAAAATTCCAATAGACAAAAGGAAACTTAAAAAATATTTACACAATTCAGGAGAAAACAGGAAATTCATTTTATGATTATTTCATTTCCAGGCATACAAACATATCTGAAGATGATGGTACTTTGTTCTTTCCCTTTCTGATAGAAATATTCCTTAGGGTTTGTCTTGTCAACTTCCTAAGGCAAGTATTTCCATAAATATTTAAAAAATGAAATCGTGAATATCTTTACCTAGGTGTGAAGAGTGATTAGTATTTTATCTTTAAAAATATTTTTGTTTCTTATATTGATTCATGTTTGCATAAAATTTGGATACAAAATCCTTTATCTTATATTACTTTTTTAATAATCAGGAATAGGTGTTGAATTTTATGTCTTTTATTTTATTTTATTTTTTATTTTTTTTATTCCTATGTTAATTCCCCATACATTACATCATTAGTTTTAGATGTAGTGTTCCATGATTCATTGTTTGTGGAATTTTATGTCTTTTAAATCTATCAAATTAAGCACAAGTTATAAATCTTTTGTTCTGTGAACATGGTGATTAAGAGAATAATTTTTTCAATTTTGTATCAGCATTGTATTCCTGAAATACAATTCACTTGAACGTGGAGTATTTTCACTTTCACGGTCTCCCTTTGCTAATCGTATCAGATATTATTCTTTTATTAGTGTTATACTGTGTTCCTTTAAAATAATATATAGATGTCAAATGTTATTTTGTGATGCTTTCTTTGAGCCCCTGTGTTTCTTCTTTGACCTTTTATTTTTTCTAAGATTTTATTTGTTTATTTATTTGACAGAGAGAGGAGAGAGAGCACAGGCAGGGGGAGCAGCAAGTAGAGGGAGAGGGAGAAGCAGGCTCCCCGCTGAGCAGGGAGCCCTATGCGGGGCTCCATCCCAGGACCCTGGGATCATGACCTGAGCCGAAGGCAAACGCTTAACCCACTGAGTTGCCCCTCTTTTTGGGACTTTTATTTCAGAAAAGTCATATTTCTAAAAACTTCTTAAGCAAATATTTATGCACCTCTCAGTTATATTGTATAATATATTGTGTAATTCTTCTGTTTTATAATGTAATTCTTTTGAGATGTATTTTTTTCACCTGTCTTTTGTGTATTTTTCTCCTTTCCTTTGCCTTTGCATTATGTATGGTATAGTGACATCGTGGTTGCTTTATTATCAATCGCTATTTTTGAATGGATGTATGGCTTTATCTTGCATGGTTTTCCTCCAAAATTTGTTTAGAGAAAGGGCTAGGATCAGAAGCTTAAGCAGATAGGGTACCTCAGTCAGTTAAGCATCTGACTCTTGGATTCCACTGAAGTCATGATCTCAGGGTACTGGGATCAAGCCCTGCATCAGCTCATGCTCATCATGGTATCTGCTTGAGATTCTTTACCCTCCTTCTCCCTCCACCTCTGTTCCTCCCCCAGCTTGTGCTCTCTCTCTTAAGTAAATAAATAAATAAATAAACAAATAGATAAAATTTTAATGAAAAAGAAGATTGAGCAGAGTTGTTGGGATCATGTGCATTATTGAGTGCACTGTCCCGCCACATTCGATCCTGGAGGTTGGACTGCTTTGTGCTGGGTGGTTGTGTTCCTGGTTCACAACACAACATAACCCCTTTGCCAACCCTTTTTTATGTAGGGTTTTTACAATGATTTCTTCAGCTGACCATAATTAGTAGCTGAAGCATTAATATCTATTCCATATCTCCTCCTCCTTTTATACTATGTTTCCCCAGTAAAATTGAGAGGTTTAGTAAATACGGGGTCCAGCAGCCAATCTACCTATTCCCCATACACACACATACAACAGCAGAAGTTCATGTGCTTCTATTTGGGATGTTTTATCTATATATGGAAAACTCTTACTGCTTTATATAACCTGCAGAAGAATGCATTTATGCTCAACATTGCCCCTTAATTTTGTACAAAGAGCAGTGCATTTAAAAGCTAGTTTTATTAGTTTATAGTTTGAGGTTATAGCTGGTTCTCCGTATTGAATTTTGAAATTTTCTTCTTTACTTTTTCTCTCTCCATTTCATTTATTATTTGCGTGGTATTCAAAATGGTAAATACAGTAAAATTGTTTATATTCTAAAATTTTAACCGTATTTCTTCTGTGTATATGTGTATATGTGAGTGGTAGTGGTATATTAATTCCTTTCTTATTTTGTATTTGTGTGTGTACATGTTAAAATTAGAAGAGGAAATATTTGCAGCAACATCACAATTCTCTTTCTTATTAATGTTTGTTGGGCTTTTTAATAAAGATTGAGATAGAGATAGAGATATAGCTATCGCATGATATAGCATTTACATACACATAGAGATACGGCTATAGATAGATACAGATGAAGATATAAAGTTTATATAATTTATCTTTCTTACCAACTATCATATAGTTTTTTTTTTAATTTGAGAATACAATATTAAAACTTAAATATTTAAATATATGTAAAAATTGACTAGTTTTCTCAATTTCTTGTTTGAAGGTAAGCCATGCCATTTCATAAAAATCATCTGGATTTGTGAGGGGCAGTAATGTCGAAGTTAATGTTATTGTCATGTCTAAAACCATGATTTTAAATAGGACCCTTCACAGTAATGACGCATCTGTGCTAAATGGCTCTTCAACTTTTTTTTTTAAAGATTTTATTTATTTGACAGAGAGAAACACAGCGAGAGAGGGAACACAAGCAGGGGGAGAGGGAGGGGGAGAAACAGGCTTCCCGCTGAGCAGGGAGCCCGATGCAGGGCTCGATCCCAGGACCCTGAGATCATGACCTGAGCCAAAGGCAGACGCTTAACGACTGAGCCACCCAGGCACCCCTAAATGGCTCTTAAGCTTAGAGACAAATAATTGATATAAGAAATCCATATAGCCATATTCTGACAAAAATAAGAGCACCAAGAGACAGATCTATGGGACTCACACTGATGCGGCAAAATGAATCCCAAGACAGTATTCATCACTCACCAGGACTCCATTTTTTGTCTACCTTACCTATACAATCCAGAACCCTATCTTGATACATACTTTTGGCTTTATCGTTCATATAAAATTCTTACTTACTTTCTAATCCATATCCATTCACTCATTTAAAATACATTTATAGAGTATTACTATGTACAAGTCCTATTCTGGGCAAAGTGAACAGAATGAAATTTTTACTGTCATAGAGTTTATAATATGGAAGGGAAAGCACACAATCAGCAACCAAACAAATACATAATATGTCAGATGGTGGTAAGTGCTATGAACAACAAAAATTGTGAATAAAGGCAGAGAGAGTGCAGGGAATCTTATTTTCAAAAGAGTGTTCAGGTAAGACCTCTCTGATAAGGGAATATTTGAGCAAAGATCAGGAAGAATAGAAGTTTTGGGTGGTGATATCTAGGAATGACCTTTAAAGATAACAGCAGCAGCATATAATGTCCTCGAGTGCTCAGTGTATTTAGCAACATGAAGAAATCTGTGTGACTGATGGAGACCAAGCACGTTGAGTCACGGAAAGAGTTAATATCATTGTATCATGGAGCCAAAGCATGGTAAGGACTTCGAATTTTATTTTGAGAGAGATGAAAAGCATTGGAATTTTTTAGCAGAGGTGTTCCATGGTATGCCAGGAATCACTCTCTTTGCCATGTGGAGAATACCTACCTATTGTGAGTGAGGTATAGAAAATACTTTGTGTGTGTGTGTGTGTGTGTGGATGTGTGTAGATGTGTAGGCAGTTAGAAGGCTAGAAATCTAATAGCTCAGAAAAGAAGATATAGTGGTTTGGAATGTGGAGGTGGGGGTAAGAGATTAGATTCTGAATATATTTGGAAAGAGGATCCATCAGGATTTGTTGATGAATTCTTTATTGAAGAAAACAAGTATTCAAAGATGACTAGACAGTGTTTAAACTGAAGAACTAAACTGACATGTGTCATAAATGAATGTGAAGCCTGAGGTTCGAGCACATTTTAAGGTTGTGAATCAAGTGGGTATGTGGAGTAAACAGACATAAGCTGGGAGTTCAAGGGAATGTCTGAGATAAATAAATTGGTGTTTACCAAAAACTTATATGACATGCATGGTCATAGAAACAAATGAAATTACCTATGAAAGTGTATGTATATAGAGGAAACAGGAGATCTGCTGTGGGTTTTAAACTGTACCAAAATTTAGAGGTAGGGATGATGAATAGGATATAAAAAGGAGCCTGAAAGTTCAGTGAGGTAGGAGGGTAAACAAAAGAGAATGATATCCTTAAACTGGAGTCTCGTCCTAAAGAAATGGAAAGATTGTAGGTATGATGACTATACACAGACAATTCAGAAGATATTTACTTGGAAAGGAACAGGGAAGTGAAGAGTATCTGAGATAGAGGAAGGCTCACACAAGGTTTCCGTGTTTTGTTTTGTTTCATGTTGGGCAATATGGCCTGTTTATGTCCTGATGAGGATGAGGAGAGAGAAAAGCAAATCATGATACAGAAAGCACTGAGCAATCACAAGTATGAAGTTAATAATTATGTTGGCTGTTGTGATTAATGTTGCAATAAACATGGGATGGCAGACATGTCTCTGATATCCTGTATTCATATATATCCCAAAGTGGGATAGCTGGTGATATGATAGTTCTACTTTTATTTTTTTGAGGAATGTCAACATTGTTTTTCATAGTGGCTGAGCCACTATACATTCCCACCAGCAGTGCACAGGGTTCCCTTTTCTCCACATCCTTACCAACACTTACTCCTTGCCTTCTTGATGATAGCCACTCTCACAAGTGAACATCTCATGCACAGCAGAGTGATTATATTCAACAATACTATATTATATACTTCAAAGTTGCTAAAGACTAGATCTTAAATTTTCTCACCACAAAAAAGGAATGATAATTATGTGATGTGATGGCTGAGTTAAATAATGCTAGGATGGTAATCATATTGCAGTATGTATCAAATCAACACATTGTATTCCTTAAACTTATACAATGTAATGTGTCAATTATATCACAAACAAACAAGCAAACAAAGTGACAGAGTAAATGGATAGGAAGAAAGGAGTTGAATCTAATGTACATAGGTTATTGCCCTCAGACAGCAGCATGGGCTATTCATTCTCAAAGGAGAAAGTTAGAATGCCAGGGAAAAGACACAGCCCTGTTCATAGATCTGAAGGTAGAAAAATGTGAGGGTTAATTTTCTAATTTCCTCTGTATCATCAAGATGCCTGAAAAAACTGGAAAAACATCTACCAGCTAAAGCTGAGGAGAAGCAAGGAGTAGAATACATTTGAAGGGATAAATAACACTGGGGAAAGATGTCTTCACAGAAAGCAGGAAAGTTAGTTGACTAAATAAAGCACTAAAATGTCTAGTCACCACTGAAATTTCTGGGAATGATTTTAAAATAAGAACAATTAACATGGTTGTGTTTTTCTCTGGCCACTATATTATTTGAATGCTGGCTCAAGAGGATTTATGATAGATAGATGATGATAGATAGATGATAGATAGATGATAGATAGGTAGATAGATAGATAGATAGATAGATAGATAGATAGATAGATGATAGATGATAGATGATAGATGATAGATGATAGATAGATAGATAGATAGATAGATAGATAGATAGATAGATAGATAGATATAAAATTACATGTCCTCCTACCCAAACACAGACACATACTTTGTCCTTCCTTAAGGTCACATCCAGCTCTGCCTCAGGTTAGTGCTTGTCCTAAACTCCCTTACTTTCCAGGTCATTCAGGGAAGTTTCCAGCTAAGAATTCTCTCTTATCCTCAAAGAGCTTCTGTATGGCATTGTCAAAAGCCTTTCAGACCAAACCTTTCTAATTCTACAATTGCTACCTCAAGTCTTATCCAACTTTCAGAGTAAATAACTTTTTAACTTTATTTTTTTACATATTTCATTCCATGTTTTTGGTTGTGTTCACTCAAATAAGGATACAATGAGTACTATAAAGAAAGAAGGTAAGTCCTATTTAAGAGATTTGTTTTTCTAGTTTAAACCAACATTACATATCAGAGGAATACCTTATTTTCAATCAGTAAATATATTATTATTGACATATTTTTATTTATTTATTTATTTGAGAGAGAGAGAGAAAGAGAGAGAGCACAAGCAGGGGGAGAAGCAGAGGGAGAGAGAGACAAAGATCCCTGCTGAGCAGGAAGCCTGATGTGGGCCTCGATATAGGACCCTGGGATCATGACCTGAGCCAAAAGCAGACGCCTAACCAACTGAGCCTCCCATGAGCCCTTATCATTGACATATTTTTCTTAAATTATCTTAGCTCAAGAGGTTGACTATAGGTATTACATTTTAGGGAGGTATTATCTCTCTCTCTTTCTCTCTCTCTCTCTCTCTCTCTATATATATAGCTAGACATACTTGGAAAGATTATCTATCTTCTATCTCTCTCTATTTACAAAGAGAAAGGTACTAGTTTTTTTAAAATAAATATTTTCAATATTTAAGAGAGCTAAAATAGTCAATATTAGTGATTATTACTAATGATGTAACATTCCAATTTTTAAGATCCTGTTTTTGTAATGTGAACAAGTGTATCTTAATGATTCAAATGAGTAAAGAGAAAATCATCTAAATTTTTAAAAATATTATAAATTGTCATTTGAAGCAGATGTGCTTGAATATGTCCTTTCAATTTGGTTAAATTGCACATTCAGAAAATAAATTATTAGCACCATGAGCAAATAAAATAATGAGTACATTTTCTTCAATAAGATGGATATCAGTTAAATATGAAATTAATGTTATTATTTCTGCTAATAGAATCTTGGGAGCTGGTGATATTTAACAATAAAATGCCTATTATAGCAGCCTCTATAACCATGGATATATTTAATTCTAGGTCAAGAATAGAACTAGATCAAAATTTGTTTTAGAGTTTGCATGCAATTTCTGATGTTGTGGCTTGGGAGAACAGAATAAAAAATAATTTTAAAAATTTTGTTTTATTTTAAATTAGTATTATAATGTTCATCAGAATCATTTCATTTTTTTAATAGTCAAATTTTTAAATAACTTGGGTCTTCTGTTTATGACAGCATCCAACTCATTGGAAACCAGCCAATTCCAAATTATTATAATTGCTGGAAACACTCATTTTAAAATGTAGAGGGTAAGTAGCTAAGGAAGAAGGCAACAGAAGTATCTCTTAAGCACATCTGTTTTTGTGACAACAAAGTTGAAACCAAATTTCAATTGTTTTGAGATTTAACTGCAAAATTAGTACAGTAATTCTATAATAGGTTCCCTGCTCATTGCAAAGCTCTTTAATTGCTACAAATATATGACTTTATGTAGAATCATTATGTCAGCCACTTTACATAGCAAGTAGATTAGAAAATGAGCTTTACAATATGATATAAAATTTCAACTTCCTAGACAATCTAGTCTACAAACATGCTTTTTTTTCCATTATAGTCATATCCCAGGTAACAAGAATTAACAATTAGTTCTGTGTTTCAAAAATCCCTTAAAAGTTGGAAACTTCTTATTTTAAATTGTTTTTAAGATTATTTATTTGTTTACTTGAGAGGAAGAGAGAGGGAGTACGAGCGCTACTACAGGGGGAGGGAGAAGCAGACTCCCTGCTGAGCAGGGAGCCCAAACTGGGGCCGGATCCCAAAATGCTGGGATCATGACCTGAGCCAAAGGCAGACCCTTAACCCACTGAGCAACCCAGGCTCCCCTGGAACCTTCTTTTATCTTTCAATTGTATCATTGGATAGTTAAAAATTAAAGTATTTCCATTATTTTTAGACTGATCCATTTTATAGAAGTTTAATAAGGAAGGTAATTTTCATATTCTGGTTTTATTCCATTGTGAACATTGAAATAATTATATAGGGGCAGTCCCAGGACAGAGGGGTTTTTTATTTGTGAGAGAAAATGAGGGGCTTTTTGAATGTCTATATGTGCTGTGTTACTCAAAAACTAAACATCTGTGGTTGATATAGAAGTGTGCATATTTATAGAAAGGGTCTTCGTCCTTATATAGTAGACCTCACTTCATAAATAACTACTTTGAGTTAAATGCCACACAGTGTTATTACAGATTAGGTAATGGAAAGACATTGTATTTCTTAATAAAGTATTAAAGTATTATTCTTAATAAAATATTAAAACAGGGGGAGATGAACCATGAGAGACCATGGACTCTGAAAAACAAACTGAGGGTTCTAGAGGGGAGGGGGGGTCAGAGGATGGGTTAGCCTGGTGATGGGTATTAAAGAGGGCACGTTCTGCATGGAGCACTGGGTGTTATATGCAAACAATGAATCATGGCACACTACATCAAAAACTAATGATGTAATGTATGGTGATTAACATAACATAATAAAAAAAAAGAAAAAAAAAAAAACAGATTGAATCAGCTTTTTCCCCTCTGCATTATTTGTCCTAGTTTTAGGACCTGTCCTGGTTTTAGTATTCTATCATAAAAATTTGTTTTGTAAGTTATTTTACTTTTTTGGTAATATTCTCCAAAGTATTTACAAAACATTTATTTGAATTAAGAAGTTATCATATTTTTCCTGACGAAAGTACTCATGAGTTGATGGTTAGTTTAACAATGAACACTGTTTATTCAACATTTATTTTCCATGATATAGATTGTATACAAATGGCATATAAAGAGTTACAAATGATGTTCATTATCCCTGAGTTGATCCACTTTCTTAAAGATGGTTATAACCGAATACATAGCTTTAAGGTTTTGTTGAATTAAAAAGTATGAAATAAAGCTAAAATCATATAGACAGATAATATTGTATTTAATATATATATATTTGCAATTTAAAATGGTTTTAAAAAATTCCCAGCACTTTCTGATTATATCAAGTTAAATAAATATAATACATTATCATTTAAAAGTGTTGGTAAAATATTTTGATATATTTATCAAATACAATGAGTAACCCTAAAGAAGTAATACAGTTTTTTGAAAATCAAGATGGTTTTAGATCTTTTATTTCAGGAATAAAAAAAATAGCAAGACTTCATTTTGTTGTCAACTTATCACTGAATATAAACAATAAATTTTGACTTAAGTCCACTCTGGATTTTTTTGGAGGGGAGGAAGGCATGAATTAGAATGAATGGAAAACACTGAGTACCATTGCCATCATGGAAATTCTTTAGTTCCCATCTACTGATACACATAAATAAAATTTCTAAATAATACTACCTAACAAAAAGTAAAATATAAATATACTGAATGCTTTATTATAGCAATAAGTAATAGTGACCCCAAAACAATCCAATAATTTTCTTTATTTTTATGTTTATATATTTTCATTTTATCTACTTATTTATTTAAAATAAAATTTATATTTTATATTTAAGACTTATAAATATTTTCTGTATTTTAAGAGCAAGATTCAAATATTTACTACTAATATTAATGGTAGCTCATTCCAGAAAATTTTTAAAAACTAAACAAAAACATAAATGAATAAATAAATAATAAATAAGTTTCCATCTCTTTACCTATTTTGTTGCAAAGAAATATGATGGGGAACCTAATTAATGATTTACCATCATAAAAATATATTAAGTTACTATGAAGTCTATTAGGTAAGTGAAATATAAATAAAGTTTAAAGAGAAACAAGACTTTTGAATATTAATGAGATTATTTTTAATAATCTATAATGGTGTCAAATCATTATTGTATATGGACTGCTGTATTATGGAAAAGTCAGTATTAATAGTATATCAGGTACCACATTTTTGCAATAATATAAACTTATGATAAAATATTTTAAATAGCAATTTGAAGGTTTCAAAATATATCTTGTGCTTATACAAAGAAGGAAAATTTCAAAACAACAGTTGCAAAGGACCCAATTTCATTAACTATCTACTTTAAATAGTGCCAAAAAAAATGCCTGAGTTGATTTTTAAAAATTATATAAATTTAAAGTCTTAAGAAATAAAAACTATTGCATTTTGGAGAAACTGGGCTAATAGGCAAAAAGTAAGTATGGCAAGGATTGTTAATACACATCAAGGTCTCCATGTTAGCTGACCTTTCCAGTCACAGTTTCGTGGGGAACATGTGACTCGTTCTGACCAATGAACTATGAAAGTCACTCCTGGTATGAGACAGCTAAGAACTGGGTTGCTATTTCCATTTCTCTCTTTCCTTCTTTTTATCATAGAAGGCATAGGTTCATGTTGGAAGAGAACTTACCATCACCATCATTCTTCTTTGTGTAAGAGAAAACATTTGTGATATTAAGCAACTTTGATTTTAGGGTGTTTATTACTATCATAACGATAATCCAAATGGAAAACACTGACTTAGTGTTTGGTCAGTGAGCAGCAAAGAAAATGTTGTTAAAGCCTGAAAAGATGAAAATCCATATTACTGATGCTCAAGTATTTGGTAAATGTATCATTTGTCATAACTGATAGAACTGAAAGGTGGACATGGAGTGTGAGACAAAGAGGAGTTACAGATGACTTGGAGTATGTTAGCGACAGCAAGATGCAGTCTGTGTTTTCTGAAATTGGAAATTAGTTAAAAAAGGAATAATTTTGGTGTTAGTGAACATTGGGAATTAAGTTTCAGGTATGTTCAGTTTAAGATGCTATTTAAAGACCCAAAGAAATGGTTCAGGGATTAAGCCCCAGAGCTTTCAAGCATTTACAGAACTGGAATATGAAGAAGACTCTGTATGGAGACTAAGTCAATATGGTTGGGAAATGGGGTAGAGAAAGCAAGGAAAGGACAAGATATGGGAACTTGTATGTTAAGCAAAGGTTTCAAAAGAAAGAATGTAAGATCAGCTTTGACAAATGCTGCTTCTGATTAGTCAAGAAACATGAGACTCATAAATGACCAGTGAATCTGACATGGTAACATTGGATAGATATTGATATCTTTGGTGAGACAATAGGATCAAAAGTCTAATTGGAATGTGTTTAAGAGAGAGAGAATAGAAGACAGTGTCATGGACATATATTTCAATGATTTTTTATCTCGAGTTAATGAGAGTAAAAGAGTCTCAGTTGAAGTTGGAGGTGGGAGACAAAGAATTTCATACACACACACACATACACACATAATTACTGCACATAAATAGCAGTAAGTTTGCAGTCTGGTGAGAATATTTTAGTAGAAAGAGAAAATGAAAGATACATAAGAGATGAAAAAGTGTTGGAGCAATTCCTACCATAGTTTGAAGTCTCAAATGTAAGAAGTGACCTTAACTAGGTGCATGGGAAGTTTATAGTAACAGTGGAGGAGGTGATGTGTGAATGAACTTCCCACATCCAATAGAGGGAAATGGTGGAAACACTATCATGTCCTTCAAACTAGATTTTAGTTTAAAAGGGGCTTAAATCCTCAAATATTTGACTCTGGAGTAAATATTTCTATGTATATTTTTCCTATCTGGAGGACAAAATAAGTCATTTGGCTTCCAAAGGGCAGAAGTAGGAGCAAAAAGTAGAAGTTGTATCAGGAGAAATTTCAGCAAGCCATGAAACAGAATGTTATAATAATTAAAATTGATGTAGAATGCATTGGCTTTGAAATACTTTAATGTTGCCCATTACAATAAGATTTGTACCTGATGATCTCTAAAACTCCCCTCTATACACTCAACTCTTTCTGTGATTTGACACATTGGAAATATTTAATAATTTAAAAATATTACCACTAGTTTTGTCTAGACTGTTGTTGAGTGCACCACCAAGCCTTACTGGTTCCCTTAATTCTATAATTCATTAATTCACTATTTATTAGTCCCTTTATTAATTAAAATATTTGAGTGTGCCAACTCTTCTTCTGTCCGGATCGTAACCGTTCCATGTTTTATCTTCCAACTTTAAAGAATCTTCAACTTTTACTCTTTTCCTGTCTTCTTTCTTTCGTCTTTGCAATAGCATGATACAGTAATGAACTGAAAACATGATTGGATTATGTAGATCCACATACAGACTGTTAATCATCTGTGTCTGATGTTGAGGCCTCTGAGACACTGGTAGTCATTAGCTTGTACTACCACAACCACTCAAACTTGTATCTAATCTTCTCTGAACATTTCAATGACAGAGCTTTTATCAAATAATTTTAATGGAAATCTGTATCTATGTCCAATGAATAATTTGAATATTTTCTTTGTGAAATACAATATAAAACAAATTAATACAATAGACAAGGTTACACAGTAAACTGATTTATTCCATGCTGATAGTTATCCCTATATGTATATGCTTTGCATAAGAGTATCAACTAGGTAATAACCTATGTCATTTTAAAACATTTAGTCTCAAATTATCCTCCTCTTTTCCTCACTTAGAAAAATATTTGAGATTACAAATATTTTGTTTTTTTGATATGCATAGTATACAAATAATGAAGCATAAAATAAATAAATGTTATTGGATCTCATAAAGGCTTCTGTCAAGTTGAGAGGAAAATAGTGTTAAACACCTGGGATTCCATTCATATATAATCTTTGACTCCAGCTCAAACTTTCATCTGATGAATTTACAGAAATAATTCGAAGCAAAAGCTTGGTGATGATATATTTCTTCTAACTTCAAAGCAGAAGAGCCATATCTAATTTAGGGCTACTTCTAACTTGGACATGTATTTTGTTATTCTTAAGTGATTCAATGCAGACATGTTACCATAAAGAAACAGTATAAAGCATAAAATAAAGATTTTTCTTATTTTTCCTGACATATGAAGGGTAGAATACTGTGTTCCTGGTGATGATGCTAAAAAATTCAGTCATTCTCACTCCCAGCAACAATACATAGGCCAAAAAAAAAAAAAAAAAAAACACTCTACGCAGTGAAGAAAATAAGAAAAATGAGCTGGAGGAAAAGTATTTGCCAGAAAGTGGGGGGGAAAGGAAATTAACAAAGAAAAATAACAAAGTGATATCATAGAGAGTAAAAAGAAAGGTGAATAAATTCAATGAAAACCTTAAATTAAGGTCAATAAACCTTACAAAGAAAAGGCTAAAATGAAAAATGAGTATCTTTCAGACAGAGCTTGTGAACGACCTCCAAAATACCTAACTACCTAGACAGAGACATTGAGTAATCTCCCAAGATGGGATCAATAAGAGCAGTCTTAATGTTGCTTTAGAAGAGAACAATTAAACCAAGAACAGGACAGAGAAATAGATTGATGGAACGGATTCATTTCCTATTCAGTCTTCTTTGCTTTTTATTTTCTTATTCTATTGTTTTCTCATTTTTCTATATATCTATTTACAAAGCAAAACAATCATTTTAAATAAAGATATTTGGTGAACTGAATTGAGTCTGATTTGCATTTTATATAATATTGTGGAGGAGTGTTTATAATACAACACAGGATGAAATCTGGTTTGTTTTCTTTAGCGGATTTACAATTCACTAACACTGCTATTTCTTCCCTGAAAGCTACTGTGGAGATCTTATATATGCAGAGCTAACAAACCAATCTGAAAATACCAAATATCCTGACAGGAAACTTTGAAACAGTTTTCTTTCATACAGAGACATTCTTATGTCCATTAAATTATCCTTCAATATAAAGTAATATTTTGTTATCATGCAAAAGCAAGTGACATATGTTTAATTCTGCCATGCATATCTGGCAATACCTATCAGAATGCAGTAAAAAACAACGAGGAACCAATTCAGCTAAAATATATCAGACAAATTTAACTGTCATTGTTTTTCTGTTTTCTCTAAAGTTCACCAAGAAACTTAAAGCATTTAAAATGTAGCTCATTAAAAAAAAATAAATGAATGAAATAAATAAGTATCTAACAAAGTAAATAAATAAATGTAACCCATTAAATCTCAATGAACCTCATAGGATGGTAATATAGATTCAAAATCAAGGAATCACAAAGTTCTGTGGATCTAGTTTCTTTCATCCACATGACAAGTCTTCCAAGAACATCTCAATTCAGTATGAATCTCAGAATTTCAAGGTTTCAGATTTGAAAATAGGAATGTATATGTAAAATACGATTATCTCCCAATCTTATAGTGGTAGTTTTAGAAACCAACCTCACTAAAATAAATAAGTATCAATACTCATACACTGGATTAATCAAGTTTGCATCAGAAGATTGGTTATGGAAAGCAAGGTTAGTTATTCTCACAAGAAAAGTCTCCAGACGAAAACTTTAGCAGCATCAAGATTTGTATCTATCACCTTATCCTCAGCATGACTGTTACCGGGTCACTCAGTTCTTGTCCCAGATGCACTAAAGAACTGGAAACCCAAGACCAGAATGGGGAGATAGAGTTTATTGAGTAGATAAGATAGTAGACTTTCAAGAGTGAAAGTGGGCCACTGCCGGAGCAAGACTGTCAATGGCCCCCAGAAGCTCTGGCTGCATCCTTTTAAGACCGCTTTGTGTACATGTAAATTTGGCTTTGATTGACAGTTTTGATTGACAGCTGGTGGCTCTATAACATTTTGGCCTCTGTGCATGTGCCCATGATGCACTCTGTTATACTTGTATTTATTTATGTATTGCATATTTATGAGTGTCCGATGAGGTTTTGTTGTGACCTTAAATGTACTTAAGGGCAAGTTGCACCTTTTGTGCATATGCTCAGCCCTTAGAAGTCCCCTGTGGCTTTTGAGTCAGCTCTGTGGTTAAGCCTTTCCTGTACTGTTAGCCCTTAGAGGTGGCTTTGAAGGTGTGGCTGTTAACCTTCAGGGATGGCACCCTCTGAGAGTGTGGCCGATACCAGCTTTATCCCTCCTCGCTCATACCTACCTGTCTAACATGATCATCTCACCATAAAATACCTAAAATTCCTGGAGGACATTTATCAGTTCTGGAATGTTCTGTTCCAATACTGTATACTGCAGATTTTTCTCCAGAACTTATGTGTAGAAGGGTCTTTTGAACAACTGCCCACAAGAAGATGCATGTGTAGAGAGGTGGAATGGAATGACAAGGGACTTGTGTTGATTTTGTGTTTTTATACCAGGCATAATATTTGGGTATCATGGAAGGGGCAGATGGAAATTTCTTAAGACATACAAGAGGGGGAAAGCCCTTATGACATTTCTTGGGAAACCATGGTTCCATATATCTTCTTTTATAATACTTATGCCTTAACGTTTCTCTCATTCTAAAGAGAAAAGACTGTATATGTGAACAGTTGAGATGAAGGATGTATCAATCAGCTTGGGCATCTATAACAAATTACCATAGATTGGGTGGCTTAAAAAACAAACATTTATTTCTCACAGGCTAAGATCAAGGCACTACCAATTCTGGTATCTGGTGAGAGTTCTGTCCTGGCTTAAAGATGGCCATTTTCTCCTTGTATTCTCATATGGCAGAGAGAGAGAGAGAGAGAAAGAGATATGCAGAGTGCAAGAGACTGCACAAGCTCATCTCTCTCTTATAAAGACACGAATCCAATTCATGAGGGTTCTACCCTCATGACATAACCACCTCCCAAAGACCCTACCTCCTAATACCATCACATTGGAGGCTAGGGTTGCAACATATGAATTTGAAGGGTGGGAGCACAAACATTCAATCTGTCACAAATGATAAGCAAATCAAAACCTTTATTACTGCAAGCTATAAAATTTTTCTACAACTATCAAGAAATTTGCTCCCAAAACTACTATGACAATTTCTTCATCTAATCATGTGGGTATATATATGTGTATATATGTTATAATTCAAAAGTTGATTATTCCCTACTTCTGATTGTACTACTTCAAAGGAATGCTTCAGTTTTTCGTATCTTCAAATATCTAAAAGTTAGTTGATATAAACCATTTTTATACCCTAAACACATCGTGAGTTTCTTTGAAATCATTAAACTAGCTTCAATGCAATTTAATTTTTGTTCACTATAAGACTGGTAAGAAAATAAAATTCTTGAGCGAAGAAAGAATGCAGAAGCAGCTTACTAACTGAAAACCTTTCCTTGTTAAGTTCTAAATATGTTAATGTAAACATATATTGTAATATATATCATTTTATGAACTGTGGTATATGGGAAGGGATATTAGATTTGGATTTGGAGGGGCACCTGAGTGGCTCAAGTCGGTTAAGCAGCTGTTTTCAGCTCAGGTCATGATCTCAGGGTCCTGGGATTGAGTCCCACGTCGGGCTCCCTGCTCAGCAGAAGGTCTGTTTCTCTCTCGCGCTCTCTGCTCTCTCTCTATTTCTCACTCTCTCTCAAGTAAATAAATAAAATCTTTAAAAAAATTGGATTTCGGGGTGCCTGGGTGGCTCAGTTGGTTAAGTGACTGCCTTCAGCCCAGGTGATGATCCTGGAGTCCTGGGATCGAGTCCCACATAGGGCTCCCTGCTCAGCGGGGCGTCTGCTTCTTCCTCTGACCCTCTTCCCTCTCGTGCTCTCTGTCTCTCATTCTCTCTCTCTCAAATAAATAAATAAAATCTTAAAAAACATAAATTAAAAAAATGGATTTGGAGTTACAAACTCTGTGTTTACATCCTTGGGGTAATAAATATATTCTTTGTATATCCTTAATCTCTCTGTCCTAATCATGTTGAAGAGTCAACAGACTCTCTACTTTCATTGCAGGTGTTGTGCGGAGCGAAGGAAATAGTTTATGTAAAAATGAAAGTCTTATAAACTGGAAAATCATTGAATTTTCATAATATCTTTTAATTGTGTAATAGTTTAATTACTGAGAAATTTTGAGTGGCTGATATTCATTATGCACTACAGAAGGTAGAGTTTAGGTAAGGTTATGAAACGCTGATGAAGAGAAAATGGCAGGCTCTTAAGTGTTAAAATGGGTCCTAAAAACAGTAATGGGATTTAAGGAAAGTAAGACTAATGTTATAAAAAAGAGATATGCACTCTAATAACCCAATTGATAGGGTTTTGTTGGAAATAGGAATTTCAAGGAACTTGTGAGGACAGGAAGATAGCATTGCAGCTAAAAGACCAAACAATATAGGGGCGCCTGCATGGCTCAGTTGGTTCAGCATCTGAACCTAGGTTTCAGCTCAGGCTCAGGTCATGATCCCAGGGTCCTGGAATGGAGCCACTGTCAGGCTCCATGCTCAGTGGGGAGTCTGCTTGAGGATTCTCTCTTTCCCTCTCCCTCAGCCCCTCCTCCTGCTTGCATGCGTGCTCGCTCTCCTTTCCTCTCTCAAAAACAAAACAAAAAACAAAACAGAACCCCCCCCAAAAAACGAGAAACAAAAACCCGAACAATTTTAGAAAGATCCAAAGTCTAGATTATATTCTCAACCTCTTAGTCACCGCTGTATTGCGGCTACATTCTCAGAAGCTATTTCTCTGTTTCTACCCAGTCATCTCCACTATTAGCTCTCTCCTCTCTTTCTCCTCATATCTCCAATTTCTATTCTGAAGAGAATGAGATTCGCCCAATTAAAACTATGCTCTCTATTTTGCAAAGCCTTCTTGCCAAGCGGTGTTTACAGACCACTGCCAAACCCCTAGATTCTCTACCTCGGGTTGATTGACCATTTTAGAGTCCATTGGCTGTTACCAAGGTGGCGCTTTCATCTGATTAAAAACATCACTACCTATTCCCAGGGAACCCTTTGAGACATTCCCTCAATCAAGGCTATGAGTTTGGCAGTTTCCTTACATGAGGTTTACCAATATGGCAGTCACCAAAATTGATCTGCTTCCAAGTGAACTGTCTAGAAAGCAGTCAAGATTGACCTTGGCCTTGCTTGACAGCTAAATCTAGGAATCTGTGACCTGTACTACCTTTCATACTGATGAGTTATGTTGGCCTTCAAGATATGGTTGGTCATAGTTGATACATAATATGATCAAGTAGCTCTCTGATTCTCGAGCTTGAGAAATACTAGCAATGCTGCAAAGTTACACTTTCCCATATTTAAGAAAACTAGTTTGGTAATGAAGATTTTTTTATAGCGGGCGCCTGGGTGGCTCGGTTGGTTAAGCGACTGCCTTCGGCTCAGGTCATGATCCTGGAGTCCCTGGATCGAGTCCCGCATCGAGCTCCCTGCTCGGCAGGGAGTCTGCTTCTCCCTCTGACCCTCCTCCCTCTCATGCTCTCTGTCTCTCATTCTCTCTCTCTCAAATAAATAAATAAAATCTTTTTTAAAAAAAAAGATTTTTTATAGCATATAAACAAAATTTTCCTTTTTCATTCATAATATAAGGTTATTTCAAAGGTTGGCTATTTTTAAGAAATTATGATCACAGTTTCTTTCATTCTAAAAACACATAAAATTTTTCTTACTTTCATATTCTGGCTCATCTGTGACTGTTATAGAACTGGAATTTGCCCAAAGCCTTTATTCCGCAAAAGTCTGGCCTTTTCTGATTACTATCTCTCTCTGCTGGACTTTCTTCTTCCTCTATCATCTCTCGGTAGGCTGTAGTTCTTCCCAGCACAATGCTGAAGTTGTGCTTTGTTGCATTCTTAAAGTTTGGCTGTCTGCCTATTCTGTCTGTGACCACACTTTTTACCAAACTAAGTCATAATTGCAGATATTGAACATGTACAATTTTTATCCAAGATTGTTATTGTAATAAAACAATATGCCCAGTCAACATACGTTATATGTTAAATATGGTTTTTAAGGTTTTTATTGAAATGTCCAAGGTTTCTTTTCAAAGGTATTGTGAAGTTAGGAATTGAAGGTCAAAATAGTTTTTATTCTGAGCATCAATCTTTGAGAACCCTGTTATCAGCAAGGTCTCTTCTAAAGATTGTATTATATATAAATGTTTCAATCATGGTTCATTTTTAAAAATAAAGATGGAAGGTCACAAATGTTTTATCTGATTGCCCTTGGAAATACAGAACTGTGTATGAGATTAGGAAATTGTTTCCTTCTTCATTGCAGTTTGATACACTTGTAGTCTCTAAAGGCCTGTTCCCACAAGATATAAATGACCATAGCTTCAAGGCCATTCAAACAATATTTAGTCTCTGGTAATGAAAACAAAAGAAATATACACAAAGACAGAAACATATTTCAAAATAACGATACAATCATATTCAACTACTATATATTGAACAGCAAGCTATGTATATTGTTGACAAAGCTAATATCCCCAACTTTCCAAACTGAAGTGGGTTCCTACTTCCACAGTTTCTTTTACATAGTTCTCTCACAATATGAGAACTGCAGAGTTTTCACTTTTACCTCTAGAAGTTTGTGGTCAGGAATATTGAGGGCTGGAACATGTTATTAAAATTCCAAACTATCATTATTTGGACTCCAAAACTTAATTTCTGATGAGCTATAAAATTAATAGTGAAACAAAACTTTGAATTATTGCACAAAAGCAGCTTCCAAGTAATACTTCAAATGGCTTAACACAGTTATTATGTAATGGTATCTTTTTCTGCATGAGATGGGCTGAGTATAGGTAAAATTATTTCAAGAGGCCAGTTACATTCCCATCAAGTAGTTTTCATCACTGTATGTCAGTTTTTTCATACGCAATAACAATGCATACCCAAGGCGATTGTCTTAATCAAATTAACAATTTTATTTAAGCAATTGGGAGAATGCTATCAAATTGGCAAAATCATATAGAAAACCAATGACCATTCTGTTATTCAATGGAATTCCCAACCTGAAAATTCTTCATCGTTTGGTTTTTCCACTAGAGTCCACTGACTTTTCTCTCTCTAATTTAAAATCACACGATAAATATGACTGAATTCCATTTGCCGGAATCTAATAGTTTGCCATGAGCTGCTTCAAAGTTTGTTTGATCTATTCAACCAGTATTTATTCAGTGAAAGGCTTATTTCTTATTAGTGGAAACAGATCTTGAGATATTAAAATGGCACCCCATGCATTAGGGTGTTAAATGCTTCATAAGAAAGTACTGAAATTAAATTATAAAATAAGTTAGAAAAAATTTCTCATCATTCATCCATTCATTTTTCATCAAAATTTACTGGGTGTCCTTCATCTGCTAATCACAATGTTGTGGTTTTTTTGGGGGGGCGGTGAAACAAAGACAACTAAAGAAAAGTTCTTTATGATGAAAGTGTATAATCTAGTAAAAGAGACATACATATAAATCAATAAAATTAATGCAATGGGTAAGTATCTATATGGTGTTAGGATGAAAAAGAAGGGTGAGAACAACTAAAGATTATCCATGGAATTTCAAAAAAAATTTTTTTTGGAGTTTCAAATTTTAAAGAGTTGGCTTATGAGACATGAGCAGATGTTTTTCACATTGAGATGGAGTTATTTAATTTTTTTTTTAGAGCCCACTCTCATGTGTCAAATAAATTGAAACTTGTAAAATCCACCTTAAAAAGAGTGGCTATAGACAAAGATGGGAAAGAGAAATGGCATAATTGCACATCCCTTTAACTTTATTTGATCCAAAGCCTAAAATGCCACAGCAACAAAATCCCCTAGGAAGAAGGTGGTAAGAAAGAAAGGTTACATTGATGGCCCTTCCTAAACTTTGATTTGCTTACGCTCAAGCTTCTCTTTTGGACATTGTTTTTCAACAAAGTCAGAGAAAATCTGAGTTATATCTTAAAGTACTAAGTAAGCAATTTATGATTGGTTCAGCCCTCTTATGCCATGGCACCCTTTACATTTATCAATCAGAAACATGCATATTTGAGATAGCCCAATTTCTCCCAAGATTTCAACCTGAGAAGTAGGGCTTATTTATTACTAACACTGAGTTAAGGAAGTGAGGGTCATATTTTTATTAATCAATACTTACAAAGATACAACTCATTATGGTTTGTTATGGACTGAATGTGTGTCTCCCCAAAATTCATATGTTGAAATTCTAACCCTCAATGTGATGTTATTGGGAGGTGAGGCCTTTGGGATGTGATTACATCATGAAGGTGGAGCCTTCATGAATATGGTCAGTGCTCTTATAAAAGAGACCTGGAGAGCTTTCTCATCCTCCCACCTTGTAAGGACATAGCAAGCAGTCTGCAACCCAGAAGGGGGTTCTCATCAGACCCTAATAAGGTTGGCACACTGATCTCAAATTTCCAGCCTCCAGAACTACAAGAAATAAATCTCTGTTGTTTATAAGCCACCCCATCCATGGTACTATAACAGCAGCCTGAACTGATTAAGACATGAATATAATAACTACCTAATACCTATGTCAAAATTTAGAGTAGCCATATTCTTAAAACTGACTAGATAAGTAAGTAAAACTGTATTATAAAAATAAAGCTATTGAAGGTTAAGATAGGCATTAATTTTTCTAAAAGAATAGATGCAGGGGCACCTGGTGGCTCAGATGCTTAAGCGTCTGCCTTCGGCTCAGGTCACGATCCCAGGGTCGTGGGATCGAGCCCCACATCGGGCTCCTGACTCAGCGGGGAGTCTGCTTCTTCCTCTCCCTCTGCTTCTCCCAGTGCTCATGCTCTCTGTCTCTCTCTCTCTGTATCTCTGTGTCTCAAATGAATAAATAAAATCTTTAAAAAAAAAAAGAATAGATGCAAATAAAAATTGAACCAGATTATTATTTATTTAATATAACCATAAAAACTGTAAAACTGTCAGATTTTTGCCATTAATTATTGATATACATATTATCTAGGATTGACATTTGACAGAACTGACTATTCTTGATAGTAAATCCACTTAGGATAATAGTTCATAGAATTGGATCTAGTGTCTCAACTGCTTCAAGACTATCCCAAGAAGTATAATTATTTTATATTGTTATAATTGTTAAGTAAGCTGTATATAAACAATTTTTTTATTAATAGAAGGTATTTAATATTCTTTCCCTCCAGGATGCGAAAAGCTCATCCAACAAGATTATTAGGATTTAAAAATTCATTGTTAAACTTGGGAACAACCTAAAAACTATACCAGATTCACATTCTATCTATTTTGGGGAGAATAACACAACCCTGCAATTGATTTAAAACTTCTATTGCCATAGACATTCTCACTCTGTCTCACTCCCTTATGCGTCATTAAAATGATATAACTTTGCAAGCAAAAGGAAAAAAGATCCCCTATAAAATTATATAATGTCATAATTTCTGGGCCAAAGTTTAATATAGTTCATTTTCATTAGAATTACAATAGGATTTAAGGTTGGAATAAGTGTCGAAGAGCTAAAATCCCCTATTTTATTTCTTTGTGTTAAATAGTATCCAGTATTCAGTGATTAAAAGGGCTACCATTGGGGCGCCTGGGTGGCTCAGTCGTTAAGCGTCTGCCTTCGGCTCAGGTCATGATCCCAGGGTCCTGGGATTGAGCCCCGCATTGGGCTCTCTGCTCAGCGGGGAGCCTGCTTCTCCCTCTCCTACTCTGCCTGCTTGTGTTTCCTCTCTCACTGTCTCTCTCTGTCAAATAAATAAATAAAATCTTTAAAAAAAAAAAAAAGGCCTACCATTATATTCAGTACAAATGGCTAACATTTTCCATCTAAAATTATTCAGATCTAATATTCCTTTAGTTTTTTAGAATTTTATACAATAATAGAATGTGATACAATTATTTTTGTTAGTAGAACCTGGCTAAAGTGTAGGTAAAAACAGTGATAAAGCCACAGGCAGAAATCTGATTGGCAATTATCTGCCTCTGAACCAGAAAAAAAAAAAATGTAAACTTGCAATTTTTACTTATTTGAACTGTTTACCTAA
Organism: Mirounga angustirostris; assembly: GCF_029215605.1. Classification (NCBI taxonomy): domain Eukaryota; kingdom Metazoa; phylum Chordata; class Mammalia; order Carnivora; family Phocidae; genus Mirounga; species Mirounga angustirostris. The sequence continues at coordinate 50,550,044 of NW_026991712.1, read as the reverse complement.
GTCACTAAAAACATTTCTTAAATTTATTTAAATGTATAATTTACTCCTTTTTAGCAACTGTCATAAGTACCAAATTCTTCTATGTTGTTTGGTGTTAATATATTGTATATATTTAAAATATACTTGTTGGAAAATCAGATATTTATACTGATAGAGTTTAATAATATATTTTTCACATGAAGATTACATTTATAATATCATACCAATACACTGATTTGATCATGCAATTGTTTGGCTTACAACATATATGCGTGTATGCATGTGTGTTTCGGTGTTTTATAAAGGGGATATAAAATTGTACAGATGCAGTGAGGGAAAGGTTAATTATATTTCTTGTCACCTTCTGGAACTAAGAGAAATGCAGCAGGTAACATCTGCCTGTTTGGGTGAAGCTATACTTTATAGACTGGAATGGTCACACTTTAATTAATGGCTGTGCCCTGCATTTACTAGAAGGACTGGGAATTTATATATAATGCATTCATCATGCTTTCATGGAAAATGAAAATCACAAGATAGTATAGAGAAGACAATATACTCTGAGGAACCAGGTATTTTTCTACAAAGGGTGAAGAGTAGGTTGTGCACCCAGAGCTCAAACTTCTGCTATAGTCCTTTCATGCTGCAAATGACACTGTTTCGATTACCACGAATGGTGGCTTAGAGCAATCTATCTTTGTGTCATTTAATTGTCTAACGTATAAACTGCAGGCTTTTAACTAAAACAATTACATAAGTGTACTAGGGAAAGAGCAAGCTGATTGCATGATTTGGGGAATGGAACCAAGCATTAAAAAAGAGTTCATTGACATTTTCAATTAATGATAGAAACGACTGGAGCAGTTTGTTTTAATGATTTCATGAATAAGATTTGGAAAAACTAAACTACAACAAATTTACAATTCTTTTTATAACTGGATTCTAAAGCATATTTTTATTAGCCTCTTGAGAGGCAGTCAGTATTATAAATAGACAACGTCATTTTAAAAACAAAGCCTTCATTAATTATTTTTTAGCCCTAACACCCACTCTTATTAGATAATAGAAGGCATGTTCAGGGTCTGGGGAAAGGAGATAATGTTAAGCAAAATTTAGTTAAAAGTATTTTTTTTTTCAATTGATCAGGGGACACAAAGAAGTTTAGCAAATTCTGAATCAAAGAATGGGAATTTGGAGGCTCTACATCTGGTCTTACTACAAGTAAAAGAATAAAAAAAAGTCACCACAGTTTTTGCCATGAATAATTAGGAAAATGGAATTGCCTCATATTTTGATAAGGAATATCAGGCCTATTCCTGCATGAGGTATCAAGAGGTGAACTTGGAGTAAGTTAAGGATATTAAGTTTGAGATTCCACTTAGTCAAATGGACATATCTAGTAGATCGTTATGTATATGAATCTATGACTAATGTGAGAATACCAAATTATTGATGTGTATATTTGGGAGTTTTCACCATGTAGTTGGTATGTAGAACCATGAAATTATATGAGGTCACCAAGATACTAGCATAGATAGAAAAAACAAAGACATCCCAGGTCTTTTTGTATTAACAATTCTTAGACACGAAAACACTAACAAAGGAAAATAAGAAATTACTGAATTTGTAGAGAAAAAAAAAAAAAACAAAAACAGATTATAGTGTCCTGGAAGCCAAATAAAGTAAACATTTCATGAAAGAACAGACGTTCAACCAGATCAAATGTTCCTCATAGATCAAGTAGAATGCGGAATTCAAACTGACCATTGGATGTGGGGACATACAGGTTCTTAGTAACCTTAGTAAGAGTGGAGACAAAACTTTTATTGAATGGTTTAGAAAATTATGGAGGAAGAGAAATTAGAATTGTATATATGGATAATTCTTTTGAAGAGTTTTGATAACAAATGAAAGAAATAAGGCAATCGTTGGAGGAAAAAGAAAAGTCAAGAGGGTTTTTTGTTTTGTTTTGTTTTATTTTTTGTTTATTTGTGTGTTTTAAATATGGGATAAATAGCAGCACTTTTGTACGCTGGTGGAAAGATTCAACCAGCAGAGGGAGAAAAATTGATAAGATAAATAGCTGGATCCAGTGTATGCTAGGCAATATTTTAGATAACTACCTTTCATTAATTCTTCTAACCATATAAGTGAAAAGCAGTGAATTTGAAAAAGTAAATTAGGTTAGTATTTCCCTTATCTGATAGTTCATATTGCCTATTGTAGTTCTATTTACACATTCCTTCTACCATTTCCCCATGGGGTAGTTACATTGTTTGGGTGATAAATCAGTTAATAAAGTCCCAATCCCATTACCATAGTGATTGTTCTGGGTAAACCAAACCTAAAATAATTAGTGCATGGTATCCCCTGGCTAAAGAGATTAAGTCCAGCCATGGTTCATTCAGTGTAAAGCTTGCTGTGCACAAGATGGTCTGTTAATTGGAGACCTGTACTTGCTGAGGCCATTTGTTAAAGTGGGAGAAGCCAATATGAAGAGGAATTTGATACAGGGGGATCACAAGCTTAGAGAATTTTAAACAAACCATGCCAGAGCCTTGAGCAAACTGTGCCTAGGAATTTTAATTATATGAGTCAATACATTCTCTTTATTGTTTAAATAAGTTTGAATTGAGTTTTCTATTTCTTGGAATTAAAATGATATTAAATTGATGATGGACAGAAAGGCAAACCCCATTTTACATAGCGGGCACTTACTTTATGCAGCAATGGTGATCCCTATAAACTGTTTTCTGAGGACAGACCATACTGTGAACTGCTAATTATGCCCTAGATAACCAAATCTATGACCATTTCAGATTTTTTTTTTCTTAAACAGTGGGTAAAGGGGCTGAGAAAAAAAAGGAAAAAAAAAAAAAGAAGAAGCTGTTCTTTGGCTGAAGATAGAAACATATGAAAAAAAAAGAGTATTCTCCAGTAAAGAAAACATTGATTGTTGGGGCACCTGGGTGTCTCAGTCAGTTAAGTATCTGCCTTCAGCTCAGGTCATGATCTCCAGGTCCTGGGATCAAGCCCCCTGTCTGTCTCCTGGCTCAGCGGGGAGTCTGCTTCTTCCTCTCCTTCTTCCTGCCTCTCCCCCTGCTTGTACCCTCTCTGTCTCTCACTCAAATGAATAAATAAAATCTTAAAAAAAAAAGAAAAAGAAAAAGAAAAAGAAAGCCTTGATTGCCCTGGAAGGGAGGAGATACAGGTCACAAGCCTCACTTTCCCATTCTATTTTATAAGGCTTCTTTTGGTATATCTTTCAAGTGAAATATTCAACTAGATGACTTTTTGTTCCACTCAAATTTAACAACCTTTCATGCTGAGTAGGGTGTGGATATGTGTTGCCATTGATTTTCTTTTTTGTGCATATTTTTATTATTATGTTAATAAAGCTGTTTTTATCAAATTCTGCTACATGTTAGCAAGTCTAACAACTTTTACATGATCTAAAAATAAAGAAAATAGCTTGCAAATATACAGATAGTTTTGAGAGGATTGGCATTCAAACACTTGTCAATTCAGTGGATATTATTAAGCACATACTACACGCTCGAATCTATATAGTAGGTGGAATTGAAAACCAAAGAGAAAGAAATTACTCACTTGAAGAAGTTTATAGGCTAATGGAGTATTAGACATAAAAACACTTAAAATGCAATATTACAAATGCTATGCGTACTAGATGCATTTAAAAGAACTATGTTGGTCATAATTAAAAGAACAGTTACTTCTGCCTGAAAGGGTCAGGTTAACCCACGAGATGAACACTTTTAAGATGACACTTAAAATATAGGTAAAAATAAAATAATAAAATAAAATTTAAAAAATTAAACATAATAAAAATAAATAAAAGCAGGAGAAAGAAAGCATTCATTTTCATTAAACTGTACACTCTTCTAAAGCAAGATGGTGACTTAGTCGGTTGTGTCTCTGCGGTCTCACCCTGCGATAGTCACAGAGGAGACACCTCAAAATTGTTGCCTAAAGTGTGCATGGGGTACATGGTAGATGACTGAAAATGCTAGAAAAGAGTGGATTTGGGGGGAAGCAGGGAAAATGTGCAGGAAAGTTAGCATTGTGTGTTGCTGGCAGGGTAAAGGGAGAGATGAATGTACAAGATTAGAGTATTGTTTTATTTTTTTATTTTTTATTTTTTAAAGATTTTATTTATTTATTTGAGAGAGAGAATGAGAGACAGAGAGCATGAGAGGGAGGAGGGTCAGAGGGAGAAGCAGACTCCCTGCCGAGTTGGGAGCCCGATGCGGGACTCGATCCCAGGACTCCAGGATCATGACCTGAGCCGAAGGCAGTCGCTCAACCAACTGAGCCACCCAGGCGCCCCTAGAGTATTGTTTTATTAATGAAAACTTATGGCAATGCATAATCACAACCTGTCAGAACATGAAGATCATACCATGGAGAGTCTGACAGTGTAAAGCTAATTGCTGTTGATCTTCTCATTTAAATAATGAGTAGCCATTGAGAAATTTTGAGAAAAAATAACATGATCAAAAATGATTGTTATATCAACCACAAGAGCAATTATTTTGGAGGGTAGATTAGAATGACAGAAAGGTTAAAGGAGGGAAAACAATTAGAAAACAATTACAAAAGGCCAGGGAAGGATATTACTGACTAAACTATGGCAGTGTTGGTGGCTCCATACAGAAAGAAAGAGGGCTTGAAGTGTCTACCAATTTAATAGGTAGTAAAAGAGATCTAGCATGATGATTTATTATAGTGGACTTATTTAGTTATAGGGGACTTTATTTAGTTACAGTGGACAAAACAGATGGAAGTTTTAAGATAACTTCTGGGGCGCCTGCGTGGCTCAGTCGTTAAGCGTCTGCCTTCGGCTCGGGTCATGATCCCGGGGTCCTGGGATCGAGCCCCGCATCGGGCTCCCTGCTCTGCGGGAAGCCTACTACTCCCTCTCCCACTCCCCCTGCTCGTGTTCCCTCTCTCGCTGTGTCTCTCTCTGACAAATAAATAAAATCTTAAAAAAAAAAAAAGATAACTTCTGAGTTTCTAGCTTGTACAGTTGAGGTAGAAGGGATAGCATATTGCTATTTTTTAAACTGTAAGTACAAGAAGAGATACACATGAATGAGGATTGAAATTCTGTTTGGGGTTTAGGACATAAATCAACAATCTAAGATCTCAGGATGTGGGTTCGACAAAGTACAGATGCTTTTATAGAATTATTTCAACAGTGAAATGTTTTTGGCATGGTAAGAAAGAAAAAGTCTTAATGAAATCTTAGGCTTCATACAGGAGTGCCCATTCCCCTGGAGAGTCACAAGGGCAAAGGTGCACAACCATTTTAATTTTGCCAATCTTCACATCTTTTCAATATGTGCTCGTTCATAAAAGAATCCACCCAAGAAAAGGCTCATTGATAGATAACATGAAGAGTCATTCCTTCCATACTCAATTTCTTCCATTTTTGCCAAAAGAAAAAGGAAAAAAAGAAGAAAGAAAGAAAGAAAGAAAGAAAGAAAGAAAGAAAGAAAGAAGAAAGAAAGAAAGAAAGAAGAAGGAAAGAAAGAAAGAAGAAAGAAAGAAAGAAAGAAAGAAAGAAAGAAAGAAAGAAAGAAAGACAGAAAGAGAGAGAGAGAGAAAGAAAGAGAGAGAGAAAGAAAGAAAGGTAGGTAACTTCTCATCTGTCCTTAATCTTACTATGGTACCATTACTATAGAGATTCATAAGTGAACAAAACAGAAAAAAAATCCTCCTGCCTCATACAGCTTATATTTTAGTGACTAAAAGAATAATTTGAAATATCAGTGTTGGGATTGAGAAAGTGAATAATAATAACTGGACAGTAAATTGTTATGAAATACATGTTTTCTAATTTTTTGAATTCAAAAGTAATCAAGTAGAATATATAAAATTTGGGGCATATATCATAGGAAGAGTTCAGATAATTGAATGACACTCTCATAACAAACATTTTTCATTCTTTCTACCTATTCTTTTCAGCCAGATTTCTTAACAATTATGCTATGAAAATTTAAAAAAAAAACAGCTGATGATGCTGAATCCTGTCTTACTCTTTCAGGAGACAATAAATAACAAATATATATGTAAAATAATCTGAAAATGAGGTCTGTTTATTTCAATAATATGCAGTTTCATAAGTTTTTATATTCAACAATTATTCATCAAAAATGTAATATGTTTGTTGCATAGCAATTACAGTTTTAATGCTTCCCAATTCTAGATGATGCTCTTAAAATGCTTAAACACTTCTGGTCAAAGGAAATAAAAAATTTTTAATTTAAACTTATATAGATAGATATACAATATAGATGGGTAGGGATGGGGGATAAAGAGTTATTGAAGATTATAATAAAATGATGGGAAAAACTTTAAAGTATACCATATATTATATTATATATTATATTAGGATACACTTATTTGTAAAAAGTGTAATAAGATTAAAAGTTTAAGATAAAACCAAATGATGCAAAATATTCAATTTTAAAAGAACTTGATTAAATAATAGGAGTTTTACCAATTTGGCATTTAGACTTTAGAATTCTTTCTAAAACCACAAATAGCTATATTGTATATTATCTTCTCTAAACATCTATGAGCATGTAAAAGGCAGTGTTCCTGCCACATTCATTTTTATCCCCTATCACAGTAATTATTGTTTTAATTACTGCATAACAAATTATCCCACAACTAAGTGTCTTAAATTAACAGCAGGCATTATTTCACAAGTGCTCTGGGTCAGAAACCTGAGTAGGTCTTAGTTAAATCTTCTGACTCTGGGTCTCTCACAGAGGGAAGTCAACTCCAGACTTGACTGGGAAGGACCCACTTCCTCACTTACTCTTGTGTTGGCTGGATTCAATTTCTTGTGGGTTGTTGGAATGAGGCCTCAGGTGCTTACAAGCTGTTTTCTGTCCCCCTGTTCCTATCCATGTGGACCTCTCCATAGAGCATCTCACAACAGTGTAGCTTGCTTAATCTGATCGAGCAACAAAGAGGCACGAGACAGTGACAGCAAGAGAGAGAGAGAGCAAGCAAGAAAGTCACGGTCTTTTGTGGTCTAATCACAGAAGTGGTATCTCATCACTTATGTTGTATTCTGCTGGTTAGAAGCAAGTCACTGGGTTCAGCCCACACTTAAAGGAAGAAGACAAAGACATAAATGTTGGGAGGGGCATGTCATTGGGAAACGTGTCAGAAGCTGTCTACCACACTAAGTAAGTATGTCTTTAACTGATAGATGTTTAAATTAACGTAAACTTTGACTGAACATCTCTCATACTAGGATGGAAAGAAGCAGAAATTACACATAGCTTTATTCTTTTTCTTTTCTTTTTTTTTAGAAGGAAAGAGAGAGAGTGTGTGCGCTGGAGGGGAGCAGAGGGAGAGGGAGAGAAAGACTCTTAAGCAGACTTCACATCCAGCACAGAGCTCTACATGGGGCTCAGTCTTAAAATCCTGAGATCATGACCTGAGCCAAAATCAAGAGTCAGATGCTTAACTGATTAAGCCACCCACACACTTTAAGAGAATAGACAAAGTATTTTGGAAAATATAGTTATCTTTTACAAAAATGTCATTTATGTTAACAAGTAATGTGCTTAAGTTGTTATTTGTGAATGAAATATATATTACAAATGAAATGTACACTATAAATAAAAATAGATGATTTTAAATCTTTTTAATTTTTAATATGGTAACTATTGATCACTATAACTGACAAAAACTAGAGCTCTTTAGGATTATTAACTACTTATAAGAGTGTAAAGTAACTAATGAATCGTTGAACACTACACCAAAAACTAATGATGTACTATATGTTGGCTAACTGAACATTAAAATAAAAAAAAGGAAGAAAGACTGTAAAGTGATCCTAAGACCAAAAGTTTAAGAACTACTGATTTGGACAGTTTCTAAAGCATCATGAGGTTTCTACACAACTTAGATGAAAAACACTGTTTTGAGAAAATAAATGCACATGATTAGCCTAATTTTCTCATAATACAGTTTGCTTTGGTTAAGTTCAAAATTCAGATGTTATCCTTTAATAAGCAAAGGCATTCTTTGAAAGTGGCAATCATTGTTTAAATAAGAAAATCATTTTGAGTGTGAATGTAAAATCGATGGCCCCCATTAATCATGGCAAGAATATTTATTACATTAATGTAACTGGAAAATATTAAAACAATATTTTTCTTATCTATGGAGTGAGATTATAAAGGTAAGATCATAATCATATCAGCAAAACCAGTGTGAGGGCAGAGTCTAATGACTTGTAATGGATTTTAGGTGTATATTTTTAATAAAGCTCGCACTTTATCTTGTAAAAAAATGTAAGGACTGCAAGTGGAGCGGGGGCACAATTTTACTAGTCTACTGATCTGAAAATACACTACTTCACCATATTAAAAAAGCCTCTCCAGTATCTCTAGTAATATATATTTGGGAGATTCTTTTCCTTCAATAATTAGTTTTAATGATATGCTATGGTAGGACATTATCATCAATTGGTGTTTTAAAGGTGGGAGAAGAGAAAGTCATTACATGTAGGCAGAACAGTAGTGTTCCATTGACAGACTATAGCGGAAAAGCCCCAATGACAGATAAAAAGCCCAAGTTTTATTTCATTTTATTAAGTTAAGAGCCACTGGATTTAAAATGGGAAAAGGGCCAGCAACAGATTACTAATTACAGCTCAAATAAATTAAATTATTAATTTTATATTTCTCTAATCACAAATTTATTCAAGATTGTTCTCATTTGCTATATGCCAGGATCAGCATATATAATTTCATTAGGCATCATAAATGTGGGAATAATTTTTTTTGGAAAAATCTAGTTTAATAGTAGATGAACCCATAAAATAATAATACTCACCTCTTTCAAGTACTTAGTTCATAAAGCAAAAATTGCAGAGGGTAAAACTCACACCATTTGGCTTTCCATTCTGATTAGAATATAGAAATTTACAAGAAGTCATCATCATTGCCACACTAACAGTGAAGACAAGCTACCTACTTAAGAAAATTTCAGAGCTGACCATGCAAAAAAAGTATGAGATAAATTCCAGGAAAGAAGTCAATGGCTGCTGACAACCGTGAGCATGGTGTAAAGAGGAACTGACAGCATACAGCTGACCCTCAGACAACACGACTTTGAACTGTTCATGTCCACTTCTGTGTGGACTTTTTTCAATAAAGTACTGCAAATGTATTTTTCTTATGATTTTCTTAACATTTTCTTTCCTGTAGCTTACTTTATTGTAAGAATATAGTCTATAATATATATAACATACAAGATATATGTTAATCAACTGTTCATGTTGTGTATAAGGTTTCCAGTCAACAGTAGGCTATTAGTAGTTAAGTTTTGGGGGAGTCAAAAGTTATAAGCAGATTTTCAACTGTGCAGGGGTCGGCGCCCTAACCCCTGTGTTGTCAACTGTATAGATTAGGGTGAAGAGTAACCAGTGTGACTTTTAACTTTTAATGGCCATGTTAGGACTGGCCTGACAGATCAGAAATTTAAAGAATCCCAATCACAGGAATTCACTTGCCACTTCTGTCCTGAAGGACCTTGACCAAGTGCAGAACAGGAGTATATCATAAGCAAAGGCAAGGAAGTAGGGCTGAGAAAAAAACCCAGGAACATGAGTATTTGCAAACTGAAGGTCAGCAAGTGGCCAAAGGCTTTGGGCAGGGTGGGAACGCTAGAAGAAATAATGTGAGGTATATACCCAGTTCCACCTTACAAGAGGAAGGTGGCAGCCTATTGAGAACTGAAGGCAGGTCAGAAGAACTCACAGAAACTTCTGAAGGTACCAGGGTGTCCTTTATGAAGAAGGCGCAGTGACTGCTCACCAAAGGCTGGGAGTAGTACAGGAAAATTGAAATGAATTACCTAAAATGCAATGACCTTTTCTAAGTGCCTGGCAGCTGTCTGAAAGCGACTGGCTGGAAAAAGACAGCTGAGAGAGATCCTCCAAAGGAACACAGGGACATTGCTGAGCTCAGAGCAAAGGCAGGAGAAGGTGGTATAAAGACTGAGATAGCTGAGAGAAATCCTCCTAAGCACATGAAGTCTTCAGCAACTGAATGCAGCACCCAATAAAAGCTGTGGAAAGGCAAGAAGATTAAGGGAGCCTTCCTGAACTACATAAAGGAAACCCCTGAGCAGCTCTAAAAGGTGGTGACTGGGTTATAAAGGGAGAGAGATCACTGGAGGATTGCCAGTACTCAGATTCCAAGCTTTGCCTAAAAGAAAGTTTTGATTCCATCTCAAAACATTTGAAGCCAGTGATTAACTGAATCAAAATAAATACAAAAAGCAGAGAAACAAAGAAGTAACTCAACTGTAAATTAAATTGACTTATTCTTAGCCTGACAGAGAAAGAACTGAAAGTGTAAATATTTTCTATTTCAGTCTCTGCAGCTCTCTTACAAGCACAAAATATGTGGAAAAGTCAAAAAATGAGACCATGATCAAGAAATTAAATAGTAATAGAGGCCAGCATGCAGAAATTGGAATAGGCAGAAAAGGATTTTTAGGAAAATAATAGAAATACATTAAATAACCTAGTGAACAATTTGTACAACCTGTATAAAAAAGATGGGACATCTTCAGAATAATATCAAAACTATAAAAAGGAATAAAATATATAAGGACAAATTCATTTGATGGGCTTAATAGGAGACTGGGTGCAACAGGAATAAAGAAGGCAATGAACTTGAAAATGAGTCACTAGAGATTAACCAAACTGAAACACACACATAAAAAAAGGGTGGGTCTAAGATCTAGGGGATAATACCACATGTTTAATATATGTGTAATTAGGGTCACAGAGAGTGAGAAGAGATTAAATAGTAATGAACCTGAAGATATATTTGAAAAGAAAATGACCAACAGTCTTCACAGGATTGGACATTCAGATATTTATACTATAAGAATATACAATGAAAAAGTTTGCTAAGAATAAATACACACATATGTACACACATACACATATATATCCTCAGCAAACATATGAAAGAATACATCTATTTATAAGACCATATGTTATATTCATATATAAAAAATGTACAAAGAATATATATCTTACACAAGAAGATATATTGTGTGTATATATACATATGTGAATACATATTTTTTAAATTTTATTTTATTATGTTATGTTACTCACCATACATCACCTCATTAGTTTTTATGTAGCATTCCATGATTCATTTTTTGCATATAACACCCAGTGTTCCATGCAATATGTGCCCTCTTTAATACCCATCACCAGGCTAACCCATCCTCCCTCCTCCTCCCCTCTAAAACCCTCAGTTTGTTTCTCAGAGTCCATAGTTGCTCATGGTTTGTCTCCCCCTCCGATTTCCCCCCCTTCACTTTTCCCTTCCTACTATCTTCTTCTTCGTCTTTTTTTTAACATATAGTGTATTATTTGTTTCAGAGGTACAGGTCTGTGATTCATCAGTCTTCCTCTGGTAAAAAGCTTCTACAAATATTTACAGCTATCGTCATACTTAATTGGAACATATTAAATGCTCTGTCCTTCTGATTAGAGACAACAATATACGTCTACTCTTATCATATCCATTCAGCACTTCATGAGAAGTCTTCTCTGGTGTAGCAAAAGACAAATAAATAAAAAGTATAAAGATGAGAAAGGAGTAGGAACACTCTTACAAATGTATTTCAATTGCATGTTTATGTACATATTCATACGTATGTATGTATGTTTGTGTGTCAGTTTAAAACACCATATATTTACAAAAAAAACCCACCCTGAAATAAATGAGTTCAGCAAAGCCTAGGGATATAAAGTTATTTAAAAATTAATTGTATTACTATATTCAAAAAGCAAATAAACACTTGGACAATTAAATTTTTAAAATATTATTTACAAAAGCATCAAAATTTTGGGGAAAAATCTAGTAAAAGAAATGCAAAACTCCCACACTGAACTGAAAAAAAATCATGAATGAGAACTAGTTTAAACTATATTAATAAATACAGAAGTATACTGTGTTCATGAATTGCAAGTATAAATATCATTAAAGTATCCTTCTGAAAATGATTTGCAGCTTTGACAAAATCTATAAAAAACATTCCAGTGGGGTTTTTTTTCTGGTCAAAGTTAACAAGCTGATTCTAAATTTTACATAGAAATGCAGAGAATCTATAATGGCGAAAACAAGTTTAAGAAACAAAAGCAAAGTTGGCAGATTTAAATTTAGTTTACATATTACTCTAAACATAGAGCAATTGAGACAGTGTTTTATTAGCATCAATGTAGACAAATTGCTCAATGGAACAGAATAAAAAATCAGAAGTAGACCCACTTGTCTATCATCAATTGATTTCCAACATCTGCACTCAGGCAATTTGATGGGGAAGGGAAAACCAATTCAACAAATGGTGTTGGACCAAGCAGGTATACACATGTGGAAATAAACTTTTGAGTCCTATCTCAATATTAAAAAATTAAAAATAGTTCAAGGTGGATCATGGATCTGAACCAAACTAGAGCCATTAACCTAATGTAAACATAGGAGTACAACTTTATGATCTTGGAATAAGCAAAGATATTTTTTTGAACAATAACAAAACCTACCAAACATTAGAGAAAAATGATATATTTTACTTAAGCAAGATAATTTCTAATTATCAGAGGATATTAAAAATAGAACAGGTAAATTTACTAAAAGACAAAATATCCTCAGTACTTATATTTCACAAAGGAGTCATATCCATAACATGTAAAAACACCTCTAAATCAATGATAAAAACACACATAAAATTATAAATTGACCAAAAGATCTAAAACGGCAATTCACAAAAGAAGATATATTAATGGCCAATACACACATGGCAATGTGCTCAGTAATAACTGCATAATAAAATTTTAAATTATAACATGTCATGATACCAATTCCTAGAATAGGAAAAAGAAGAACAATACTAAATATTGACAACTTTGTAGAGTAACTAGAACTCATACATTTTTAATGGGAGTGTAAAATGGTATAAATGTTAGAAAATTGTTAGACATTTTCTCATAAAGTTAAAAATATATCTATCATGTTACCTGTGAACCCATTCCTATATATTTACATATTAGAATTTAAAATATATGTTCACAAATACTCTTGCATAAGAAACAGCTTTATTTATAGCAACCAAAAACTGGAAATGACTAAATTTCAAATTGGGATAAATTCATATATTCGTGCAGTGTAAGCACAGCAATAGAAGGCACATATATGAATACCTGCAACAACATGGGTGAATTATAAAAACAAACAAACAAAAAACACGTTTTGTTGATCAAAAGAAGCTAGACACAAAAGAACACATACTGCATGACAAATCCCAAGATAGCAAATCTCTGTCACAATTTGGAGTCTTCCAATTTTCTTATATTATAATACTGGTATTTTAAAAGTAATAGTCATATACAATAGCATGTTCTTCACTGAAAATAAGAAGAAAAGAAATATTAATTTGATAATCATTCAATGCACTATTATTGCTTACCATCATATGTGCTAAATCATGCAATAAAGATAAGCGTAAAAGTAAATGTGACAAGGATAGTCAGGCAGTATCACATTACTAGGAAAAGGCAATGGAATGCACCTTTAATTATGAGTTTGTGAAGCCATATATTATTATAATTTTCTTTTTTGGTGTGAATATTCTAGAGCTGTACATATTCTTTTTTTTTTTTTAAGATTTTATTTATTTATTTGAGAGAGAGAGAATGAGAGACAGAGAGCATGAGAGGGAGGAGGGCCAGAGGGAGAAGCAGACTCCCCACCGAGCAGGGAGCCCGATGCCGGACTCCATCCAGGGACTCCAGGATCATGACCCGAGCTGAAGGCAGTCGCTTAACCAACTGAGCCACTCAGGCGCCCGAGCTGTACAGATTCTTTGTTGCTCATTCTGTAAGGTATATGGTTAGTCATTGATTGCAGAGTAAGACCGTCTTCAGAGGTGATTTATATAAACATTCTACATTTGCTGCATTAGCCACTTCCCTTTATATTCAAACATAGTTTTAGAGAAAGTTCTGGACTTTATCAGAAAATGTATAAACATGAATCGTGTCCTATTGTACACTACATCAATATAGAACTGGGTATAAAGATTTCTCTAGGTTCCACCAGTGAAAGACTTTCATATGTTCTTAGGTGTCCCTGAGATAAAAAATAAGTTCTCAAGAAGATTCTCGGCTTAAATGCTTCCCAACCAATGGATTTGATTAAAATGCCAATAAACTAAAAAATCTTTCTTTTATAGAAACTGTAAACCCTTTGTATAGCTTCCTTTGTTTATAGATCTTTTTTATCATATCAGCTCTTGTTTATTACTTGTAAAATTATGATCATGATAATACAGCATATTTCAAATAACCAATTCTATGAACAGAAATTGGCACTAGAAAGACATTCTACAATACTGATTACCTCTAGCAATGATATGAAAATAAAGTAAATGATATGAATATGTCATCTGCTGTTAAGAGCATGCATAATGTTTGATGTTAGTAGAGAGTGCTATATTTGAAAATTGTATTTGAAAAATCTGGTTTTTGTTTAGGTTTTAAATTAACCACCTTGTATTTTACATTGTTCTTTATAACCTTAGTATGTGAAACCTTAGTAGTATTCTATGATGGTCATAGAGGAGTTAATTACTCAAGTGGACTGTATTTTGTGTCTTATATTTGTCTTCGTAATAAACTCTATCCTCATTATACATTAAAAAATCGATTGAATTTAAATGAACACATTTTAGGGTTCCAGTTCTTTAAACATTAAACCCAGAATTATTACCAGAACATAAATTATGCACATATATAAATGAGAACATAATTAGTTGTATTAATTTGGCAAGAGCTAATTGTCCCCACTATTCTTTCCATGTTCAAAGAAGTCTTGAAGGAGATCAGTATGAGGATTTAGCATAATATTAAGAATATCTAAGTTCAAAAGATAAAAACCATCTCCCTTGTGCCAACTGAATTATCTTTGTACAACTTATGAATATTTAAAACTGTAAAGGTATAGCTATTTATTGTGTTCTAATCTTTTTCAGAGAAGTACCCTCAACATTAATAATTCCAAGCAGTCATAGTACAATAACTTTATAATCATACAGTTATAAATTATTTTGTATGATGTTAAGACTCGGTTTTGAAATTTAACATCACAATTAATTGTTCATGTTCATTACCCCACAACACAATAATTTTTGTCATGTAAAGGAAACTATACATTTAGATAATTGTGCAAATGGATTTCATTTAATTATTTCTAAAACAGTTCAGATTCACAGCTCAGTTAAAAGGTGATGGATTGCACATAATTTGTTCCCTTTTTATGGATTATAGATTAGAGATAAAATTACCTCAAGAGACTTTTTTTTTTCTACCCATGGTTTCACAATCTGTTACTCTAAATGTAAACTGATTGAAACCACAATTCCCTTTTGTCACAGCAGGTTCCTGGCTTTCAGTATTTTCTGTTTGTATAATTACATATTTTTCGAAGATATGTTAATCAGTAAGCATATTCTGGAGTCTCAGGGGATCTAGCAGAAATTTGTTGCAGATAATATGTTTTAACCC
Organism: Mirounga angustirostris; assembly: GCF_029215605.1. Classification (NCBI taxonomy): domain Eukaryota; kingdom Metazoa; phylum Chordata; class Mammalia; order Carnivora; family Phocidae; genus Mirounga; species Mirounga angustirostris. The sequence goes on along the minus strand of NW_026991712.1, from coordinate 50,534,425 downwards.
TTTAAAAAAGTCAGTACTCACAATGACAAGCTAAAGTTACTTATTTTGTATAAAAGAGTTCGCAAAATCTTTCATTTGCTCATTTACAATAATCTAGTCCTATATAATGATACACATTTTTAGTTGGAATGGACTTCAGAAATCATGTAATATTATCAACTTGTTTTAAGTATAAGGAAATTGAGACTTAGGTTGCTGGGAAGGAGTAATGGTATTGATTGAAGATTCTCATTTCAAATCCTGAATGTATCACTTACTGGATAGATTATTTATATTTAACGTTGTTGTAACAAGTAACTATAAAATTAGTGGTCAATGCATATTTATTCTCTTATAGTTCTGGAAGCTAAGAGTCCAAAAGCAAGATGATCCTTCCGGAGACTTCCACAGAGAATTGTTTCCTTGACTTTTCCACGCCTAAGGCTACTTTGATTCCTTGGTTTACTTTGCATCACTAACCTCTGCTTGTGTTAACGCATCTTTTTCTTTCTTTCTTTCTTTATTATGTTCAGTTAGCCACTGTATAGTACATAATTAGTATTTGATGTAGTGTTCAGTGATTCATTAGGTAAGTATAACACCCAGTGCTCATCACAACACATGCCCTCCTCAATATCCTTCACCCTGTTACCTCCTCCCCTTACCCTCCTCCCCTCTGAAACCCCCAGATTGTTTCTCGGGGTCCATAGTCTCTCATGGTTCATCTCCTTCTCTGATTTCTCCCCCTTTAGATTTCCCTCCCTTCCCCTGTGGTCCTCCGTGCTATTGTTTATGTTCCACATATGAGTGAAACCATACGATAATTGTCTTTCTCTGCTTGACTTACTTCACTTACAAAATCTCCTATACCATGTAAATTAACAGATTCACAGTTTCCACAGATTAGGATTTGGATATCTTTGGGGTATTACTACACAGGCCACCACCATTATTTTACACCATCTGTAAAGCAGGCATGAATGGTATAGGACTATTCTGAAACTTTACAACACTCCAACCTATCTCTCTTAATATAGTTTTTTACCATCTCTCATCTGTTGTAGTAATCTGATTTCCTATCTGTTGTGTCATTCTTTTTGAAGCCTGAATTTACCCTATAGCTATAAAAACATCAAATGGGTTCATATCATTTTCTTGCTTAATACATTCAACGACTTTCCATTGCTTACTTAAAAAAAAGACTACATTCCTCAAAGCAGGGTACAATCCCTTCACAACAGGGATGGAATCCAGCTGTTTAGGTTGAATTTCATTACCTCTCTTATGCTCCACATGCTAGCTAACTTTTTCTAAGTGCAGTAAGTTTCTTTATATGTGCAGACCTTTCCATACGTTGTTTCTCCTGCAGGAAATCTCCTTAGCTAAAGCCTTTCCAGTCTAAAAAAAAAAACCTGTATTCAACCTCCAAAACTCACTGCATTGTATCTTCTTATGTAACATTCCCTAGAGTCGACTTCTACCACACTGTTTTTAGCTCTACTTTTGCATTTATTATGTGCTTTTGCAATTATAATATAGTTTCTTTGTTATACACTCTGTGATGAGTTCCTCAAGAGTGATGCTTATGTTCTATTCATCTTTTCAAAGTCCCAGCATGTAAATGTTTAGCCCTAACATTATTAGCTTCTTTATTCTCTGAACTTCCATCACTGCTCTTAATTTGCCTTCAATTATAAATTCCCTTGCTTGATACAAACATGATTTCATATTTTTGACACCTGAGGTTTTTCCTGGTAAAGGATATTCATAACACATTTTATATCTTCCTTAGCATTAGAAAATACTAAGGACAGGGTAGATATTAAGCAAATGCTTTAAGATTGTTAGACTAAAATGGATTAATGTATGGTTTCTTGAATAAACACAAAGTAACAATTAAAATAACACTATTTTGTATTTTCATTAATGATCGGAAGATTTCTCAAGAAAACCTAAGTTTTTGTCCATGACCCTAAAACCTGCAAGAGAATAGAGAATTTCTCATTTATAAATATAAATTATATATCATCAATCATGACATAGAGATAAGGAATTTTAAGGCATGCAGGAAGCTCAGTGAAGATTGGAATTTATTATCTGAATATTTTACACCAGGTGTGATGATTTGAAATAAATATTCTGATAAAAATTTTGAAATGCAGGACTGATCTTTCCCATCTAGGAAGGAATGAGGTTTCATTAAAGTATATTGACGATGTTGATCTGATAGAAAGAGTTCTGGTCTAAGAGATTAATATCCTCTGAAACAACACCAAGTAGGGGAAACTAGTCAAAGTAGCAAGAGTCTGTAACCTATTCCATAGCCTGCCTTTAAATCCAAAACAGTGAAAACAAATGACAACAATAAAGAGCCCAGTCTACCAAATGCACAGAAGCTACTCTCACTATTTTCTTTTTATTTATTTATTTATTTATTTATTTATTTATTTATTTATTTATTTATTATTCTTATGCTAATCCCCATACATTACATCATTAGTTTTAGATGAAGTGTTCCATGATTCATTGTTTGTGCATAACACCCAGTGCTCCATGCAGAACATGCCCTCCTCAATACCCACCACCAGGCTAACCCATCCTCCCACCCCCCTCCCCTCTAGAACCCTCAGTTTGTTTTTCAGAGTCCATCAGCTCTCATGGTTCGTCTCCCCCTCCGATTTCCCCCGCTTCATTCTTCTCCTCCCGCTACCTTCTTCTTCTTCTTTTTTTTTTCTTAACATATATTGCATTATTTGTTTCAGAGGTACAGATCTGAGATTCAACAGTCTTTCACAATTCACAGCGCTTACCAGAACACATACCCTCCCCAGTGTCTATCACCCAGTCACCCCATCCCTCCCACCCCACCCCCCACTCCAGCAACCCTCAGTTTGTTTCCTGCCATTAAGAATTCCTCATATCAGTGAGATCATATGATACATGTCTTTCTCTGTTTGACTTATTTCACTCAACATAATACTGAAAGGAAACCGTCAACAAAACCAAAAGACAACCGACAGAATGGGAGAAGATATTTGCAAATGACATATCAGATAAAGGGCTAGTATCCAAAATCTATAAAGAACTCATCAAACTCAACACCCAAAGAATAAAAAATCCAATCAAGAAACGGGCAGAAGACATGAACAGACATTTTTCCAAAGAAGACATCCAAATGGCCAACAAACACATGAAAAAGTGCTCAATATCACTCAGCATCAGGGAAATCCAAATCAAAACCTCAATGAGATACCACCTCACACCAGTCAGAATGGCTAAAATTAACAATTCAGGAAATGACAGATGTTAGCGAGGATGCGGAGAAAGGGGAACCCTCCTACACTGTTGGTGGGAATGCAAGCTGGTGCACCCACTCTGGAAAACAGTATGGAGGTTCCTCAAAAAGTTGAAAATAGAGCTACCATACGATCCAGCAATTGCACTACTGGGTATTTACCCCAAAGATACAAAAGTAGGGATCCAAAAGGGTACATGCACCCTGATGTTTATAGCAGCAATGTCCACAATAGCCAAACTGTGGAAAGAGCCAAGATGTCCATCGACAGATGAATGGATAAAGAAGAAGTGGTATATATATACAATGGAATATTATGCAGCCATCAAAAGGAATGAGATCTTGCCATTTACTCTCACTATTTTCTGATAAAGGCAGAATTGTTTTCAACTCCACCCTTGCTCTCAGTGTGCCGTAGCCACACCCCTGCCCCGTCCTTACTTTTAGCTTCATTAAGTTCTTTCTTTCTACAGTACTTTGGAGATGATATGCCTAGTGTATAATACTACATTTTAGGTGGCAGTGGAACCAAGTATTCTTTGGCAAAGTTGAAACAGAGAAAGTAATAGGCAAAAAGGAGCCCAGGAAGCAAGGGATTATAGAAACTGTAGTCATTCTTAAACTCAGTAGCAGAAGGAAGATCTGCGAACTACATATTTCTAATGTAAAGAATCAAACTGGCTAAGTAGGGAAAAAACTAATCTATTGGAGACACAAGTCATTTAATATGATTTCATTTTTCAAGAAGATAAGTGGTATATATCAGAGCAAACAACCTAGAATGTCCATACAACCGGGAATAGCATCCAAGGGAGAAATGATACGGTTTTTCTGGCAAGTTTATTAGCAGTTACATGCCCAGGTACAGAGAAGGAGCTCTGCAACATGGAGGATTGGGAAGAGGAGGTCTTAAGTTCAGAATACTGTGTAGGGGGGTGCCTGTGTGGTTTAGTTGGTTAAGAGTCTGCCTTTGGCTCAGGTCGTGATCTCAGGGTCCTGGGATCGAGCCCCACATTGGGCTCCCTGTTCAGCAGAAAGTCTGCTTCTCCCTCTCTCTCTGATGCTCCTCCCTGCATGTTCTCTCTCTCTCTCTCTCTCTCTCTGCCTCAAATAAATTTTAAAAAATATTAAAAAAGAAGAATAGTGTGTGTATGTCTGTGTGTTTGATGAATAGAAAAATTATCTTTGCTTTGTTAATATTTTATTAATAACACTTTTTTCACCCTTTGGGGTTAAATTACTTTGAGCTAGGTTTCCTCCTTTTTAAAAAAGTATAGCTGACTAGGTTTCCACCTTATGCAATTAAAAAAATGCAGTCAACTTCATCTATTTGTGAATTTTGGTGTGAAAAGTTCTTACTAACTACTTAAGTTAATTACATAATATATATTAAATTTTATTTATTATTATTAAATATTAATATAAAATATTATTTATATATTAAATTTAAATTACATATTAAATATCTACTTCTCAATGCTATTTGCATTTAAAGATATTTTAAGGGACGCTTGGGTGGCTCAGTCGGTCAAGCACCCAACTCTTGATTTTTTAGCTCAGATCATGATTTCAGGGTCCTGGGATCCAGCCCTGTGTCGAATCCTGTGGTGGGTTCTGTGCTCAGTGGGGAGTCTGCTTAAAGATTTCTCTCCCTCTCCTTCCACCCCTCCCCCTCCCTGCACCTTTTCTCTCTCTCTCTCTCTCAAATAAATAAATCTTTATGAAAAATAAAGAATTTTTTAAAAACAATTTTGTGATCTCTATAGTTAAAATAAAAATATAACATTCTTTTTTATAAATTTAAAAGTTTATAGATCGGTAAGAAATTCTTCAACTCTGACAGTGGAGTGGTTTTAAAACTGCCTTAGTCTATGGACAACCTTATCGATTTCACAGACTTCACTATCACTAGAAAGAAGAGCGGATGCCTAGGTATGGCTGGTGGCCCTTTGCCTATAGCTGCTCTCAAAATCTTCTTTAGAAACTTGTAAAGGAGATCTTTCTAGAATTTAGAATTTATTGCCTAGAGACAATAGTTTGGAGACTGACATAGCCCATGTAAAAATGTAAAGAGTAAGTAATTATATTAAAGGCACTTTCTTTGCCAAAGACATAAATAGCCCAAGGATAACGTTTCTTAAGCTATTTTCAGCTTTTGCATCATTGAAAAATTCTGTAGTACGGCATATTGCAACTTGAACTGTGTGCCACGAATCTTTAAATAGAAAGTGTTTGTCTTCCCTCAGCGGACAGTTGGATGAATATGAAAAAGAAATGCAATTATATTTTGCAAATTCAAGGGAGAGATTGCTCAGGGAAACTTTTCATGTTAGACTAATTAAGTAAAAGTATTTATGGCTATATCAAATTCTGCTAACATGCAGCTTAGGTAAAGTTAGATAATGTACCTGTGAATTCAAGTTTATGCCATGGAGTCAGGTTAAAGTGACTAGACCTTATTGAATTGTGGATTAAAATTAGTGATCTATATCTTTTCAGGAACTTTTTTCAGTGTTTCTATACACACTGTAACCAAGAGGATCTCAATATTCTGAGGGGAATTTGATTAAGCTTGAGTAAACCCTAGGCAGGTTTTTTTTCTGGCTGATGGCCCCTGACCTCCCTTTTCTTAGAGCATTTACTTTAAAAATTGATTTCAAATTCTTACTCCTGCCTTTTGAGATATTAATCTTCTCCCAGCCTCTAGCTGGTTTTATAACCCAAGAATGTCTTTTTTTTCAAAGACCTAGGAGCCATCCCTCAAAAATGTAATCATCTGAGGATATAGGACCCCTAGACCCCAGTCTCTGTGGGAGGGTAGCAGCTGATAAGAGACAATTAGTAAACACTGTTGATGGCCTATAACACGGACACCCTCTTCCCTAATGCCTGAGGACACAGAGCTCAATCCTAGGACCCTGAGATCCCAATCTGAGTTGAGTCAGACAATTAACTGACTGAGCCACCCAGGTGCACCATCTAATGGGTTTTAAAAGTGATTTGATTTCCTATTACATTTACATTTACATCGATAACCTAGTCAACAGTTCAAAATTGTATTTCAGAGATTTTGAACAAATTTGTTAAAAGTTACTGCTTCGAGGAAATCAGAATGCCCACTCTGTGGATGCACAGAATAACCTGAAGGAAACATCCTTTGTCAGCTTGTATTTAGGAAGTTCAAAATTAAAGCTTTACCCAAGAGTAGTGGTATGGCAATGCACTGTCCAAAGTCACACTGGTAGTCCACTACATGCCAGGCCTGAGAACAAATACTTGGCTGATGGGAATTTTTAAATTTCTTTCATGTCCTCAATTCCCCTTCTGCATGAGTGCTAATGAACAACAACAACAAAAAAGACAAAAACGCAGGCATTAAGAGGAGAAAGAAAACAAGAGGTGTGGGCAAAAATAATTTTCAAACTATAGAAGTTCACCACATTTAAACAGAAGGAACATAATAAGTGAAAATGAAAGTGGATATGTTTTAATTTCATACAAATTTATGACTTTGTCATTTTTCTCATGGAAATCTGTATCTTTAAGCAGAAGTATATGTTTATATGAATGAATTGAAAAGTTAAAATGGATTAAACCAGCTTAGTTGAGGAAAGAGAATGTCTTGAAATTTGATTAAAAATATCAATGACTTTCTTTTGTTTAATTGGAAAATCTATAATTTAATTGCTACACAGCTTGGCTTATAGTGAGCATTCAATAAATATTTGTAAGTATTATTGTTATTTCTATTATCAGTTATTAATTACAGATGAAGCGGTCAACAAATAGAACTTGAGTTTGAATTTTGTCTCTACTAATTACTTGCTTGGGCAAGTTGCATATGCTCTGATTTCACTTTCTTTTTCTACAAAAACAGGTGCTCCTTTCCCATTATTGCATGTAAGATACCAAGCAACAAGCCCATTAGTCATAGGGAGTTAAGAATAAAAATTAAAAAAAAAAATACTATTAAAAGCTCCTGAAATTTCCTTTGCTTCCACTTTGGCAGATAATCTGTACATATCATTTATGGATACATATCATGTATCTCCCTCAATTCCTTTCCTTCTGTGCTCTGGGCCATACCCCTCGGACCTCAGTGTGGCACTAAGACCCTACTAACAGCTAGGCTGGCCCGAGGTATTATCTTTCTTCTTCTCTCTTAACTATAAATAGTAGTCCAGCTTCTTACATAACAGAGTCGAGTCAGAGAGAAAGAGATAAAGAGAGAATGAAATAGAGAAATTATATTTAAGACATTTTATAGTTAAAATTTCTCTGAATTTTTTAGTGTATCCTAGTGTTTCCATCAGTAGATGAAAATAATTCATATACTTCATATTCATATATTCTAGATTCATATACACACAGACACACACACAAAACACACATGCACATACCCAGTGCTTTAGTAAATAAAATGACAAAAGGAATAGTTTTAATATAAGACATATGTCAATGTGAGATTTTGAACAGGAATTCTTTGACATTCTGAAGGCAGAACTCTTAGAGAACGGAGAAAGAAACAAGCTAATTGTGTGTTTATTGCCTAAAGCACATTGTAAAGATGTGAAACTGAACTTTTCAGAATTTAATGATATTATGATTTTTATCCTAAAGTTGGAAAATTATTGCTTAAATGCAGCAGAAACTTGGCAAAAGGAAAGAAATGCTAACAAAATAAAATGTGAAATTTACAAATACCAGAGTTGTAACTTTGTATGTATCGACTACACCTAGCCTTAAGCAGAGAAGAGAAAAAAATACTGGAAAAGTAAGGTTCCATAATCCACATCTTTACCATGACAAATATGGATGCTAAATCAATTTTTTATTAATACTGTTGACTGTCAGGGTTCATATGAGATGAAGTACTTTCAGCCAAATAAATATTACTTTAATATATGTGCAAATTAGTCAAATAAGTGATGCTATTACACGTTGTCCTTTTGGGGAGCAAAATTTCTATAAAGAATTTTAACATTTTAAAAATTATGTCTAACGTGCACTTAACATTTCTGTAGTAGAAGTGGGTATGAAAGCAATGGCATGCATATCCAAGACACAGGATTCCACCCATTTCCAAGTCAGTTTGTTTAGGAATAAACGATTGGAGTCTCTATAGTTAGGAACTTGCAATATCTTCATTGGATGCATTTTAAAAAAACATATGGCATCATTGCTGGAGTTACCCACATGGGAAGATGAGTGCAACAAAGTCCATTCTTTAGAAATAGATGAACAAGCAAGTGGGACAAATGGCTTGGAAATAATAGGTTAAGTAAATAACTTAAGTGACAGTAATTACACATATCTAAGCATATTTTTGGTAGTAAATAATTTTAGGGTATATTTTAACCATTCCATAGGAAAGTTTCATATGTAATATCATTATGAGAACTCATAAGAATGTAGTAATTTAAATAGCTTATGAACCAGCAGACTTCACAGGGTCCTTCTTGTTGGTAGCATTGATATATGTGTACCAGTCAGTTTCCTTCTGGGCCCTGGCCCAAGCCTTCATGAAATCTTAAACCATCCAATCAGACATTGTTAGAGCTAATAAAGACCTTATAGGTCAAATATCCAATCAGTTCAGGCTACAGTTAGTACAGTAATTTAGAGAGAGTTAGTTCCAGATTAATATAGTTTTGAGAAAATCTAGAAAAACTAACAAGGTATGCGGACTCCTATTCCATTCATATCTTTAGGACACTATGCCATCTCATTCACTCCGTGCTTTTGTGTATTTTTTATTGGAAGCTAAATTTTATTGCTGCAGGAAAGAGATTGGTGAAATAAAAAGTTGTTGAAAGCAGTCAAACAGTTTGACCCAGGAAAGTTGAACAAAAGTCAAATAGTTTCACCCAGGAAGGTTGCTCAAAAGCAGATGGGAGTACATCAAGCAGTAAAGCTAAGTTAAATAAAAAATGGGCAGGAGGCTATTAATAGGATGCTTTAGTCAGTTTAGAAGTTCTTACTACAGAGAAAACAAAACAAATGCAGAATGCATATAAATGAAAAAGAATAAGCATTCTAGAAGAACTACTTCTCTAAGGCAAATAGTTTTAAAGAAACAGTTCTAGTTGTTTAAAGAAGAGTTAAATAGGGTCAGTTCAAAGCACAAAAACTAGAACGTGAAAAACCTCAACAATATTTATAAAAGGATTACTGAGAATGTGTCAGCAAACAGAAATGTGTCCTTTGCAAAATAAAGAACATGGACTGCATAAATAACGAATGCAACCCAATGCATGTACCAATACTATATGAATATATAGCTATAAAATATTGAGTCAAGGCGTAATTTGAATGAAATATAAATATTTAAAATATAGAACATACTCTATTTAGTGACACATTGATTTTTAAGAGCCATACATGAATTAGTCAGAATGATTGTATGGATTGTTTTAATAAAAATTTCACTGGTGTGCACATCATTAAAACTATACTCTATGCATTCCTATCTAGCAAAATTGAGTATTTACTTAATTTCTACTAAATTTGGCTTTTTATTTGCCCATAAAAGAGACTTGCATGTATTTGGTATTCAATTTATACCAAAAAAACACCAGAGAGACTGGATTTATGATTCATAAGCAGTGTCCTGAGAAGCTCTGTGGCACCTCAGAAAACTAATAGTGATACTATGCTATATTTAAATTTCAGGGGGAAAACAAATATGTCTTTTGCATAGCACACAAATTAATATTATTATGTCTTTTGGACATAAATACTTTAAAAAAGAAATTCTTAGACATTTCTTTCGGCCAAGGAGGACTGTGAAAAAGCTACTGAGACACTACAAGGTTAAAAGTTTTGAGAATTTGTGAAATATATTATTTTTACAGTCTTGTCCAAATCCAACCTTGAATGACTAATAAAGAAGTGGCTTTAGTTGTTTAAAATGCAATATTTTTATTTTAAGTGGGAAGTTTGCATTTATTACTGAAGTGGGTAAATTAACAACTTGGCTTATATTCCTCAAAATCAAGATTAGAGTAGGTTTTTAAATTAATATGAATTTAAGGAAATATGTTTCAGGTATTAAGATTTTTTTTAAATATTTTTATTTATTTATTTATTTGAGAGAGAGAGAGAGCATGAGAGGGAGGAGGGTCAGAGGGAGAAGCAGACTCCCTGCCGAGCAGGGAGCCCGACGCGGGACTCGATCCCGGGACTCCAGGATCACGACCTGAGCCGAAGGCAGTCACCTAACCAACTGAGCCACCCAGGCGCCCCCAGGTATTAAGATTTAAGGCACATAGATACACATAGGCAAAGAATCATTACAATTATAGCCGTTAGTTGCAATACATGAAATGTCATTGGTCAAGACATTTCTAGTGCACACAGAACTCACCTAATTATTGTAAATAAAACTGTAAAATGAAAGGGGAAATGTCCACATATACACATTGTATTGATTATAGATGGCTTTAGGTAATACGGACGTTTAGAAATATTAATTCCCCCCTTTTTTTCTGTGTTTTATTTATTTTTTCATTATGTTATGTTAATCACCATACATTACATCATTAATTTTTGATGTAGTGTTCCATGATTCATTGTTTGAGTGTAACACCCAGCACATACTGCATGGAGCACAGGGTGTTATAATTAATTCCCTTTTGAACCATGGATATGGGTTATCTTTCCATTTATTTGTGTCTTCTTCAATGGAAATTTTCAGTGTATAAATAGTTCACTTCCTTGGTTAAACTTATGCCTAAGTATTTTATTATTTTTGATTCTGTTGCAAATGAGATTTTTAAAAATTTCTATTCAGATAGTTCATTGTTAAGTTAAAGAAATCCCACTGGTGTTTGTATATTGATTTTATATGTTGCAATGTTACCAGATTCATTTTTTAGTTCTCAAAGTTCTTTGGTGTAGTCTTCAGGATTTCTATATATGAGATCATGTCATCTGCAAACAGAAGCAATTTACACGTTCCTTTACAATTTAAATGCCTTTACTTCTTTTTCTTGGCTAATTGCTCTGGCTACAACTTCTAATTCTGTGTTGAATAGGAATGGTAATAAGGGGCATTCTTGTCCTGTTCTGGATTTTAGAGGGAAAGCTTTCTAGTTTTCACTGTATGATGTTAACTTTGGGCAAATCATATATGGCCTTTATTATGTTAAAGTACATCCCTTTTATATCCAATTTGTTCAGAATTCTTTTTTTTTTAAGATTTTATTTATTCATTTGAGACACAGAGATAGAGAAAGAGAGAGAGAAAGCATGAGCAGGGAGAGAGGCAGAGGGAGAAGCAGGCTCCCCGCTGAGCCAGGAGCCCGATGTGGGCCTCGATCCCAGGACCCCGGGATCAAGACCCGAGCCGAAGGCAGACGCTTAACCATCTGAGCCACCCAGGCGCCCCTGTTCAGAATTCTTAATAATGAAAGAATACTGAATTTTGTCAAATCCTTTTTTGCATCTATTGAAATGAACAAATTATTTTCAAATTTCATTCTATTAATGTGGTGTATCACATTTATTGATATACATATGTTAAACTGTCTTTGCATCCCAGGGTGGGCATGCCGCTTGACTGTGGTCTATGATTTTTTTAATGTGCTGTTGAATTCAGTTTGCTGTGTTTTATTGAGGACTTTTGTATCTATATTCACTGGTGTTATAGGTCTATAATATTCCTTTCTTGTGGTGACTTTATCTGGTTTTGATATCTGGGTAATGGTGGCCTTGTAAAATGAGTTTTGGGGTGTTCCCTCCTGTCCAATTTTGGAAGGCTCTGAAAAGAATTGGCATTATTCTTTTTTAAATTTTTGGTGTAATCCACCCATGAAGCCATCTGGTTCTGGGTTTCTCTTTGTTGGGAGGTTTTTGATTACTAATTTAATCTGCTTACTCTTTTTTTAATTTAATTTTATATCATTTACATTCAATTAATTAACATATAGTGTATTACTAGTTTCAGAGTTCAGTAGTAGAGTTCAGTGATTCATCTGTTGTATATAACACCCAGTGCCCATTACATCATGTGCCTTCCTTAATGACTATCACCCAGTTGCTTCATCCCCCCTCCCCCTCCCCTCCAGATCCCTCAGTTTGTTTCCTATGGTTAAGAGTCTCTTATGGCTTGTCTCCCTCTCTGATTTGGTCTTGTTTTATTTTTCCCTCCCTTCTTCTATGCTCCTTTGTTTTGTTTCTTAAATTCTACATATGTTCAAATGACCAACAGACACATGAAGAGATACTCAGCATCACTTGGCATCAGGGAAATACAAATCACAACCACAATGAGATATCACCTCACACCAGTCACAATGGCTAAAATTAACAAATCAGGAAACAACAAATTTTGGCGAAGATACAGAGAAAGGGGAACCCTTTTACACTGCTGGTGGGACTGAAAGCTGGTACAGCCACTTTGGAAAACAGTATGGAGGTTCCTCAAAAAGTTAAAAATAGAGCTACCCTATGACCCAGCAACTGCACTACTAGGTATTTACCCCAAAGATGCAAATGTAGTGATCTGAAGGGGCACCTGCACCACAATGTTTATAGCAATCTGCTTACTCTTATTGCTCTGTTCAGAAATTCTATTTCTCCGTGGTTCAGCCTTGGTATGTTGTATGTTTCTAGAAATTTATCCATTTCTTTCTTTTAAGTTGTCCAATTTTCTATCTAGTTATTTATTATTAGTCTTTTATGATATTTTTTATTTCTGTTTATCAGTTGTAATGTCTCCCCATTCAATTATAATTTTATTTATTTGAGTCCTTTCTCTTTTTTCTTGATTATTTTTTAATGTCTTTTCAATTTTGTTTCAAGAACCAGCTTTTAATTTTGTTGATCTTTTTTATTATTTTTCTACTCTCTACCTCATTTATTTCTCCTCTAATCTTTATTGTTTCCTTCTTTCTGTTAGCTTCATGCTTAGTTTGCTTTTCTTTTCTTAATTCCTTGATTATAATATTAGGATGTTTATTTGAGAGATTTCTTTCCCTAATGTATACATTTATAACCATAAACTTTAGAGAACTTAATAATTAAGTTTCTTTTAAAACTTAAAGTTATTTATATTTAATAAAGAATAAGGAATTCAAATAGAGATATAGAAAAAATAAATACTATTCTGACTATGACATGGGACCTAACACTTTTGATAACTGAAGGAAATATGAAGCCCAGTGGAAAAAATAATAATAGTAGAAGAAGAATATTTTGGCCCCAGTGTTAATTTTTTTAAAGAATTATTTATTTATTTTAGAAAGAGAAAGAGACAGAGGGAGAGAGAGAGCAGAGGGAAGGAGAAACTCAAGCAGAATCCGCTCTCAGCACCAATGTGGGGCTTGATTTTATAATCCTGAGATCACAATCTGAGCCAAACCAAGTGTCAGTCACTTAACCAGATTGCACCACCCAGGCCCCCTCCCCATGTTAATTTTGAAAAGTAATTTATAACACTGTCCAAAGTGGTATATCCTAGAGCAGCGTTATGCTTGTGTCTCTGAGGAGTTTTTGAAAACACAAACCTGATGACAAAGAACAAGATTAAGTTTAATATCCTGGGCAGAGGCAGTTTGAAGACAGGTTCTTTACAGTCCCTTCATTTATAGAAAAACATATTGACTCATTGACAGTTCAGTTTAAAATTATCTCAGTGCTCTTGGGGCGCCTGGGTGGCTCAGTCGTTAAGCGTCTGCCTTCGGCTCAGGTCATGATCCCAGGGTCCTGGGATCGAGCCCCGCATCGGGCTCCCTGCTCCTTGGGAGCCTGCTTCTCCCTCTCCCACTCCCCCTGCTTGTGTTCCTGCTCAAGCTGTCTCTCTCTCTGTCAAATAAATAAATAAAATCTTTTAAAAAAAATTATCTCAGTGCTCTAAATCCTGTCCAAATTTAAATTCAGATTGACACAACTCAGGACATCAATATACTTTATATATGTTCAATAATATTAAGGCACAACTTCAAAATCACATTAAGATTAAAGTCTTATGCAATACTGGGAAAATATCTTAAGCTTGTTATAGACATTCTTAGTTAAAATATTTTTTAAAGGAAGATTACAAAGCCTATTTCACTGATGGAGCCTCAAAGATGACAGAATAAATAACTGTGTTTGTATCCTAGTTATAAAAGTAATTATCATTACTTTTACATACATCATTACATAAAAGTCATCAAGACTGCATGTAGGCTTTGATGCTCCTGTTTTATCTCTGATAATAGAAGTCAGAAAATAAGAAAGTATTTTATATTGAAATATATAATTTTGTCATATTTTTACATAGAGTTATATTTAAGAGAATATTCTACATGAATAGTTAACGATAGTATCTCAATATCAAAGCCATTCCTAGAGAAACAACATATTCGAATATGAAGGAGAAAGTGTTCTTTGCTGTTCACATGGGAGGGAGAATAGATTGAGTTCAGAGATAAAAAAACTTTTTATAAATATCTCAGTCCTTCTGTATTTGAATGTTATAGCAGCAAAAGCAATTATGGCTTAAAACTCTTGTATTCGACATACTTATTTTTAATGATCAAATTTTACTTGTGATGCTGGGATGAAAACATATGAGTTTAGAATATATGTTTCCTACCCATTTTTATTTGAAGTTATATGAACCCATATGATATTTGCACTAGGCAATGATAGGGTGGGAGGACTTTCCTTTTTTTTTTTTTTTTGGTAGTTTCAAGATTTTATTTAAATTTGAGTAAGTTAACATACTGTGCAATATTAGTTTCAGGAGTAGAATTTAGTGATTCATCACTTACATATGACACCTAGTGCTCATCCCAACATGTGCCCTCCTTAATGCCCATCACCCATTTAACCCATCCCCCTGCCTATCCACCCCTTCCAGCAATCTTCAGTTTGTTTTCTATAGTTAAGAGTCTGTTTTATGGTTTGCCTCTCTCTCTCTCTTTTCCCCCTTATGTTCATCTGTTGTGTTTCTTAAATTCCACTTATGAGTAAAATCATATCGTATTTTTCTTTCTCTGACTGACTTATTTTGCCACTATGGAAAACAGTATGGAGTTTCCTCAAAAAGTTTAAAAATAGAACTATCCTATGATCCATTTATTTTTAAATATCTTGCTCTGTTATTTTACTTTTGGACAATTCTTTATTTTTCCATTGGAAATATTGCAAGACATTTTGATTTAGGTTTTTAAAATCATCTGATTATATTATAATCAATGAGAATAATGAGAGGTAACATAATTATTATTGAAGACCTATACAAATAGTGGAGGATACCAAGTTTTGATTGATGTTCTAATTAAATGTTCTGTTATAATATTATTTAAATTATTCTTCAAAAACTAAAAAGATTAGTATATTATCATGTCAGCATCGTAAAGAGCTTTGCCTCAAAACGAAGAAGGCATAAATGGGCATGACATTTTCGAACAACTTCAGGCCATTTAGAATGGCTACCTTAAACAGTGTGGGCTCTTACTAGAGGACAAAAATATAAAGCTTTAATGTAAGTTAGTTTATATTATGCTTTCTATATTTAAGTTAACATCATCATTATTTGTTTTCACCCAACCTATAATATGAAAATCATTACCAATACTTTTTTTTTATTTTCCGGATTTTAGTCTTATGTTATTTTATAAAGACTCTATATGTAATTGTTGATTAACACTTGTATTAACATCATGAACAACAATAATGCCATTGAACAGATACACTACTCTCATATCTACCATGTGATACTCAATCTTATTTGTCACCTTATTTCTATTTCCTTATTTTCTAGTACTCCTTTCTCCATAGGACTATTGAGTTAGCTCTGTTTATACCTACTGATCTCTGCCTATTATAAATCAATGAGTCCTACACATTATTACTGGTAAAATCTTTCTTGAATATAGTTCTAATCATGTCATAATCCTTAGGAAAAATTTTCAATAACTTGTATTTTTTGTCCACCAATAAAACAACCCATAACCTGTTTTATAGCTGTTTTCCAATAATAGCATATGACTTAATATAATTCAATAATATCTTAAGATAATAGGAATAATAATCATATAGGAATCATAACCTGTGTAGGAAACATATAATATAGGAATTCTATGATATAGGATATTATGGCATGGGAATAGTAGCCTAGGATAAAACAGTAATAACAAAATAACAATAATAATAATACAATTGACTCTGAACAACACAAGTTTGAACTTCATGGGTCCACTTACATGTGGATTTTTTTATAATACGGTATTGTAAGTGTATTTTCTTTTCCTTATGATTTTCTTAAAAACATTTTATTTTCCTTAACTTACTTTAATTTTATATTTTTATTTTTTAACGATTTTATTTATTTATTTGAGAGAGAGAGAGAACATGAGCAAGAGGGAGAGGGAGAAGCAGGCTCCCCGAATAGCAGGGAGCCTGAGGCAAGGCTCAATCCCAGGACCCCGGTATCATGACCTGAGCTGAAGGCAGATGCTTAACAGACTGAGCCACCCAGGCGCCCCTCTAACTTGCTTTATCATAAGAATATAGTACATAGTACATATAACATACACAATATGGGTTAACTGACCATTTATGTTATTGGTGAGACTTCCAGTCAACAGTAAGCTATTAGTAGTTAAGG
Organism: Mirounga angustirostris; assembly: GCF_029215605.1. Lineage (NCBI taxonomy): Eukaryota > Metazoa > Chordata > Mammalia > Carnivora > Phocidae > Mirounga > Mirounga angustirostris. The sequence goes on along the minus strand of NW_026991712.1, from coordinate 50,517,551 downwards.
TTTTGAGGAGTTAAATTTATACATGGATTTTCAACTGCATGGGGGTTCAGACCCCTAATTCCTGCGTTGTTCAGGGCTCAACTATGTCTTAGTTCACAAACAATATACTTGCTGTTCTCCTGAGTTAAAACCCTATGCCTGTGTTTTATATTCTTTTGCCTAGTCCAGACACCCACCTCACAGCCATTGCAGTCCATCAAAATTTTCTAAATCAGGATATTCTGCAGTGGATGCAAAGAGTAAGCTACTAACAGTCATTTTATTAGGCAACAGCTGTAAACTAGAAACTGGGTACAAAAAAAGAGTGAACAAAAGCAGTCTGGAGTAGACTCAAAACTTGAAGCAAGCTACCATCATGAAATAAATTTCCTATTTTTTGGCCTTTCTTTGAAGAAGATAGCTGTAGCAACTTCAGAAGAGAATAGCTAAATCTCCCAATAGAAAGCCTACATCTTACTGCCCAGAGAAACCAGGGAAGAAGTCCGAAACAACCAGAGCTACCTGAGATTAAAGGTATTTTGGAAAGGAGGCTGTCAAAAAGGTATATGTTAAATTCTGAGTCTAAACTTTGCTCAACTTTCTAGTAACCCCTGAAGCACATGTATGTGGAGAGGATTAAAACCGTAGCCCACTACAGATATTATACATTATGAAGTTTAACATAATGAAGTTAAGCATCAAGAAAAACATAAATATCAATATTATTTGGAGTACTATAGCAGAATCCCAAGTCCCAAGACATTGTCCAGTGTAAACTAAAATTATCTGAAATAAATAAATAAATAAAATAAAATGACCTGACTGCTGAAGAACCAGGAAAAGATGAACACTTCTGAAGGGAAAAGACAAGAGTTCAATCTTGAAATAACTCAAATGATAGAATAATGGATTATCAGACCTGGATATTATAGCAACCATTATAACTATGCTTAATTTGTAAAAAAAAAAAAGATAAACTGTTAATAAATGAAAAGATAGAAAAATCTTAGGAGAAAAACAGAATATATTATATTATTATATACACATATGTCAGACATATGTATATATCTGTAGCTATATACATGTGCACACACACAAAACAAATGAATATTAGAAATGCAAATATATGAAATTTTAAAAGTAATCATATGAACCCACTAAAGAACTAGAGATGTCAGAATAAAGAGTAAGTGAACTTGGAGAAAGATTAATAAAATTATCTAATTTTAAGAAAAATTAAGTACAAGATATGATAAAGAATATGAGCTGACTCTCAGGACCTATGGGACCAGTATCAAAAGGTCAAATGTATAGGTTATTTAAACCCTAGAAAGAGAGGTGAGAGATTGTGACCAAAAAATATGGGGAGGAATAATGGTTCTAAACTTCCCAAATGTGGTGACAGATACGAAATTTAAGATTCAAAAAGTTCAACAAACCTCATACAGGGTAATTATGAAATATAGTCCAGGTATAAATAAAGAAGAGACAAGCTGTTAAAAAATAAAGAAAATATCTCAATAAAAGCTAGAGAATTGTTCTACATTTGGAGGTAAACAATTTGATCCATATTTTTTCATCAGGAGTAATGGAAACTAGAAGACAGCGGAATAACAAATTTCAAATGCTGAAAGTAAAAAATAAAAAAAAAAATAAAAAACCTTGTAAAGCACAATTTGCTATCCAGAAAAAAATTCTTGAAATTTTAAAGATAAAAAAATTCATATAAAGAAAAATTGTGAAATATTTTCACTACCAGACCCACAACAATAGATGTTGTAAAGCAAATTATTCAGAAGAAGACAAATAATAGCAGAGACTCAGATATTTAGAAATGAATAGAAATAGTAAATATCTGAGTAAATATAAAAGCCAATTTTCCTCTTATCTTTTAAAAACGTATATGGCTGTTTAAAAACACACTCATAACTATGACTGGTGGGGATAAAAATATTAATATCTTGCCAGAGTAAATGTGTACTGGTATTTCCTGTTACAGAGGTGCAGGTTCCAGGAAAGATCCTATTAGATGCTGCCCTCTGATATTTTTGTGATAAACAGGTAGTAAATAAACAGCTTCAGTGAAACTAACTGCTTTAAGTAAAAATGTTATTGAAATTCACATCCACTTTCTCAAGGGCTGAATTATTTCTGAAATATTTAGTGGAATGTGAAAATAATCCACAGATATCCTTCAAGATCAACAATGATTGCCAGACTCTAGGTGATCTATAGATTAAGTAATAAAGTTCATAGGTCTGGGAGTTCATGTGGAGGTTATTCCCAGACTCTGAACCTCTAAAGGAACATGTCCATAGGTATAAATGAGATTGAATATATACAGCAATGTGAATGGGCTCAGAAGTAAATTATTACGTTGATAAATATCCCATTGAATCAAACCCTAAGACAATACAGTTGCCATTAGCCCCAAGTGGTTATTGAGCACTTAAAATGCAGGTAGTCCACATTAAAATGTGCAATAAGTTTAAAATACACACCTGATTTTTCAGGCTTACTAAGAAAGGAGGGAAGGAGGGAGGGAGAAAAGGAGGAAGGATGGAAGGAAGGAAGGAAGGAAGGAAGGAAGGAAGGAAGGAAGGAAGGAAGGAAGGAAGGAAGGAAGGGAGGGAGGGAGGGAGGGAGGAAGGGAGGGAGGGAGGAAGGGAGGGAGGGTGGGAGGGAGGGAGGCAGGGAGGGAGGGATAGGGAAAGAATACTTCATTAATAATTTGTATGCTGATTATATATTAAAATGATAATATTTTGGCTATATCAGGTTAAAGTGCATTACTAAAATTAATTTTACCTATTTATTTTACCTTTTTAATGTTGTTAGCAGACACATTAACATTATGTAAATGACTCTCAATATATTTCAATTGCACAGCAATGCCTCAGAGGCATTTGTCTCTAAATCAGAGATTTCCTCAGGTTTTGTCAAATTTCTCCAGCTTCTCCATCTCCTCATCCCTATCTGGTCTGCATGCTTTATATAGACTATCCTTTTAATTCCTTATTTCTCCTCTGATTTTCCACTTTAAGTTTCAGGATGTAAGCTGCTGGCTAAGCCAATAAGTAAGTGTGATCTGTACTGACTCCAAACAACATTATCCATACATGTGTATTATGCCCTAGTGGTGAAGCACCGATCAAACAAAATTCCACTTTAATAAACCAGAAATAGTTAAAACTGTTGTTTGGAAAATCGTAAATATAATTATCAAAAGTAAAACTTGGTCATATAGCAAAAGATCTGTCAAATGTTTTCAGTAAGATTTCTCCCACATTGAAAAGATGGTTACATACAAGGAAATCTATTACAATTATGAAATCAATGGGAAAACTAAAAATTGACTATATCGTTAGTCATCAGAAATACATAAAACTTGACATATATTTCCTGATAAAGCTATTAAGATTAGAAATAGAAGATTCCTTCCTTAGATAATACAGACGACATTTACCTCAAACAGAATGTTTCTTACATAATAAAAGTTGGAAGAATAGAGGCATTTCCATAATATCAAAAATGAGAAATAAATATCTCTTTTCTCATTTAAATACTTTAACATAATCTTAGTTATGGCTGCCAGCTAAATAAATGAAGAGACATAAACCAGAGGAAAAAAAAAATTAGATCCAAATAGAGAAAAATCACGGTTATTTTTGGATAAAATAATGAAGAAATATAACTGAGGTATTTTAAGATAAATGAATATTCAGTAGTAGTATATATAAATTAAATATGGAAATATCAATAGCTGTTCTAAATTTTGACAATAACTGCTTTCATTCCTCAAGTAACAAAAAAACTAATATATAAGAATGAATTTAGAGAAATTATAAGAAGTTTTGGTGAAGAAACTAAAATTAAAAAGAAAAGAATACTGCCAGGAGCTACAGATAGGTCTCCAATAAATAGTAAGTCATACCTTAGTGGGAATACATGATATTTTAAAGATATAAATTATTTCCAAAATAATTTGTATGTTTGTGAAAATCTAGTAAAATATCCACTTATTTTACTTTGAACTGATATTAAACTTTCTTTGGCAGAAGAAATGGAGGGCAGGATAGCCAAAATAAATACGATATTGAAGAGAATTAAGCAAAGATTTTCCTGCAGATGTCAAAACACAAAGCCACAATAGCTAATTGGGTCTGTGGCAGAGATTACTATTTTCCTTCCAAAAATTGATCTCTGATTCTTCTTTAGTGCTAAGAATTTTACTTTGGTACATGGTTGTTCAGTTTAATTTACATTTCACATTTTCTCAGTGGCTAGACCCATATCTGTGACTAGATTCTGGCCGATGAATTTTAAGCAGAAGTGAAATGTACAGTTCTGGGTTATACCCTTAAAAGGCTGAAAGCTTGACAGTTCTTCTTTGAAATAGTTGTCTTAGACTTTCAGTATGAAGCTGTTTGCTTGGGATGGCAGAGCAATAAAATAAGGAGCTTGGATGTCCAATATTATGGAGATGTCATATCAGCTCTGAGCAGCATATGTAAGAACTATTATGTAAGTGAGCAATAAATATCTCTATTTTAAAAATCATTATTATTTGACCTTTGAAACATGACACAGTATCTTAATTAATATAGTGTGACATTGAAAAATGAAAAAGGTTAGCTCAAAAGTTTAATATATGATAGAGACATATAAGCAGGGTAAGATGTTTATTATATGGAATGGTGTTTTCTAAAATAAGCTATTTGGCAAAACAAGAAAGTTGAGTCTATGCATCCTATGATACACCAACTGGATTCAGGTAATCAAACAATTAAACATAAAATGTAAAACCAACAAGATAAAAGATCACAAAGATTCTTCAGCTATCAAGGGGAGAGTTTTTAAAATTTTTATTGTAAATACATAGAGGGAAGTAAATATACATATATATGTGACTTCATAAAAAATAAAACTTGTTCTATAAAAAATTATATGCAAAATTAAGGGACAAAAAAATACAAATGTGCCAGCAATCACTAATATCTCTGCTTTATAAAAACAGCTATTTATTATATTGAAACTCACATAAAAGGAGTTAGAATCCCTCTATACCACACTATACATATAGAAATTACAATCTACCATAATCTCAAAGACATATTTTGGCCAGTGTTCAATACTATTTCTTTTGGAATAAACAAATAGTTCACATTAAAGAGGATATGAAAATATTTCATGAACAGAAAGTAAAAGATTATGCGTTTTATCATTACCTGAGCAATATGAAAATAACATGTTGTCACTTTAAGTTAAGAAAAAGATCATATAATGTTGGAAATAAAAACAACTTCAAGACTGTTTTATCGTTTTTAGGAAAAAAAGCAAAATGATGAATATGTGCATAGTCTATGCTTGCTGCATAAAATATGTGATTTATTTACATAAATAAAATTGACATTGTATATACTGCATTTTACCATTTAGTATTAAGTATTCTTCTGGATGTTTTTAAATCTCCTGATATATTGAAAAAGTAATTCGTATAGAATTTCATTATATTCCCACCAGTGTATTATGATTCTTCATATTTAAGCTAGGTCAATAAAGATTGTAAAATACTTTTTATCAAACAAATTTATAGAATAGAAAAGTTTACTAACCTCCAAGACATTTTTTCTATTAATATTGTCTATTTGCTCAAGACTAGGATACAGCTGAAATTGATGTATTTTTAAAGTTGATATTGAAATCATTATATCTGTATTATCAGTAGCAAAAGTTGTTTCTGAGATAAATTGGTAGTATTTTTCCAATAGAAAAAAAATACTAGGAAATTTCAAGTGTCTAAATTGCTTCAAGACTATTGTATTAAACACTTATCTTTCCATAATTAAAGCTAAGTGGGAGCGAATTTTGTTTCTTTTTAAAGGGACATAAAAAAGATAGAAAGGTGGGATGCCTGGGTGGTTCAGTGGATTAAGCGTCTGCCTTTGAAAAAAAATAGGTATTAACTCTTCTTTAAATGTTTGGTAGAATTCCCCTGGGAAGCCATCCTGCCTGGACTTTTGTTTGCTGGGAGATCTTTGATTTCTGATTCCATTTCTTTGCTGGTTATGGGTCTGTTCAAATTTTTTATTTTTTCCTGTTGCAGTTTTGGTAGTTTATATGTTTCTATGAATTTATCCATTTCTTCCAGATTGTCCAATTTGTTGGTGTATAATTATTCATAATATTCTCTTAAAATTGTTTATATTTCTGTGGTGTTGGCTGTGATCTCTCCTCTTTCATTCATGATTTTATTTATTTATTCTTTATTTTTTCAAAGATTTATTTATTTACTTGGAAGAGAGAGAGACAGAGAGAGCACAAGCATGGGGAGAGGCAGAGGGGATGGAGAAGCAGATTCCCTGCTGAGCTGGGAGCCTGACCTGGGGCTTGATCCCAGGACCTGGAGATCATGACCTGAGCCAAAGGCAGATGCTTAACCATCTGAGCCACCCAGGTGCCCCATGATTTTATTTATTTGAGTCCTTTCTCTTTTCTTTTTGATAAGTCTGGCTAGGGGGTTATCAATTTCATTACATCTTCTAAAGGACCAGCTCCTAGTTTCATTGATCTGATCTACTGGTTTTTTGTTTGTTTGTTTCTATATCATTTATTTCTGCTCTAATCTTTATTATTGCCCTTTTACTGTAGAAAACCCAAAAGACTCCACCAAAAAATTTCTAGAACTGATACATGAATTCAACAAAGTTGCAGGATACAAAATAAACATAGAGAAATCTGTTGCATTTCTATACACGAATAATGAAAAAGCAGGAAGAGAAATCAAGGAGTGACCCCATTTACAATTGTACCAAAACCATAAGATACCTAGGAATAAACCCAACCAAAGAGGTAAAAGATCTGTACTCTGAAAACTATAAACACTTATGAAAGAAATTGAAGATGACACGAAGAGATGGAAAATGTCCCATGCTCATGGAATGGAAGAACAAGTATTGTTAAAATGTCCATACTACCCAAAGCAATCTACACACTTAATGCAATCAAAATACTACCAGCATTTTTCACAGAGCTAGAACAAATGATCATAAAATTGTATGAAACCACAAAAGACCCCGAATAGTCAAAGCAATCTTGGAAAAGAATAGCAAAGCTGGAGACATCACAATTCTGGACTTCAAGCTTTATTACAAAGTTGTAGTGATCAAGACAGTACGGTACTTGCACAAAACAGACACACAGATCAATGGAACGGAATAGTAAACCCAGAAATGGACCCACAACTATAGTCAACTGATCTTCAACAAAGCAAGAAGGAATATCCAATGGGCAAAAGACAGTCTCTTCAACAAATGCTGTTGGGAAAACTGGACAGTAACAAGCAAAAGAATGAAACTGGACCACTTTCTTACACCATATACAAATATAAATTCAAAATGGATGAAAGACCTAAATGTGAGACAGGAAACCATCAAAATGGCAGCAACCTCTTTGACTTGGGCCATAGCAACTTCTTACTAGACACATCATCGAAGACAAAGGAAACAAAAGCAGAAATGAACTATTGGGACTTCATAAAGTAAAAAGCTTCTGCACAGCAAAGGAAACAATCAATAAAACTAAAAAGCAATCTATGGAATGGGCTAAGATATTTTCAAATGGCATATCTGATAAGGGGTTAGTATTCAAAATATATAAAGAACTTTTAAGACTCAACACCCCAAAAAAACAAATAATCCAATTAAGAAATGGGCAGAGGACACAAATAGACATTTTTCCAAAGAAGACATCCAAATGGCTAATGGACACAAGAAAAGATGCTTAACATCACTCATCATCAGGGAAATACAAAACAAAACTACAATGAGATATCACCTCACACCTGTCAGAATGGCTAAAATGAACAACACAGGAAAGAACAGATGTTGGTGAGGATGCAGAGAAAGGGGAACCCTCCTACACTGCTGATGGAAATGCAAACTGGTGCACCCACTCTGTGAAACAGTATGGAGCTTCCTCAAAAAGTTGAAAATAGAACTACCCAGGACCCAGAAATTGCACTACTAGATATTTACCCAAAGGATACAAAAATACTGATTTGAAGGGCACATGCACCCCGATGTTTATAACGCAGCATTATAAAAAATAACCAAGTAATGGTAACAGCCCAAGTGTCCACTGACTGATGAACAGATAAAGAATAGGTGGTATATATATATATTTGAGTATATAATGGTATACTACTCAGCCAAAAAAAAAAAAAAAAAGAAAGAATGAAATCTTGCCATTTGCAAGATGTGGATGGAACTAGAATGTATTATGCTAAGTGAAATAAGTCAGTCAGAGAAAGACAAATACCATATGATTTCACTTATATGTGGAGTTTAAGAAACAAAACAGATGAACATAGGAAAGGGGGAAAAAGAAGAGAGGGAAGCAAACCATAAAAGACTCAACTATAGAGAACACACTGAGGGTGCTGGAGGGGAGGTGGGCAGGGGATGGGTAGTGGTTATTAAGGAGGGCACTTGTGGTGAGCACTGGGTGTTATATGTAAATGATGAGTCACTATATTCTATTCCTGAAACCAATATTACACTATATGTTAACTAACTAGAAATTAAATAAAAACTTGAAACAAAACCAAACAAAATTTGCTGAATTTTATTAGAGCCCTATTATCAGCCATCAGAAGCTACTGCCTTACCCCATAGATGGTTGATCTTTCTACAAAAGGATTTTTCACAAAATGCACATAATTCATCCTACTATTAGCACTATTAACTCCTGATGAATTCAAATGTTGGGTATACTGGTGGTGCATGAATTGGGGGTAAAGGGGTGAGAGAACAGAGAGTAAGAAGGGGGGAAAAGGGATCTCAAGCTTTCCTATATTGTGAGAAACAATTCTTTTAAACAGTGGTCAAAAACTTGTTTTGACCACCATACCATAATAAACACTGTAGATTTGCTTCCTATTAGTTACATTTATTTATAAAGCAGTTATATTTGCCTTATCAATAATGAATAGTTAAAGTGCTCATATGTGGTGAGATTCACAGTAAAAAAGAGGGATGTTAACTTACATTTCTAATGGTTTCTCGATCATTTTGATTTTTCTTAACAAATTTCAATTGCAGATTATACACCAAGATCAAGAGAGGCATTATCTCTCCGCAGTTTTATTGTAATTTGTACTTGTACACTCAGTGCTAGCTTTCAGTATTATATTCATTTGAAGCTCTTATCACAGAAATTTCTAATCACGAGTCAATTCTATGAGAAATACTTAGTTCACAATAAATTACATGGACTTTAGCCTTCTTACCATTCAATGTTAAAAAACAAAAGCAAACCCCAAAACTGAGTCATCTGCCTCAATAATGTACAACTCCCACATTTCCTTTAGGACACTCCATAAATTGTATGTTGTTTGTGTTATTCCGAGATTCAAACCTAGGCACAGAGCATCATGAATTGTTTTTCAAATATTAATAAAACTTTCTTTTTTGAGAAAACCATATAGATACCTGAAATTCACTGAATTGCTTTGAAAATACTGTTTTTTTGCACATCATTTTAGAGACCATTACTTTGGAACCAGGACATACTACCACTGGTTTATCATTCACTTATTCAATGATTCACTCATTCAACAAATAGTTAAGTACCTTCTATGCAACAAGCACTGTTCTAGAAATTGGGCATATAGAAATTAAAAAAAAAAATGATAATGTTTTCTTATGGAGTGTTCATTCTAGTAGGGGGATACAGATGTTAAATAGGCATGTGTGATACATATGTATATATATTCCACAGAGAAAAATAAGGCAAGGAAGAGATGTTGGGAGTCAAAGGGAGGGTGCTATTTAAATAATTCTGTAATGACCTCATTGAGCAGGTAACAACTGAGCAGATCCCGAAGCAGGAAGAAAAGGTACCATGTGGTTCCTTGGAAATTAAGCATTCTAGACAGACAAAAAACCAAAATGCTATGCCATGATTGATTTGGGTATATTTTAGGAAAAGAAAGGATAATAGTGGATCAGAGCAGTGGGAGAGAATGGGAGAGTTATGGGAAATGAAGTCAGAGAATCTGGGGAGAAAGGGGAGGTCAAATTGAAACTTTTGGGAGATTATATGGAAATTTGGATTTTACTCTGAGTGAGTTGGGGAAGTAACTGGGAGACATTTCAGAAGAGGATGAAAAGATCTATATTAGATTTGGAAAGAACTACTTTAGCTGCTGCGCTGTGAAGCCAATGCCAAAACAGGCAGAAGTAGGAGGCAAATGATGGTGGCTTGGCTGAAGGTACTAGTGATGCAGGGAGTGAGAATGTTTTAGATTCAAAAGTAGAGCTAATGAGAAATGCAAATGCATTGACTGTGGGACATTAAATATAGAGAAAAATCAAAGACTGCTCCAAGATTTCTCTCAAACTATTTGGCTAGAGATATAAATTTGGGAATTTTAAGTACAGAGATGGAATTTAAAGTAATAAAATTGGATTGAATCAATGTGAATAGTGAGTGGGTAGCGTTAAAGAAGTGAAGAAGTCCTAAGACAGAGCTTTTGGGTAGGTAAATGTTTAGAAATCTAGGAAATTATTAGGAATTAGCATTTCCTATTTCAACTTTTCCTGTTTGGAGTTGGCAACATTTTTCTTCCAAAAACATTGGGACTTTATAACAGTAGTCAACACTTAACATTCCCTTCCAGCCTTACATACATTGGTTCTTCAGTAACTTTGCTCTGCTTTTTTTTTTTAATTTAACATATTTTATTGTTTTAAATAGTACTGGATTTACAGAAAAATTGAGCAGATAGTACATGGAGTTCTCACATACCTCTCACCCTAATACACAAACAGCTTCCCTGAATATGAACTTATTGTATAACTGTGGTACAATTGTTAGAAATAATTTGCCCACACAGATACATTAACTGAAATCAGTAGTTTACATTAAGATTTGCTCTTTGCGTCTTATGATCCTTTGATCTTCAGCAAAGACATAAGGATATGTACCCACTGTTACAGTATCATAAATAATTGTTTCTAATGATTTTAAGTTGTAGTCTTTATTTCTTTTTAGATTAAGAAAGCATATTAGCCACATATATGTAAAAATCAGTAACATCACTAAAAATAACTGAATTTTCTTTAACCCTGAGTTTGCTCTGTATTAAGAGTCTTATTAGTAGAGGAATACGTTAACTAAATAAGTGTGACTTAGGACTGGATATAGATACTTCTTAAACTATGTTCATTGTTTATAGATGCAAACTTTAGTCAGGTGTTTATAGTCCTATGCACCTATATATCCCAATTCCATCCACTATCTATGATGGGTGAATATGCTATCACCGTTAAGTCATCCTCATTCAGTAGAATGGGAATGTTCTGGTCGTGAGTCTGTTATTGGTTATATGAGTAAGGAAAGAATTAGAAATTATTCTCTGTTCCTAAAACATTAGACAAAGCACAAATCTGATACTATTCATTAAAATTGTTGTTTGTGACAAAACTCATTTTCATAATCTTGAAGCAAGCCTATGACACTTGATCCAAATAAAGAAAAGTAATTGAATTGTAGATCTGAATCTTAAATATAAACTTTTTTTTTCTAATTGCTGTGACTTATTCTGCTAAGGTCAGACAATGCTTGTCTCTTCATTAAGGAAAAAAAAAAAAAGCTATATTGCATCAATTCAAATACCCAGAACTGTTATAAGTAAAGATATATCTATTTTCCTATACCTTGTTTTTTCTTGTAATCAGTTAATATATATTCAGCAAGACACTAAAAATTATAAAGATGAAAAATAGGAAACTTTTCATCAGAAGTCAAGAGTTTATAAATATATACATATATATAGTTTTCTTCCATTTCACATTATGTATGTTAATATTTTATAACATACAAATGATTTGTACCATAGGTAGCTAAGAAAATTATAGCCACGTGGCTACAATGATTATTATGAGTTCCTCATTATTATTTTTTAGCACAAACTCAAAACATTAAAAAAAAACATGGTTTATGATCTTAAGAGTGCTCATTTATGGGGCGCCTGGGTGGCTTAGTTGGTTAAGCATCTGCCTTCAGCTCAGGTCATGATCCCAGGCTCCTGGGGTTGAGTCCCACATCGGGCTCCCTGCTCAGCAGGGAAGCTGCTTTTCCCTTCCTGCTCTTCCTGCTTGTGTTCTATCTCTCTCTTTCTGACAAATAAATAAATAAAATCTTTTTAAAAAAAGAATGCTCATTTAAGAAAATAAAATATTTCCTACATTTTCCTTTTCCAGGTACAGTAAGATTTTAATATTTATAGAATCAGTTATGTTAATATTTGAGAACATGATTTTAATCATTAATTCAAATCTACTATTTAGTGCCCTAATTATAAGTTCTTGAGATTTTTGAGCTTCACCTTTTATAGGAGTCATGTTCAGGCCAGACTGGATGAGAGGATCCCTGTGGAATAGTGGGAGCTGACTGAGATGTAAATATAATGGTTTTTAAAATTATTTTGGGGGGACATTTTGTCTTTTTAATTTTTTTGTTTAAATTCCAGTATAGTTAACATATAATGTTATATTAGTTTTATATTAGTTTAGTACAATATAGTGATTCAACACATATACTTTACTCAGTGCTCCTTGTGATAAGTGTACTCTTAATCCCCTTCACCTGTTTCACCCATCCCCCTACCCACCTACCCCCGGTAGACAGCAGTTTGTTCTCTATATTTAAGTCTTTTTTGTTTGTTTGTCTCTTTTTTTCTTTGTTTTGTTTCTTAAATTCCACATTTGAGTGAAATCATATGGTATTTGTCTCTCTCTGAATAAGTTATTTCACTTAGCATTATACTCTCTAGATCCATCATGTGGTTGCTAAAGGCAAGATTTCATTCTTTTTTATGGGTGAGTAATATTCCATTGTGCATATCTACTACACTTTATTCACCTATCTTTGGACACTTGGGCTGCTCCCATAATTTGGCTATTGTACATAATGCTGCAATAAACATAGGGGTGCACATAACTTTTCTAATTAGTGCCTTTGGGTGATTACCCAGTAGTGGAATTACTGGATCATATGGTAGTTCTATTTTTACATTTTTTGAGGAACCTCCACACTGTTTTGCACAGTGGCTGCACCAGTTTGCATTCCTACCAACAGTGCATGAGGGTTCCTTTTTCTCCACAACCTTGCCAACACTGTTGTGTTTGTATTTTGATTTTAGCCATTCTGACACGTGTGGGGGGGATCATGTTTTGGGTTTTTAAAAAATGCTGTCCTGGGCTCCTGGGTGGCTCAGTTGGTTAAGCGACTGCCTTCGGCTCAGGTCATGATCCTGGAGTCCCGGGATCGAGTCCCGCATCGGGCTCCCTGCTTGGCAGGGAGTCTGCTCCTCCCTCTGACCCTCCTCCCTCTCATGCTCTCTGTCTCTCATTCTCTCTCTCTCTCAAATAAATAAATAAAATCTTTAAAAAAATTAAAAAAAAATAAAAATAAAAAATGCTGTCCTGACTCAGGTAGGAGGCCCTGGCTAGAGTCTACTCAGTTCTCCTACTTGAACAACTGATTAAGCTCACACCAGTGACTTTCCTTAATGCTATCACACACCAGGCTATTATGCACCCACCTTAATCACCCCCAGAGCCTAGAATCTGACGACAGTGAACAACCCCTATGTCCCAGAGCCTGCAAAATTATTCAAATAAGCCAATCCATTGGAAGCCCATGAAACCTAGCTAACCGCACATGGCTTGCTATCTATAAGCTGTCCCCTACAGCTCCAACTTACTCTACCCTGTCCTCAGGTGCCACCCCGTGTGGCCTGTTTTCATCCCTTCTCTCAAAGGGCTCTGCTTTCTTCTGTCCAAGTGTCATGGTATTGTGTCCTGCCATCAAAAGAATCTTTAAATCTTGTTAAACATTAGGCACCTTGCTTGAAGTTTTAGACCACTAATAATTGTGAGACTTTGGAGGAAAGTATGTAATTTTTTATCTCTTTTCAGTATCTCTTCTTTGAGAGAGATTAATAAGTTCTTTCTTAAGTCTCTTATTCTTCTACTCCATGAATTATTTTATGCTGAGCAGGTACTTCTAATTTTTCTATCAAAGCAATTGTATGATTCTGATAATGGAAGAAAATGAAAAAAAAAATAAAGTCTTGTCCACAATCAAAATTTCTTTGGAATAACATCTTCAAAATAATGAGAATTCATCACATTTCTCCACTGTATAGCAGTTAAATTACTTAAGTTTTGTTTCCATAGTCATATAAAATTGACTCCTCATAAAACAATACCAGTATAATCTAGGACTTTGATTAACTCCCAGCAATAATACAAAAGACTCTCAGAGGTATACATTCACCTTTTTAAGCAAGGTCCTTTGTCCATCCTCTTGCTTTTCCTTTAAAATATCTTTTGTGGGGGATCCTGGGTGACTCAGTCAATTAAGTGTCTGCCTTCAGCTCAGGTCATGATCTCAAACTCCTGGGATGGAGCCCTGTGTCTGCTCCCTGCTCAGTGGGGAGTCTGCTTGTCCCTCTCCCTTGCCCCTCCCCCTTCACGTTCTTTCTCTGTCTCTCTCTGTCTCAAATAAATAAATAAAAATAAAAATCTTTAAAAAAATAAAATATCTTGTATAATATTATCATCATCAAACCAACCAAGATGTAGAGGCTATATACACCTTGTTATTTTAAACATTAAAAGAGTTAGTTTGCACAGAAAGTTTGGTCCTCAAAACTTGGTTGATAGCAATGTTTCCAAAAACTTCAACAGAAGCAGCCCTTTGTTGTGAGTGCACAGAAAGCCATACAGATTTATTGAAAAACCTCAATTTACCCATAATGTCTTGTACTTCAGGATCAGCATTTTATTATATGGCTATATAGCAGTTTTGGTTTGGCTTCTGTATAGTCTTTACCACCTATATTTGGATGGTTATCTCATACAAAGCCTGGTACATGTTTTACCCTTAAATACTTTACATTCAAATACACTGTTTAATATCACTGTGCCCTTCAATTTATAAGAACTCATTACTTATCATTACTTAAAGTACTGATAGATAACGGGAGCCAGAATAAAATAAGGACACAATGAAGAGAGGATTCTAATCCTTAGACTGGCTTATAGAAAGAGAACTGGCCAGAGTCCAATGCTATATAAATTCTATGCAATATTTTACCTATGTTTGAAGAGCTTGAATACCTAACATGAAATGAAATGAAGACAGCTCCATGAATAGCACCATATCCAGTTAGAGCAAGCATGCACAAACACATACATGCACACGTGTGCGTGCATACTACAAAAACTGGAATGTGATATGGATGAAAAAGTTCTAGAGCAGGAGATGAGTTCAAATCAAAACCTAATTTTCCTTTGATAGTTTTAAAAATTAATTTTAGAAAATTAAAAATTTGACTATTTTATAAAATCTATCATAAAATCTTTCAGAATATATGAGATTACTATAGTAAGGTTTTATTTCTTATATAGTATTCAGTGGTTTTCAGAAATATACAGGTTAGGTTGAAAAGTTTTAATATTTACGGCTCAACTGCAAGGCTTTTTTCCTGAAACCCCCTATGAAAATCACATCAGACTACGTGATTTCCCCAAGGATTTCCACAGATGTCCTACCCCTAAGTTTTCCCACAAGCCCTCACACCCTCCCTCTCCTGGCCTTCCTTCTGCAAAGCATATGTCATTCACATTACTTCTGTTGATAAAATTCTAGACTTATTAATTAATTAATTTATTTATTTTGCAAAACATCATCTCCCATGAAAAGCCCCTTCCATCCCATAAGATTAATTACACCATCTGTCCTATTACCAAGTACATGGTATGAAATGAATGACTGTTTAATCAATGAATCAATTAATTCCATGGACTTTGGTCATGCTACAAGAACTTAAATTAGAGGACTGTATAGTGATTTAGGGTATATATTCATAGTTGTCTCTAATATATGTGAATATTGAGTGTTGTGTTCATGATTTATTTGGTTTGTTTCCCACATTTACTAGTGCCTAGGACATTATGGCAATTAGCCTCAACAGATACACTTTATGACACCTGGCATTTCATTTGACTACTCAGAACTTTAGTGGCCCTTATTTAGATAATAGTTTATATATAGCTAGAAAATCTTTGAACTTATATCCTGTTCTAAAAATCTGTGTACTTATGCTATCACAATTTATTTGATTTCAAGTTAGAAAATATGATATGAGTTCAAAATGAAATTGTGTTAGTAATTAAGGCAATTAGAATTTGGTTCAATGATCTAAATTTTTCTTTTGGGTAAATAGCTCAGTTGATACAATTATCTTATACTGAAATTCCTGTGAAAATAATCAAAAACTATCAGTTATTGACCAGTATATAATTTTTAACAATCCAGTGATTAAATGGATTAACCTGAAGTGTTGAACATCACCACATCATTACTGGTCACATGTTCTATTGAAATTATGGCTTTTCCAAGTATAAAATTACATCAGAATGCTGTCACCTTATCATATACCTATCTATCTATTTATATAGCCATCATCTTTATAACCTATCTATATATCTAATATCTATAACCTATCTATATATCTAATCTAACATCTACCATATGTTCAGACATATAAAGTCCATTTATACTTTAATTTTAACTCAAATTCTTCAGATATAGATTATAGAGAAAAAAATTTATTAGTCGCTCTCAGTATCAATCTCCTCAAGGAATGATGTAGTATCCATGTTTCTTATAATCTCTGATATTATAAAAAACTTGGATTATATTTTTTCTATTTCATGTGTCTATTACATGTTTTTATTTTCTTTGGTACATGCTTTTACTTATTTGCATCCATATTAAAACAAACATATCAAGTTTTCATTATAAATTTTTTAATAGGAAAATATTATGTTTATTTTTGAACTCCAGTCTTTTAGGTCTAGTGAAATATTTAATTTAAAATAGAGTTTACTATTAAAATTCATGCTATATTTCTCTAAGATATTTATAATTCAACATTTGACATCTTGCATTATTTATTGTCTTTTGATTTTCATAATTCCTACAATTTTTTTTCATATTATTCTATTTAATGAATAGAATGTGAATTTCTTTCACATATTTGTATATGTTTTACTTTTAGTTCACTTTCTACCCTCCCCACCTTTCCACTGTAAGATAAAATGCCTAATTCCAAAGTTTCCTACTTCTTCATATCCATGTTGACAATGAATATATTCTAGTTATTTGCAAGATGACAGGTTTGGGCAATATAAAATACTTTAATACTTAACATATTTTACCTGGACATTTATTGTAAACCTTATTTTCTATTTATAGTCCCTGTTATCCCAGAAAGTTACTAATATTTAGTCACTTGATAGATTTCCTTTCTCTTGCTATACTGAAGCAAAATCATTGATTTTTCAGTGTAGTCAATTCCATACCAGAATAAAATAAATATTCATACATTTATCACTATAACTACATCGATAGTTAATCTTGGACTAGAACTAAGGCAAATCATCACATGATAAAATAAAATATAGAAAAATAAGTAAAAGGACCCTAGCAAAAGAAGAAATGTCAAACAGATAGTAAAAGATAATGCTTCCTCTTTAATTAGTGAAATAATTACTTCATTCCATTAATTAAAATGTATATAATACCTATCTAGACATCATTATCAAGCTATTTCAGAAGCCAATACCCAAGATGGGAAATGGGGAATATTTTGAAGAATATGGTAAAATACCACTTAATCACAGTAAAGAGCCCTTCTTTAATAAGAAGAGTTTTTGTATCCCATGTTCATAATTATTTCCCTCTGATAGTATTAACCATATACACCATAATTCTGAGTCTGTAACCTAAGATTCTTTAAGGTTATCACTCTCTTTGGCAATGTTTTTTTTTTCCCTCTAAAAACTTTTAACTTATTTAAGAATAAACAGCTCTACAAATTGTAAGAATTCTATTTTTAAAATAGTTTACTACCTTTTCCTTTATCCAGGGTCCAATGAACATATTATAATTCATGAATTTCTTTTACTTTATAAGCTTTATGATGGAAATTTTTATTCTCTATATGTTTCTAAATAGATGAAGCAAGAAGAGAGTCTAATGATAAGTCTTTTTAAACAACTATGACCCATCCCCCCTGGTGAGTGAAATAAATTGAAAGGGTCTTATTAGTTCTTAGTTAATCCTTTAATTATTTGAAAAATACTTAATTGAGGTTGTTAGTATTCCTAAAATTGACTTGCAAGAACAGCTAAACTGGATCAGTACCTTTGCTAATTACTAGTTAATTGATTATTTAAAATATATGTATTGATGCTGAACAATGACATGCGTTGTTTTCATGTGTGCCTATTTTTCTCTCCTTTACTTTCTTTAAATTCTTTAAATTAAAGTATTTATTTACTAGTTAGTAAATACTTCCTTTAAACCTCGGAGTGGCACTTTTAAAACTACTTAAATTGTTGATATCTATCAGTAAATTATCTTTAATTCATGAAGCAATGTAAGTCATACTATTTGTGCTTTGAGGAACTACCCAACATTTTTGGTATTTCTTACTTTCAAAACATATTTTGTTTTGTTTTGTTTTCAGTTTACAATTTGATAGAGTGTAGCAAATATTCATGGTTTACAAAACAGAACATATTGTAACTAGGAAACTGTTGGCACTTTTTACATAATTCCCTAAAACCCTGATAACATAGATTAATAGGAAAAAAAAGCAAAACTGGTAAATACCTATCTCTTCAAGAGATATTTGATTTTCTGGTCTTTTTTTCTCCTATAGATGAGAAAGAACCAGAAATTTATGTAAATAAATATGAGTGCTTGGGAGCAAAATATTTGTCTGACTTCTATTACTGTATTGAGGTCAGTAAGTGGCATGCACTTTGCTGTTGAGTTTGATACGCCTTCTGCAAAGTGGTTAAAAACAATTACCTGTTGAAATGTAGAAGAAATTATGGTATTGGAAATTCATCTTCTTCTCTAAAATATATTAGATTTTTATATGAAGTGAACATTATGTTTCTCAAATATCTGCTAGATTCTGGGATAAGTGTCTCTTTCTTAAATTCCTTGATTACTGAGGACAGGAATTCATGCCTACTTATACCAAAAAGAGAAAGCCAACAATTAAGAGGTTGGAGACTACTGTTTTTGGTGTGAGACTAAACACTACACACTAAAAAAGTAATTTTGTAAGGTGATCAGTGTGTTATCTAACCTTATTATGGTCATTTTGCAATATATATGTGTATCAAATCATTACAATGCACTCCTTAAGCTTACATGATATTTTATGTCAATTATATACTAACAAAGCTAGGAAAAACCCTCAAAATTTGTAATGTCATATATCATTTCTGTTTGCACATAATTCCCCAAAGCAAATCAAATAGCAAAATTTGGAATTAAGGAGTCAGTAGGTATCATTCCTTCTGAAGGGCGAAGAACATTTGCTAACAATAATATATTACAATGCTTTAATGTGATTGTGGTTAAAGGAATATAGACTATATTATACTGATATATTAAAGAGTTGAAACTTAGTTTGTAATCAAGTATATTATTTCAACTACATGGGGATTTTCTCTTGTATGTACAGAATATTATATAGGTTTTAAATTAACTAGATGAAATCTCACATAACCTTGCTATATTCATATATCACGTTCTGAATGTGTATTAAAATATGACATTCTATGTGGATTTTCCCAATTATAATGAAATTATGACTTTTTTTGCATTATATACATGTGTATATGTAGAGGTCATATTTGTTGATATATAAAATACAAGAACTTATTTCTCTCATAAAATTTTGTGTTTTTACTTTATCTTTTTAAAAATTATTGTTTTCACTTCTTTTTAAATATTTTATTTATTTATTTGAGAGAGAGAGTGAGAGAGAGATAGAGAGAGATAGGGAGAGAGAGCATCAGCAGTGGGGAGGGGCAGAGGCAGGGGAAGAAGCAGGCTCCCCACTGAGCAGGGAGCCCAATGTGGGCTCCATCCCAGGACCTTGGGATCATGACCTGAGCCAAAGACAGACACATAAGCCACTGAGACGCCCAGATGCACCCAATTTTTCTTTATTTCCTGCTTTAAAAAAAAAAAAATATTTTCATCTAGATAATATCTTTTTTGTTTGTGTTTTTTTTTAAGTTTTTATTTAAATTCCAGTTAGATAACATATAGTGTAATATTAGTTTCAGGAGTAGAATTTAATGATTCATCACTTATATATATATATCACCTAATGCTCATCACAAGTGCCCTCCTTAATACCCATCATTCATTTAGCCCATCGCCACCCCCAGCTCCCCTCCAGCAACCCTCAGTTTGTTCTCCTCTCTAAAACAGAGTCTGTTTTATGGTTTGCCCCCTCTTCTTTTTTTTCCACTATGTTCATTTCTTTTGTTTCTTAAATTCCACATATGAATGAAATCCTATGAATTTTGTCTTTCTCTGGCTGACTTATTTTGCATAATACACTCTAGCTCCATCCACATTGTTGCAAACACCAGGATTTCATTCTTTTTTATGGCTGAATAATACTATATTTTATATGTATATATATTTATAATATATAAATATATAAAATAGAATATATTTAAAATATATAATATATTTATATATTATATATATAATATATATATATATATTGTGGTATATATACTTCCTTATCCATTCATCAGTTGTGGACATTTGGGCTGTTTCCATAATTTGGCTATTGTTGATAATGCTGCTATAAACAACAGGTGCATGTATCCCTTTGAATCAGTATTTTTGTATCCTTTGGAACAAACAATCCTAATATTTGTATGGAACCACAAAAGACACCAAATAGTCAAAGCAATCTTGAAAAAGAAAAACAAAGCTGGAGGCATCACAATTCTGGACTTTCAGTTATGTAACAAAGCTGCAGTAATCAAGACAGTATGGTGCTGGCACAGAACAGACACATAGATCAATGGAACAGAATAGAAAACCCAGAAATGAACCCACAACTGTGTGGTCAACTAATCTTCAACAAAGCAGGAAAGAATATCCAATGGAAAAAAGATAGTCTCTTCAACAAATGCTGTTGGGAAAACGGGACAGTATCATGCAAAAGAATGAAACTGGACCTCTTTCTTACACAATATGCAAGAATAAATTCAAAATGGATGAAATACCTAAACATGAGACAGAAAACAATTAGAATCCTAGAGAAGAATACAGGCAGCAACCTCTTTCACTTGGGCCATAGCAACTTCTTACTAGACACGTTACTGGAGGCAAAGAAAACAAGCAAAAATGAACTTCAAAATAAAAAGCTTCTGCACAGCAAAGGAATCAATCAACAAAACTAAAAGGCAACCTTTGGAATGAGAGAAGATATTTGTAAATGACATATCTGATAATGGGTCACTATCCAAAATCTATAAAGAACGTATCAAACTCAACACCCAAAAAAACCCCCACATAATCCAGTTAAGAAATGGGCAGAAGACATGAACAGACATTATTCCAAAGAAGACATCTAGATGGTTAACAGACACATGAAAAGATACTCAACCATTCATCATCAGGGAGATACAAATCAAAACTACAGTGAGATATCACCTCACACCTGTCAGAATGGCTAAAATGAACAACACAGGAAACAACAGGTATTGGTGGGGATGAGGGGAGAAAGAGGAACCCTCTTACACTGTTGGTGGGAATGCAAGCTGGTGCAGCCATTCTGTGAAACAGTATGGAGCTTCCTCAAAAAATTGAAAATAGAACTACCCTGGGGCCCAGCAATTGCATTATTGGGTGTTTTCAATTTCTAACTTCTTTGATCAATAAATAGTTTTATTGCTTCTTCCTGTTTTTAAAAAATCTTTCCATTATTTAGAAGCTTAGAACTTTCTTTACACTAGTTTTCTTTCTTTTTTAAAGACTTACCTAGACAGGGTTGTTCTTACTTAAAGAAGCATGTGTGTGTGTGTGTATATATATATATATATATATATATATCTTCTCCTTCCTCTCTTGTCTTGAATTAGAAAGTAGTAAGTGGGACTGAGAAGGGGCAGACAGAGGGGCATGGAGAAAGCCATGAGAATCATCTATCACAATCACTGTAAATTCTCCCTGGAGGAAGATAGTATTATCCTTGGCCTCAATTATTCCTACAATGCTGGGATATAATATCCCACCTAAATTAAAAATAACCAGTACTACAATGAGGCTAAAGAAATAAATAAATACCAACAAAAATAACAAATAGAAATGGATAACACAGGGAAATGCAATTTTGAGATTATTGCCAGGCATTAAAACCACTCTGATCATTTTGTCAAATGATATTAAGGACAATATTCTGTACTGAGAAAATAACTCTGAACTAAAAAAAAAGTATGGAAAAAAGAAAATTTTATAACTGAAATCAAATAATTGAATCTAACAACTCAAATAATGTATTTCAGTTTATATTAGGCACAATAAAAGAAAATGAACAAGACTAAACCCAAACAAAATATCTAGAATAATGCAAGAAGAAAAAGAAAGGTGTAAAGCAAAGTAACAGACAGAAAGATTTAGGAGAAGCCTTTACATATACTTACTGATGTGCAAGAAGAGAGAAATGGGCAGAAGTTAAGTCTGAAGATATATTATGTGAGAAAGTACAAAACCAACAAAAGACATCAAGCCACAGATTCCAAAATCAATGAGAACCTCATGAAAAATAATTTAAAATATAGCTACACCTAGGCACCATATGATAAATTGCTGAAAATCAGAGACAAAATAATTCTATGAGCAACCAAAGATACAGATTATCTTCAAGGAAGAAATAACTTATACCAATGGCTTATTTCCCCACAGACACAACAGAAGTCAGAATATATTGTAAGAACTTTAAAGTGCCAAAGAAAATGGCGGCCAATCTCAGATCCTCAGCTCAGCAAAAATATGCTTTTCAAGAATGAAGGTTAAATGAATACAACTTCAAATAAATAAAAAAATAAGAGACTTTGTCACCAACAGATCCATAATAAAGAAGATAGTAAAAGATATTCTTCAGACAGAAGAAAAAGCATTGTAATGGAAGGCTCAATATGTAGGAACAAATATAGTAAGTATGATAAATATATGTGTGTACTTAATTTTGGCTGAATAAAACAATAATGCATATACAATTCATGGACCATATGGTACAGTCTATGAATATTTACATAATGAATACTTATGTACTGTTTAATGTGTAATTGGTGCACATGAAGAGTCTTCACATTTTCCATGTAATTTCTGCTCAGGTCCAGGAACCATCTCTTTGTTTTCTTTATTGTCAAATGTCCCACTCTTGTCTAATTTCAGTTGTGTCACTGCTGGCTAATTTCATTGTTGCAACACAAGAAAATGGTGCAATACTATTATTATTTGCAATATTATCACTCCTTGGGAGCTGTTTTTACTGCAAAAATGTAAACCTTCTTGCATCTACATGTCCTTAATACCAATTGTTTAATGCTGATTGCCTTTTTACTCACGATACTATGTCATCTATGTCTCTGGCAATGAATACTGATGTGTAATCACTCTCCCGAAGATTACTATTGACTGTGTTTAATGCTGACCACATATGCAAGTCTCACCCAAAAAGAAAACATAAATAAAAATCTGCCCTCTGTTTATATCAAATTTACTGTTTGGAATTTTATAGCAAAGATACAGAACACACTACTCAGCTTCTTGTGAAATAGAAATATTGTCTCCCTTCAGAACAAAGGGCCTGGATACTTACTGCCCATTACAAAAGGTCTGCAGTCCCTGTGTGTGCAGGTGTCCCCTGGTCTTCTTTATACATCCTGTAGGAATTGGGGATCAGCCAGGGAATTGGCATAAATATGCATTTACTCACACTTCTTGCTATGTTGTGAGTAATAAGGACTTTTATCTCTGAACCAAGAGTTTTATATGTCATTATCCTTGAGATACTAGCAGACTAACTTACTAACTTGAACGCGGAATAAAGTTAGACTGTTTTCAGTTCTTGACCTTCTCCTTTTGAACACTTTAGGCCACAGTTACTGCATTCCTAGAATACAATCTCTTTCTGTGTTGAGGCACCATTGCCTTCCACGCTACCATCAGTGGGGACACTGGGCAAAGGAAATGCGAAAGAAGTGGCTCTCTTGGTGCAATAATTGTCTTTTTTTTTTTTTCTTTTTAGCAAATCTATGGCCAACGCTTGATAGCACAACAGTACCATCTAATTCAGAGGCATGAGAAGAAATCGATCAGAAGGGCCTGTTGAAACTGCCCAGCAGCATTCCTGAGCACTCTCAGAAGATACAGGCATGGCCACTTCTAATGAATTGCCTGACCCATGATGCAGAGCATGAAGAGGGTGTGGAATAACCTCCCTGTGTGTCAGTGCTGGAGTCCACAGGATAAAGAATGTGTGCAGTCACACCCGTCACTATCGAGTTGTAAACCAGAGGTAGCACTAGGGTTCAAACAAAGACAAGGGAGAGCTAATAAATGCAAACCACCCCCTCCAGCTCAAGGCCACGTTTGCCTTCAATCCTCAGGTTTAGGGTTCTAGGGTATTGGTAGTCCAGAGCCCTGAAGGTCATCAAAAATCACTTTGTCAGACTAGTCTACCAGTCCAAAGTCCCACAATCCAGAAAGAAATACCACTTCAGCTAACAAGAATGGTCTACAATGCTGCACAACCTTGAACTACTAAGTCCAGCTTTAGGGGCCTGGGATAACTTTATAGACATGAGTCCCGAACCTTTGGGGGCATTTGATTGACCCCAGACACAAATGTAGGTAAGCAAGAACCCTGAAGAGGAGAAACTGAGACCTGTGCTCACTTGAGACCTGGTCCTGGTTTAAGGTGCCCCACCTGGAAGGCCCTACAGGCTCAGGTGAGTGGTAGGCAGAGGAAAATCATTTAGACAATTTTGAGGAAGGCACTCTAAAACATGAGGTCCATTGAGGTACAGGGTCAAGGCAAGGACCTCACTCCTGGGTCTAAGAGTGGTACTATAAGAAAGCTAAATTCTCGGGGGCACCTTAGTGGCTCAGTCGGTTAAGCGTCTGCCTTCAGATCAGGTCATGATCCCAGGGTCTTGGTATCGAGCCCCACGTCGGGCTTCCTGCTCAGTGGGGAGCCTTCTTCTCACTCTCCCTCTGTCTGCCACTCTCTCTCTCTGTCAAATAAATAAATAAAATCTTAAAAAAAAAAAAAAAAAAAGCTAAATTCTCATCTTCTATAATAGGAAGTACTAAGACAACAACTAAATTTTTTTTTAAAAAGACAAACAATGGGCACCTGGGTGGCTCAGTTGGTTAAGTGTCTGCTTTCGGCTCAGGTCATGATCTTGGGGTCCTGGGATCGAGCCCCATATCAGGCTCCTTGCTCAGCAGGGATCCTGCTTCTCCGTCTCCCTCTGCCTGCAGTTCCCCCTGCTTATGCTCTCTCTCTCTGTCAAAATAAATAAAATCTTTAAAAAAAAAGACAAACAACAACAACAACCCCTCACCCAAATAAATAGCAACATAGCATGTTATTTAGAAATATGAGGTAAATAGTATAACAAGCAACTAAGTGGCATTCATAGTAGTTGCATCTTAGGAGTAGAAATTGGAGGAAGAAAGAATATGGGTTGGAAAATACTTCTTGTATGTTTAGGGGTTTTTTTGGTTTTGCTTTTTATATACATTTGATAAAAGTTAAATATCAATTCAAAAGTTTCAATGTTCACATGAATATAATGTTAATTATTAATTGGTGGCTCTTCTTAACTGTAAGTGGGGAAATGATTTTTGGTTTGCTTGTTTGTCTTATTTTTGGTAAGGAAAAAATAAAAGGGTTCTACAGTGGTGTGTGAAAAAAAAAAGGAAAGAAAAAGGACAGATTATAAAAGTTGCTTATAAAGGCCATAGCAAAAAAGAAATAACCTTTATTTCATAAATACAATTGAAATATGTGCAGATTTCACCAAATGTCCATGGGTAAAATGACTCCATCCATTGTAAATTAATAAGTAATAGATTAATAATCAATACATGTGCAAGTGATGAGAAAATAGAAGAGTCAAGAACGAGTCCAAGTTTGTAATATACTGAGAAAGGAGTATATACTTATATTATAATAAATAGTACAAACTCTTAATGAAACGGAACTTCTTGATGTGGTCTGGAGCAGTTAGGGAAATTCCAGGATAAAGTAGAAGTTTTGAAAAACATAATATGTATCGCATTTTTAAAAGTATTTTTCTTGTTATTCACAAAGGTCATTTTATTTGTGAAACATTCATACAATTGGCCTTCTCGATATTTTTCTTCTTATGCTCCATAAAATCTCTGCCATATTTGATATTATTGCTTATTCCAATCTTTTAAAGCTCATCTGGCTTTGGTAAGAATGTATTATTTTGTACTTTTCCTACTTCCTCGACACCTCTCATCCTGTTTTCATTACTAGGCTCTAAATGTCCTATTTTTATTTTGTTTTCTTCTCTCTACATTTCTTGCTTCAGTGACCCCATCCTTTCTCTTTTTTAATGGTCATCACTTCTAGGCAGATGACTCCCAAATGTATATTTAAAGTCTGACTAAAATCCTTAGTACACATAGAAGTGTTCAATATTACTGTAAGACAAATAAATTATTTAATGGATACAAATTAGTGAAGAGTATTAGGACCAAAATGTAGACTGTCATATCACAGGTAGAACTGATTCTGAGTGAATCATTTTCATCCTATCTCAAAAGCTCACGTTTTAAGCAAATAGATTGTTATCTGTAACTTCATACTTGTCAATATTGCTGCATCTGACTTTGGGGTTCTGGCTTTTATAAAAATTAATTTGATTTATAATTGTAACCATTACTGGGATACTTTCTGTTGAATGTCTATCAGGCTAAGAGTTTTTCCTTGATGAAATTATCTAAACCTTATAAAACCTCTGAAAAATAGGTATTTCTAATTCCATTTTTCACATACGTAAACACCAGGTGCTGAGAGAGGAATTACTTGTTAATAGTTGCAAAATTTGCAAGTAACAAGCAAGAATGAAGACCACCCTTAATTTTTCCTTTTAACTATACCATACTTCTTCCTCTGATCTAAAAAGAATGATTTTCAAAAGGCTATTACATGAATAATGTACTAATTATTGTTTTAAACTGTGAAATTTAATTACCTAATGTAATTAGAGGAATATATTAATTTGGCTAATTCTTACTCTTGAAATTAATGGCAAATTAGCTCTTTAATGTATAATTATGTGAAAATTATTAACCTCATTCTTCAATGTCTTTTCTTCTAGGAAAATGTGAATATTGATTAACCAAACATATCAGTGAAATCTGTAATAGAAAATAAAAATACAATAACTGACATTTGTATAAGAGTTTGTCTTGAAAGCGCAGAGCTAGCTGTTGAGATCAGAAAGCTGCTAAAAAGCAATGCATTTATCAGGAGAGGTTAATACCTATAACATACAGTTTGGACTTCAGTCAGTTTACCAGGTTAGATTGCAGAGAGTTTCAGCTCCTTGTAATCAAGAACAATATGCTTTCTACCTTGTGGCCCTACCAGCTTTTACATAAGATAAAGTGGAGGAGAAAATAGCCGGCAAATGGAGGTTCGCTCCATCCATGAATTAGAGCAGGAAATGAGCTTGCTCTAACACCAGCAGCCACTGCCAGTCTACGTTGGGGCCAGCAAATATCCACTTCATTCTCTGTTCCATGTAGAGAGTACACTTACTCCTCCATCAGGGAGAAAACCTAAAACACCACCATTTAGTAACTGTATTTGGTCACAGTCCAAGATCTCTAGGAGAACATGCAGTACTTTCTGTCACTAAGTCAGAAAGTGATTTGATCCACCTATGATCTAAAGTTTCCCCTAAATCTCATCAATGTATTACAGTTTATAAGAACTGGATAACTGTCACTAAAAACTTCCAATTAAAAAGAGATGAGATTTTCAGCGGTTCCTCAGAATCGGTGGGGTCTTTAGGGGATAAGCATTGGGTCCCTGTGCTGGCAGGAGGGGGCATTCTCTGATTGTTTCAGTTATTTGAAAATATATCTTTCTCCATTATTTTCATGAACCCTAGCTCTGTCCTTCAGGGAGGGGAGTGAGTTTTCTTTGTGTACATTTGAAATGGGTCTTGGATGCTCTAGATTTTTTTTTCAAGACCTTATTTATTTATCTGAGAGAGAGAGAGAGAGCATGAGCAGGGGGAGGGACAGAGGGAGACGGAGATGGACAAGCAGACGCCCCACTGAGCAGGGAGCCTGAGGTGGCTGGACATGGGGCTTGAGGTGGGGTTCACACAGGGCTCCACGTGGGGCTCCACTCGGGGTTCCATGTGGGCTTGATCCCAGGACCCTGAGATCATGACGTGAGCTGAAGTTAGATGCTTAACCTACTGAGCCACCCAGGTGTCCCTGGATGCTGTAGATTTTTTTTAAATAGAATGTTAGAAAGTGGACTATAATTCCTTTGACAATATAATTCTCTTCAGAACTTAATGGGCTTCTGATCTATTTGATTCCAGTCAGTTCCTGGTGCCAGTAACCATATATAAATACCTATATAACCATATTTATAAAATCTGCATCTTTTTTGCATCCTTGCCCAGCACTTATCTTTAGTAACTTAATGGCTGCTACCTTGAGGCTATCCAGTTTGAATAAAAAAATGGAAAGCCTGGATCGTAATAGGTGTTTTGCTGTTTTCTCAAACTTATTTCCTATTTCTTTTGTTTAAATGCACCCAAATTTTCTTAGACTTCAATGCCACAAATTCCCAGACTATTTTCTCATCTGGACACCTTTCTCCTTCTTGTTGCACTGTGTCTATCTGTCTCCGAGTTTATCTCCTTCTTCCCAAATATAGCTAATAACTGTCAGCACACAGTAAGGTTTTAATTCTTTCCAACCCCTTCCCGTAGAGCTCCTGGCACGAACCTTCTTCCAGATTATTGCAGGTGATGTTGTCACCAAAAGATTTGCCCCAGTGTAACACAGAATACCAAATTTCCAGCTTTGAAAATCAGTTTCTTCACAAAAATAATGTCATATAGTCAAGATTTTTGCAACAGTGGGACTATTCCTGGTATGAAAACTATGCTGACTGCTTGAAACAACCCCCAATCTCAATGGCTTAACTTAGTAGGTTACTCATGTGACAAACCACTGTGTTGTTAAGGGGGCTCTGCTCCTGCAGTAATTTAGGTATTCTAACTCCTATGGGACAATGATCTTTAATACAAAATGCTCAAGATCATTATGGAATGTTAAAGGGAGAAACAGTACACAACAGAGTTCTATGGGACAGGCGTGGAATCCACGTACATCATTTGTGCTAATATTTCAATGGCCAGTACTCAGTCCTATGACCCTGCCCTTATTTGGGAGGGATGGGCAATGCGATTGATCTGTGTGCAAAGTAAGAACAAGAGAAAAAGGGTATCAGTAAATACTAGAAGTTCTTCCCATGAAGAAGTCTTAGAATCTGTTTCATATTAGTTATTTGAAAGTTATTTGTTGGCTTTCGAGGATAAAGTAAAAAGAAGCAAAATCAGTAATAAAATATTATGAGTTGTTCCTGGACATTTTTAAAACTTTCTCAGCTTCAAGTTTTTACAAAGTACACATTCTGCCCAGCTTGTCTTTTAGCATTGAGCATTTTGGCAGAGGATGACCCTGATACTACAGGGACCCACTGGAATCCAGATCCGACCACCCTGGCCTTCTGCAGGCATGCACCTCTTCCAGTGTTACCTATGTGACCTGCTTCGAAGGGCTACCTAACTGCACGAAAAGCACAGCCATCTGCTCAAATGCCCAAGAGAAAATGAGGGTTCCTTTCTTAGCTCTAACAGCTCATACACGCCACATCTTAGTAATCACTAAGTCCCTTCAGTTGCATATCACTAACAGCCCTTGAAATCACCCTTGTCTCTTGTCCTTGCTGCTACATCCTCCTCACTGGTCTCCATGACTTCAGCCTCCACACCTTAGCAAATATGCAAATAAGATCACAGTGCTCCTCAGATTGCTCCTGTTAACCTCGAGATAAAGTGTAAACTATTTAGCACCATGTGCACATGATTGCTGTGTGTCCAGACCCCAAGGCTCTCTTGCTTATTTACGATCACTCCACCAAGTTATACTCCAATCTCCAGCTGTTGCTCCTGTCTCTCTTTTTAGTCCCTTAACACCAATTGTTCCTTCATATTTCTACACCGTATTTTATTTGTCTTCCTGTTTGTCTCCTCAATAAAACTTGCCAGATCCTTAAGGACAGCAGTATTTTATTTTTCTTTCATCTCTAGTCCTTAATATATTCCCGGGCACACTGTAGACACTCAAGACGATTTGCTGAAGGATTGAATGGAAGCAAATATTAGATTCTAACCACTTTCCACTTCACCTCCATCAGTCATCCAAGTAGTGCAGGGAGCAGTGGACACCTCTCTAATACATGTCTCTTTATAAATAACCTCAAAATGCACTGGATGCACTGTTGCCTAATGCACATAGCCAGGAAACAAGATTTAAGTATGCTCACAACTTCAAGGATGTTTGGGAGTACATATTTGGAGCTCATACTAGAAAGTATCTATATCAGTGTGTGACAAATAGCTACTGAAATAGAAACTTCATGGCAGAATCTGTTAGCAACAGCCGAGAGAGACATTTTTATTTCCCTTTGCTTGTTTGTTTCTGTGAGGAGAGTGGAGAGAGATGAGAGGCTTTCAATGCCTGAAAATTTCAGAACAAAGATTTCCCTATCTTCCTTTTTTTAACTTCTTCCTAAAAGTTATTAGTGCAACTTTATAGGCAAGTGAGCATGTGAAATATGCAGCTGTAGGTAAATACAAATAGTAGGTCTAAGCATGCACCCTGATCTTCTAGAAAAGAAGTATATTGATAAGGAATCATCAGAGCAAAAAACAAAATAGCAATGATTCTGAGGTTGGTTCTCAAGGTTGGTTCTAGCTGGGCTTGTTTCATACAAATTCCCGAATCCACACTCGCCATCAAACAACTTAGAGCAAAAGCACAAAATCAAGTTCTGCAAGTCTGGAAATAACTAGGTCTCAGCATCTTAAAACTGGTATCCCGAATGATTTTAATGCAGTTGATTAAAATCTCACTTTATATATGCCAGTGTAATGTGTAGGCATGTGTATGGAGTTAAGCTGGTGGCAATGAGATATCTTAATTGTTAATTTCTTTTTCTTTTAGAAAACGCATATATTTCTAAACCATGAATGTCCTTTTAGGCCCATCTTTTTCTGTGGCTTGGAAGTATTCTAAGTAAATTGGTTCCAAGATATTTTATGAGCAATTGTATTTTTATGATTCTTTCTCAACAGATCCAACTTACCTGTTTCTTACCAAGACATGATCTGCCTGGGAGGCAGGGTGAATAACAATGAAAATGAAATGTGGAATGCAACCAAAGTGGTTCGGAGAGGGAAACCCATAGCACTAAATGCTTACAGTAAAAATAAGTAAAGCTTTCTAATTAGTCATCTAAGTTCCTACCACAAAACAAAAAACACACACACACAGAAAAAGCTAGGAAAAGAGGAGCAAATAAATCCAAGGCAAACAGAAGAAAGGAAATAATAAAGGTAGCTGAAATAAATACAATTGAAAATAAGAAAAAAATAAGAAAATTGATAAAACAAAAACCTAATTCTTATAATAAAAATTAATAAATTTGAGAAGCCTCTGTAAGACTGACAAAAATTAAGAGAGACACACGAACGACCTATATCAGGAATGAAATGGGGGATATAACTACAAATCCTTCAGCCATCACAGAGAATAAGGGAATAATGGGGACAATTTTATAATCATCAATTTGAGAGCTTAGAAAAAAGGGACAAATTTCTCAAAATCCACAAACTATAGTAGGAAGGGAAAAATGAAGGGGGGGAAATTGGAGGGGGAGACGAACCATGAGAGACTATGGAATCTGAGAAAT
The DNA here is from genome assembly GCF_029215605.1 of Mirounga angustirostris. Taxonomy (NCBI): domain Eukaryota; kingdom Metazoa; phylum Chordata; class Mammalia; order Carnivora; family Phocidae; genus Mirounga; species Mirounga angustirostris. The sequence continues at coordinate 50,485,546 of NW_026991712.1, read as the reverse complement.
AAACGGAGGGTTCTAGAGGGGAGGGGGGTGGGGGGATGGGTTAGCCCGATGATGGGTATTAAAGAGGGCACGTATTGAATGGAGCACTGGGTGTTATATGCAAACAATGAATCATAGAACACTACATCAAAAACTAATGATGTAAGGTATGGTGATTAACATAACATAATAAAATAAAAAAAAGAAAGTCAATAAAGGTGAAATCGACAATATGAATAGCCTTATAACCACTAAAGAAATTTAATTCGTAATTTAAAATCTCATAAAGAAAATATCAGATTCAATTGGTTTCACTGACGTAATCTACCAAGAGCTCTTCTTCCTATATGATACTCTAAGATTTTTTTCTTTTGTCATTAGTTTTCTTTTTTTTTTTTCAAAGATTTTATTTATTTATTTGACAGAGAGAGAGACAGCGAGAGCAGGAACACAAGCAGGGGGCGTGGGAGAGGGAGAAGCAGGCTTCCCGCCGAGCAGGGAGCCCGATGTGGGACTCAATCCCAGGACCCTGGGATTATGACCTGAGCTGAAGGCAGACGCTTAATGACTGAGCCACTCAGGCGCCCAATTGTCATTAGTTTTCATTTGAAGAACTTCCTTCAGCAAATTTTTAAGTGTGGGTTTGGTAGAACTAAATTCTTTTAGTTTTCTTTCATCCAAGAAGGAATCTTAAGTACTGAAAAACAGTTTTATCTATCTATCTATCTATCTATCTATCTATCTATCTATCTATCTATCATCTATCTATCTATCATCGATCATGTAGCTAGCTAGCTAGCTATCATCTATTTATTTATCTGTATTTATTTATTTATTTAGAAAAACAATTTTAGTGGATACAGATGTTGCAACTGACAGGTTTTCTTTCAACACATGAAAAATAGTGTGCCACTTTCTTTTGGCCTTCATGATTTATGGTAAGAAATCAACTGCCATTCCAAATTGTGTTCTCCTATAAGGAAAGCATCACTTCTCTCTGGATGCTTTCAAGTTTTTTCTTTGCAGTGGAATCCCTAAGACTCTATATTTCATATGTAAAGTTTTGGAGAGTGCTTAGGTTTTTATAAAGAGAATGTATTTATTCTTCTAATAGTAAATTCTAAATAGAATCATAGAAATTAAGCATGAATAAACTGATTGTCATCCGTTCACAAAAAATAAACTGCTTCTGCCAAAGTAATAATGAATACCATAAAATTATCCTTAAGTTTGTTCAACTTCAAACCCATGAAAACAAAGCATTAGTCTTTAAGCAGGAGTTTATCAGTTAAACAGTTAAACTTGTAGTTGGTTATTTTTAGCAGTATCTTCTGATTGTTATTTATTACAACTGCAAGATCTGCCAAAGACTTTTAGGGACTAAAATATGATATAAGTCTGACAATAGGTAATTTATATAAAAAATACTTCTGGAGAAAACAAGAAGGATGTTTATAGAGGTGATCTTGTGTGACAGCAATATATCTTAAATATTTGAGATTCATAGCAATTTTCTTCCCATTTCAAATACTCCATTTTTACTCTAGTGTTTGTTTTAAAAATCATCAAGCTTTTCTGTGTTTGAAAAAGCTAAAGGCTATTAATGTGAAACGGGAATACTTCAGAAAACATCCTTTATAATGCAAACAAATGTGTTATCAGCGAAGAATGGTACAAATGAAAATTAATAATGTCCAAATGAAATTTTGCTTCCCCGTTGTGAAATGAAAGCTACAAATGAATTCTAGAAAAATATGACTTATTCACAATAAGAATGGATAAATTAATCAAGGTGTAATTAACTGAAATTTGCATCAATTAAGTGACTGGAAAGAAACTCGGGTACTCGATAAGAAGAAAACCCTGTTATATAACCTACTGAATTAGTATACTTTCCCTTAAATATGAGAAGAACGTTTTTTCTTTAAGAAACAAATAGTTTTAAAATGAGCTTGCATTTATTTGGAATTAAATAATTCAAATTCACTAAGTTGTTCTTGTGGTAGTTTTACTCTTTTTCTAAGAATTGTGTAGCTGTCATGAAAACCCAGGACCCTAATGGCATCCTAGAGGCCTCTTGCAGAATTACTTTTTTTTCCCCCCTGGGTTGTGGTTAGATGTGACTGATACTGGTGGATGTTATAAGAAAAGTTCTCTGAGAATCCTGCTGCATTTAATGTCCTGCTATTGTTGAAATTGTTTTCCCACACTGCATAGCATCCTTTTCATTAGAATCCATGAGAATAATTTCTTTAAGAATCAAGAATAGTTGGCATTCTGCTGAGCAGAATTTTGTTTTTATATTTTAGATTCTGTGGATGTTGCAAGTATAAAGTGACTTTGTAACTTCCAAAGAAATCGCAAGGATAGGTACTCTCTAAAAAGATAAAATAAATAAAAATGGTAGGTTTAACTAAAATGCAAAACAGACATCTCTGCCAACTGTAAATAGAGGGAAATGCAAAATAGTCAGGCGGTCAAGGCCACCAGGGTGTTAGAGGCAAGATTAGACAGTTTGGTCTCTGTGTAACAGCTTCAGACATAGGAAGAGACTCAACTCACTATATGAAGAAAACAAACTGAAAAATTAGAATTTCTAGAATTAGAAGATTATTAGATTATTAGAAAACGATCATCCCGGAAAAGTAGCTGCCCAATTACAATGACATAGACATAGGCTTTACAATAAAGAACTGAACCAGGTCACCCACTGGATCAGGGACGATATTGCAATACTATAGTATTACTGTGGCTCAAGTCCCAAACTACCTTTAGAAGATGTGATTCTGGTCGTAAACCAGAAGACAGAATAGCTGGGCAAAACGAAACGTAAATCCATAATACAGGCTAATACTGGAAAATCAGTACGAGGTTAACGATGAAAGGTTTTTCATAGGATTAGCTATAGTAATCTAGCCTCATAGCAACAATAGCAATCAATAATAGTAAGACGAAAGTTTTAATAATTATGAGATCAGAAACACAGGACTATATTATATTAATCTGGACATAAAGCTATCCATAAAGCAATTCAAGTTGCTTTAGTTATTTTCATTGTTACAGAAAAACTACTGGTTCACTTTATTTTTAGATTTTATTACATGAACTATTATTCCAGAATGGAATGTTGGAGGTAAAGATTTCTGAAGTGATGGCAAGATCCAAAATATGAGTCTGACAATGGGTGGATGTAGCAAAATGAAACTGAAAGCGGCTAACAACAAGGGTGGGGAGTAAGCAGGCTAGACTTTTAGATGGATTATCAAGAATGATGATGAGCTTACCTATGATGATGGCAGAAATGTGAACAAAGAGGAAAACAATAAATGAGTTCCTGATCTTTCAATGACTAAGCCTGATTTACCAGGAGGTCAGAACATGGCAGTGATGAGGAGGGGAGCAGCCTTGGTTCCAAAATCAAATACACTATTTTTAGTAGTATTTAATTTTTTTTTTTTTTTTTGCAAATGGTTTCCTTCATTTACTGACTTATTTAGTGGGAACCCTCTAAGAGTGGCTTACTTTTCTATTTTTGACTCCTCTGTAGACCACCTGTTTTGTAATATAGCAATTCTATACTTGGCAGCGTGCCCCAGAATGCATTCATTCGTTCTCTGTTCTTAACCATTTACACTCAGCTCTTCTGTGATCTCCTCTATGGCCTTGTCTGTAAATATCGTCTCTACACTGATGCCCCATTCCCCTGAAATTCACTATGTGCCCGTCTGATTATCTGACATTAAAACACATTATTTAGATACTGATTAATAATATTAAAGAGAAATTGCAATATTAACATGGGCTAATCTACACTCCTGATTATCCCTCGAAATTCCTTGCTTCAGACCTCTCCATAGGGATAGATGGCATTCTTAGAATCTGAAGAAATCTTCACTGAGTGCTCATACAGTGAGGTAGGTTCAATGACCCAAAGATTGTGAAAAATAGAACTATGTTTCATACTGAACCAGTCATTTTTCTTCCTACACGTATTTATTATTTCTGTGTCTAATCCCAAATACTCGTATTAAGCAGCTTTAATTGTGCTTGTTCCATGCCATTTCCAGGCAAGGAGAAGTTACATAAAATTGCCAAAGGTCATGTTGAAAAATGGCCACAGACCTGATTTTTAAATTTTTTTTGTATCAATTTTTTTAAAGATTTTTATTTATTTATTTAACAGAGAGAGTGTGCAAGCACAAGCAAAGCAGGGGGAGTGGCAGGCAGAGGGAGAAGCAGGATCCCCACCAAGCAGGGAGCCCAACGTGGTGCTCGATCCCAGGACCCTGGGATCATGACCTGAGCCAAAGGCAGACGCTTAATCGACTGAGCCACCCAGGTGCCCCTTAATTTTTATTTACATTCTAGTTAGTTAACATATTGTGTAATATTGGTTTCAGGAGTAGAATTTAGTGATTCATCACTTACATACATCACCCAGTGCTCATCACCACGAGAGCCTTCCTTAATGCCCATCACCCATTTGCCTGATGTAGACAACTATCATTCTGCTCCCTTGTTCACGTTTTTAAGTGATACCATTAGGCATTCAGGGCAAAGTCTGAACTCCTTAGTGTGAGTTTCAATGTTCTGTGTGCTATCGGTTCAATTTACCCTTTCAACTACATTTTTGTAACTCCCTTTATTCCTCTACTAAGCTCCCTCTCAAATCTGCTGATTTTGCCGATTTCCTGCCAGCATGCAATGATATAAAACTGTGGAGATATTCTGAGGCAGTATTCCAGTGTCCCGTTTTCTCTGTAGCTAGCTATCAAAGGCCATTGAAGAAAGTGGCTTCCCGATGTCTAGATCACAGCCAATTCAGTGTGGCAAGAGAATGGTTTATTTGTTTCTAAATATTTCTCAGTATCTAATGCAGTGTTTTGCATTTAGCATTTTAAAATATACATTGATTTTAAGATACCATTCTTAGTTTTTTCTACAACAGATGTGTCCCCTCTTACTATTTGTAAACCTAAAAACAAATGGATGGAAACATTGAAATCTCAAGGTCAGACATAAGGCTCCAAGTCTTGAAAATACTACCTCATGTTATTAATGGTTCCATAGACTTATGCTTTATTGTAACTGAAATAAGTATGAATGACAGTTACAATCAGCTTCAAAAGGGTTTTATAAAAAATAAGTATTACACCTGCCATAATTTGATGGTGTTGGAAGACAACAGAGATATAGTGTGACTGATGATTGGCAGGGATAACTGGCAGCCCCAAGCCAGGCATGCCATCATGTCAGAGCCCCTGCAGGAAGTAGGCAACAAAATCAACAATCGCTTTCACATGTACAGTACTTTATCATTCACAGGCATCTCTCAAAGTACCTTACAAGACTGTGCAGTGACTGAATGAAGCTAGCAATACCAAGGGAAAGCTAAGTAGGGAGAAAAAATCCTTATGGATTTGATTGAAGAGAACGGAACATCTTCGGGCATGCTGAAAAAGATGTTAAATAGTCACGACATGGGGCCCCACTTTGGGATGTTTGTTCAATGATCATTTTCGTTGAAGTATGTAAATAACACTAGGAGATACTTAGATTTAGCAGGGATAGTTCAGAGAAACAAGTCAAAGGAAAACTTCCAACTTTTTTTTTTTTTTTTTTAAGGTCAGAGAGAGAGTATAAAGTAAATGAATCGCCTAGAAATTTTTATGACCATTCTAAATTTGTTGTTCTGGAACAGTGATCTAAGGATAGCAAAGAAAACAAAACAAAACACTGCCTATGTGTTTATTTACATTTTAGAGATGAAAACAGTATGGTTAAAGGGCATCTATGAAACTAAGTACTCATCCTATTTGTATTTAGTAATTGGGCATTTTATTGGTGATAAAATATACTTCTGTTTACATTGTCCTAAGTTGAGCAACTTAAATTCAAAGCTATCCAAAAGAGCAAAACAATGGCTCAGCCCTTAGATTTTTGTATACTTGCTTTAGTACAAGATTTCTCAATCTACATAATATTGACATTTTGAGACATATAATTGCTGGGGCCCCGGGGAGTTGGAGGCTCTCCTGTACAAGGTAGGATATTAGCAAAATCCCCTGACTTCTCCCATTAGATGCCAGATCCTGGATCATGACAATAAAACCTGTCAGCGTGTACTGTCAAATCGTTTTTTTCTAGGGGGAACCAAGGGGGAGCACAAAATTTCCCTCTGTCGAGACCACTGCTTTAGTGCCCTAGAAGATTGAGCTCCTTCTTCTGACATCTCAATTGTAAGAGTTGCTGCTGACTTTCCACATCTTGAATGCGCCCAATTTTACCAGTGCATTTAACTTAACACACCATGTTGTGATAGCCAACTTCCGAGCATGCTGCCTCACTCATGACGTCTGTCTGATGTAAGGTCTGTGAAAGCAGAATTAAACGTCTCCATTCTTGATTATGGATTCCCAAATCAGCACAGGGTGTGGCACATAGGATGTAAGCAACAAGCAATAACTACATATTATTGAATCAATTACCTTCTTTGCTATATAGAATGACTTAAGGTACAGAAAATGAGAACTTAGCATGGACAAAATAGTTTGTAAATGTAGGATAGACTTGTTTTTTGGAGAAATAGCTCAAGGCTCTGATAAGCAACACAGCAACTAAAAAGGTAATGCTTGGTTATGCGAAGGCTGAGTCTAATGGCTAAATTTATCGTCGCTGGTTCCTAAGCATAAACATCATATTATCCTCCTGAGGCAAGGCAGTATTAACTCAGGCCTCCAAAATTAAATCATTTCAATAAAAACAGATTGGTCATACTCATGCTATTAGAGAATATAGGAGTATACTGTTACAGGCATATTAACCTGTTTTATAGTGAAACTCTGAGTTTCACTGAGGGGCCATTCAAATCATTTTATCAGGATTATAAAACATAGTCCAGAGGGAAGTGTTATCAGTTTAATGTAAGCTCGCAAATAAAAAATCATAGAACTGTATGTCTTCTGTGAGGTCTTAATTTCTTTGGTTCTTTTGGGGGATAAGACAAAAAGGAATGAGTTTTTCATAATTTCTCATATAAAAATGTAAAATTCAGCTACACAATAGAATGCTTTATTTTGAAATGTACTTCCAGTACAAAAGCTAATGGTTATAAACTCCTTATTTTCCTTTAGACCTGTTTTCCTTCTCCTGAGTTGAATGAAATCTTCAAGATAAGGAAGAGAATTTTTTCTATCTTTTCAAGATAAGTGAAAAACATTTCTCTTTCACAGTGTATACTCTCATGGATTACTCTTCTTATCCTGGCTTGACTTGAGGCAGGTAATTCATGCTCTGTTCTGTTCTTCCTCCTAACAGCTATTTAGGGATATGTGGCTAATCATAGCATTAAAACAATATATCTTTCATGTGATATTTGTGGGCTATTTCTGAATATTTTAATTTCCCTTACCTTTAGATATTTCGGAAGTAATTAAAAAGCTCCCTTCGGATGGCTAAAATAACATGAAATAATAATAGCATGAAATAATTCACTGATTTTTCTCTTAATTCATACCTAGTTATAGTTATTTTTCAAAATCCTTTTTTGCCTTTATGTCATTTTATATCTAAGATGATTTTAGATGGTTGTTTTCTTATTTATTATTCCAAAAGTTTCGTTGTATTTTTTTCTCAAGAGATAACTTGTAAACTGTTATAGTGTTATGTTGTTTTGTACAAAAACATACTAAATGTAGTCTTTGTCTTCTAGGTGTTCATAGCTACCAGTTTATCTCATAATAAAAGTATAAATGTAACAGCTTGTATTTATTACATGTTCAAATGTGCCAGGCACTTCTGTGAACATCTGATATATGTTGACAAACTTGGAAAATGTTGTAGGCACTGCAGTGTTATCTTTCTCTAGCACTTATAGACTAGAATTATTTATAATGACCATACATCATTTGGCTTGGGCCAGCCTGAAAGTTTTAGCCACTTTGGTCTATGATAGATCTTTGTAACTTCATAAGAGCAACAATTAAATGCCAGTAGCTGGCTTTTCATCTACAGTCTAACACATTAACATTGCTAGCATCTCTACAGGGCTGTAGAGAATGAAGTAAGGTAAGGGATTACTAGTTATCTAGAAAATTTACTGCCTATTCATTTATTCACATGTATTTTATAACTTTATTACACATGCCATGCAGAAATAGTGATGTTATGTTTAAAGTGACTGGAATACATGAATAAAAACTGTGTATAAGGAAATCAATATTAGAAAAAAAATTGTGGGAACCATGAAAGAACTACAGGGATGTAAAAAAGAAACACAAGGAGGGAGAAATGTTACATAAAAGTCCGGAGAGACTTCACAGAGGTGGTGATATGGAGATAAACATAAAAATATAGGTGGGTTGTCACTAGGTGAGAAGGAAGCATGAAGACACAGGGCAGTGCCGGGGCCAGACATAAACGTTAAGTTGACAAAGACCTGTTTGTCCTCAATAATTTTCTTCTATTTCTTCCAAGGCCTAGGCGAGGAAAATCAAGAGAGAGTCACAGCCACCAGGAAAGTGCAGAAACAGTGGTGGGATTAATAAGTGGTTCCCTAACAGGGCCGACTTCTGTGGGAGAGGGCACCAACTACAAGTGGTTGACTCACAGTAACAACAGGACATGCTCTTCACACAAAAATAAACTCTGTCAGCACAATGAAAAGGAAAACAACAACATCTAAAAACCTTCCTATGACGGGAAAGTAAAACCATGACAAGCAACACTAAGTGCTGGTGAAGAGTTGGGAAGATGAGAAAATTCATGAACTCCTGGTGGGACTAGAGCTATTTTGCAGGGAGGAATCTGGAATTGGTGAAATTAAGGCCATATATATTTTGGAAAACAGCACCTTACTCATGGTTTGTTTCCATAGAGTTCACAATGGACAAATGTACAGGGTATTGATTACCTTATCTTTGGTGGCAGTACACACACACTATGTATATATATTATTATTATACATGTATATATTATTGTATTTATTCATTTTCCTAGTGCAGGGCTCCTAGGTTACCTATATATACCAATATGGAGAAATTTTAAAGTATATATAAATATGGAAATGTACAAATTAATTTTACAGTACACATAAGACCACTTATGTGTCTTAAAAGTTACTTGTTTCTTTTTTTAAAAGATTTTATTTATTTATTTGATAGAGAGAGAGAGCACAAGCAGGGGGAGCAGCAGAGGGAGAAGCAGGCTCCTCATTGAGCAGGGAACCTGACACAGGGCCCCGGGATCATGATCCGAGCTGAAGGCAGACCCTGAACCGACTGAGCTACCCAGGCACCCTTTAAAAGTTACTTTCAAAGGAAAAAAAGAAGGGATGAATAGCACAATACCATTTATAGAAACTAAAAACATACAAACACCACTCTATGTCATTTTTAAAGGCTATATCAAGGTTGAATTGGCGGGACACACATTACATATATAGAAATGGACACCAATGAATGGGAAAAGGCATATAAGCTGGGATGGATGGATGATAGTGAAAACCACAAAATAGCAAATGTCAAGCAGGATGATAGCAGCTGTGTGCACATCAACCCAAAGACTAAAACTGAGGTTAGAACCAAAATCCAAACCAAAGCCAAAGGTAAAGCCCAAGAGCTGTGGGACCGTAGAAGAAAAGAATAACTTAATGGGCTCATGACTTAGAGAAAGATTGACTTAATTTTTGGAACTTCTTTTGAATATGTAGGAAAAGTCTGTATAGTTTTAATAAAACAGAAAAAATATTATGTGTTAGGAGATGGAGTCACAGGGACTAAGCCTATCTGAAGATCAGCTACATGTTTCGTGAGAGCAATAGCGAAATGCAGTATTCCAGCGTTGACCATTGGTCCTAGCATAGACACCACAGGCTTAAGGCACAGTCCCAGCAAGACTCCCTTCTCTTTAGACACCCATCACAGGTTCATGGATCCGCAGGCCACCTCTACTTCTGACCAAATGACTGCCAGTTCGGAGGTTCCCATGACCCCTTCAGGTTTGCTAACTCACTGAAACGACTCTCAGAACTCAGGAAAGTGCCATTCTAACAATTAGTTTTCTTATAAAAGATACAATTCAGGACCAGCCAAATGAAGAGATAATGAGCAACTGATAGATATTTCTAAGCAGAATTGTGACAATGATTAGTACTTGTCTTTTGGAAGCTATTTGGTAGGAGTATGGAAGTTGGATTAGTCTGGGAGATGCGTGCCATGCCTTCAAGTTAGTAGAATATAGGTGAAATAATAAGGCACGACCAAAGGCCTCAAAAGAAGGGGCTATACAGCAGAGATATTTAAGAAAAAAGAATCACAGTTCAAGATGATGCACTGACTTGAGGATACTATTGAGATTTCTAGCTTGGGAACTGCTCGACCTCACTTCAATGTGCAAATTTGTTCTAAGACTGGATTTATGCATAGGTCAGAGGAAAACATCTGTTTTATAAATACATGAGCAAAATTAAACACCTTGTATAACTGATTTAAAAAATATACTTAGACAGATTCTGGAGTTAACCGGCCAAAAGAGTTATACTTTTGCTATAGAAAAAGCCATGTACTTTACAGTATATACATGATGGTTTTTTTCCCATGTGATCACGACACTGCTGAGGGAGCCTCTTCTTGCCGTTCTGTTTTGTGTTCTAAGAACTTCTTTGAACTTCTACCTACTTAGCTTCTCCCTATTGTCAGCATCTGCAAAGGGGCAGGCATCATGGGTGAAAGGAAATCATATACCAAACATAAATGACTAGTGGAACCATAATACAATCATTTTTGAGTAGGACCATCATTCTTTTGAGCTGCCTATAGACATGAAAGTGTTCTGCAGGAAAGGTAATGGTGCTGTTTCTTCTTAGAATTCTTTGGCAACAACACCAACATTGCATTGCAAAAGATGTTAAGAAGGGAAGTCTTCATCGACTTAAAAGAAAATCTAGGATTTGAATTCTTTTTGAGGGATAATTTGAGTGTTGGATGGAAAGTTTTATTTCTAACTGTTAAGAACATAAATAACACCCTTAGCATATAACAGCTGCATACCCCCATGCTGAGAAGGAATGCGTTATGCAGCTTTGGAGTGAAAATGCATGTTTATCTGAGATCAGTCCAAACCTGAGACTGTTCCAAGGTTCAGACAGTTGGCAAGAGCCCTGGGAGAGAAGGTAAGGTTTCCATTGGAAGCAAACTGATAACAAATCGATGGTGATGGCGGGAATACTTAGCATTAATATGCTGGAAAATATGTTATCATACTTGTACTTTTACGAGCTAAGGACACAAACATAGGTGCGACTCAAATCAATGCTTCTGTGCTCATTTCATTTCACACTATCTAGACTTCATGCAAGTGAAAGAGAGTCTAAGTAACAACTCAAAAATCAATAATTTAAAAAAATTATATTAAAGGAAATCACTATAACATGAACCATGTTTTCAGATGTCTTTTTAAAGGCTTTGTTTTTTCCTGAGATTTAAGCTACATGGTAAGAAAAAAAGACTCTCCTTCAGCAGCTTCAATGCAAATTTCCTCTCTGGAGATGGTTTCCAGGACATAGACAATGAGATAAAGCCGCGACTTTCTCTGCCTTGTGCCTTTCTACCTTTTCATCCGAAGTCTCGATAATACTGTGGCACTGTATTGATTACCTATTCTCCTTAAACATTCTTTTCCAGGACTTTTAAACACAGATTGTAGCAATAGGTAGAGAAAATGGAATTGTACCAGTTCAGTGTTAGGTGTGATAGCAGTAAAGCCTCTAGAAGTCATTTTTCATAATTTATGTTACATTTGAAAGTATTCCCTGTTGCCAGGACCAAACTGTATTTTTATGTTAATGAAAATAGACACATGTAAAAGAAAACGAAGCTTTCTAACGGTCTGAGAAGCCGTGGTCTGAAGCCACAGTCTGACCTATTCCTACAGTATATAAAAGCTTATTTAATGATTTGATTATTTATTTTAAGCAAAATTCATAATCATTCATAATTGTAGACCCCTTTTCAGATGTGTTGCAAATACTTTCTTGTTTCGAATTTGACATCAGATAATTAATCGTCACTTAAAGCACAATTAGACATTAAGAAACACTGTAGAACTATGGATGGCAGCCTTCCTATTGAAAGCCTAAATTTGAGCAAGATCTTTTCTCTATCTTTGGATTTCTATGTTCAATTTCAATGTTTATTCCACCTCAGCATTTCATGACCTAATTTAAGTTCCTTGATGTTCCCCAAACACCTCACGCACATTACCCCTGTGCCTTTGCTTATGCTTTTATTTACCTTACAGAACAACCTTGCCATCTGGTAAAACCTATCATGATCTAGATCAAACGTCACCTATTCATTGTGGGATTCCCTCTCACCAGCCTTATCTCCTACTTTTAATTTCTGAAACCAAAAATGTTTCATTTGCTGTTACGAAGGAAAATGAACTAATGGACTCTTATGTACTCAGTACCCGGCGATCTGGTGCATATTCTCATTCCTATAATATATCTGAGGCTCCCAAAGTTCCATGTGGTAGGTAACTTGTCTATGGTGACACAAAGAATACATAGTGAGGCCAAAATGTGAATTGATGAAAATTGATAGAGAATTGTACTCCTCAGATCTTTAAGAAGAAGGTAATTTTAATTTACTTAACCAAATTGTTACTAACTGAGCCTCCTTTGCTCTTATACTGTCTGCTGGTTAAATGGTGATTAACAGGTTTGGCTCTCTCTCTCTTTTCTCTCCAACCCTAACAACTAGAAAGGTAAACTGATCTGGTACTTGCTTAAAACATGACAGGAAAGCACACCAATCAATACTGCCCTGTTAGACCACCTCAGATTCAACAGATAGGAGATAGGAGTGTGCAAAGATTTATGGTTACCCTTGAATTTAAGTCTTTTGGTAGAAATGTGGGGAAGGTATAAGAGGTCCTTCATTGCTTTACCAATATAATCCAGCCAAAATTATCTGAGTTTGCTGTGTTTCCATATTGCTTTATACGGAAGCCTAAATCTCCTTAATAATATAATAAAATGTTGATGTTCTCTGCCAGTATGCCTTATCTTTACATCTCTCTTAAGAAAACATTTTAGGAGAAACGTTGATTGGCAAGAGAGGATTTGTGAATTCCTGCATTCCTTGTTCAAATATCATCTAAAAGTACTTAAATAACATCCGTATTTCCAACAGGCCTGCTCATTAATAAAACACCAAAATACACTTGCTCATATCTTGTGTTATACCCACTGTCAGGTTATTGAAGTCTTACTGATTTTTATCTTCCCGGAATATGGCATAATATTTGACAAATAAGTGCACAGATAAATGTGATTGACATTGAAATAGAATAAATCATCAGATCAAATTAATGAACTATACATTCTGTATCTATTATTAAGTATACCTAATATAATGCTCCTTTATGTGTGAAGATGATCTAGTTTCCTTCAGAAAGATGTGTTTGAATAGCCTTTCCATTACAAGTGATGATGAAGTGTGCTCTAGATATTCATTTCCTTGTTCTGCTTATGGCCGGTTGTAATTATTCATGAAACGTACGGGGAGAATAAGGTGCACAGTGTAAATTCACGGAACAGAATGGCTGTCTTTGCATGAATCTTGCTGTCTCATATGGGGAATGAACTCCTGACCTTGGCCTCATTAACACCAAGCTCTAATGAGCTGAGATAATGGGCACAGATTGTTACACCAGCAGGTACCAAGTCTAATTTAATTCAGCTATTCCTCGTTTTCATAGGATTGATTTTTGAGAGTGTGATATTCAGGTACATATATGTTCCAGTATTTCTGATACACCATATATTCACATTCTGTTGGTTGGGCCTATAAAGTGAACATCAATTTATTAATCACTTCATACTTCATTTCAAGTAAGTTACTGAGTTGCTGTCATAAAGAGTATCTTTAGGTACATATGATTCCATAATCTATTTCATAGTTAGTTGGTCAGATGCCAACTGCTCAAAGAAAGAGAAAGGTCTTAACAATATATGAGGCAAGTAAAATTCTGATTGTATAAATATAATTAACTTGAGAACACAAAATATAATATTCAGTGACTTTGACCTTCTTCAGCTGCTCTTAGGCAGCATTAAACTTCAAAATCATTTGGTCACTCAAGCAATCTGTTAAAAAATCATATATATAACGAAAAAATGAGTCCAGTAATGACAAATATAGCACCCTTTGGGCCATATGTGGAAATATGGACCATGGTCTGCGTTCGTAATTTTTACAGAAAAAGAGCCATGCTAATTTGTTTATCTTTTGTCTGTTGTTGCTTTTATGCTACAACACAGAATTAAGTACTTGCAACAGACATCTTATGGTCCACAAAGTCTAAAAGATTTATTATCTGGCCCTTTGCAGAAAAAGCTTGATGAATTCTAATTCAATTAATAGATACTAGCTGACTAAAAATTTAAGTTTTAACTTTCATCCATTTTGTCCCAATAATGAGAAGTACATAGCGATGTAGTTCTAGAACCTCAGTGCCAGTCTCTCTCTTCTTAGATTGGTAATCATTTAATTTCTTTTGGCCTTAATTCTTTTATGAATAAATAAACTCTACTGAATTATATATTCTATAAAATATTTCTTCATTTTGACCTTGAAATTTTAGCTTTGAGAATTTTTTTTTTGAAGATTTCATTTATTTATTTGAGAGAGAGAGAGTGAGAGAGCACAAGAGGGGGGAGCAGAAGAGGGAGAAGCAGACTCCCCGCTGAGCAGGGAGCCCGATGAGGAACTCAATCCCGGGACTCCAGGATCATAACCTGAGCCGAAGGCAGTCGCTTAACCAACTGAGCCACCCAGGCACCCAGCTTTGAGAATTTTAAAATTTTAAAATTAATTTCTACAATTGCCCTAGAATGTGATGATCTCCCCAAACTGTCACCATCTGTTTAGCAATCCATCCTTTGCAATCTGGAGGGAGGGTTGGGATATCATCACTAACATGCAGTAAATAAAACAGATCTGGGAACCCAAGGACAGCACTTCTGAAGTGTGTTATGAGAAGCAGCGGAACAATCAGATGCACAAAACTGAATCAGGCTTTATAAATGGAGAGTATGGCCTACTACTAAGTTCTGCAAAATTCGTCTCCTCTGTCATTATTGACTTTATCCTCATTCTTTTTTTTAAATCTTTTTTTTTAAGATTTTATTTATTTATTTGCGAGAGAGAGAATGAGAGACAGAGAGCATGAGAGGGAGGAGGGTCAGAGGGAGAAGCAGACTCCCTGCCGAGCAGGGAGCCCGATGCGGGACTTGATCCCAGGACTCCAGGATCATGACCTGAGCCGAAGGCAGTCGCTTAACCAACTGAGCCACCCAGGCGCCAGACTTTATCCTCATTCTATTCATATTTCTTAGTGATGTCCCCTAGATGGTCTGTCATATATTCATCTCCCCTAAACCGCCCAAACTCTCCCTGATTCTCCATGATAGAGATCCAGTTTTCTTTCTGCTAACCTCTTTTTTATAGAACTGCAATATTCTATGTCCTTCCTCATAATACGTAATGGCTGGCATTTGGTGATGCAAGGACAGAGATTCTCCTCATCTCACTTAAATAGAAGCTAGTTAGGGCCAAGGCATGTTCTCTTACTGTTTCACTAAGCCTCTAATATAGGATTTGCATATTTCCTTTCTTCATTTATTACGTCTCCTCTTAATAGTGGAATTACATATGATTTAATGGAGATGTGGATGTAGTAATATACTAGTGACTGAATAAAGATATTTAGAATGATCATTTCATTTTAATTATTTTATTCCTCAAAAGAATTATCATGGGGAGGTGAATCCCATGTTAGCCCACATATGAAAATTGTTACTACTTATAGGAACCAAGAGTCTTGATACATTTTTGACTATCTTGGTAAATCAGCCTGCAATTCATCTTGCAAAATTATTATCTAATATATTTTGCATTTGGAGAGAATTGTAAATGTATACAAAAGCCTTGTCTTTGCTTAGATAGCCTCTTCTTTCCAACCTTTTGTTAAATATCATTAAAATCTGTCTGCCTGAGCAAGGACTAATGAGACTTAGCTCTGGAAGGATCCCAGCAGGCCAAGTAAAAACACTAAACATTTAGGGCACTACTTCCAGTTTTTTGAAGATTCAACTGGTAGAGCATGCCTAGATTCCAGCTCTTATACCAACCATGAATGAACATTGTTAGCTTGGTGATCAGGACAACATCAACACTTCAAAAAATTTTTTTAAGTGAGGGAAGTAAGGCGATATTCAATATGGACAAAATTTAAGTATGGTTTCTACATTTCATTGAATAAGGAATCAGTTTCTGTTTTTTGGCATCTTAAAATTTCTGTTCATTGTGATTAAAAGAATTAAAGCACAGTCTGAGCCAGAGTCTTCCATGACATTAAATATATGTCAGAACAGGAATCCATGATAGCATGGTAATCTATTTGCTCATAGGAGTTTACTTTTAGTTCCACATTTTTAGGTGAGAAATTATAACAATTTCTAAAATATGCTTTATTAAATGAGTAAATTAATTTGTTTTACTCCATTTGCTATTAAAATCCATCAATAAGATTAATTGCTTTCTTTTTCTCCCTGATTAACCCAGGCCTAAGAATTTGAAAAGAACCATAAACAGGAGCTCAGCTCTTCTAGAAGTTTTAGAAAAAGGATCATAAAAAATGTATGAGATTGACACCTGTGTCCCAAATGTCCCAAATGCCACTTGAGAGCACAGACCAAGGTTGTAAGCAGCATCAATGAAACATGGGTATTAATGCTAAGTATCAACACAGAAAGTCTGTATAAGCAGCTGGTCATAGAGAAATGGTGAGCGGTCAAGACAAAGAATACCAATGCAAGGACAAAACTATAGGATCAAAGACCAGATCTATTATCAATGCTGAGTAGATTTTGGAAACTTTGAGATTCTCTTTCATAAAAGACAAAATGAAAATACCGTAAATACATAAATATAGTATTGATAATGATGTGTGGGTGTTTAGCTTCTTACTTGGCAAAGGACTCGTGTGGCTTATGTTACAATGCATAATTATGGTGGGGCAATTAAAAATAAACACAACAAAAATTGACACTTTTAAGATATCTAACATCCCATTTATATTGGATACAGTCAAGAATTATGCTCACTACTGGTTGTGGGTCTCATCTTAAACATATCTGTAGCTCTGATTTACCAGAGAGAAGATTTTAAATTAAACAGATATAGAAAACAATTTGAAATTCCAGATAAGAAACTATCACAATAATTATTTTTTCATATACCATAATTATGGTCACTAAAAAGCTATAATTTTTGCTTTCTTAAAGTCTTTATTTTTTAAAGATTTATGTATTTATATTAGAGAGAGAGAGAGAGCTTGCACAAGTGGGAGGAGGGTCAGAAGGATAGAGAATCTCAAGTAGATTCTGTGCTGGGCATGGAGCCTGATGTGGGGCTTGATCTCATGAGATCATGACCTGAGCTGAAACTAAGAGTTGGATGTTAACCAACCACACCCACCCAGGTACCCTTATAATTTTTGCTTTCTTCTCCTTTACTATATTTTGTCTTCTAGAGTCTAAATAAAATTCTCCCAATTTTAAATGTGAAATTTTAAAAACTGAGATATAATTGACAGACAACATTATATCAATTTCAGGTGTACAACATGATTTTATATATGTGTATATTGCGACATGATCACTGCAGTAAGTCTGGTTAACATCCATTACCACACATAGTTACAGAATTTTTTTTCTTGTGATGAGAACTTTTAAGACCTACTCTCTTAGCAACTTTCAAGTGTGCAATACAGTTCCCATTGTTGTACATTACATCTCCATGACTTTTGTATTTTATAACTAGAAGTTTGTACCTTTCAACCACCTTAACCCATTTCACCTCCCTGCCCCTACCCCCAGGCTTATTTGAAATGTTTAATTCAGAAAAAGTTCTGAGGCATTTTCCAGAATTTTTTTTCTTAAGGAAATTTTATGGTGCTCCACAGGAAGTATGATGCTATGCAAGAGCAATGGATATGAAGGTGATGATACATTGAAGGTAGGCAGCTTCTCTCTTTTTGCACATGAAGCCTATATGTATTAAAAGTGGAGACCCACTATAGAGCCACTTATTCATTCTGGGATGCATAAAGACACAACAAAATATTTCAATTTGCCAATTTTTTGTTCTGTATGCAATTTCCTACTTTCTCCATACTATTGTCCTTAGGCTGAATGCAGGCAATGTCATCATATATCATTCCCCTAAACAATGTAGGATTGTATGCGTGTGTGTATGTATGTGTGTGAATATGAAATAGGTTTGAGAATTTAAAAGAGGTAGTGATTCAATAATCTGGTAATATAATCTATGCTCTATACATAATTTTTATATAGTAATATGGAAGATCAGATCTTATGACGGGCATAATTTTCCATTTTAGCTTGACTTTCATAAATCCAAATAATTTAGATGAAATTCAGTTAAAAATTATTAATTAAATATATTATTTATGTCATAATCAGGACAACCAATTTTCTATTTAATTATATGCATTATTTAATGAAAAATTAATAGTTTGCCTTTACAAATATAAGCTGCTTACCATCGCTCAGCATTTTATTACTTAGTGCCTTTTTATAGACAAATTTTCTTATTTCAGTGAATGCCTAGATAAAAATAAACAAGGCTGTTAATTTTTCCTTGTTTGCTTTTGTTTAGACAAGCCAACTCAGTGATCCCCTAATACCCTGAGCCATACATGGGGAAAGCTCGTTCTGCAGATGTTGCTGATATTTTACATATTGGAATAATCTCCATAGCCCAGAGGAACTAAAGTGTTAATGCAGTTAAATTCTTAATTTCAAGTCCAAACATTTTACTTCCCCATTATAAATCCTGCTTATTAAGAATGTAGCACATATGGGCAGAAATAATCCTCTCTAATCTAGGGTTCTCTAGGGTCCTTATTTGACCTTTTTTATTCTGATAGTCAAAATACTGTAATAGATAAAAACTATGTATTCCTATATTATTATAACAGGAATGGCTTAATAATTAGTAATTATAATATTTATAAAAATTATAAAATAATATTAATTATTGAAATAGACACATTCTTTGAAATGACACATACATAAACACATACAAACACATATTTATATATATTTATACACACATAAAAATTTATATATTAGTATCCATTATTGACAGGTTTTCTGTGTGGTCTGATACCAGTTTCCTAAATGGTGTAATAAAAAAAAAATGTTTATTTGAGAAATGGAGATGGTGTTCAAGTCTGGATTCACTTAAATTTGAGATTCTGGTATTCTAATTCAAATGTTCTATCATGTTCTGGCCTAAACTGCCTGCCCTCACATTTCTAAGGTTATTAGCATATTATTTTAGGCACTTAATGTGATCTGATGAGTAATTTTTTAGCCTCTTTTTATGCACTTGTAAAGAAAAAAATTCACAGTTGTGATACTCTGTCTTTTACTTTAACCACTCTAGTCACTTTCAGCAACTGAACCATTTTCACCATGGTTAAGTACTTTAAACCTCATTTAGAAAAAAGAATCAAAACTTATTTTGGATCTGAACTACAATATAAGTCATTTCAGCAAATGAATGAGGCTAAAATGATCCATGCGATAATTGGTTAGATTTGGAAACAGTGTGAACTCATGTTTAGCTTAATACAGATACAGATGACTTAATTAGAAATATGAATAGGTGTATATATACAGGCTAGTATAAATGCAGCTATATTTTTTTCTCTTTCAGTTGAGAGACCCTAAAAGACACAATGGCTCAATAGCTAAGCACATCTAACATGAATTTTTTGGTTTCTAACACCATTCTCCAATAAAAAGAACTCTAATAAAAGGAGAAATGGCCAATTCTAGTGTTAGGGCAAGCAACGCACAAGATAAGCCTGGAACATCTCGTGGTGTCAGAAACTACAGAGAGCTCAGCGCTCACACACACACACACAGACACACACACACACTTTGATGAGGGTATGTCAAAGGCACACAGGAGCCAACTGAAAGCGTTCCTAATGGCCAAAGCCATAACACCTTGAGCAGCAATACAAAATAAATAATACTGGGTTATAACTCAAAAGCTAAAATAAATAAATATCAATGAGTTCATATTGATATAAATAAACAAACAAATAGGGGCGCCTGGGTGGCTCAGTTGGTTGAGCGACTGCCTTCGGCTCAGGTCATGATCCTGGAGCCCCAGGATCGAGTCCCGCATCGGTCTCCCTGCTCGGCAGGGAGTCTGCTTCTCCCTCTGACCCTCCTCCCTCTCATGCTCTCTGTCTCTCATTCTCTCTCTCTCAAATAAATAAATAAAATCTTTAAAAAAATAAAAATAAAATAAACAAACAAATAAATATGGAGAAAAGACAATTGTACCCTCCAGAAAAATTCCAAATAATGAATGTAGAAAATCTGCCCTAAACAGGAACACAACTCCCACTTCTTAGACATGGGCTGTGCATAGCAACTTCTTTTCAGAGAATAACACCATACAAAGGGATAAAAAGGAGTAACTTCACAGTGGAGAATCTGACAAACACTGCCTCACTGAGACAGTGTTGGTAATCTGTGGATAATATGTACCCTTGATATGAGGTGTTGAAAGCGATACTTGACTCTTGTGTTCTCCCAACTCATAACCTCAGTCATGTCTTAACAAAAGCATTTGAGGGGCGCCTGGGTGGCTCAGATGGTTGAGTGTTTGCCTTCGGCTCAGGTCATGATCCCAGGGTCCTGGGACCAAGCTCCACATCAAGCTCCTAGCTCAACAGGGAACCTGCTTCTCCCTCTGCCTCTGCCTCTGCCTCTCCCCTTGCTCGTGCTCTCTCTCTCTCTCTCTCTCTCTCTCTGTATCTCTGTGTCTCAAATGAATAAATAAAAAAATCTTTAAAAAAAGTATTTGAAAAAATCCAATGAGGGAACATCCTACAGAATAACTGATCTGTACACCTCGGAGCTGTCAAGGTCATAAAGAAAAAAGTCTGAGAAAATGTCACAGAAAAAAGAGGCCCAAGGAGACATGACTGTGTTCTTATAGAAAGGGGAAATTTAGGCACAGAGGTAGATAACTACACAGGGAGAAGGGCATGTGAGGAGGAAGGCAGGAATTGGGGTGATGTTGCTACAAGCCAGCGAGTGCCGAAGAGTGCCAGCATATCACCGGAAGCTAGGGAGAGGCATGGAACAGATTCTTCCTCAGTTTTCCAAAGCAACCAATTCTGCTGACAACTTGATTTCTGACTTCTGAACTGTGAGATAATACATTTCCATTGTTCAAGCCACTCAGTTCATGGCACTTGGCAGCTCTGGAATCTAGGAGGGCATTTGTGATAAGCACTGGGTGTTATATGTAAGTGATGAATCACTGAAGTTTACTTCTGAGACCAAGACTACACTATATTTTGACTAACTAGAATTTAAATAAAAACAACAAAAAAGAGAAATTAATATGCACATAGATAAATGATAAATATAGGTCAGGAGGGAAAATATAAACATAAATTTAAATGACCGAGGAAGGGGCGCCTGGGTGGCTCAGTCGTTAAGCATCTGCCTTTGGCTCAGGTCACGAACTCAGGGTCCTGGGATCGACCCCTGCATCAGGCTCCCTTTCCCACTCCCCCTGTTTGTGTTCCTGCTCTTGCTATCTCTGTCTCTGTCAAATAAATAGATAAAAGCTTTAAAAAAATAAAAATAAATGACCTAGGAAGAACTGAAAATAACTTAAGCAACATTACTGGAAAATTGGATTCCAGAGTCACTCAACATAAACTTACAATATATTTACTCATTCACTCATACATTCGACAGCTGTTTATCAACAACATGACTACAACATGCCAGCTACTAGGTAAGGGTTGTGGATAGACAGAGGGCTAGAGGTTGTCAGTATATGAGGTTGGAAAGGACGCACATTCAATTTCCCTAAGACATCCATTAATTATGTTATGCCTTCACAATTTTCAATGGCTTCTTTGTTCGTTCTTAAAAGTGCCCTGGTCCAAATGATAAATTATATGGTTGCCCTACCTCCAGGTCATAATTGGAAGTGTAGATCATTATACACGAAATCAGAAATCAGAGAGAGAGTGTGGAATGAGACATTCATGTGTTAAAAGAATTATTCTATTGTGCCATATGGAGAACAGGTTAGAGGAGGAAAGGAGGTTAGAGGAGGAAAATTCAAAACACTGTGAAAGATTCTAAAAGAAGCAGAAACCTCCCTCTCTGCCTTATGGGAGTTAACAGTCTGTTCATTGAAACCTAACATATTTTAAATAAAAAGTAAATTTAAATATGTTGTAATAGAAATATTAGCATACATTTTTTTGTCACAATAAGAAGTTATAAACATGTTTTTTTTTTAAATCTCTTTGGCAGCTCATGTAGATAATTTCCATTCTGATTTATGAAGTTGGTCGTTGCTCTACATTTGTGGGAACTGATCCATGTCAATGTAATGCCAATTACTGTCTGATTAATTGTCCTCATTACAAATGTTAACTAATCTAGAGTTGGCACCTCTATCCTAAGGATTCTTTAGTAGCTCTGAGACCAAAAGTGACCTGTCCTTTCACTGCTACAGTAGAATTTGCCTCTGTTTGCTTTACTACCTCTTAAACCACCCAACACCCTTTCTCAGAACTTTCCCAGACCCCCCTTCCCAACCTCTGCTGGATGGTTGGCTTCAGTGAACTTGAGGCACTTTCCCTTTGTCTAGATGCAAAAAGTGTTCAGTAAAGATACTTTGGCATCTTTTTTCACCCTGTTCCATTTCTGATCTGAATTCTAGCCCTTCCTTTTGCTTTCTGATCACTAGTCTTGGAGAATCAAGCCTCTGCTTCCAGCAGAGTCTCTCAGCTCAGGTCTCTGAAAAATTGTACAGGAAGTATTTGATATCAAGTTGTAGTTTTGTCTCTCACTCTGAATTATCTACCTGGTTTGCAATGAGGCAAACTGTGAGAGCAATGTATATGTCCTTTATGTACAAGAATCACATAATGAATGATCCATTAATATTAGCATATATGGAATAGCAAAGTGTCCATCTTTAAAAATCCAACAAGAGATTTTTCAAAATTGTATCAGAAAGGATGAGAAAAAAAATGAACAAGTCTATAGGACCAGAAAATATTTCTGCTGGTAGTAAAGTCTACTTCATAGGCTTTTATCTAATGATTAATAGTCATCTTATCTTTCCAAATAGACTTCCATCTTCTTTAGGATGTAACTCTAGATTTCAAATATCACCCACCACAGAATTTGGAAACTAATTAGTCTTCAATGTTTTGCAAAGAGAATAATAGCATAAAATTTATTAAAATTACAAAATAGTAATAATTGATAAGATAGCTAAGTAGAAATATATTCTAAGTTCCATGAGGAAGAGTTAGCTCTTTATGTAGGAAAAGATTTTCAACATATATTCTATTTGGAGCTCAATAACATTTTGAGGATGTTAAATCGAAGTCAATGAGATAAGCAAATATATCCAGTAAATAATTATCAGATCCATTAATTATAAACAATTCTTAAATTATTTTGTTCTCCCATATTGGACTACCAGGCCCTGGTCTTCAGGGTAGCCAACCAAAGGCAAAATTGATTAATATCTTGCATCTGCATTTTCATTGGAAAACTGTTATCTTTTAATTAAATTTACTTTAATCTGGAACAGTTCTTTTTTTTTTTTAAGAAGAGAGGGAAGATTCTTTTTTTTTAATTATGTTATGTTAATCACCATACATTACATCATTAGTTTTTGATGTAGTGTTCCATGATTCATTGTTTGCATATAACACCCAGTGTTCCATTCAATACGTGCTCTCTTTAATACCCATCACCAGGCTAACCCATCCCCCCACCCCCCTCCTCTCTAGAGCCCTTGTTTGTTTCTCAGAGTCCATAGTCTCTCATGGTTCATCTCCTCCTCCGATTCCCCCCTTCATTTTTCCCTTCCTACTATCTTCTTCTTTTTTTATCATATAATGTATGATTTGTTTCAGAGGTACAGGTCTGTGATTCAACAGTCTTACACAATTCACAGCGTTCACCATGGCACATACCCTCCCCAATGTCTATCACCCAGCTACCCCATCCCGCCCACCCCCCACCACTCCAGCAACCCTCAGTTTGTTTCCTGAGATCAAGAATTCCTCATATCACTGAGGTCATATGATACATGTCTTTCTCTGATTGACTTATTTTGCTCAACATAATACCCTCCAGTTCTATCCACATTGTTGCAAATGGCAATATTTCATTTTTGATGGCTGTATAATATTCCATTGTATATGTATATACCACATCTTCTTTATCCATTCATCTGTCAATGGACATCTTGGCTCTTTCCATAGTTTGGCTATTGTGGACATTGCTGCTATAAACATTGGGGTGCACGTACCCCTTTGGATCCCTTTGTATCTTTGGGGTAAATACCCAGTAGTGCAACTGCTGGGTCGTATGGTAGCTCTATTTTCAACTTTTTGAGGAACCTCCATACTGTTTTCCAGAGTGGCTGCACCAGCTTGCATTCCCACCAACAGTGTAGGAGGGTTCCCCTTTCTCTGCATCCCCACCAACATCTGTCATTTCCTGACTAGTTCATTTTAGCCATTCTGACTGGTGTGAGGTGGTATTTCATTGAGGTTTTGATTTGGATTTCCCTGATGCCGAGCGATGTTGAGCACTTTTTCATGTGTCTGTTGGCCATTTGGATGTCTTCTTTGGAAAAATGTCTGTTCATGTCTTCTGCCCATTTCTTGATTGGATCATTTGTTCTTTGGGTGTTGAGTTTGATAAGTTCTTTATAGATTTTGGATACTAGCCCTTTATCTGATATGTCATTTGCAAATATCTTCTCCCATTTTCTTGGTTGTCTTATAGAATGGTTCTTCAGTCTTCTTTGTATTTCAAGACCTTATAGTTTTTAGAGCCTATAGAACCCAATTTTGTGGAATGTCCCTCAAAATATTTTGTGGGTATGTCTTGAGTTTCTTCATTATCAGACTTAGGTTATATATTTCTGGCTAAAGCAACATCAAAATCGTATTTGATCCTTCTTAGTGCATCATATCAAGAAGATCATAATGCCAGTTGATTCTATTACTGGTGATGATGCATTTTATCTATTGGCTAAAGTAATTTCTGCCAGACTTCTCTGTGAAGTTATTATTTTCTCTTTGAGATCAATAATTAATTTGTGAGGGGACAGATTGAGTCTCCACAATTCTCTTGTATCTTATTAAAATTTCACCTACACAGTTTAGTATCCATTAATGATTACATGAGTATTTCATGCTTTGTGTTTGTGTAGCCAAGTCTAATTGTATATCCAAGACCAAAACAAAAGTGAGGATTTAAGATAGTGATAAGTACTATGAGTAATATATAATGGTAATTATTTTTAAAATGACATGGATGGGCGCCTGAGTGGCTCAGTTGTTGGGTGTCTGCCTTCAGCTCGGGTCATAATCCCAGGGTTCTGGGATTGAGCCCCACGTTGGTCTCCATGCTCGGCGGGAAGTTTGCTTCTCCCCCTGCTTGTGTTCCCTCTCACTGTGTCTCTCTCTGTCAAATAAATAAATAAAATCTTTAAAAATAAATAAATAAATAAAATGTCATGGATGACGGGAGGCAAATTTAAGCTGGGTGTGTCTTAGCAAGTGGTAGATCAACTGACAATTGAATGACAGGAAGGACACATCATAAAAATTTTGGGAGTGGTGATCTCCAATCAGAGAACAGCAAGACCAAAGATATTATGGAAGGAAATATATTGGTACATTCACCCATTAGAAAGAAGATCATATTGGAGGAATCTTAGAAATTGAGAAGAAAGGAAGGAGGTGTGATTAGAGACAGGCATTGTAAGCCTTAATAATAATTATAAATCTTATGCTAAATGCCATATATGGTCATTGGAACAGAGGGACGATATGGACAGCATAAACAGATTTTCTTTGGATATATATATGCACATAATAAATATGCAATCTATATGCTAATATATTTATTTGGGAAGTTCTTCCTAAACTGCTTCTAAATACCTATTTTGGCTATTGGATTTAGCTTGACTTCAGGAAAATATTTCTTTAAATATAGACATTTACACCATTCACACTCATCAAGAATAGGCAAATTTGTGTAACATATTTTGACTTATAAAATATCAAAAAACATTTGGAAAATGAATGTGTTCATCAATTAAATAATCAATGATGCAGATATAGGTAATAGCAAACACATGTAAAGAAATAAAAATTAAAAAAAGATAGACAAAATCTTTAAAACAATCATTTTTTACAACCTTTCCTATGCTAGATTTGACAGAGTGTCTGGTAATTTTACTGTTCTTGTGTGAAGTTTCTCCAGAGACACATATATTACATATTAGTTTAATATAAGATAAAGAATGACAGGTTCCCATATATCCTAATAGCTATCACACTTTCCTGGGTCAGCCAAGGTGAGTCTTTTCTCATCCATCATATGCTTCACAAATCTAGTACATAGTTACTTCACTGCACTTTTGGTGTTCTCTCTTGTCTGGTGATAATATATTTCACAATTAATTGGAGGGATACTATCAGCTTAAGTGAAATTTTAGAATTTCTGGTCTGGTGCACCATCCCAGGAGAATAAAAAGCATGTCATATTGTATAGATAACTTTGTAATTATTTCAATTTACCATAGCACAATCTTTACAGCATGTAGCAATTACTGAGCATGACCACAAAATAATGTCCTCTTTTCCCACAGTTCCTCCAGCATAAATCAGACTAGAAAGCCTAGAGTTATCATAACTTAGTGTATAAATTAAATAAGGCCTGGTATCAAATTTCCATAAAATTACATGGTAGAGCATGATACTTTGTATATTCAAAAAACTTTCCAAACCAAGGTCAATCTTCAGGGATTTTTGCTCTTTTCTTTTGGGCACATAACCTGCTTATTATAAAAGACCAAAAATCATATACCTCGGCAGGATAATTTAAATTTTACATCCCAAGAGAAAATATGCCATAGATTTTTCACTTCTATGAAAACAGTTTGTTTTTCTAATTAGACATTCTGAATGTTTCATTGAAATGTGACTTCTGAGCAAAAAAGAGGGGAAAAAAGTGGGAAATATTACTAAGCATGAGTCAAATAATTGTGGAAAACTTTTCATAAAATTTAATCAAAACCCCTTACTATTTCACTTATTTTTACTGAACTGGGTAAAAAATAATAATAATAATTTTTCGTGATTTTGTGAAAGTTAATCATGCCTTAGCAGCAAGGCAAAGTCATAGACACATTTCTAAATCACAAGTCTGGTTTTCTGACCTTCAAGTTGGAAAGCTGACTTGGCTATATCTACAAATGAAAGCCCTCCATATTAGCAAAAATAAGAAAAAAGTACACTGTAGAGAGAGACCTTGCTGTAGGTATGTGTAGCAAGGATACCGCCCTCCCATATTTCCTCAAAATGTCATTCACCTGAAAGAATGAACGGTTGTGAAGCTTCCATCGGCTACTGCACCGAGACGAAAACATGCCAGTGATGCAAAGAAATACTTTAGCTCCTACAAATTCGTGTAGACTAGTTGGAAAACTATTAGAGTTGTAATTAAACAGACCTGGATCCATATCCCGATTCCTTCAATGGCCAAATGTGCTCACTTAAGCAAATGACTCATCATATAATGTGAAGTTCAAAATAGCCAACTCACTGAGGCAGACTAAATGCAATGATGTATAAAATGTGCTTGCAAGTTCATAGGTATTCAATTTAACATGGTCCTCCTGTCTACTTCATCACATTATATATTTCGTATTCAATTTAACATGGTCCTGCTGTCTACTTCATCACGTTACGTATTTCTCTCACAGCAGAAATGAGAGCAACCAGCACATCAAGTTCCGATTTGGACAACATTTATTGAATACTCACCAGGACAAAGACCATACTAAACTCTAAAGATAGAAAAAGATGGGAGAGACAATACTAATAGAGTATCATTCTGAGAGATTTTGAGATATCACCCTCAAGGTAAATTTGTTAATAACACATTTTTTTTTTTTTAATTCCTGGCCTTTCTCAATTTGATGGATAAAGCATTAGTACCCTTGCAGTTTGGTCTATATGTTCATGAACTTGCACCAACCATATTTCAGGTCCACCAAAGATATGTGTCTCACATGAGCCAGTCTGTATTTACAAGTACAAGGGATTCTGGAATTAGAACTGACCTCAGATAAAATCCTGTCACTTCAGTGCTTATAACTCTGGGCAATTGAAATTTTCTAAACCTCAGTTTCCCCTTCTCTAACATGTAATCTTTTGTATTAATTGAGATAATATATACACAGTCTTTAGAAGAGTGTGAACACATAGTATGTGTTCAATAAACAATGGCTGCTATTATTATTACTGCCATTCCCTATAAGGATAATATAGATATGATAAAGAATGGAAAAATATAAAAATTTTACCAGGATAATCTCCAGGGAATATTTTCAGTACATTTCATTTACTTTTCACAAGAACTAGAATAAAAGATTTTGCAATTTGCTATTATTGCATTGCATTATACCATTGCATTATTTGGCAGGGGGCGGGGAGCATTGCAGAAGAATAACACAGGGATTATTCTTTATAAGTATCTCTTGCCTAGAAATTATGCCAGCAGTGTTAGTAGAATTTCATAAAAGTAATACTTACCCAACTAATGAAAGCTCTATATCATAGGGAGAAAGGAATAAAAAGGAAATAAAATGCTTCTAACTGTGATAGTAGTAACAAAATCCCCCCAAGTTTTTTTTAATAAGCAGTAATATTTTACAAATTAATATTAATTTTTTGTAATCAGTAAAACACACTAGATGCAAATACAGAAGAAAGGCAAAAAACAGCATTATAAGTTGGAATGGAAATTTAGGTATGAATAGGAAATTTAGGAAAAAAGATATAATGGAAATTTAATGTTCCTTTGCCACTTGGAAAAATGCTTGCTAATAGTAATTACATTTCTATATTTTGTTGTTATTGAAAAGCACTTTCATAATCTTGGCTGGTTTTCACAATACTATGATGAAAATCAAGTTATGGGAAATGGTGTTGTTGAACACAAACAGCTAGTAAATGGTGGAGTTGGCCCTTAAAACCAAGCCTTATAATGATAATTCCAATTTTACCCATTAATGTTTTCTGCCTGTTGCATTTCCTACCCTAAGAAAATAAGATGTAAAATAAAAGTAGAATTTATGTCTCCTGTTCTAATAACTTAATACACCTGGATATTCCAAAATTGCTTAAATTTTTCTTGAATTAATATACAAATGATTTTTTTTGCAGAATTTAAGGGAGTTTGAAGGAATAGAAGTAGATGATAAGCAGTTTAAATGTATTCACTGTATTTTAAGATAATTTTATAGTAAGAACAAAAAAATATATCTTCTTTCATTGCCAGGCTACTTCATTGGCAGAAATAAGTAAGAAAAACTCTGAATATATAGGAATATTCCTTGTCTGGTTTCATTAATTTGGTCATGTAGC
This sequence comes from Mirounga angustirostris, assembly GCF_029215605.1. NCBI lineage: Eukaryota > Metazoa > Chordata > Mammalia > Carnivora > Phocidae > Mirounga > Mirounga angustirostris. Next base: position 50,455,948 of record NW_026991712.1, on the reverse strand, counting down.
TTTTGCCCTCAGAATACATTGCAAAATGTGATCTTTCTCCCAGAAATTTTCTGAGTTTCAAAACATACCAGAATTATCCCTCATACTCTATGATTAAAGGAGCTTAAACATTTAGCCAAAACGACTTCTCATGTATATGTTATCCTGCCCAATTTATTTATTTTTGTACTATATATTTTTTTATTATTATGTTATGTTAATCATCATATATTACGTCATCAGTTTTTGATGTAATGTTCCATGTTTCATTATTTGCATATAACACCCAGTGCTCCATGCAGAACGTGCCCTCCTTAATACCCATCACCAGGCCAACCCATTCTCCCACCCCCCTCCCCTCTAGAACCCTTAGTTTGTTTTTCAGAGTCCATCGTCTCTCATGGTTCATCTCCCCCTCTGATTTCCCCCCCTTCATTCTTCCCCTCTTGCTATCTTCTCCTTTTTTTTTTTTTTTAACATATAATGTATTATTTGTTTCAGAAGTACAGATCTGTGATTCAACAGTCTTGTGCAATTCACAGTCCTGGCTAATTTAAACTCCATTGTTATAGCATAACAAAGCCCTCTAACTAAATTGTCGATGAGATTCTCAGTTTTGTGATATCCCTGAGGCCTAGATAATGATACAACTAAACTATGATTGGCCCACCTTTCTTCAGCTATAATCCATGCTACCTACATGTAGAGAGAGTTTCTGGCACCACTAATTGTATCTTATCTCCAAAAATATTCTTTTGGAATATTCAACACAGCTGGAAGCAAGATGTAATGTCACAATGTTAGAAAAGTCATAATAGGGTCTCTTCTGAAGGGTATGTCGTGTCAGGACTGAAGTTAAAGAGATAGGAATCTTGAAAATGTTTTTAATAGAGCATTATCCCTTTGTAGCTATGCTATTTGCCACCAGATTTTCTCATGCAGAAAGAAAAAAATGAGTTGTGCTTTGCTCACCTTTCAATAGCACAGTTCACCTTTGGAACTGTATTAATGTATTATAGAGTAAACACCATTGTTTTCATAGTACACTGTCTCGGGCGCCTGGGTGGCTCAGTCGTTAAGCGTCTGCCTTCGGCTCAGGTCATGATCCCAGGGTCCTGGGATCGAGTCCCACATCGGGCTCCCTGCTCGGCGGGAGGCCTGCTTCTCCCTCTCCCACTCCCCCTGCTTGTGTTCCTGCTCTCGCTATCTCTCTCTCTCTGTCAAATAAATAAATAAAATCTTAAAAAAAAAAAAAAAAAAAAAAACATAGTACACTCCCAATTTTCTACATGTGGTTTTCTAGGTTTTTAATTTTTTTTCCCATTGGCTTTTGGGGCCATTTTACACGTCAAGAAGCAGAATCAAAGACTAACATATTTGTAATATATATATTTTTTTCATTTTAAGGGCCACATTCAAGGGATTCATAGATGAGAAGATTGGAAGTTTTGGCTGAGTAAGGTTGCTTCTTGACCTGTGTTACAAGTTTTTCAGGATGGCAGTTCCTTTATGCTCAGAAAAACAAGACATTTCCTCATATAAATAAAAATAATTGTCTACACTAGATATCTGAAAAGTAAAATCTTCCTTCTCTCATGCTTACTATGGAAAATAATTAAATTTAAATTAGCTTCATCTTGGACTATATGGAATAGTTTTTCATTATAGAAATACAAAATACTCTTATTTGGTTGTATTTAATACAGAATTATGACATTTAATCTCCTCCTACTTATTTTTAACATTTAAAAATTGGATATTGAATTTAAGAGAATAAGATTAGGTAATAATAACCTGATGAGATAGCAAGATCACCAAAATATACCCTTTGGGAATTATAACTGAACTAAAAATATATCTGAATTTCCACCTGAAACCACAAAGCTCAGATCCCATCTGTATATCCCATAGATATTTCAACTCAACAAATAAAAAGTACTATATTCTCTATTTCAAATGATAGCTCCCTTATCTATCCTAATATCCAAACTAAAAACACAAAAGTCAATTTTTATTTTTCTCTCTACTTTATTTTTCACATTTGATCATTGGCAAATCCTGAAGAATTCATCAAACATGTTTTTTTTCAGAAATTAAATCCACTCTCCCATGTCTCTTTGAGTTAATTCCATGTTACCACTCAACAACGTAACTCATCTCTTTTATATAATTCTTCTCCCCTCAAATCATTTTTCATACAATCCAGAGACATCTGTCCAAAATGTCAACCTAATTAGTCATTCCTCCTCAAACAATGACTTCCAAGACTACTCATGCCTAATGGTAAATTCTATTTTTAATGGCCATATGCTAGTGCATCCATAGTGTATCTCCTGTCTAGGCTCAGACCTCACCGTGTACCTTCTAGGAGTCATGCTCTACATAAAAGGCCTTTTTTTTTTTTTTTGAAGGCTTAGCCACCACTTCTTCTTGGTTGCAAACCACTGTGAAAATAAAGTTAAAATGCAGTAGCAGGTTTAAAGGAATCTACAATGTTGGATGATGGATGGAGTTAAAATAGAATGCTGAGGTTGTCTTTGTCATTCCACACATTAATTTCCTGCCATCTTTTCCCCCAAAATCAATCTTAAATAAACTGTTGAAGAAGAGTGGGCATGGATATAATAAAGAGATGATAAAATACTGTGAGGAAATCTAAGATTTATTTGAAATGGTATTGGGTGACTGAATGCAGCCTGGAAGGGAAGGTGGTGGGAAGGACAATGAAAATTGGAAAAAGGTGATTTTAGTTTGCTTTTTGTTTCTCTTCCATTGTCTTGAGATAAACATTGATTTCCTCTATACCAAAGAAACTGCCTTCCCTAAAGAACTGCTTTTGTTCTCCATTGCTTGAGATAACTTTTACTTACTAACTTTTACTCAGAGATTTATTTATTTATTATTTTAGAGAAAGAGAAAGAGAGAGAGAGTAGGGGGAGGGGCAGAAGGGGAGAGAGAGAGGGTCTCAAGCAGACTCCATGCTGAGTGCAGAGCCCGAGGTGGGACTCGATCTCACGATTCTGAGATCATGATCTGAACCAAAACCAAGAGTCAGATGCTTAACCCACTGAGGTACCCAGGTGCCCCAGTAACTTTTTTATAAGATTTATTTGTTATTTTAGAGAGGGGGGAGAGGCAAAGGGGAGAGAAAGAATCTTAAGCAGACACCCCACTGAGAGCAGAGCCAAATCAGGGCTTAATCTCCTGACTCTGAGATCATGACCTGAGCCAAAATCAAGAATTGTATGCATAACTGACTGAGTGACCCAGGTTCTCCTTTCCTTACTTTTTATCACAGAAATTAGATATATTTTAAATTTTCTATATCTAAACTGCTTGTGAGGGGGAAGGGTAACAGCAGATCAGCACAAATTTTACTGGCATGCGAGACTCATGAATACAGGTCAGAATTAATCAGTTGCCTCTGAAAATTTACCTCTCCATTTCACTCAGAAACCTTCCTTTAAACCCCCATAAATGGTTAATTACTAGATGAATTATCCCACCATTATAAAAAGATAGAAAATAAATATACACTAGCTTTCAGACATTGGGTAGCAAGCAGTGGAAGGCTCTGATGCCTGAAAGAAGGGGTCCCTGAGTGATCACTACGTACTTGAGAAGAAACTAGCTGAGAGCAGGGAAAGACCACTGGAAAGCATTAGCTCAAATAATTCCTAGAGCTCACAAATAGCTGGAAAGAGTGTTCTCATCAGCTAGTTTGGAGAGAACTTGTAATTCAGACAACACTGGATACATTTCTCACAAAGATATTACCTTATTAGTGAAGCTAAACTAGTCTCAGAATAAATCCTTCTCTGAATTGGCCATACTAAGACTTATAAGAAAAACTCAAAAGGATGAAACTAATCTACAGTTGTTTAACTGCACATCAGATCGAAACTTAATGCCCTTTAATGAAATATCTCAAAATCCAGGACCCAAGAAGATAAAATGCACAATTTCTGACACCCAATTTTAAAATCATCAGGCATGGAGAGAAGCAGATAATTATTACCTATAAGCAGGAGTTGAACTATTCACATAAACAGACCCAGAAATGTAAGATACTGGATTTAGCAGATAAGAACTTTAAATAAGATATTAGGATATCTATCTATCTATCTATCTATCTATCTATCTATCTATCTATCTATCTATCTATCATCTATCTATCATCCATCTATCTATAATCTATATACATACATGTGTATATAAATAATATGGTCCCAGATATGAAATCCTACTCTTCACCAAGAATTTGGCTATATATATTATCTTATTTCTAAAGCACTGGTGGGGTGGTGGGATTGGAGGTGCAATATCTAAGTAATATAAATGTTTACTGGAAAAGGGAGCATTAATGAGGAAAATAGTGTAAGAAATTTTAAAAGAATGTAAATGGAGCTTATAGAGAAGACAAAAAACACTGAGTGAAATTAAAAGGAGATTAGATTCTGCAGAAAATATCACTGAATTTAAAGGCATTTAAAATGAAGTACAAGGGCGCCTGGGTGGCTCAGTCGGTTAAGCGACTGCCTTCGGCTCAGGTCATGATCCTGGAGTCCCGGGATTGAGTCCTGCATCGGGCTCCCTGCTCAGCAAGGGGTCTGCTTCTCCCTCTGACCCTCCCCCTTCTCATGCTCTCTTTATCTCATTCTCTTTCTCAAATAAATAAATAAAATCTTTAAAAAAACATAAAAAATAAAAATAAAATGAAGTACAAGTATTAAACAAGACTTAATAAATACGAACAGAAACATATATCAGACAATATAAAGTGGTATAATATATGTTTAATTGAAGTTCCAGAAGTAAGGAGTTGAAGAAACAGATATTCTAGTAATAATGATTAAAATTTCCCAGTTTAATACAAAGTATAAATTCATAGATCTTAGAAATTCAACAAACCAAAGCAAAAGAAATATAGAAAATATAATGTCAAGGCACATTGTAATAAAATTTCTTGAAACCAGTGATAAAGAGAAAGTTTTAAAAGCAGCCAGAAGGAAAAAAAAAATCTTTATATGCAAAGGAACAAATATAAAAATGAGAGTATACTCCTTGTTAGATTTTATGGAAGCAGAAGACAATGGAAGAGAATCTTAAGTATTAATATTAAGGAAACAAGAGTAAACACAAAATCTGTCAAGCTCAAATTCTATACCCAGAGAGCGTATCTTCTGCAAATGAAGACAAAAATTCTCAGGGTTAACTGCCTCTTCCAAATGCTGCTTCTGTCAAAGTTAGTGAAATATTTACTGAAGGTTGGCAACAAAAAAGAATGATTAGCAGTGACTTTGTGGCACTCAAGTCTCCCTATTCTGAGAGTCACACCATTTCCTTTTCTCAAATCATTTGAACTTCATTTTAAACCTTTCCACAGGGCATATTGTCAGACAGAGTAAATGATAATCTCAGGTAAAATTGAATTTACAGACCAAATAAACAGACATCTGTAGAGTAATATTATCTCAAAAAACTGTTCAAAATTAAAAAAGAAAATCAACACAATGGGGAACAAATATCAAGTGAACCAAAATTAGTAGAAAGGAAAGACCTAAAAGTAGAAATAAATATAAGAGCAATGTAAGGAAATAGGAAGAGATGTTAGCAATACCAAACAAGAATAAGCATTTAAAAAAAAAAATTAAGATAAAAAAAATGGGACATTATTTTGAATAAAGCACTACATTGATAAGTCAAAAGGTAGTATAAATATCAAAAAAGCAGTCAGTGAAGCAGATGATTAGCTTGAGGAATTTCAAGAAAGAAGCACAAAGGGATAAAAGGTATGTATAAAACATGGAGACTATAAAAAAGAAGTCTCAATTCCCTGGTGATAGACTTCCTAGAAGAAGAAGAGAAAGAAGGGTAAGTGGTGATGAAGGAAAGATTTTATTTAAAAAAAAAAGATAAAATTCCCAGAATTAATTAAAAAAAATTTTTTTTTAAAAGGTAACACAAGGGGCACCTGGTTGGCTCAGCTGGTTAAACATCTGCCCTTCAGCTCAGGTCATGATCCCAGGGTCCTGGGAACAAGCCCCACATTAGGTTCCCTGCTCAGCAGGGAGTCTGCTTCTCCCTCTGTCTCCCCCCACCTCCCTTGTGCTCTCTCTTTTGCTCACTCTCTCTCTCTCTCAAATAAATAAATAGAATCTTAAAAATAAAAGGTAAAACGTGATTACACCCTTAATCATATGATTAAATTTAAAGATTATATAAATCATCAGAGAAGAAAAAGGGGCATTGTTTTACTTGAAATTTCAAGGACTGCAATAATAGTCTAATGAATAATATTATAAATTGCCGGTAGACCATAGTTTTTTATTTTTTTATTTTATTTTATTTTTTTTTAAGATTTTTTTTTTTTTTATTTGAGAGAGAGAGAATGAGAGAGAGAGCACATGAGAGGGGGGAGGATCAGAGGGAGAAGCAGACTCCCCGCCAAGCAGGGAGCCCGATGCGGGACTTGATCCAGGGACTCCACGATCATGACCTGAGCTGAAGGCAGTCGCCTAACCAACTGAGCCACCCAGGCGCCCAGACCATAGTTTTTTAAATAGTTACCTGCTAGTCTTGTTTCTCAAGGTACATTGGTGCAAATAATTGAGTATATTGATATTTATCATTTTCTGCCTTGATGAGAAACCTGTCTTACTCAAATATTCTAAAGCAGACAGATAGTAATTGCAATTCCTAAGAAAACTGGAAACATGCCTATCATTTCTAATGTCCTACACAATGCTTGGTACAGTGTAGGCACTTAAATATGTTTGTTATTACACAAAATTATAATTATATTTTACTTATGTCAGAATAATTACACAAATAAAATAAATCAACTATATAGGCACAGATCCAAATCATTGCTTGTTGACTGTCAGCAGGATAGTCACCAAAATATTGAACACTTATGTTCATGAGTTTTATATTAATCTATGCTAAAGGCCATAACAGAGTATATTAGTCACTTGGGTTCACTTACAATATATTGTCCTTTCAGAATTTTATGGTATAGAGCTCATCAACTAATTCTATATTTTCAAACTACAGTGTTATTTTCTATATTCCTTAATAATCACTTTATTTCTCACTACACATTATAACATTTTATAGAAAGCCCACATAATTCATTTGTCCTTTCCTAAAATATATACTCATTTGACTTCTGGTATTAATCACAAGTTCTAGAAGATATATCCTTTCTCTCTCTTTACATCTCTTTGTTTTCTTCTGTGTTAGACTAGTATTTGACATACTATTTTAAGCTTTATTTTAAAAAAATACTATCACAGTTCGGTGGAGATATGAACTTGGTATATGGGAATAGGTGAAAAATATTGACCTATGAAGAATCTGTTACAGAGAGGTAGATGGAAATATACCAAGTGTAGCTACTGGGAGTAATTAAATTAGCAAATCCAGAAGAAGCTGTGCGGGTCACTCAAAGCTGGTGAGCAAGGAGAAAAATAAATTAAGGTAAGAGGGACAAACAAGGAGAAAAAAACTTCAGAATTGGAAGATAGGTTATATTCTTTGCCCAGTATGGTAAAGGTATCTAATGGTATAGGAGAGTATAACGAGAGAGTTGATCTTTAACTACCAAGTGCAATAGACATGGTCCATTTCTGGTGGTGCTGGGCATGGGACACAGTGTTATAGTAATCTCTGTATAATGAGAAAACTATATGACTTTAAATAAGTAACAATGAGTGAGCTCCACAGTGGGAGACTATATGAGGAGGAATTTAAAAGTAGTATGCAATGTAGACAGGGAATGAGTTCATGAAAGAAAAACATTTTTCTGAATGAACTTTTAAAAAAATGAACTTGGACCTACACGCTTCAGAGAAGAAAGCAGAAAACTCCTGTATCCTGATGGCCTACAGCGCTCTCATTAAAGTCAGTGATAAGTAGTGCACCCTGTTGTCATGCAAACGTATTATTGCTTAGTCTATGCCACAATATGGCTGCTTGAAGTGGAGCTAAGGAAATCAGGGGGCAGGAATGGAAGGTAGATGTTCTCATTCCTTGGCTCCAGGTAGGAGAGTCAGAGCTGTAAACAAACAGGCTGTTTGGTTTGGCCTCTTTGCCACTATCACCTTGGACTTGGGTTCACCTAGAATGTGGGGAGAAGACAAAGATTCTATATATGGCATATTGGTTGTTATTGTATACAGTATTCAGAATTTCTTTGTAAAGCTATTTCTAAAACAATAAAAGACACTAAACCAAATAGTAAGTAAATGGAATATATTATGTTTTCTTGCTTTCTCCCAAATGCATCCCATCAATTAATTGTTTTTTGCTGCTGAAAATAATCTAACTCCAGTAGGAAAATTCTTCTAAATCTCAGGCAAAGAAGAAAAAGTCCTTAATGTTTAAATGATATAATCTAGAGCATGATAAGAAGTGAAAAAATTGGGGATAATGTTAACTAAATTATTTTCTTTCAAAAAAAATTATTTTCTTTCAGTGTAGGTAAGATTTCATTAAGCTGAAACCCAAACCCATCAATCATGAGTAAAAATTCAGTTACAGATGAAGAGTTTATCGTATTTAAACTCTAATAAACTTGAGGAGCAATGTGGTTATTTAAGCAGTTTAAGAGACTTCACTTTGTGAAAGAATATAAGCATTAAGTTTGTATTTTTAGTGTGCACAGCAAATATTATAAAAATACTTTTTGACATAAATAGGTGGCATGGAGAGACAATGTTCACTCAGTCTTTCTTTTTTTTTTTTTTTAATAGTTATCAGTCAGCTCATGTTAGGAAATACCAATTTAAGCTATGCTTACCATTTATTATGAATCAGTCATTAACCAGTGTGTAAAAAATATTCTCCCATAAAATGAAATCTGAATATTACTTCCAATCTCTTTTTGAAAAGGTGAATCAATTTTTTACACCATATAAACATTTTATTTGGAGAATCTTTATTGTCAAGTGAAAATAAACATTTGCCTTTAGTCAAATATGGGAAATTCACAGAAACTCTTTAAACAGTTCCAATATAATGGTTCATGTTTGCTCTTTGAAAAAAAAAATGTTTTCTTAAATAAAAAATAAGACACGCAGGTATAAAATATAACAGTATTCTAAGTTTGCACTACAATATCCAAGATCCTTATGAAGTCACTATAAATTGTATTTAAAAATTCTGGGTGGAAACACACATACACACACAAACACATAAATATACACGTATTTTTTAGAGAAAATTATTTTCAGTACATCATTTCCCTTAATAACAAGTACATACGCTCTTTATTACCTTCATCTATTGTCCATGGAGTAGTGCAAAGGGAGATTTAGGGAATTTGCAAACTTAGAATTTTGAAGTTTAACTTTTGTAAATACAAGCGATTCAGTAATCATCTTCATATATTACTACCTTTTTCTCTCTCCTCTCAGTTTGTAACATGTTCCAATCTCCCCCACATAAAAATCCAGCATAATTCTATTTTATGTTCTCTTCAAGATTGATTTACCTACGACTTGCACTTAACTGCAAAATCTATTGAAATAATATGTATTTATTGTTTCTATTTCCTTATCTTTCAATTGCTTCAATATCCATGTAGTCCCTGCCTCTCTATTGAAATGTCTCCTTTTCCAGTCTTACACAATGTTGTATTTCCTGAGTCCAGTGGTTCCTCTTGTAAGCACCTTTGTTGACTTTTAAGTAGCAAGTAAGTTACTTAAGTAAGTAAGTTAGGCAACAATTCCTTCAGGATCAAAAGTTCTTTTGCCTCAAAGACAACATTGTCCTTCCTAGTTTTCTTCTTACTATCCAGAACATTTAATATTCTTTTTGGGTTTATTTTTGCTTGTTTATTTCAAATGATCATTCTTTTTCTTATATATTTTAAACCATAGCATACCCTAACCTCACACATCTCTGAGTATTGATTTCTGGTGTGGGGATAGGCAGATTTTCACATTTCTACTACAGTACTAAAAGCCTCACACTATTTCTCTCTTGTAAGTCCCAAATAGAACCCAGGACTTTTTCGCTCAGTAGAAGCAAATAAAATAGAATTGAGAGAAGCAGGAAAAGGGCTACAGTCCAGTCACCATGTTCCTAGAATCACCGTGCTTTACTCCTTGTGAGCTTTCCAACTTAATTTTTTCTTTTATGTTGGCTTCCTCATCTCATATAAAATCTCCACATGACTGCTAGTAATCTATTACTGAAAGAGGAGAGAAGGAGGAGGAAGAGGAAGAGGAGGGGGTCAGGGAGAGGAAGAAGAGGAAAGGGTGTGTGTGAAAGGATCCTAAAATATTGCCACCGTCTATTCCTCATCTCAAAGCCCTGAATCAGTTGCTACTGATAAAAAGAACAGAAAAAACAAGTGGCCATTAAGGCTCAAGGTATGAAGCTTATATCCTGAATTCCTGATCATCTTACAGATATATTTTACCATCTTCTCCCTCAAGTCTTCTCATTCATTATGCTCTTCCCAGTTGTTTCATTACTGTTTTTCCTTTTTTAAAAAAGGTTTTCATTATTTGAGAGAGAGAGCATGAGCAGGGATGGGGCAGAGGGAGAGAGAGAGAAGCAGACTCCCTGCTGTGCAGGGATCCCTATGAGAGACTCCATCTCAGGACCCCCAGATCATGACCTGAGCCAAAGGCAGATACTTAACCAACTGAGCCTTCAGGCATCCCTGTTTTTCCTTTATAGTGCTCTCCATTTCTCTTCTCAACCTGGAACATCTCTCATAAACACCTGGTTATGTTTTACTCTTCTTATCTCTGCAAGAGAGTATCAGCCACAGGTTTGCATGTGCTCTCATAGTATTCTGGGTTTTTTTATTTTATTTTGTTTTGTTGTTGTTTCAAGTTTTTGTTTAAATTCTAGTTAGTTAATATATAGTGTAATATTAGTTTCAGGAGTAGAATTCAGTGACTCATCACTTATATCTAACACCCAGTGCTCATCACATTTGCTCTCCTTAATGCCCATCACCCATTTAGCCCATCCCCCAAACCACCTTCCCTCCAGCAACCCTCAGTTTGTTCTCTATACTGAAGAGTCTCTCTTATAGTTTACCTCCTTCTCAATTGTTTTCTTTCCCCTATATTCATGTTTTGTTTTTTTAAATTCCACATATGAGTGAAATCATATGCTATTTGACTTTATCTAACTGATTTATTTCACTCAGCACAACACATTCTAACTCCATCCATGTCATTGTAAATGGCAAGATTTCATTCTTTTTGATAGATGAGTAACATTTCATTGGATATATCTATCTATCTTAACTTTCTGAGGAACCTCCATACTGTTTTCCAGAGTGGATGCACCAGTTTTCATTCTCACCAACAGTGCAAGAGAGTTCCCCTTTCTCTGCATCCTCACCAATACCTGTTGTTTCCTGTGTTGTTCATTTTAGCCATTCTGACTGGTGTGAGGTGTATCTCATAGGTTTGGTTTGTATTTCCCTGATGTTGAGCTATGTTCGAGCATCTTTTCATGTGTATATTAGCCATCTGTATGTCTCCTCCATAGTATTGTTTTAAATAGGTATTCAGGGTAACTATTGAAAGATATGAATTTAATGCCATTGTATTGCCTGTAAGGTGACTATTACTGTATATTGTCTGTGTTCCTTTCTGGTCTATGTTATTTTTAGGCTCTCTATTTGCTTAGAGGACCTCTTTCAATATTTCTTGTAGGGCTGGTTTCATGTTTGCAAATTCCTTTAATTTTTGTTTGTCCTGGAAGCTTTTTATCTCTCCTTCTATTTTCAATGACAGCCTAGCTGGTATAGTATTCTTGGTTGCATATTTTTCTCATTTAGTGCTCTGAATATATCATGTCAGTCCTTTCTGGCCTGCCAGGACTCTGTGGATAGGTCTGTTGCCAATCTAATGTTTCTACCATTGTAGGTTAAAGATCTTTTTTCCTGAGCTGCTCTCAGGATTTTCTTTTTGTCTCTGAGACTCATAAGTTTTACTATTAGATGTCGGAGTGTTGACCTATTTTTTTTTATTTTGAGGGGGCTAAATGCCCCAATCAAAAGACACAGGCTATCAGATTGGATTAAAAAACAAGATCTATCGATATGCTGTCTGCAAGAGACTCATTTTAGACCCAAAGACACCCCAGATTGAAAGTGAGGGAGTGGAAAACCATTTACCATGCTAATGGACAACAAAAGAAAGCTGGGGTGGCAATCCTTATATCAGACAAATTAGATTTTAAACCAAAGACTGTAAAAACAGATGAGGAAGGACACTATATCCTACATAAAGGGTCTATCCAACAAGAAGATCTAACAATTGTAAGTATCTATGCCCCTAACATGGGAGCAGCCACTTATATAAGCCAATTAATAACAAAAGCAAAGAAACACATCAACAACAATACAATAATAGTGGGGGACTTTAACACCCCCCTCATTGAAATGGACAGATGATCTAAGCAAAAGATCAACAAGGAAATAAAGACTTTAAATGACACAATGGACCAAATGGACTTCACAGATATATTCAGAACATTCCATCCCAAAGCAACAGAATGCACATTCTTCTCTAGTGCCCATGGAACATTCTCCAGATTAGATCACATCCTAGATCACTAATCAGGTCTCAACCAGTACCAAAAGACTGGGATCATTCCATGCATATTTTCAGACCACAATGCTTTGAAACTAGAACTCAGTTACAAGAGGATAGTCAGAAAGAACTCAAATACATGGAGGCTAAAGAGCATCTTACTAAAGAATGAATGGGTCAACCAGGAAATAAAAGAAGAATTTAAAAAATTCATAGAAAAAAATGAAAATGAAAATGCAACAGTTCGAAGTCTTTGGGATGCAGCAAAGGCAGTCCTAAGGGGAAAGTATATAGCAATACAAGCCTTTCTCAAAAAACAAGAAAGGTCTCAAATACACAATCTAACCCTACACCTAAAGGAACTGGAGAAAGAACAGCAAATAAAGCCTAAACCCAGCAGGAGAAGAGAAATAATAAAGATCAGAGCAGAAATCAATGAAATAGAAACCAAAAGAACAGTAGAATAGATCAATGAAACTAGGAGTTGGTTCTTTGAAAGAATTAACAAGATTGATAAACCCCTGGCTAGACTTATCAAAAAGAAAAGAGAAATGACCCAAATCAACAAAATCATGAATGAAAGAGGAGAGATCACAACCAAACGAAAGAAATACAAACAATTATAAGAATATATTATGAGCAACTATATGCCAGCAAATTAGATAATCTGGAAGAAATGGGTGCATTCCTAGAGAGGTATAAACTACCAAAACTGAACCAGGAAGAAATAGTAGCCTGAACAGACCTATAACCACTAAAGAAATTGAAGCAGTCATCAAAAATCTCCCAACAAACAAAAGCCCAGGGCCAGATGGCTTCCCAGGGGAATTCTACCAAACATTTCAAGAAGAATTAATACCTATTCTTCTGAAACTATTCCAAAAAACAGACATGGAAGGAAAACTTCTAAACTCGTTTTATGAGGCCACCATTACCTTGATCCCAAAACCAGACAAAGACCCCATCAAAAAGGAGAATTACAGACCATATCCCTGATGAATATGGATGCAAAAATTCTCACCAAAATACTAGCCAATAGGATCCAACAGTACATTAAAAGGATTATTCACCACGACCAAGTGGGGTTTATCCCTGGGCTGCAAGGTTGGTTCAACATCTGCATTTCAGTCAGTGTGATACAATACATTAATAAAAGAAAGAACAAGAACCATATGATCCTCTCAATAGATGCAGAAAAAGCATTTGACAAAGTACAGCATCCTTTCTTGATCAAAACTCTTCAGAGTATAGGGTTAGAGGGTACATACCCTAATATCCTAAAAGCCATCTAGGAAAAACCCACAGCAAATATCATTCTCAATGGGGAAAAACTGAGAGCTTTCCCCCTAAGGTCAGGAACACGGCAAGGATGTCCACTATCACCACTGCTATTCAACATAGTATTAGAAGTTCTAGCCACAGCAATCAGACAACAAAAAGAAATAAAGGGATCTGAATCAGCAAAGAAGAAGTCAGACTCTCACTGTTTGCAGATGATATGATACTTTATGTGGAAAACCCAAAAGACTCTACCCCAAAACTGCTAGAACTCATACAGGAATTCAGTAACGTGGCAGGATATAAAATCAGTGCACAGAAATCAATGGCATTCCTATACACCAACAACAAGACAGATGAAAGAGAAATTAAGGAGTTGGTCCCATTTACAATTGCACCCAAAACCATAAGATACCTAGGAATAAATCTAACCAAAGAGGCAAAGAATCTGTACTCAGAAAACTATAAAATACTCATGAAAGAAATTGAGGAAGACACAAAGATATGGAAAAACATTCCATGCTCATGGATTGGAAGAACAAATATTGTGAAGATGTCAATGCTACCTAGAGCAATCTACACATTCAATGCAATCCCTATGAAAATACCATCAACTTTTTTCAAAGAAATGGAACAAATAATCCTAAAATTTGTATAGAACCAGAAAAGACCCTGAATAGCCAGAGGAATATTGAAAAAGAAAAGCAAAATTGGCAACATCACAGTTCTGGACTTCAAGCTCTATTACAAAGCTGTCATCATCAAGAGAGTATGGTACTGGCACAAAAACAGACACATAGATCAATGGAACAGAATAGAGAGCCCAGAAATGGACCCTCAACTCTATGGTCAACTCATCTTCGACAAAGCAGGAAAAAATGTCCAATGAAAAAAAAACAGTCTCTTCAACAAATGGTGTTGGGAAAATTGGACAGCCACATGCAGAAGAATGAAACTGGACCATTTCCTTACACCACACACAAAAATAGACTCAAAATGGTTGAGAGACCTAAATGTGAGATAGGAGTCCATCAAAATCCTAAAGGAGAACACAGGCAGCAACCTCTCTGACCTCAGCCACAGCAACTTCTTCCTAGAAACATTGCCAAAGGCAAGGGAAGCAAGGGCAAACATGAACTATTGGGACTTCATTAAGTTAAAAATCTTTTGCACAGCAAAAGAAACAGTCAACAAAACCAGAAGACAACAGACAGAATGGGAGAAGATATTTGCAAATGACGTATCAGGTAAAGGGTTAGTATCCAAAATCTATAAAGAATTTATCAAACTCAACACCCAAAGAACAAACGACCCAATCAAGAAATGGGCAGAAGACATGAACAGACATTTTTCCAAAGAAGACATCCAAATGGCCAACAGACACATGAAAAAGTGCTCAACATCGCTCAGCATCAGGGAAATCCAAATCAAAACCTCAATAAGATTCGATCTCACACCAGTCAGAATGGCTAAAATGAACAAGTCAGGAAATAACAGATGTTGGCGGGGATGTGGAGAAAGGGGAACCCTCCTACATTTTGGTGGGAATGCAAGCTGGTGCAGCCACTCTGGAGAACAGTATGGAGGTTCCTCAAAAAGTTGAAAATAGAGCTAACATACGACCCAGCACTTGCACTCCTGAGTATTTACCCCAAAGGTACAAATGTAGGGATCCAGAGAGATACGTGCACCCCAATGTTTATAGCAGAAATGTCCACAATAGCCAAACTATGGAAAGAGCCAAGATGTCCATCAACAGATGAATGGATAAAGAAGATGTGGTATATATACACAATGGAATATTATGCAGCCATCAAAAGGAATGAAATCTTGCCATTTGCAACGAGGTGGTTGGAACTGGAGAGTATTATGCTGAGTGAAATAAGTCAATCAGAGAAAGATATGTATCATATGATCTCACTGATATGAGGAATTCTTGATCTCAGGAAATAAACTGAGGTTTGCTGGAGTGGTGGGGGTGGGAGGGATGGGGTGGCTGCATGATGGACATTGGGGAGGGTATGTGCCATGGTGAGCACTGTGAATTGTGTAACACTGTTGAATCACAGACCTGTACCTCTGAAACAAATAATACATCACATGGTAAGAAAAAAGAAGAAGAAGATAGCAGGAAGGGAATAATGAAGGGGGATAATCAGAGGGGGAGATGAACCATGAGAGTCTATGGACTCTGAGAAACAAACTGAGAGTTCTAGAGGGGAGGGGGTGGGGGGATGGGTTAGCCTGGTGATGGGTCTTAAAGAGGGCACGTTCTGCATGGAGCACTGGGTGTTATAAGCAAACAATGAATCATGGAACACTACATCAAAAACTAATGATGTAATGTATGGTGATTAACATAACATAATAAAAAAAAGAATATAAGATATAGTCAATAGAAAGAGACTTTCTTAAAAAAATAAAATAAATAAAAAAGAGTTTACAGTCATAAAGAAAATACGTATTCAGTATATTCTTAGAGAATGAAGGAATAGATGAAAGCAAACTTAAAGCAATGGATATGATACTTTGAATGGGAAAGTAGTCTAATACAGAAGGTGATTGCCATTATTCTAAGTGGGATATAAACAAAGCTTTTCCAATTCCATTCAAAGTAGTCACCAAACATGACTCACATTTAATTCAAATAAAGTGTTAACTAAAGCAATACTATACTTTTATCTTTCACATGTCAGTTTTCATGAGGTGCTAATAATTTGACAAGATATTTAAGCACATACATTCAATTATCAAGGAGTGTGTATGTAATATTGGTCAAAATTTGAAGTAAACATTCATTCTTATAATGATATAGTATGAAGCATCATTTTAAGTAACTTATCTACTTGTAAAATAAAGCAAGAATTTCTCACAGGTATATAATATTGCTGGTGAGGGAAATTTTTTTAGTGATACCCAGTATTTGTAAGTAGATTCTAAAACTTTTTAAAATATTGGTTTATACACAAAAACATAAACATATCTGAGTAGAAATCACAATAAAACAATCATCTTCCACCTTCATATGTTGCTAATTTAGGAGAAAATTCAGTTATTATTCCTCTTGCCAAGAGATTAAGAAAGACTTCATTAAATACTGGATTTGAGCTCTAGGAAGTGTCATCCACTCAGCAGTATTCTTGCTGAGTCATCAAAATACACACAGCTAAAAGCATTCATTTCCCCTTAAAAGTATTCTTGAAAGCTGTGCTGTTTCAGAAACAGAAGCAAAGTCAGCTGAAAAAGTACAGTTAAATTCACCTTTAAGTGGAAATATATAAAAAATCAATTTTGAGTGAAGTGTTTTTATTTATTATAGGACAGAATTTAATCCAACTAGGTTTTTGTTAAGGAAATTTAATATATTGCTCAATCCTGTATACCTTTCACACTGAAAGGTTAGCCTTTTTTCTACTGTTTCAACTGTTGGTTTTAATCCTTTGTCTCAGAGGGTTTAACTAATGTATTTCAAAGCCCTGACTTGCAATACGTTGCAAGAAATAACTTTAAAAAGACAAGGCAGTGAAACCTGACGAACAAAGTTGCTCCTTGTTGCAAATTGAAAGCTATCCTTGCCTGATATACAAGATAATTAAAATCTGATTTATACTAGTAGGAATTAGTCTTTTCTAGTGGATAAATTACAAGGCAACCCTTCTCATTCGGTGCTAATTCATATATATTAAGATAAATAATACTTCTTGTCATTCTTGATTTTTAGAAAAAAAAAACATTTGATGTCCTTAACAATCAAAATATAAATACTTTTCATGGCATTTCTCAAAGATTGACATAGTACATTTTATGATGGCAACAAGTGAGGCAAGTTTAAATAAGTACATCAGCATCCAGAGAAAACCAATAGTTTACATAAGACTGCAACCACAAAATAATCATGATCATTCCCTCGATGCCAAATGTCTTGATGCTAAATGTCTCATTAATATTAAATAATAAGATTCTGATTTCTGAAAACTTAATGTCCATCCTTGATACTCATGAAATTACAGATAGAGTTTCCCAGACAAGTCTTCGGTCCAAAGGAGTCATTTCAAACTTGGGAAATCTATATACATAGAAGCCCATAGATAAAATATTTTAAGTAAATCTTTTGACATTTCTGTGGGTTGGCCATGATTGTGAAGGTGATTCTGTGCATTTTGATACAGACAGGTAATACTTAATACCCAATGTGATGTTTTGACTGATAAAATTGAAGGGATATATATATTTAATCTGGTAAAAGGTGTATAGTTTGGGAATTTATTTCTGCATACAAATACTCTCCTGCTCACCTTTTTGTTTTTTAAACAAAGCTAAATATTCCAGAACTATCTCCTTTTTGTTTAATGAAATAAAATCTAAGATGCTGCTTTAAATTTGGAAGTATTTCTTGAAAGGTTAAATAAGATATCTGCTTGAGTTGGGCTTTGCTCCAGTCCCTTACTATTTTTCAAAATCTACATTGTAAATATTTGTATTAAAAATGTGAAAAAGGGGCACCTGGGTGGTTCAGTCGGTTAAGCGTCTGCCTTTGGCTCAGGTCATGATCCCAGCGTCCTGGAATCAAGCCCCTGAGGGCTCCACGCTCAGTGGGGAATCTGGCCCTCCCTGTCTTTCTGCCCCTTTCCCCCTGGGGCTCATGCTGTCTTTCTCTCAAATAAATAAATAAAATCTTTTTTAAAATGTGAAAAAAATGTGTAACCTAGCCTATCAAAATTCATTCCACAAATGAAAAATAGGACTTTTGAAATGTACCTTATTCAAGATTTGGAAACACATCAAAGAGAAATTACTTTATTTCATTTACAAAAAAACAAAACAAAAACGTTTAGCACTTTGAAGTTTCAAAATTCCTTTACATTTTATTTCCTAGTTCTCTATTCTGGTTAGTTATTTAATTGCGTTACATGATAGCCTGTTAATCTCTTGTAAATACTGTCAGTGGGAATAAAGAGTCTAATGATGCAAATAAATTATGTTTAACTTTGTTCAAGCTGGAAATTATTTTATTAAGAAAGTGTTTGATAAGCTTCATTTAAACCCTGGAAATTTCCTCAGAGTAGGTAATAAGTATTATGGCTCTAACTAAAACAAGTTATTTTATTATCTTTGGCTGTTTTATATATATCCACTTTTCTTTGTAGATGTGGTTTTTGGCCATGTGATTATATAATTGTGAATAATATTGAATATGTCTATATCAAATTCAATATATATATGTGTGTGTGTGTGTGTGTATATATATATATATATATATATATTCTCTGCCACTTATTTGTGAAAACAAAAGTATGCATTAGTAGTGTGTTATAATATGCATATACTAAACCCATAATGAACAGATTATTTATCTGACAAGGGTTTATAAAGCACATTCTATGTGCTCAGAGCTGTACTTAGTTGCAGGATTTTCATGGGATCAGAATGTGGCTCTTGGCCGTCCTTGTACTTATTTTGGGGTTGGCAAAATTACTATAGTTCCATCTCCAAACTCCACCTTCTAGTTTCACCCTCCCCTCTATTTCTTTTAGGGTCTGTGAAGCTCTAGCTATAATCATCTCTCCAGAAACACTATGTGTGTGTTCAGAGTCTCTCTTCGTTTTACTTCATTACTTGTTGTTTGAAATTATATTCTTCTCAAGTTCTACTAGCTTCTAAAAAGAATTGTACACGTTGAAAAAAAAAGAAAGAATTGTGCACATTGAGATAGCACACAATTTTACTTAATATGCTTTAACATCTTTATACCATATAAACTAAATTAGATCTTACTTTATCTTAACTAAAATCTTCCCTAACTTACTTGGCTTGAAATTATTCTAAATTAAAATAAAAAGCCATGGCATATGTAAATTGAGATTTATGACTTACGTGTATGCCGTATTTTATTAAAACTAATAATCACGATATAACAGAACAAGTAATCCTCAGGAAGAAGTAAGATTTGCCCTTAAGAATGTACAAGACACAGCTGCATTTCAAATTCTTACTTCTTCCTGCCTTAATATTTCATAATGACTCTTCTTATCCTTTTTAATATGTTCTATCAGTGATTTTCTCTTTTGCTTTAATTTTGCAATTAATTCCTTCAATGCTGCCTATGATTAAGGGCATCTGGCAAATGAAGAAAAAAAAAATATGTATTAAAAGCCTAACTGCCTTTTGACAGCCATAATATACAGTCCAAAAAAGAAAGATTGAGTTAAAAAATAATGGGCAGGAATTATAAACAACTAGATCTATCTATTTTCCAAGCAGTTATTGCACTGAAATTATATTACCCTACTTTGAGAATGACCTTCCTTAATCCTTCATTTATAAAATCCAGAACACTCCTCTATAAAAATGTCTTCATATACACATACCCACGATAGACCTAATTGTAGGATAAAGGCTCAGTTATCTGAAAAACACTTAAAAATATTAGCTACCCAAAGAAAAGGCATTAAAAATGTTTAATTTTTTAAATATTTGGCATTGGCCCACACCAATCAGAGCAGAAGCTGTAACATAGCTGTACTCGTGCGGACAATCCCAGTCATCTATATAAGGTAACGCTGCTTTACTGCATCCGTGTATATTAATGTAAACCATAACATGATAATGGAAATATTTTATTTCCCTTCTTATAATAATAAAATGAATTATTATATTTTTCTGTGACATTTTTCTTAAATAATTATGCACCCTTCTGCCCATAAAACAGTATGTGACCAGAATTTTCACGGCCAAGGCAAGCAGGAAAATGCTGGAAGAAGTAGAAGTAAATGATAGAACTATTGGTTTGCACTCATTCGTTGTTGATAGTATGTCCCTAAACAGTAATTCCCCTTTCAATTCCTGAGTTAGAGAGAAACACTGGAGTTAAGAGACTAAAGATGGTTTACTTCCAGGATTCTAAAGCTTCTACCTTCCTTATGTTATATTTTCTGAAGATAGAAGCATGCCCAAGGACATTATGCTAATATAATCACACATAAAACATATTACAGGTTAAGAGTTTTACCTTATTTAAATGTAATTATTTTGTGAAAAAATTAGTTCATATTCAACCCACATTTATAAGTTTATGTGTATATAATACGTAAACACATACGTACATCTATATAATACTTATTAAATGTCAGCAATTAATTACATGTTTATAATTATATATCAGAGCTCAGAACAAGTTAAATGTGCATAAAATTAGCAGAAAACAATTTCAAGAAGAAAATATTTCAAGAATTTTTTTCACTTTTTGCAGAAATATTACACATGGAAAAACATTGTTTTCAATTTCAAGAGTATCTGCTACATTTTACTTCTAGAAAATGAATTTCCATTTCATGAATTTCTAATATTAAAATAATGCAATTTGAATGATAATTATGCAAATATATTAATAGGAATAACTACTTGCAATAGTTACTTTTGGAGTGCTTTCTCTTTTTTTTAATTTTATTTTATTATGTTATGTTAATCACCATACATTACATCATTAGTTTTTGATGTAGTGTTCCATGATTCATTGTTTTCATATAACACCCAGTACTCTATTCAGTACGTGCCCTCTTTAATACCCATCAACAGGCTAACCAATCCCCACACTCCCTCCCCTCTAGAACCCTCGGTTTGTGCTTTCTCTGTATGATACTATATGAAATCTTTCCCATTTATTCAGTCATTGAACAAATCTTTATTGAACGTATACAATGTACAAGGCACTATTCTATGTACTTGAGACATATTAGTGAATAAAGGATGCAGCTGTGGGGGAGTTTACTAGCAAAATAAACAAAGGAGAACAAAAGCTGACCCATACGATCAGACCATGCGTGGTTAGAGTGTGTAGATGGGATTAAGTCTGTTCATTCATTTCATTAAAGATGGTGACATTTTCCTTTTATCTTTTAGCTACTCTTTATGGATTTTTGAGAAAGAGCATCTCAATTCCTCTATCTATGACAAGAACTTTATAAATTACTTTTATTAAAGAAAAGTAGGGGCGCCTGGGTGGCTCAGTCGTTAAGCGTCTGCCTTCGGCTCAGGTCATGATCCCAGGGTCCTGGGATCGAGTCCCACATCGGGCTCCCTGCTCCACGGGAAGCCTGCTTCTCCCTCTCCCACTCCCCCTGCTTGTGTTCCCTCTCTCGCTGTGTCTCTGTCAAATAAATAAATAAAATCTTTAAAAAAAAAAAAAGAAAAGTAAAAAGTGTTCTCACTTAGGTATTCACCATCAGCAATTGTTACATTTCTAATGATTGCCATTAACAGATTGAAAATATTTATAAAAAGTAAGCACATTTTCTGGATTTTAATTTTTTAAAAGCCTACCCTCAATAGTAAACCAGATGGAATTTTTGGAGATTTAATTAATTTTGCACAATTTTCTGATTTTTTACAGAAAACATGTTTCATCAGTATAATCCTTAAAGTGACGTATTTTATATTCACACATTTATCAGATATCAAGCCTGACGTGGAATGCATTATCATGTGAATAGGTCTACATTTAGCTCCAAAATAGACTTCTGTTTCTCATGTAGAGATTTTATCCTTAATGGGCAGGTGGAACTTGACCCTAACTGGGAGGTAGTGACAATCTTTACCTTACCTTACAAAGGGCAAAGTACAATCTGAAATAAAATTGCCCGTTCCTCCTTAGGCTGGCTCACAGAACACATATAATAAACACAGAAAATACTGCCTACTGTTGTTGCTGATGAAAAGATGACCAAAATCTCACATTTCCCTTCATGTTAGCTGTCCATATTCAGAAGATTTGAAAAGAGACAGAGATAAGATGAAAGGAATGTAAAATGAAAAAAAAAAAAATCAATTCTATGAGAAAAACTCTGTTCAACATATTATTTCTTAATTTCTACTCTTGTGGTTAAACTAATATCTTTGGTTAGGGAAATAAATGTATTTTAAATACAGAAAAAACTTCATGGACTATTTCTTTTTCTTTCTGATGTCCATGAAAAATAATTTCTCCAAGGTAAAAACCTAGAAACAGATTGCTAACCTTTCACTTATTAACATGTTCAAGACTATTCAATAGTCTACACTTTACATATTTTCTAAACCTGGAAATAGTATTTTATATCATTTCAAACATGGTAGTATGAAATGGAGGCTCAACATTTTTCCATTTCTTATTACCAAAAGTTTGGAACATCTTTTCATGTTCATGAGTCATGTGCTAAGCAGCTTCTCTGTGATAGGCTGAGATAACAAACTACCTTCAAAATTTCAGCAGTGTACAAGAACAAAGATTATTTCTCATTACTGTTGCTCCTGATTTGGCCCTACTCTGTCTTAGGCTGTGAGTCTGCCCAACGATGTGGCATTGTTCGGTACTGTAAGTTGCCTGAAGTCTGTTCTACATTATCTTCTTCATTTCAGGATCTAGGCTGAGGGAGCAGTTCCTGGTTGGAACACACCCTTCTTATGGAAGAGGGAAAAGTAGGAGAACCAGCATAAACACTCAACTCTTTAACCATCTGCTCATATATGGCATAGGTCATGTCCAATCACATATCAATGGCCAATGTAAGTTAAATGGCCAAACACAAAACTAGTGGCATGGGAATGTATACCCCACTAATTCATTTGGCCATGAACATAGGTATACAATACTATTTCAAAGAAGGGAAAAATACAAATATTTGAAAACAATAGTACAACCAATAATAGGCATGTGCATTCTCTTTTTTGATAATTATTATTATTCCTCACTTGCTTGTATCACATTGATGTTTTTACTTTTTCTTGCTTTTACATACCCTGGATATTAATCTTTTCTTGTTGTTTTTTGTATTTATATGTCTTTCACACTATTGATAATTTATTTTGATAGGAAAAAATTCTTAACATGAAACAATGATGTTTCACAATATATTTATTTTACCATTTACATGTTTTATGTGTTATTTAATAATCCATTTCTTAACTTTAGTTCATAGATATATGCTCTTATATAGTCTTTAAGAAATTATAGAATTACCTTTTAAAGTTTATACATTTGGGATTGTGTGATGTGATATAAAGATGCAATTACTTTTTGTTTCATATGAATAATAGGTATCTTAGCATCATTTATTGATAAAATTGCCTCTCCCCCTCTGTATTGAGAGAAAAAAAAAATCTTCCAACTGAGAATATTTTATCCTACAAATCTGTTCTTCAAAAATGAAGAAGAGATAGTCTTTCTCAGACAAATAGAAGCTGAATGAGTTCATCACCACTAGACTGCCTTGCAAGAATACTAAAGGGAGCTTTCATTTTGAAAGAAAAGGATGTTAAATAGCAGCATGGAAACATGTGAAAGTATAAAACTGACTGTAAGTATATAGTCAAATTCAGAATACTCTAATACTGTAATGATGGTGGGTAAATCACTTTTAATTTTAATTTTAATATAAAAGTTAAGACAAAAGTACTAAATAAGCATAGCTATAGCTATAATTTATAATATAAAAATGTAAATTGTGACATCAACAACATAAAATGTCAGGAGAGAACAGTAAAACTGTAAAGCTTTTAAATGTGATCAAAGTTAAATTTCTATTAGATTAAAATAGACTGGTATAACTATGCCATGAGTTATCTAAAGCTCATGGTAATCTCAAAAACTGTATACAAATCTCTATCTGTAGTAGATACAGAATATAAAAAGAGAAGAATCAAAATATGCCACTATGAAAAATCTTCAAATCAATGGGAAGACAGCAAGAGAGGATGAATGAAACAAGGAATTATAAAAGTCAGAAAATATTAAACAAAATGGCACTAGTAACTTTCTACCTGTCAATAACTGCTGTAAATATAAATGGTTTAAATTCTCTAAACAAAGACATTGAGTGGCTTAGTTGTTATAAAACACAAAATCTTACTGTATGCTGCCTGCAAGAGACTCACTTGAGCTTTAAAAACACACAAAGACTGAAAGTGAAGGGATGGAAAAGATATTCTATGTAAATGGTAACAAAAAGAGAGCAGGAATGGTTATATCTATAGCAGAAAATAGACTTTAAGTCAAAACTATCACAAGGGACAAAAAGGTCAAGACGATATTCATTAGAACATATAAAAATTATGAATGTATACTCACCCAAAATATGAGCAACTAATTATAAAAAACAAAAATTAACCAGACTAAAAGGAGCAGTACACTGCAATACAATAATGGTAGGTGACATCAATACCCCACTTTCAGTGATGGAGAGCTCATCCAGACAGAAAATTAGTGAGGAAACAGCAGACTTGAACAACACTATAGACCAAATGGAACTAACAGGCGTGAACATTATTTCATACAAAAGCAATAGAATACACATTGTTCTCAAGCACACACAGAACATTTTCCAGGAAAAGGTCACATGTGAGGCAAAAATACAAATGTTAACAAATTCAAGAAGTTTTAAATCATTTGAAGTATCATTTCCAACCACATTGGTATAACCTAAAAATCAATATTAGAAGGAAAGTTGGAAAATTAAGAAATACGTAGAAAACAACACACTCTGGAACAACCAATGGGCTCAAAGGAGAAATCAAAAGGGAAACCAAAAACTATCTTTAGACCAAAGAAAATGGAAATACAACACACCAAAATGGGGTGCAGCAAAAACAATTCTAAAGGGGGAGTTTATAGCAACAAATGCCTACATTAAGAAAAAAGAAATATCTCTTGTAAAAAACCTAACTTCACACCGTAAGGAAGCATAATAACATTTGCATTATAAGGGGGCACCTGGATGGCGCAATCGGTTAAACATCTGACTCTTGGTTTTGTCTCAGGTCGTGAGATAGAGCCTCACGTTGGACTCTGCATTCAGCACAGGGTCAGTTTAAGATTCTCTCTTCCCCTCCCTCATTTCCTTCTCCCCCACAAAAAAAATAAATAAATTTAAAAAAAAAAAATTGCATTGTAGGGGGGCGCCTGGGTGGCTCAGTCGTTAAGCGTCTGCCTTTGGCTCAGGTCATGATCCAGGGTCCTGGGATTGAGCCCCGCATCGGGCTCCCTGCTCGGCGGAGAGCCTGCTTCTTCCTCTCCCACTTCCCCTGCTTGTGTTCCCTCTCTCGCTGTGTCTCTCTCTGTCAAATAAATAAAATCTTTAAAAAAAAAAAAAATTGCATTGTAGGGATCTCAGAAGGAGAAGAGAGGAAAAGGGTCAGAAAATATATTTGCTGTTGTAATAGCTCAAAACTTCCTGAATATAAGAAGGCAACAAAAATCCAAATCCAGGAAGCACAGGCAGCCCCCAGCAAAATCAATACAAGAAGGTCCACACCAAGACACACAGTAATTAAAACGGCAAAAGTAGTGATAAAGAGAGAATTTTAAAAGCAGCAAGAGAAAACAGTTACATACTAGGAAAACCCATAAGGCTGTCAGCTGACTCTTCAGCAGAAACTTTGCAGGCCAGAGGAGAGTGGCATGATATATTCAAATTGCTGGAGAAAAAAAAAAAATTCTGCAGCCAAGAATACTCTAGCAAAGCTATCATTTACAATAGAAGAAGAAATAGATTTTCTAAGACAAAAAAAGTTAACAGAATTCATGACCAATAAACCAGCCCTAGAAGAAATGCTAAAGGGGACTGTGAGTGGAAAGAAAGACCATAAGCTGGAGTAAGAAAAGTAGGAAGTGGAAAAGCAGTAAAATTAAGTATATCTATAAAAATCAGTCAAGGGGGCGCCTGGGTGGCTCAGATGGTTGAGCGTCTGCCTTCGGCTCAGGTCATGATCCCGGGGTCCTGGGATCGAGTCCCGCATCAGGCTCTCTGCTCCTTGGGAGCCTGCTTCTCCCTCTGCCTCTCTCTCTCTCTGTCTCTCATGAATAAATAAATAAAAATCTTTAAAAAAATAAAAAAATTAAAAAAATAAAAAATAAAAATCAGTCAAGGGATTCACAAAATAAAAGGAGGTAAAATATGATGACTAAGGTGGGGGCAGGGGAAAGAAGAGTAAAAATGTAGTTCTTTGGGAATGGGTTCAAACTTAAGCAATTATCAAATGAATATAGATTGCTATATGCATAAAATATTATACACAAACCTAATGGTAACTACAAATCAAAATCAGTAAGAGGAAAAAAAAAAAAAAGCAAAGAAACCAAATATATCAGTAAAGAAAGCCAACAAACTGTGCCAAAAGACAGCAAGAGTAGAAAAGAACCATGAAAACAACCATAAAACAAGTAACAAATGGCAAATCAATCATTACTTTGAATGTGAATGAACTAAATGCTCTAATGCTCTAAACCCACAGCTAACATCATAATGGTAAAAACTGAGATCCTTTCCACTAAGGTCAGGAACAAGACAGAGGTGTCCACTCTTAACATTTTTATTCAGCATAGTACTGGAAGTCCTAGCCACAGCAATAAGACAACAGAAAGAAACAAAAGGCATCCAAGTTAGTAAGGAAGATAACGTGATACTATATACAGAAAACCCTAAAGACTCCACCAAAAAACTACTAGAACTGATAAATGAATTCAATAAGGTCGCAGGATACAAAATCAACGTGCAGAAATCTGTTGCATTTCTATTCACTAATAATGAAGTAGCTGAAAGGAAATTAAGAAAACAACCCCATTTACAATTGCACCAAAAATAATGAAATACCTAGGAATAAACTTAACCAAGGAGGTGAAATACCTGTACTCCAAAAACTGTAAAACACTGATGAAAGAAATTGGAGATGACACCAAACAAATGGAAAAATATTCCAAGCTCATGGTTTGGAAGAACAAATGTTGTTCAAAGGTCCATACTACCCAAAGCAATCCACAAATTAATGCAATCCCTATCAGAATACCAACAACGTTTTTCACAGAACTAGAAAAAATAATCCTAAAATATGTATGAAACCACAAAAGACCCAAAATAGCCAAAGCAATCTGGAAAAAGAACAAAACTGGTGGTATCATAATCCCAGATTTCAAGATATACTACAAAGCTGTAGTAACCAAAAAAGTACGGTACTGACACAAAAACAGACACATAGATTAATTGAACAGAGACCCTAGAAATAAACTCAGAATTATATGGTCAATTAATCTTTGACAAAGCAGGAAAGAATATCCAATGGGAAAAAGACAGTGTCTTCAATAAATGGTGTGGAGAAAACCAGACAGTTAATACAAAAGAATGAAGCTGGACTACTTTCTTATACCATACACAAAAATAAACTCAAAATGGATTAAGAACTTAAATGTGAGGCCTGAAACCATAAAAATCCCAGAAGAGAACACAGGTAGCAATTTCTCTGGCATTGGCCTTAGTACCATTTTTCTAGACATGTCTTCTGAGGCAAAGGAAACAAGAACAAAAATAAACTATTGGATTACTTTTAAAAAAGCTCTTGCACAGCAGACTAAATAATCAATAAAACTAAAAGACAGCCTATTGAATGGAAGAAGATACTTGCAGATGACATATCTGATAAAGAGTATCCAAAATATATAAAGAACTTACACAAATCAGCATAAAAAAAACCCCAAATAATCCAATTTAAAAATGGGTAGAAGACATGAACAGATATTTCTCCAATGATACAGATAGTCAACAGACACATGAAAAGATACTCAACATCACTAATCATCGGGGAAACATAAATTAAAACCATAATGAGATATCACCTCATCATACCTGTCAGAATAACTAAAATCAAAAAGACAAGAAACAGTAAGGGCTGGCAAGAATGTGGAGAAAAAGGAACTCTCATGCACTGTGGTGGGAGTGCAAACAGGTGCAGCCACTGTGGAAAACGGTATGAAAGTTCCTCAAAAAATTAAAACTTGACTATCATATGATCCAGTAATCCACTACTGGGTATTTAGTCAAAGAGCAAAAAAATACTAATTTGAAAATATATATGCACCTTATGTTTACAGCAGTATTATTTACAATAGCCATATGATGAAAGCAGCACATGTGTCCATTGATAGATGAATGGAGAAAGAAGGTGTGGTACATATATAAATGGAATATTTTTTTTTAAAGATTTTATTTATTTATTTGCGAGAGAGAATGAGAGACAGAGAGCACGAGAGGGAGGAGGGTCAGAGGGAGAAGCAGACTCCCTGCTGAGCAGGGAGCCCGATGCGGGACTCGATCCCCGGACTCCAGCATCATGACCTGAGCTGAAGGCAGTCGCTTAACGGACTGAGCCACCCAGGCGCCCCTATAAATGGAATATTATGCACACATTGAAAAGGATGATCTTGCCATTTGCAACAATATGGATGGAGCTAGAGAGTGTAATGCTAAGTGAAATAAGTCAGTCAGAGAAAAACAAATACTGTATGATTTCACTCATATGTGGAACTCAAGAAACAAAACAAAGAGAAAAGAGATAAACCATGAAAAGGACTCTTAACTATAGAGAACAAACTGATGGTTACCACAGGGGAGGTGGGTGGAGGGACATGTAAAATAGACGAAGAGGATTAAGAGTACGCTTATCAACATGAGCACTGAATATTACAGAATTGTTGAGTAACTGTATTGTATACCTGAAAATAATATAACACTGTATGTTAGCTATATTAGAATCAAAATTTTCAAAAGAAAAAAAATTAAAAAGTAATGTTTACATTATAGTATAGTCTCTTAAGTGCACCATAGTATTATGTCTAAAATAACAATGTACATACCTTAGTTTAAAATATTTTATTGCTAGAAAGTGCTAACCATCGTATAAGCTTTCAGTAAGTAGTTATCTTTTTGCTGGTAGAGGGTCTTGTCTTGATGTTCATGGCAGCTGACTGGTTAGGGTGGTGGTTGCTGAAGTTTGGAGTGGCTGTGGCAATTTCTTAAAATACAACAAAATTAAAAGGCAACCTACAGAATGTGAGAAGATATTTGCAAATGTCTTATCAGATAAAGGGCTAATATCCAAAATCCAAAAGAACTTATCAAACCCAACACCCAAAAAACAAAAATTTCTGTTAAGAAATGGGCAGACGACATGAACAGACATTTCTCCAAAGAAGACATACAAATGGCCAACAGACACATGAAAAAATTCTCAACATCACTCATCATAAGGGAAATACAAATCAAAACCACAAGGGAATACCACCTCATACCCATCATCCATCAGAATGGCTAAAATGAACAACACAGGAAACAGCAGATGTTGGTGAGGATGCAGAGAAAGGGGAACCCTCTTACACTGTTGGTGGGAATGCATACTGGTGCAACCACTCTGGAAAACTGTATGGAGGTTCCTAAAAAGTTAAAGATAGAGCTACCCTATGACCCAGCAATTGCACTACTATGTATTTATTCAAAGGATATAAACATGGTGATTCGAAGGGGCAATGCACCCCAGTGTTTATAGCAGAAATGTCCACAATAGCCAATTTATGGAAAGAGCCCAGATGTCCATCAACAGATGAATGGATAAAGAAGAATATTACTCAGCTAATCAAAAAGAATGAAATCTTGCCATTTGCAACAATGTGGATGCAACTAGAGGGTGTTATGAAAAGTGCAATAAGTCAGTCAGAGAAAGACAAATACCATATGATTTTACTCATATGTGGAATTTAAGAAATGAAACGGATGAATATAGGGAGAGGAAGAAAAAAAAAGAGAGGGAGGCAAACCATAAGAGAACAAACTGAAGGTTGCTGGGAAGGGTGGGGGGAAGGGGTATTTGGGTGATGGGCGTTAAGGAGGGTACTTGAAGTAATGAGCACTGGGTGTTGTATGCAACTGATGAATTGCTAAATTCTACCTCTGAAACTAATAATACAGTATATGTTAGTTAAATTGAATTTAAATTTAAAAAAAAACTTAAAAATACAGCAACAGTAAATTTTGCTACTTCCATTGGCACTTCTTTTCAGAAACGATTCCTCTACAGCATGGGATGCTGTTTGTTAGCTTTTTCTTTCTTTTTTTTTTTTTAATTTTATTTATTTATTTGACAGAGAGAGACACAGCGAGAGAGAGAACACAAGCAGGGGGAGTGGGAGAGGGAGAAGCAGGCTTCCCGAGGAGCAGGGAGCCCTATGTGGGGCTCGATCCCAGGACCCTGGGATCATGACCTGAGCCGGAGGCAGACGCTTAACGACTGAGCCACCCAGGTGCCCCTGTTTGTTAGCTTTTTACCCATAGTAGAACTTCTTTTAAACTTGGACTCAATCCTCTCAAACCCTACCACTGCTTTATCAACTAAATTTGTGTAATATTCCAATCCTTGTTGTCATTTCAACAACCTTCATAGCATCTTCACCAGGAGTAGTTTCCATCTCAAGAAACTGCTTTCTTTGCTCATCTGTAAGAAGTAACTCTTCATTTGTCAAAGTTCTATCATTTTATCATTATCAGTTCTAGCTTTCTTTCTATTTCCACCACAACTGCAATTACTTTTTTTCCACTGAAGTCTTGAACTTTCAATTTGTAAAAAATGCAGTATCTGTGAGATGCAATAAAGCAAAGTGCAATAAAACCGATATGGCTGTAATAGGTAAGGAGATTGATTCAGTAATCAAATATCTCCTAACAAAGAAAAGCACTAGAATAGTTCCAGATGGTTTCACTGGTAAATTCTACCACCATTTGAAGAAGAAATAATGCCAGTCCTTCAGACTCTTCCAAAATACTGAAGATGAGGGAATACTTCCAAACTCACTTTATGAGGCTAATACTACCTTGACAACCAAAGTTAGACAGGGACACCGCAAGAAAAGAAAATGATAGAAAAGTATCCCTGATGAAAATAAACGTGAATATCCTCAGCAAAATCGAGCAAACAGACAGCACACTGACAGGATTATATAACATGACCAAATGGGATTTATCCCTAGGACGCAAGATTTGCTCAACATATGCAAATCGATAACTATGACACACCACCATAACAGAATAAAGGATAAAAACCAAATGATGATCTCAATAAATGTAGAAAAAGCATTTGACAAAATTCAACACCCTTTCATGATTAAAATTCTCAAGAAATTCAGTTATACAAGATAAATGCATTCTGGAGATCCACTAAACTGTGTAGTACATATAGCTAACGTTATGGTATTGTATACTTAAAATTTGCTAAGGTTGAATTTATGTTAACTGTACTTATCACATACACACACAAAATAGTAATAAAGGAGCTCAGAGGAATTTTTGGGAAGTGATAACTCTGTTTAAAACTTGCTGGTAGTGATGGTTTCATGTGTGTATACTTATTCCCAAACTCAAAGAGCCATTTACATTAAATACGTATAGCTTTTTACATGACAATCATAACTTAATGCAGTGGTTTAAAGTTTTTCAATCAATATTATCCACCACATAAAAAAAAATAAAGAAATGCACATGATTATCTAAATAGATAAAAAAAAAAATTTTGACAAAATCCAACACTTATTCTTTAGGGGAAAAAAAAAGGATATCACAGCAAAACAGGACTAGAAAGAAACCTTCTCAATCTGATGGAGAGCACTTAGAAAAATTTTCCAGCTAACGGTACTTAAACTTATGTGAAACGAAACACTTCCCCACCCCCATAAATGAGAAGATAAGCAAATCCTCACTTCTATTCAGCATTGTAGTGAAGGTCCATACCAGTGTAAAAAGGCAACACAGAGAAGTTGGGACTAAATAAATATATTTATATATAGTCAACATGACTGTTTCACATAAAGTCTTTAGGAATATGTTAAAAATTAGAATTACTTGATATATATACCAAGGTCCCTAAATAAAAAACGAAGCCAGTCATGTATACTAGTGGCAAACATTTAGAAACATATTTTACAATACCTTTTAGAACTATTTCTGAAAATATGTAACACTAAATTTAATGTAAACAATGCAGAGAGAAACTATGAGGATCTCAACAAGAGGCGACTCAATATTGTTAAATGAAAACCTTCTGAAAGTTAAAATACAGATTCATAATCAAAACAAAACTGATATTTTTTTCATTTTTTGTAGAAATTAACAAGAGTATATTCTAAGTTGAAGTTTGGAAATGCAAAGAAAAGTCAAAACTATCTTGAAAACAAGAAGAAATATGAAGCACATATGATACCTGATTTCAAGAATCATTATAAAGCTATGGAAATCAAAAAAAGATCTTATAAGGATCAACGCAAATCAATGGAAAGGAATGTAGAGTTTAGAAGAAATTTTAAAAAGGTGCTAGAACAATTGGATTAACCTGTGGAAAAAATTTCAACTTTATTCTCCATAGCATATACAGATATTATTTTATTTTATTTTTATCTTATTTTATTTTTATTTTTCAAGTTTTTATTTAAATTTCAGTTAGTTAACATGTAGTGTAATATTAGTTTCAGGTGTAAAATTTAATGATTCATCACTTACATAAAACACCCAGTGCTCATCACAATCAGTGCACTCCTCAATACTCATCACCAATTTAACCCATCCTCCTGCTCACCTCCCCTCTGGTAACCATCAGTTTGTTCTCTATAGTTAATAGTCTCTTATGGTTTGCCTCCCTCTCTTTTTTTTTCTTACTCTCCCTATGCTCATCTGTTTCGTTTCTTAAATTCTGCATATGAGTGAAATCAAATTGGTATCTGTCTTTCTCTGACTGACTTAGTTCGCTCAGCATAATACACTCTAGCTCCATCATTTCAAATAGCAAGAGTTCATTCTTTTTGAGGACTGAATAGTACACACACACACACACACACACACAACCTTTTCTTTATCCATTCATCAGTTGATGGACATTTGAGCTGTTTTGATAATTTGGCTATTGTTGATACTATTTTAAATGAATCATAGATTGGGCGCCTGGGTGGCTCATTTGGTTAAGCGACTGCCTTCGGCTCAGGTCATGATCCCGGGGTCCTGGGATCGAGTCCCGCATCGGGCTCCCTGCTCTGCGGGGAGCCTGCTTCTCCCTCTCCCACTCCCCCTGCTTGTGTTCCCTCTCTCGCTGTGTCTCTCTCTGTCAAATAAATAAATAAAAAATCTTTAAAA
This sequence comes from Mirounga angustirostris, assembly GCF_029215605.1. Taxonomy (NCBI): domain Eukaryota; kingdom Metazoa; phylum Chordata; class Mammalia; order Carnivora; family Phocidae; genus Mirounga; species Mirounga angustirostris. The sequence goes on along the minus strand of NW_026991712.1, from coordinate 50,422,155 downwards.
AAAAATGAATCATAGATTGAAAGTTAAAAGCTAAACCTAGAAAAGATTTTAAAAGTAAATGTACATTATGAAAATATCTTCACCAGTTTAGAAGAGGCAAAATTTTTCTTGAGATGACATATCTAACAGCAACCATAAAAAAAAAAAAAAAGATAAATTGTCTTCTTTGGACTCTTTTAAAGAGAAGAAAAGACAGTAAATCCAAAGAACCATTAATGAAATTAAAAGACAACCTACAAACTGGGAGAAAAAATATTCCCAGTGCATTTATCTGACAGAGGATTTCTATCCAAAGTATAAAAGGACTCTTGCAACTCAATATGAAGGTAATTGTGAGGGGAGGAGGGAAGCAAGAGAATGAACAAATATCTCAACATCAGCCAAAGAAAGAAATGACACTTCCCAAAAAGAAATATGAAAATGACAAATAAGCACAAGAAAAGATTTTCAAAACCTTGATTATAATTACAATTAAAAATAAAACCAAAATTAGTTACCACTTTACATAGACCTGAATGGTTAAAATTAAATAGACTAATAACAAAAATTGATGAGAATTTGGAGCAACTCTATACTCTTATATACAAATGGTACAAACATTTGGAAAAGTTTGGTAGTTTCTTGTAAAGTTAAGTGATACACTAACTCTCTTTTCTTCTCTTTCTCTCTCCTCTCCCTCTCTGGTTTGATTCTGTTACTTTGATGCACTAGAGAACATCTGCTACACATCATCTGTTTTGTGTATGTTTAATCTAGAAAATTTGACTTGAAAGGAGAATTACTCTTATGTCTAAAAGAGGGGAACTTACTTAGGATTAAATTTTGAGTAACTGAGTTCTGCATTTGATTATTAAGTACAAAAGAGTTAGGTCCCCATTTCATGTCAGTGACAGTATATTAGAGATCGGTTGTCATTATGTCAAGGTCTAAACTAAGCCAGATATTTTTGAGAGCTTTGAATCATTGAAATTGCAAGAAAATGAAAGCAAACAGATGTAATTACACTTTTGAGTGATTGGCTTTTGAAAACACCTTCTTCAATATAAAGTATTGACCCCTTGAATAAGCAGACTTTATTAAACAAATCTATTAAATGTTTAAAAATTTCAATTATGGTCCTAATGGTTTATGTTGTTATGTCAATATTATAAATATCCTATGTTTGAGTTCAGTGGCATATGGTCAGATTCAATATTAATTTATACATTTTTATTTTGCACTCATTCATGTCCTTTACTATTATTTTCAGCAGTGAAGTTTTTAACATCTCAAATAGAAAAGAATATATTCATGTTCCAAAACTGTTAATAAAGGAATTTTTAAGTGAACTCTTTAAGCAGAAAAAAATGGTGCTTCCAGTTTCAGGATACAATTTAGGTTCTAGTGTAAATATTTACTTTGAAGGTAAAATGAAAATAGCTGTTTTAATTTTTTTTTTAATTTTATTTAATTTAAAGAAATTATATTCTTAAATGACTCATCATACATAGGATAGTCAAAGCTTTGTTTCACTTTATAGTTTACTTATCAAACATTAAAATGTATTTCCTAATTCTGCAAAGAAAACAGAAAAATTTAGCAAGAGTATTGAAATTAATAAATGAAGTACTAAGAATCAATGTAAATAATTTTGCTGGGAGACAATAGGGCTGTTGTTTAGAGTTAAGAGAAACCTGTACAGAAATCCCAGCTTTTTCATTTAAATACTTGAAAATGTTATTTGACCTACATCTTACGCAATTCATCTGTAAAATGAGGATAGAGAATTATTCTTTACGGTTGTTGTCAGGTACACTTTGAAGAAAATAAATGTGAAGTGCTTAGCACAATTGCTGACATAGCACAGGAGCTGGATAAATGGTAAACATAAAACCACTACCACTGAGGTAGTGGTAATGCTAAAGTCAATAATAATAATAATAATAATAATAATAATAATAATAATAATACACTGCATTGCTTTGCCTAAGTTTGTAAATATGCAACTAGAATGTAAGAAAATCTTGTCATATTTAATATTTATGTTATTGTTCATGCTACTTTTTATTCCTTTTAAAAAATGTTTTATTTATTTATTTGAGAGAGAGTGCATGTGCCAGAGAGTGCACAAGGGGAGGGGGAAGGGGCAGAGAAAGAGGGAGCAGACTCCCAGCTGAGCAAGGAGCCTGATGCAGGGCTCGATCCCAAGACTCCAAGATCATGACCTAAGGCTAAGACAGACGCCCAACCAACTGAGCCACCCAGGCACCGCAACTGCTTTTTATTCTTAAAACTTCTTTTCCAATCCCTCCAATATTCTATTAAATCATAAAATGTCACTTCTCTTCAGCACAAATCTCACCTTCAACATAAAAGATTTTGCAGTTCATGCTAAACATTTCTATTGTCTAAATTTCCACCCCATATTGCTTATAGCTACCTGCATACATGCCCTCCTCACTTACAAGATCCAACTGGTAAAACAATAAATTTCTTTTCTTTTCTTTTCTTTTCTTTTCCTTTCTTTTTTCTTCTTTTCTCCCTTCCCTTCCCTTCCCTTTCCTTCCCTTCCCTTTCCTTTCCTTTTTCCTTTTTTGTATAAGAAAGTTTGTGTCATGATTTTAAGTTATTTCGGCTAAAAGCATTGTTCCTGAGACAGGCAGAAATTAATACTGTCATTTGCTAGAAGTGAATAGAACCCCCCTTGTCTTAACTAGAATTGCATTTCTTTTTCTCACTACAGAAATCTATGGTGAGGCAGTTTAAGGCAGCTCTATGGTATCATTAATGATTCACTTCTGTCTATTGGATGCTCCATCTTCATTGTGTGATTTCCATCTTAGAGATTATGTGATTATGTGATGATCTGAGCTAGGTGCAGGAGCTCTAGCAATCACACACATTCCAGGCCACAGTTTAAGGGAAGCAAGTAGGAAAACATGGGCAAAACTCATAGTTGTGTTAACTTTTTAGACAGGCCTTCCTGAGGTCTATTAATATACATACTTCATTGGCCAGTAGTTGATAACCTTGTTACAACTACCTGGAAGTGTTGTCTCTGTGCTGGACATTATTCTTCTCAACTAAATAATGCAGTACTTTCACTGAAGAAGGAGATGAATGTTAGGGGACAACTCTGCATGGAGATGAAGATAATGAAATTTTATGACAATGGTTGCTAACATTTTGTTTTTTATCACCAGAAACACTTTTTTAATACTTTAATAACCCCAAAATGACATAAATAGCTACTGATGATGGGGACAAATTCATTTATGAGTACTTTTGAGGAAATGCTCAGTTTTTCAAACATCTGAAATCAACAATGTAGTAATTCATTGTTGTAATTCTAAAAAATGTAATTCTAAAAAGAAGGTACCGATATTCCACTGTATTGGTAATGTTAAAAAAAAAAAAGGATAATTGTTTAATGAATGTTGATTAAGCTAAAGAATAATGATATACACAAGGGAAAAAATACACTTTGTATGGTAGGACAACCTTTGTAATAAGGCCACATTACAACATAATTTTGTAGAAAAGCAGCCAAAGTATAGACCATGAAGTTCCACTGCTTTAAATTATCTTTATTGGAAAGAATTAAAAAATTTAAGAAGAAAGTTGGTATCTGGAAATGTTTTTAATACGCCTGAGTTATAATCTTTCTAATTCAAGCTCTAAACATTATTAACAATTTCATAAGGCTTTAGCCCTGCAATATGATTTTAGTAATAGCTGGTCCCAGGACACATATTGGAAATAAATCCTGATTATCTTACAACTATAACATTTCTTCACATTGCATTGATTTACATATTTCAAGAACAAAAAATACTATATTTCCATGTATTTATTGCCACTGGGTTTTCTAAAGAAACTTATTTCACACTGCTACAAAAATTCAGACTGTATTTCATTATCCAGAATTTAAATATTACTAAATAAACTAATTAAGCAATCTTAACAACAACAAAAGTTTCTTCAAGTAAAGGAAAAGCTGGTAGTCTTGACCAGTACAATTATTATCATTTAAGAAAACAACTTTTGTTTGACTAGCATCTTTGAACCAATGTCTTGTTACTCTTGACCACATGGCAAAGATGGTGTAAGTAAATATTCTCTTCTTATAAGAGATGAAGTTTGTGAACTTTAAATGCTGCCCTCAGTTGATTCAACTCATTATTTTCTCCCATAATTTGAGTTCCAACATGCAACTGGAATCTAAAAGTCGAAATGCTAGCCGCAATACATTTCTCTCAAAAGAGGCACAATAATACAGCATTTGGAATTTTCAAGTAGAGGAGATGCAGTAATATATATTTAAGGAACTTAACTCTTTTCCTAGATAAGAAAATTATTTTTGACTTGTTTTCTAGATAGATCAAGAACAATACAAATTAAATTGCAACTCCCAGGACCCATAGTAATTCCAACAGTTAGAAAACACTTGTAGGGTTTGAAAAGAGAATGTATGTTGCAAAGAGAACCACTTACACATTTAAATCTTGTCTAAATATCAAAAATTAAATGAAATACATCTGTCCTTGCTAACCTGTCTCAACCTCAACCTTTTTTCTGCATTTTCCTGAAAAACACATGAGTTAATGTTACTGTCAAGTTTTTTATTTTTATTTTCATTTTTATATTTTGAGTAATCTCTACACCCAGTATGAGGCTGGAACTCACAACCTCAAGATCAAGAGTTGTACACTCCACTGACTGAGACAGCCAGGAGCCCCACTACTATCAAGTTGTACTGAATTTCTGCAGTAACTCCCGAACTTGACTTACCTGTAGCTCTTGTTCTACTTAAAATCCACTCCCTTTCTAGGGAGAAGCATGATTTTTCTCCTGCATAAAACTTCAGTGGTTTCATTGTTCAGAATGAAGTCCAAACTCTGACATATTACCAGACTGGCCCTGACTACACCTTCAGTCTCATCCCCACACGTCACTCCAGAAATACCAAGGTGCCTTTGATATCTATCACGTGCTGTACTCTCTCAAAATTCGTGCCCTTTGCAAAGGTGCCTGGGTGACACAGCAGGTTGTCTGACTCTTGGTTTTGGCTCAAATCATGATCTCAGGGTCCCGAGATGGAGCCCCCCATCTGACTCTGTGCTCAGCATGGAGTCTGCTTGAGATTCTCTCTCTCCTTCTCCCTCTGCCTCTCCCTCATGGCTCCCTCTCCCTGTCTCTCTCTCTCTAAAATAAATAAATCTGCATTTTGTATTTGTTGTTTCTGTTGCCTTGGGTAATCACAGTGCTTATTGGACTAACTTATGAGTATTGGGCATTATAAAACCATTTGGTATATGAATGAAAGAATGACTTTCTTCATTTGTAATCTTGATTTAAAAGGAGGAATCGGGCGCCTGGGTGGCTCAGTTGGTTAAGCGACTGCCTTCGGCTCAGGTCATGATCCTGGAGTCCCTGGATCGAGTCCCGCATCGGGCTTCCTGCTCGGCAGGGAGTCTGCTTCTCCCTCTGACCCTCCCCTCTCTCCTGTGCTCTCTCTCATTCTCTCTCTCAAATAAATAAATAAAATCTTTAAAAAAAAAAAAAAAAAGGAGGAATCATCTGTAAATTTGCATCCACAGTATATTTGAGAGTCTAGGCCTTGAGATAGTTTCTTCTTCTCCCTGTATGTTACAAGATTTAATCCAAAAATAAAAACCTCAAAGCAAAATTAAGGGGTTACATTGACATTACCCATAAATGTCTAATTTTTTTGTTTGTTTTTGGTTTTTGTTTTAAGAGAGAAGGAGAGAAGATGGGGAGGGGCAGAGGAAGAAAGAGAGAGAGAATCTTAAGCAGGCTCCATGCCCAGCACGGAACCAACACAGGGCTTGATCTCACAATCCTGAGATCATGATCTGAGACAAGATCAAGAGTCCGAGGCTTAACCAACTGAGCCACCCAGGTGCCCCAATGTCCAATTGGTTTAATCGGCTGCCAATAGTATCCCAGTTTTATTGTGTCACCACGAGGTCCTGATGACGCAGTGGGAGGGCGTCAACAGGTCAGAATCCCAGGTGATCTATGCCGTAAGTGGTTTTACTCCCAGCTTTCCAAAAATACTGTTCCCACAGAAGTCATATTGGAGATTACAAGCCATCTTAGAATTGTGTAAAGCTTTAGTCCTTTAGACAGGACTCAACTCTTGGTGGTATGGATCATAACCAGTGGAAGATAGTTGAATTCTGTAATAAAGGACCATTCCTGACAACATTACCAATAACACAAAACTGTTTTTCGTGTCTTTTCTTCCTCTCTTCACTTATAGCTTAAAGTCAAGGGAATTCATGGCAGTACTACATCTTTTCACAGAGTCTCAGTCTTAGCTATTCATTTAATTACTTATATACTCACACATACATACACACATTCTTTTCCTGTTTCTTAGGTAATTTGAAAACTTAATTTCCCCTATCATTTTACTCAAAACAATGAAGTCTTTCTTAGAAAATTTTGGAAATCACTACTTAGATTAATATGGACAGCAAAGCAAGATAAAACACAAACATAAAAACAAAAACTTAGACAATTAGCTTTGCACAGCCCTTTTTATCTTTAAGTAATGATACATTCAAACTGCATATCACCTCATTGTCTCATATTAATTTGCCAGCAAAAATTTTAATTGAGTGTGCACACGTGTCATTTAAAACTTTAAACAATCTACAGGTGTACTAATAGTGGTGTCATTCAATGCACGTAAATATACTAATCTATTAATATTAGAATTTATATTAAGTGTGCATAGAAAGGTATGAGATGAGGTTTTGGGAGAGGCTGCTGTTTCAGAGGTTATTGATTTCAGAAGTTCTTGTTAGAAAAAAACAAGACATAGATTGATATTAAACTACACATTTTCTTTAATAAAGGGGCATAAATAGTATGCACAGAAATATACACGTGCATTTAAATATATGTGGAAAAGAAATAGAGGGAAACACACACACACCAGACAGATGATAAATGACAGCAATTCTGAAAAGGAGAGTAAAAGATGACTTCATTCTTTGTAGTTCTTTATTATTTTGATTTTACCCATGGTAATGTATTAATGGTTTACTTGGGCAATTAGAAAAAGAAAATATGTAAGTGTACATCATCATACATATTTCCTAAACTAAAGTTACAAATAAAACAGCTTTTAAATTATACTTAAGCTTGAACTTTGAAAAGAAACACTGTAAGAGTTCTGGGTATATTATTTAAGTTTTACAGCCACATCTCTCTTTAGCATTTTTTTTAACAGAAGAAATACAAACATTGAGCCTCTGAAGAATAATGCAAAGAAAGACCCAGCATTACTAAACTCTTGGTAGCAGTATCGGAAACAATGACTATGCACTAAGTGAGTCCATTTTTGATATATTCATTTTACATATGTCAATTCTTAGTAAATGAAAACTTTATGATATTCCTTATATTTGTATCATTATGAATCTTGTCTTATTGTGATAGAGGAATCTGGAACAATATCACTGTAAATTATGTAAGATGTGCATGAAAGGATATATTGCACCTTCATATTTAAGGCAAGTGGATAAAAAATGGATTAAAAAGAATATCCATCATAGTATATTTGTAAGACAACTGTAAATCTCATTTTTATGCTAACATTTCATGTAGTTTGTTTATAGTGTTCAATCAACATTAGAGTACATGCTTGTTTGCCAAAACAGATAAATCCTCAACAAAATTTTAAGGAAAAAAATGTTCTAAAAGTGGACTTGGAACCATGTCATACACTTGAAACTAACATAACATGGTATGTCAAGCATATACAAATAAAAATATTTTTAAAGGAAGAATTTAAAGCATCAGGCACCTGAAATTTAAACCAAAAGTGCAATAATATGGATAATCAGACACATACTTGCCAAATTTTCTCTGCCTGGAAATGATAAATTTGAGAAAAGAAATATGAATATATATGCCATTTTCTGATACTCCTTTCTCTTACTGAGTGGTAAATGAGTAGAGGAAAGAAATTCTCAGATCTCTCATTCCCACCATCATATTTTTGTGCTAAGAGTTTTTGAAATAATAACAGTAAGTTCATCTCAAGACAATCACCATGAAAATGACTTGAGTACTGCACATAGCCTAAAGTAAATGCGATTCATCATGCTCATTTAAAACTGCCAACATATCATGGTTTAAATGCATTTGTCAATTTTTCAGCCATTCCTTTACTTCAAGAATGAGAAATTATGGGAAAGAAGCCAGAGAAAATTTGAACTCTATGAGGGCAAGCTAAATTTATTTTCCATCCTTATGTTGCATACATGCACATGGTTCCCCAAAACAGCAGTATTGAGCAAATATTTATTGTTGAATAAAATATGAAAATTATGAAACCGATTTACCTACGTTGTTCAGAAAATGAGTTGGAAGATAAATTCATTTGTTCCAGGGAAGAGTAGTTATGTAATGGTGAGAATACTAGGCACAGATACTGAGAATTTATTCAAAGGTGGTATCATGATCAGCTAGCTTCTCAAATATTAGAACTCATAAAGGCCTTACAAATGTACCTTCTATTTGTCTTGTTCAGAACATATCCTCAATATTCCTCAACCATGATATGTACAGCCATGGATATATCACTTCAAGCATAAAGTCTGCCCTGAATCTCATTATAAGAACTGATACAGGAGCGCCTGGGTGGCTCAGTCGGTTAAGCGTCTGACTCTTGGTTTTGGCTTAGATCATGGTCTTAGGGTCGTGGGCTTGAGCCCTGTGTTGAGCTCCTTGCTCAATGAGGAAGTCTGCTTAAGATTCTCTCTCCTTCTTCCTCTGCCCCTCCCACTCATGCTCACTCTCTCTCTCTCTTAAAAAAATAAATCTTAAAAAAAATAAATATTTAAAAAAAGAACTGATACATTCTCTTTTGTATCAAATCTCTGCCATTTCCATATCTCTATTATAAAATGTACCACATAGAATTTATAATTCTTTGTTTCCTTGTTTCATTGGATATTGCCCATGGATCCCTCCAAGCTGGCTCTTTCACCTCCTCCACTCTGTAGTGCACCAAGGAGAGCTGCGCTACTAGGGCTCCCTTGCTCTTTGTCTTCTGATTTGGTTCAGCTAATGGAGGCACACAGCAAATCAGAGGTTCAAAAGAGCATATTATGATATTTTCCCCTAGGAAAGGGGAGATATGATAGGAATACCCTTATTCTTTTTTTTTTTTTTTTTAAGATTTTATTTATTTGACAGAGAGAGACACAGCGAGAGAAGGAACACAAGCAGGGGGAGTGGGAGAGGGAGAAGCAGGCTTCCCGCAGAGCAGGGAGCCCAATGTGGGACTCCATCCCAGGACCCTGGGATCATGACCTGAGCTGAAGGCAGTCGCTTAACCAACTGAGCCACCCAGGCGCCCAGGAATACCCTTATTCTTAGGTAGGTCACAGATTTGCAATTTCTATGTTTCTCTGCTGAAGACCTTGGTTCTGTTGAACAGTTAGAATTCTATCTAGATTTCAGTAACTGTTTTGTCCAGTTGTTCAGTCCTCCAGTGCTAGGGTTAGCAGACTCCCTACTATTGCAAATCGTTCATTTTGTTTTCTTTTAGAGCCGCACACATCTTTTTGAAGAAAAGCTTCATTATCTTTCCTCAATTACTCTGTTTGAGTGCTGTCTTTTTTCTTTCTAGCATCATAACTGACACACTTAACTATATGATCATAAAAATCTTTCAGTCAAGTACCATAACTTTCATCCTTGTATCCCAGCACTAATCAGAGTTTAGTCAAGTAGTATGAGTTAAATTAATGTTTATTCCACCCATTCTTAGTCATGATGATGGATAGATAGATAAATGATAGATTGATAATCTTATTTAAATGTTAAGAAGAAAAGAGGTCTACAGAACTTTGTTTATGCTTGGCTTTTCAAATTATGCTTATTAACCTACATATATATCTCAAAATTTTGGCATTCTTAAGGAGCCATGTGAGTGTGGGAGCCTAGGGCAGGCCACTTTGGCATACTGATTATTCTGAGTTAAATAGGCAGTGCAAGAACAACAATATGATCTCCCTCCCACACACATGCTTTGTCTCCAGAAAACAGGAAATAAATCTCCCATATGAAAGGCACCATCCCTGCATGAGGAGAAAGAGAGGCATCCTTATCATCAGAGATAGGAAATTTAGGGCCTAAGAACCCCAGTTAAACACACCTTGTTATTTTTACTAATTTACTACCCAAACCCAAATAAATCTGTCTAGAATTCATTACTAATTGAAGCTCCTGAACATAAGGAGCTTTCTTTGTCCTGTCAAATACTCACAGATTTATGTTTCTTTGTCCAAAAAGTACAAACACTGCCTGTCTTGGTCATTTCTTAAGGACTCAAGGTCTTAATTTTGTTATTGGGCCTTGGTATGTATGTAATTAAACTTTGGATTTTTTTTTTCCTGTTAATCTTTCCCATGTCAATTTAACTTTTTTTTTTGAGATTTTATTTATTTGAGAGAGAGAGTGAGAGAGAGAGAGAGAGAAGGAGATCTCAAGCAGGAGGGAAGGGTAAAGGGAGAAGCAGATTTCCCGCTGAGCAGGAAGCCCAATGCGGGACTCAATCCCAGGACCCCGCGATCATGACCTGAGCCAAAACCAAGAGTCAGACACTTAACCGACTGAGCCACCCAGGTGTCCCATCTCAATTTAATTCTCAGACCAGCTAGAAAAATCTCACAGGGTAAAGAACTTTTCCTCTCCAACATGAGAAAAGGAGGTTACAAAAATAATCTGTAAGGATAAAGCAGGGGAAGCTGGAGAAAACATAGGAAAGTAATAATCAAAATTTGAACATCTATTATTTTTCCAGAGCATGAAACCTACCCTCTATCTATGTTTTTTTACTCTCAAATAAGGTACTTAATCACATCTCTAATAGGAATAAGAATATGACCTTAAAGAAAAATGTTTGTTGGAAAATATTTTAAAATCAGAAATACCTAAAGGTTGCTCAATTATTTGTTCATTTGTTCACATACAAAAAGACTCATTGAGCCTTTGTCTAGAACTGTGGTAGACTCTGGAATGATAGGGCATAAAAGCAAAACTATACTTTTTAGTTGTATTTTAGGCAAATTCTGAATTCAAACATTCAATTTGAAGATATTTGATAGTTTAAGGGCGCCTGGTTTGCTCAGTCAGTTAAGCATTTGACTCTTGGTTTTGGTTCAGGTAGTGATCTCAGAGTCCTGAGATTGAGCTCCATGTCTGGCTCCTCATAAATAAAGAAATCTTTAAAGATATTTGAGTTTCGATCTATACTTATGTAGAAAATAATTTCAGTATTTGAAAATACATTGGTTATATGCATCTTCAAAGATTTTATACTCTTCTTTAAATAAAAAAAAGCAATGCACAGAAACAATGTAATAAAAGGGCTTACCAAAAACCCTAGTGATCATTTACTCTAACTTTCAGCTTTAAGTAGCATTTACCTATTTTATTAATAGACTTTCACAGTGTTCTTAGAACTAGTCTAAATGTCATTCAGAAAGCTAATAAATTGTTCTACAGGTTTTACTGGAATATGATTTTCAATAAGGCCTAAAGAGAGAAAGTGTGTGTGCATATATATGTATACATATTTATATAATATATATACATATATAACATATATTTAACATATATATAACAATATATATTATAATATATATTATATAGGAAGCCCGATGTGGAACTTGATCCCAGGACCCTAGGATTATATATTATATATAAAATTATATATGATATATAAAAATACATATTACATATAATATAAATATATAATATATAATATATAATATATATTTATTATTTTAATAATAAAATAAATATATTATTTATATATAAATATATAGGTGCATATATATATATATATATATATATATATATATATATATTTAGGTTACATTTTATAAGGCTTTTTCCCAACCTAAACTTGAAATCTGTCCTCTGTAATAAGTTCTATATATATAGAATTTTTGTTACTTATGATACTGATTTTAACTATTGTATAATATGAATATAAATTAGTGTGCATTAATTATATATCAGGGCTAGCTCATGTAATTTATCTTTTAATATTATGGAACTTAATGGTTTCCAGTTCTTCTTAGTATTTCCATAAACATTTACTGATTTCTATAAGTGAAATGTATCTTCAAATAATTTTCATAAAATATTTATCTTTTCAGTATATTCCAGTATTTATACTTAGTCCTATTTAGCTTGATCAACTCCACAAAATAAGTTTGAGTTATTGTAATATATATATTTATATATAAATATATAATATATATAATATATACACACATAAAATTATACAAGTGTATATATATTTATACAAGTCTATATAAATATATATAAATACATAATACACTATATATATATATATATATATGAGACACACAAAAAACTCTTACATACATTATTCTAAGTAATGTTCATTATGTCATGTAATGACTATAGAACAGACAGGTCATCTTTTTGCAGATTAAAACAATAAAAAGCAAAAAAGCAACCTAAGTCTCAGAGGAGTTATGCAAAGTTTATCCCCCCAGGAAGTCAAAGACTTAATAAATAGACTCAGATCTTCAAAAACTAAATCTTAGCAGCAAAATATGATTCCCAACTATGCAAGGCATTCTTGTCTTTGCATGATCATTTGAATTCCAAGCCACATAGCCCGAGCCTTAATGGAAGAAGGCAGAAATAATCTTTTTACAATAATTTTGCTGCAAAGATTCTGTCAGATATTTCCACAGAGTGGAAAGATCACAGAATGTTAGCGTAGCCACTAATTATATCCTCTGTGTGGAGAGGAAGACACTGAGGTGCAGCCAAAGCGTGTATGATTCAGAGCCTGGCAGAAATGATTTTGAATCTTGTCATTGCCTCTCACTTCGCCCGGATGCTTTAGGAGACAGTAGACCTGTCTGAACTTCCGTTGTCTGTTTTATCAAGAACGGGAGGATGATGATGTTCACTTGCCAAGCTTATTGCAATGATTTTATTTAATAGGCATACATTCAGAAATAAGATGAGGCAAAACTTTTATTTCCTGAACTCTCTTGGTCTCAGACTTCTATATTCCTAATGGCAGAAACATTTTCTTCCTTCTAATTAAATGTAACTGTTGCTTAAAACAAAGTCTTCTTTGGAGGCTTCCTCCTTTCAAGAGCTCTGCCCTGTCTCTCTTCCTTCAATGGCAGGACAGAGGAGAGGTTTTCACTTTCACATGGTTATTGGCTGAGTGGTACTGAGCTACTGAGCCCTGATTCAAGTGTTTAATTCTCCTTGGCCTGCATTCTTTGGCCTCTGTTTTTGTTTCTTTGTTTGCTTTTCCTTTTTTTCTTCATTCTGGTAGATCTTGGCCAAGTGGGTAGCTGGGCATCCTGCATTTTATATGCTGTTTTGTGCCAAGTCCTACAAGGCCTTTTACATTTTGGGCCAGACTGTGTTGTTTATTACCATGTACCTGCAGTTGACTCCAGTTGGGAGATCCCTGTATTCTGCAGTCACTTCCTTCCAAATTCTTGGCTCTTTTGATATACTAATTCTCTGCCCTTGAGGTCCCTGGGGGGGAAAAAAACAAAAAAAAAACAAACAAACAAAAAACATTTTGCCGTTTTTTTCTACCCTGAGAATGTGTAACCTAATAAGGTTTTAGCTAGGCCCATCTGCTTAGTTCCTTCCATAGCCATTGATACTCGACATAAACATACCATGTTAGATTTAAGACAATACTATGAGCATTTTTTGAGAACCTTGCAAACTTTCAAGACATTGAAATTTACTACCAAACCCCAGAGATCTATCTGGATATTTCTACCATATATTATTATTTTTTTTAGAGCTTTTATTTATTTATTTGACAGAGAGAGAATGAGAGAGCCAGCATGAGCCAGGGTGGGGGGCAGAGGGAGAGGGCGAAGCAGACTCCTCACTGAGCAGGGAGTGCAACATGGGGCTCAGTCCAGGAACCCTGTATGTTGATGACAGCCAAAGGCAGATGTTTAACCAACTGAGCCACCCAGGCGCCCCTCTACCATATATTCTTAACTTGTAATGTAAGGGGTAGCAAAACCTGAGTCTAACTTTTGGTCATTCTGCATCTTGTTCCCTTGTTTCTTTCCCCCAGAACTGTTCCAATGAGGCAGAAATTTGCATGACATTTTTTAGCTCTCCTATGCTATGGGATACATTGATCTTTCCTTTATGTTCTAGTTCTTAATATTTAAAATCTGAAAAAAAAATATTTAAAATCTGAGGAATCTCATGAAAACATTATTCCTTCTCTCTCCTTCTGAAATTACAAGACTATTATCTTACTAGGGTTAAAGATATTGTATGTAGAAAGCAAAACCAAAGAAAGACATTTTTTATTCGGAATATCATACTTCTTTCCAGTCCCCATGTGAATAAGCTTCAGGTTTATGGTCTCATCTCAACAACAAAAAGTCACTGATGGGCGCCTGGGTGGCTCAGTTGGTTAAGCGACTGCCTTCGGCTCAGGTCATGATCCTGGAGTCCCAGGATCGAGTCCCGCATCGGGCTCCCTGCTCGGCGGGGAGTCTGCTTCTCCCTCTGACCCTCCCCCGTCTCATGCTCTCTCTCTCTCATTCTCTCTGTCTCAAATAAATAAATAAATAAAATCTTAAAAAAAAAAAAAAAAGTTACTGAAATGGAGGAAAAATTACCCACAATGAAAAATAATTTAAATACTATTTAAAAATATTCCTTTGCTGTACCTTTAAGGCACACAACACATCTGGCATATTACATGTGCCTAATAAGTATAGGCTAAAATTATTATTACCTATAATTATGATATATAGATAAATACACATATATACATACACATATCTATACACATATATATGTGTTTATTTAAATAATTGTATACAATTTTACACGATTAACATATAGCTTAGCTATAATTGTTTATGCTGTGCTCACAAAAAAACATTCATTAACATATTTGTTAATACTATGCATGTTGTTCTTCTAATAAAGCAAAGTTAATTTTCAAGGTTACCCTTGATCAAAACTAAAGACAGACATGATCCATGTTTGATTGGCATTCATATGTGTGAGACAGTAGAAAAATAATTACCCTTCACTCTGAAACAGAAACAAACTAGAAGCAAATGTTTTAACCCTTGGACTTAAGATTACATCCTGGGCCTGAGGAGAGATAAATTTAGAGATATCAAGCGATTGACAGCACTGCATAAACAGTTGCATTTGGTTTAAGATTTTTAAAAATTTTCTTGATTTTTAAAGATTGCTTTTAAAACAATTTAATAAAGTGCCACGTCTTGTTGTTATAGAGGCTATAGGATATTTTCACAAGGAGTTAAAAAAAGGTTTTGTACATTTCCTTTCAATCATAAATATACTCAAATTGACTATACTTAAAAATTGTATTAATGTAGCAAATTTAGAGATGGGTTTTCACAATTCTGTAGTATAAGTATTTGACCACACACCTAACTAGTGTGACCCGCTCTGTCAGTAATGTCTTACGAGTTCTCTAACACTCCCCTGGAATTTCAATCAGTCATTTCAATAAGCATAACATCATATGCCATCAGAGACTTCCTTCTCTGAGTTACTTATTCTCCTAAATGTTATGTGACTATTTATTGCCAGGAAACTTTCTAAACATAGAAAAGTGGATGAAATATTTTTCTTCCCTTAAAATGACAACATAGTGGGGACCAATACGCATTTTTTCAAAAGACTAGAGCAAATATAAATAGGATAACAGAACTCTGCGGCACAATAGGAGATCAGGAAATAGGGGATGAGCTGCTAAGGAATGCTATACGTGAAAGAAATATTTTTTTTATACAGAACATCACTATTGAGGTAAATTTACGTAAAATTAAATTTATCAATTTTAAGTAAACAAGTTTATGACTTTTGACAAATGTCCACAGTCATAAAAACTACCACAATCATAATATAGAATATGTATAACACCTCCCCTATAAAGGGATTGACCCTTTTCAGTCAATCCTTTCCTATCAACACTCACAAGTACACTTTTTGTCACAATAATTTTGTCTCTTCCAGAATTTCATATAAATAGTATGACATCTGTTGTTGCTGGCTTCTTTTACTTAGCATAGTGCTTTTGAGATTTGTCTGAATTATTACACATACAAGTTTATTTTTCTATTCCTAAGTTGCATTTCATCCTATTCATCCTTTCACAAGCTGATGGACATTTGTATTATTTCCATTTTGAGGCTATTCTGAAAGAAGCTTTTATTTACTGATTTATGTTTCAAGTTTCTATTTAAATTCTAGTTAGTTAACATATAGTGTAATATTGGTTCCAGGGGTAGGATTTAGTGATTTTTTTGGTTACATATAACACCCAGTGCTCATCACGACAAGGGCTCTCCTTAATGCCCATCACCCATTTAGCCCATCCCCCACTCCCCTCCCCTCCAGCAACCCTCAGTTTGTTCTCTATAGTTAAGAGTCTGGGTTTGCCTCTCTCTCTCTCTTGATTTTTTTCCTTCCCTTACGTTCATCTTTTTGTTTCTTAAATTACACATATGAGTGAAATCATATGGTATTTAGTCACTGATATTACTCTGACTGGTGTTGATAGTATGATCATTGAATTATTTTTGTTCACATTTGCCTGATGAATTTTATATTTTAATCTTCATTATTTTATTGTATATAAGCTATAAAATGAATACTTTCTTGAGGTAATCCCTAAAGAAATTACAGTAAGAAAGCAGGTTACAAAACTAGTCAATATTCATATATATATAAAATACTTATAATTATGAATATTTTAATATTTAAATGTGTTTGTGGATGTTAGTTTGGGTATATATAATGACAAAAATAAAACCTAAGTTTGTCACTTTTTCTTAAGTGGTATGATATGGAATTATTTTTCTAAATTATACTTTTTCATATTTTTACAATAACATTTGAACTTGACATCTAAAAATATAAGTAACATTAAAGAGTATTTAAAATTAAAACTAAAAGCCTTGTATTTATTATACTGAACTCAAAGTTCTATCATTTTTTTCAAGTTCATTCACACAACAATATTCAGTGAAATGTCTTTTGCCAAGTAAATTTTATGACACATTGAATTCCTTTTTCATTTTTTGAGATTAAAATTAAAATTAGCATATTAAACATTTTGAGAACTTTGGTAGAACAGAAAACCAGCATTCTCAAACTTATTTCATAACTGAGCCCTCTTCTTACATCCAGCGCACACAGTTGGAAACAATGCTTTGTACTAGGGGATGTATTTATCTGTCAATTACCTAAACTTGTAAAAATAATCTTGTGCTTATAATGGGAGGGAGTGAAAATTTTGTGAAAAGTGAGTTTGAAAATGAATATATTAATATTTACTACCATGATAATAAATTTCTTTTGAGGATTTATCATTTGGGTTTTCAAAGTTATTTCAACATTTATCAGAAGAGGAAGGTCTATCTCCATAATGTTCTTTTCCTTTTACCTTCCTTTGTGATGTGACATTAAACTCCTTTGGGTTTGAATTATATTCATCAATCAAATTTGTGTATGTGTTCCTAAGCTTCAACAAAAAAAAGGAAAATATAAATAAATATATCAAATACGAAATCTAGAGTTTTTAGTGTAGATCTGCAAAGACCATTTCTTCAAAGCAGTGTGTAAGTAATACGTTCTAATAGAGTAATAAAGAAAATTTAAGCTTGAGACTAAGCAAGAAGACGAAGTGTGTCTATAATACGCTGTTTATCTTCTAATCCTAATTTGCTTCAACATTTATCAGATGGAATTAAACAGTTCCCATACTTATTTTGATGCAAACTCCATCAATCTAGTATATGAGTCCCTCAGAGAAAGGAGGATTTGCTTTGGTTTATCAAAACTCTCAAAATGTTGCCCATTGATCTAATCAGTTATTTATGCCTCTATTTTTAAGAGGGATTAAACTATATTTTAGGAGCGTAACCTTCACTGAATAAAATGTAAAATGGCTCTTATTGCACTCTGTGGTCTCAGCCAGAGTCATCCTTAAAATTGTAAATGTTGTTTCAACAAGTTTCTGTCTGCTCTGATTCTTTTAGAGACTGAATGAAAAATCCCCAAATTGTCATTGGTACCATCCATCACCATTCCCGACCACATATCACTGACAAGGAATCTTATCTATTGATTTAAAATCTGAGTAGGGACATGAGGAAACAACTGTCCCTTGCAGTAAATGAATGTCGTTCAGTTCAATGATTAAGAACACAGGGTCTATTTGCATACATCGCATAGATACATTGACTTCAATGCGTAATCTTTATGCTACTCCCTGATCATTAGTGCAGTTCATTAATAAAAAAGTAGATATTTTAAATATACACAAGCTAAGAGATAATAAAAGTGATGTTTTGCTATTATGTTAAAAAATAATAATTATAGAAAAGCTTGCCATGATGTGATATTTTTTTAATGGGTGAAAGGAGGTGAAGAAGAGTGAAAGAAAAAAAACATATATATAGATAATGCCAAAAATAAAGAAAAATATGTCGGGTATTTCAAACTAGTTGAAGAAGTGTGGTAATGACAGAAAGGAAGACAAAGTCTGCAACATGTTTAATACATTTTAGATCCACTTGTATCTACTAATTGAATTCCCTCTGTTATTCTGGATGGAAATGCAAAGGAGAGTGGGACTGAGTAAGACACCTATAAGGGACACTCATATGATGGTACCCATGCGTTTACTGCATTCCATTAACAAGAAGCTTAAAATACAGGCACTAGGAAATATCAGCACTTGTGTATTGTGCAAATATATACAGTCTCTACACTTCAACTGTAAAAGAGAAAGTTACAAAGGATATCACTAAAAGTCTCAGTGAATGATATGAATCAGTAATTTATAGCAATAAAAAAACTATTTTAGTTGTGAAAATTGCCAATGATAAATGATTATTCTAACATTCATTAATTTATTCTGTTTGGCCTCAGGTCCAGTCTAAAGTCTTATCAAATCTTTTTTTCAAAACCTACTGCACACCCTCTTTAAAACCATTTTTACTGGGGCGCCTGGGTGGCTCAATCATTAAGCATCTGCCTTCAGTTCAGGTCATGATCCCAGGGTCCTGGGATCCAGCCCCGCGTTGGGCTCCCTGCTCGGTGGGAAGCCTGCTTCTCCCTCTCCCACTCCCCCTGCTTGTGTTCCTCTCTCACTGTGTCTCTCTCTGTCAAATAAATAAATAAAATCTTTAAAATAAATAAATAAATAAATAAATAAATAAATAAATAAATAAAACCATTTTTAACAGTTTTTAATATTTTCTTAAATAAAACACAGCATGACTTCTAGGTTGCATAATTGCATATTGTTTTAATTTGTAAATTATACTTTATCAAATGTCTTGATACTTAGTATTTTTCCCCCAACGGTGCTTTAACTAAATATGTTACTGTAGTAACAAAATCTTTCCATTTTTCAAATCTCTGCTAATTTTACTTATGTATTTATTTATGTATTTATGTATGTATGTATGTATTTACAGATGTACTTATTTATTTGAGAGAGAAAGAGAGAGTGCATGAGTGGGAGGGGCAGAGGGAGAATGAGAGGGAGAGAGAATCCCAACCAGACTCCACGCTGAGCACGGAGCCTGACATGGGGCTTGATCTCAGGACCCGGAGATCAGGACCTGAGCTGAAACCAAGAATCGGACAGTCAACCAACTATGCCACCCAGGAGCCCCTCTGGTACTAATTTTAAACTTAGTTCATATCAAGTAAATGTTAAATCATACACTTTGAGATATAAAAATATTTATTTTTAACAAACTCAATAATATAAATATGATTACTAAGATGGAATTCTTATCTATTTAACCATTTTAGACTTGTGGTTTTCTTTCTTTCATTTGTTGAAATCTGCTTTTACTTTTATGCTACTCTAGCTATGTAGCAATTACACTGGACAATATCACAACAAATGCTGAGAAAATTTTTATGGGTATATCGTTGATTAAGTTTAACAACAGTATTTCTTTCTAGTTCTTAGTGATTTAAATGGACCAAGTCTTCTATACTTGGTCACAAAAAAAAGCTCGTTTTACAGGTGATGATTTTGATGAGTGTTAAAAGAAAGAATTTATGCTGTTTTACTATTGATTCACTTTGAACTAAAACATACTGCAGGAAAAAAACATATTGCAGATTTTGAGGCTTAAATCGTGTTATTTTTATTTAAAATCCTCAATATAATGTAGGAACAGAGAGAATCTCTATCTCCTAGGGTCCTACGATTTTGTTTCTATCTCTAAGTACTTCTTCTCAGAATCAGTTACATGCCGTGTTCCCTCCTAGCCAGTCTTATAGCTCAGCGCATTGGAACCTTTTGAAATCCATACTGCCCTTTTGTAAAAGGATTCTAAAGAGCTCCAGTTTTGCATTCACATGATTCAGCAGGTAATCAGACTTACTCTCAGACTTTGGATTTCTACACTCTCTCCATGCACAAACCCCTACATTATATTTTGTGACTTATATTTATGTCCTTTCCCTGTGGAGCCCTATCATCTTTGCTATTCCCTTCAAAAACCTGGAGTTCTGTTCCAGAGCTGGAGTTTCATGGATGCATCTCTACATTTTGCTTCAAACCTCCTGACACCACCTTTTATTTTGTTAAAGGAAGGTATGATAAGAATATACTGTATGCTAGATCCTATGCTAGGTAATGGCAACAGCATTGCCCTAACCATCAGCTACAGTTAATTGAAAGATAGAAGTGTCAACAAAAATTTCAATTATAAAATACAAGTAAATTATGAGTTAGAATAAAAGTGAAAATAATGAAATGGTTAAATTAATTTGCAGAAGGAAAAGATTTTACATAGAAAAGATCATTCTTTAGAATGAATAAAACTTCAGGGAAGTGTCACAGAAATGTGATTAAGAAGAATGGGATGCAAGGATTGCTTTTACAAATCTCTAGTCTTTCTGAAATCCTTCTGTTATTAGATCTATTTGACCTCAATCTCATCTGAATCCCACCCCATAATTATAGCCCACTCTGGGCAAATCCTATATTTATATAAAATTTGGCTCACCAAATGGCATATGTTGCTGTGTTTTGTATCCTATAACCATAAAGTATAGCTACAATTTATTAAGCCTTGGGTTGATGACGGAGCCAAGAGAGAGAGAATGTAGGGAAGGGAGAGAGGAGAAAAGGAGGAGAGAAGAGAAGAGAAAAAAGAACAAAGAGGGAAGAGAGTGGAAGGGGAGAGAAAAAATACCAATATTGAAGCTGGACTAATCTTTTCTTTTTATGATTTATTTTATTTATTTTAGATTGAGAGAGATGGAGAGAGAGTGCAAGCAGGGGGAGGCGCAGAGGGAGAAGGAGAGAGAACATCTCAAGCAGACTCCCCACTGACCATGAAGCCTGAGGCGGGGCTCAAACCCCAACCTCAAGATCATGACCTGAGCCGAAATTAAGAATTGGATGCTCGAGGCACCTGGGTGGCTTAGTCGGTTGAGCGGCTGCCTTCGGTCATGATCCCAGGGTCCTGGGATCAAGCCCCACATCGGGCTCCCTGCTCAGCGGAGAGCCTGCTTCTCCCTCTCCCTCTGCCTGCCTCTCTGCCTACTTGTGCTCTCTCTCCATCTCTCTGTCAAATAAATAAATAAAATTTTTAAAAAAAGTTAGACGCTCAACCAACTGAGCCACCAAGGCACCCCAAAGCTGAAGTATTTTTATAACCTATAAACATGTTCCTGTCTTCTATTTTTTTCCACCTATAATACTGATTTTTCACACTATGTCTTTTGAAATTTTCCTCTAAGTCTGTTACAATTCTCTTATGACTGTCATCAAAATAAGTTCCTGGGTGGCTCAGTTGTTAAGCATCTGCCTTCGGCTTAGGTCATGATCCCAGGGTCCTGGGATCGAGCCCCACACCGGGCTCCCTGCTCAGCGGGAGGCCTGCTTCTCCCCCTCCCACTCCCCCTGCTTGTGTTCCCTCTCTTGCTGTGTCTCTCTCTGTCAAATAAATAAATAAAATATTTTAAAAAATAAGTTCCAAATGGTTTCTGCTATATAACAGTTTCTTGTATAAAATAGAATGCATTTCTCCTTCACATCAAAGATCAAAGGTAGATAGTTCAGTTCAGATATGGAGACTCTGAGGTATGGAGGGATCCAGACTCCTTTTCTATCATACTAATGTCAGTTTTTACCTTCACAGGTCAAAGTGTATTTTGAGGCTCTGGTCATCATGTTTCTACTCCAGAAATTATCCCACAAAATTCTGCATGCATTCCACTCGTCTGGTGTGAGTCACATGGCCACACCTAGCTACATAGAAATCTGGGGGAAATAGTCTTCAAAATGGATATTTTACCACCTTAAATAAGATGAGATATACATTACTAAGGAGAAAGGAAATATTGCATATTTAGTGGTAACCGATATTTCTTTTAGTGCTTTGAGATACAAGTTATGTTTGCTGATTCAAGTCTTTAAAATCAGGTATCAATAGTGTGACCATCTCCTTCAATTAAACTTATCCTTTTTAAAAATAGAGTGTATATTTTAGTTGCAGACCATCTTTTTGTGTTGTCCTAGAATCTCTGTGATGTCCTAGTTATTTTCCCCCTAAATTTTATCTGCTGTTTCCATTAGTGGCATTTTGTAAATACTCTGGTCTTTCTTGAGCACTTACATACATTATTTTTCTTTTGCGCTTGAGTAGAGCAGCTCTAGTAGCTAAGATTGCAAAAGTCCTGCAATGATTTGAACTACAATGATTTCTCCAACAATGGTTTAATCCTTAGATTAATAGTTAATCCTTAATCACTTCTCTAGATACCAGGAGCAAACTTCTTTTCTCTCAGGCTCTATTCCTCAAAGGCAGGAACACCTTCATGCCATCTGATTTGCTTCCTCTCAGCTTCTTGTGAGCCAAGGAGACCAGATTCACCAAAGAGGGAAAATGTTACTCTCCTCCAATGAAGTCCAGGGGCTTCCAAGCCAAGGTTTTCTCAGAAGCTTTATGTTCAGATATTCATTTTCAGTGTTCTAACCCTAGCTCCTAAAGCCCTATATGGTCCAGAAATGAGAGAACCTGCAAAAACTCTTGAAGACCTCACTGCATCAATGACCACATTTTCACACTGCAAGTCTCAGTTGCTGAAAAGAACCAGCAGCTGCTTTGCTCAGGAGAGGAATGTAGTTGGGAGTTGGGAATAGATTCAAGGCAGGAGACATTCCAATCACCATCTTCAAAGAATTTGGAAGATGATTTAAAGCTATTTAAATTTTCTCATTAGTAAATTCCTTTCTTCCATTTGATCTTAAATAGAATTCTACATGAAAGCTGAACTTCGTAACTAAAGAAAGGGGCAAGTTCTGCAGCCTTTTAGCTACCCAGGGAATGTAGTTTTAAAAAACAGTGATATATTGCCTATTTGACATCTGTTGGAAGAAATTCAGAACTATTATTTGAAGTAAATCTTTGTATCCAGCAGGTATCTCTTCTACTTTGGCTGTGCAGAAGTGGAATGTCATCTATTCTGGAATCTTTCTTTTCCTTTACAAGAGGAAGGCAAAAATTCCTTCTTCAATGATAAATGTCAAAGAACAGGGATCTGTCCCTCGTGGAATACACTGAAAGAACATATTGAGACCCCCTTTTTAAGAATGGTGGACAGTAGTAGTGAGACCAATACTTGTACTGAAAATAACTTACATATTTGGTTTAAAATATTTTAAAAATCATCAAAATAAAATCACCGAAGAGCTGACATGATATTAAACAACTAACCCAAATCCGAAAACTAATCCAAATTTCAAAATAATAGTTATAGAGAGTTTTCATGTCTTCACTATTGTCAAATTCTTATTATTAGAAAAAATAATATGTTTTATAATTATGTTCTTATTTTCATTTTAGCAATCTTTGGGCTAGATGCTTGATTTTATATCTTATCTGATAACATGCTTATCTGAGGGATATTGGGCAAGTTGTATATATTCTCTAGGACTTAGTTTCCAGATCTGTAAAGTTTTTGTAATAAAACCACTTGCCTCCTAGAGTTTTGAGATAATTATAGGAATTATTTGACATAAAGACTGATGCCTAGAATTTGGTAAGTGCTCAGTAATATTTAGCTATTAATCAATTTTGGAATAATTTTTGTAGTATACAGTTTTTAAGGCAATCTCAAATTACTTTGAAATGAGATAGGGTATAAATGCATTCCAATATCTATGTCTGCATGCATACTCATCTCAATGAAGTATTTTCTCTGAGAAGTTGTATGTCTCAAATTCCTCACGGCCCTGCTTGTCCCCTCTCCCCTGTCATGAAGGCTGTATTGTGTAGATTTCATCTTCTTAAAAAGAACAGTTTCCCAGGGTGCCTGGGTGGCTCAGTCGGACTCTTGAATTTGGCTCAGGTTTGATATCAGGGTTCTATGATTGAGCCCTGTGAAGAGTCTGCTTGTCCCTCTCCCTCTGCTCCTCCCCTTGCTCTCTCTCTCAAATAAATAAATAAATAAATAAAATCTGTTTTTTATATCTTTTTTATTATGTTATGTTAATCATCATACATTACATCATTAGTTTTTTGGGTTTTTTTCACATCATTAGTTTTTGATGTAGTGTCCCATGATTCATTGTTTGCATATAACACCCAGTGCTCCATTCAGTAGAATAAATAAAATCTTAAAAAAAAAAAAAAAAAAGCAACTGCTTTCCAAGTCCCAGTCCCATTCTGTGTGTGTAGTTCTCCCAGGCTTGCATTTGCCCATTGAAGTACACACCACCTTTAACCTAGGAGACAGTACTCATTAAAATTCATTAAAATCAATTACTTATGTATAACAAACAATAAAAACATCTGATGTACAATTTTTCACTTGAGAAGCACAAAGAACAAGAAATTCAACTAATCATAAAAAACTTATAAAATTATTTTGAATACTTTTCTGGCTTTGAGAGCTATCTTATTTATATACAGCTGTATGTTCAGGGGATTTTGAAGTGTGACATTTGGAGTACATGATAAACTACAGTAAGAAAAATAGTATAGTAAATTTCTATCTGCTTTTTGACTTCACACAAATATTATAGTACCAGTTGACATCATCTCTAGAATAAGAAACATGAAAGCAAGGTAGCTCTGCTTTTAAATGGGCTGGTTTTGATTTAGTGTTACATTACTACCTTGTTTTATGAGTTCTGTAATATCAGCCTATTTGGTTCATAATGAATAAATGATGAATAATTCATAACATGTAAAAATTAATCAGGGAAATCTGATTTTTGAGAACTTATTCTGAAAAAAGACAAAGCCTTGACATAGAGCATGAGGAATATTTTTAAAATAGCATTGGAATTTTTGTAAAAATTAAGTCTAAAATGCAGTATATTCTGTAAGATCAAAGTAACCTCTTTGAGTAAAAACATCTATTTGAATGCTCACATCATAAAGATGTGTAGATTTATGCACAAAATTCAATATAATCATGGACAGGCAAACAATCCTACCCTGCTTTTTTTTTTCCATCTAATTTTAAATCATGCTAAATAGCAAATCAGTTGAACTGATGACTTGTATGAGCTACTGAGTTCTTTGGAGAAGTAACACTATTTCCTGTAAATTTTGTGAATTTGGAAATGTGCAGTTGTAATGTGGGTATTTAAGAGTATACTGTCAGTGGCACTCCAAAACCCCTAAACTTAAAGATAGAGGAAAGTACCTACCTCAGTGGTTATCTAAATATCATATCCTTACCAAAATTTCATCCACACAAGGACCCTAAGTAGACATGTAGGTATCATTCATTTTTGCTCTTGTTCCCTCTTTCCTCATATACTGTTTCATTCTAACCTCAATTGAAAATGGCCTTGAAAGGCCCAGGTCCTTTAATTTGTTGTGAAAGAGGTTGAGTTGGTGTACTTGCAGCAAAAGGATGGGTCCCCTTAACATGGTATATGCAGATCTTTCAGATTGATGAGATAATCTTCAGCGCTTTTCATTTATAACTGGAAATGCCCCATTACTTCAGGATATAAACAGAATTCACTGACTACACCAATCCTTTACCTATCCTGAATGGGATAAAAAGGAAGATGAAGTGGCAAAGAGGTAGAGATGTCTACACAGAGACTGAATCTGAAAAGGGATATGGCATGTGGTGAACCTAGAGAGAGATATGCATACCCAGGAACTGCCCAGGAATGACAGAACGTCCCACTTCAGCTCAGAAGATACAAGTCTTTATGGACGGTCACCTGTATCTTTTTCTTTACCTAATTGTGCTTTCCTTGTTTCCACACCCTGAGCCTTTGAATCAGAATCATTCTTGTTGTTTTCTAAATAGTTTTTGAAAGGACGAAAATTCAGTACATTCCAAATAAATGAAGGAGGCATCATTTAGCCCCCAGATTAAGTTGTGCAACAAATATGCATTTCTTAATTCTGTTTAATTAATTTATATTCAACACAGAGACCACAGGACTGGAATGACAGGAAAATGCAGCTCAGGCCCTAATAAATCCTTTTTGACTCTCTAGGAACCTGCGAAGATCTAGGATATTTAAATCTCTGCCTGGGAAATGGAGGAAGGATCTCTAATGTCTGATGTAACATTGTCATTGGAAATCTTCTTCTTGTCTAAGTACCCCCAGTCTCTTTTCCTATGGCTTCTGATTGCCTCTGCATCACCAATGGAAAACAGAAATTTTTACCAAGAATGGAGCTCTGATGCTTGAGATCTTGCTTCCCTAGTGCGACAATAAACCACATCCTTTGAGTTCTACCTTATCCAATGACTCCTAGAGTAGTGCCCAAGAGCACACAGAGTTCCACGAAACCACAGTCATGAATCCACTTTGCATTTTGAGAAATAAGTCTCGTATCTCATCTTTAATAGCCCTTAAATAACAAACCCAAGCATGATCATTATGTTAACAGTCACAAATATTAATTGTCAAACAGTGGATGGTCAGAGCCTCTACAGATTGCAACAAGTAGATGGACTCATTGGTGATTCAACTTTCTGATCAGCTATTGGTGAACAAGTCAACCAGTAAAAGTCAATCTATTCATACTAAATGGCATTGACCCAAAAATAGCACAAGTCTAAAAGCTGATCAATGGTTATACTTTGTATTATATAATATATTAATGTCTGTGGTAACGACAGTTGAGTCGTAATAATCTCTTTTCTGACTATGCATTCTAGATGTTAAACCACATATCTCAGGATAACACCATGCAAGTAGACTAAGGATTTTATTTTTGTATGATTCATCCAGTGGGGGAAAAGAAGTCTTATTAGATTGTAGTCTTGGCCTAAGCGCACACAGAGGACAGAGAGAGAGATAAAGCCCAGGTCATTAAAGAAAAATTCTCATGAGTTATTGCATAAATAATTTTTGTTACTGTTTTCATTTTGCTTTGTTTTTTATTATGTTCTTTTGCTATTTACTCTTTTTTGAACAAAACACCAATTCCTAATATATTTTTTTTAATTTTATTTATTTATTTGAGAGAGAAACAGAGAGAGAAAGAGCATGCACAGAGGAAGAGGGAGAAGTAGACTCCCCAGGACCCCGGGATCATGACATGAGCCTAAGGCAGGTGTTAACCAACTGAGCCACCCAGGCACCCAGTTCCTAGTATATTATTGCAAAATCATAGAAGACATATAACCAGGACTCTCATTCCCGGACAATTCTTTAAGTCATTTCTTTTCCTTATACTACCAAGTAAATTTATTCACCAATTCAAAGATTTCCTATGACATGCATCTTTTATATTAAGCGCAGTGCAATCTGTTTTAATTATTTTAGGTCACGTGGATGCCATTGTGAGGTATAAAATAATTTCTTGCTCTTCACTAATTCTTTACTCTTGTAGGTTAACATGCATGTTTAGCATATTAGAAAAACATCTAGATTCTGACAAGTTTAAGAAGTCTTAAGTCATTTTGCTTTCAGTGAAACATAAGTCACCAATTTAAGATTGACATTTGCTTTTTGTTTGTGTGTAGGCTTGTTTTAATTATCCCCGAGCATTTACAAGGCAACCTGACTAACACCAAAAACTTTGTTAACAACTGACAAAGGGAGTATCCCCCTGAGAGAAAGCACTGAGGTCAAAACAGGCCTTTACTATTTTCTTAGTTCATTAAACACTATACTGAAAATCAGGAAGATTGTGGTAAGGATTTTAATTTTACTATGTATTTGTAGTAAATAATTATAGTAGCCTAAGTGAAAAATACTGTATTATAATTATAAAATAAATTTTATTATCTTAACATGAAATAGAATAGATGGACTAATAGGTCCCATATATGTAATTCCAGAGCACATTTTATTAAATTATTTATACTTAATGTGGAATATGAACTGCCATCATCTTTTAAAAAGGGTCTGTTAGACAAACTTTAATAAATATATTTTGTTGAAGGAAAGACAACATTATTTCTCTGAAACCAATCAGATCTATTAAACTACAAAGCAGAGTTCTTGGTAGGAGAAAATGTATTAGGAAGAATGAAGATAGAAATGTAGGAAGGGAAAATTGATCTAAATATATTTATAATTAAAAACAAATGTCACTGTGTCTTACACCAAAGACTGTGGAAAACAAATTAATGGAACTGTGGAGTACTGTTTTATCATGGGTAGGGACAAGGTTTAAACACAAGTATCAAGATGAAAATAAATGGATAATTGATTTCATTTACTGAAGAAGCATAACTTAACTGGTAAGTGTAGATGTGGACAAGTAATGGGAGTGTTTTCAAATACTGGTGTCTGAGGTTTAAATGGTATCTGAGCATTTTGCTGAATCATCTATTAGTGTTCCACTCAATTCCTTGTAGAGATACAGATCATGACAAAAATCCATATCACAACCAATAGCTAAGGCTGATAAACAAAATAAGCATTGGGGTATAATTTTTCAACTAACACTAGAATACCTGAAGCTAGACACTAATAAACCTTACCTTGGCTTCAACCTAAGGAAGAGAGACCATTTTGAAAATACGCAATGAAGATAAAGTTGTTCTGAGCATTTAAAAATATTAATCTGAACATATAAAGAAAAAACTAAATGCCTAAGAGAATATAACCATAACAAAACAGCAGAAGAGGATATTAAGATATTTTTCAATACTTGATAGAAAAATTATGTAAAATATCAATAACGTGATTATTATTAAAATAATTGCATCCATGATTATTAAAGTTATTTTGTTGTTAGAACTTTAATTACAAAATGCAATAAAATATTTAATAGCCCATATATCATCTTCATAAGAAGACCATTTTTCCATGAACTCATCAGAGAAAAGACTGTGTTAATTATAAGATTTCACCAAAGTACAATAATTGATAACATATTGTTTAATAAACAAAAAATCAAAACAAGATCCACCCTAAAATAGACTCTCACATCAGGACACAACAGCAGAATTTCCAGCTGAGATTAGAAATGGCTGTGTGCTATGTCTACCCAAACAATTTGGGATGTTTTACAGAATTTCCCTGTGCCCGGAAGGGTTGTTAGCAATAGAAAATCTATGGACAAAATAAGGATGTGAACACTTATTAATCTAATGTGGAGAAAGGACAATGATCAGTCCAGCTATACCATCAACCTATGACTTGTCATAATGTAAGCCTGTGAAAGAAACAAGCCAAGGAAAAAGAAATGAGACTGATCCTCAGTGGAAGGAGATTTGCCTAAACTGACTACATTACATTTCAGCCATAAAGGGTGACAAAAAGAAAGTCAGAGATGGAAATCAAACTCAATTTTACCTTAAAATAATAAATCTTGCTCCCAGGAATAAGTCCATACTTAAATTATAGGCAGTAGAAAATGACCCTACAGAAGTTACTAAACATATGGAATGCAGTTTTTAAAAGATGTAATTAAAGGAAATTAGAAAGATTTCAATATTTTTATTACTAGTGATAATGAAAAATAAGTATTGAATTGAAAAATGTAGTTAATATTTTTAAATTTTATTTTATTATGTTATGTTAATCACCATACATTACATCATTAGCTTTTGATGTAGTGTTCCATGATTCACTGTTTGCGTATAACACCCAGTGCTCCATTCAATATGTGCCCTTTTTAATACCCATCACCAGGCTAACCCATCCCCTACCCCCCTCCCCTCTAGTTAATATTTTAAATGATTGTAATTCTAATCATTTACAGAAATTTAATGAAACTGAATTCAAAAATTTATTACATGACAGGAAAATCATATAATTAATAATATAACTAATAATTAATGATATAATTAATAATAGTATAATATAGTATACAATAATTTTAAACAGATACCAATTCAAATCTTTGCAAAGTTAATAAAAAATGAAATAAAAAAGTAAATGACATGTGAGATGAGAATGAAGAATGAAATAAAGCAATGAAATAAAGTTTAAGAGAAAATATGCAAGTGTAAATAATGCAGCAGCTTGGATTAGTGTTCACCACCTTCACTTCCTCCATGTGATATAATTATACATCCATTCTTTTGCCATAATGCTCAGCAGTACTTACTGTTACAGAAGTTTGGGTATATCTCTCCATCCCAGGGATGTTGAGCTTGGGCATGTCACTTGCTTTGGTCAAAGAAGTGGTAGCTGAAATATTAAGAACAGAGGCAGTAAATATTTTTGCATGACTTAGGTAGGTCTCTTGCACTTGTATCTTTCACCATAAAAAAACTAAGTCTCAAGTAGTCTTTGTTTCAAATAAAGTGAGGGGGCTTGTGGAACAGAACCCAACCCACAGCCAGAGCTAAGCCCAGCTGATCCCAGCCTAGACTAATAGAGTTAAAGGCTGCCCTCAGACACACAAAAGAGAACCGTAATCTTTTTCCTGTAAACCACTAAATTTGGAGGTAGTTTGTTGCACAACAGTGTTGCAGATATAACTCATACATCTAATAATTTAGGGAAGTGAGTGTTAATGATTGTTTAAAATCACAAACTGCACTTTATTGGACAGAATTCTTGGAAGAATGACTGGTTAACTAGAACAGGGATCAGAGTCATGTGTTGTCAATCCTTTTGATCCTTAATTTTTTCTTTTAATAATAATTGTATATATCTATACCTGTATCTAGATTATATATATATCTGTATCTATACATAATCTATATTGATATGGTTATACAAAGTAGAATGAATTTTAAAATGAATCATCATAATCCCTGGATTCAATGGTGATAGCCTTTTTAAATCTTTTATTTTCTCCTGTTTGTTTTTTGTTGTGTAGCAAACTTATATATTTGTCCCTAAGTAGTACTGTATTTTTTGCCAAATGATAACATTTTACAAAATGATTATAATATGATTATATTAAAACCTATGATTGACTCCAAAATGACTTTTTAAAAATTTATTTTATTTTATTAATTTATTTGAGAGAGAGAGTGAGGAGCGAGAGAGAGAGAGAGAGAGCAGGATCAGGAGGATTCCTGGATCATGACCTGAGCTGAATGTAGACGCCCCAAAATGACTTTTTGATAAATTATTGATCCCAGGAAAATTTTAAGTTATCAAAACTCATTCAAAAAAGAATATGAGTGTTGTAATGTGTGTATCTATATCTCTATCTATCTATATATGTATATTTATATATGTAATAGACATGTATGCATGTAAAAGCATATGAATATTGTAATATGTATATATATACATGAAATGTAATGTGTGTATATATATGTATATTCAAAATGTGTATATATATATATATTCAAAACAAAATTTTTCAAGACAATACCTCCACAGAAAGTGTTGTGTCTAGACATTTTAAAAGCTGTATTCTTGCAAAACTTATTAAACATAATTACCGGGGTATTCATACATTTTCAAAATGCAGAAAATATGTAGCTTATTTCTTGGTGTTAGCCACATTTGGTTATTAAAATTTGACAACATATATCATACCTTCCATATATACGTTAACAAAATCTACAGATAATACCTACCTTATAGAATCTTGATAAGTGATAAATAAGATATGAAGACAGTATTTTGCAAAGGAATATAGACCATGACCTGTAAATATTTATTCAAGAATCCAATAACACATTAATATGAAGGAATCTAAGAAATCTGTTATATCATAAATGAATAGATAAAATTAAGAAAGCCACATAGACTTTTTTTTTTTTTTTTGATAGAGCGCGGTGCACAGGTGTGGAGGGGCAGAGGGAGAGGGAGAGAGGGAATCCTCAAGTAGACTCCCTGATGAGAGTGGAACCCAACTTCAGCTTGATCCCAGGACCTTGAGATCATGACCTAAGCCGAAATTAAGAGATGGAGGCTTGACGACTGAACCACCCAGGCGCCTCAAGAAAGTCCCAGAGTCTTTTCGTAGGATATGGCTATGGCTGATTGTAAAAGATATTCCTCAAAAAGAGCAAAAACAACCATTTCTTTTGCATGTAACAGTCAAGACGCCAGCATCTCAGGGCTGTAATTGTAGCTCTGTTCCACAAGTGCTTCCAGAGTCCCTAAGATGAGACCCTTGGTCATGACCGGGGATCGATTATTTCCCGACTCCACGTGGTGACAGGCAGCACTGGAAAAATATGCATCATGCTCCTCTCCGGAAGGGAGAGTCCTGGATGTTTTGCACACACCTTTTACCTCATATTTCTATGACCTACACTTACAGAGTCATAAACAGAGTAGTGCCAAGATATATCAGTTTTATTCTGAAAACCGATGTGCCAAAGAATCAACGTTTTTATTACTGTGTTAGAGAACTGATATTAGGAACTACTGTCGTCTCTGAAAAGCTATTTTATAAAAGTCAATAGTTATTTCTGATCAAACATCTTAAATACTGAGAATTGGAGGATACTTGATAAAATGATAATGAATACCAGCTTAAAGTTACAACTACTGTGAAGCTTTAAAAAAATGCAACACCAGAAGTAGTCATGTTAAAAAAAAAAAAAAGTAGTCATGTTAAAGTTAAATATAGAACAAGGCTGACCCCACTAAAAATATTATAAAATATTATACTGAAAATATTAATAAATAGAATTGTAAAAGACACAAAGATGCATAAGCTACGGAAATGAAAGTATCATCATTTTTTGTGGATACTAGACTATACTGAAAACTCAAAATGATCCGCTCAAACAAAATGTCAGTTCAGTAAAAAGCGATTTAAATATATAGATGTAAAACCATTTGTTTGCTGATGTAATAACATTAGCACTTGAATAAAAGCAATAAAAATTAAAAGGACCTAAAAATAAAATTCTGAAGAAATATCCAGAAATAATGTAAAGAATAAATATTATTGAAAGATACTTTAAAGATTTAACTATCTTACAAATATAGTATATTCCTAAAAAAATAGTATATTCTTAGATAGGAAAAAATATCTGGAAAAGTAAAAGATCAAAATAACAATAAAAATAAAAATAAACAAAAATGATGTATAAATGTTAAGAATTCAGTTCTAGAATTCACTTTTTAACTATTATAATTAAAACAGATTGATAAAGACAAATGCCAACAAACATGGATTCAACTGGCAGAGTCAGAAATATGAGAAACTGAAGTTTATGGATAAATTTAAGAATATGTTTTGTTGGAAATAATGATAGCCTGCTTCAAATGTTGTGCTTCAGTAGCAGAAAGTTTATACCACACTTTTACTAATTGTTTAGCAATTAGAGCAAATGATCCAAAATTATTGACATATTTTGACTCAGTAAATCCACTAAGAATTTAAATTGAGGAACTAAACAGAAACATTCAATAATATCGTATCGATATCAAAGACATCATTAAATAATAATATTAGAATAATGTGACTAGCCGGCAATAGACAATGTGTTGCATAAATTGTGATACACTCATATGAAGATAATTGGCCATCTAATCAATGACTAATGAATATATTTTTAAATTATATCTCAAAGGAGCATATAAATATGATACCAATCTTCACATAAAATACTATATACAGATAAACAATTTAAATATTATTTTAAATTATGATGGCGAATCCTTAGATATTGGGAGTTTAAGGTTTTTTTTCCTATTTTGCCTTTTTATTTAAATGAATAAGTGCTTTTTTTAAGTACAGGATAGTTATTTTAAAACAATTTAAGTAAAGTGTTTTATAAGTTTTACTAGGCCTGTAATAGTTACATGGATAAAATACTGCATGAAAAAAATCTTTGAATAGGAGGATTTATTAAACAGTTACTAATTTCTACAACCACACGGTTGAAAAAACATTACTTAAAGTACTGAAGAAATTAGAGAGACATGTAACTCTCAACTTAAAAATTAAAAATACGTGGGGAGCCCAGTTGACTCAGTTGGTAAAGGATGTGCCTCTTGATCTTGGGTTCTGAGTTCGACCCCACATTTTGGGTAGAGATTACATGAAAAAATAAAAATCTTTAAAAAATTAAAAAATGCAAATGCAACAGAAGTTTGGGAAGAGTTATAATTAATGTAGATAAAACTCTGAATGGAGATTCCAAACTGGAAAAACATGAACAATACTCAGAGAGTGTATGAAAAAATATGAAGAGAGAACCTATTAAGATATCCCAGCTTCTCATTGTACTATATTTGTAACTGAAATTACTCCACAAATCTAAGTCAGCATAAAAAGCATATCTTTTTACATTTTTAAGGCTTTTTGAATCTAATAAATATTTGGAATACCCATATGCAGAAAATTATGAAATTTTACTGAAATATATTAATGAGGACCTAAGCAAAGTAAGACATACACTCTATGTACAGGGAGATTTGATTGGATAAAGAGGTCAACCCTCCCTTAAATAATCTATAGATATAAGACAATTCCAACTACAGTAGTAATAGGATTTTATACAGAATTGGAAGTTTATTTTAAAGTTATTATTAAAAAGCAAAAATTCTAAGTATAAAAGACCATTCTTGGGGCGCCTGGGTGGCTCAGTCATTAAGCGTCTGCCTTCGGCTCAGGTCATGATCCCAGGGTCCTGGGATCGAGCCCCGCATCGGGCTCCCTGCTCCGCGGGAAGCCTGTTTCTCCCTCTCCCTCTCCCCCTACTTGTGTTCCCTCTCTCGCTGTCTCTCTCTTTGTCAAATAAATAAAAATTTAAAAAAATAAAAATAAAAATAAAAGACCATTCTTACAGAAGACTTGCCCTATCATATATCAAGATTTAATCTACAACTAAAGTACTTAAGACAGTGATATTTGCACATGAGTAGACAAACCAATAAAATAAGGAGTGAATAAAAAATATATATGAAACTTTAGTATATGTATACAGTGTTATGGGGGTTGTCTGAGGAAACGATGGACTAACTAAACAAATAGAAAAACTCATTATCCATAAAGAAAAAGAAAGCAATAAATCTCTGTCTCACATATGCAAAGAATTCAAACCCACATCATTTAAATATTTAATAATCTAATGGAAAAGTTTTAAATATTTAGCAGAAAATAAGCAAGAACGTTTTTCAGACCTTGGTAGAGGATCTGTCAAACAAGGTATAAAAACAACAACAAACCATGGGTCTTAATAAAAGATTGCTAAATTTAACTATATTGATATTAAAATCTTGTGGGGAAAAAATAAGCTACACCTGGTAGAAAATACCTGTCATGCACATCTGATAAAAATTGATGTGTAAAGAATATGAACTATAAATCTGCACTGGAAAATACATATAACACTATAGGTAATAGGGAAAAAAACATGAAAAACTTGGGTTAATGTTCAGCTAGTACCCAAAAATATAGGCTTACTCTCCCTTATATCCAGCTTCATCCGTGATTATCCTGGTTATCTGTTTACATTGATTGTTGCTTTTCCTATACAAATTGCTAAATGTTTAGAATATCATTCCATAAAACACATTCCACA
Organism: Mirounga angustirostris; assembly: GCF_029215605.1. NCBI lineage: Eukaryota > Metazoa > Chordata > Mammalia > Carnivora > Phocidae > Mirounga > Mirounga angustirostris. The sequence goes on along the minus strand of NW_026991712.1, from coordinate 50,386,209 downwards.
GCATAAGCAACACATATGGCCAATAAACATATGAGAAAACCTGTAATGAGGGAAACACAAATCATGGCCTTAATGAGGCCATTTCACAACCAGCAGATTGGAAAAATATAAGTTTGACAATACCAAAAGGTGAAGAGAATGCAAGTGAATGGGAACTTTTATAAGTGGCTTATGTGAGTTTGAATCCACAGAACAATTTTGGAAAATAAAATGGAATTTTCATTAAAAGGTGAATCCCATTGTATTCTATGCCCCACTATTTCACTCCTAGGAATATATCCAAGAAAATGTCTGCACCTGTGCAGCAGAAATATAATCTTCCCTTTCTTTAATGCTTCCTGATCTCGGGCACCTGGGTGGCTCAGTTGGTTAAGCGACTGCCTTCAGCTCAGGTCATGATCCCAGTGTCCTGGGATCGAGTCCCGCATCGGGCTCCCTGCTCCTTGGGAGCCTGCTTCTCCCTCTGCCCCTCTCTCACTCTCTGTCTCTCATGAATAAATAAATAAAATCTTAAAAAAAAAAAATGCTTCCTGATCTCAGGGAATGTTTTTTCTCCAGTCTGTCTTTAAAAATACTGTCTCTTCAAGTCTATTAAATCCTTCAAGCCCATGGCAAAAATGCAAGTTGTGTGAAAATAATTTCTGCATTTATTCCTGTAATACAAAGCGAGTACAAGCACACGACTAATGTGATTAACTCAGTGTAAGAAAAATAGAGTGAGAAAGAACAAAGAAATTAATATCTAAATAATTTTTCCTGGTCTACGGTGGTGACACTATCAGCCACCACTTATGGAGTCTTCACTATATGCCAGACATTTCACACAGCATCTGCCATGATTAATTTAGTTAATCTCTGCAACATATCCATGAAGCTTGGGCTGTTATCATCCCTTTTCATAAATTAGGACAGAGAAAGGCTAAATGACTGGGCCAGACTCCTGTAGCTTGGAAACAGTGAAGTTGGGAAATCAATCAGGTTATTTGACTTCACAGCCCCAGCGCTCAACCACTACATAAAAATCCTTCTCAAGTTCTAGCACCATTCCCTCTTACCAACACTGGTGGCCCCTGGTAATCATCATGCAAAACATGAACTAGATCAGGAACATGGATAATTGGATCGCAGTTGGATAGCTTATCAGTGTAAGTCATTTGGTGACCTTTCCTTAGGACTTTGAAATTTAAAATAAGCTGTGGGATCTAAGAATGAAAAATTTGATGAAACAGAACAGCAGTGGCTATGACAAAATAACATACCATCAAGAGCTCTAGTTCATCAACAAATTATAGTGACTAAAAATAGCATTATTATTTGCTTGGATATAGGTAACATGTTTATTATGAGATTTGGACTTGATTTCTCAAACAGATGTCATATCATTATTGATAAGTTAAATTAATTTTCAGGTGCTATCTAACGTAATATTTTAATGGTGCTCTATTACTTCTATTACTTCATTTTAACCTGATTTTTTAAAAAATAAAATATTTTTGGGGGGTTCAGAGAATTGAAATAGTTATTCAAAGTCACTCTAATCATTATTTTGGAGTTTATTTTACCTCAACATCTTCAAATTACTGTCTTTGAAAGTAAATATTTTCTTGAGAGAGACAGAGAGACAGTGACAGAGAGAATGTGCAAGAACTGGTGGGGAGGCAGAGGGAGATAGAGAATCTTAAGCAAGCTTCACACCCAGCACAGAGCCTGACATGGGGCTGGATCTCACAACCCTGAGATCATGACCTGAGCCAAAATCAAAAATTGGACGCTTAATCCACTGAGCCATCCAGGTGCCTACCCAGTTTTAAACAAAACTTATTGTATTTAACCATACTCTGTTCATTCCCATCAAAATGTCTTTACTGTTGAGTTGGTTAGTGTAAGTTGTGGGTGATTCCATTTTCTTTCTTCACATTAGCCATAAAAAATAAATTTGTGGGGCGCCTGGGTGGCTCAGTCGGTTAAGCGACTGCCTTCGGCTCAGGTCATGATCCTGGAGTCCCGGGATGGAGTCCCGCATCAGGCTCCCTGCTCGGCAGGGAGTCTGCTTCTCCCTCTGACTCTCCCCCCCTCATGCTCTCTGTCTCATTCTCTCTCTCTCTCAAATAAATAAATAAAATCTTAATAAATAAATAAATAAATAAATTTGTGGGGCGCCTGGGTGGCTCAGTCGTTAAGCGTCTGCCTTTGGCTCAGGTCATGATCCCAGAGTCCTGGGATCGAGCCCTGCATCGGGCTCCCTGCTCTGCGGGGAGCCTGCTTCTCCCTCTCCCACTCCCCCTGCTTGTGTTCCCTCTCTCGCTGTGTCTCTCTCTGTCAAATAAATAAATAAAATATTTAATAAATAAATAAATAAATAAATAAATAAATAAATTTGTTTTCATAGCATAATTCAGCGTCTTAACAAATTAAAACTACTTAATACAGAATATGACCCCAAGTAGCTTCTTACTGAGATAATGTACAAGACAGGAGAGTCAAGCTTGATGGAGTTTATTCAGGAGCACCTCATTCAAGCACAGCTCTGAGGCACAATTCAGACTTCACAGCATGTTTTGAATTCATTTTACCTCGATGGTGAGGTGGAGGAGGGGATAAAAAACATTAAGAATTATTTTGTTACCGTTGCTAGAGTTGCATGGAAATGCAGTCAACAGTGAGATGTAAAATGTTAAAAGATAAAACAGATTACATTATAGTGTTATATTGGTTTAACTCTGCCATAATTTCATTTGGAAAATGTCATATGTAAATATAGCTATAGAGCTTCCACATAGATTAAAGTAAGAAAAGAATCTGTATAAAAAGACATGGGATAAAATTACATGAAGCCAAACTGGAATAGAATATAATTTTGTTCACTAACTTAATTAGGATTAAAAAGAGTCAGTACATAATTACATTTATTATTTTAGTGCGTTGACCAAAATTTCTAAGAGTTATGCTGTTTTCTGGGAATAGATTTTATTTCAGAGTTTTAAAATATTTTAGGATCACCATAAACATCGTAAATATTTCTTTTTTTCCCTTTTTTTTTTATTCTTGTTAATCCCCATACATTACACCATTAGTTTTTGATGTAATGATCCATGATTCATTGTTTGTGCATAACACCCAGTGCTCCACGCAGAATGTGCCCTCCTCAATACCCATTACCAGGCTGAACCATCCTCCCAACATCGTAAATATTTCATGCAACATTTTATTTGAAATTGTAATTGTTTCATAAAAGTTCTCTGACGACCTGGAAGCAGCATACTAATTTTTCTTTGATGTGCTTTAAATGTTTACAAGTCCTCTCATTTCTAGAGACCATTGCAGAAACACTTACTGATAATTTATCTTTGCAGAATATTTTTTAAAAGCACTCAGTACTCTAGGAGAGCAACTCACTTTGCACAAATATGTTCTCTTTAACCACCAATTTTTAACAGACAGAAAGAGAAGGTAACAAAAAATAAATTCAGGTGAAATGTTTTGCAGTTAATCCTCCTGTAAGTTCTTTTTAATAAAGAAGAAAATTACTGATTATTTGGCATATGACATATTACATGTCCAGTCTAGTATAAAATGACCTCACACCAGCAGTATCATAACCTCTTATTAACATTGGCAAAAGTCAAGTGAATTAACAGTAACCATGTTAGCTGCTAGAGTTCAACTGAATCAAATGTAATATAACTGGCTTAGAATCTGTAAGATATTTGGGAATATTTAGTGCAGACAATCAGAGAAGTTGATATGGCAACAGAAAGAGAGGTCAGAGAGATATGGCCGTTGGCCAAGGAATGTGGGCAGATTTAGAAGCTGGAAAAAAACAAGGAAATGAATTCTCTCCCTTACCTCTCTAGAAAGAACACAGCCCTGCAGACCCACTTTAGATTTCTGAACTTCAGAACTGTAAGATAATAATTTGTGCTGTTTTAAGCTACTGAGCTTATGATAACCTGTTACAGCACCAACAGAAAACTAATACACCGGCTATGCAGCCATTACCTGAAGTGGAAGCCAGGATACGCTCCCTCATACCTCTCACTGTGTCTAGCTTGTAGGGACTACATGTCATTGATGTTCAAAATATTTTGTTCAAATAAATTGAAGTTTTTGATGATCAGTTGAAAAGTGTAATGCAGATGCAAAAACAATATAATTTATTCTTCTATGAAGTTTTTACTAAAAATAACAGGTCAAACATAATTTCATTGTTTTAATAAAAAGCAGTTTTCAGATGGAATTCAAATAAGAATAATCTACAGCTATCCTTTAAAAAGTAGAACTCGGATTCTATTTCCACTATAAAATTTCATTGACGGAGTTATATTTCAGGATCTCGAAATGTCTCCCAAATTGTTTCACTCTAAGAAATCGGTTTAACCAATTTAAGTATAATACAGAATAATGATTATGTGCAGACTTTTGGACAGAAAATAATGACCTTAAACATAAGCTTCAATAATTTGAAGGCTGTGTATTACAGGCTTCAAGCAGAGCATATGCATAATTGTGCTTCCCTCACCTCACTGTGTAAAACCTGTAGATCCTGTATTTAATTTTACTATGTTAGGATTTTGTTTGTCTAGATTACTTTTCAGAAAAATAAGTTATGAAGCTTCTTCTAGGCAATTTCTTTATTAAAGTTGAACACACTGTCTTACTCAAAACCTTTGAACTAAAAATCACCTACCTGTATGTGGATTTGAGTAGTGTGTAAAGGTAACATAAGACAATTTAGCTATTTGCAATTAGTAAGTCATGTCACAAAACATTTGTTCTTATACCTAAAATTTTAAAAATCAGAGGATTTCTTTAATCAATGTGGAAGTAGAAGTTAAAGGGTGGATGTGTATACTTGAAATTTTACCAATAGGATCTCTGGTTAAAAAATCATACTTCTGGGCGCCTGGGTGGCTCAGTTTGCTAAGCGACTGCCTTCGGCTCAGGTCATGATCCTGGAATCCCTGGATCGAGTCCCGCATTGGGCTCCCTGCTCGGCAGGGAGTCTGCTTCTCCCTCTGACCCTAACCCCTCTCATGTGCTCTCTCTCATTCTCTCTCTCTCAAATAAATAAATAAAATCTTTAAAAAAAAAAATCATACTTCTTGGGGCACCTGAGTGGCTCAGTCAGCTGAGCCTCTGACTCTTGACTTCAGTTCAGGGCATGATCTCAGGGTCCTGAGACTGAGCCCCATGTAGGGCTCCATGCTGAGCGTCGAGTCTGCTTGAAGTTCTCTTTCCTTTTCCCTCTGCCCTTCCACACCCCATGCACATGCACACTCTCTAAATAAATAAATAAATAAATAAATAAATAAATAAATAAATCTTTAAAAATAAATCATAGTTCGGGTGCCTGTGTGGCTCAATAGGTTAAGCTCTGCCTTTGGCTTGGTTCATGATCCCGGGGTCCTGGGATCAAGTCCTGCATTGGGTTCCCCACTCAGTGGAGAGTCTGCTTCTCCCTTTACCCCTCCCCCCCCGCTCATGATCTCTCTCGGATAAATAAAATCTTTAAAAAATAAATAAAAATAAATCATAGTTCTTCAGATAAAGAATATGTGGTTTTATATAAAATGGAATATTACTCAGCCATCAGAAAGGATGAATACCTACCACTTACTTCAGTGTGGATGGAACTGGAGGGTATTATGCTAAGTTAAAGAAGTCAATTAGAGAAATTATCATACGGTTTTTACTCATTTGTGGAATATAAGAAATAGTGCAGAGGATCATAGGGGAAGGGAGAAATCAGAGAGGGAGACAATCCATGAAAGACTCTTGACTCTGGAAAACAAACTGAGGGTTGCTGGAGGAGAGGTGAGTGGAGGGATGGGGCAACTGGATGATGGCTATTAGGGAGGGCAGATGATGTGATGAGCACTGGGTATTATCTGCAACTAATGAATTATTGAACACAACATCTGAAACTAATGAGGTACTATATGTTAGCTAATTGAATTTAAACTTTAAAAGTTATAAAAAATAAATAAAACAGGGCTACTCATGGGTAAAATCATAGTTGTTGATAGTAATAAATCACCTTTTAAATTGACTGCCATAGGTAAAATCATCATATTATGAATCAAAGTAAAATTAACAGGTACAAAGTAAAACAGTGTATATTAAATAAAATAGACTTGAGATCCTTCTTCCATGTACATTATATATTTATATATATATTGAATTATAATATATACCCACAATTCATCAAACCCCCAGAAATCTTTCCAGGTCAGCAGACTAACTGTAATTACACTGGGAATCCTCCCCCTCCCCTTGTTAAAAGTTGCATACTGTCCAGTTTACCTGTTGTCAAAAGTTCTCAACACTATCCTCCTGATGGTCAAAAGGGAGGTACCATCTTCACCTTCTGTATACAATCTAAATATGTTTTTTTAACTCATTGGTTAACATCAATTTCTGTTCTTCATCAATCTTCTGATTTCTTCTTTTACTAATTCTCATCACATACCTTGTTAACCAAGGAGAAAAGAAGGTCAATCTTCTACTGCATAAAGTGTAGCATATGTAAGTGGATATGAACTGATCAACAGCAATAACATAGTCAGGAAAACTGTGTAGTTTCAACCCCTGATTCCTTTGGAAAAGGGGCCTGCAGAGAGAATATTATTACTCAAGAAGTGAAGTTGTAGAAAAGATAGTCCCACTAGAAAATAATGAAATGTCAGATGTGATGGTTAATTTTAATTTTGTCAGCTTGGCTAAGCCATGGTACCCTTAGTCTAGATGTTGCTGTTAAGGAATTTTTTAGATGAGATTAACATTTAAGTCAGTCAACTTGGAGTAAAACAACTGCCCTCCATAATGTGGATAGATTACCTACCATAATGTGGATAAGCCTCATCCCATCAACCGAAGGCCTTAGGAGAAAAAAGACCGATGTCTCTCTAGAAAGAGGGAGATCTTTTCCAGACTTCCTTCACGCTTGTGATGCAGCATCAGCTCCTCCCTGGTTCTCCAGTCAGGCTCCAAAACTGTGTGAACCAGTTCTTTAAAATTTCTCTCTCTCTGACTTTCTGTACCCATATATATATTTTTCCTCTGGAGAACAATGACTAATATACCAGATATCCATAAAAATAGAGGGGAAAAGGAACACAATGAAAATGGATATTGTTTTCCACATCCCCTCTTCCACCTCAATTAAGAACTATGAAACCAAAAAAAAAAAAAAAGAACTATGAAACCTCACAGAATTCTGGAAATAGACTAGAAATTCATCTTGAACTCACTTGCTAATTACACATGGTGATTTACCAGAAATGTTTGCTAGAATCACAAAATCTTCTACTCTTTTCTGTTATCAAAATTATAAGTTCAAAAATATGCACATATCCTCATAAAAAGAGATGTTATATGTGACCTTCACACTCGATAGGCAGAGGACAGAATCTGCTTTGTAGGGCTATAGCGTGTTCTAGTTGTGCAGCAATAGATGATATAAGATTTATATTTATGCTGCCTCTATTTTGTTGGATGAAGTGAGATGCTCAGTGAGATATTTTTCTGTTTTCTAGAATCAGTGACTAGAGTCCACAGCTGAGACAAATGACATTTAATATATCACATTCTAGTTGCAGACAATCCCTAGCTAAGAATGCAGGAAATAGACACCAAGACTATAGAATTCTGAGGCATTCAAGGTCTGAGAAATTTTTTTGAGTTCCTAGACTTGTTATAATTTAAAGAAAAGTAGTTATCATGGATAAGGTTATTTAATTCTCCTTAGGCCAATAAAGCTAAGTTTTATTATTTTTTTAATGACATGAACTAATTCCCCGAATTTAAGCAAGTTGTATACTTATAGAAATGTTCATATATTGCTTACTCTATTTTATAGCACTAAGACATGAGCTCTGGAAGATCACAACCAGGTTTTATTACTTTTCTATCTATAGAACAAAGTATGATGTCTGGCATTTTACTATGTTACAAAACTGTGCCATTTCCTTTACCAAAAGAGTAAATAAATGATTAAATGACTACCTGATCAAAAGCTTAAAAATATTCTTTATACAGAAATATTTGTTAAGATGAAAAGAGGAGGTGTAGAATTAGTGTAGTTACCTGATCCTTTCCTCAAACAGGAACTTCTAGTAGAAGACTAGTATTGCAATTAGACAGGATAAGGTTTTTCTTTCCTTCCAGACTACAATAGATTGAGAGTAATTTTTTGCAGAAAAGTGAGATGGACCTTAAGATCTTGACATCAAGGGGCACCTGGGTGGCTCAGTCATTAAGCGTCTGCCTTTGGCTCAGGTCACGATCCCAGGGTCCTGGGATCAAGCCCCACATCAGGCTCCCTGCTCAGCAGGAAGCCTGCTTCTCCCTCTCCCACTCCCCCTGCTTGTGTCCCCTCTCTACCCATGTCTTTCTCTGACAAAGAAATGAATAAAATCTTTAAAAAAAATAAGATCTTAACATCAAGTAACTCTGGTGGACATTAAAAGATCTTGTTTCTTGAGGAACGATAAGAATGCAGAGATATTGAAATTTCAAGAAGCCCTTAGAAATTTAAGAGGATATTTCATTTTTATTTTTGGTGATCTACTTTTTTTTTCCCCTTTAATTTGGTTTCTGGAAATTATCCAGGAAGAATTAATTGATGTAATTAAAAGACTCGTTATTTTTAGCTTCTTTTTCAATATTATGAGAATGGATTGAAGGGAATTCTCCTTTAAAAATACATCTCTACTTTAAGGGTATTTTGTTTTTCAGTATTTAGCTGAAGGTTAGCCACTCATTTGTGGTCTGACATATATGCTTACCTTCAAGGACTCATTCAACAAGTACTTATTGGGTAGCAATTTAAAAGGGAAGAAAGATTACAGAGAAAAATCAGAAATATAAACTTTAATAAATGTAGGCATTACATGAGATCAATGTGTGAATATGTGTGTGTGTGTTTATTAAACACAAAGCTATGAATGCTAGAATTAGAATTATGTATATAATTTTGAAGGTATTTATTAAAATGTTTAAGAAAAGGTAAGTTTTCTTAAATATTATTTCTTTGAACTAATAAAGCTTAACAATTAGACAAATGGACTTTCTGGAAAATTTCCCAGACTCTATCATTGTATAGCAAATCCCATCTTTAAGATAATGTTATTGTTTAGTCAATAAATTCATATCTACATATGTATATAGTATTAGAGTTCTCCAGAGAACCAATAGAATAGACATTGATATATAGGAATATTTATCAACAGGGAATGGGTCACATGGTTGTGGGTGCTGAGATCCCCACAGTCTGCTGTCTGCAATCTGGAGGGCCAATAAAGCCAGTGGTGCAGTTCCAGTCCAAACCTAAAGGCCTGAGAACAAAGGAAGCCAATGGTAAAAATCCCAGTCTAAGTCTGAAGACCTGGGAACTAGGGGACCACTCGTGTAAGCCCTGGTTTGAGTGAATTCCAAAGAAGAACCAAGAGTACCGATGTCTGGAGACAGGAGAAGATGAATGTCTCAGCTGGAGCAGAGAGAAAATTTGCCCTTCCTGTACCTTCTTGTTCTATTCAGGCCTTCAACATATTAGATGATGCACACCGTTGGTGAGGGAAATCTTCTTTATTCGGTCTATCAATTCAAATCAATTCTGGAAACACCCTCACAGACACAACCAGCTTTCTGGGCATCTTTTAGCCCCATCAAATTAACACATAAAATTAACCATCATATATATATATATATATCCATCACATATATATAGCCATCATATATAGATAGATAGATAGATAGATAGATAGATAGATAGATAGATATACACACACACACATATATATGTATGTATATATACACTTAATATCAGGGGGTTTCCTGAATATTTATGAGTCATAGTATAAATATGTATTTTTAAATAAAATATATATATCTTTAACAGCATTCATATCCTTAACTGTGTGTGTGTATTTAACAAAAATGGTTAAGACTTCTTAAAAGGCTTTACTATAAATAGTTTGGAAGATAAATATCTCAGCAAAATATCTAGCTCTAGCGACATTAATTCTATGGTGAGAATTATGGAAGGCTGATTGGTTGTCTTGCTTTACACGGATTTAATGTCATCACACTGAAATAGTTACAGAATTCCTCTCAGCCTGAGGTTTCTCACTGATACAATGAAAATATTAAAACATACTTTCAAAGTGGAAATTGATATTGAGGAGGCTATATACTGTCAAAAGCTGTGTTAATAAATTTAAGACAGTAAGATCAAAACACAGTATGCCAATCTACTATTAAACTGATAATAAACTGAAGGAAAATATGCCTTATATATCTGAGTATATTTATCTTGATACTTAATGTATTATAAAATATCATTTATAAATTGATAATATAAATTAATAATGTTCAAATCTTTCTAACGCAGTGTTTCATAAATACTGTGCATCTTTAAGTTAGGAAATGTGTATTCTAATGGGTAGCAATGAATTAAACAACAACAAGAAATTTATGTTAAGGCATAAAAAGGGAGAGATATGAAGTGGGGTTGGGAGAAATTAAAAAGGAAAGAATAACCAAGAAAGAAAAAGGAATGAATAACTTGCTTTGGTGTGTATAATTTTAAGTTTAGATTGGGACTACTAGAGAAATGTGTATACCTTTGAGGAGAAAAAAAGAGACGATGGAGGTAGATTTTATGGAGGAAAAATATACTGTTTTTTCCTGGGTAATTTAAACCAAAAATAATAGCAGGACTTAGTGAGAAGACTAAGAAATACGTGGTTAGAATATTTATCTGATCATAAACAATTATATTATTCTCATACCATGAAATTAATCCTTTATCAGAAAGAATGAGAACAATAACAATATCTAGAAACTGAATCATAGCTATCTCAAGCTGCTCAACTTTCTTTCAAAATCTAATTAGTTACTCACCAGGACTTCTGAAAATATTGTGTGTTTAGCAATGAAAATGATACTGTGAAACTGAAGTTAATTTCTCTTCACACTCACATCCTATGTTTACTGATAACTTTCAAAACTGTGTATTCGGAGCTGTTTCACCCATGGCGGTCTGTTCGGTGGCTTCTTCCCTAGGGAGGAATGGGCAAGGCAAGGCTTACTCCTTTTCCCACCCTCAGTGATACTTGTTCCCCAGTTCTGTACTTAACGTCTAATCAGCAAGTCAGAACAAACTACAAGCTGAAAGGAAAGTACAGTACAGTCAGCTGGCCCAGATAGATCTGGCAACGATAGATAGATCCAGCTCCGGGTTGTGAGTAGAAAGGTTATGAACTGATTATTTTAATGACCTAACTAGCCATTAACTACTTATGCCTACATTCTTAGATAAGGTGTTCATTTTGGGGAGTCCATGTTACTTCTCTGAACTTGAACTTCTTCAAAAGAAAAATGTCAATATCCATCTAATCTGGTTTTCTTAAAGATTAAACAACATGGCACATTTTAAGCAGCTAGCGCAATTTCTAACAAATATTGAAAGCTCCATAATAAATTGCTGTTTCCTGGGGTGCCTGGGTGGCTCAGTCAGTTAAGTGTCTGCCTTTGGCTCAGGTCATGATTTCTGGGTCCTGGGATAGAGCCCCGCGTCAGGGTTCCCAGTTCAGTGGGGAGTCTGCTTCTCCCTCTCCCTCTCTCCCTCCCCCCAAATTGTGCTCTCTCTTTCTTTCAAATAAATAAATAAAATCTTAAAAAAAAATTCTGTTTCTTAATGTCTTTATAACAGCTAAGGAAGCCCATACTTTCTCTTTTCATCTCAAATCCAATCTTAGTCTAGAAATAAACCTTCACCTGTCTCCTACCCACCTTGAAATTCTGCATCTCCCTTCACCACAACCATGAATAATGAGAACAAAATTTTATGCTATCTTTCTGGAGGTAAAGTGATCTTTATCACTGATTAAGCATGATTCCAAGGTCCATGGAGTCAGGCCACTTGAGTTTAAACTCCAACTATAATGTTTATAGCTAAAGTATTGTACGACATATTTAGTATAACACTTATACTATAACTATTTCCTCATCTATGGAAGAGGCTTGATAGTATGTGTTTTATTTTTTTAATAAGATAAAATCAACTAATGAAGGAGAAGCATCTAGCAATTAACCTGGCATAATTTAATGTGAAGTAAATAGACTCTATATTTTACAAATTAAGCAAGAGAGGATGGAAGCCACATTTGACATTTCATAGAGACTCATGTCTGCTTCCAAACTAAGATGTGCTGCATTTAGGATAACAGTAATGAAATACTTCAAATAATATGTTCATGTGCCTACCCCTGCATTTCTGTAGCCTATGGGAGGGAATTTCCATCACTTTGTCTCAAATTCTGAGTTTTTTTAATCATGTTTTGTACATATATTTTAATACCAGGAAAGTGCTATGTGCAAATTACCTACAAAAATGAGCTTTATAGTATCATTTCCGATGCTTACAAACACTTCTCAGTCTTGTTATGAGAAAATGACGTTAACAAATCTACAGTTCCCAGAAAAACTGAAGTTGACTACATGAAATCCTGTCAGAAATGATTTGTATTCATTGTTTCAGATTAATATTACTGTTGTTTTATTTTACTTGTTGTGCTTATCCGCATAAAGGTAGCTCAGTCAGATTTTTTTTAAATTTATTAAAGATAAAATGATGTTTCAATAAATCATAGAAATAAATATATATTTGATTTCTTGAAAAGATAGCTACCTTCTGTAATTCAGGATAATCAGAAGTTGAGAACAGTCAGAACTATGAATAATATTTGATAGTTAAATACTGTTTGCAAATATGAAAGTATATACCTAAAATAGCTCAAGATTTTAGTGTTGTTATTTCACATGTATTTAGATAAAATTGATACCGTGTTCAAATATTCTTTGCTACTACTGAAAACTAACTGAAGTTTTGTTCAGATGACTTATATCAACAAAATCAGCATGTTGGCCTCAAAAAAAGCAATGGTCCGTTACTAAGTCTATATGCTTGGTTTGATGGGTATAATTCACTTTCAGGAAGACGAGAGGCTGTTAGTGGAAAATACAAAATGATTATTTGCCATAAAGCCAAGTTTTTCCTCTCTAAAACAAGGCACACTCCACCTTCAAAATTTGCTTAAGAACCCGTTATATAAAACACTACCTGACTCCTGGTTTTCTAATTCTAACCTCAAAATTCTCCTGTGCCAGATTTCTTTCTACTAAATATATTGATAACTTTTTCATCTATTCAAATGTTCCTGGTTTTATTGTAGTCTATATTTCGAAAAAGCCACTTTGCTCCATCTCTCCAATAAATCAGGAAGCTCCTGGAAGGTGATTCCTTCTGAAGATGGAGATACTGGTGTTAAGGAGGCTGATTGGAGACAGGGGTGAAGATCTGGGGGACAGAAAGCAAGCAGACTTTTTAAAAATCTATTCAAAGAGAAATTTAAGTCCTCAATTTAAATTTTTTGGTGTGTACTCAGGTGGCTATCTCTCCCCCCATCTTAGAGGAGGTTATTCCTGGCTGAAAGGTGGAAGACTCATGGTGTAGAGGTGGGAAAAAGACAGAAAACCTGAAAATTAAGTAAACGTCTCCTGACTCAACAGTGGGACTCCAGTTCTCACTGAAAGCTTCAGAATATCTGCATCTGGGCTGCTAATCCCCAGGCAAAGAGACGGGTTTATTCTATAATCTTTATATTACTAGGAAGAAAATGAATATTGAAGAAAAAAAGCCTAAAAATTCCTCATTAAAAAATCTGACAGCAACACTTTCAACGTAGACTAGCTCACCAGCAGCAAGCCCATCATGCTCAGAGAGCTTTTCATTGCCTCATTGTTAAATATGAGTGAACAAAGTTTTCCCGATCTGTAAAAGAAGCCACTAACACAAAATATAGAGACAAAATAAAATAAAATAAAATAAATAAAATAAAATAAAATAAACATTACAAAGGGAATGTTGAAGTACATAGGTGGAGATATATAATCTGACTCACAGAGGTTTCAGAAAGAGAACAAAAATTTTTGATGGAGAGAAAATTATTTTTTTACACTTTTTTTCAAAACAAAAAAATGAGGTTTTTCAGAGAGATTGTATGGTGCTGGCAAACAATTCTCACTTTGTTAAATCTTAGAACATGGGAGATAAAATAGTATTTTTACATTTTCCAGGGACAAAAAGTGTACAAAAGTTCAAGAATCCAAAGGACATCTGAGTCCATAATAGCAACACTAGAAGGCAGAAGGAACAGGAAACAAATGTCTTCAATTTGTAAAAATTAAAATCATTTGCAAACTAGAATTCTAATGCAATAAACCAGAAGTCAAGTGTGAGGGTAGAATAGATACATTTTTAGGGATGCAAAGTTTTAAAAAATAAATGGAACTCCCATTGTCCCTTTCTCAGGAAGCTACTGAAGTGTTTCCAAAAAATACTTAAAGAGTCAATAACACCTAGGACGGCTAAGTCAAAGATTCTAAGAAAAGCAAGTAGATTTTTAAAGAGTCAATTATTAACCCCAGGAAAATGCAAAATATATATCAAAAAAGGGAATGTACCCATGGTATGCCACTTAGAACAGCGGTTAGTAATATTTTAAAAGTCAGAAAAATCAAAACACTGAATATGTATTTATTCAAATTTACACTATAGCTATTTTGGGAGTATGGGCTGAGTGAAGTAGTGGTTGAAGAGTGCTGTGATAATAACTAAAACGTTGAATCAAGAGATAGCAAAGTGCTAATATTAGTTAGAAATACCAAGAAAAACACACTGGATATAGTTAAAGAACTTGAAAGTTATTTGCTGTGAACTGAAAAATGGTAAGTGTGGCAGAGTGGTGACCACGGGCTTGTTGAGTTCATCTTGTTATTATTTTTACAAGTTTTTACCATTTGTCTTTTTTATACTATGTGAATGTAATAATTAGGTAAAAATAATATTTTAAGTTAATAATAGCAAAATATTGACCACACATCAAAAATAATACATATAAGTCTAGGTTAATAACAAAAATGGGCTGTAATCACACTTCACTGAAATGTCATATTTGCTGTCCCGTTCCTTCCTATTATTAAAATACAAGTGAAATCAGAAAAAAGAAGAGATGCAGTGATGACAGCCCTGGGAGAAAAGGGTCCATCGTTTGTGAATCTTTGAAATGAATTTTCACTAACTTAAAAACAGAAGGAGTTAATTTTAATATCTCTACTGGCAGACTCATGGACTCCAGAAACACAGAGAGAAAGAAAATGAATTAACAAGTAGAGGCCTGGTTGGTGCTAATCCCAATGTTCCAGTCAAAGTCTATGAGGTTGAACCATGCTTTTCTTTACACATCTCAGTATTTCTCTGTCAGATAAATATCCAGCATTATATACTGGGATGCAGACACAGGAAGAACAGGAGGAAGAATACAGACACTATAAGGATTATGGGAGACTATGTTGTTAGTACTTTCGCTTCAGGGCAAAAGAAAAGTTCTAAAAATCCCAGAGTACTTAAAAATATACTCACCCTCAGATAAACAGAAAACTTAACAATAAATTTTCTACCTCAGTCTATCAGAATCACAGAATATTATCACCTGGAATCTTTTTTACTAGTATATGGCACATCTTCTTATACTCCAGCTTTCTATCCAAAAGGAGGATGCTAGAAATAGCTAGAGGCAAAGCATGAATGGTTGAGAAAAAGGAGGAGATAAATAAAAACAATAATAAAGGGCACAAATGCAGACTCTATTTATATCAGATTAAAATACTGACAGGAATCGACAATGAACAATGACAAACATATAGGAGCCTGAATATATCAAAGGACTCCATAACGTATAAGAGGGATTACTCTTAAGATGCACAGAAAATGAATCTTGAGAAAAAGATACACTACAGTTTTTCCTTTATAGTAGATCTGTTTACATTCTCATTTATTCATGCAACAAACCTTTATTGAGGTTTATATGTGCTTTATATGTGTTAAGCATGGCTTTTGGAGATGGAGATACAGTAGTGACCAAAACAGACAAAAGTCCATGACTTCATGGAAAATGCTTCTAACTGTTATAGATGGACAGTAACCAAGATACATAAGAAAAGTATATGATATGTTAGATGGTAATAAATGTTAAGGAGATAATAGAAAGAGCAGAAGAATGTTAAATGTTGGAGAGGAATAGTTTTGGGATTTTAAATAAGGTGTCAGGAAAGACTCTACTGGGTGAGTGACTTTTGAGAAACTACCAGTCTTGCAGGTGTCTTGGGGTCAAATTTTCCAGGTGGAGAAAATAGTAAGTAAATGCAAACCTTTGAGAAAGGATGTGTTGCGTGGCCTGTCTGAGGAACAGCATGGACACCGGGGTGGGAAGGCCACGTGAAGAGGGAGACCAGAGAGCTGTCAGGGAAGCAGATCACACAGGGCCTAGTGAGACATGATAAGTACTTGGGCTCTATTTTCAGTGTCATGAGGATCTTTGGGGAAGCTGGAGCTCAGATTTATATGTTTACAGGATTATTTCAGCAAATGTGTAGAGACTTACTTCACTGAGGCAAGAGAAGAAATAAGGAACCAAGCATTGATCCTATTACAATATCTCAGATGATATTACCTTGGGCCAAAGTCATGGCAGTGAGGTGGTAAATGGTCCATTTCTAAATATATATTTAGAATAGAGCTGAAAAACAATTGCTGATAGATAGAATGTGAGGTAATGGGAAAAATGGATAATTAAGGGGTATGGCCTTGGTGATTGGAAGAATGGGATTGCCATTAACTGAGGCACGCAGGATTTTAGCAGAGCTGGCTTGGAGGAATATTGGTACCTAAAATTTAGACATTTTTCTATCAAGGTGCTCTTTTAGATAGAAACCCACATGGAGATGTCAATAGGTACTTAAAGATACAGATTTGGAGTTCAGGGGAGAGCCTGAAGCTGGCTATAGAGTAAATTAAAATACTAAACTGTGTGAGTGCTGTGAAACCAGATAAAAAATTATACAGACAATTTTCTGGCTAATACACACACTAAAATAATGCATGTTGCAAAAAAAAAGGAACTGATAAAAGGATACAGGAAATCCAATTTTGGGGGCACCTGGGTGGCTTAGTCAGTTAAGCAGCTGCCTTTGGCTCAGGTCATGATCCAAGAATCCTGGGGTGGAGCCCTGCATAGATCAGGCTCCCTGCTCAGCAGGGAGTCTGCTTCTCCCTCTCCCTGTGCCCCTCTCCCCTGCTCATGCTCTTTCTCTCTCTCTCTCAAATAAATAAATAAAATCTTTGAAAAATCTAATTTTTAAAAATGGGCAAAATTTTTGAAAGTACACTTCACAAAAAAATTATATTAAAAAGACCAAACATGAAAATGCGCATAAAATCATTAGTTATCAAAGAAAATAAAATTGCAATGTTATAGCAATCACCGGTGAACCATGAAAATAGCTAAAATTAAAAACTGACAATACCAAGCATAAGGAGAATGGAGAACAACTGAAACAATCATACACTGATGATGAATGGAAAGAAAAATGTTACAGCACACATAACCGTTCGAGAAAACTACATGGCCTTATGCAATGAATTAACTATTTAATGGCCAAGCAATTCCATTCTTGAGGATACACCCAACTGAATTGAGTACATATGACAATAGACATACACAAGAATGATTACAGCAGCATTGTTTGTCTTGAAGAATCCTAAATCCACTTACAGTAAAATACATAAATAATTTATGGGGTATTCATACAATAGGATATCATAGCAGAACTCTTCAAAATATTGTTATATATAATAAGTAATACTGATAAATGTCACAAACATAATTCTGAATGAAACAATCTAGATTCCAAAGAATATATATGACTCCATTCACATAAAGTCCAAAACCAAGAAAATAAAAATTGGTATATGGCATTAGAACTCAGTAGGGTATTTACTTTTAATCAAAAGGAAGAGGAGGAATTAGGAATTATCAACTTTCAAACTTGATAATGGGGGTTGAAAATGGTCAATTTTTTTTAAGCCATGGGCACTGACACATGAATATGTTTATATTGTGATAATTCATTGAACTTTACTCTCATGTGTGTACTTTTTTCTTCCATGTATAGTAAACTTGGATAAAAATATCTGTGCCAAAACATATAGGGGACACTTGAGAAGAAACCAAAGTAAATATAAAAAATGTGACTCTTGAGATTAGACATTCTGAAAATTTCTTAAATAGCTAACTCATTCCACCTAAAAAGAGAATCTGAGAACTAGAGAACAGATAAGAAGATGAACATTACAGTCAGTCAAACAGATAGAAAAAGTAAAACTTTAGTTAAAAAAAAAAAAGAATGAATGAATGAAAGAAAGACATATGCTGTAATGAAAGAAGATCTGCCTTATCTTAATAAGATTGCAGAAGGAGAAAATAAAGTAGAGGGGAAAAAATTCAGAGATAATAGCTGAGAGTCTTCGAGAATGGATGGAAAGACAATCCTCAGATTCAGTCAGTAGAACAAATCTCAAGCATGATAAACAAATAAAAAGTCCTTGTCCTTAGGTATCCCAGTCAAAGCACAGAACACCAGAAACAGAGAAAGTCTTAAAAGCATCCACAGAGAAGAGACAAATTATCCAGAGTGAGGCGTTAGATTGACAGCAACAACAAAAGCCAGAAGAGAGTTGAATATTACGTTCAAAAAAGGAGAGAAAACAGCCATCTGATGAGAATTCTATAATCAAATGAAAACAGTCTTTCAAGAATGAGTTTAAGGAAAAAATAGAGTTGAACAACAAAGCAAAGGGGACAGACTGACAGCACCCTAATCCATGATCAATCTTAACACTTGTTATAATACAAAATATTGTATTCTGACGTGAATTTATCAAGCCTTAATATCTACCAATGTATAGGAAATAAAGGAGAGCAAGGAATAAACCAAATAATACCAAATAATACCCAAATAAGGAGAGAGTCAGAAAAACCAGAACTAGCACAGTATCTTCAACAAGTCAGTAGCATGAAAAATCTGTTTTAAATTAAGACATTTAAAATACACGGGGTGCCTGGGTGGCTCAGTCACTAAGCGTCTGCCTTCGGCTCAGGTCATGGTCCCAGGGCCCTGGGATCGAGCCCCGCATCGGGCTCCCTGCTCCGCGGGAAGTCTGCTTCTCCCTCTCCCACTCCCCCTGCTTGTGTTCCCTCTCTTGCTGTGTCTCTGTCAAATAAATAAATAAAATCTTTAAAAAAAAAAAGACATTTAAAATACACAACAACTAGATGAACTGAATGACCCTGAGTCTGTTCTTATTTTGGCAAACCTGCCATAAAGGGTATATTTTGCACAACTTAGAATATTTGAATATGAAATTGTTATTAGAGGATATCGTGGAATCATTTTTACTTTCTTTTAAAGTCTCATTTGGTTATGTAGAAAAATATATTCATTTTAGAAGATGTACTCAGAAGTGAAAAATAATGGCTTTTTAGAATTTGAAATAAAGCATTTATTTTCAAACAAATAATGAGAGAATTTATGATCAAGAAATTTTTCACCGGAATGTCTAAATGATGTACTTTAGTAAAATAGGAGAATCCCATCTCACTTGTCTTGGTTTGGGTGAGAAAGAGTTCCGTAAGCATATCTACATACCCCAGCAGCTTACCCCACTCCTTGGTCCTCCTCATGGGGGTGCAGTGATTAATCTGGAGGTTAGGTGACAGAAAATGACTTGTAGTTCTTGACTGGAGAAGACATTTCACGTGTGGTGGGAGTGCAAACATCTGAGATTTGATTGATGTTCCCCCTCTTTCTATCTAGGTCAATGGGAATCAAAAATCCAGCAACATAAATAAAATCTTTTTTTTTAATTTTTTTTTTAAGATTTTATTTATTTATTTGAGAGAGAGAGACTGAGAGAAAGAGAGCATGAAAGGGGGGAGGGTCAGAGGGAGAAGCAGACTCCCTGCCGAGCAGGGAGCCTGACGCAGGACTCGATCCGGGGACTCCAGGATCATGACCTGAGCCGAAGGCAGTCGCTCAACCAACTGAGCCACCCAGGCGCCCAACATAAATAAAATCTTAAAAAAAAAAAAAAAAAAAAAAAAAAAATCCAGCAACTGTGTCTGTTCTGCAGACCCAAACATTAGGAAGCTAGTCACAGATCTGTACTTATGGTAGGATATCAGGTAGCCCGTTTTTGTGTCTTGCACTAAGCTATGTTACCCAACCAAGCTTATCAAGTAATAAAGTTGATAATTTGTTTCTCCATATATGGACACTTTAATTGTATTTCTAAGTTATTTTATTTCCCAACTGGAGAAGAGTGGTAATTGTTTCCCCGGATACCACAAAACCATAAACATCAGATTCACTTGGCAGAGAAACTTGAGAAATAAAGAATTAAATTTGGGGAACCAAATAACTTGCATTGATACTCAACTTTGTACACAGCTGAACTGAGTTGCTGTTGTTACAGACAAAGTCTCCATTTCTAGAGAGCTGGGGTGTCAAGTTTATGCCTCAAGCAAATACGTTGTCCTAAGTAAAATCTGGTGCCTAGGGAAGGTGCAGAATGTCTGAGTCAGAGATACAGGCACTGTCTATATCCTGAAGGAAGGTCTGAGTCAGAGACACAGGCACTGTCTATATCCTGAAGGAAAGGCCTGAGCAATATGTGGAATTAGTGGTCTAAAATAATACACACCCCAATGTATTACAGGGAGTAACACAAGACAATGACAGGTTGAAACCAAGTCCAGGGTAGATGACAGTCTGATGGGAAAGATTGCCTTAGTACGTTTGCCCATTGAAGCAGGTAAAGGTGGGCATAATTTAATTGAACCATGGATGTTTTTCATAGACCTGATACTTCTTGATGTTGTATTTCAAACAATGGAAGACTCTTCCAGACAAAATGTGGATGAGTATGTTAGAAAATCAAATATCTGGTCCAGAAGACAAGGAAAACGGAAAGAAGGCACTTAAATACAGCAAAAAGTACTAGTCCTCTAAGTGGAAAAGAGAAGGATCAATTTAATAACTGCATTCGCTTCTTAGAAATGCAACTGAGACCCTTCTGAAATGGCTTTCAAACAGCAGAGGTAAATAATGTGCCAGAGGCACCGCTCATTGCAGCAGGAAAAATGCGTGCAGTGCCCTACGGCCCAGGGCGGCGTGGAGTACATGGGAAAAGGGGTCAGTGCTCACCAGGCACTTCAAAACCCAACCTTTGGAAGCATCATGGCAGCTTTGCACATCATGACTACTCAGCTGAAACAAAAAGGGAATGAGGGAGAAAATCAGGAGGAAATTTAGCAGGTATAGGAAATTCTATAACAAGGTCAGTAGAGTTTCTGTCATAGGTCTCAAAACCCTTGCTTACAAGAGAGTGAAAGCTGTATCACTAGTCATCAGCCCACCCCTAGGCACCCTGAGGGTACAAGAAATATGGGGCACAGAAAGGAAGTAGCAATGAAGAGGTTTTGAATACCAGAAGGGAAACAAAGGATCCTCATATTAGATGAGGGCTGACATCACTGTGAGTTTCTTAAAGGTGCAATATGCCCCATTTCTGAAACGCCATTCTCAGTGAGAGAAGAAAATGTGGATGTGTGCCTTTGCTCCCCACATTTGGTAAATGTGTGTTGTGAGAAGTAAACTTTGCTGAGTGATTTCTCCAGGTTTATTTCAGTTTTATCAATTGTGGAGTCTATACAAGCAAAATTAACTGACTGGCATCTTAATTATCCGCGACTTCAACATGCATTTGAGGCTTTTCCAAAACCTTGGTATTTAATTCCTTATACTCCTTTCCTCCATCCTATTTCAGCCTGTCACTCTGAGTCATCATCGCATAGAGCATCTAATCACCAGTAACTGCAGCTCTTCTTTGTTCCCGATTCCATTAAATCCCCTTCGTGACTGCCAATTTCTCCCTACACTGTCCAGCTTCATTTCAGTGGTAGGTCCTCATAATTTCTCCGTGGCCTAAAGCTTCAACTTCTTTACCATTTTTTGCTTAATTGTACTTCTTTGTCAAAACAAAAACAAAACCAAAACCATAAACCTGGTAAAATCTAAATCTACCCCTAATATAAATGTAATGTGAAGTGGATGATATTTATAATCACAGCAGAGCAACCAGTAAAAATTAAGTCTATCTCTGGAAAATCAAGCTGTAAGATCACTCTAAGTATAAAAAATATATATACGGAAAATCTAGAGGGTCATAGTCTTGTGAAAGTACAAAATAAGAACAAAAAAAAATAAAGATAGATGAATTTAAGATACCTCTTCATCAAAATAACCAATAAGATGGTTAAAATACAAATTGTAGAATGGAAGAATGTGATTGCAACATTTTGAACCAATAGTTTTTTTTTTCTATCCAAAATATGTGAAGAACTCCTTTGGATTAATTAGAAAACCAGAAATTCCAAATTAAAATAGGCAATCAACTTGAAGGTAATTCACAAAAGAAATTAATGTACTATGGAAAATAAACATATGAGTTTTGTTTAACTTCTTTAGAAAAACCAGGGACATTCTAATTAAGCCTACAATGAAATGCCTCTCCCACACACAAGAAGAACTAACAAAATAAAAATCAATGTCAGTGGGATGCCTGGGTGGCTCAGTCATTAGGCGTCTGCCTTCGGCTCAGGTCATGATCCCAGGGTCCTGGGATCAAGCCCTGCATCGGGCTCCTCGCTCTGCGGGAAGCCTGCTTCTCCCTCTCCCACTCCCCCTGCTTGTGTTCCCTCTCTCACTGTGTCTCTCTCTGTCAAATAAATAAAATCTTTAAGAAAAAGAAAATCAATGTCAGTTATTTGTAAAGATGTGGAACATGAAAACTCTCACATACTTAATAATGAAAACATAAACTGGTATAACCACTTTATAAAATGGTTTGCTATTACCTACTAAATTATATTTTCCAGTTGGCAAGTGTCATATATCCTATGATCTAACAATTCTGCTATAAATACATACCAAAGAGAAATGAACACACATGTATAGCAAGAGACTAAATTGTTTTAGGTATATCATTTATAATAACTCCAAACCAGCCTAATCAACCATTAATAGTATAACAAACAAGGAAAATATACTATATTTGAAAATCTATAAAATACAACTATATGCAATAATATGAATTAATCTAAGTATAATACTGAACAGAAAAAGTCAGAAAAGGAGAATATATGTCTATGATTCCATTGGCCAATGGGAGAAATATACCATAGCATTTGTTACTTGATTAAAAAAAAAAAAAAAAGGAAGCGATTCCAAAAACTACTGGATTATAGAAAGAGAGGGAAGAGAAGTATAGAAAGAAAGGAAGATTTGGTGATTACAAAGGGCTTTCTACCAGGTTTAGATATTCTCTGTTTTGATGTGGATGGGTTCCCCTCATAACTTCTGGTAATTCATTAAGTTATACATCTATGGTTCATGCACTCTTAGGGACCTATGTCATGTGCAAAATTTAAAAAGTTTGTAAAAGTTCATATTACGTTATAAACGTATGTCTTATGCTCTAATCATTTTCCATTGTAACATCTAAATGAAATTCCTTAAGGAAAGTAAGAGGTATTAACGAGGCTACTTATCTCTACTCTAGCAAAGGAAGTCAAATATTAAAATGTAGAGCTCAACATCTTTTAAGATTTGTTGGTGGTGGGGCACCTGGGTGGCTCAGTCATTAAACATTTGCCTTCAGCTCAGGTCATGATCCCAGGGTCCTGCATCGGGCTCCCTGCTCTGCAGGAGGCCTTCTTCTCCTTCTCCCTCTCCCCCTGCTTGTGTTCCTGCTTTTGCTCTCTCTCTCTGTCAAATAAATAAATAAAATCTTAAAAAAAAAAAAAAAAAGATTTGTTGGTGGTTATTCAGTTTTCTCTCACATCAAAGAAGGAGGGTCACTGTAGTCTCACTTGTTTATTTTTTCTGTTCTTTTCTATGTTTTTGGTGACATATCTAAAAAATTATTGCCAAGATGAGTATCAAGGAGCTTTTGGCCTATGTTCTCTTCTAAGACACTTATGGTCTTAGGTCTTACATTTAGGTATTTAATAAAGCTAATTTTTGTATATGGTATAAAAGTCTGAAAAATTAAAAGGAGGTTTGCTGTTTTAGAATTACAGAAAGAAGGGACGTCTGGGTGGCTCAGTTAAGCGCTGAATCTTGATTTCAGCTCAGGTCATGATCTCAGTGTTGTGAGACCAAGCCCCACATTGGGCTCCAGGCTCCTGTGTGGAGCCTGTTTAAGATTCTCTCCTTCTCCCTCTTTCCCTCGCCCCACCCTGCCTCTCTAAAAAAGAGAAAAAGGAAAAAAAAGGAATTACAGAAGGAAGACACTAAGGTAGAGGGAAGAAACATAGCTAGATCTACTGAAAGATGTTCTATCTTTTCCTGTTCTTGCTCTTCTAATCCTAAGATCTTCAACTAAAATTCTTTTAAAAATTTCATCAAAAATATAAACCAGGTCCCTCCTATGTAGTTTTTGACAAACAATAATAACATCTAATTGGGGATTATTGGATGGTGAAAAGTATCAACCTGAAAATGATTAGGAAAATATAAGATCAATTCTCCGATTCCAACTAGAAGCAACGAGAAAGCAAGTAGGAAGGCTGCTAACAGAAAGCTAACAGGCATTTACAGTTTCTCAAGAATTGTGTTCACAATGTTACAGGAATCTATAAATAATAGGATTGTTTATTTGTGCTGTTTCAAATATTTGCTCTTATTTCAGTCATAAGTTATAATATTATAGTTCTGCTAATTACTCTGTCATGCGGGGCGCCTGGGTGGCTCAGTTGGTTAAGCGACTGCCTTCGGCTCAGGTCATGATCCTGGAGTCCCGGGATCGAGTCCTGCATCAGGCTCCCTGCTCAGCGGGGAGTCTGCTTCTCCCTCTGACCCTCCTCCCTCTCATGCTCTCTGTCTCTCATTCTCTCTCTCTCAAATAAATAAATAAAATCTTTTAAAAAAATAAAAAATAAATAAATAAATAAAATAGTATAGGTTGTAAACACTTCTGAGAAGTTTTCTGTTATGTCTTCTTTTACCTGGAAACACTGATACTCACAATACCAAATTACATTCAGATCTCCTTGGTAGTTCTGCATGTTACACATTGTCCTAATTTTTAAATGGCAACATGCACACAAAAAGGATTTAGCTTATGTAACAGAAATAAAATCAGGAACAGGAATAGGAGTGGTATCCCAGTTAGTACGAATATTTAATATGGGACCTCTTGAATCTTGAGTATCCTTTTGAGCCTAGAATTAACAGGGAGGGAGGAAGTTAATTTGCTCCCGTGACTTAAAGGTATAGTTTTTTTTCTGCTTTTTTTTTTTTTTTTTTTTTTTTTGCTTTGTCGTCATTTTTTATTGAAGCCCAGTGATGATATGGAATAAGAAGTTCTCTATATGCGGCAGAGATACAGAACTTTTTTTTTTTTTTTTTTTTTTTTTTCTGTAACTCTAAGCTTTTGCTACAGCCCCTTCTTTCTGAAAATGCTCTCTAATTGGGAAGGGGAGTTCTAGTTGTCATGTCCATTCACTTTAACTGGACAGTCCCCATAGTCTGCCAGTGTTGATGACAATTAGTGCCAGTCTTCACACTAGTAAGAGATGGGGGATTCCTACTAAGGAATCAGATAGCAGTTTGTACAATAGGAAATGCCAGACTCTAGTCAGGCATCTTGCCTGATGAATTTCACATAGTTGTATTGGTTCCACTGACAATATATGTAGGTTGTTTTAAAACAAAGGATGAACTCAAATTAACATTACAAAAATAGACAATATATATTCAAACAGCCGAGGGTTCATTAAAAGTGAAATATAAACAAACAATAAAACAACGATTAAACACAGCTCCTTCACCCAAATCACTTCTCTTCGTCATTGCTTAACTACCTCACTTTGAATTTTTATTTTCTAACAGGAGTTTGACTGGACTGGCCTTCAACAAAACAATCTTTTTTGATAAACTTACGGTGACCACTCTTCAATTCCAAATTTTCATCTATCTATGTTGTTGAATAGTCTTGTGGTTCTTTTCAGAGTTGAAACTATTTTAACTCAATCAACTTGAAATTAGATTTTTTTTTTCACTAGGAAAAAGAATCTGCATTTTTTTTTCTTGTTTTGATCATAAAGATTTGCTCCTAAGAACTAAGATCGTCAGGAGCTCTTTAACAAAACCTTACACTATCTGTTTACACTTGTAAACACAGAAAACAAGAAAAAAAAAAAAAAGAAATATATTTGTAAAGTCTATTTATAACTGAGTTAGCTTCCAAAATACTTAATCTCTAAAACTATTAGTAAAGAAATATCTAGATAGTATAAATCTCCATAACACTGAGTACCACTTTAAGGCTTAAAAAATATTATAGGATTTAGTCAACAAGGTGGAAATGAGAATTAAAAAAATCATATTATGGCTCAAATATCTTCCCCACCAACTCTGTATCTGTATTTTATGACCTGATTGGTAAGATTAACACAGGTAGATAGTTTATAATAAAAGAGGACAATTAATTTCTAGATTTGTTAATTGATAAAAGAGCATATACAACCATTTAGCAGAGAAATATTTGAAATGTGACCTTAAGAAATTTGAGAATTTGAAAAGTAATTGCAAATTCACATGACTCTTAGAAAATTGAGCAGATAGTAGACTTAGAAAAATAGATGCCCTTTTCTTCAAAAGCTAAATGCTATATACACCTAAGTCCTGAGTGTTTGTCCTTCAGATGTGCTGAATTTGCATTTCTCTCCACACTCATCATGTCACTTCATCACTATATTTACACTAAGCCTGATCCTCACCTCAGAGTTTGATGTTTAACAATTTAAATGGAAATAAAAATAGGTAAAGCAGTTAAAATTGTATACTTTCAGCCGTGGCAAAATGTCTTCTTATCAAAATGGTTATATCAGAATGTTCTCAGGAAAAACTGCATCAAAGTAAACACATCAAATCTTAGAACATGTGTCCAACTATCCGCTGGTCAAAGTATCTATAATTTTCATTAGTTGTATGTTTTCCTTCTGTTAGCCACTCACCTTTGTATTCTGAACCCACAGGTTAGTATCTAGCTTAATGAGTAACTTATAAAAGATTAAAATGTAATAAATGACTGCCAAAACCATCGTTTTTAAGTCAGACGTTTTTGGATAGAAACACTTACTTCTGTCTTAAATGTCCTTTCTTTTTCACATCACATTACCAATTTATACAACTAGAAAACAAACAAGGACAAATAACCTGAACTAAAAATCTATATTAAAAGATGCTTCCCTTTACAGCTTACAATTCTAGAACAAAACATTATTAACAACAACTCTTCATAGTGATGTCTACCTGGTGGTTTGCCCAGAACTGATTTAAATAGCTTGTTTGGGGGACTAATAATGTTGTAGTTACAATAAGACACCATAGCTACATCTTTAAAAATCCTACATGTAATAATAATGCTTGAGATTTTATTTTTACTTATTTTTAAAGATTTTATTAATTTATTTTAGACAGAGAGCAGGCATGTGTGAGGGCTGGGGGAGGGGCAAAAGGGGGAGGGAGAGAGAGAATCCCAAGCGGAATCCATGCTTAGTGTGACACAGGGCTCAATCTCAAGATCCTGAGATCATGACCTGAGTCGAAATTAAGAGTCAGATGGTCAACCAACTGAGCCACCCAGGCACCCTGAAAATGTTTGAGATTTAAAAAAATAATTGTAAACAACAATAGAGAGGACTCTGCAAATGCATTTTTCCATAGAAGTTGGAACTTTCACTTTGCAATATTCAATTTTTTGCCATAACTAAAAATATAGGCATTATATCATCATATATTTATATACAAACACATTATATATATCTACTTGCATGTAGATAGAGGCATGTACAACTCAGGACATCATATCTTTTAAATATAAATTTAAATATTTCTAAAAGATCAAATAAAAATGATATTCATATCCTGTTCAAAAGTCAAAAGAAGAAATGTATTTTGATAATATATTGTCAGTGTTCATATTTTCATGTAATAGAAACCATACTTTCAAATTTAAGCAGAAAGTATTATTAAAGCACGTGATATACTACATATTACATATTAAAATATGTAATATAAATAATATCCAAGAGGGCCCAAGAACTGGGCTTGGACACCACATAATCAGAAATAGTACAAGAAAATACCCAGCAGTGACAGGTCCGGTTACCCAGGATGAAATGAAGATTAACATTTAGTAAATTAATTGGGGAGGGCTTTTAGAATTAACACCTATGTGAAGTTTAAGGAACATGGCTTAAACAGAGGAATCGACACATCACAACAACCTCAGCCAATTCCAGCAGGCGTTATGAAGTTGGGATGACCCTTTACCAGTAGCATGACCCTCTACAACCCTGCATTGGTAAATTATGATATGCAGTTTGCCCCCAGAAGGGGGCCATGATTTTGGAGAGGTGGTTTTCTTCAGCAGACAGATGGGATTCCTGGAAAGGGCTACCTGTAGAGATGCCTGCTGAGAGCTCTCAACACCTGGTTGTCCTACAAGGGTTTCTAAGTGGCACTGCATAGAGAATACTATCACATCCACGTTCTAGGGAAATACTACTGCCAGGACTGTCCAACATCTGGCCCTATAACATAGGGGCCAAATGTTTAAAACTACACCACTGTTTCTTTGAAAGTTCCTAATGTTTAAGGCTTGAAAGGATCACCAGGGACTCCACATACTGCTGCCCCTTCATATTGTCCCTTTCACATGCAAGTTTCTCACAGAAGAGTCAACCGCATGAAAATTAAACCATATGCAAGTTTTAAGTTGTAGTTGCTGGATTTTCAGAAACCATGGTAGAAAAAAATCCATCTAGGATGGCATTGCAATAAGTACTAAATTTGAGTAAGTACACACTTGGCCTTTTGACTATTCAAATGCTATGTTTACCTCCATTTAGTTGTTCACATAATAGCTATAACAATCTGAATCTGCCTAATGTAATGCAACTATTCCTTATAAAAATGAAACTTCAATCATACTCAACTCTCCCCAAAAAGGTGATCCAATGCTCATTATTATCACAACTATTTCTTTTCTAAATGACATTAGTTTCTCTTTCAGGTTAGTCAAAATTTTATTTATAGTTTCTAGAAATTTTTGACCAAGATATAAAATCAATCACCTCTGTAGCATAGTAAAAAAAAAAGCCTTATTCCAAATTTTCTAGAAAATGCAAATGTGTGTATGTGTATATATATAACAGACGAGTACTCAGCAGTGGCAATAACAAGGTTAGATTGATCAGTGGTGGTAATTTGGTTGAAGTCTATGTAACCCTTGTACCTTCTATCATAATCACTCAGTTTATGAGGCAAGAGTTTTTGTTGAGGACCACAGAGTATGTCATCTGTTCTACTTGAGTTTAAATGCCTCCTTTGTAAAGGAATTCTTTGCTGAGTAAAACATCTTTACATTCTATGTCCATGTGGAGAAAGGAGGGATCCATATACCTTTTCCCCAAATCTCCTTATTATACATCCTCCAGGCTTTTTCTTTCCAAGTCCCTGATAATCTGCCAAACCCATTAGCCACTCCGCTGAGTCGGTATATATTTTTACCTTAGAACTCCTCTCCTTCCAGTCAGTATTGACATTTGGCATGCTGCTAGATGTTTCTGCACAGGAAAGATTTACTTTCTCCACTATTATTGAGTGCTCCCCTCCCCGTGTGTGTCATTATAAAACATAGTATCTACCCTTCTATTGCTGCTAACATATCAAGACAGTCATCAGTAAACCAGGTTCACTTACACCTCATTCGTAAGTAATTTCACATAAAAATTCACTATAAATGAGAGTTGTGTGAAAGGAGGCAGTGACATCAACATCTTAGTAGTTTAGCTCTTTGTAGGTTTTCAAATTTATGGTTTCCTGGACCAGAGACCTCTAAGCCACATGGTTGTTGAATAACCTGGGGTCAGGTTAGGGTTTCTACACAGGCACAACAGAGAACCAGGAATTGCCTATAGGTAGAAAAATGGTTAGTTGCTCAAAAAAAACATGACTTTGTTAAAACAAAAACAACACCAACCACAGCCAAAGCCTAGATTCTTCTTCTGTGATTACTTTTGCCTGAGAGGACATATATCACAATTTGCACACCCACTAAGTCTTAACAGTGTATCCTCAGGATAAAGTACTATTTCTGCTTGAACTTCAGCCTTGATCACCTTGAAATTGCTATATAGCTTACAACCTACAGTTCACACGGGAAATGCAAGAGACCAAGTTTGATATATGGTGGCTCTAAAACAAAAAGAGAATCCTCAAAATTTAGCTTCTTTCAAATTGAAGAAGGTACAAGATGCAGAATGTACTTTAGAGGATCACTCAGAAAGTAACTGAGACGGCAGGAGCCTGAATTTTGATGTGGCTTATCTCCCTTCTCCAAGCAAGATAGTAACTTACCAAGGAATCTAAAGCATCTGTGACTTCCTATGCACCTGGACATATCTTAAGTAATCAAAACAGCCAACTAATGGAATACCTTGTCGGAGGTTAAAATGATCAGTCTCTATGAACAAAATTATCATGAATCTATATAGCTGATATAAACCTGAGCCATTTTGTAAAGGTACATTGTTAAATCTGTCAATTAAAAAATTAAACAAAGAAAAGTGCTTCAAGTGTGTCTCTCTCTGTCAAATAAATAAATAAAATCTTTAAAAAGAGAGAGAGAGAGATAGGAAAGAAACAAAAACAAAAACAGTTGCCAGATCAGTGCCTGTATGCCAAGCCAAGTCTGGCTTGATTCACCTGGCCAAAGAGGATTTGTGTTGCTGTCGTGATTGTTGTGCAGATAAGTAAGATCTTATTCAGCTCCCCAGACCATTAAAAGACCCGTAGTCATTCGTTATAGCCACGGATCTCCTTGGTTTTAATTTTGTGACTATTTGTCTCACCTCATTCCCTATTATGGTAACCCTACCATTTTGTTTTGGGAGCCAAATCAATGCTCTGAGACTGAGTATGTCTATGGACAATTTATTTAGCACAGGCTCACGGCAGATATTTCACAGGCCAATAGCATGCAGTATTATAACTCTCAATAAGCCAAAAAAAGAACTAACACACTACAAATCAATGATAGATTAATCATACTATTGTATCAGGCAAGAAAATATAAAAGGAATAAAGTCCAAATTGAGTGGAAGTGTAATTTTATATAAACTGGTACTCTGGAGAGACCACTTAGCCAACTAAGAGCTGATGTCCAGCTGCCAGAACAAAAGCAGCAGTCCTGTGTTGCGAGAGTAATTGCTAGAGACTGTCAGTCCCAGTGTTGACAGACAAGATGACCTTCTTTGAGGGGCCTTTACACAGCTTTCATCAGTGCCATCTTGTTGATGGGAATGTAAATCGGTGCAGTTCCTGTGGAAAACAGTGTGGAGGTTCCTCAAAAAATTAAAAATAAAAATACTATATGATCCAGTAATTCCATACTGGGTATTTACCCAAAGAAAATTAAAATACTAATTCAAAAAGATATACCCCTATGTGTATTGTAGCATTATACTTACAGTAGCCAAAATAGGAAGAACCTAAGTGTCCATCAATAGATGAATGGATAAAGAAGAGGTGGTATATACATATACAATGGAATATTATTCAGGCATTAAAAATGATATTTTGCCATTTGTGACAACATTAAATGAGCCTAGAGGGGGGTATTGTGCTACATTAAATAATTCAAAGACCAGATGATTTCACTTACATGTGGAATCTAAAAAACAGAACAAATTAACACATACACACATGCTCACAAACATAAACAGTTCTCATAAAAAGAACAAACTCATGGGTGCCAGAGGAGAGAGGGTTAGAGGAATGGGCAAAACAGGTAAAGGGGATTAAGAGGTATAAACGTCTAGTTTAAAATAAATAAGTCATGGGGATGAAAAGTACAGCATAGGAATATAATTGATAATATTGTAATAACTTTATATGGTGACAGATGGTGATGATACTAATCGTGGTAAACACTGGGTAATATATAGAATTGGAAGGGCTGCCTAGGTCTGCACTGTTACCAAAAGAGACAGGAGATTCTGAAGAAGAGAGTCTGTATGGCACACTTCAAAAATCACTGGTACATTCTGACAAGGACTCCCTCCCAGACCAAACCTTTAATCAGACTCCTCTGAACCTTCTTTCTACTAGGCCTTGCCCTTGATCCTGGTCTTGGCCGGCAAACCCATTTTCACAAGGAATTCTGGTAAACCAAATGATCAAGAACCCCCTCCCCAAACTTGATATCCAATTAAGCTTGATATCTAATCAAGTTCCTCTTCCCCCACCTTGATTTCTAACCAAATTCTTCCTAACTTTCCAGCCCCTCCCCTATCCTCCTACCGGCCCTGAATTCCCAGCTGTCCCTGTCGTATTTAGAGTTGAGTCAGATCTTTCCCCGCTACTGCAAAATCTTGATCCCTATTGCAATAATCTTAACTAAAGTCTTCCTTGCTATTTTTAATAAGTATCTGGTACAAATTATCTTTTACAATATCACTCAAATGTTTTAATTTGCTGTGTCATCGTACCCCTATTAGGCTCCTTGGGAAATGCAAGTCTTTGCCTCTAGGGAAATGAAGTGACTTGGCTGTTGTTCTTTTTTTTTTTTTTTTTTTTTAATTTATTCATTTATTTATTTGAGAGAGAGAGAGGTAGAGGGAGAGAGAAACCCAAGCAGACTCTGTGCTGAGTGTGCAGAGCCCAACGGAGGGTTCGATCCCACAACCACGAGATCACGACCTGAGCTAAAACCAAGAGTCAGTGGCTCAACTGACTGTGCCACCCTGGTGCTCCTTGACTGTTGTTCTTTTCTCTTTTCTTTTTTTTTTTAAGATTTTATTTATTTTTTGACACAGAGAAAGAGAGAGTGAGAGAGGGAACACAAGCAGAGGGAGTAGGAGAGGGAGAAGCTGGCTTTCCACTGAGCAGGGAGCCCGTTTCAGGGCTCCATTCCAGGACCCTGGCATCATGACCTGAGCCGAAGGCAGACGCTGAAAGACTGAGCTACCCAGGCACCCTGTGACTGTTGTTTTTTAGTCGAGAATTTTGGACTAAGCAGTTGAGGATCCCCACAGACTCATAATGGCCTCCTTAAACATTTATTCAAGATATACCAGGGTTTGTGTTCCTGACCAGGAAAGAGTAACAGAGACTGGAATTACCTTCCAATCTGAAACAACTAAAAGGATGAAATCTATAAACCAAGGACTCTCAAGACACTGGACATTGGTCAGTGATATCTGTGATCCCTAAGAGACTGCGAACAAATAATGTTATTCATTTTTATTTATTTATTTTTAATTTTAATTCCAGTATAGTTAATGTACAGTGTTATATTGGTTTCAGGTGTACAATATAGTGATTAAAAAATTCTATACATTACTCAGTGCTCATCTAGGTAAGTATTCTCTTAATTTCATTCACTTATTTCACCCATCCCTCTACTGCCTCCCTTCTGATAACAATCAGTTTGTTCTTAACTCTTAACTCTTAACTCTTGTTAAGAGTTTGTCTTTCGATTTTCTCTTTTTTCTTTGTTTTGTTTCTTAAATTCCATAGATGAGTGAAATCATACGGCATCTGTCTATCTCTGACTGATAATTTCACTTAGCATTATACTCTCTAGCTCCATCCATGTTTTTGCAAATGGCAAGATTCCATTCTTTTTATGACTGAGTAATATCCCATTATATATATGGAATTTTTCGTTATCCATTCATCTGTCAATGGATACTTAGGCTGCTTTTATATCTTGGCTATTGTAAATAATGCTGTAATAAACATAGGGGTGCATGTATCTTTTCAAATTAGTGTTTTTGTATTCCTTGAGTAAACACCCAGCAGTGGAATTACCAGATCATATGGTAGTTCTGTTTTTAACTTTTTGAGGAACCTCCATATTGTTTTCCACAGTGTCTGTACCAGTTTGCATTCCTACCAACAGTGCACATGGGTTCCTTTTCCTCTGCATTCTCTCTAACACTCGTTATTTCTTGTGTTTTTGATTTTAGCTGTTCTGACAGGTGTGAGGTGGTATTTCATTGTGGTTTTGATTTGCATTTTCCTGATGATGAGTGATGTTGCCTATCTTTTCATGTATCTGTCAGCCATCTGTATGTCATCTTTGGAAAAATGTCTGTGCATGTCTTCTGCACATTTTTAAATTGGATTATTTGTTTTTTTGGTGTCCAGTTGTATAAGTTCTTTATATATTTGGATACTAATCCTTTATTGGATATGACATTTGCAAACATCTCCTTTTGGAGAGTTATTTTAGATCAGCAGAGTTACATTGCTTAGACCAAACACTCTCAGATAATCGCCACAAACTCTTAATATTTAGTCCAAATATCTCCTTGCTGCAGTTTCTTCTCCATATGTTGTTATTGATAAGCCCCTTTCAGGGGCCCTCAGCAGCTGAGCTACAGAGTTCTTTTTGGTGAGAACAGATAAGATGATGACACTTGACACAACTTTCTTCATTCTTATATCAAAACAACTTTACTTCCCAAAATAACATTTTTCTTTTGTCTTTGTCATAAACAAGTGACAACAACTTCACTTAAGGCATAAAAAAGTAGATGTGAAATCATATCAAACCAATACACAACACATACCTAGTAAGAATTCAGATGACACTTGCTATACTTAAACCCACTGTTCTGAGAGCCCATACTCCCACTAAAAGCAGGGATCTCATTCAAGAATGGTATTTCGGGAGACATAATGTAAAACAAAGAGTCACTACAAGGAGTTTTCACTGCATTGTTACCTCCTCTAATGTATTATCAATGTCATAATCAAGGAAGTGTCTTTTGGCCTTCTCCTGTGACATAGACAGGGAATGGGCCAACATCAGAAATGATAAATCTAGGGGTGCCTGGATGGTTCAGTCGGTTAAGAGTCTGACTAGTGATTTCTGTTCAGGTCATGACTTGTGGATCGTGAGATCAAGCCCTGCATCCGGCTCTGTGCTCAGTGAGGAGTCTGCTTGGGATTCTCTCTCTCCCTCTCCCTCTACCCCTCCCCGTGCTCTCTCTCTCTCTAAAAATAAATAAATAAATCTTTAAAAAAATGATGAATCTACTATTTCCATCTCCCTAAGATATTGGATTTTTTTCCTATAGTATACTAAGAAATATCTGGGATCTCAAATTCATTCAGCCAAGAACACTGATGAGTTCAAAAATCAAACAGTCCAATGTTTATAAACTCTCACTAGAGTTCTATTAGATCAAATCCAAATTCTGGTTAGTGCATTGGTACTGGGCATTCCAATCTAAAAACTGAGAAAAGGAGAAACTAGAAAAGTAACTTGAGGAGAAACTAATTAAATGTGAGGAAAATGAGCCATGAGTTTTTGAGAATCCAAGTAGAGAAAAATGTGTTTTTATAGAATAATGGAATGATTAATTGTGCCAACTACAACTGACAAATTGAATAATATCAATACAGAGAACTGACCACTGTATTAGCAATATGGAGTTGAAATCGACAAGACCTATATCAGTGGAATATTGGAAATAAAAGCTTGATTAAACTGTATTCAGGGAGATGAGGATGAAAGGGGCTGGAGGCAATAAAAATAAATTTGTAGAGAAGTTTTGCTATTGTGGGGGAGGGAAAATAATTGTCCTTCTACACTCCTAGGTTCTTTGCTGAGACCCTCCTGTAATAAAAGACAAATTAACGGGAGAAAAACAAACAGAAGTTTTATAATATGTATACGTCTTGCATGCATAGGAAACACCCAGGAAAAATGAGCAATTCCTCAAAATGGCCCAAGCTACCCCTTAAATATCATGTCCAGCTAAAAACAAAAGATGTTGCAGGTTGGGGGGAGCCAGTTATGGGAGCTACTGAGAAAGGCACAGCAAAAAAGGGAAGATTGTTTTGTAGCTTTAGGTCCTTGCTTTCTCTATTGATAGGAGTTTCTAGAGATTAAGTCATCAGTTTTTTCCCCATACAGAGAGAGAGACACACACACCCTTGCAAATGAAGATTTCCCTTATAATTGTAAATGTCTCTTACCAACAAGTAACATCTATTCAGTTTTCAAAGCTTTTCCTATGTCTGCTATTTCTTAAAAATAACCAGCTTAAAATAATCCTTATGCCAATGAGAACTCTGTTCCCCTTCACTTTATAAAAAATAACAGATATGGTAGAGGCTGGATTAATTGAAGAGAAACACAGGGTAAAAAAAAAGTTTTCATTTGTAAGATAAGTCATATTACAGTTTGTTTTTTGATGGAAATGATACAGGTGGTATGCGGGAATGTTGTTTTAGGAAAATGAGGAATTGGAAAGGGATGTTCTTGAGGATATGAGAGGGTTTGGATTTACAAATGAATAGTTTAACCTTAGATTGAAGGCCCAGTTCTCCCATAGGGACCACAGGGAGAGCAAGGAACAGAGGATAGTTGCATGTTTGCATGTTGGAATGGTAAATGTGGTGGGAAAAATATGTGGAAACTCTTTTCTCATTGCTTCTCTTTCCTCAGTGAAATAGTAACCAAGGATAGCAGCTGAGGATGACAAGTGGGGGAAATATGGAAGGTTTCAAGGGTGGGGATGTGACTTGGGTCCCCCACCGACTGCAGAGGGTGAAAAGATAGTAGAAATATATTTAGGAAAAATACCATTGAGAGCCTAACTAAGGTCAATGTGAATGAATTTAAACTGGTCATGGTGGCTGTTTGTTTTTCTTCTGCTGTGTGGAGGAGAAGCTGAATAGGGAGAGAGTCCATTTAATTCAGGTAGGTAATTTGTTGTGTCAGTTTCTCTCTTGTAGAATATAAGGTTTGTAAAACCAAGGAGTTCATTCTCTTGTTTTTTGGGGTTTTTTGTTTTTGTTTTTAAGTATCCCCACTACCTGTAATAGTTCCTAGCTTGAAATTTGCTCAATAGATATTTGTTGAACAGATATTTAATTAATGGATCCATGGGGAATCAAACATACGAATTTCCATTCTAGTCGAGACTACCCATATACAAGTCATCAATCCAAAATTTTCAAGACTTTTCTCCAAAATTATCTCTTTTTCCTGTTCACTAAATTTCTTTATCTATTATTGCATAATGTTGTGAGGAAAATTGTTCCTGTGGTAGTATTCATTAAAGTATTAGAATTAGTGGTACAGCCTGTTAAAAAAGAAAAATTCAACTGAGTAAATCTGAAGTTCTAATTGGCTTTATTAAATGATTCATGAATTGGGCAGCATCCCATCTAGCAAGTAGAGTGGAACTCCTAGGAGTTGTACAAAATGGAAGGTTTTTATAGAAAAGAGTGTGGGGCAAGGAAGTTATTAGTCAAAGAAAAGAAAGGATTGTTTTAGGCAAGGTCACTTTCCCTAAGCCGGGCCGGGGTTGGGGGGAGAGAACAGGGTGCCTTATCATGTACATTACCTTATTTTCCTTGGTGTGGGGGTATGGAGAAGGCCCATGTGACAGATTACCTCATTGGTGCTGACCAGAATTTTCCTGACTGACCAGGTAAAACTGCATTTCCAAAGTTGAAAACTTGCATTAGGTTGGGGATAAAGACTTGGTTTGGTGACTTGACCTAGCATAAGTGATTCCATCTTGGGCCTGTGGTTTTCTTTTTAGTAAGTCTAAATTGAAACTTCCTCCACAGAAAAGCACTTTTATGATTTTGATAATATGAAAATGAAGTATGTTACTGAAACTCTTAGAATTTGTCACTAATATCCTAAGAACCAGACATGTGCAGCCCTGGCACTTACTGGTTCTCTGTGCATAGCCATGGAATCAACCATATTTCTGTTGGTTGCCATCTATAGGCCACAGAAATTCTGAATATACTTGAACCTTATTCATCAACAAAATTTCTTTTACATGCTTCTTCCTAGCCGAAGACAAATCAGAGTGTATGGATATAAATATCTGTCAATAAGCCCTCTGAGAAGTTACTGATATTTTCCTTCCTGTCCAGGTAACATGAAGAACCTCTGAGAGGAAACTGTGCTGTGGTAGGTGTCACTGTGGCCTAATGTCACACTTCTGCATATTTGTCTCAACTTTGGCACAGCATAGCCTCCTTGATTCATTTTTATAACACACAAGAGTCATTCAATAAATGTCTGTTGAAGAACTGACAATTCTCTTATAACAATAACAAGAGCTAACATTTATACTACTACTTGCCAAGAACACTTCCAACTACTTTTCATATGTTAAAACACTTAATCTTCTCAAAAACAGTATCAATAAATGATTGCCCAGAGTATACATTTTTCATCCATCTTTATTGATTTATGTTTAGGTTCCTGTTTTAGTCTGGGACATTTAACATTCTGTGAGATTTAGAGGAAAGTAAATTCTGCATCCTACTGGAAAGATGAAAATCTCAGTCAATGGCTTACCCAGCTTCCCTTGCAGCTTTGGTTTGAACAGGTGCTCTATGTAGACACATATACTCCAGATATTAAATTGAAAGCTAGAGACAAAAAAGATGCAGTGCCATAAAGAATAAAGAATTGGAGTGTCAGCTATAATCAGCTTAATTTCCCAAGAGAATCACTGTCTTGTTGCAGCAAACTGCAAACCCTGCTCCTTTGCCATGGGAGCATGGGTATCCTAAACAGAAATCATAAACAGATTGTTGTTTTGTTTCCCTTTGTACAACCCTAATTGTATGGAATTGGTTCTCTAGGTTCTTAACTACACAATACTAGTTAATTAGTTATCTTTTTTTAAATTTTTTTAAAGATTTTATTTATTCATTTGAGACACAGAGATACAGAGAGAGAGAGAGAGAGAGAGAGAGAGAGAGCATGAGCAGGGGGAGAGGCAGAGGGAGAGGGAGAAGCAGGCTTCCCATCAAGCCAGGAGCCCGATGTGAGGCTCGATCCCAAGACCCTGGGATCAGGACCTGAGCCGAAGGCAGACGCTTAACGATCTGAGCCACCCAGGCGCCCCTAATTAGTTATCTTTAATCAACCACAATATATTTCTGTTTCTTGCAGTATCTTTGATTGATACACTCTCATATTAGATCAATAGAGACATTTTAAATTAATACCTCATTAATAAAATGAATTAAATAATTTGATAA
Source organism: Mirounga angustirostris (assembly GCF_029215605.1). Lineage (NCBI taxonomy): Eukaryota > Metazoa > Chordata > Mammalia > Carnivora > Phocidae > Mirounga > Mirounga angustirostris. Next base: position 50,347,080 of record NW_026991712.1, on the reverse strand, counting down.
TATATTGATTACATGTTTTCCTGAACCCCGTGGGAGTACAATAACAAGGTCCTCATGACCTTATTGCATAGTAGATGAGTTAAGACATAGTAATGATTAACTGATATACAATTAATAAGTACTATAAGGAGAAATAAAGTATTCCAAGAATCCACTGGAAGGAGAGATTATTAATCAGGAGTTTTCTGGAAAGGTTGACATGAATTAGGAAACTGGCCGGTTGTTAAAGTTTGGGAATTCAGAGTGAAGGAGGGAGTACCATGAACTGAGTTGTCCAGTGAGATGCTTCAGAGCCTATCCTTTATTTTGGCAGGAGGAGATTAAGGAGGCCTTAGGAGAATACACAAGCTTCAGTGATTATTTGGGCCAAGTATATAATATGAGGGTGAAAATAAGCCCGTATATGACAATAGCAGTGATACAGCGTGTGGTGATAATGCCTCACCCCCTTCATTTACTGTTTTTCAGACAAAGTGCTGATAAAATAAAAGAAAGTTGCAGATACTAGTTTAAGACCTCTGTCCTAAGATATCCAGTCTTTTTATACAGTCCAGTGTGTACTCTGAAATTTTATAAGGAGTGACAGAATGAAATAAGTAATTCAGGAAGTTCAATCTGATGGTGGTCTTTAAATAAGTGTGGGAACAAAATTACTCAACTTCCTCCTTTTTTTTTTTTTAAGATTTTATTTATTTATTTGAGAGAGAGAGAGCATGAGGGGGAGAGGGTCAGAGGGAGAAGCAGACTCCCTGCCGAGCAGGGAGCCCAATGCGGGACTCGATCCCGGGACTCCAGGATCATGACCTGAGCCGAAGGCAGTCGCTTAACCAACTGAGCCACCCAGGCGCCCTCAACTTCCTCCTTTTAAGCAACATTATCTGGGTGGCTCAGTTAGTTAAGCATCCAACTCTTGGTTTCAGCTCAGGTCATGATCTCAGGGTCATGGGATCCAGGCCTGAGTTGGGTTCCATGCTCTCAGCATGGAGTCTGCTCGAGAATCTCCATTCTCTCAGTTCTCTCTCCCTCTGCCCCTTCCCCCATGCTCTCACCCTCTCTCTTTAAAATAAATGAATAAAATCTTTAAAAAATTATCTATGGAATAAGAGTCCTTATTAGATTTGAACTCTACCTTTTCACCTCTCCTGTTCTGTTCCTTTGGATCAGTCACTTTGTGGTGTTTTCCTCCTTTTCCATTCACCTTTCTAAATTACTTACAGTTAACCTTAAGTCACAATGCAAAGATACCCAAAATGCATTGGCTCAAAGAATGTAGTTTATTTTTCACTCATGTAACAGATCCTTGTGGGTGGGGCAGCATCTGCTCCAGAATTTGCTTTAAGACCTTCTCCAGTTGGGCAGCTCTATTATCTATAACATGTAACTTCCAGTTCATTCCAGACATCATGGTTTTCAGTCAGCAGGAAGGAAATTAAAGGGATAGATCCATAGCAAGTTTGTATTTTTTTAAGAAAATAAGATGGAAGTTCACTCATGCTCACATTCCATGAGGAAGAACTTAGTTGTATAATCACAGGTAAGACTGAGTAAAGTAGTTTGTCCCACAAATTAAGTGCTCAGGAAGGAGACTGAGGAGGTGAGATCTGGGCAAACCAACGTCTGCACCTTTGCTTTCGTTAGTCTTCTGTCCACACAAACTGAAGTTAAACTGATGGAATCTACTTTACTTCCATGTTCCTCATGAAGATATAGTGATAGACATTTCAAAATAGTATGTTCTGTATTCCATAATATCTTAATAGAGAAAGGGAGTCTCTAAGGATATTAAATGTCTTGGATTTTGTATTGTTTTTAATTTACTTTGGTCTTCTATGTAGAATATAATTCTGAACATTTTATTTTTTTATCTTTTTAAAATTGAGATATAATTGACATATAATATTATATTAATTTCAGGTTACAACATAATGATTCAATATTTGTATATATTGTGAAATGATCACCACAATAAGTCTGGTTAACATCCATCACTACATATAGGTAAAAATTTTGTGTGATGAGAACTTTGAAGATCTACTCTCTTAACAACTTTGATTTTTAACTTTTAATTCTGATATTCTGAATCTCAATATATTCTAGTAAAATATCAATGTTTTTATTGACACCTGAGTATATTTTATGTGTACAGTACCTAACAGAAATTGAGAGGGGAAAATGGCTTTATATGGTTTTTGTTTGTTGCCTTAAGTTTATTTGAGGTTTTTTGGTTGATTTATTTGGTTAAGGGGATAAAATATGGAAAACTTTAGAAATAAAACTCAAGTCACAATTCATTCCTTTCTTCAGATGAAATAGGATATTTTCAATTGCATTTCTGTGGTATCCACCCTCCAAGAGGTCCTGGATGGTTTCTGCCTCCTGTTATTCATGGCCATTAGCAGTCCCTCTCACACTGAATAGAACTAACTTGAGTAACAAATAGGATATTATAGAAATGGTGAAGTGTGGCTTTTGAGGCTAGATCCTATAAGGCATATGGGTTCTGTCTTTTTGAGTGAGGACAGAGCATGTCATGAGATAGGTGAAAATTAGCCAGCACCACATGAGTGAGCCATTTAGAGGTAGATCTTCCAAACAATGTCAAATCTTCAGATAACTACAGTCCTGGTTGCATCTAAGCTGTGTATCATAAGATTACCCAAGCTAGAAACACCCAGCTAAACTTTTTCTGGATTCCTGTGTCACAGAAACTATGAGATAAATAACAAATATTTATTGTTTTAATCCAATGAGTTTTTACATAATTACACAGCAATAAAAACTAATGCAATCCCCAACACATCAATAGCACTTTTCTCTGTACATCTACCTATTTTTTATTCTATTTTCAATATAACTTTGAAGTTGTCATAGTTTTTCCACTGACTGATGCTATTCTTTTTGCATTCATTCTCCTCTATAGGAATTAGTGGATCAGTTTCTCCCAGAGACCAGATTTGGGTGACATGTTGTCACTGACTGAAAACTGAAGCACATTTTGTTTCTTTCCAGGAAGCCTACCTAGAAGAACAAAGGGAATCACCAAGTTGCAGAGTCTGAGAAAGAAATGGTAACAAATGAGTTGAAGGAAAGATCCTCTGCAGCAAGAGATCTGCAGATGAGATAGCACCCCACATATGCATAAATTATCCAAAGACCCTATGAAAACACCAATGAGAGAATACTCTTTTTCACAATCTGCCCAGCTCTGAAAGTGTGATGTCAGCTCACAACATTACCAATCATAAAAGTATTTCTGATCAGCCTTCCCCCCCACCCCTTCACTCCAAACTTGGTGGTAGGTGTGGATTTAAAACAACAGTTTCCAAGGTAGCAGAGTAGGAGAAAAAGCAAACTGTTCTTCATTTATTACAGACTTTCCCATTGCATGCATCCAAACTGAGAGGTGGGGGTGGGGAGGCTCTTGGATTTTGAATCAAGTTCAAAATTTGATTTTGACATGGCATTGGGAATTCTAAAAGTAAATACAGTTTGTTTTACAGGAAAAAAAGTGATAATTGAAGTCATAAGAATAGAGTTTTCTATATTTTATCCAGTAGCACTGGAAAAATGAGCTCCCTGTATCTATGTAAAGGAAGAATGGGAAACCAAAGTAAAATTGCTTTATGATTAAGTCCCTGAAGTCATATATTTCACTATAACAGTTTGATGGGAAATGTGCAGAATTACATAGACCAAAAATAGACAATATGATTGATGCAACTCTTTCCTGAAAACATGCATGCTGAAATAATCATTTTGCTTTAAATATAACTGAATTGAAGTAACATATTTTAAAGAACTAAATAGCTGTTTTCCTTCTGCATTTTATGGTGATGTTACACACAATGTAAGGGAGGGGGTGTTTTTCCTTCCCTTTTCAGTGCAATTAGTTGGCAGAGTTCGATAACTGGACATAAAAAACTCCATAAAAATGTTCCGAGCACATTCCACTCTGCTGTATTTCTTTGCAGTTTTTAGTCACGTTCTGAGGAGCCTAAGTAGATGTATTACCTTATTTACATAATGGAACTGGGAAGTCAGCACAGCTATTGCAGAGGCTATCATGTCAGGGAGAGCTTTAGAGACTCAACTCAGGTTTAAGACGAGATTCTAATATACATTCAAATCAGTCTGCTATATATACATTTTTTTCCTTAAATTTCAAACAAGAACCTAGAAGTGGTTGAACTAAATTGATTTCTAGCCCAAGCAAACTTGTTTAAGTTGACGGAATAGCAAGAAACATAGCATACAATATTTTAACTTCAGTTTTTACTTATTTTGGAAGATACTATGATAAAAATCATTGATATTAATCTAGTATGATGCAAACTCCTCCAGTAAATTAAAACTTTCCATTTTCAATGCCTCTATACTTACTAAAAAATGCTGTGATTTCATGACTAAATTAAAAATGTATATGTTAGGAAAAAGTGAATCCATAAATGATCAGTTTTAAGTATATGCATTTTAACAACATTTTCATATAGTCACACATTAGGAAAAAAAGCTCATTTTATTTATAGGCTAAGCAGTTGAGTTTACAGAATCATATTTTAGGAGTAAAACAGTTAATTTCTTTGATTGATTAGATAACTTTTTATAGAACTAACTTCTTAAAACTAATATAAAAAATGAGACCCAGAATTAGTAAATATTTGTATTCTCATATTTATTTCCAAAAGGACCAGATAGGGGGTGCCTGGGTGGCTCAGTCAGTTGAGCAACTGACTCTTGATTTTGGCTTGGGTACTGATCTTGGGATCCCAAGATCCGGCCCCATGATGGGCTCTGTACTCAGCGCTCAGTGGGGAGTCTACTTGAGACTCTCTCTTCTCTCTCTTTGCCCCTCTCCCTGCTTGTGTGCACTCTGTCTCTCTCTCAAATAAATAAATAAATAAATAATCTTTTTTAAAAAGAACAGATAAACTTTTAGTATTGCAAACACACTGTGGTTTATAATTATTTATCATTTAAAAGCTATTCTGGAAAAAACTGAAAACAAACAGAATCATTGAATGACCGAAGTGGAAGAACCTTTAAACTCATTAAATCCAACCCTTCACTGTAAGAGAAGGCAAGTAAGATCCAAAGAGCAGACAGATTCTTTAATAGCAGAAGATAATGGACTTGACTGACAGCATTTTATTAAACAATATTAAAATTCTCACAATTATGAATTATTAAGCCAATATATCTTGTTTAATTCATATAATCCTGGTGGCTATGTCTTATGATCCAGTGAAAGCAAAAGATCCTTTTACATTTTTCTCTCTTCTTATTCTTTTCCAAAAGAAAATTAAGAGGAAATAAAATGTCCGCTAGGATCCGTGTCTTGATAATCTTTTTTTTTTTTCTACTCAAATGGGAACAATGTTCATCTTTACCATTATAGTAACATTGCTACAAGGCGCTCCCAGAAAATTAGCATTATCCTTCCTTAATGTATAGCAAAACCTATTAAATTTACAACTGACTCTCCACCTACAGCTTCTGCCAATTTTAGCATAATCTCTTATTAACACAAATCTTTAATTTCAAGGTTCAATTTATGTTAAACAATATAAACCTTAACCTATAACATAAGATGCAAAGGAGTTACAATAATAATTTTCTTGACTGTACTCTAAATATAATGTATCTAATTTCTACTTTTATATCAGTTTAGGAAAAAATTGAAGAGTTATTTCTGTGCTTTAGAATGAAGAAAAGTAGAATTAGTTCAGAGTCTAATTTGGGCTTCCGAGCAATTGAAGATACGCAGATTTTACAGGATTAGAAAGGAGAGACCATGGCATTGCTGACTTTAAGCAACACAAACTCTTTGGGTCTCAGTTAAAATACATAACATGAAGAAAGATAATAATTCTCACTTCATGAAGTTCTTTGAAGGAATAAGAGAACTTATCTAAATATGTCTAGGACACTTTCTAATGATTTGTAACGTTCAATATTTTTTTCCAATTCTTTCTGCATCAATAATTGTATTTTTCCCCTTTGGAATTTATCAACCTTTTAATTGTTAGTTTATATATGAATTATGTGTGTGAGTTATATACTTTGCAAATATTTTCTTCCATTCTGAAGGTTGCCTTTTCACTTTGTTGATTGTATCCTTTGAGTGCAGAAGCTTTTTAGTGTGATATAATCTTATTTGTCTATTTATGCTTTTGTTGCCTATGCTTTCAGGGTTATATCCAAGAAATCATTGCCAAGGCCAATGTCAAAAGGTTTCCCCCTATGTTTTCTTTTAGGAGATTTTTGGTTTCAGGTTATTCTTTTAATTCTTTAATCCATTTTGAGTTGACTTTTGTGCATGGTGTAAGATAGAAATTTACAACCTGCCGAGACTGAATAAAAAAAAAAAAATGAAAAACTTGAACAGACCCATAGCAAATAAGGAGATTGGATCAGTAATCAACAACTTCCCAGCAAAGAAAAGCCCAGGACCAGATGGCTTCATAGATGAATTCTACCGAACATTGTAGAAGAATTGATACTAACCCTTCTTAAACTCTTCCAAAAATAGAAGAGGAAGGAATACTTCCAAACTCATTTTATGAGAGCGGTATCACCCTGATACCAAACCTGACAAAGACAACACAGAAAAAGAAAACTACAGGCCAATATCCCTGATGAATATAGATACAAAAATCCTCAACAAAATATTAGCAAACTAAATTCAACTGCACATTGAAAGGATCATATACCATGACTGGGTGAATTTATTCCTGGCATGCGAGAATAGTTCAACATATACAACTCAATTAGTGTGATACACCATGTTAACAAAATGAAGGATAAAAAACACATGATCTCATTAGGTACAGAAGCAGCACTTAAGAAAATTCAACACCATTTCATGGTAAAAACTCTCAAAAAATTAGGTATAGAAGGAACTTACCTCAACACAATAAAAACCATATAGGAAATGCCCACAGCTAACAAAATGATAACAGAAATAGAAAAACAATCCTAAAATCCCTATAGAATCCCTAAAGACTCCAAAAAGTCAAAGCAATTTTTAAGAAAAAGGACAAAGCTAGAGGTATCACACTTCCTGATTTAAAACTGTATTACAAAGCTACAGTAATCAAAGTAGTATGGTTCTGGTATAAAAACAAATCTATAGGCCAATAGAACAGAATAAAGAGACCAGAAATAAACCCAAACATATATGGTCAATTCATCTTCAATAAGGGTTTCAACAATACACAATGGGGAGAGGATAGTCTCTTCAAAAAATAGTGTTGGGAAAAATGGATTTACATGCAAAAAAAATGAAATTGGTCCCATAATTTCTTTATAACTTCACACCAAAGCATGACAGAATCTAGAAAGAAATTGACTTGTTCTTTGATCCAAATAAGGCACTTTCCCATTCTTTTGCACAAGCCTCAATATATTCTTACTTAGAAGATGTAAAAATACAATTCTTAGTCTACCAGTTTAGTTCATTTCATATTTCCTAATGTCTTCTCTATCTTAATTACAAATAGATATTCCTCTCCTGCCATCCTGTCCTACTAATTTTTTTCTTTCAAAATCCTTTTCTCCAATTCTGATATTTTTATAAACCATCAAGCTTATTATAATAGACTTAATAAAGATTTATTTGATTCATGATCCAATTGTCTAAACTTCTCCTGATTTCTGCGTAATTCCATGAATGATTCTGTTATAAAGCAATTTCTGTTCATGGAAATGTAATTCAAGTAAACAGAAATCCAGTTATGCTTCACTAATAACTACTGAAATCTAAGCCAAAAAATTAACCTTTTGACCTTACTTTTCTGCTTTGAAAATTTTTTCTACACATAGAATTAGTAAAGTTAATTTCATAATTTCACAGTAGTTGGAACCTAATATAGTCACTACGGATGAGCAAAACCAATTTAAAAACAAGTGTTTGTAAACACAGCACATTTAGCTTTAATAACTGTTAGTTGGAGAAAGAGTCCTTCATGTATTTTGAAACCCTCCAAACTAGTGGATCTATTTTGCTGCTTGTGGATCATAGAATCTTTAAAGCCTCTGTTGACAGAGTTCAGGGCAGGCTACCCCAAAATATGCCACTTTGGCATATTGATTATTTTAAATTAAAGTTTCTTAAGAAACAGCCAGTGCAAAGAGGACACCATGACCCTTTTCTGTGCCCCTGAAAGCAGGAAATAAATCTCCCACGCGAAAGATACCTTCCCTGTATCAGAAGACATCCTTATCACCAGAGATAGGAAATTCAGGGCCAAGAAGGCTATATAAACAAATCTTGTTACTTCACTAATTTACTACCCCAAACCCGAACTTTCTCTTGCCAGTTCTTCACAAATTTATTATTTCTTTGCCTAAAAGATATAAAAGCTGCCTGCTTTAGTCACTTCTTTGAGTTTCATATTTTTATGAACTCCTGTACATACAAAATTTAGCTTTTTCTCCTGTTAATCTGATTTATGTCAATTTAATTATTTGACCAGCCAAAGAATCAAGAAGGGAAGAAAGGAAAAGTTTTCTTCCCCTATATGTATTTAAAACTGTTTACCTGCAGTGGATTTAAAATTAATGTTTCAACCAAAAGGATCTGCAGATTTCAGCTATTCAAAAGAAAATACGGCTTGACCCCTTTAGGATTTAAAAAATCCTATGAAAGCTATTTTTAAAATATGATCTTACAGTTACCTTAAAATATAGATTTGTGTTCTGAAACGTCTGACCTTAGAAAACTGATAACCTCCTAACAGTAAAATGGCAAAAAAATATCTTTCACCTATCTGGCATTAAGGGTTTATGTAGATAAAATAAGATTATACCTATTATAACATTTTAGAAATAAATATCCTTTGTACCTCTCAGATATTATTAAAGAAATCTTAATATAATCCTTTTATAAAGTAGCAATGATCACATTGTCCTCTATTCAAAAAGCTTTCAGAGTCTCCTATAATATTCCAGATTCAATGCAGATTCCTCAACCTGGCATTTGCCTTCCACAAAATGGTCATAACTTACTATACAGACATGTGTGCTATTACCTAGGCCGATGCTGAACTGCATCCATCATCAATACCGCAAGTACATGTCTCATGACCTGATATCTCAGATTCTTTTTTTCATTATCATACCATACCTTTATCCTAAATATATCCTCCATCACTACCCACAGGAGCTACCTTATTCTCAATTCTACCCTCAGCATCTAGTGGAAGGACAGCCAAATAGTAGGAGTTCAGCAAATAGTAACTGAATAAAACTTACATTACTAACAGTAGCCAGTCTTATACCTACCTCCTGATTTTTAGTTGATGTCTAGGTTCAAAAGAAAAAAAAAAATGCTTCAATCAAAATTATTTTCCCTTCTGAAGTCAAGTCACATTCCCAAGGTTTTAAGTCATGAAGGGAAGAACAATGAAATAAACCCAGGTCTTTTCACCACCAGGCTTACTTCTAAATATTCTCCTGATTATGTATATCCAAGTTATAGATCATTATGTCCTAGTTACAGTATCTTTTCTAATTCTTTAATATCTGTAAAGTTTGAGCTCTTTTATTATAAATATTCAAAGCCAATGTGTAAGCCACAGAAACATAATCAGTTCTCTCACTTTGTACCTTGTTTTGGAAAATTCTGCACAGTTGAAAAATCTAGTAAAGATGTGAGTTAATCACACATTTGTGATGGAACAACAACAGCCTTTTCCCTTTGTGTCAGGTCACCCTCACTGAGCATTTAGCCAGCAAGTCCCAAATGGAAGGACCAGAGACAGAGGGGATGGAATTGACAACCCCAAACTTGATGATAATGTGTTTTTTATGTTGATACTGAGTCTCCCACCGTGTGAATCCTACTGTAAAGTTTAAAATAGACATATATTCTGTTTTCTAGCTTATTTCGCTCCTGCAGTACAAATATATATGAATACGCTTCTGGCAATCTAATGTACCCGAATGAAACTTTATTGCACGACTGAATGGGCTAAAGAAAATTCAAAGTAGGAGACATGTGTTTTGTCCTGGTGCAAAGTTGTGACAGAGGCAAAGTGGTTCTGGACCTGGCAGCCGTGGCAGCAGCTTTCTGCATTGGCAGATTCTTGATTATATAGAAGAGCAGCTGTTCCCTTGGGTGAGCAACTTTCTGTACTGTGGGTCTGTGTGTCATTCCCAAAAGCTCAGCTTTGAGTCATTTTCTTCAGGCATGCCCACAATCCTCTAGCTATCTTTTTTTTCTTCTTTTTTAAATTTTATTTTGTTATGTTCTGTTAATCACCATACATTACATCATTAGTTTTTGATGTAGTGTTCCATGATTCATTGTTTGCGTATAACACCCAGTGCTCCATTCAATACGTGCCCTCTTTAATACCCACCACCGGGCTAACCCATCCCCTCATCCTCCCCCCTCTAGAACCCGCAGTTTGTTTCTCAGAATCCGTAATCTATCTATGTTAAATCCATTTCGGCTCAAACTAGCCTAGATGTTCTCAACTGCAGCTAAGAAATTTAGCCAATGTAATAATCAACAGCAGAAGTGATTGCATGCTAACACTTCTCCAATGAATAATCTGGGATTGAAAAGCTGATATACTTGCTGATATATCCCCCTCATATCTGAAAGTAAAGCATTCCTATGACACCTTCTGTAGGCCTAAATGGCTAAAGCAAAAAAGCAATTACCATTAATGTACATGGGAAATTTTGAGCTTCCCAACACCCAAAAAACAACCTCTCTTGTTCTTTTCTGATATCGTAGGAACATCTTGCTAAAGGAAACACAAAATGAATCGAGATACAGCATAGATGCTCATGGGCACGGTTTAAGCTACGGCAGCTTGATGCTGAGATGCTGAGTGTAGTTCTCAGGAAAGGACCCTGGTGATGCCACTCTCACTGCTCGGGGTGCAGGCTGCCTCTAGAATGGCCTGCTGCAAAAACAAAACAAAACAAAACAACACTGAACGCTAGTTTTGCTTATCGCTGCCTTTTTCATAAAAGCAAAAATCCTCTTAGATTCTTTGGGTTAGCAAAAGCAGGTGCTAATGTAGGACTCTTGTAAAGGAAAAGTGATATAATGTGAACTTTTGAAAAGCAGGGACCTGTATTGGGTTTAGATGGATGTCATTTGCCTCTGACTGCTTTAAAATAAACTTATTCTATTGGGGGTTCTGCAAGTTCAATAGGATGTGTTTGGGTTTAAATTTATTTGTATTTATCCTATAATCATTTGCTCTGTAAATTTAAGTTTTTCACTGTTACGGAAGAAATCTGTCAATTTTTGTCCAAGCTCGTGCTGTTTTTTTCTTTCCTAATATTCTAGTTAAAAATATGTTAGACCTTCCCATCCAATCTTAAGTATCTCCTAATTTTTATTCCATATTTTTTACCTTGTTGCCTCTTTTGGAGTCACCAAGTAATTTCTTCAGTTTTTAAAATTTATTTTCCAAATCATTAGTTCACTTTTGGGCTGCTTTTATTTTGAATAATTATAACAATTATAATTTTTGTTGCTAGATGTGTATATATCTATATATACACATATACACACTTATTTGTATTGTATACATGTAGACATAAATGTGTGTGTATATATATTCATTTGTAATAGGCTCCTCTATTTCTTTAATCATTTTATACATATATATCCTATATTCTGTACCTGATCTACAATCCTAGGGGTTCATACCTATTGTTTGTTTTTTTCTATTGAACCTTAAACATATTCACTTGCTTTTTCATATGTTTAATGATCTTTGCTTGCAAGGTCTATGCGTGACCTTGACTGGGGAAGTCTAGTGGACTTAAAGTGGCGGTTTTGGAGAATGCCTTTCTCCACAGAAGATTAATTTATGCTTCTTATGATTAGTAGCAGATGCCACCTGCCAGGGGACCACTTCACATCTGAGTTCAACACAGACTCCAGGCTGCCCCTCACTGCACTGAGCCTGGCTCAATGATCTATTTCCTTACAGTGACTATCAGTATGTATCCTCAGGCAACCTCTCGAAAACTCGTTCCTTCTCCTCGGCCCAGGCCCAAGCTTTTCTTCTCTTTGATCTCATTTCACTGTGTGTATGTGGGTGTGTGTGTTCATATGTATGTGTGTGGGGGTGTGTGTGAGAGAGAAAGAGAGACAGAGAGATAGAGACGGAGAGCATGAGGGAGAGAGAGAGGAAGGCAGGATAATTGGCACAGAAGGGGGGGCGCCTGGGTGGCTCAGTTGGTTAAGCGACTGCCTTCGGCTCAGGTCATGATCCTGGAGTCCCGGGATCGAGTCCCGCATCGGGCTCCCTGCTCAGCAGGGAGTCTGCTTCTCCCTCTGACCCTCCTCCCTCTCATGCTCTCTGTGTCTCATTCTCTCTGTCTCAAATAAATAAATAAAATCTTAAAAAAAAAAAAAAAATTGGCACAGAAGGGTAAGTCTACTATCAACTTGTAGGATGTAAGTAATATCTCAGTCTTCTTTTTTTCAGGGTCTAATTTTCTGCCAAAGAGTCCCTTGAATGCCTAGTTGTTCATAATGTTGAAAGCAGAGTTTGTAGCTCTTCCTTGTCCATATATTTTTCGTCTCTTAGTAATTTCATCCAATTTGTCTCATGGACCTAAGTAGTTTCCTGATGAATTTCAATCTTACATCTATATCCTAACCACTCCCTTTAATTCTAGGGTTATATATTCAACAGTTTACCAATATTTCTACATGAATAAATATAAAATAATAATATATATACACATATAAATACAAAGATAACACTAAAAGGGAATCCTTGATCGTCTACCCTACCCCTCTGAAAAAGTTTGTTAAACCAGATATTTTCCCCCATCAGTAACCACAAAGCCCTCCTCCTCTGTTCAGCCAAATGCCTCACTGACTGTTTCTTTTCTGTCACACTCCACATTAGATCAATCAGCCAATCTTGTTTATTCTAACTCAAATCTCTTCTCAGAACTTATCTAAAAACATCATCTTTTTTCTGGCTTATTAGTAGTTTGTTATTTGGTTTCCTTGTTTCAATCTCTTCTCTCTTTTCAATCTATTCCATAGCTCCTTTTTTTGTACAGAGTGAAACTAGCTATTAAAATAATCTACATGGGGGCGCCTGGGTGGCTCAGTCATTAAGCATCTGCCTTTGGGGGCGCCTGGGTGGCTCAGTTGGTTAAGCGACTGCCTTTGGCTCAGGTCATGATCCTGGAGTCCCAGGATCGAGTCCCGCATCGGGCTCCCTGCTCGGCGGGGAGCCTGCTTCTACCTCTGACCCTCCCCCCTCTCATGTGCTCTCTCTCTCTCATTCTCTCTGTCTCAAATAAATAAATAAATAAATCTTTAAAAAAAAAAAAAAAGCATCTGCCTTTGGCTCAGGTAATGGTCCCAGGGTCCTGGGATCGAGCCCTGCATCGGGCTCCTCACTCTGCTGGAAGCCTGCTTCTCCCTCTCCCACTCCCCCTGCGTGTGTCCCCTCTCTCGCTGTGTCTCTCTCTGTCAAATAAATAAATAAAATCTTTACAAAAATAAAAATAAAATAAAATAATCTACATGATCTTAACCCCAATGGTTTACCAACCTCTTGTGCAACAGTTACTCACTTGACTCACATCACTGTAGCTTACTGCTATCTTTGTAATCTTTCAGATACTCAGGCATTCTCTACCTCCTCCTGGTACTCTTCTTCCTCGAGCAATCTTCCCGCAAATATCTGCATAGCTAATTCTTTCATTTCCTTCATGTTCTAGCTTACATGCTGTTGTCTCATTGAAGCCTTAACTAGTTATCATATTTTAATAAATACTCCAAGAGCATTTTCTATCCTCCTTTCCTACTTTATACATTTTCTCAGTGCTGAACACAACATTGTCAGTGTATACAATGTTTACGTGAGATTATGCATCTCTCTTAACAAATCTTTTTTGCTCAAATTAGAAAATTCTGAACTCTGTTATCTGCCACTGGGATACTGTCTACTATTTAGGAGCATCTTATAGGGCCAGAAAGTCAGAGAAGTAGATGACTGCAATCAAAAGTGTGACAGTAATAACTTTCAGCACATAATGGATTTAACTATGGAGGAGTTTTGTCACACTTAAAACATCATTAAGTTTTTCAAGAGGAGGCAAAAGAAAGTTTTCAAATTATTCTAAAATGAACATTCTAATTACATCTTTATTTTTTTATTTTTTTCCAATTACATCTTTAAAGATGACAACATCACTGACATAAATATATTGTGCCTTAAGATAATCACTCAAGAGAAAACACTTGGACTTTAAAATTCTGATGCACCTTTACATTAACTATTCTTAGTTACATATCATAAAATTATCTCAAGCAAGAAGCAAAAAAAAAGTCTCATCAAGAATATCCTTAAATTTTACACTTAAAACTTTCAGAAGTAATGACTTTTTGCTGCATTATGTTAGCAAACTAAAATTATGCCAACAGATTATTTGCATTCAAAAATTTATACAACTGACTAGGATATTTTAAAATCTAAACTAGTTCATGAGAAAGTTACAGCCCCTTACTATTAGCAGATATAAATTTTCATTTAAACTAAAAGGAGTTCGCAAGTTTTAGATGTTTTATGACCAAAAGGAGCATAATTACTGTTCAGTGTGTATAGTTAATGTGCTGCACCTGAAGTCGCAGATAGTGGCTATCTTGTGCCAATTCATTTTTCTTTGGATGCCAGAATTGGTTCCAAGCCTAGGGATAGAACAAATGATTGGAAAATCAAAGAAGTGGGCTTCTAATTGATTCTCAAAGGGTAATCATGGGTCTTGAAAAACATATGAAAATATGGCTATTGGTGATGTCTCCTCATGCTGACTAATAGTACAGAGAAGTTCATTGTACTTTTCACCTTTGCTTGGAAATATTCATACTATATAAAGTTAAAATTAAGAAATTGCATGCAACGGTGGTAAGAAGCAAAGAAAAAAGCTTAGTATTACCATCTTCAGGTTTTTACAAGTCACTGTTTGACCACTCAGGACGCTCTTGAAAATATACTGCAAAGTACATTACTAGTCAGAATATACGTGCTCACACTCAGTCAAGGCCATTGTTGAATCTCCGAAAACCACACACACACACACACACACACACACACACTTCTGATATTTATTTTCTTAGCAAATTTAAAATATTGACTAGAATAATATAGTTACGTAACCCATTAGTGGAACTAGAAGAGACAATACATATGTGAAATCTGTTACTGTTAACACATGATCCAGATTTTACATGCTTAGTTTAAAACCTTGTACAAAGTTTGTTGTTTAAAGGGAAGACCATGAACAATTTGGAAATCCTAGGGAGCCATTTAAGATATGTACTAATAGAAATGTGTGGGCATTAACGAGAAGCATTTTAATAGCAATTATGTTGCATGATTACACATGGAAAATGGACTATATTCTTGTGATTCAGAAATAAATTACTAGAATGTGAGGTTCCCAAACTTCCAAAGCAGGACTTCCTGTTTTACCCATTTAGTTACACCTAATGAAAATCTAACTCGTTTGCCTAAAAGAAAAACAGATTGGCTAAAATCTAAGACTAGCAGCTTTACTTTTACTAGGAAAAAATCATGTTCTGAAACTCTTTAACAGAGACCTTGCCCCATTTTCATTGGTCTGCATAGTGACAGCAAACCAATATGTCAAATCCAGCCAATATGTCTTAATGGACGACACTCTCCCAACTAGCCTCTGCACATAATTATTATTAAATAATTACCCTAATTATAGGTAAAGAAGTTTAAAAACATGAAAAATAAAGTGTGAAAATACAAAATATTAATATTAATTAAACATAAATAAAATAAAATAATAAAATAACATAAAATATTAATAATTGTTAAACATAAAAATAAAATATAATTATAATTATAAAATAAAAATAATAAACAAATATAATAAAAACAATAAAGATAAATAAAATTATTATTAAAATAATAATAATTAAACATAATTATTCATCATATCCTTTACAACAGTTGTACAAAGCCACTGTTTATTGGGACAAGCAAAACATACTATTCTTATGGAAAACATAGGAATGGCATGTGTGGCCATCAAAATTGGTAGGAGTTTAGGAAGGATCAGCTTCCTGCATTCACTGAGCACCTGCTATGTGCTAGGATACATCACAAACATCCTTTCATAAAACCTCCCCAACAAATTTTAGAAATAATTGATATCATTCCATTCTATAAATTAAATAAATGAGATTCTGGTCAAATACATTTTAAACACAACACTATTGCTTGTTTTGCTTAGTTTGGGTGGTTTTATCTTAAGAGCATAAGTTTTAGCTCAGTTATTAGCATCTTACCATAACTCCGTTATATTTTCAAAAGATAATGGAGAATGACTATGATTTAATTTGGAATAAACACTAACATCTGATGAGAGCAAAGGATTGATTCCTTTAGTTGCTAAATAAATCATTAATAATTTCTCATTCTACATTGCAGTCATTTCTACAATTGCATTATTGTTTTATTTTAAGATAAAAATTTCCAGTGTATCATACAATAGACTTTAGAATATATTTCTGTTTGATCTAATTTTTCTCATTATGTTTGACTATTATTATAAACAGAAATTTTACTTTGAGTGTTGAACCAATGAAATAAGAAAAATAAAATGAAAAATGTATTTTAAATATTAAGTCCTTTAATGTTTCACTACAGTTTAGAAACTCCTATTGTTTATTCAGTGGTAAAGTACTTTAAAGCTTAAAGAATGCTGCCCTAAGTCCCTTTGGGTTGTCTGTTTTCCAATAAGTAAATGTTAGCATTTTAGCTCTGCTACAATTGCATATAACCATTCACCTTTAAAATGGAAGTATTTCTTCCTGTAAGTTTCCAAAGAATGAAAACCATGTATAAGGATTGAAACCTTGTATGAAAATCACTGTAAAAGGATCAACTACCTTGACACTGAATTCTATTTTTCCATGAGAATGCCTACCCCATAGTTCTGCTACCTTAGCTCTCTGAGCAGACTTTTAATTTAATGTTGACCTCACTCCATTAAAAGCATCTGTTTACTTACATTTATCTACCTCCTGCTCTAGAATAAAAGCTCCTTCAGAGCAAAGATGGTATTACATATCTTTGTATCACTGACATTTAGTCAAACACCTTCTAGTCACATTGTGGGCACTTGAAAAATATCTGTTACAATAAAGGAAGGAAGGAAGGAAGGAAGGAAGGAAGGAAGGAAGGAAGGAAGGAAGGAAGGAAGGAAGGAAGGGGAGAGGGAGGGAGGGAGGTAAGGAGGGAGGAAGGAAGGGAGAAATGTTTTAATATTGTGAATTAGCATACCATACAAAAACTGCGACCTGGAAAAGTACAGTCATTTATACTAAGCACAAGGGTACATTGAAGCAGAACTATTAGACCAAAGAAATGGATTAACTGTGACTTTGGTTTCACTACTACTTTCCTTTTGCAACTTTGTCTTATTGTGCCCTAGAGCTGCCTTCATTCTACTTGTAAAGTAACACCAGGCAAGACAATGTCCAGGAATTTTTATCCTTCATCACTTACTTCTTATTAAAACTAATGTACTGAAATCCATTCCCCTGGCTGCATACTATGAAAGAGAATCCATTCCTTTTTGTCCTATTTTAGTATAATATTCTGCCCTGCACTCATCCCAAATTTATGGATATTAACAAAACTTTTACTCACTCCACTATTAAGCTACATAAGAGAATCCTAAGGGTTTAAGAATATCCTGAAGTGTTGTGATAGAACATCTTCACAGAGTTGCTGAATATTTGATATGCAATGACTCAAAATCCAAGCAGGGCCAGATCTTGTTCATGCAATTTGTTAAACTGTCAAGTAAGCTCTCCATGAAAAGGTAGATCAGGTAAAATATTATGTAAATACTATATTAAAACAATATATTCTTGGGGCGCCCAGGTGGCTCAGTCATTAAGCATCTGCCTTCAGCTCAGGTCATGATCCTAGCATCCTGGGATTGAGCCCCACATTGGGCTCACTGCTCTGCGGGAAGCCTGCTTCTCCCTCTCCCACTCCCCCTGCTTGTGTTCCCTCTCTCGCTGTGTCTCTCTCCATCAAATAAATAAATAAATCTTTAAAACAAACAAACAAACAAACCAATATATTCTTTTTAGTATTGGCTTGCATTAAGTTTTATTCTAATTGAATATGTCTTATTTCTTTTTACTTAGATAACATTACTACTATACTGGTCAATTTCATACTGATAACTTACTACCTCTTCACCTTCTTAAAGGTTTCATTAAGTTAGCAACTTGCTATAATTTGAGTAATATTACATTATTAAACTTATAAAATGAATCTTTCATATTTTCTATTTCTTCCATATTCAGAGAAACAAAGTAGAAAGTTTGTTAAGGAAGTGGCATCCCAGGGTGAAGATACAGTTCAAAGCAATAAGCTCAGCAACACTCTTACATCTTGAAATTGAGTTTCCTGCAGAGTAGTTTTTCATCAATTTTGTGCATCAAAAACCTAGTTCCTTGAAAGTTTCTACAGTTTTTCAAACTTTTTTTGATAAAAGAAGTTTCATCATTTTGGGAATTGAGTCATTTATTGATCATATTTGGAAAAAGAGCCAACCCACAAACAGAAGTCCAAGAAATTTATCCATTGTGGAGATTAAGTGGAGGTTGAAAATGTACTTAAATTCATAAGCAAAACAATTTATATCACTTTTAAAATGTCACATATTTCAAATATGTTTATATTTATATATAATATTCACTAACTACATTTTAACAAAAATCATACATTAAGCTTGTATTATGTGCAAAGCACTGCACTAACTGATTTACATATTTGGCAAGGTATTGTGTGTGCATGTGTGTGCACACGTGGGTGCTCATGCGTGACAAATGGTACTGACTGGGGCACCTGGATGGCTCAGTCGGTTAAGGGTCTGCCTTTGGCTCAGGTCATGATCCCCGGGTCCTGGGATGGAGTCCCGCATCAAGCTCCCTGCTCAGCAGGGGGAGGGGGGTGCTTTACCCTCTCCCCCTGCTCGTGCTCTCTTCTCACTCTCTCGTGCTCTCTCTCTCTCAAATACATAAATAAAATCTTAAAAAAGAAAATGGTAGGGACCAAAACACAAAGTGAACAAGTAAAAAGGATTCACATGGAGGTTATCCACAAAGATAGAATGAAGAAGCCCATTGTAAAGTTCTACATCCACTGAGAACACATAGATGGGAGGGAGAGATCAAAAACAAAGGATCTCCTAATGATAATGAATAATCCCCACATCGACCCTCTTGTTGACTCATTATAATTTGTGAAAAACAGGGGCACCTGGGTGGTACAGTTGGTTATGTGTCTGACTCTTGGTTTTGGCTCAGGTCATGATCTCAGGGTTCTGAGATCATGCCCAGAATCAGGCTTGCACTGGGTGTGGAGCCTACTTGAGATTCACTCTCTCCCTCTCCCTCTGCCCCTCCTCTGCTTGCACACACCCTCTCTCTCTCAAATAAATAAATCTTTTTTTTTAAGTGTTTCACAGTGATATTTCCTAATTAATTTTTTTTGTATATGGGTCTGACTCCCTCACTACGTTGAGCTTTATGAGAATAAGACTTGTGCCTATATTAGTTTTCTAGGTCTGCTTCAACAAAGTAACACAAACTTATTGGCTTAAAGCAACAGAAAATTATTCTCAAACAATTCTTGAGGACAAAAGTACAAAATCAAGGTGTCAGCAGGGCCCTGCTCCTAATAAAGCCTCTAGGGGAGAATCCTTCCTTGGCTTTTCCAGCACTGGTTACTCCAGATGACCCTTGGTTTATGGCTGCATAGCTCCAATTTCTGCCTCTTTCTTAATATTGCCTCCTCCTCTGTTTATCTTTTCCTCTTCTTTCAGTGTCAGATCTCTGTTTTTCTTTTATAAAGTCATTTTCATTGGATTTAGGCCCTACCTCGATAATCCAAGATGGTGTCATTTGTAGACTGTTAATTTAATTACATCTGTAAAAAGCCTTTTTCAAAAAATGGATACATGCATAGATTCTGGGAATTAGAACATAGGCATTTCTTTCTGAGGTGCCACCATTCAACCTACTACACATGGGTAGAGTAGACCAGGAATTTTGCCTTATTCACCTAGATAGTATGAGCACAAATGAAAAGGGTTAGCACATAATAAACTCAAATTTTGGCTTAAATTGTAACAAATGACAAATTACTACTTAATCAAGTTGGTGTCAGATTATTCTCTTGGTATAGCTCAAAATTCAATGCCACAGGGTGTTTTTAAACTAATATGAAGGAATCATGTTGAACTAACATATATTTTATGTTATTTGATAAAATGTGTTAAAATAACTACATCAAGATGTAGGAAAACTGGATCTGCAGAATTGTTCTTCACTTAATGAACACGCTGAAGTCATTTGGTTTGTAGAAAGAATAAGAAAATATTAAATTATAATGCTAATAAAAATAACAATTATTATTATCATCATCAGTAGTAGTAATAGTAGTTCTTTAATCTTTAGACAGGAAGGACCTTGCAAGCATAAAACCAAAACACCACCAGAGTAGTGGAGACATCCCTAATCACATTTTTCTCGGCCTCCCTTGAAATGAAGTGGGGGATCAAGTGACGTATTTCTGGCCAATGAAATGTGAAACATAGAAGCCACTTCTAAACATAACCTTGAGAAACAGTCTTGGAATACCCCAGCTTTCTCTTCCTCCTCCCCAGCAACCTCACAATTATGAGTTCCATATTGTATCACTACATTATGAAAACAGTGTGGGGTTTAGAGACACCTTTTTAAGATTTGTAGAAGAACCAATGGATGCTGCCATGTGTTCATCCTCTTGTGACATGAAAATCAGATAAAGTTTCTTGTTTTAAGATCATGAGATATTGGGATTTCTTTATTACTACATATAACCTCACTTGTCCTGATTAAAGGAAATACTGCAACAGAAAAATGCTTTAAAGTAAATGGAGGTAATTCATGACAGACCAGGTAAAGATACTCGAGCTTTCTCATCAACATTTAAAATTTTTTTTTTAAATTACAATTTTAAAAAGTACATAGTTCACCTCTAATATTGGCAAAGTAAATAAATAGATTAATTAATTAGTTAAAATACAGTAATATTCTCTTCTGGTTAGAAAATAAATGAGCAAAAGTATTTTTTTTTTAAGATTTTATTTATTTATTTGACAGAGAGAGACACAACGAGAGAGGGAACACAAGCAGGGGGAGTGGGAGAGGGAGAAGCAGGCTTCCCGCAGAGCAGGGAGCCCGATGTGGGGCTCGATGTGGGGCTCGATCCCAGGACCCTGGGATCATGACCTGAGCTGAAGGCAGACGCTTAATGACTGAGCCACCCAGGCGCCCCAACAAAAGTAGTTCTTTCTAAAGGATAGTTAGCCATAGTTATAAACATAATATGGGGGGTGTTCTGAATAAAATATCATATCCAGAAATTTATCAGAGAGAATGATTAAATATGTACCAAAATTTTATATATAACAAGATACTGAATGCTGCATTGTTTACAATCATTAAAAAATTTAAAAAACTAAATGACCATTCATAGGAAAATAAACTATTGTGCATATACAATGTGATATACTGCATAGCTTTACCTAAAAGTATGGGTTATTATATAGGGAAGCCTGGGTGGCTCAGTCCATTAAGCGGCTAAATCTTCACATCGGCTTAGGTCATGATCTCAGGGTTGTGAGACAGAGCCCCATGTCAGCCTCCGAGCTGGACATGGAGCCTACTTAAGATTCTTTCTCTCCTTCTCCCTCTGCCTCTCCTCCCCGTCTCCCTTAAAAACAACAAAAAAAAAGGTGGATTATTATATTTTTTAAGAGAACAGTAGATTATAAATCAGTACATATTTAATTAAGAAATAAATCAGTAATATTATACATCAGGTATTTACAATAATAACACTGAATTAGTTTCTAAAACATGTTTTCACTTCTACTTCTTTTCATTGCTTGACAATCATTATATTATTTTTATAACTAGGAAATTCTAAAAAATTAATTTTATGAAAAGTAGACATATCTAACGGTTTAGAAAAAAATTTTTTTGACCACAAAGTGTTAATATCAGATTGCTATGTCACCTAGACATTGTTAACTTCTAGAGTGAAATCACTCATTGAAAAGACAAAGATCTATTTGACTCCGTTAGCCAAGTACATTTTGGCTAAAACCAGTAAACATACTTTTTTCTTAGGTTAATAGTTCACATAGACTATACATTTTTTGCAAGAATGCTAAATTATTTGATAAATTCACAAACATTCTTCCAAAATGATCATTTCAGGTGGGTCTCACAGTAATTAGGACCAAATGTAACTTGTTTTGTTTTTCCAATTTTACCTAATTCTTTCATTTTCCTATAAAAAGTTTTACCTGAATTGATCTTAACTATTCATGGCTGGCTCCTTTTTTTTCCTGAAGAGCTCAGTTTAAATATCTTTTCCTTAAAGCAAACTTCTGTGAACAGTTATCCAAAGTAGTTCTAGTCAATATTAATCTCTATTATTCCTGGTTAGAAACATTTATCATTTGTATTTTTAATTGCTTACATGCTTCTCTTTCCTCATCCACTAGAATATAAAATCCATGAGGGCTGGATATACTCCCATCTTGTCCACCTTGGTATTTCCAACACCTAACACAGTTTAGCGCACACTATTTGCACAATAATAGAGGGAGAGCTACATTGAAGTAGATCGTATCTTTAAAACACCAGATGATTACAAGAGTTCAGATAACTTTTCATTTGTTCTACTTTCTAAAGATTTTTATTTATTTATTTGAGACAGAGAGAATGAGAGAGACAGAGAGCACATGAGAGGGGAGAGGGTCAGAGGGAGAACAGACTCCCCACCGAGCAGGGAGCCCGATGCGGGACTCGATCCAGGGACTCCAGGATCATGACCTGAGCCGAAGGCAGTCGCTTAACCAACTGAGCCACCCAGGCACCCCTCATTTGTTCTACTTTCATAAAAGCTTTCTCCAAAAATCCTCTGTAGCAATTACTTGAATGTAAGAACATCTCCACATATTATATTTGGTCAACCTTAGTAAAGGCATGTAATATTTTTTAGCTTGAGGCTAATTATTATAGTTAATCATTAGCTAATCCTTATTATAAATGTTTTATTTATTCATTTATTTTTGAGAGAGAGAGAGTGCGCAAGCCAAGGGGGAAGGCAGAGGGAGAAAGAGAGAGAGAATCTCAAGCAGACTCCATGCTGAGTGCGGAGCCCAATTCAGGGCTCCATCTGACAACCTGGAGATCATGACCTGAGCCAAAACCAAAAGGCTGATGCTTAACCGACTGAGCCACCCAGGCGCCAAAGCCAATCTTTATTATTATGGATTATCTCCAGATCTCATTATTGCATTTCGAGGAAATTGGACAGTTATAACCTACCTTTACACTGGTTGGCTGGATTATCTTTCCTGTTCATCTGATTTAAGCCAAGCTGTATTTCAGATGCAAGAGGAGACATATGAGAAAAGATATCTGCCTTCATTTGAATTTTTATTAGAAAAGAAATGTCTACAAATACTATTTTGCTCTTATACCAAAAACAAATTAGTTTTACTGTAGAGATTTTGAGGTTTTTCCTCATAGGTTTTTCATTTCTGATATAATTGGCAGTGTATCAACATGGAGATATTAATACTTTACATAAAATAATTATATGAATCTAGATTTATACAAATGAATTTGTTCTAACTCTTGTTATTGGAATAATATAATATACAAAGAATGAAGTAGTTACAGAAGTGTTTCATTATAAATTGTAAAGATTAACACACTTTTAAAAATCCATTAATTAAAACCACCATGTGTCTTCACAGTTTAAGAAAAAAATGATTGAATACCAGTTTGTAGTGGTAATAAAAAATACCACAGGGAAGAATTGTAGATTAACAACATTGAATTTCAAAATGAAGATGGGCTGCAAAGAGCTGAATCTTTAATCAAAATATGCTTCTTGCAAAGATTTGCTATTATTAACACCAATGGGGAAATAAAATACTACTTCATGCCAGAAATGTGAATTATTATAATCACAATTCAAGGGAAATGAAAACCAGGCAATATCAGTTGCACAAGCATAGGATAAATTACTCAGGTAAATTCCAAGAATATCTGGAGACACAGAGGCATTTGGCTCCTTAAAAAACTGTGTAATGCGGGGCGCCTGGGTGGCTCAGTTGGTTAAGCGACTGCCTTCTGCTCAGGTCATGATCCTGGAGTCCCGGGGTCGAGTTCCGCATCGGGCTCCCTGCTCAGCGGGGGGTCTGCTTCTCCCTCTGCCCTCTTCCCTCTCGTGCTCTCTGTCTCTCATTCTCTCTCTCTCAAATAAATAAATAAAATCTTAAAAAAAAAAAACAAAAAAACTGTGTAATGCAAACATTAAATGCCACGACCCACCATGTATTCAGTCAGTTTTTAAGTGAGCCTGACCATTTTGGACAAGTGTTATCATCTGTGAATTAGTCTTATTAGATATGTTCCATATAGATTACTATGTAAGATAAAATCTTTTCCTCTTTTGTCCTCCGATAAATGAACTTTAAAAAGCCCATCTTAGCCTCTCTTTTTACATAACCCTTCCGTTAATGCTCATTATTGATTTTTCCAGTGGTTCAGTATGTTTCCTTTTTTCACTATAAAATAAAATGTCACATAAAATTCTAAAACCGTGACCAATCATTTAGGTTGATAATTCTTCAATATTTTACATTTATCATTAATTCTCAACATAAGGGGTTCTGGTATTTTTTAAAGCTACTCAAGACTTAAATTCTCTCATATAAATATATATATGTGTGTATGTGTGTGTGTGTGTGTGTGTATATATATATATATATATATATCCTGTGTATATATATATACACATATATATACATATATATATATCCTGTATAATAGATACTATATATATATATAGTATACTGCTTTCCATATATGCATATGGAAAGTATATACATATATACTATATATATATATATATATAGTATACTGCTTTCCATACATACATATATCCATATATAGTATACTATATATATATACATAGTGTATATATATATATATATATATATATATATATATAGTTCCTGCTTTCCATATATACATGGAACAAAAAGTTGGTCTGCAATATACTTTCAAATTCTCATCAAAATAAATACATCCAGTATTCATCAGGATCTGTCCCTGGGGCCACAAAAAAAATTTCAATAGTCACCAAGATAGAAACATTTATAGAAAATGTATAATACCTAAAATAAGGTACACAACAAATTTATTTCTGTTTAATTTAAATTATATAATTTAAATTATATATATAAAATATATAAATATATAAATTATTTATATATATATAATTATATAATTTAAATCTGTGCAGTCTTCTTATTTTGTAACGGCTACGGTTATTCTTGAGTACTTTCATTCTTCCTCTACACATGCCATTCACCATTAATTTCGGTTGGTTTTATCCACCTGACCACTTTTCACTATTTACACTTCTCACCACTCCAGATCAACATTATTTTTCATTTGCACAACCAAAATCTCCTCTTAATTGGTTTGTCCACTTCCACATTTATCACATTATAGTCCACTTTCCACACAGTATGGAGCATGGTCTTAAAAATAAAACTTCAAAAGTGCATAAGATCGGGGCACCTGGGTGGCTCAGTCGTTAAGCGCCTGCCTTCGGCTCAGGTCATGATCCCAGGGTCCTGGGATGGAGCCCCGCATCGTGCTCCCAGCTCCGCGGGAAGCCTGCTTCTCCCTCTCCCACTCCCCCTGCTTGTGTTCCCTCTCTCGCTGTGTCTCTCTCTGTCAAATAAATAAAATCTTTAAAATAAAAAAAAAAAAGTGCATAAGATCATTCACTCCCATGATTAAAATATTTCACTAACTTGTTTTAAAGTTATAATAAAATTTATTTTTATAAAATATTACCCTACAGGGGTTGACATAACCTAGTGCCTACTTATCTCTCCAGCTTCATTTCTTATTATTTTCCTCTTTGCAATCTAGATACTCCAGCCCTGTGTGTCTTCTTTCTATTCCAGGAATACCACTGCCTTTATACCTTATTCCCTTCACTGCAGATGCTGTTCTCTGGTGCTTTGCATAGTTACCTTATTATCCATATCTGATCTCAAAGGTCACCTCTTCACAAAAGCTTTACCTGACCGCTATAACTAACAGCACCCACCGTGTATACCCATTTTGCAAAGTCATTATTGAAGTATGAAGTGATGATATTTTTGTTTTCATTTTTACTACATCTTCCCTCCTCCAGGAGGACAGGAGTTGTGGATAGTTTACCATTATATTTCTAAAGCTTAAAACATAGCCTATTGTGTTGTAAGCAGTTAATAGCTGTCTACTGAATGAGTGAATTTGCTAATGAAAGTATCTTATATGCTAATGAGTTCTCTGTGCTTAGTAACCACATAACTTGAGACAAGTATTGTTATGGAAGTTTACTCATATGCATAAGCAGAATTTGTGTCAATCTAGGCATATCTGGATATAACTTCACTTAGTTTTCAGGAGTCAGACTAAATATATGATCAATTTGTGTTGAATTGCCCTGGACGTTAGTATTAGCACACACACTGTTTTTGGGTTGTAATTTATTTTTTCCTTATCCTACTTTATGTCTTCTCCACTAGTCAAAACAATGTCAAATTCAATGCTGGCATGTTACTAATAACTAGAGCCCCTACTTGCATGTCCTTTTTTATTTTAATAAACGGACTCTTTTGTTATTAACAGTTATCAGAAGGGGACAATTGATTAAAATAGGTCATATCTTAAAGGCTGAAAGGAAAGGTATTAATATTTCATTGACGCACACTCATTTCCTGAATGGAAGATTAAGGGAGCAGTGGCTTACATTCTATGCTGATGCACATTTCTGGGCAACAATAAAGAAACTTATTAAAGCGAATGCAAAGCATAGGTTGATCCCCGTGATGACTTATCTTCATAATAAAAAAACAATAAAAGCTCCACACAGATACTCTGAGAAAAACCCAACACCATCATTTGCATCTACAGTGTCTATACATATGAATGAAAATTAATATCTGAACTTGAGCTACTGAATTTGCCATTTTAATTTCTTCCTTTGCAAAATCCACTGACTGTTAGGCATTAGAAATGGCAATGAGTTTAATCAGCCAGACTCAGAAAAATCCACATCCACATAAGAATGGGAAAAAGAAAAAGGAAAGAAATAAATCGGTAAAGAGGACAAAGAAAGCACAAAATAAAAGGAAGAAATAGAAATAGAAAGGAAAAAGGAAGGTGATGATGAATCAGGATGTGTCTTGTGATCACTAAAATTAGATAATTACATACATAACCACATTCTCCTCTTAAAGTTTGAAAGTAGAATCTGAAGAAAATTGGATTCATCAGTATTATTCAGCATTAGTTATTCAACAAAAATTTACCAAACACTATTATGGTCATGGTTCTAGATTCTAGGGACACCATGGTGAACAGAACGACAAAGTTTCTGTTCTGAAGAGTTTATACTCTAGTGGAAGGGGAGAGATAAAAATTAAAAAAAAAATCAAAACACAATAATTTCAGATAAAGATAAGCCTCAGGAAAAAAATTATCTTTTCTTTCTTTCTTTCTTTCTTTCTTTCTTTCTTTCTTTCTTTCTTTCTTTCTTTCTTTCTTTCTTTCTTCTTTCTTTCTTTCTTTCAAGTAGAATGATGTAATAGAGTCTTGGATGAATAATTATAAGACTGGACAGTCAGGAAAATTATCCAAGGAAGTGGCATTTCAACAGATACTTGAATTATAAGAAATTGTCAACTAAGAAAGATTAGAAAAGAAGAATTAAGAAAAACTGATAAATGCTTTATCTTCTCAGAATACTATGTAAGTAGCTTTTATTTTTTTTTAAAGATTTTATTTATTTATTTGACAGAGAGAGAGACAACGAGAGAGGGAACACAAGCAGGGGGAGTGGGAGAGGGAGAAGCAGGCGTCCCGCCGAGCAGGGAGCCCCATGTGGGCTCAATCCCAGGACCCTGGGATCATGACCTGAGCCGAAGGCAGATGCTTAACAACTGAGCCACCCAGGTGCCCTGTAAGTAGCTTTTAAAACTAATCATATAATTGTATTTCTTATGTCATGGGTGCTCATAATCTAGTACGACCAATATCAATGTGGCTAAATAAAAAATGAATCAAAACATTTGGTAGTGAAACCAGCACAAGTTGGAACATTTGATGATAATACAGATGTCTGTATTAGTGTCTGTGAGTATTGATTTTTGTCAATCAACAACCCTCTCCATAACTAATGGTTCAAGAAAAAATAGTAGTAATAATAATAATATATAAACAACATGAACATGATCATTAGCAACAATATGACAGACATTTTCACTATGGAACATCTATGAAAACTGACCAAAAATTAGGGCCATTAAATATGTCCTGTATTTACTAACCACAACTCAATTAATATACTGCTTATACCACTGACTATGTGCATGAGGGTTTTTAAAGATATTTCATATATAGAAAAGAAAATGAACTTTAGAAATCAAAATTAATGAGTTTGAATCTGAGGTACCTCAGTTCTCTATCAACTGGGCAAACTTGCATAATTTAATTTTCTTCTCTGAGTCTCAGTATAGTAATCTTCAGAAGAAGAATATTTAGCACCTAGGCTTTTTTATTAGATTAAATGACACTATATATTTAAAGTAGCTAGCATGTAATAAGTGTTCAGAAACTATACAGTAGCTTTATGCAGTGACATTTAGTATGCCAATATCTACAAAACACCTAAAGACTACTTTCAAAAATTCAATCATTGAATTCATCTCAGAGAGAGATAAAAATCCATGTTACCAGAAAAGAATCACTGATTGAAAATAAAGCTGTAAATGGATGCCTAGGTGGTTCAGTCAGTTAAGCCTCCTGATCTCAGCTCAGGTCATGATGTCTGGGTTGTGGGATCAAGCCCGAGTTGGGCCCCATGCTGAGTGTGGAACCTGCTTAGGATTCTTTTTCTTCTTCTCCCTCAGCACCCCCGACCACTCCCTTAAAAAGAAAAAAAAATATGTGTGTGTGTATATATATATATAAACTTGCTACAAGTTTCACTAGATTAAGTTAGTCTGGCTTTGGCTACCTTTATTTGTTTTAATTAGAGGTAGTAAGTATGGTAATCCTAAATTAGAAAATTTCTATATATGTAAAAAAAAGAAAAATAAAATTTATATATGTGTAATATAGCACTAAATAGTTCCCTATTTATTGAGTCTCAGTTTAAACCAGGCCAGTAAATTAGATAAGTTGGGATATGGGTGACATCATTGGTTTGTAAACGCATACCCTGGTTCATATTTTGGCATCACTACCTCTTAGCTGTGTAAGCTTGGAGAAAGAATTTTACTTCTCTAAGCCTGTTTCCTGATATAGAAATAAAAGGTGTATATATATGTATATACATATGTGTGTGTGTGTGTATATATATATATATATATATAAACCACTTAAGTTTATTTTGAGAAACAGGTGAGACAATGTTATAAAACAGTTTAGTGTTTGGAATATTGTAAAAGTGTAAATGTCAACTGTTGTTATTTCTTGCCATTATCATTATTACTAATATTATAATTTCCAATTTAGTAAATCTTTCCTTCCTTCAATATCTGGCAGAAGCTATATCGATTGAAAATTCACTTGGCATTTTGTATAAAGGTATATGGAATGAGTACACATATTTTATTTTGCACTAAATTCTAAAGTGTGATGTATCTTAAGGATGGAGTGGGTTGGGGTTTTTTTTGGCATTTAGTATATTCTAGGCACTATGTTAAAAAAGGGAATGCCACTGTGGAGGGCATTATAATATTAGAAAAAGAGTTCTTTAATAAACTGTTGCTCATTTGAGTTATAACAGTTATAAAAGGAGATATTATGGGTAGAAAAATAAAATGTGACCTCTATTTCCAGAATGTTAACCTACTCTGATCTCCCCAGAATCATACATTCTAATTCTGAAAGTTGCAGGAGCACTGTTGGAACTACATTTAATAATCATCTTGATTTTTAGATAAGCCACTGTGGAACAAAAATTTGAATGTGTCACACAACTGGCTTAATGATAGAGTCAAAAATAAAATAGAGGTTTCTTTCCCTCATGCTTATGGTCCTTCCATTAAACTCCATTATCTCTCCAAGTATTGGCATCAGGAGAACCCATATGTGCCCATCCAATTTTATTTGCCATTATTCTAACCCCCCCCCACTTTCTATTGTTTCTGATATTTTATCATTAACTTTCATAGTCCTTTTATGACTCACATTTTCAAAAGCTACTTTGGGGGAGAAAAATGTAGATATGGAGTCTTGAGCACACAAATCTATTTTTCTTTACTAATTCCCTCTGTGGAGTACTAGAACTACCACACCAGACATTTTGGAGGAGTTCATATCTTAAATCCAACAATTACTCTGTTTCTCAGAAATACTGGTAGATTTGCAGAATCAGATGTGCCTCTTAACTCTACCAAGGAAGACCAAGATGTAGACAAAAGCAGCAATCATAGTTTTCTCTTCTCTAGATTTCCAATATTCTCAATTCCCCTCTGGCTTCCTATATCCTTCCAGTGGCAATTCCTGCACTGACAATCATGCCTAGGGAAGGGGAGAATTGCTCATACCTTTCAAACTGCAAAGAAATTATACACTCTATGGTCTCAATCCATTGAGTTGTACCGCTTAATAATACTGTTCACTTCAAGGTATTTCTTTGAAAATCTAGGAATTTCTTGGCAGCCTTTGATTACAATGTTATCTATTCAGGAATCTAATCAAATTTCCTAGAGTTTTACTCAGAGAATATGCATTTAGGTTAGTATTGAGTAATGAAAACTCATAGATGTCTCTAGACAACTAAGTAGTTTCCCTTGTCAGTTGTAAAGAGATATTGTTTTGTGGTTGGAAGGCCGGTAAGAGCCATTAAGCTAATGACTTTAGTCACAGTTTGGATTAAAAAAAAAAAAATCCTTGCAGGGAAAGTGCTTTCCAATTAAGACAAAATACACCAACTATAAAAAACATTGATAATGCACTTTGAAGGCACTCAGAGAAGAAATCCAAAGTGCTTAGAAGTTAAGCATTTTCCAATTTGCGAAAAGATTGTTATAACTACCAAATTTAAGTCTGTAGGAGGTGGAATTTAATGTAACCAGATCTGTAACCTAGCAATAGAGACCACTTATGGGAAAAGATATTTATTTAAAAAAAGTTAGATATATAAAAAGAAAAACGAAAGGTCTACAATATTTTAAATTCAATATTTTATCATATACTGGACATTTTCAATGAATAATGCATCAACTAGAACAAATTTCATTCCAATATCTGAGTGACTCTATGAAAGAATCAAGAAAATAAACATATACTGAAGTTCACTGCAAGGTAAAAAGATATTAAAAATGCATGCTTTGAAAAAAAATGCATGCTTTGAAAAAAAATACGTGCTTTGTTTTTAAGTCATTATATATGTCTTTCAGGAGTTATAAAAAGAATAAATCTGGAAGCAAGAAAATAATTAAATATTCATTTACACAAAACTACAGCTTTGCATTTTTATGTAAAAATATAATAAATTGGGGCACCTGGGTGACTCAGATGGTTAAGCGTCTGCCTTCGGCTCAGGTCATGGTCCCGGGGTCCTGGGATCAAGCCCTGTTATCAGGCTTCCTGCTAAGCTCGCTTTTCCCTCTGTCCCTCCCCTGCTCATGCTTTCTCTCTCTGCCAAATAAATAAATAAAATCTTAAAAAAAAAAAGAATATAATAAATTAAAAGTGTATCTGTTATGCATAGCAAGACCACCTGGATGAAAGATTTTATAAAAAAAGTTTATTTAGTACTTATATGTGCTTTTTTTTTTTAATTTTTTTTTAAGATTTTATTTATTTATTTGAGAGAGAGAATGTGATAGAGCGAGCATGAGAGGGGGGGAGGGTCAGAGGGAGAAGCAGACTCCCTGCTGAGCAGGGAGCCCGATGCGGGACTCGATCCCAGGACTCCAGGATCATGACCTGAGCCGAAGGCAGTCGCTTAACCAACTGAGCCACCCAGGCGCCCACTTATATGTGCTTTATCTCATTTAATTCTTAAGAGTATGGGGAAGGTACTATTACTAACTGCATTTTAGAAAGCATCAAAAGTCTAAAACATACAAGACCTACTAGATGCCATAAATTCACTAAATATTTTTTCAAATATTAATATGTATAAAAATTCAAAATAAACTTCTGATGTAGCTATATTTTTTCTACTTTGTGGATGAGAAAAATAATATTTAGAAAATTTTAGTAACTTGTTCACCTTCACATAGTGGTAGAGTTTGAAACTTATGTTTTTAACACTTATAATGTGCTGTCTCTCACAATTTAATTTTTAGCGAAGTAAGTACCATATAGGAGGTGGCACTAATGGTTAAGAAATAGATCCAAAATTTTAAAAAGCAACATTCTGACACCTGGGCAATATTTCCTCTGAATCTAAAATATCCTTTATTTTCTAACCTCCTTAATTATATTTGACGTCTTCCTTTTCCATGGTTAGCTCCAGAGTTTGTATTTGTAGCTCAGGCATTTCCCTGGAAATCAAGAGATGTATATCCAGCTACCTCCTAAGTATCAGCTTTAAAGGTGGTTCTTAAGGGTACACTTATAAATAACTACTAGGAATACTGGTGAAAACTTCATTTTGGAATTACGTTGGACAATGTATTAAACTTGTGAAATATCAGTTTTCTTATCTATAAAACGGAACTAAAAATAGCTTCTATCGCTTCATTTTATGTGGCTTAAATAGATTCATATATGAAAAAATCAAAAGAATGTATTTTAAGCCTCAAAGAGAGAACAATAAAAAACATGAAGAGAAAGAAAGCCATAAAAAAGAGAAAGGAGAGAAAACACAGAAGAGAGAGAAGCATCAAGGAAACAAGTAAGGAATGTGTTAATGTGAATTATGGTTGGATCTTGGGTGTTAAACTAAGGAGTTCAGATGGTTTGTTAGGGAATGTACGCTTTTTGAAAGTTTGTGTGCCATAGAGTGAATGTTATTATCAGAAATGTGCTGTGGAAGTGTAATGCAGATGCCAGGTAATTGTTATGTAAGAACAGGAAGGACCAAGAGTCACTGAACACGTACTAAGATTTCAGTGCCTTATGTGGGCAGAGGGGTGGTTGGCTTTCGATCTAGGATTTATGTGACGGGGGGTGCAAGTCAGCCTTGCCACAGGCTCACTACCCAATAGTACCTCTGCCCACCCTGACTGGTGTTCACCTGCTACCTCTTGCTGCCCTCCCTCAATAGCAGTTTTGCCCAGTCTTTTTCTCTCCTACTACCAGAAAGGCAGCTGGGATAGTGAAGGTGTGTTTCATTTTTCAAAACATCTTTTTCTCTTCCTAAATAATAACCAGAGAAATCTCTGGAGTGAGAGGAAATTGCACAACAGGAGGCTGCCAACAAATATATGATCGACAACCCATGAAGACACCATCTCTAGGATCAAAAATCTCAGTTGGCTTTCTGCTCTACTGTGACAGATGAAGACAAAGACTTGCCTGATACAATACATTTTGAAAGACTGGAGTTTCTAAATATGCTGCTGAGGTGAGGTAGGTTCAGTTGGTAATTCATCGATTCTCTCCTGTGTTGTCTAGATACCCAGTTCAGTTTCCCTGTGAACAGCCTTAATCTTAGATCTTTGTAAGAGCCGCCTCATCCCAGCACAAATAATCAGAAGAACAGCAGGTAAAAAGTCTATCCAGCAGGCGGTCACAGTTCTCTTTCCTTCTTCCCAACCACACACCTCATTCACAATACCACCTGGATATGAATGAGGCCCTGGGACAGGGAGGAGAAAATAAAAAAGCGATTATAAAAAAGGAATAAAGCCAAAGACAGTGTGAGTCTCTGTTAGAGGAGGTATGTGTTTAAGTGTGACTGTGTTTAAAATGGCTGAAGTAAAAGAGGAAAGAAAGAGAGGTTTAAGGGCAAAAGGTCCTAATGCCCAGTTATCTAAAAATGTATCCACAAGTGCAGTGACAATTAGGGACTAAACCTTTCTCATTTTTAATGGTTTCAGTGGAAATCAAATGACAAATTGATGGAAATGCTCTTGGCATTCTGGATGCAGAAGCTTAAGGAATCCGGCGCTCTGTTCATCTCAGAGAGTGGAAACTACAACAGAGGGAAAAAACAAAATGCCCTCACCAGATTTACTAAACTCATTGAAAACCAAAACACAAAAAACTGAGTCTCATTTAAAAACTAAGTTTTACCCATCAACAGAACAGAGCAGATCAACATTTTATGATATTTCCTGCCTTCAACACTGTTAATTGCTACTGTTAACATGCTAATTAGAGATGCAGAGTATGATTATCTTGATTTTCACATCTGTCCTCAGCCTGGATATCATGAAGGAGCTGAGAATCTGTGGGATTCATACATCTGGAAGGAGACATACAAATAGGATTTAGAGATGGAGACATACGATGGGAAGCAGGGTCCCAAACTTTGTGGGGAGAAAGATGAGTAGGCAAGGTGCATAAAGAAGTCCCAGACAAAGTGGCCATCCACATTCATCCATCCAACTTCTGTCTTTTTCTCTCCGTTTTGCCCACAACACTTCTTATACTAACTTTTTAATTTCTATTTTTACTTTCCCTTTCTGATTTTTTTTTTAAGTAAAATCCCATTCTACTTTTTATTTACAGCGTTCCGTGCCAAGAAGGAAAAATACGAACGTGGAAAGATTCCAACAGCCGTCCTAGGGCTTTGAAATTACAAAATTATTAGGGGTAATAAGATAATAATTAGTATCTACTGAAGATTCATGATGTACCAGATCCTGGGCTAATTAGTTTATACACATTATCATATTTAATGTTAAAATATGTTAAAACATATATCAAGTAAAAACTATTTTTATCTCCATTATACAAACAGGGACACTGACTTTTAGGGGTGAACAGTGGCGAAACTAGCATTCAAACCCAGGCAGTCAGACTTTCATGTTTAAATCACTTTGCTAGGGCACCTGGGTGGCTCAGATGGTTGGGCGTCTGCCTTCGGCTCAGGTCACGATCCCAGGGTCCTAGGATTGAGCCCCGCATCGGGCTCTCTGCTCCTTGGGAGCCTGCTTCTCCCTCTGCCTCTCTCTCTCTCTCTCTGTCTCTCATGAATAAATAAATAAAAATCTTTTAAAAAAATAAATAAAAAATAAATCACTTTGCTATTCTCATCAACTGAATATAAATCCGTTATATTATTGCATTAACATTAAACCACCAAAGTTCTGAGAACAGCGTATGAATAAAAAGGTGTAGTTATCATGTTTTTTTTTACTTTTATATTTTACGGTTCCTTGACATCTTAGAGCACTGCACATCTAGTGTGGGACTTAACCTCCCAGAGTTAGTGAATTCATAGACATCAGGAACAACTTGCCTGTGAGTCAGTGTTTGATATGCAAATTAGCTAATCCTGAGTCCATACCCCAACCTACCTCTTTTTATCAGGCTCCTGCAGTGCAGAACACTATCGCCCTGGCCTAAATCACCCCACGGTCAGGTACTGGACAAACAGGGATAATCCCTACAACCCAGAGTTTGCTGGAATTCTTGAAACTGTCCAATATTAAACCTTCTCTGCTCGCTCACCCTCATCCATTCATTCTAGAGAAACCCACAGAAAGACTGCTGTCCATACTTCGCCTTCCTTTCTTTTGCCTCCTGACCTACGTTGGTGCCTGACCATGTGAATCTGTGTCATGAGGCATACCCCCATCTCCGGCAATTATGAGCAACAAACTATCTTTTCAAAGATAGTTGTCTCCTGATTTGTTGGCATCACCATACCTGAATAAAAACAAATTCCTAAACCTATCTCAAAATATACATAGATAGCCTGAAGATGCATTTTACCTTTTTTTTTGTATTAATTTGCCTATGTTTATCCACACACTGTCCTTCTATCTTTGCCTTAAAATATTTTCTCATCAGAAATGGTGGCTAATGGCAATAATCACCTCCATATATTCATCTAGTATTTTAGTATATTATATTGCCTCATTTTTTCCTAACAATTCTATGAATTAGGTAATATTGTCATAATTACAGTGATAAGGAAGCTAATTACAGGACCACATATTAAAGATATTTTAAGAAACATTGTCTTTACTTTGAGACCTTTAAACCTGAAGCTACTCTCTTGCTTGCTGTCATTGATAAAGTAAGTCACCAAGCTGGGGAGGCTCACATTGGGTGGTGTCCACATTGGAGTGTGTCCTCAAGCCAATAGCCTACTAGAAACTGACACCCTCATTCCAATGGCCCTTGAGAAACTGCAATTCTTTTCACAGCCATGAAAGAAGGCTTGACAGCTATTCTTCCTCAGTCTGGCCTTCAGATGAGACTCAACCTTGGTCAACACTTGATTTAATATTTATGAAAGATCCTGAAGATGTAAACCCAGCTAAGCCATGACTGGAACCCCTACCTGTAGTAACTATTAGATAAATATATGTTGTTCGAAGCTACTAAGTTTGTGGTAATTTGCTATTCGATAATAGATAACAAATACAGGGGCTAACCCAGGAAAGCTCATCCTTAT
This sequence comes from Mirounga angustirostris, assembly GCF_029215605.1. Taxonomy (NCBI): domain Eukaryota; kingdom Metazoa; phylum Chordata; class Mammalia; order Carnivora; family Phocidae; genus Mirounga; species Mirounga angustirostris. Next base: position 50,310,352 of record NW_026991712.1, on the reverse strand, counting down.
CTCTCTAGTCCCATATGCCATAGTATAGGTGTAAAGAATTGAATCCCATAGACCTGAGTTGACAAGCATTAGCATTGCCCAAGAAAGTTGCTGCAATGGAGAGACAAACCAGTAGTCAAGAGAGTTCATGCCATAGCTAAAAAACAAAATACAAAAATTATTATGCATGCAAAAATGTAAATGAACACAAACAAAACAAAACAAACAAAAAAATAAGATGTAATTATAGGGATAAAATTATCGTTTTGTCAAGATATACCAATTAATCTGTACCTTGCAATTGCTGCCGTAGCAAGTCTTAGTCTTCAAATGATATTGACCACAAAAAATGTCTGGGGAATTTGGATACCAGCTGCCAAGTTCTCTTTCAGTGATCATCAATGTTTTACTTCACAAAATTGCTCTTTAGTAGCTGTGGTTTCTAGCCCCAGTAATCCTCTCTGACTATATCATCCATAAATATGCATAAGTAGTAAGCCCACAGAAACAAATCCCCAGAAATGCAAACCCAAATCCAGGTAACTCGTCCCCAGTGAAAGGACCTGAACGATGGATGGCCTGCCAAAGCAAAACTTGCACTGGACAAACTTGAACAGACCAGGAAGACTTTATTCAAGGCTATTGCAATAGGGGAAAGGAGCGAGAACTGCAGTCTGAACTTAACGCTGCTGAAAACAGGCAAGAGGGTGAGACTTTTAAAGACTGGGGTGAGAGGCAGTTTTCATTTCTTGGGGTTTTTTGGTCTGGGTTAGCAGCACTCCATTATTATTTGTATCGCTGCTCTTCAGTGCCTCATCCTTCTCTCATGGACTGATGTAACTTCTTCCTAACTGATCTTCTCACCAGTGTAAAAACAACGAAATTTTTAAAGTTTACCCAGGGTCAAAAATTTGGGGATTAATCTCCACCATAATGTTTCACCTTCCCATATTAATTTTTTACATGAAAGTGTTTTACAGGAGGTTTGATGAGAGGAGTATAAAGGATTATGATTCCTAAGAAAGGGGATATGATGATTTTTTTTTACCTAATGTAGGAATTTTGGTGGGTGTTTCAGAATGTGGTTATGTGAAGAGAGCTGGATATCACTATATCACATTAGAAGTTTTAGGAAAAAAACAGAGGATAGTATTCAGTACTGAGAAAGTAGGCTTATGATGAGTATTCAGTGAAAAGAAAGTAATATTAATAATGGAACATAAACTACAGCTGGAAGAGTAGACAGGGTAGATGGTAAGTAGAAATACACAAACACACAAATATATATGCGTGAGCTTATGTGTGTGTGTTAACCCAAATTTTAAAAGTCAGTAGCATTTATTGAGCCTGGGATATTGTAGGTACAAAAATAACCATTTGTTCAAGAAAGTGAAGAACTAGTACCAGGGTCATTGATAATGAATTAATATAACTAAATTTTATTGCACACCTACATTTGGATAGCAAACTAAAACAGTTTCAAGTATTTTTAAGTAATCTGTGTTCTGTCTCTGAGTAGACAAAATTCAAACACAGAAAGGAAATCACAAAGACTCATCATTTATTGAAGGGCTACTATGCACCAAGCATCATGCTAACTGCTCAGACCTAGGCCAGTCAGATCTAAATTTAAATTTCTACTTTCACACATTCTGGAAGAATGAATGGAACAAATTTATTTCTTTCTGCTTAAATTTCCAAGTATTTTTTGAGGATTTAACTATTATTGGAGTTTAGAAAGTCAATGTACTATGATAATTCAAAAGAAACAACCACTGCTTCGCTTCCTCCCTTACAGTCTTACAAAATCCCATGGGTTTACGTTTCAAACAAATCTAAAATTTCGTGAACATTTGTTAGTTTTCAAAATGGCTCATTAATGTTTATAACACTATTTTTTAAAGATTTATTTATTTATTTTGAGAGAAAGGGGGAGAATAAGCCCTAGTGGGAGGGGCAGAGGGAGAGGGGGAGGGAATCCCAAGCAGACCCTGCTGAGTGTGGAGCCCTACAAGGGGCTGGATCTCATGACCCTCAGATCATGACCCTGAGATCCAGACCTGACTCAAAACCAAGAGTCAGATGCTTAATGGACTGTGCCACCCAGGTGCCCCTAATGTTTATAACACTTTTTATAAAGAATGAAATGAGGGGGCACCTGGGTGACTCAGTTGGTTAAGCTTAAGCATCTGCCTTTGACTCAGATCATGATCTCAGGGTCCTGGGGTCAAGCAAGCCCCTCCTTGGGCTCCCTGTTCAGTGGGGAGTCTGCTTCTCCCTCTCCCCCTTCCCCTCCCTCAGGCTCCTGCATGCTCTCAAATTAATAAATAAAATCTTAAAACAAAAAGAATGCAATAATAATTATGAGGGGTTTTTTACTTTGAAATAATGAAAAGCAGATAAATATTATGTTTTTAATATAAATAAAAATTTAGAACAATTTTATGCACTGTCAAAAAATAAAAATAAATGATTGTCTACTTCTGCATTTGTAAACATTTTATAGAACAGTTAGCTAAAGCTATCATTATTATAATTATATACTCGCAGCTCATGTAGATTTAGGACATAACATAATTCTCTAACCTAGTTAAATATTTTAGTCTGCTGCATATCTGCATTTGGAAATAATCTTTTATATATGCTAAAAACATATATATTTTTTTCCCTCAGCAGGAATGGATGGTTACTTTTACTCTAAAGCTTAAATAGAAACATCCTACTCCTTGACATGTGAGGAGGGATGATTCAGATTCAGTGATTTCAAAATCCCAGGTAGATTATTGTATCAAGACACTATAGGTTCAAACATTTTCTTCTTCAGATTGAAAGGATTTAGATAGAAAATCATGACAATTATACTAGTGTTCAGCTTTTAATCCTTATGTTATTCTAATACTCAGTGTTAAAGGGATTAAAAATGATACTTAGCCATGAATGATAGTGTAATACAACCCTTATCCATTACTCTGTCACTATAATTAATGAGGTCATCCCAATATCAATACATGTGGTTGAATAGCACATGATAAAGAATCAGAATATTGTAATGAATTCTAGCAGAATCATATTTTAAAAGTGTAATTGTTTCAGTTGTATTTCATAGTTACTTGGATCTTTATCTAAATGATGGACAATAATGTGTCCCCATGCACTTAAAGGAGCTGTAAGTTGAGTGTTGAGTAATTTCTACGAGGTTTTTATTACTGAGAATTGGATCATTTTAAGTCTAAAGGTCTTGTACACTTACATAGGGGATTACAAAGGTGTTAATTAGACTGAGTGATGTGAGGCTTCACCTGTGAAAATGACTACTGAGTAATGTCAAACTTCAACTTTAATGAAATAGCATGCATTTTATTACAGCCTAAAATTCTTTAAGAGTAAATGTGGAATCTTCTGGTCTTTCTTTTTCATGACAAGTAGGAAAACACCATCTAAGATAAAAATAATAACAAAATCCCATCTTCGTCCCAAAGAAGTCTCTCAAGTTATTGTTTGATAATCTTATAATAAAGAATACTGTGTATCTCTAAATTCCTGGCTTTCCCTTTTACCTGTCATTAAAAGTCAAGATTCCTTCCACAAAGGATGGCTTCATAAGGTTGGATCAAAGAAATAATTATATACTTCTTTACAGAAATGAAGTTTGAAGGAGTCCCAAATGAATTAGAATCTATTCAAAATTCTTTGGGGTTTAAAAATTGCTATGAAAAAATTCAAACTTTAAGTTACACATTGAAGTTCCAAGTTTCTCCGATTTAATCTCAGCCAAAACTGTTCTAATAGAAACTACTGTAAAGTTTGCTGTACTCCAACTTCTATCTAGTATACACCAAGACTGATAATGGAGGGCAAAGATATTCAGTTAAATTTGGGGAACACAAGTGCTAAATTTGGGAAACCAGATTTGAATTAAATACTGGAAGCAGCTTGAAATTTTCTCTAAATGGCTTTCAATACTAAAATAGTTTTTCGCTTATTTGGTCTTTAAAGAAAAAGAAGCTCCATGTTGAACTTTAACCCAACAATAAAAGTAATGAAAAATGGGGGGGCAGAGCAAGATGGCGGAGGAGTAGGAGACCTGGATTTCGTCTCCTCTCAGGAATTCAGCTGGATAGGGATCAAACCATTCTGAACACCTACAAACCCAACAGGAGATCGAAGAAAAGAAGAGCAACAACTCTCTCATCAGAAAAGCGACCACTTTCTGGAAGGTAGGAGGTGCGGAGAAGTGAATCCGAGCCGATATTCGGGAGGATAGACGGCGGGGGAGGGGCCTCCGTCGGCCGCGTCTGGCAAGTGATAGAGCTGCGGAGCACAAAACCGGAACTTTTAAAAGTCTGCTCCGCCGAGGGACGTCACTCTGGTGGCTAAGCGGGGGGTGGAACCCTCCGGGACAGTGTGGTCTCGGGACCCTCAGGGTCACAGAAGGACCGGGGGTGCCTGAGTGTGGCAGAGCTCCCAGGTATCGGAGCGGGGAAGCCGGCTGCAGAGGCGGAGCCCAGGCGCGGGCTCTCAGCTCGGGGTCGCCATAAACCGTGATCCGCGGCAGAGTCGGGCCCCTGCTCCTCCGGCAGGGACCCAACAAGCGGCAGATCCGGGGAGACTCACCTTCCCCCCAGGGAGGAGCTGCGCGGGAGTGCACCGCAGGGATCTGCTGGGTTTGGAGACTCCACCCGGGGTCGGGTGCCAGAGATAGAGGCGCGCGGTCACCGGCCGGGGGAGCACGGAGTGCGGCGGAGACCGGGGAGACGGGAGTGACTGACGGCTTTTCTCTGGGGGCTCACTGAGGAGCGGGGCCCGAGTTCTCGGCTCCTCTGGAGCGGAGATTGGGAGGCCGCCATTTTCACTCTCCGCCTCCAAAGCTGTACGGAAAGCTCGCAGGGAACAAAAGCTCCAGAGAGCAAACCCGAGCAGATTACTTAGCCGGGAGGGGGCAAGGGCGGGGCAATTCCGCCTCCGGCAGAGACATTTGGAAACCACGGCAACAGGCCATTCCCCAGAAGATCAGCGAGAACAGCCAGCCAAGACCAAGTTTACCGATCAATGAGAACGGCAGAACTCCAGCGCTAGGGGAATACTGCACATAGAATTCATGGCTTTTTTACTATGATTCTTTAGTCTTTCAAAGTTAATTTTTTTAACTGTCTTTTTTCTTTTTTTTTTTTTTGAATTTTTCTTTTTCCCTTTTTCAACCAACATCTTATCAATCCCTTTTTAAAAAAACATTTTTTTATTTTTCATTTTTAGAGTCATATTCTATCCCTTCATAGTAGTTACCCATATTTTTGGCATATATATATAAGTTGTTCTCTCTTTAAAATTTTGAGATAGTTTCTTCTAACAGATTAAAATATACCCTAAATCTCTAGTATATGGTTTTTTCTACTCCCCTGCCTGATCACATCCTCTCCCTTCTTTTTTCTTTTTTCTTTTTTTAAATCCTCTTCTTTCTTTTTTCAAACAATTTCTCATCAATTCCTTTTATAAAATTTTTTATAATTTCCATCTTTACAGTCATATTCCATCCCTTCATCATATCACCCCTTATTTTTGTACATATGTAAGTTTTTCTTTCTTTAAAATATTGGGAGGCACTTTCTTCTAAAAGACCAAAATACACCCCAAACCTAGTGTGTGGCACTGATCTATATACCAGCCTGATCATATTTGATCACATTCTGGTTTTTATTGTTGTTGTTGTTTTGTTTGTTTCTTTTTATCTTTATCTTTTTCTTTTTCTTTTTTTTTCTATTTCTTTTTTCTCATTTTCTGTTTCTTTTTCCACTGCTTCAGGTCTTTTCTGATTTGTTTAGAGTATATTTTCTGGGGACATTGTTACTCTGCTAGCATTTCGTTCTCTCATTAATATATTCTCCTCTGCACAAAATGACAAGACGGAAAAAATCACCTCAACAAAAAGAACAAGAGGTAGTATCGACTGCCAGGGACCTACTCAATACGGACATTAGTACGATGTCAGATCTAGAGTTCAGAATCATCACTTTAAAGATACTAGCTGGGCTTGAAAAAAATATGGAAGTTTTTAGAGAAATCCTTTCTGGAGAAGTAAAAGAACTAAAATCTAACCAAGTCGAAATAAAAAACGCTATTAATGAGGTGCAATCAAAAATGGGGGCGCTAACTGCTAGGATAAATGAGGCAGAAGAGAGAATCAGTAATGTAGAAGACCAAATGATGGAAAATAAAGAAGCTGAGAAAAACTCAGCCAAAACTGAACCAGGAAGAAAGAGAAAACCTGAACAGACCTATAACCACTAAGGAAATTGAAGCAGTCATCAAAAATCTCCCAACAAACAAAAGCCCAGGGCCAGATGGCTTCCCAGGGGAATTCTACCAAACATTTCAAGAAGAATTAATACCTATTCTTCTGAAACTGTTCCAAAAAATAGAAATGGAAGGAAAACTTCCAAACTCATTCTATGAGGCCAGCATTACCTTGATCCCAAAACCAAAGACCCCATCAAAAAGGAGAATTACAGACCAATATCCCTGATGAACATGGATGCAAAAATTCTCACCAAAATACTAGCCAATAGGATCCAACAGTACATTAAAAGGATTATTCACCACGACCAAGTGGGATTTATCCCTGGGCTGCAAGGTTGGTTCAACATCCGCAAATCAATCAACATGATACAATACATTAACAAAAGAAAGAACAAGAATCATATGATCCTCTCAATAGATGCATAAAAAGCATTTGACAAAGTACAGCATCCTTTCTTGATCAAAACTCTTCAGAGTATAGGCATAGAGGGTACATACCTCAATATCATAAAAGCCATCTATGGAAAACCTACAGCAAGTATCATTCTCAATGTGGAAAAACTGAGAGCTTTCCCCCTAAGGTCAGGAACGCGGCAGGGATGTCCACTATCACCACTGCTATTCAACAGAGTACTAGAAGTCCTAGCCACAGCAATCAGACTACAAAAAGAAATAAAAGGCATCCTAATTGGCAAAGAAGAAGTCAAACTCTCACTCTTTGCAGATGATATGATACTTTATGTGGAAAACCCAAAAGACTCCACCCCAAAACTGCTAGAACTCATACAGGAATTCAGTAAAGTGGCAGGATATAAAATCAATGCACAGAAATCAGTGGCATTCCTATACACCAACAACAAGACAGAAGAAAGAGAAATTAAGGAGTCAATCCCATTTACAATTGCACCCAAAACCATAAGATACCTAGGAATAAATCTAACCAAAGAGACAAAGGATCTGTACTCAGAAAACTATAAAATACTCATGAAAGAAATTGAGGAAGACACAAAGAAATGGAAAAGCATTCCGTGCTCATGGATTGGAAGAACAAATATTGTGAAGATGTCAATGCTACCTAGAGCAATCTACACATTCAATGCAATCCCCATCAAAATACCATCCACTTTTTTCAAAGAAATGGAACAAATAATCCTAAAATTTGTATGGAACCAGAAAAGACCCCACATAGCCAGAGGAATGTTGAAAAAGAAAAACAAAGCCGGCGGCATCACAATTCCGGACTTCCAGCTCTATTACAAAGCTGTCATCATCAAGACAGCATGGTCCTGGCACAAAAACAGACACATAGATCAATGGAACAGAATAGAGAGCCCAGAAAGGGACCCTCAACTCTATGGTCAACTCATCTTTGACAAAGCAGGAAAGAATGTCCAATGGAACAAAGACAGTCTCTTCAACAAATGGTGTTGGGAAAATTGGATAGCCACATGCAGAAGAATGAAACTGGACCATTTCCTTACACCACACACAAAAATAGACTCCAAATGGTTGAAAGACCTCAATGTGAGACCGGAGTCCATCAAAATCCTAAAGGAGAACACAGGCAGCAACCTCTTCGACCTCAGCTGAAGCAACTTCTTCCTAGAAACATCGCCAAAGGCAAGGGAAGCAAGGGCAAAAATGAACTACTGGGACTTCATCAAGATAAAAAGCTTTTGCAAAGCAAAGGAAACAGTCAACAAAACCAAAAGACAGCCGACAGAATGGGAGAAGATATTTGCAAATGACTTATCAGATGAAGGGCTAGTATCCAAAATCTATAAAGAACTCATCAAACTCAACACCCAAAGAACAAAGAATCCAATCAAGAAATGGGCAGAAGACATGAACAGACATTTTTCCAAAGAAGACATCCAAATGGCCAACAGACACATGAAAAAGTGCTCAACATCGCTCGGCATCAGGGAAATCCAAATCAAAACCTCAGTGAGATACCACCTCACACCAGTCAGAATGGCTAAAATTAACAAGTCAGGAAACGACAGATGTTGGCGGGGATGCGGAGAAAGGGGAACCCTCCTACACTGTTGGTGGGAATGCAAGCTGGTGCAGCCACTCTGGAAAACAGTATGGAGGTTCCTCAAAAAGTTGAAAATAGAGCTACCATACGATCCAGCAATCGCACTACTGGGTATTTACCCCAAAGATACAAAAGTAGGGATCCAAAAGGGTACATGCACCCTGATGTTTATAGCAGCAATGTCCACAATAGCCAAACTGTGGAAAGAGCCAAGATGTCCATCGACAGATGAATGGATAAAGAAGAAGTGGTATATATATACAATGGAATATTATGCAGCCATCAAAAGGAATGAGATCTCGCCATTTGCAACGACGTGGATGGAACTGGAGGGTATTATGTTGAGCGAAATAAGTCAAACAGAGAAAGACATGTATCATATGATCTCACTGATATGAGGAATTCTTAATCACAGGAAACAAACTGAGGGTTGCTGGAGTGGGGGGTGGGGTGGGAGGGATGGGGTGACTGGGTGATAGACACTGGGAGGGTATGTGCTCTGGTAAGTGCTGTGAATTGTGCAAGAGTGTTGAATCTCAGATCTATACCTCTGAAACAAATAATGCAATATATGTTAAGAAAAAAAAAAAGAAGAAGAAGAAGAAGGTAGCGGGAGGGGAAGAATGAAGCAGGGCAAATCGGAGGGGTAGACGAACCATGAGAGGCAATGGACTCTGAAAAACAAACTGAGGGTTCTAGAAGGGAGGGGGGTGGGAGGATGGGTTAGCCTGGTGGTGAGTATTGAGGAGGGCACATTCTGCATGGAGCACTGGGTGTTATGCACAAACAATGAATCATGGAACACTACATCTAAAACTAATGATGTAAGGTATGGGGATTAACATAAGAATAAAAAAAAAGTAATGAAAAATGTTCCTTTGATGTCTGTCACTACCAACAAACTAGGTTAAGTAACAGTTATGCAAGTAATATGAACCATTTCAAATAAGGAATTTCTGTGTTGAAAATAATTAGCTCTCCAGGTATCTTTAAAAACGATTTGAAATATCATTTAGCCAATAAGCAGTAATTGACCATAATTTTATCCGGGAAAATAATAAAGCAAAATACAACTGAACTTCTTCTAGATATGAAAGAAAATTATACTTGTAGAATTTCTTTTTAAAAAGAGCCTTTAATTTTAAGATAATCACTTGTTTTTATTTATTTTTTATTTTATTTTTTAAAAGATTTTATTTATTTGACAGAGAGAGAAAGAGAAAGAGCATAAGCAGGGGGAGCAGTAGAGGAAGAGGGAGAAGCAGACTCCCCGTTGACCAGGGAGCAGGATGCCGGGCTGAATCCCAGGACCCTGGATCGTGACCTGAGCCCAAGGTAGATGCTAAACTGACTGAGCCACCCAGGGGCCCCATCATTTGTTTTTAAAAATCATGCCTATGTCAAATAAGTGTAAATCTTTTTATAATTATGTTGGCTTTTTTTTTCCCCATAAGACTTGCACTTATGATATTTGAAAGAGAAAACCACACTTGATCACTTATTTTTCTTGCTGGGGAAATGTGAGACCATTTCTCTCATCCTGGATCATCCAAATTCCAGCACCCCTCCCCCCAAAAATACCTATGCCAAAATAAATTCACTTTTTAGCCTTATTAGAATAATCAGTAGTTCAGAAAATGAAATGATAGTTTCTTGCCAAAAAAAATGGATATATACAAACCTGTGTATTTCTTATAGGGGAATTTACTGACACGAAGTTAATAACCGTTGTCCTAGAAAATTGGTATGAACTGTTTTGGGTTGTGATGAGAATGGGTGTAACTACAAGGGAGCTACCAAAAAAAAATTTTTTTTTAATTAAAAAATCCTTAAAATCCAAGGATATAGGGCTTCTGAAATCAATATGTGGAAGGAATCAGACAGAAAATTTGTATTTGACTCTGAAATGTGTTCTAAAACCTTCTTGTTGCCTTTCAGTTAGAAATCAATACAGTCTTTGGCCAACAAATGTATCAGTCCTTTGATTCCAGATGAGCTCCCACAGCCAATCAGATGTCAAACAGTTTTTATCAGTAAGGTTAAAAAAAAAAAAACTATGTATCATAAAAAAAGTGTTCATTTAAGCCTTCAAATTTAACTTCTTTAAACAGCAACTATATAAATCTCTAAAAAATTATTAATTCATTCACTCATGCAAGTCTTTAAAAGCTATCAAACATGCTGTTTCAATGACTGATTATAACTACCCTTTTAGTCTATTAAAATTTCTTATTTTTGTTAACCAAAGTATTGGACTTACTGTTTTACCTGAAGTTTCACAGCTATCTATGTAGGTCATTTCATTTTACTTTTTTTTTTTTTTTAAAGATTTTATTTATTTATTTGAGAGAGAGAGAGAGCATGAGAAGGGGGAGGGTCAGAGGGAGAAGCAGACTCCCCGCCGAGCAGGGAGCCCGATGCGGGACTCGATCCTGGGACTCCAGGATCATGACCTGAGCCGAAGGCAGTCGCTTAACCAACTGAGCCACCCAGGCGCCCCTTCATTTTACTTTTTGACATTAAATTATCTTTAAATAAACTTCTGTGATTTCAGAAGTCAGAATCTTAGGCATCAAAACTTTTCAAGAAACTCACCATGATGAATCTTCAAATTAAGTAGGATCTTGTAACTTTTTAATAGCATCTAGAAGGCTACATCTAGAAGGCTACCTACAAGATAAAATGGGTAAATAAAAGTTTGCAGTCGAATTATTGATGAGATGTTTTATGTTGTTATCAATATAGAATTTCTTTTATTTTTACTATTTATTAGGTATTTATATCATGTGCATGTGGCCAAAATTCTTAACTCTTGGGAAATATAAATCTCCTGTTTTACACAGGAAAATGCATCTCTTTGACTAGTTTTTATATCCATGCTTTAAACAAATTATTTACAATAAATGTTTGTATAGTTAAATTTATTTTAAATTTAGAGCTTTAACATTTTCTTCACCCATGCTGTTTTAACAATTCCTTCAAAAATAAAGAAATTCTGTTGATAACTGGATACCACTGTTATATTAACTTTAATAACTTAATACTTTGAGGCAAATTCAATCCAAAACAAAACCAATTGTGTGATTTTATCTGTTGTCTTAAATTATGAAATACCACAAATTAAAGGTATTTTGATCATCCTATCTGTAAATTGTATTCAATAAGTGCTTATTGGGTAATTATTATCAAAAAAGAGAAAGACACTTTATAATTTCTCTTTTTATGTAAACTAGCTATATATCAGCCAAAGAACAATTTTAAGTTTGATCCAAGATCATGGAATTGGTGAACTATACAAGTATCTGCTCTGACTTTGTCATTATTTTTCTTAGTTATGAGGAAGGTCTTCATTATAAATAAATGTATTCATTTGTTTCTTTTTTTCATTTTCTGATCAAAAGTAACTTCTCATATTTTCCAAATCATGAGGTATCAAATTGTAGTCAGAAGGACCAATATTTTATAAGCCACTCTTAAAAGAACCACTGATATTTTTTTAATTTTAGTACAAGTGCAGATGCACACCAACACCTGTTTCTTCAACATTTCCTACTTTAAGAATAAATTACATAATATGCATCGTCAAATATAAACATCCTTCAAAATGCCTCTGATACCACTAAAGCTCAAATAAGATATTATCCTTACAGTTTTGAGTGACATTTCACATCTGCAGCACAAATTGATTGCATATATTTACTGATGTAAATAATAAAGTTAATGTAATTCTAAGAGATATTGTACATGTCCTTTCAGCACAGCATGCACAACATTAAACCTGGTTCTCTGACTATTGGCAATTATTTAAAAAATGATGGTACAGTCCAACTTACTTATATGGAAACTGGACTCACCAAAATGCAATATATAATGAAACCATTTAAACATTTGAGCTGGTAAACTTACATCAGACCAACACATTATTATTAAACAATAATCCATAGGGCATTTCACATTCCTTAAATTCTTTTAATAGTAAACTGAATGGGGAAAAGTTTCTTAACATACATAACTGCTCCTTTTCTTCCGTGTTTTCTCTTGTTTTCCTAACTAGTCCAAGCTCTCTGAATGTATTATTTTTATAAGCTAAAAATTAATTTACACATCCACAAACAAACACATTAGACTAAGGTGAGAAAAAGGGGAATCATACTTCTTAATTGAAATCTTTTCATTACCCATGCCTTGCCTATACTCTTCTGAGCTGTCACTTCTAACCCTCACACTTATCAACGAATTACTGGATTCAACCAGGAAAGGCAGGCTTGATTAGTGTGAAACATCGCACAGCCACCGAAAAGTGCTGAGCACGCGAAAAATAAGTCAAAGGAAGCAAAGTGGTTCTAACAATGACGTGAATATGAGCGAATCAATAGTGAAAAGAATTCCATGAGGGAAAGCAAAATTCTTTCAAAAAAAGGACTCTTAGCTGCTCTGGTTTCCTTCTCTGTTTTATTCCACAGTAATATGAACCACAGCGTCTCTTTAGATCCTTAAACCAGATATATTCTCCCTTTATATTGATGAATTAAACTTGTGTCTCTGTCATGAAAGTTTGCTGTGTCTACCAGCAGAATAAGATTGGGCTCAGGAGGCCCAAATTATTTTTACTGGAAATAAATAGTCCACAAGCTAAAAATGAATAATATTCTATTGCCAAGTGCTATAAATACGGAATACCAGATGCCATCATAATAAAAGTAGAATACTAAAATTGAAAATGGAAATGATATCAGGAGAAATTTAGGCTATTTCATGCTAAAATGAGAAACCATCAAAATAAATATGTAACAAAATGATAAAACAGTGTATCATTTATATTTTTGTATGCTAAAATCCCAATTGGTTCATAAAACCTCAATAGAGAAAATGCACATGAAATACGCTTTTGTGTTTTGTATTATGTTTAATGCATAAAAGAATACTTAACACAATACTTAAGAAAAGAGAATATTAGGAAAAAAACAAAGCTCATGAAAAAGTGAAGTAACAATTTTTTTCTTAATTTCCTGGTGGCTAAAGGAATGGTAAAAATAACATTTCAAAAATCACTGCACTTAAAAGATTAAGAGCATCCCCTTGGTTCATGAGAATAATCTCCCATTCTCACACCTACAGCATTTTTTTTTAAGATTTTATTTATTTATTTGAGAGAGAGAGAATGAGAGAGAGCAAGCACATGAGAGGGGGGAGGGTCAGAGGGAGAGGCAGACTCCCTGCCAAGCAGGGAGCCCAATGCGGGACTCGATCCCGGGACTCCAGGATCATGACCTGAGCCGAAGGCAGTGGCTTAACCAACTGAGCCACCCAGGCGCCCCACCTACAGCATTTTTTTAAAAAGAAGACCCTATGTGATGTGGGAGATAGTATCCTTCAAAATGTCATTGCAATAAATAAAATCATAAATTTTAAGCTTTACATGAGTTCTGATGAACATGTGCCTCAAAGCAATCTCAGGGTAAAAATGACAAAACTTCAATTCAGTAGAGGCAAATGCATGAAGGTCAAAAGCAGTGTAATCTAAAAATTGAAATCCTTTGAACATTGCACTTAATCCAGTTCCTCTCTTTATAGATAGATAGAACATAGGCATATATACATGTGTATACATATGTACACATAAATATGTTTTATATATATATAGGTCTGTGTGATATATATAAAGATATATTACAGATACATATATGTAGTTGACCCTTGAACAATGTGGAGGTTAGGGCTGCCAAGGCCTGTGCAGTGGAAAATCTGCATTAACTTTTAAGTTCGCAAGACTTAATGACTAATAACCTGCTGCTGACAGAAGCCTTACCAATAATATAAACAGCCAATCAACACATTTTTGTATATTATATGTATCATAGAGTGTGTTCTTACAATAAAGCAAGCTAGAGAAAAGAAAATGTTATTAAGGATATCATAAGGAGGAGAAAAATCATTTATAATGCTGTACTGTATTTATCATTAAAAATCTACATGTAAGTGGACCTGCGCACTTCAAACCCATGTTGTTCAAAGGCCAACTGTATATATGTGTGCATGTGTGTGTGTGAATATATATACATATATACCCACTAACATAACAATGCACTCATCTTTACATGATTTATATTATAATATACATATATATGAAGACATATATTTTGGATGGTATCGATTACTGTGACATTACAGTAGAAAGTATACACTTCATCCAAAGGATATGCTCTTTGCCAAGTGATTGATAAATCTGCACAAATCAGATTGGGTACAGGTTGATGCTTAGAATATGGTGGTATGAAATAATGGGTTAAATACATCTTGTACCTGCTTTTGCTGCTTTTAGTATTTTCTCTATCATATTTATCTTTACTGCCTATTTTACATCCCTCCTAGTGAAATCAAAAACTGCAATTTCAATCCTCAGAAATCAGAACATTTACTAGCTCATAGTAGATGCTCATAAAATATCTTTGGATCACTTCATCAATGAGGGCTTCATGAATGCAATACCAAATAAAACCTGCTTAGAAAATGTGAAAACCCATGGACAAAAATGCACATTAGGAATGAAAACCATGAGAGACTATGGACTCTGAGAAACAAACTGAGGGTTCTAGAGGGGAGGGGGGTGGGGGGTTGGGTTAGCCTGGTGACGGGTATTAAAGAGGGCATGTATTGAATGGAGCACTGGGTGTTATACGCAAACAAGGAACACTACATCAAAAACTAATGATGTAATGTATGGTGATTAACATAACATAATAAAATAAAATTTTTAAAAAAAGGAATGAACTAAACAAAATGAAATTCTTTTCCCTTTTATTCCCAAGTTAATGATGTAATGGT
Source organism: Mirounga angustirostris (assembly GCF_029215605.1). Lineage (NCBI taxonomy): Eukaryota > Metazoa > Chordata > Mammalia > Carnivora > Phocidae > Mirounga > Mirounga angustirostris. The sequence continues at coordinate 50,295,213 of NW_026991712.1, read as the reverse complement.
GTTCTCAAAATATTTTAAAGTGCTTATAAAGCATTAGGAGATGTATCTTTAAATTTTAGAAATCAAACACAAATTTGGTTGCATTTATAAGATGTTTAAAAATAATTGAAAATCTCTGAGAAGCAGATGATAGGAACACAATGAAACTTAATCACATTCAAGAACCATTGTAAATGGTGACTGTTGTTAAGTATAAGCTTAGAATTAGGTCAGGAAGGGGTCTTTGCATAATTGCCACAAAAAAGTACTGAGAAATGAACTTCCACAACTTCTTTACTTGGAACTTGCTATGTTGCCTAATGGCTTAATTGTGGATACCATCATTTATCATTTACAGTTTCCTGAGTTGCAACATGATAGAAATCATGAAAGAAGAGAATCATAAAAAGTGCAGTGATCACAAGCCATAAAAATAAGTTGATAGATTATCTTGGTTCCACCTAGTCTTATCTTAGAACCATAAATAAGCATGCTAGTGAATAGGGTGTTTTTTTTCTTTGAATTTTTATCCAAGTAAAATAAAGTGAAAAGCTGACTCCATATTTTAAATAGATTCTGGTTCATCTTTGGATGTTTGACTGAGTGAGATTAATTACCTATCTTTCATCATTGCTCATTTCTATTTACATTTGTCGCTTTGAACTTGCTAGTTCACTTGCGATAGACTTCAAATATGTTTGTATATAGAGTCTTGGGACTTGAAAAAAATCAATAGGCCACGTGAGAAATTAAAGTAGGTAGAAGGTAAGTAAGAATTTTTTTTTTTTAAGATTTTTATTTATTTGACAGAGAGAGACACAGCGAGAGAGGGAACACAAGCAAGGGGAGTGGGAGAGGGAGAAGCAGGCTCCCCGCTGAGCAGAAAGCCCAACGCGGGCCTCGATCCCAGGACCCTGAGATCATGACCTGAGCCAAAGGCAGTTGCTTAACCAACTGAACCACCGAGGCACCCAGGTATGTAAGAATTTAATGTGAATAGAAAAATTAGTTTGGCTATGGATTTTTCCTGACAAGGAATCTCCATGAGAACAGAAATCATAATCAATTTTGTGCACCACTGTATTTCCAGTGCCAACAACTAAATGTGGCACTTAAAGAATTCAACAGACATGTATTGAATTAGTTTTGAGAGTTACCAGCACCATGGAAGAAGCTGAATAAGTCACAGGCTAGGGAAGCCATCTGTGAGCTACCTTCTGATACAAATCAAAGAGAATGCATTAGACTCTTTTGCAATGTATCTTCTCTATGAAAATTTTTGGAACGTGGAGAATAAATACATTCATTGTGTTATGGGAAAATGGGGACTTTATTTTTATTTCAAAAGAAAGTCAAAATAATATTTTGGTGCATTTCCTCTTAGAAAACAACTGATGGATATCTTCAGTGTTGCAGCAAACCAAATCACTGTACAAATTGATGTGGAACAGCATACTGATCTATCCTGGCTTGCTAGATTTGTAGTCTTTCCTCACAGCATGCTTAATGAGGGGTTCACAATAATATGGAAGATAAGGCATTTTGTTACCATCAACTGATCCTTGCACTTAAAGATGATTTATGTCCAACCAACCTTGAAGCACTTCCTGACTGTAGGCTGAAATGTCAACAGCTTTTCTAACTTTGCTTAGATTATATAAGATATAATGATAATCACTGCAAAGACATCAGACCATGTATATTACATCTCATGATAAAATGAAAAAGTTTTATATTATTCAGAAATGGAAATCATACTGGTTTTGAGAGTTGCATATTCCATTCAATTTTTGTTATAAATAGGCCAACATTTTAAATATCTAGAACAGAGAAAACAAAGTACAATTTGAAATTTCTGTCCATTTTCCCCAACTTAATCACCAGAGCAAGTTAATTAGGTTTTATCCGTTGTTATTCCATATCACAAGAGCCAGAATGAGCCCAACATCCAAATTACATCCAAGTTTTTGAGGCATGCATAGGCATCATCTAACTCAAAAATCATTCACAATTTAATGCTACACCTCTGGCAAAATCCCATTTGAAACAGAAAAGATTCTTTTTACTTAATCTGTGCTATGACATGAGTGGTAACTTTAGATTTAGGTATTTAACAGTTTTGTAATTTCTTTTTTCATTGACTGTTAGATTAATGTATTCAGGAAGTATGGAATATGTCTTCTCAGGGCACCGGTCCTGGGGACTATTTTAAACAAGCATCCAGATTCTAGGAGAGAAAAATCTGGGTTTTTCCCACACCCTCCCATCAAGACTCACACAGTGGCAATATCCCCAAACAAAATGGGGACTAAAGAGGTTCACTGCAAATGCTCATCAGTGAGATATTGCTATTTTCAGACTTTTATGGACAGCTATTCAAATATCCATCCCTACAGAGCTACAGTGTAAACTCGAACCATTTATTTTACTGAGTAAACCTCAGGTTCAAAATCCTTAAAACAAGAATAATAATATTAACCTTATAAACATTTGTTAAATATTGTGGAAATAATATGGTACAATGAATAACATGCCATCAATAAATATTAGCTATTACTCATTTTATCCAACAAATATTTAAGTGGTACACTGGCAAAGCAACAGTAAAAAAGGGAGGCAAAAATCTCTACTCTTAAGCCTCATGGAACTGAGTTCAAACCCTAGTTTACATTAATTAACTATATAACTTTGGGCAAGTTATTTTCCTAACCACTAAAGTATCCAATTTTTTTCTATTATATCATCCTTTCATCTTTTTATTTTCTTCATATAACTTATTATTACTGATATTTTCTTAAAACTTGCAATAATAAGGTCACTGACAGTCTTATTTATTACTGCACATCTAGTACCTGGAACAGTGAGTGGTACAAGATAATCACTCAGTAAATAGTTTTTAAATAATCAATAAACTTAGCTTACCTATGCTTCAGTTTCTTAATCTTTAAAATAGGAATCAAAATAGTGCCTATCTAATCAGGATGTTGAGAATATTAAAAGATATAAGACAGGTAAAGAGGCTTAGGATGATATCTTGAGCAGTGCAATTAAATAATTACCATTTATTAAATAATGTTTTTTCGCATACAACTATTTTTTCCCTTGAAGTTTCAGTCATTGGTCTGTCAAGAAATTGTTAACTCTTTAGAGGAGAAATGTGACATCAACAGATAAAATAGGTTAATAATTGACTACTAGGATCTTCGAGAATGAAATGCTACATCAGTGATAGTATCATTAAATATTAGCCTACTGCATTGTTTCTGTCATCTTGCAAATCTCACACACCAATTTATCTCCTACACGCCAGTCCTTAATTTATTCATTGTTGACTGGTGGCTGTCTCCACTTGGCTCCCCTGCCATCACTCAATTAAGCTTACCTAAAATATAAATGATTTAAATCCCAGGACTGTTTCAAGCCATTCTCTCAGACAAGTGTGTTTGAAATCCTTTCATGACCTCTACTCCTCAACCTCCCTGATCCCCTTTTCTAACCATTCACAAGCCTAGTCAAATTTTACTTCTTGGAAACGCTTTCCTTCTATTTCTGTCAAGGACCAGGCTCTTGGGTATACATTTCTGGAATACTGTATTTACTTCCCAACTATCTCAAGTTTCTCTTGCCCTTCTATAATTCAGCTGCAACTTGCCACCAGGTTATTTTCATAAGTCATTGTATCCATCATGTTCTCTTTCTAAAAAAATCTCTTCAGAACTTCCCCATAGCTTTTTATTTATTCACTTACTAATTCATTTAATTTGCCAATGCTACATTTTCTTGATTTTAATGTGGAAAGAACACCTAACATGAGATCTAGCTTCTTAAAGTTTTAAATGTACAATTTATTATTGTTGACTAAAAGTACAACATTGTACAGCAGATTTCTAGAGCTTATTCATTTTGCTTGACTGAAATTCTGTGCACATTAATTATTAGCCCCCCATTTCCTCCTCCGCATACCCCAACTCTTGGCAACCATCATTCTATTCTGATTCTATAAATTGACTATTTTAGATACCTCATATAGTGGGCCCACAAATTATTTGTTTTTCTGTGACTAGCTTATTTCATTTAGCGTAACAACTTCAAGATTCATCCATGTGGTTGCATATTGCAGAGATTTCCTTCTTTTTCAAGGCTGAACGGTATTCCATTGTATGTATATACATTTTCTTTATCCATTAATCATTGATGGACATTTCACTTGTTTCCACATCTTGGCTATTTTGACTAGTGTTGCAATAAACAAAGGAGAATTAAAATTAGATCTCAAAGAGATATTAACACTTCCATTGACTTTTTTTTTTAAAGATTTTATTTATTTATTTGACAGAGAGAGACACAGCGAGAGAGGGAACACAAGCAGGGGGAGTGGGAGAGGGAAAAGCAGGCTTCCTGCCAAGTAGGGAGCCCAATGCGGGGCTCAATCCCAGGATCCTGGGATCATGACCTGAGCTGAAGGCAGACGCTTAACGACTGAGCCACCCAGGTGCCCCTCCATTGACTTTTAAATGAAGATTAAACTCCTTACACAGCCATTTTATAGATGTGTGAACTCTGCAGTCACAGGGATTTGTGCTTAGAAGGGCTCCATGTTTGGTTTGATAATCTGTTGTCACCATCTTGAAAATCTTACTATTTTTTTTACAAAGATCTCCATATTTTAGTTTTTCCCTAGGCTCCACATATCAGGTAGCCTTACCTGAACAGTTAGCCTGGCATCCATTCATTTCGACAATCTTTTCTAATTTCATCATCCACTAATCTCATCTTTAAATTCTTTAATTAAGGTTACTGTATTTACTATTCCTTAAACATTACTATTTTATTATCTTTCACTTTATATTTTCTATTTGGTTGGAATACTTGCACCACTCTCCACTGCTTAACTAATTCAAGACTAGTTCAACAATGAACTCCTTTGTGAAGTTGATGTGACCATTAAGATACACTAAATTGCTCTCTTTGAAGGTGTACAGCATTTTGCATCTGTAGTACCCATTAGACAGTTACCTAATTTTGTCGTATTTTGTCATTTCAATTTTCCATAGATGGTTGTTACTATACCTAATTTAGTGGCTCCTTAAAAGCAGGAATTGCTTTGTTAGATATTTTATAGGTCCCACTATACTTATTAAAGTGCTTATCACAGAGTTGCTACTCAATGATTATTTTGCCAAAAAAGTAAGATAGCTAAATTATCCTAATGTATTTGCTTATAACATTCAAAGATAAGCTATATGAAAATTGTCTGAGATAGTCTGCATTAAATTTTTATTTCTCAGAGCAAAGAGAAAGAGAAACGCATTTCTCTGGGCCATAACAATTTGAGAAGAAAGTTTTTAAACATATGTTGTTCAGAATTACTTCAAAATTATCTATGTCTTATTTATCTTACTTATATACCCCCTGTGTCTTACTATCTATCTTTATCTTCAAAATTGACTCTAGTCCTTCTAGATTAATTCCTAGAAATTCCTGGAATGTTACCTTTTCTGTCTTTGGATGCCTAAATTATCCAATTTATACTCAATATGTGATTAACCATGATAAGCCATTTTTTTTGTCTTTTGACCTCCCAAACAGGTCTCAACTACCATATCTGTTCCATGTCCCATAATTGAGCTTATTTGTTTCAATCATGACTATGTCCTTGGAGCTGCATAGAGCTCAATCCCCTCGGCTATTGCTGTTGCCCCTTTTGTCTCTTAATCATGCCGTAGTGATACTGGGTCTATCTGGAACCTTGCTAAAAGAGATTACATCTTCTCAGTTGTTCTCTTCCCTTTATCAAATGTCTGCCATTCTAAGCCCACATGCAGACATCTATTACTTCTACTCTCTCTTCTCTACAGAACCAGTTGAGGCTGTTTTCCAAGATCTTTAATGCATTTCCCCAGGAAGTTGTCAAAATGCAAAGTCCTGGATTCTATCAAGATGATTCTGGTATAGGTACTCCAAAGTCTATACGTAACAAATCCAAAGAAAAAAAGGAACAACAACTTAGCATTATTGGTCTGGTTAGTTGACTTTATGACATAAATAATATCAAAAAACATGTCTTGGGACCCCTGGGTGGCTCAGATGGTTAAGCAGCTGCCTTCGGCTCAGGTCATGATCCCAGGGTCCTGGGATCGAGCCCCACATCGGGCTCCCTGCTCCTTGGGGAGCCTGCTTCTCCCTCTCCCTCTGCCTGCCTGTCGGCCTAGTTGTGATCTCTCTCTCTCTCTCTGTCAAATAAATAAATAAAATCTTAAAAAAAACCCAAAAAAACATGTCTTCACCTAGTCCAATATATTCACAATCACTTTATATCATGTTGCAGTCTTCATCTCACTTTCTGTTAATGAAACTGCATAATGATTTATTTATATTCTAAGAAAACATAACTAACAGAAAAATATCATGCAAAACTGTAATTTTTAAAGATTAGTGACACTGAGATTAACACTTTTAAGACTATATGTGTACAACCTTGATTGCTTTGGAATCAACAAAAACAAACTTTCTTTGCTTCGTGTTGATCATGTTTCCTTGAAAATTTCAAAAGAAATATGCAAATAACAACTTCAAGAATTTCTTACAGTACCGTGTGAGGTTGGATATCTATATCTCCTAACACCACTTTATAGCATCACCCATTGTCAATAGGTATATTTTAAAAGCACTTAAATTGTGACAGTTTATAAAAAGCTAAGGAAATAAGGCAAATGGTACCTTATTTAATGTTGACCCAATTATTAAGCAGAATCAAAAATTTTCTTAAAAAAACAATGCATCAATTACTTCACCAATATCTAGGAACATGCAAGTGGAAGAAATATAATTAAAGCTTGATAAATAGTCATTGATAGAAACTGAAATTTTGTTCTATTTTTCATGTAAATTATTAGAGTTTTATACTTCACATTCCTCATATCACAGTCTCACTAGTTATATTTTTGGAAAAGCCAATATTTAATTTTTGTTGCTTAAGTCATTACATAGTTAGAACCTAGTCTGTGTCAATTAATAATAACTATTAATTCCAAGCAACACTGTCCAAATACCTGATTAGCATTTTTACTTTGAAATATATTTAAAATTTTAATTGAGCATTAAAACACTGCAGAAAGCAAATATCCCCTCACCCCCCAAAATATGCATTTTAGAATGACATTTTAGATTGACACTTCTAGAGATTTCTCTAGATTTAGCTTGCTTCAGAGTACTACCCAACTTCAGGAATTGTTTCTATTGATTGCTTTTTTTTTTTTTTTTTTCCTACGTATGGCCACATTATCCTGTTTATTTATATGTCTTGAAATTTTGAGTGGAAAACTAGGCACCTTATGTATTTATTTTTTAAAGATTTTATTTATTTAGAGAGAGAGCACATGTGTGAGCTTGGGGAGGGGCAGAGGGAGAGGGAGAGAGAGAGAATCTTAAGCAGACTTCGCACAGACCACGGAGCCCGACTTGGGGCTCGATCTCACAACCCTGAGATCATGACCAGAACTGAAATCAAGAGTTGGATGCTTAACTGACTGAGCCATCAGGTGCTCAAAAAAACTGGATATTTTAAACAATATAATGTGAGGATCTTGGAATTCACCCCACCTCCCCCAGATTTATTTTTATTAGTGTTGTTCATTGGTTGGTTTAGTGATTTTGTTGAACTAATACTACAAAATCAGTATTTTTTTTTTTTTTTTGTAGTGTGTGACTACTGAAGTCTCTTCTCAGTTAGCTTAGTGGTCACTTAATGATTATTTTTCCATAATTGCTTTGAAACAATACTCTCCTACTTTTTGTTGAGAGATGCTGTGTGCACGTGGAGGCATGCTTTCATTGCTCTGGCAGTTAGCCTCAAAGTCAGCCTGAAGTAAGACATGAGGGCCTTCTAACGTCTTTCTTGGTCATGCACATGGCCTGCACATGTGTATGGCCTTCCAAATCTCCATAAATATGCTGGAGTTTTTCAAGGCCCATATGGACATTTTTCTCTATAGATTTTCTTTTTTAGTTTTCCAGCAATCCTCTTGTTTGCTCCAACTGGTTATCACTGCCACAGGCAGCCATTGTTAAGTGAAAGGCTTTGGAGAAAGGTCTTTCCTGGAGCGAGATTTTAGTCAGGCAAAATAAAGACAAGCCCTGTGAATAAGGTTTTTCATAAGAGTTGCCAGACAGGTCAAATTGTGACAATTTTCCAGGTGTGGGACACTTTCGTTGCTCCAACCCCATCTGACCCCTCTGGGACCACTAGCTGCTGGTGTTTCCTATGATTGTAGAAGCTGCTGATTTTCAAGAGCTAAATATCACCAAGCTCACCCTTCTTACTGAGAATCAGCCATTTTTTTCTTGAATAAACTGTACTCCAAATTTTGCAAGCCATTGGTTAATTTCCAGATTGCTGACAATGTTTATTTTTAAAAACTTTTCAGGGTTCATTTTGATTTTATGGAAGAGAGAATTTTAGGAGGTCATTATTATATCTGGAGGTACTTCTCCCTCTATTACTCTTCTTAACTTATGAATTTTCTCTTTACTTAAGGGTATCAGTATTAGGCTATAATTAGCATTAGGAAACCCTGAGTATATGAAACACATTCTTCATATAACTTTAATCACTGTCTCTCCAATTTTAATTAGTGAATAAAATAGTAAAAATAATGAACATTTAATAATAAGATGAGAAGATGAGAAGCTATGATATTGAAGAAAAATAAAAATTCATGGAGCTACATGGAGCCATCTTACCAAAAGACATATTTTTGCAGTCAAGAATGATTAATTGATAGCAGTTGAAAGAGGCAAAAAATACTCTGCACATTCACTCTAACCTCATTTTCTTCTCATAACATGTTCCTTGGCCAAAATCCATAATCATAAGCTTGGATATTTCTGAGAAACTGAACATCCTTCACTCCGATCCTATTTCTGTTTACTGACTTTTCAATAGTCCGCTCTTACCCTTCAGTTCTGGCTTGGAAAGGGAATCCTGCACCAGTCACTCCACAGAAGAGCAGAATGGTAGGCATTCCCTCTTTCTCTTTCCCTATTATTTATAACCTCTTTCCAATACTTTCTTTCCACTCAGTGTTGAAGAAAACTAACCAGACCCAAATGTTAACCCTCCAACCTTAACAGTTAGAACTCCAATAGATTACCTTTAGCACAAGACTGAGAAAGAGCTGAACACGTTAAAGGAGCTGATACTTCTGCTCTCCTAGAACTGGAATTGTGTGAGGACTTTACAGTATCATCTCACTTAGCTACCATATCTGCTGCTTATAAAGCCCTAAATTTTCCCCATATCACTGTTGGGCACTAAGACCTAAGGTTTTTCAGCTAATTAAGGATAGAAGAAAAATAGCAAACATGGTTTTGCATGAATCTAGTTTATGCTCTTTCCAAGGATTTCTTAGCACATGTATCCTCTCTGCCAGCAATATTTACTTCTAGTCACCCACTAGATTGCAAAAAAGAAAATTAAATAACTTTGTTTTTAAGCAATTGAGTTCTTAAATAAGTAACACAAGTATCAGCAAATTGTATAGCTGATTATCACTCTTTCCTTGAATACCAAAGTGTAATCTGGAAAACTAAGAAAAAACTGAGTTTTCTTAATTTCTGGGAAAGCTCTTATATTTTCTGGTTGTGTTTTGCCACCTTGGTTCTGAAATGATGCTCTAGGTAGCAATGACACAATTTTTACTGTCATTTCAAACCATTTGGGGATGCAGTTGTCCTCTACTTATACTTCTTCACTGTGTCTACACTAGACACAGGTACATTTTCTCCCAAATAAGATATTCGTAACACAAGGACATGATGCAAAACAGCCAAATACAATCCGTTAGTTATTGATATCTGCCATGGCCCATATGGAATACATTTTACCAAAAGAGATAAAATATATAAAATATTTGGTTTAATATTTATTTAGTTTAATAATTGTTTATTTTATATTTATGTATTTATTATTATATATTCTCATTTTAAATATTAAGTTATTTTACCTAAATTTGTTAGAAAATAAAGTGAAAACTGAATTGTTGCATTTTACAAAGAAGTTGCTTCACAATGATAGATATAAGCCAAAGAGGGAGTTTTGTAAATATAGGAATAACATGATCAACAGTTTTATGATGCTAGATTCATTCTGCATTTTAATAAGCCACATGTTCTGCATGGAGCACTGGGTGTTATACGCAAACAACGAATCATGGAACACTACATCAAAAACTAATGATGTATGGTGATTAACATAACATAATAATAAAAAAAAAATAAGCCACATGTTCTTTTTTTTTTTTTTTAAAGATTTTATTTATTTATTTGAGAGAGAATGAGACAGAGAGCATGAGAGAGGGGAGGGTCAGAGGGAGAAGCAGACTCCCTGCCGAGCAGGGAGCCCGATGCGGGACTCGATCCAGGGACTCCAGGATCATGACCTGAGCCGAAGGCAGCCGCTTAACCAACTGAGCCACCCAGGCGCCCCAAGCCACATGTTCTTTTCCAAACAACAACAAAATAATGTTCAGCATATTTAAACATCTTCCTTCTTTCAATCATTCCAACTTGGCCATTTTAGGCATACGGGTATTTCTTAGATGTAAAACTTACGTTATTTGTATTGTGATCTCCTTACAAAATGACCACAGTTTAGTATTTGGACTACATGAAATGTGATTTCAGGCTTAAGACCAGTTTTTATTTGTATTCTTTTAAGTAAACCTTCCCCCTTGCTGATGACTTCATTTTCATATATAAAACCACCCCCCAAAATTTCCCTGAGGCTACTGACAGACAAATTAAGTTTACAGAGGCAAAATGGCAACAAAGTCAGTAATGAGCCCAGTGTTCCCTGCTGACAATGTAGTGGCCTGTGACGTGGGTCTATGTGTTCTCTCCAGACATATTTTGTGTCAGGAATGTGGCCATATCTGGCTGCCCAGGCCCCTTTTGTCGTGCTTGCTTTGTGAGCCTCGTTCCGCAAACTTCCCAGGGACTCTATGAGACACTCTACATTCTTGTAATAAATTCTGTTTCTATTATATTAGCCAGAGTAAGCCTCTGTTGCTTTCTTCTAAGAACCCTAACTAGTGCCCTGTGTCACAGCAATTGTGGGAGAATTAAATGAGGTTAAGAGCCTGGCACAGGGCCTACCTCAGAGTAAACAATCAACAAGTATTAGATCTTCCCATGTTTTAATACTGCGTTCCATTCTGAATTTTCCTTTAAACGCCTCTTGTTAATAAGAAGGCTTAATTTAGATCATGGATAACATGCATCTCTTAACAAATAATCAAACCTCTCTCCATTCAGATTAATATGCTGTGTAATCACCCCAGGATGGAACAGAGGATTTGCAGACTCATTTAATCACCTGGACTTTCATAAAATAAAAATATCTTAAATCCCAGAAAGCTGTAAATGCACATTAATAGCTAACAAAAACGGGTGGGGGAGACTTAATCCTTAAACTTTAGGTCCCTCCCTCAAAGGTACTTTAGCATGAAAGTTATTAGGGAGGAAAGAGAAGAGTAAGGTGAGAAATACAATATTGAGACACCTTCTTCACTATATTTATAATAATTCTAATCAGTGAAATAAATGGTTTCTCTCTAGATATGTGTTCTATTTTTTGCCAATAAAATGTATCATCCCTTTTGCTTTTACTTCAGTTAGGTGTTAGTTTGAAACCTGTATGGATTTTTCTATAATAGATCTCTAATTCTTATTCAGTAGCATTTCAAAGTTTTTTTTTTTCTACAAACAGATACTTTGTTCAGTTAATTGTATCTCTAACACTTACTTTAGTATTCTTGTCTTATATGAATAAAATACATCATTTCTCCAATGTTTCCTATATGTTTTAAAAGATTCCATAAACACATGACTATGTATTACATACTTCATTTGATAATGGTATTGAACCAAGAACTTTGTAGTATTAACTAGATCTCAGGAGAATATTCTTTGCCCATGCTTTTCTACCCATTATCCTACTTTCGTTTTTATTACACCTTCTCTCTTTTTTTTTAAGACTAGCTCTTCTACCTAAGATTACTCTTCGTCCCATAAAATGTTTGCGCCCAGATATGAGTCACTTGGATCGATATTTGAAGCCCAAGACTATCCTGGTTAAGGAGTATTAACCAGTACGGATATATCCACTGGATTGGCCACAACATTAGAAGTCAGAAGATATGGTTTAAATCCCAATTGCAACAATTTTTATTATACGATTTCAGGAAAATTAATTAAAACCCATTGAATCTCAGCTTCTTTCAACTGTAAAATGGGAACACTATGGGTAATACGTACTCTACCGACTCAGGTTTTTACCTTGAGCATCAGATGGTGCGATATGTATGAGAGCAATTTGCTAAACTAAATAGCACTTCAAATTGCTTCTCTCCATGAAAGCACTTATCACAATGTCTGGTAATTATCTGTTAACTTGTCTGTCACCCCCTTCTAAATCCTTTCTTCCTTGAAGGAAAGATGAATAAATGAAAATGTAAATTACAAGTTCCAGAACTAATAAGAATATTATACTACTGGAAATCTAGAAGATTTTCACCACTTGCTGTGCTTTTACAGTCTTGCAGCTTCTTGCTTAAATGTAGAACCAATTTATATAAACTCTGTTTCTATAGTCTCTCTTTTTGTTTCTTGTTGTTTTCTTAAATGTAAAATGAGAAAGAGGAGAGAGCATGTCATTAAGAAAACTTTGCTGTAGAGACAATGCTACATTTATAGAGAACATCTTATAAGTAGTTAGTAACAGAAAGCAAAGTTTTAAACTTTGCTTGTAATTTAATTAAAACTGTGATTTTTATATTCAACATGCTTTATAAATATGAACTAATTTATCCCTGTATAACTTCAGAGGATATATATGTGGATAAAATAATTCTCATTATTATAACTAAAGACTATAGGGGAAAAATTCTCATTACAATTAAAGATATTAGGGCAATTGTGATTTAAAATGGCAGAGATGGAGTCATTTCCACATTCTTGGTTATAAATCTTATTTCCGCCTTCATGTTTTAAAAGTGTGTTGAAATCACTCATCACTTGGAATGTATAGAAAACATGTTATTTTTAGTTGGGGATGTTAACAAACAAGTCATTGCCTAATTTATTTCAGATTAAGTAGTGTTTTATTCCAGGACCTGGCAGGAAAATTCTTTCTCACTGTTATGAAAAAAGTTAGTGAAGATATAATCACTCTAATTTTTCCCTTTTGCTTTGAGCCAGGATTGGAAGAAAGAGCCCTGGGAAGAATTTTGTAAGAAAATCCCTGTGTGTTTGTGAGTGACATAAATTAAGGATCATGTTTTACTGAAAAATGTAACTTGAACAAAAGTGACTAATAGGTGTCGACAGAGACCTTAGCTGGCAGATGTAAATAAACAAGGAAATAGAACAATTATATGGAGATATAGCAAGTAAATCATCTTTCTGTCCTTTCATTTATCAAATATTCATTGTGTATATTTTGTACCAACACTGTGCTAGACAATAAAGCTCAGATGAGCACAACTATTCTGAGAGCATTTACAGATGCATAACATTTAATGCAGTAACTGCTCTTACTCTCACAACTCAAAGCAGAGATAGAGACAATTTGCAAATCAAAAGTGGCCAGAAGTAGTTTTAGCAATCCCTTTCCACAAGTTCACTGGAGCGGAACTGACTTCCTCAGGTAGCACTAAGGCACATTTATGTTTAGTAGAACTGGAAATCAAAATGAGCTTAAAGGCGCTGGGCTCAGATACTGAACACTGACAAAAGTCATTATTTTTTCCAAAGAAACACTCAGTTCTCCTACATGATGGTCACCATCAGGTGGCCAAATAGAATGAGATGCAGAATCTCTAAGAAATAGTATTGTGCTGGGGGCACCTGGGTGGCTCAGTCATTGGGCATCTGCCTTCGGCTGGGGTCATGATCTCAGGGTCCTGGGATCGAGCCCCACATCAAGCCCCACATCGGGCTCCCTGCTCCGTGGGAGGCCTGCTTCACCTCTCCCCTCCCCCTGCTTGTGTCTCTCTCTGTCAAATAAATAAATAAAATCTTAAAAAAAAAAAAAAAAAGAAATAGTAATGTATTGTCAAGAAGTATGTGGTAAGCTAGAACCGGGACAAAGGTGTGATTGAGATATAATTTACATGCAGTAAAATTCACAGATTTTAAAAGTATTATTCAATGATTTTTAACCTTTGCATATACCAGTTAGATCACTTCCCGGTTCAAGATATAAAACATTTCCTTTATCCCAGAAGCTTTATTGTTAATTTTTCCAGGCTGTCTTCTAGAGGTAGCCACCATTCTGATTTCTTTTATAAGAGCTTAATTTTGCCTGACGTTGAACTTCATAAAGTTGTACTGATGTATTATTAAATAGGGATTTTAATTTATGGCATATTTTCATATTAAATTTATTGTTTGCTTTTTCCAATATTAATGGCATGGATTCAAATAGCTTTCTACTAACCAATTCTTTCTATTAGAATTTTAAATTATATGCACAATATTTATTTGTGCATCAATAACCAACACATTTTGAGTCCAGGTGACAATTGCAGGCAAGAATATGCCATCTCCCCGTGGGTAGACTACGTGAGCGGTGGTCATTACATAATGAGGGATTGCTCCTTGAACAAAGTCTGTTTATGTGCCATGTTACTTTTCAGTTCACAAAGTTCTTTTACATAACCATTTCATCTGACACAATACAACCCTATAAGAGAAGAGGAATATTTTTCTGCGTATTATTGGAGATTATAAGTGGTGAGTTTCAGAAAAGTGATAGGTTTGACACACAAAAGTAGTCTTAGCTCTCTCTGCTATCCTACACCATTTTCTTCTTCTTGTCATGATTGTGATCATGCTAAGAGTGGTTTATTATAAGCATTGCATATAAAAGCCCTTGGTTTAGATCCAGATTGTACCATAACATGGTTATAGTTTTTTTTTTTTCTCTCTCTTTTGTTCCTCTCTTATGGATGAGTAAGCAAAGCAGAGGAATATTCTGTTATTCCTAGAAGAAAATTAAACAATCACAGTATCAGGAAATAAAAAAAGAGGTAATGAAGAAGGAAGTTGAGACAGAAAATTTGAGCATCTGATCTCATTTAACAACTGCAGAGTATGTCAAGTACATATAGTCAACCTGATTCCTATTGATCTCAGGATGAGGGATCAGGTTACCCTGTCACTAAATCCTTTTCCACTTTTGCAGGATTCTGTCAGAGTTCAGAGCCTTAGGTTTACAACACAGGTGGATTGAACCCATCTCTTAGAGGAATTTTATGTTCAGTCAATCTTAGTAGAAGTTGAGAACAGACTACATTACATTTTAACATGTCTTCTATCTCAGGGTTTTATGATCCCTTGGAGATTCATAATTTCCAGTATCTATGACACTCCTTGGTATTAAGCTGAGTTTTTCTAATTTACTGCATCACACTAAATGGTGCCCTAGTGGTCTGAAAAATGAATGTGTGCACCGAACCCTAAATACTGTATTTAGTACACTTGCCACTATCCCTTTCTTCTTTGCATATTTCCATCTAAGATTATCTCTTATGAGCAGGAAAAAAATCTTTGTCAAAAGCAGTACCAGTTGAATCCTGTGCTCATCGTATATTAGCCACAGAAGCTTAGACTTCACTTTCTGCATTGTAGAAAAAGGGGGAAATTATATAGACTTTCCAAGGTGTTAAATGACTTAAGGTAAATAAAACATTTAAAAAATATTTGGAACCTATAAAAATATATTAATTACATACATATATACTAATTATATATGTATTCTATATATATTCTAAATACTATATACATACACAAGTATATGTATGTATGTATATATGTATATGCCCGCCATACATCTTGCTCTCATTTTCCGTCCACATGGCATAATATAATAGCCTCCTAATTTGTTTTCTCCTTCAATTTATGATTACAGTGTAAAGTGCAGTTTAAAAATGCAGTTGTCCTACTTCAGTATCTTTGATCTTTACCCCAAAACCCTACAGTGTTAAGTCCCATTTGCTTAGCATGGCCAAAAAGTCCATCACAATCTTGTTCAACTTACTTCCCAAACTCATCCTGCAGCATCCCACCTCATCACTTATCTCATCTGTAAATATCTTTGACTGAATCCAACTATTGGTTGTTCCTTAAATAAGTTTTGCATGTGGGCTTCTGATACCATTACTTCCTGCCTATGAGATGCTTCACCCACCTTCCCACATCATAAACTAAGACATTCTTCAAGTTTAGATAAAATATTACCCTCCTAAAACTCTTAGGCAGGCATTCTCTTCTGGGTTTCCATGCAGTGTTGTCAATTTTGCTGATACAAAGTTTAATTAATTACATAACAATTAGTTGTTTATGGGTACACAGCTCTTGATAGCAAGAGACAGATGTCATCTTCCTCTGAAAACAGTATCAGAATCGACCCTATGTCAAAGACGTTAGTCTCTCTTCTGTGCATGCATAGTATATTGAATATACTTTTATTTTAACTAACTTCATTCTTGGTTTACTTTTCTGTATCTTAATCTCTCTTCTAGTTCCAAGTCTATGAACTCAAAGACACTGCATTTACTTATTTATTTATTTACACATTCATCAGCAAGCCTAGGGCTTCACACAGAGGAAACATACTATTGATGTTGGATATTTTTCATTTTTTATCTGCTAACAAATGAAATTTAGCAAATCCCTCATGTGAAATTGTGTACAATTAGATGATCACATTGGATCATCTGCTTCTGTTGGTTTGGTGTCAAAAAAGACAGAAAAAAAAAACAAGAAATAACTTCTCCTAAACACTGTCCTGTAGGAATACAAATAAGCTACTCTGGAATTGCTAATTTAGTTGTTTACTCCCTCCCTCCCTTATATCTATGATATCTACCTTTCAGCTGTGTATGTACATTGCTTCATATACAGGCAAACATTGTCCTTAGCTATTTGAAATTTGATATGACCTGTTCGGCGTGACTGACATGGTAACCACTTTGTGTCATTCATTCTCCGCTTACTGGCATCTTCTGTCAGGACTTTTGAGTGGTACAGGAGATGGAGTTGGTAAATTTATATCTCTGCCTTTATTTTTACATTTAGAACTTTCAAACTCTTGAGTAGTGCCTGAGTTATTATCTGTGTCATTCCATACATTACACATGTTCCAAGCACTTACTTCGTTTTTTGTTGCTGTCTAAGACACTTATTAATGTTGTCATTCAGTGACAGTGAACTATAGTACTAAAGTAGTCATTGTATTATTTCAATTTGTATCATGTATAGAAGCTAAAGTACAACAGATTATCTGTGCTAGCCACTCTCTGCTACCTAATGGAGAGCCCAAAAAAGAGTGGCATATATGAACAGAAATAGTGACATTGGCACAGAAGCCTGGAATTGGTGAATAATTCTCACTCTTAAATACATCATGAGAGTAGCCCCAAATATTTCCCGTCTGTTTTCATAAGGGGTTAGAAATAATGGAGGATATATTTTAAATTTATATAAAAAATATATATTCCATGTCTGGCACTGGAAGGAAATAGTCCTTGTTACTCAATTACCATACAATCCTTTATTTTTTAAAAATTATTTCCTTCTTTTTTTCTGCTCCATTTCTTTCTTCCTTCCATTCTTTTATTCTCTGTCTTTTTTTTTTTTTTAAGATTTTATTTATTTATTTGACAGAGAAAGACACAGCGAGAGAGGGAACATAAGCGGGAAAGAGGGAGAGGGAGAAGCAGGCTTCCCTGCTGAGCAAGGAGCCTGATGTGGGGCTCGATCCCTGGACCCCAGGATCATGACCTGAGCTGAAGGCAGACGTTTAACTACTGAGCCACCCAGGTGCCCCATCCTCTGTCTTTTTATTATCTCCATCCTTTCCTTTTTCTTCCTTTTTTTAAAAATTTCATATCAAGTATTTAATAATATTCTTTTTAGTGGAAGATATCATACTATGACCTGTAGGAAATACTGATTTAAACAAAATTAGCCGACCAAAAGAAAGGTTTGTCCTTCAAGAATTGCCATCTAGTATACATGTGTAAGAATGTATGTGGGTAGCAGATGGTTTTCTTGGAATGAAGAGAAAGGCAAAACAAGAAATATAGCTCTGATAATAATCATAACAGATAATGGTGAACAGAGGCTTACTGTGTATCAAGAAATGTTCTAAGATATGTTTAGTTTGAGTTTTGTCTTTGTATGTAGTGATCTCTGTTTTCCATTTTTTAACATGTTCCTGTAATATATTTTTGTGTATACACATTTATGTTTGTTTTCCATCAGATTATGTAGGTATGTATGTGTATGCATCAGTTATGAAGATTATTACCAGAAAAAAATGAAAACTGACTTTTAAATTTGTAAATTTGTATAAAGTAGAGATGCACCAAATAAATGCTTGGCCAAATGCTTAAAAAAAGAGAGAGAGAAAAGAAAAGGAAAGGAAAGGAAAGGAAAGAAATGTTTTAAGCACTGTACCTTTATTACATATTTAATCATCACAGCAAAAGGAGTTTATCAGAACCATAAAAGAGATAAACTGAGGGTTGCATCGCCTTAGACTGGGAAGACTTATTTAGAGATACGAATGTGAAGTATTTCAGCAAAGATATAACATTGGAATCTGGAATTGGGATGAATAATTTTGTGCTGATAGAGAAGGGATAGCTAAGGAACTGGACAATACATTCTTCTCACTTGGAAATTTATTATAGAGATCTATATATTTCTGAATCAGAATCTTAGGGTGATTCAGTAGTGAGGAGCATGGATAGCCACCATTTTAAAAAAATAGCCTCAATAATGCAACAATCAACAAGTCAGTGATGCTTACAAACCTCTAGATTGTGAAATAACCAGAGATGAGGTTTGGCACAGGCTGAAATCATAGTTAGTTGGAACTGAAGGCCCTTAAGTACATATAAAGGAGAAATGGCTGATAGATTTGAAAAAATAATTATCAGACAATGAGGTTCTTATACATAAGGTTACTATTTCTGGTATTTATTTAAAACATTTTTTTGAGAGCCAAATTGCTGTTGAAGGCTTTATGAATCAAGCAATGATCAAGATAGATATTTACTCTTGTGGAATTTGCATGCTAGTTAGGACAAACAATGAGCAAATACAAAAAAAAAGCAAGATTATTTTAGATAATTAGTGCTGTGAAGAAAGATTGAATCAGGGATGGGATAGGGTGATCAGGACAATAATTATTAAAAAGACCTTAAAAATTAGAAGGAGATATTCATAAAATATGACACAGAAAATTCCAGGGAGGAGAAGAGCAAATACAGAGATCCTTAAGCAGGGACCTATGTGACATGTTTGAGGAAGAGAAGGTATTATTTGAATTGGTAATAGGCCACTATGAAACTTTTAATAGGGCTTAAAATTATTATACTTAGAAGATTACTTTTTGGGCAATATAAAATTGTAGAATGTAGGAGGATACAGGAAAAGTCTAGATGAAATTTATTTGCAGTAGCCAACATGGTAGGCGATAAAGTCCTTCCCCAGACAAATGACCCTAGGGATTGCCAAGAGATTGACAAGCATTTTGAGAGATATTTGGAAGACAGAACTAATAGTAATTGGCAACTGAGGTTGGCCATGTGAGCTACTACAGTAAAGAGAGATTAAAATTTGATTCAAAATTTTGAGTATGTGTGATGTTACTTAATAGCACTACCATGTGCAAAAAATAAGAATATCTGAAAATAGAAAATCTGAAAAGACCAATTATTAGTAAAGAAATGGAATCAGTAATAAAAAACTTCCAACAAATAAAATTCAGAACCAGATGGCTTCACTGGTAAATGCTACCAAACACTTAAAGAGGAATTAATACCTATTCTTCTCAAACTATTCCAAAAAATAGAAAAGGGAGGAAAACTTCCAAATTCATTCTATGAGGCCAGCATTACTTTGATACCAAAACCAGATAAAGACAGCACACACACACACACACACACAAAAGAGAGAGAGAGAAAAAACTATAGGTCAATATCTCTGATGACGCCAAAAATTCTCAACAAAGTATTAGCAAAACAAATCCAAGAATACCTTAAAAATAATCATTCACCATTGTCAAATAGGATTTATTCCTACGTTGTAAGTGTGGTTCAATATTCACAAATCAATCAACATGATATATCACATCAATAAGAGAAAGGATAAGAACCACATGATCATTTCAATAGACACAGAAAAAGCTTTTGACAAAGTACAACATCCATTCATTTTATCCATTTTAAGGATAAAAACCCTTAACTAAGTAGGTTTAGAGGGAAAACACCTCAACATAATAAAGGCCATCTGTGGAAAACCCACAGCTAACATTATCCTCAATAGGGAAAAACATCCTTTTTCCTAAAGTCAAGAACAAGACAAGGATGTCCACTCTCACCACTTTTATTCAACATAGTACTGGAAGTCCCAGCCATAGCAATCAGACCACAAAAAGATATAAAAACCATCCAAATTAGCAAGGAAAAAGTAAAACTTTCACTATTTGCAAATTACGTGATACTATATAGAGAAAAAACCCAAAAGACTCCACCAAAAAAACTGCTAGAACTGATAAACGGATTTAGTAAAGTCACAGGAAATAAAATCAATCTACATAAATCGGGTGCATTTCTATACAACAATAATGAAAAAGCAGAAAGAGAAATGAAGAATCCCATGTACAATTCCACCAAAAATAATAAGATACATAGGAATAAATCTAACCAAAGAGGTGAAAGACTTGTACTCTCAAAACAATAAAAGACTGATGAAAGAAATTGAGATGACACAAAGAAGTGGAAAAACATCCCATGCTCACGGATTGGAAGAACAAATATTGTTAAAATGTCTATATTACCCAAAGCAATCTGCACATCTAAAGCATCCCTATCAAAATAAAACCAGCATTTTTCACAGAGATAGAATAAACAATCCTAAAATTTGTATGGAACAAAAAGACTCTGACTAGCCAAAGCAATCTTGAAAAAGAAAAGCAAAGATGGAGGTATCACAATTCTTTATTTCAAATTATATTACAAAGCTGCAGCAAAAAATAGTCACATAGATCAATAGAACAGAATAGAAAACCAGAAATGAACCCACAATTATATGGTCAATTAATCTTCAACAAAACAGGAAAGAATGTCCACAAAGACAGTTTCTTCAACAAATGGTGTTGGGAAAAATGGACAGCACCATGCAGAAGAATGAAACTGGACCACTTTCTTACACCACACACAAAAGTACATTCAAAATGGATTAAAGACCTACATATGCAGGAAACCATTAAAAGCCTAGAAAAGAGTACAGGCAGTAATTTCTCTGCTATTGGCCATAGCAACTTTTTTCTAGATAGGTTCCCTGGCATAAGGGAAAGAAGGGCAAAAATAAACTATTGAGACTACATAAAAATAAAGGGCTTCTGCACATCAAAGGAAACAATCAACAAAGCACTAAGGCAACTTTCTGAATTGGAGAAGATATTTGCAAATGACATATCCAGTAAAGAGTTAGTATCTAAAATATATAAGGAACTTGTAAAATTCAACAGCCAAAAAACAATCCAATTTATAAAAGGGCAGAAGACATGAACAGACATTTCTTCCAAAGAAGATGTCCAACAGACATAAGAAAAGATGCTCATCATCATTTACCATCAGGGAAATGCAAATCAAAACTGCAATTAGGTATCACCTCCTACCTGTCAGAGGGCTAAAATCAACAACACAAGAAACAACCAGAGTTGGCAAGAATGGGGAGAAAAAAGATACCTTGTGCACTATTGCTGGGAATGCAAACTGGTGCAGCCACTCTGAAAAACAGTATGGAGTTTCCCCAAAAGCTAAAAATGGAACTACCCTACAATCCAGCAATCATACTACTGGGTATTTACCCAAAGAATACAAAAACACTAATTCAAAGGGATACACACACTCCTATGTTTATAGCAGCATTATTTACAACAGCCAAGATATGAAAATGTCCACTGATTAATGAATGGGTAAAGAAGAGGTGGTATATACATACAATGGAATATTATTCAGCCATAAAAAAGAATGAAATCTCGCCATTTGCAATGAAATGGATAGAGCTAGAGAGAATCATGCTAAATGAAATAAGTCAGAGAAAGACAAGCACCATATAATTTCACTCATATATGGAATTTAATAAACAGAACAAATGAGCAAAGGTGGAGAAAAGAGAGAGGGAGAGACAAAGCAAGAAACAGATTCTTAACTACGGAGAATAAACTATTACCAGAGGGGACATGGGTGGGTGGATGAGTGGAGCTGGTGATGGAGATTAAGGGGTGCACTTGTCATGATGAGCACTGAGTGATTAAAAACTTTAAAAAAATTAAAAATAATAATTTTTAAAGATAAAGAAGTAAGGATATTTGAAAAAGAAGGCAAATAGAAAGGCACTTACATTTTTGGTCTGATTATATTAACTTCACTCTTTGAAAGGGAAGACCTTACTGCTTATGTGGAGGATTTAAAACTTGCTTCAGTTCAGAGCAATTAGTTAATACACATGCTTTGTAAGACAAATCCTTATCCAATTTCTCTGGGTATTCTATTCATTACAATTTACTTTTATTTGACCTGAAAAAAGTACTGAATTAAAAGGTTGGAAACCCTACAAATTTCTAGCTCTAATTGTGCAATATTGAACAAGTCATTTTTCAAATTGTTCAATATTCTTTTAAAAAGAGGAATGAAAAAGAAGTTTTAATTTATTCTAGCTCTAAAAATGTATGACTTTATTATTATTTTGGTATTTTAGTTAATACATGAAAAGTTTTTTTCTTTAATGTTCTTTAAGTATAAATTAATTGCCTTTTCTAAAGCATGTATTTATTCTCTATATTTAGTGATTAAATACTCTCAACAATGCCCAAAGACACAGAACTAAATATTAGAGTTAATGATCAGGGAAGAGATATTCATGTGGCTATTCATAGCAATTTTGTATCTTTTAAAAATATTTTGATTAATATATAATAACTTTTATTATTGACAATCAGTAGTAGAGTTAAGTTGTATAAATAAGATTAGTTTTATATTTAAATGCTTCATACAGGCTGCTCATAACATTTCTCAAATACTTAGACCAATACTCATTGCCTTTGGTGCTATATAGATTGAATGTATGTATCCCCCCAAAATTCATATATTAAAACATAACCCCCAATGTAACAGTAATAGGAGTTGGGAGCTTTGGAGAGTTATCAGGTCATGGATGGGGTCATCATGAATGATATTAGTGCCCTTTTCAAAGAAGCTTCAGAGAGATCCCTCTCTCTTCCAACATTGAAGGACACAGGGAGAAGATCGCTGTCTATGAACCAGGTAGTGGGCTCCCACCAGATACTGAATCGGTCACCACCTAGATTTGGATTTCCCAGCCTTCAGAACTATGAGAAGTGACTTTAAGTTGTTAGAAGCCACTCCAATTATGGGATTCTGTTATAGCAGCTTGAAGAGACTAAGACATCTGGTGATATTTTTCTTGCAGATTGTCAGTTTCAGGTGACACTATTTTATTTATTTATTTTCCCTTTTTTTTTTTTAATTAATCACCATACATTACATCATTAGTTTTTGATGTAGTGTTCCATGATTCATTGTTTGCATATAACACCCAATGTTCCATTCAGTATGTGCCCTCTTTAATACCCATCACCAGGCTAACCCATCCCCCCACTCTCCTCCCCTCTAGAACCCTCAGATTGTTTCTCAGAGTCCATAGTCTCTCATGGTTCATCTCCCCCTCTGGTTTCCACCCCTTCATTTTTCCCCTCCTGCTATCTTCTTCTTTTTTTTTTTTTTTTTGTTTTAACATATAATATATTATTTGTTTCAGAGGTACAGGTCTGTGATTCAACAGTCTTACACAATTCACAGCACTCACCACAGCACATACCCTCCCCAATGTCTATCACCCAGCCACCCCAACCCTCCCTCCCCCCACCACTACAGCAACCCTGTTTGTTTCCTGAGATTAAGAATTCCTCATATCAATGGGATCATATGATATATGTCTTTCTCTGATTGACTTATTTAGCTCAGCATAATACCCACTAGTTCCATCCACGTCATTGCAAATGGCAAGATTTCATTTCTTTTGATGGCTGCATAATATTGCATTGTGTATATATACCACTTCTTCTTTATCCATTCGTCGATGGACATCTTGGCTCTTTCAATAGTTTGCCTATTGTGGACATTGCTGCTATAAACATCAGGGTGCACGTACTCCTTCGGATCCCTACATTTGTATCTTTGGGGTAAATACCCAGTAGTGCAATTGCTGGGTCATAGGGTAGCTCTATTTTAAACTTTTTGAGGAACCTCCATACTGTTTTCCAGAGTGGCTGCACCAGCTTGCATTCCCACCAACAGTGTAGGAGGGTTCCCCTTTCTCCGCATCCCCGCCAACATCTGTCGTTTCCTGACTTGTTAATTTTAGCCATTCTGACTGGTGTGAGGTGGTATCTCATTGATTTGGATTTCCCTGATGCCGAGCGATATTGAGCACTTTTTCATGTGTCTGTTGGCCATTTGGATGTCTTCTTTGGAAAAATGTCTGTTCATGTCTTCTGCCCATTTCTTGATTGGATCATTTGTTCTTTGGGTGTTGAGTTTGATAAGTTCTTTATAGATTTTGGATACTAGCCCCTTATCTGAAATGTCATTTGCAAATATCTTCTTCCATTCTGTCAGTTGTCTTTTGGTTTTGTTGATTGTTTCTTTTGCTGTGCAAAAGCTGTTTATCTTATGAAGTCCCAATTGTTCATTTTGCCCTTGCTTCCCTTGCCTTTGGCAATGTTTCTAGGAAGAAGTTGCTGCGGCTGAGGTCAAAGAGGTTGCTGCCTGTGTTCTCCTTTAGGATTTTGATGGACTCCTGTCTCACATTGAGGTCTTTCAACCATTTTGAGTCTATTTTTGTGTGTGGTGTAAGGAAATGGTCCAGTTTCATTCTTCTGCATGTGGCTATCCAATTTTCCCAACACCATTTGTTGAAGAGACTGTCTTTTTTCCATTGGACATTCTTCCCTGCTTTGTCAAAGATGAGTTGACCATAGAGTCGAGGGTCCCTTTCTGGGCTCTCTATTCTGTTCCATTGACCTATGTGTCTGTTTTTGTGCCAGTACCATCCTGTCTTGATGATGACAGCTTTGTAATAGAGCTTGAAGTCCGGAATTGTGATGCCGCCAGCTTTGCCCTTCTTTTTCAACATTCCTCTGGCTATGCGGGGTCTTTTCTGGTTCCATACAAATTTTAGGATTATTTGTTCCATTTCTTTGAAAAAAGTGGATGATATTTTGATAGGGATTGCATTGAATGTGTAGATTGCTCTAGGTAGCATTGACATCTTCACAATATTTTTCTTCCAATCCATGAGAATGGAACGTTTTTCCATTTCTTTGTGTCTTCCTCAATTTCTTTCATGAGTATTTTATAGTTTTCTGAGTACAGATTCTTTGCCTCTTCGGTTAGATTTATTCCTAGGTATCTTATGGTTTTGGGTGCAATTGTAAATGGGATTGACTCCTTAATTTCTCTTTCATCTGTCTTGTTGTTGGTGTATAGGAATGCCATTGATTTCTGTGCACTGATTTTATATCCTGCTACTTTACTGAATTCCTGTATGAGTTCTAGCAGTTTTGGGGTGGAGTCTTTTGGGTTTTCCACATAAAGTATCATATCATCTGCAAACAGTGAGAGTCTGACTTCTTTGTCAATTTGGATGCCTTTTATTTCTTTTTGTTGTCTGATTTCTGTGGCTAGGACTTCTAATAATATGTTGAATAACAGTGGTGATAGTGGACATCCCTGCCATGTTCCTGATCTTAGAGGGAAGCTCTCAGATTTTCCCCATTGAGAATGATATTCGCTGTGGGTTTTTCATAGATGGCTTTTATGTTATTGAGGTATATGCCCTCTATCCCTATACGCTGAAGAGTTTTGATCAAGAAAGGATGCTGTACTTTGTCAAATGCTTTTTCTGCATCTATTGAGAGGATCATATGGTTCTTGTTCTTTCTTTTATTAATGTATTGTCTCACATCGATTTGCAGATGTTAAACCAATCTTGCAGCCCAGGGATAAATCCCACTTGGTCGTGGTGAATAATCCTTTTAATGTACTATTTTAAAAATTGACTCATTCTTTGAAAACACTGGAGAGGCACCTGAGTGGCTCTGTCAGTTAAGTGTCCGACTCTTGATCTTGGCTCAGGTCATTATCTTGGGGTCCTGGGATCAAGCCCCATGTTAGGCTCTATGCTGAGTGTAGAGTCTGCTTGGGATTCTCTTTCTCCCTCTGCTCCTCCCCTGCTCATGCTCCCTCTCTCTATTTCTCTCTAAAAAATAAATAAATAAAATCTTGGGGGAGGGGAAGAAACTACTGGAAGGAAGTGTTAGGTAATGGTCGAAGATCAGGACAGGATATCAAAAACACTTTTATTTGCTTCTAAATTCTAAAACTTTGGTTATCAAAAAGTCTATTATGCTGACACAAGACAAAAAATAACTTTTATGAATTAAAAAGTTGAGCCTAATTCTAAACTCTGCCGAATACCTTGGGCAAACCATTTATGAGAGAGCAGTTCATTCTCCTTAAAGGTAAAATAAGGATAATTGTACCTTTCCCCTAACAACTGCACAGTAAAATTAAAAGGATTAATGATTCAGTCTGGTACTTCGAGGTCCTCAGAGAATGGCCCTAGTAAGTATAATGTGCCTTCATTAACTGAGGCTTGTGGCATGTTATCTTAACCTTTCCTACCTTTGCTTCCTCATCTGTAAAATGGGGAACTAACACCCCCCTACCGTACCTAATTAATTTGTAGGTGGATTCATTAGTAAATGATAGTTTTCTACAGCCTTATTGAGGGACGTATCACATTATTGACTGAAGGATCCACAACAGGCTATAGTTTGTGAGTCAAGGATCAGACTCATTTTGTGAAATAGGTATGCCTTATACTTTAAAAGTTTATGGCTATACTGCTTAGTATTCAGTAATTTAATCTATATGTATTTAACATATCTAATTCTTGGTAAGAAAATTCCTGAAAACATGTCTCTTAATCTTCATTCTGTATGAATGAAGCATTTTTTTTCAGTATCTTCAATATGTCTTTCAACAGCAAAATTACAAATTAAAAATGATTTCTTAGAATATCTCATCACAAGAAAAAAATTTTAATTATGTATGGTGATGGATGTTAACTAGACCTACCATGGCGATCATTTTGCAATACATACAAATATCAAATCATGATGTTGTAGATGTGAAACTAATATAATGTTATATGTCAATTATACCTCAATTATTTAAAAAAATAAGATTTGCCTGCATCTTATATTATTAATAGGATTTAATTTTTTTGCTTATTACTCCAATTTAGAAATGGCATTACTAAATTACATTTTCTAAAATATGCACCCCTGTTTATATTTATTAATATAAAGCAGAGTAATAACAATTTTAAAGGTAATAATAAATGTGTGAAAATGGTATTTATTTATCATGTGTTATTGTATATTAAACATATTTTAATTTTAATTATGAAATACCAAGCAAACAAGTCAGTCATATACAGATGGAATAAATGTTTACCTTCTGCCATGGTACAGGTATATATTTTTTGTTTCTTCTTCAAATATATCACTTTTAAATGAAAACTTCTTCCACATATTAAAACGACAAAAAGAAAATTTTCCTCATTTCCAAATTTTATTTCAAGATAACTAGACATGGAAATTCCTCAAAAGGTCCTTTCTGCTAAGTAATATCATTATTTAGTATATTGGATATCTGTTTCGCTGTTTTCCCTAGATGAAAAACCTACAGGAATGTGAATTTACATTAAATTTACTAGTATAAACATCCAGAAAAAAAAGCTTTTATAATTGGTTTCATCTTGAGTGGCATTTAACCTTTTTTTGCCTATAAATAAAACAGGCCACATTTATTTTCTGGTTCTGCAGGTATTTTGTTGTGTTTTGACATTCACATTTAAACAATTCCACATCACCCTAATTACATTACATTGGCTATAGAGACAGAATAAGATATCCCCCCCCCCCCACATTTTCACAGAGTCAAACTGGCATAATAATGAGACAATCTCACTAGGCAGGGAGGCCTTAATGCTGAGTATGTTCTTCAACTATTCTTAAGATAGTTTTTAGCTGATGTTAAAACAATGTTTACCTGGGGTAAAGAACAATAGCTCCAGTTTTTATTTGCTCTCTATCCCACAGAGCTCATACTTTTCTTGAATCAGTTCAACAGATTCAGAATCAGGTAAGAAATAGTCCCTAAGATACCAAAAAGTACATATTACCACACTTACTTTTTATAAATTTTATGTTTTGTCAAAGAAGTAGCTTGAATGATACTGCTGCCTCAGAATACAAAAGGAAG
The DNA here is from genome assembly GCF_029215605.1 of Mirounga angustirostris. Taxonomy (NCBI): domain Eukaryota; kingdom Metazoa; phylum Chordata; class Mammalia; order Carnivora; family Phocidae; genus Mirounga; species Mirounga angustirostris. The sequence goes on along the minus strand of NW_026991712.1, from coordinate 50,266,741 downwards.
AACAAATCCATGCTGCTGCCTCTATCAGAGATATACTACTATTTAATTTTCAACAAATAATTGTTCAGTTAAATATTTCATTCAATTTTAAGATTGATTTTTGCCTCCAGGCATGAGCCGTTCTATCTGACCCACTGATACTTTCATGTAGGTGAAAAGTTTTTTTCTAAGATCAGGATAATAATATATTTGGGTACAAGAAACAGAAAATGATTCTGGTTAGCTAGTCAATGTGTGTGTGTGTGTGTGTGTGTGTGATCACATACCAGGTTCGAGAGTCATAGAATCTAGAAAATTATTCAACGACGAGGTACTGGCAAAAACTTAACAGACACTCAAAAATCTATTTTATACATTATAGAACAAGAGCATTTGATTTGAGGAGGAGTAATTACCAATGTGCAAAGAAGATTTCAAATGTCTATTCATTATCTATTTGCTTATACGAGGAGATATTTTTCCCCATTCCTTAAATGGAAGTTTGCCTTTTTGCCAAAGTTTATTTGTTTAGTTAGTATCTGCAGAGGTCGAGCTCAGTGTTAAATAGCCAAAGTGAACTGGTGGTCTTCAGAATATCGGATCCAATTATTCTGACTTTGTAACCAACGACAAAATCAGATCAACTGTGCACAACTGCATCAGAACTTAGCAAATGAAGTTGAACTATACTTGGCTTATACATTACAAGGATATACTTATATATAGCTGTGGTGTTCTATTTTATTTCTAGCATGACCTTTAACTGATCAATACTATATTTTTAATAGTAAGTGGAGATTCTATTTTGAAAGTAGCAATGCTCTTCTTTGTTACTTCCAGAAGTATCTTTTTATGAAAAGCATAAACACTGGAATCATATTGACCCAGCTCCTCTTAAAGCAATGCTTCAGTTAATTCCTTTGTGTTTGCTTCTGGATCCCTGTTGCACCTAAAGTTTACTCCACCGAAAACAGAATTGTCCTGTAATCATCTTTCACACTTTGCGGCGTTTCTCCTGCAGATCTGAAACTCTGATTTCCACTGGAATTTTTATTCTGTGTATCTGATTGCCATCTTCCATCCATCTTCCAGAAAGCCCACATAATTTCTTGGAGCAGACTTTCTGGTTTTCTAGCATTGTTAACACTTTATCTCTCTGTCTCTCTCCATCACACACACACACACACACACACACACACACATTAAACTTATGTATATACACCCTGGGATTTGTCCTGGAAGAACAGAAAGAAGGTAGTCATGCACATGCATATTTAGTTTGTTGTGTTATTCAAATTTCAGTTGACTATTCTTTTATCTCAGTATAAAAGTTGGAATGTTCTACTTCATGTATTTGATAGTCACAGAGAAATTTTAAGTGTGGAATAGCATGCTCAGATATGTATATTGGAAAGAGAAATTTGGCAAATTTTGAAGGTTAGTTTGAAAAGCTTTAAAATGGCAGGAAGAGAAATAGTTGGAAGCTCTTTAAACAATTTAAGTGAGAATTATTAGGGTAAAGTTAAGGTAGAAGCTCTCACAGGGAAGAGGCATATAGAAGATACACTGCATGGTGTGGATGCACAGGGCTCCTTCAATGGAGGTGGACATGAAAGGAGAGGTGGGAGTTTGCAGTGCCTTCTGAGTTTCTGTTTTAGGTCAGAGCTGTTACAGATGCCATTCACTAAAGTAGGAAATGTAAAGAAGTGGATCGGGTTGAAAGGACATAGAAACTTCATTTTGGCCCCACCTGATTTAAGGATAATCAGGATATAGGGTGCCTGGGTGGCTCAGTTGGTTAAGCAACTGCCTTCGGCTCAGGTCATGATCCCAGAGTCCTGGGATAGAGTCCCGCATCGGGCTCCCTGCTCGGCAGGGAGTCTGCTTCTCTCTCTGACCCTCTCCCTTGTCATGCTGTTTCTTTCTCTCTCTCAAATAAATAAATAAAATCTTTTTTTTTTTTAAAGGATAATCAGGATATAGGTGGTAGTTAAAGTAAGAGGAAGCTATGAAATTACATTGAGAGTTCAGGTGGAGTGAAAAGAGAACCAAGGACAAAATGCTGGAGGAAAATAAATAATGGTTAAATAAAGAAGAAAACAGAGAACTAATCATAACTGTGAAATAAGACAAAGAGAATGTGAGAGAATTATGTCATGGTTCACCCAGGGAGTGGAGAGCTCTGTCAAATCACATAGAGGACAGCCAACCAAAATGAATCCTCTGGATTTGGGAATTAGAAAGCTTTCTTTGGTAGAACATTTGAATTATATGGAGGAGTCAGGTAAGAGAATGAGTAGGGAGTGCGCAAGTGCATATAGAACTCAGATAATGAACTTGAGGAGTTTGAGAAATAAAACAAAATTAGAGAAGCATTGAAACTATGAAATTATTTTTATGATATATATAAAGAAATACATAAAATTATCACTAGCTATGCCGAATAAAAATTAAATATAAAATAAATGTGAATTCCAATAAATAAAAATAAAATAAATATAAATACAAATAAATATAAAATTAAATTAAATTTGAAAAAATGAAAAGCAGAATCTCTAGTATTTTTGAAAAGGGAACTCCAAATTTAAATATCAAATGTTAATAGTATTTTTACTGGAATTTGAATTATTTCCTGGAATGGAGTTTTTTTTGGAGAATAGGAATAAATCCAGAGAACCCATTACTTCTAATCATGCAGAAAGAACACCACTCTATATGATATGAGATAAGGATTTCAGAAGAAATATAGAATGCCTAGTAAAATATAACAATGGTGTACATTGATTGGCTTTGTTCTGATTTTAGCCCGAGTATCACTTATCTATTACCATAATAATGCTGGATAATAAACAACCAGAAATTTCCATGACATATGTTAGTAAATGTTCCTTTCTGCTGATGAGTCTATGGGTCAGCTGGGTGATTCTGCTAAGGGCCTGGCTTGACTCATCTCAGCTAGGCTTGCTCATGGGTCTTTGGTCAACTGGCAGGTCAGCTGGGTGCCACCGGGTCTAGAATGGACTCAAATGTGTCATTACAATCTCCTCTATGCATCTGTCATATTATTTTGACAGACTAGCCCCGATATTTCCCATGGCAACCACATGGAGGGAAGACAAAGTAAAAATGTACAAGAGGTTTTTCAAGTCTCTGTTTCACTCAAGTTTGTGAACTATAATATTAACCAATGCAAGTCACACGTTCAAGCTGGGTCAGTATGAGAGGACACTAGCAAATGGCATAAAAATAAGGAGTTGTGGAAAAACTATAATAATAATGCTTTCACAGTTCATCACTCACATATATATAGAGATATATGTTTTGAATGAATAAAATAACATCTTAATTTAAAAAATCTGCTTATTCCAGTCTATCATGTTTTTGATCAGTTATTGTCATTTATGCTTATATGGATGTCTAAAACATAATTTACAAAACATAATTTATAAATCAACGCATGATTGAACTATTAAAAGTCAAACATGAAAAGAAAGGAATAGTCTGGAAATGTCTAAAACACAAGTTTTATATCATAATAACAACTTCATTTCCCTAAGCTTGAGATTCAATAATATCTTTTTTTTCATGGTAGGGGTCAACCTCAAATACCTTTGTATGAGGTTGATTCACATTTGATACCAAACATGTTTTGCCTTTTAGACTTAAGCTAGAATATTAAAACATTTCATTCTCTTTTATTCCACTAGTGGAAGAAAATATTGTTTTTGTATTTCTCAAGAAAACCAATCTCAGCATTGGTTACAATTTTTAAAATGACAAAAACTATATTTACAATTGTGGACTGAGGCACATAATGAACATTGATGCCCCCAAACTAATCAATTTCTCTATAACCTATTTTAGACTAACCCATACACAACTGGATACAGAATGATGCATTAATAAAATTTCTACAACCAGAAAATCAATAATTGGCAATATCATACAAGGTTACACATCTCCAAAGTTTCTAGAACAAAAATGAATATATGCAGAAAAAAGCTAAATCTTTCATTTCAGACTTATGAAAACATTATATAAGGCACACAGTTAAATTAATGGGATAAAAAATTATCTGTAAGTACAAACTGCAATGATCTCCTAGTTAGGAAATGGCAGAAAAGTAGTAATTCGGAATAGATGATAAATTCTTGGCACCAGAACATGACTTTGAAATGCTCAGTGGGGCATGAAGAAAACAGTATCCAATCGCTCTGAATCAATTGTATCTCTAGCAAAGCAGGCATTGGCAGAGTAGAAAAGGAGTAAAGAACAACCCTGGTCAATGTACTAATGATTCTAGCAATACTGCCCAATAGGATTTTCTTAATTTCATGTATATATTCTATATCTGCCCTGTTCAATATGCTGGCCACTAGTCACATATAACTATTGACAGCATTGTGGCTTATATGACTGAGGAACAGAATTTTTAATTTTAAAGAATGAACTTAAATTTGAATTGTCACATGTGCCCAGTAGCTCCCAGCAGGGGACAGTTCTATTGTTCCATCTATTGGGTTAGAAACTATATTCCCAACTCAGTCTATTTGTTTGACTTGATGATAAATTTGGTAAAAAGCATAGAAAATAGTCATAATGAGTTTCCTATTGTCTTTTTCTATTGTGTAGTCATGCTAGTATATAATGTAAGACAGTATCAGCCAACTTTTAAAGTCGCTCGGACCAAAGCAAAACTGGGAAACACAAGCAGCTAGATAAATACTAACTCTGGTTTGATTGGATAAAAAATATTGGAGTCACGGAGTAATGCCTTACTACTCTTTACTCATTGTCTGAATGCACTGTTGATAAAGTCTGAGAAACGTTTAGATATATTTCTGATAGTATCACTATGTGAATATTATATTTTAAACTGCTCAAGCTGAAGAGATAAATTATGCTAGTCTTGTTTACTCTTAAATTATCATTCAATACCACTTGGCCTTGGTCTAATCTGGCTTCAGAGCTCTGCCCCGAGTGGGAAATGTTTATTAATTTGATAGCACCCAGAGCAGCTCTCGGCAGAAGTGATACGAAGCCAGAAACAAAGTGGACTAACTTTACTGTGTTTCTGGATTTACAAATTAAATGTATTTCAAATGTTTTTCAAACGAGCATCTTGCAGAAGGTAAACACTAGGAAAGTTCGTTCAGGTCATTCTCACTAACTTAAGCCCTGCACATGTTGACCCTTATGGCTAATCTAAAGGGAAAAAATAATCAGATCCTACTAAATATTTGGTTAACTGTTTCTTTTTGATGTTTTATTTTCTTCAACATGCTATTTCATCAACTTATACCTGAAAACAGTTTCAAATGACACTGAAGTCAAACTTGTGGTCAAGTTGCTTAAAAATCTCTTTAGGCTAGTTCCATGAAATAAGGTGTATAGACTGTGTAAGTTTCCATTAAGCTGTTAATACCTTGATTGTAAATGCATTTAGTTCTGTTGTGAGCCTTCCAAATTAATTCTTTAACTTGGAAGTGAAAATAACACCTCCAAAGAATCATGGCTCAAAGATTGGACAATTACCACATGATTCATTCCTCCAAAATCACCTCTAAACTTCAGAAATGCACATAGTCTCCTGTTTCATTTCCTACCTTTCCCATTCTTCCTTGGATTTTTGTTGTTGTTCTTAGTTCAGGTTTCATTCTCTATTATCATCAAGCTATCTTTATATTACTTCCCAAAGACTAGCTCATTGCCAAGTCTCATCAGCTCTGACTTGATATCTTCAAAATTAAGACACAATTGAACAAAAATCAAGATGAATATTGCAATTTAATAATTTTTAAATGTAAATGTATATATGCATATATATGTATTAGAAATGAAGGAGATCAATATACTAATGAATTATTGATTGCTAAGCAGACTTAAGGCTCATTTTTATCCTACAAAGGAAAAATATGACCCCTTGCTATAATTGATACTGGACTTTTTGCTTTTGTAATAGTCTTTTAAGGATATTAAAGCAGTATTAAAGAGTTTGTTGAAGATGCTAAATTATGTTAGTGGCTACTATCTTTTCCTTATTTTTTTAATTGTTTTATTCAATGTGTTTAAATTTAAAAAAATCTTAAGTCTGTTTAGCCATCAAGAATTCCTCACTGGCTATTAGATGAACTCAATATTTTTTAAACGTGTTTTGTATCACTGGATATGCAACAAGGCAATAGTCCTTAGATGCAAACATGATGTAAGCTCAAATTATTTTGCAAAAAAAAAGTCAGAAATATCTATGATATAAAAATAACTGTCTTGCTATAACTGATAACAGTCCTTGTAAAACATAGGGATTTGTGAAGATTATCCATATTCAGATATAAAGAGATATAATACGTGAGTGGGGACTGAAGAGGATGATATCTGTCATTATTAAGATTGAAAAAAAGTGTGCTCTTCATTTAATGTTAAAAAAATGGTTATTAGTAAGGAATACAATCCAAAAGCTTAATATTGAAAAAAAAAATGACATTTTCTTTACCAGGATCTTTTTTACAGAATATTCAGTACATAGGGCCTTAAGATCTTTAACTTTTTTTTTTTCCTTTTTAATGTTCCTCTACATTGTTCACCTTTAAAAAACTGGAAAATATTTATTTTGCCATATTTTGCCATATTCAAAAATACAGGTAAATCACTTTTTACTTTAGGGGTGCCTGGGTGGCTCAGATGGTTGAGCGTCTGCCTTTGGCTTAGGTCATGATCCCAGGTCCTAGTATGGAGCCCCATTTCAGGCTCCCAGCTCAGTGGGGAGTCTGCTTCTCCCTCTCCCTCTGTCTCTCATCTTCTTATGCTCTCTCTCTCTCTCAAATGAATAAATACAATATTTTAAAAAAATAATTTTTACTTTATTATTGGCTTCCATCTGGCAACAAAGCTAGAATACCTCCTTTATATTATATTTTTAAATACAGTATATTTAAATTTTTATTTTATTAAATTATAATTATAGTATTATTTATATTATATAATATAATTATTAAATCATAATTGTGGTTGATTAAAACTGTACAAAATTATAAGATTTATAAAAGCCATAAGTATGTCTTTTTCCTAATCATAAATATGATTAGAAGAAAAAAATAAACAATTATATTTATAAACCTGTGCTTTTGGAGGTTTTGTTAAACAAATATGAAACTCAGAACACACAAAGGAACAGAGATAGAAAATAGCAACAAGATCAGAAAGAATGGTAAAAATGTCAAAATACAAATGCAAGATTGTGAAAAAGCAATCGTGACATATTTCATATGCAAAGGGAAAATATCTCCTGCTGGTTATCTCTCCAAAGTACTCTAGACTTCTATATCCAGCTATGACCTCAACTGGGATGTATAATAAGCATCTCAAACTTAACCTGTCCTTAACAGGACCTCTGATCCTCAAACAACAAATTTAAATGCAACATCAAAAACTTCAACAACTCCTTAACTACTATCCCTTCAAAATATATCCAGAATTCAAGTTTTCTTATTCTCCACTGCCACCTCAATGCAAGCCACTATCATCTTTTTCCTGCATTACTGATATAAGTTATCTCCAAAGTTATCTTTTGGTTCTGCCTTTACCACCAGCCCTCTTTCCTGTCTGGCCAAAATTATATTATCAATTTGGCAGCCAGGGTGATTCTTTAAAAATGGGTTAGATCCTATCACTCCTCAGCACGGATCTTTCAATGACTTCCCATTTCACTCAGAATAAAAACACAAATCTTTATAAAGACCCCTTGGGCCGTATGTGATCAGTCTTCCACCACCACAACTCCTTGACCTCATTTTCTACCTTCCTCACCCACTCTCACTATGCTCCCACCACACAGACTTCTGTACAGTTTAACCATCAATCAAAAATGCTCACCAAAAGGAATCTGTGCCTGTTCTTCCCTCTGTTTGGAATGTTCTTCCCAAGGTACAGATACCACTCCCTACCTTAGATCCTTGGGACTTTGCTTACATTCTCTAAGATCATTTTCTGCATATCCCATTTAAAATTGCATTTCCTCAGACATTCTGCATTTTGTATCCTCTCTCCTGCATTAGGTTTCACCATCTAATACACCATACATTATACTCATTTATTTATTGTCTCCGAACTCTAGGATATGACTTTTATGAAGGCAGTCATTTTTGCCTATTTTGTTCACTGGATCCCATTGCCAAGAACAAAACCGGTCACATAGTGAGTATTTAATGCATATTTATTGAGTGAATGAATGAGTGGATACTTAATATTCAAAGAACTCTTTCAAATGATATAGTACAAAAAGTTGGCAAAGGATATGAAAAGGTAGTTCATAGGTAAGGAAATCTAAATAGCCAATAAACATTTGAAACTATGCTCTACTCAACAGAATAAAGGCAATAGCAATTATTTCAAATGAGATTTGTATTTCTTTCCATCAGATTGGCAAATTTAAAAAAAAAATTAAGGTGCAGATACTGAAAAACTATGAATTTCTCTAACATTTGGACAAAATAATAGACATCTTTTGTCTTTGATTCCACCCTCACCATGATAAGTATTGAGGTGATTTTCATGGTCTCTGTGGCGGGAGCACAAATGTTTTACTTGGACCAAGGGAAGGACCAACATTAAGGGAATGGAAGGGAGTGCGAAGGGGGGTATTTTCCACTCCATTTGCCTCCCCTTTTTTCCTACCCTTCTTTGAGGTCCTGGGAAACTGACCTGTAAAGTTTACCTTGGCTAGATGCCTGATCTTTGAATTTCTAGTTGTATTCAGCCAATGAAGATGAGAAAAAGGAGAAGATTGAGGTCACAGTATGTATGTTACCAAGTCCCTTTTATCAGAATCTCAACTGGCTGACCACATCCCTGAGGAAGTTTGCAACTCTTTAGGGCAGTCTTCTTCACACTGCCTTCTAGAGCCTCCTGGTCTAGAAGTGATAATTCCTTAGTGTTACTAGCATTAGTGGATTGAACTATACCTCATAGTTTCCTTAAATCCTACCCGCTCCTTTATAATTGGTTTCTTTATTAAACTCTTCTCAAATTTGATGACTTTCCTGTGTCCATGTTCCATGCTGAGAGCCTAACTTGTACAAAAAGCAATGACTGCATATTCAAACTAATAAAAAATATATGTAATCTTCTACCAGCAACTCTTGAAAATCTAACCTTTTCAAACAAAAGCACCAGTACTAACAGAATATTGCAGCATATTAACTATAATGACAAAGGCAATTGAAAATAATCAGAATCCCTTTCAATGAGGGAATAGTTATATCTATTATGGTATGATCATATTGAGGGTGTTAATGCAGTTATTAAAAAAAAAGAATTAGTTAGAGGTATATCCTAATTTGGAAAGATGACCATGATATATTTTAAATAAGAAAATTAAGAGTCAAAATAATTACTACATTTTTTTAAGAAAAGCAATAAACCCCATGTATGTGTATGGATAAGGGCCAGGGGAGATACCATGAAGTTATTAATGTTAAAAAGAGCTGAGGGGGAGATACTTAACATTTTTCTTTAAAATATTTGCATTTTTTTCAAGATGTAAAATGAACATGTACTTCTATTTTTAGAATTAAAAAAATTGGGGCGCCTGGGTGGCTCAGTTGGTTAAGCGGCTGCCTTCGGCTCGGGTCATGATCCCAGGGTCCTGGGATCGAGCCCCGCATCGGGCTCCCTGCTCAGCAGGGAGCCTGCTTCTCCCTCTTCCTCTGCCTGCCTCTCTGCATACTTGTTCTCTCTCTCTATCTCTCTGTCAGATAAATAAATAAAATCTTAAAAAAATAATAATAATAATTAAAAAGTGGTAAGAGTAATGAACATAAGTATGTTTCTACAGGCAAAGAATTTCTCTGCCTCCTAAATCAGACTATATTTTCCAGTTCTTTTTAACTTTCCTATAATCTCTATAGAGAAATCAGAAATCTCCTTCAGTGAGACTAACAGCCTAGGGAAGGAGGAAGGGAGCTGAGTGAGGACCTCTCTATTTTATTTTTTCCTACCGTTTGTTGTGATCTGACTCACACACAGTTGATGCCACCAACTTTCCTCTGGCTAACATGGTGCCTGTATGGAAATGCTGGATATTTTCTTTTGCTTTCCCATCCTTTATGACAATGTATTGTGTTGCAAGAGCAATTGAGAAATATTTATTTCATTTTCAGTTAATTATAGAAATACTCATCTTGTGTAGAATAGAGTCAGAATCTTAGTCCAATCTTACCCCTTAATAGCTATAAACTTGGAAGCTGTTCATTGCAAATGTCAAGATTTCGGTTTTTTGATGGCTGCATAATATTCCATTGTGTATATATACCACATCTTCTTTATCCATTCATCTCTTGATGGACATCTTGGCTCTTTCCACAGTTTGGCTATTGTGGACATTGCTGCTATAAACATTGGGGTGCATGTGCCCCTTCCGATCACTACATTTGTTAACCTTGGGGTAAACACCCAGTAGTGCAATTGCTGGATCATATGGTAGTTCTATTTTCAACTTTTTGAGGAACCTCTTTACTGTTTTCCAGAGTGGTTGCACCAGCTTGCATTCCCACCAACAGTGTAGGAGAGTTCCCCTTTCTCTGCATCCCTGCCAACATCTGTCATTTCCTGACTTGTTCATTTTAGCCATTCCAACTGGTGTGAGGTGGTATCTCACTGAGGTTTTGATTTGGATTTCCCTGATGCCGAGCGATGTTGAAAACTTTTTCATGTGTCTGTTGGCCATTTGGATGTCTTCTTTGAAAAAATGTCTGTTCATGTCTTCTGCCTATTTCTTGATTGGATCATTTGTTCTTTGGGTGTTGAGTTTAATAAGTTCTTTATAGATTTTGGATACTAGCCTTTTATCTGATATGTCATTTGCAAATATCTTCTTCCATTCTGTCAGTTGTCTTTTGGTTTTGTATTAAAGAGGGCACGTATTGAATGAAACACTGGGTGTTATATGCAAACAATGAATCATGGAACACTACATCAAAAACTAATGATGTAATGTATGGTTATTAACATAACATAATAAAATAAAATTTAAAAAAAAATTTGGAAGCTGTTCTTACCTAAAGAACATGTGCTAGGAAAGTAAATTTGATATTAAAGCAAGAAAAGTTTAAAATGTTAGAGTAGAGGGCGCCTGGGTGGCTCAGTCATTAAGCATCTGCCTTTGGCTCAGGTCATGATCCTAGGGTCCTGGGATCAAGCCCCACATTAGGCTCCCTGCTCTGTGGGAAGCCTGCTTCTCCCTCTCCCACTCCCCCTGCTTGTGTTCCCTCTCTCGCTGTGTCTCTCTCTGTCAAATAAATAAATAAAATCTTTAAAAAAAAATGTTAGGGTAGAAACCCACTGTAACTTAAATGTGATGGGAGAAAAAAATCTAAACCTGATTAATTTTATCCTGTTTACGTTTTTATTTCAGAGAAAAAAATGGCCCATGGTATATACAGATCTACTTAAAATATAGGCTTCAAAAGGAGTTCTATGTGCATGGAATCTCCATTAGAATTGTAAAAGCACCCCACAGAATAAATATGTCACCTAAGCTGCCTCAGGCTCATTTCAAACCCTTCATTCCACATTCCAAAGCCATCTGAATAAAACATTAAAGATTGTTATAAATTGTTTAGAGTATGACCTAGATAGAAGGTACAGTCTCAGTTATCTATGAAATGTACACATTAATAATGAAGTTTGTAGACCATTTATTAAATACATTAAAACTTGCATCAGCAAAATGTATTAAATGCATTTATAAATCAGATAAAATGCTAAGCCCTGAATACAGTTATATGATAAAAACATTATTAATAGGAAATGGAACTGAGTAGCTGCATAAATTAATCACAAATAGCTTACTGCAGGGGCTGAGGTCTATATCTAGACTAATAAGATTTGTTGAAGAATGACTTTGGTTAGATTGTTAGAGTAAACAATGATGAAATGGATTTCACAATCTCGGCACTGAGCTGTGTGTTCATAGTATTCTCACCCCCATGCAATAAATAGTCCTTGTTTGGACAAGTTTAAGCGAATGTGAAGAACAAAAGAAATATATGTGTCTGGGATGCCACTTTAACACTGTCAAATAACTTAGATAGTTTTACATCAAATATGTAAGGTTTACTTCAAATACAAGGTATACGTCAAATATATTATTTTGGAATGCATGGATATAATATGGGAGACCAAATATTTAACATTTTCATCTTGCATGGTAATTCAGACCAGATCTCCCACTTTCCTCATAATTCAGTAAAGACTACAGGCAGTTTAAATTGGAAAGGCAACTATGCTGTTCTTCAATGTTTAAATATGGATATATCTATTGTAGACATGTCTACTACAGGCTGATAGAAGCTAATATTGGATAAAATATTTTCTGTTAAAGCAACAAAAGTTAGAATAACAAATATCCTAAATGTTTCTAGACATGGGCACATATCCATAAATTTTAAGATATAGCTTATTCTGAGAAAGGGACTTTGAAAAGTAGTGAATATATAATTTGTTTGCTCAGCTACGGTGCAAAGCCAGAGACAGGTTCCCTTATATTTGGAATAACATTCGTATTCCCATCACCACATAGGGCGTTAGCTCTGGTAATTAGCCAGCCATTAAAGCACTTAGAACACTAACCTAATAATCAGCAATCCTACAACTTTCTAGTCTCACAGCTTCCTCCTAGTACAAGTCTGGGTAATGAGTAACTCTGCCATAAGCCTATTTGTCCATTTATAAGTTGGAAGCAGCCAAACTATCTCTCTCTCATCATCAAAAATCACATCTATGTAATAAGATTTCATTGTACCCTATATTCATACAACTACTAAGACTTTCAACCCTCTGTCACACATTATTTCATTTGACCCTGCTTGTTAGAAAGGGTAACCTTACGTTTCAGTTAGCCCAAAACATACCTGATTATACCTGCTAACTTGATGTAATTATTAACAGTGTACCAGTTCATCCTTACAAAGCTAAAAATAATGTATTAATAATAGTTCTCGGACCAAATTAAAGGTCTATAAATATTTGTTATTTTTTGTAAATGTTTTGATTATGAATTAAAAAAGAAAAAAAGGAAAGGAATTGGATTGGATATTTTTCAATGATCTATGCGCTTCTAGTATGTTCTGGGAACACAGTGCTTTGATTATTAAACACAAGTATCCTATATCCCCAGGTAGGTATACTTTACTAGTGGAAAATCAGAATTTACAAATCAAGGATCCAAATTTAGCATCTAATAGAAAATTTATTTTTTGATTTGTGATCTTGTTTTTACACAAAATCCCAAATATGTTAAAAATCTAACTGTGGTAGTCTTGGTGCATTTATTTATTTATTTTAATTTTACTATTTTTAAGTATTCTCTACACCTAACATGGGGCTGGAACTTACAACCCTGAAATCGAGCCACATGCTCTACTGACTGAGCCCTAATATTCAAGAGAGTTCACATGTTTTTTTAAGGTTGAATAAAATTGCTGCTTTCATTGTATAAATAAATAGTGTTTGGATTTGGATGATAAACTGCATAGTCCCTCTACTGTAAGACTGAAAAGATAGAGATTTATCCTCTCATTTTACAGTGATGAAATTTTTTTTTAAAGATTTTATTTATTTATTTGACAGAGAGAGACACAGCAAGAGAGGGAACACGAGCAGGGGGAGTGGGAGAGGGAGAAGCAGGCTTCCCACTGAGCAGGGAGCCCGATGCAGGGCTCAATCCCAGGACCCTGGGATCATGACCTGAGCCAAAGGCAGACACTTAACGACTGAGCCACCTAGGCACCCCTACAGTGATGAAATTTAAGACTCAAAGTTGTTAAATTAATTATCTTTAGTAACACTTAGACCTGGTCAGGGCTCTTTCTGCCATAACTTTCTGCTCATGGTTGCATAAACCTTTTATTAGGGTACATTACTATATCCATTGTAGAGTGTAAATAAATAAAGTAAAAATCTCTCTAGCTCCATTCCAGATTCAGTAATTTGCATATGGACATATATTACAGTAGACTAGGCCTATATTGCAATATGGAGGAGCAAAATCTTGGTGAAAGGTACATCTTGCCAGAATGAAAGATGTGTTTGTCTTTCTGGGTAGAAAATTGTTATTAGTTTTGCTTGGATTAAAAATTGTAACTTACATAATTTTTCTTGTAAAATGGAGTTTACGAGAGAAAAATGAACTATTCATCCTTAACAACGCAGCATCAATTGTTCATGATGATGTGCAATGTACAATTATATAATCATAGAATATCTGTGACAAAAAGGACATAGAAATCTTGGATTTAAAGGTGCCTGGGTGGCTTAGTTGGTGAAGTGTCTGACTCTTGGTTTCAGCTCAGGTCATGATCTCATGGGTCATGATCTCATGGGTCGTGAGATCGAGCCCCGCATCAAGCTTCCTGCTCAGCCAGGATTTTGCTTGAAGATTCTCTCCCTCTGCCCCTTCCCCTGACTCACACTCTCCCCCTCTCTCTCTAAAATAAATAAATAATTCTTTAAAAAAAAATCTTAGCTTTCATCTCCTCAAGCCCCTAATTTTACAAATGAGGAAACCACATCACAAAAGTCACATATTAATATTTAAGAGCAGATCAGTACTATGACATTACATACTTTAAAATATGGAACTGTGAAGAGAGAGGTTTCCATACTTGATAACCATTTTCTTCCAAAACTTGTCCTACAAAAGGCTTTGTATAGAAAGATCCTTTGGTCATACATGTTTGTAGAGTATTTCATACAGCACATAAGGAGACCAAGGACTCAGTAAAGTTATGTATTTAGGAATCTAATTTTCCTTCATGTTACCAAGCTTTGTCAGAATTCATTTCTCTATGTACTCTTATTTTGTTTATGTATACTTATTAGGAAGATCTATTAGGAAATGCTGATCTACAGAGATTCTTTTCAATCTTTCAAACAAAAACATTCCCTTACTTCAATAATCTCCTATAATTTTAGTGTAGGTTGATCAAGAAATAAACAATGACTAAAAAGTTATTAAGAATTTGGTAATAGTAGTTACTAATATTTACATAAGTTTTTATTTAAATTACAAACATTACTTGAGATGATGGGTGAGATAGATGATAGATGATATTCTCAGTCCCAAGGCTGACATGTTGTACAAGGAAATAAATATAGAGCAATCTTTAAACTAAACATACATATACGGAGAACTAGATGGAATAAAATAAATAACTAGGGAATGGAAAATCTAACCTTAAAGAGAGAAGTAAGAGGCCAATAAAATATAAACTACACTTCATGTTTAATTTAACCTAGTCACAGGGATGTTGATGGGAAAAATAAAGATAAATTATTTTTTATAACTCTTCCTGAATATTTGTCTAGAAAAAATCCAAAATTCCACATGCCTCACTTGTGCAACCTTATGTTGCAATGCTAATTTATTTCAGGACCTAGGAAAATCCAGAATTGCTTCAGTGTATTTCACCTAACTCTATCTTTCCAAACACTCTACGCTTTAAAATGCTTTCTTGCTTTCACATTGGAAGAAGTGCGTGGTTAATTATGAGACATTTTCTTTTGTTGAAAATTCAAGAAAGAGTTTCTTCAAATTTCTAGAAAATAAAACACTAGTGCTTTGCCTACCAAGAATATAAGTGAGGATGGGGCTCATTATCTCCATGTCCAAAGAGCAAACATTAATTCTTGTCAAGATATCACATCCTTTTTCAAAACTTATTTCCTTCTTCTCAAAATGCCATTGTTTTTCCCTACAATTCCACTTAAGGACTATGTACATCCTTGCCGTTTATTCCAAATAAACATGCATTTGCTAAGTGTCACACTGTTTCTTAGCCTTCCTGAAACAAATCTAATAACCAAGTGTGACTCTTTTGTTTCTAAGATTTCCCAAACATGCTTAAAAAATATTTACCTTCATCCCAAACTACTATGCATACTCATTTTTCCAAAATATAAAAGGACATCGTATTGAACTATTAAAATTCTTTTTATAAAATATAAAAAATAAAGTTTGATATTTAAAAATTAAATCTTTTTATTTTTTATTTTTCTCCTTTCTGTTTATTCATCAGCAAGGAAAAAGGGAGTCTTCACTCTACTTCTGTCCTAGTTTAAGGGTTTCCAGGTTTATCCTCTGAGCTCTACACTCCCTAATCTGGAAAGCAGTTTGGACTGGGGATATTAACAGCATACTGTGTTTCTAAACTGAAATCTTTGCTTGAAAAAATTGGTTTCAGTAAAAGCAAACCGAATTTTTTACATAAAAATCTATGAAAATTAATGCAGTTAGGAAACAGTTGAGAATTTGGAATACCAAGAAAATAGCTAGCTTATATTTAATGAGCTTTTACCATGTGCAAAGACAACTCTAAGGGCTTTGAATATATTATCTCATTTAATCATAGAAATAACTCTGTGCTATTATCTCCATTCTACCAATGAGGAAACTGAATACAAATAGTTTAGGGTACTTGCCAAAGGGCGCATCGTAGTACTGGAAACTGCAATCTGATGCAGGTAGTTTCATTCTAAAACCCAGCTAAATCATTATAACCAAGGTAAAGATTTTTAAAGCATGGTAAGTCCTGTGCGTGGCACAGAACATGGTTACTTGAGTTCTGAACATTAAACACTATGGTTTTGAAAGCCAGGGAAAAGGCCCTACTAGGTGAGCTTTGCATTTAGAGAACACTTATATTGAAAAACAGAGCTAAATCTATCATTTTCCAGTAGATCTACCATTGTTTGCTTGGCCATTCATTATCCGAAAGAACAATTCATAGAGTTGACCATTGAAGAAGACCCCTCCTTGACAGTATAAGTACCTAAGATGATGTTTTCCTCCTTTGATAAAATGAGAAAGGCCCCTGCAGTAGTAGATTTCATGGCTGTCAAGACAAGACACAAGCCGATCTTTAAGGCTATGTATAGAGCTTATGTTCTAACTTCAACCCTGAAACTAAATTTTAATTTTTCATCAAACTAAAGGAAGAAAGGAATTAAGATTACTTGAATGCATACAATGTGAGAAACACACCATTAAGTTTTTGTTTGTTTGTTTTTTTAAAGAAAGGAGTGGAATTTAATCTTTATTTACAGGACACTGCAAGAGAGGAGATTCTGCATAGAAATAAGAAACCCACTGAGAGGAGGAGTTTCATACAGGTTGTACAGTTTGGAACTGATCAAGTAGAGTTTCATTGTAAAAAGTGCTACAATAACAAAACACATTTAAAAAGAGTTCTCAGTAGAGAAACAGTAAGACAAACTTCTACCAAACAGAGTACACAACAAACAACTTTCTGCCTCAGCTGTACAACCTAAAAGTTAAAAGTCCCGGGAGTGCCATCCTTCCTGAAACAAATCTAATAACCAATACTTCAGAGGTAGTTTCTGGCACAACATTCTGATCTTCCTCTTCCTCTACAGAGAAATACTTCTCAATCAAGTTTAATGAAGCTTTGTACACCGATTCATTTTCATGGTTTTGTAGAGCTTTGATTTTGTCCAAACCCCCACATTCTTCAATCATTATACTAAGTTTCTCAGTTTCACTTAGTTTCTCAGCAGCCTGAAAGATGTTTGAAATGGCATCC
The DNA here is from genome assembly GCF_029215605.1 of Mirounga angustirostris. Classification (NCBI taxonomy): domain Eukaryota; kingdom Metazoa; phylum Chordata; class Mammalia; order Carnivora; family Phocidae; genus Mirounga; species Mirounga angustirostris. The sequence goes on along the minus strand of NW_026991712.1, from coordinate 50,249,165 downwards.
AGAATAACCAGACTAATTTTGGTATCTTTTGCAGTTAAGAGGTTCATCAATGGTTCTATTATGCCACAGTGAATGAGGTATACAATCTGTTCAACTGTCCCACCACTTGTGTAGTTGGTCACAGCCCAGACAGCTTCCTTTTGTTTCTTAAAGTCTGCCTTAGAGAGAACACCAACGAGGAATGGGACTAATCCATGATTCACAACTTGCTGTATCTGGTCCTGGCAACCAGCTGTGATGTTTGACATTGTCCATGTAGCTTCCTTCTGAATATTAGTTTTGGGGTTCATTAGGAGGCTGGGAAAAACAGCAAGTGCTCCTGCATCTATTACAACCTGAGTCTGTTCATCTGCCCCAGTGACAATATTTCCTATGGCTCTTAGCGCAGGAGTCACAATGGGCAATTCAGTAGCTCCTAGAAGCTCCACAAGCTGGGGCACAACTCCTGTTTTCACAACCATTTCAATCCGTTCATTTGGACCATCAGTAAGGTAGGAAATGGCCCAGCAGGTATCTGCCAATACTTCTGGATCATCATGATGCAGGAGACGAACTAGGTAGGAAGAATCTGCTCAACAGCATCTAATGGGGGTGCAGGATTCTTGTTTCGACAAAGGTTTGAAAGTGTCCAAGTAAGGTTACGTAAGTAACCACATGCTAAAGATGACATATCAGGAACTGCAAGGAGAGCCAATAGTGGGTCAACTGCACCATACTTGATAACCAAGTCTTGAAAAACTGAACCATCACCTGCAATGTTTCCTAGAGCCCATACAGCTTGTTCACTGATGTGGGCATGGGAAGATGCCAACAGAGAAATGAATGCTGGGATAGCACCTCCATCTACCACAGCCTTGGTCTGTTCTGACGTCCCAGAAGCAATGTTAGTGAGAGCCCAAGCAAATTCAAACTGAATGGGACTACAATCAGTTCTGCCCAAGAAGGGCACAAACTTTGGAATCAAACCAGCCCAGATTATGTTGTCTATGGGGGGCTGTTATTCCCTAGAAAGCAGTTTCCTAGCAGTGTGAGTAGCCTGAAGCTGGCTTTCCAAATTGTTGCTATTTATGCCTTTGACAATATCATCAACAGACCAATTTACAGTGCCCTGGTTGTTGCGGTTTTCCTGTAGGGGAGAGGCAGCCTCATCAGGAAACGAGCTTACGTTTCTCCTTTTCAGCATCTGGTCATCCTTCTTAGCTTTCCTCAGCTCCACATTAACTTCTATTCGGCGCCGCCTCATCTCTGTACTGTCTTTCCCCCTGTTCTTGAATCGTTAAGGCGGGCAGCTGGTGAATTAGCATTCTCGTTGGTGGACATGGTTATGAGACAAAGGGAGAAAGCTACATGGCCGGCTCAGGCTTCCACAGGAGGCGGTCCAGGGCACGCAGGCTGCAGGACAGCTGCCCTCAAAGTGTCCACCACGGATCACCCCGAAGACAGTGGCCTCACACCATTAAGTTTTGAATCACGTTATTTCATTTGTCTTTGGCTCAAAGCCTCTAACATGATGAAATTGTCTTCAATTTACGATGAGAAAACTGAGGCTCAGAGCGATGGGGTAATTTACCAGACATTGGGTGACTAGCTAAACTGCAGTGTTGGCATTTGAAAGCAACTAGATTAAATTACGTGATCTTTCCTCTCTACCAATATGCTTCCATGAATGCAATATCTAAACTCAGGGAAATAAGTAAAAAATAAATAAATAAATAAAAGCAAAAAACATCTCTAAAAATAAAGTTTTCCTTATGTTTTTCTAAGCTTTTTCAGGCTAGGAGATTTAAACATAAGATCATAATATTTAGAACAAACACTCTCTGATTTTGCCCCAATTTATGTTTTGGATCCCACACCTCCCAACTTATAGAAATTTGCATTCTTCATTATCTTTCCCTTTCTTACATGCTTTATGTGACTTGACTAGATATTTTATAAAATCAAACTTCATGTTTTTTCAAGTTTCTCACAAAAAAAAAAAAAGAAGATAAATGGGAAAATGTCCCTTCCTTCCATATCCTTTATCTTTCTCTAGCTGTCACTTTATTTTCTTTTTTTACAACACTACACTTTTGAGCCCACGATCTTGAAAAAGTTGCCTTCATTGTATTCAGTTCTTCATATTTCATAACCAATACTGATACAACATCTGCCCCCATCACTTAACAAAGCGGATTTTGATGAAGTCACCAAATGCCTTATGTATTGCTAAATACCAAGGCCAGGTTTTCATCTTGCTCATAAGCCCTCAGTAACTTCTTACACTGTTGATGATATCCTTTGTGAAACACCTTCTCTTCTTGGTTTCTATGAAGATACACTCTTTTGATGAAAGTTTTACCTCTCTGGCTACCTACTCTCTCATTCCAAATGGCTCTTTATTCCAGTTATCAGACATTAATTGTGTAAGTTCTTCAAGTCTTAGTACTAGTACCTTTTCTCAATTAACTCTAGCCCTAGCGGACTCTAAAGTTGTATCACAGCTCAGGACATTCCCTTAAAGCCTCAGACCTACTTATCCAAATGCCTGTTGCTATCATTTATTGGATAATCTTAAATATAATGCAAAGTCAATATGCCCAAATATGAACCACTGTTTTCTCTCTCTCCCTATTCCCAAATCAGTCATTTTTTCTGTGTTCTTTACCTAAAAGTGTAGCACAGTACACTTCATCCCATTTGTGTATGGAAATAGTTATGAAATCATTCTTGCCAATTACTTTTTCTTATTCCTAGTAGGCAACCTATCATACCTGGCTGACTTGACTTTCCAAATACCTTAAGACATAAAAAACTAAAAACTCTGTGTTAAAATTTTCACCGATGCCCTGGTTTTGCTCGATATCTCTAAGACATCTTTATATTAAAATATCTTTAAATGTTGCCTATAGTACCTTACTTCATGGGTGGAGAGAAATTATTTCTGTGTCCCTGGATTGGCCTCTTCAGCTTTAAAAAAGCAGGGATGGTGGTGGTGGTGGTGAAGGCTGTCATGAAAACAATCCAATAAGAATACATTGTTCAGAACTAGTGCCCTAAACTTTTTAAATCTGTGTTTTGGCTCAAATTAGGGGACTTCAAACATAGGTGTAATAGATACTTCCCAATATATTAGTTTAAAGTAAATATTTAAATTCAATTAATTGACATACAGTGTCTTATTAGTTTCAGAGTTCAGTGAATCAGTCTTACATTTTAAAAATTTTTTAAAAAGGAAGTTAGAAGTACAGTAGAAAATTGAAGATATTTCAAATTGTTTTGGGAAGCTTCCAGTGTTAGTTATTAAGATACAGGAGACAACTAATTTAAATTATCCACGTAATTTAAGACATATTCATCTTCTAGCATTTAAATGAATAATGTATCTTCCAATTTTCCCATGTCTAGAAAATAAAGGGTCTTACTTATATTCATAAAAAATAAAGCAGAATATTTAAGGTGTCGATAAATAGAAAATACATTCTGTACCCAGTCTTCCCATATTCTTTTTCTCTGGTTCAAGAATATGGAGGAAATTCTTGGGCTACAGGGAAATTCTGATTATCGACTTTTTGCATGATTCCTTTAACTTTGCCTACACAAGTGCTTAGACCATCGCAAAGCATCCATGCATTCTGCTGCCGAGACGGACACACCTGTGTTAGTGCCAGGTTACCGGCCCCAGGGCTTGAGCCCCTTTCCATCTCGGGCTTGCAATAGGAAGCACCCGGAACAATTCACTGTCGAAGCGCCTTAAAACATCACTGTGGCACTCGAACTCCTGCATCTCACTGGCTGAGGCTAAAGCTTTCCCTGATGCCCAGGCCTTTTCATTTGGAGCTCAACAGAGACAGACAGAGTAGAACAGCTCACACAAGCTCCTCAGCCTCCTTCCATTTCCTGTGGTTTCTCATTTCACCAGTTTAAAGAACTCTCTTGGCAAGTTAAGACACTTGGCAAGGCACGATTTACTAATGCTTTGCTGCATCCTCTTCTTGTCCCCCTTCCCCATCAATTTGCAAAATGACTGGTTCTTAGTGGGAAGTATTCGGCACTCACTTAGTCCATCTTTACACACTTTACCAAGGTTCTAGAAGCCAGTTGGGGAAAATGTGCTGAATTTTCTTTATATAGCAGATTTTGCTATATAAAGCATATGCATTCTAGCTGATATAATTAAGTCTGAGGACAGAATTTCACTACTTATTCCTTAGGCAAAAAATCTTTTATTGTTCCCTTTCACATAAAAGTAACTCTAAAGTCCTGAGTGGACATCTAAACACTTCCTAAATCTGATCTCAGGCAAGTTGAAGACAAGCAGTTTTCATGGGTTTTGAGATAGAATGAGGGTGATTTGATGAATTAAAGGTGGAAAAGAGGGGTACAGGAAGGAGACACTGTCATCAGAAAGGTAGAATGTCTAGGAAAAGCAGATGGTGGTCAAGTGACAATTCTTGTATATGGAGAAGGTAAAGACCTATCCCAGTGTTTCCAAGGAATTAGGTACTGCCTTTTTGGTAACACTGTTCTCTTTGAGGATAAAATTTTGCAATTTAGCAATACTTTCATCAAGATTTTTTATCAAGTCTTGTAATTTTTGAATAATTCAATACTCATACTAAAGTTGCTAAACAATTAAAGTTGCTCTTTGCCCAAACTGAAACTGAGCACAAGCAACCTTGTATTCTCTGATATGTCTAAATCATAGCATCCAGCTATACCTCAGTGTTTCTAACCTTTCCAGAGAAGCTGACCTAATGCCAGAGAAGAGCAAACCTGTGTTCCTTGGATGTCTTACAGACACAGACACGGGAGTATGGAATGTATTTCCTTTGTCTTAAGAAGGCATTGAACTCTACATGTATCCATGTAAACATTTTAAATAGGCATTTCTGCAAAATCATTGACACACAGGTCATTTTATCTTGTGGCTTCTTTGCTCCCTAGCTAGCACAGTGTAAAAGCATTTGTAAAAAGCACTTACTGTTTTTCTTCTCCTTGGTGAAATCATGCTTGTACCACAGTTGAAAAAGTTGAACATATTGTGTTTAACATCTATTTCAGCTCTCTTTTCTCTTGATGGACAGGTCAATTCAGAGGTTTGAGATTGCCTGAGGCAAATATACATGAAGACCATACAAATCACTGCTTTCCTCTAATTAGAAGTATATTTGTGAGACAAAGTACAAGAGAAATAATTCTGTTTTTTACCTCATTCTCTTGCTGAATAATTGGAGATAATTCTCATTGATATTTGAACATCTATTTAATCTTTACAACTAAATCAAATTACTGTCATATCTGAAATCTTTTCTTCTGTTTATAGAAAAGTGGTGCTTAGCAATTATCCAGAGAAAAGAAAATGCAGACAGCTGACCTAGATAATGTGGGTGTTTCTTTACACTGCCAAAATTAACTGAGTCTCATGCTCAACCTGCAATTCATTTTGACTGCATAGGTCAGACTCGTGGCTCTATTACTTGAGTCCAGTGCATAACAGGTACTTTGTTCTGGTTAAATGACTACACTTACAGCAGGTCTCAGTGCAGAGTTCACAATCACCTTTACTAAAGCAAAATACTTCACCATCACTGTTAACAGTGCCATTCAGTATATCTATCAACCACACTCCAATATGTCCTGGCAGCAATTCAGACCATTCGATTTGCAAAGATATGATGGCCCACTTGAGGCCCACCAAATCACACCTCACCATAATAATCACATCTAGCCTTGGCACTGAGTCCCAGATAATTCTCCCCAAATGAACAAATAAAACGGTTAGGGGAAAATGCTTCTTGGCAACAGCTTGAACTTAAACGGTGACAACAGCTGGCTTAGCAGATGTTCTTCATATGATGTAACACCTGAGTTCTTGAAGATAGAATTTTGACTAAATTCATACCTCTAGATGTCCTAAAAATATTTTAATAGAATTTTGCAAGCCAAAATGGGAAATATTGAGTGAAACCAACAACACTGATGACATTGAAAAGATAATATTCATTTCTATGCTTTTAGTAGCCACGTATCTCCAAATTTTAATATCTTCCTGCATAATAATCTAGGAATCAAATTCAGAAGGACAATTGGTTTGATCTTACAATCTTGCTAAAGTAGAAATGGTTTATATAAAATTAGTCCTATAAACTAACGCCAGGATAATTTTAATGTTTGCATATTCTTCAAGTAACTTTTTAAACTTCAATACCTTTCTGTTCTAAAAGTAATTTTTCCCTTAGAAAATCAAAATATTTAACAAGTACAGATTAAATCTTACAGTTGCTTATACAACTGTATAAATGCATTGGTAATATGTATGATGGTAATATAGACATTGAAAAGTTATAGTCAGAGACATTTAAATTCAGAATTAAAATGTTTCAGAAATTCTGGAACCAATGATTGTGGTAACTTCGACAATCTTGGCTCCTTGCAAATTCAGCTGTATCTCTGGACCCAGTCATTGTTTAATGTCTCATCATAACAAAGATCTGTGAGAAAAACATGGAAATGTTACATGAACTTTCAACAATATATTGGTCTATATCTGGTAAAGTATAAGTATTTACAAATAATCTATATCTGAAGAAACAGAATGTATGAATCTAGTTATATACATTAAAAATTTTTTGGTGCATCCAGGTTTATTAATATGTTTCTTTTTAGATCATGTGACCCGAATGTGATAATACACACAACATATACATTTACTGTATTTTCTATAATAAAATTTCATTAAGTTTTCTATAGTTTCTCAATAGTATCAAATTTGAAAATAACAATTCCTGGATGATGAAATGCTTATTTTTTAAACAAAATTGATGGATAAGTAACAATCCTCAACTAAAAAATTGTAAGTTAAGAGGCTTTCAGTGAACCTCAACAGCAACAAAAAAAATAGTTTGAAATGAAACCATGGGAATTGGGAGGCCTCTGTCTTAGAGAAGTTTAAGCTGTACCTGTCAGGCTTAATATTCAAATGCGCAAATCAACGTTTGATTGATACAAAGAAAGGGAAACAGCTATTATAGGAATCTACTCTTCTTTCAAAACCCTGAATTGTCATGTTGTATAAGGGATTAAACTCCTTCACTCCAATCTCAATCTTCAAAAGATCTAAAATAATCAACACCAATTACTGAACTCTCTCTATGTGCCTGAAGTTGTACACTGCATTCTACATTCATTCTTTCATTTAATTTTCACCATACAATAAGGCAGATTTATTATTATTTTCTACATTAGTTAGGATATTTCAAGTTATTCCACTCAACTCCAAATGCCTTAATTTTAAAAAATAGGGGCTCCTGGGTGGCTCATATGGTTAAGCATCTGCATTCGGCTCAGGTCATGATCCCAGGGTCCTGGGATCAAGCCCCGCATTGGGCTCCCTGCTTAGTGGCAAGTCTGCTTCTCCCTCTTACTCTCCCTCTGTGATCTTTCTTGCTTTCTCTCAAATAAATAAATAAAATCTTTAAAAATTTCAAAAAAATAGCATATCACATTTGAGGAGTCCAGAAAAAGGACAGGCTTTGGGTTATTTGATTCAGTACTTCATCAATGCTCTTGATGGTCTATGTTCTTTCTATTTTTTGTTCATGGTATAGATTTTTTCCTAAGTCTGGCTCGCCTCATGATTGCAGAATGATTGAAAGAGGCAGCTGGGTTCACATGTTCCTTGATGACATCCAGCCAGAAAAAGACTGGCTTTTCTTTCTCAGAAGCCTTGAGCAAAGGATTTGAAGAGAGCCTCATGCCTTATTGGACTAAATTAGATTAAATCATCTTTAAATCAAGGAGCATGTAGCTACTCTGATTGGCTGAGAAAAAAGTATAAGAGATGCAGAAAAAGTGGAGGAATACAAAATAATTCCATTTCCACTTTTCTTTTGGAAATAAAGAAACTGAGAATGAGAAGATAAATAATTTTCCTAAAGTTCTATAGTAATTGAATGATGACTTCTGAATGGGGAACCATATCTCTGCCACAGTATTTATTCTACTTTCTGCACTTTCCTTGAATAGCTTACGTTAGTGGACAGAGGTAAGAAGGAATAAGCATACAAACTCTACTGATTTCTTCCATTCCTGTATATATAATCAAGTATTATTTCACAAAGTGACTTCCACAGATAGGCAATTCCATATAATATAAACTTGATATATACTTGATTTTTTTTAAAAAGGATCTATTTTAGTGACAAGATAGTGTAAATCTTTTCCCTGCTTCTCCTCACTAAGTGACAACATACTACTACAGATAATTTGAGGATCACGAAAGAGGATTCTGAAAAGTAAGAAGAGAAAGTTGGACTGACTAGGGACTTGAAGACTTGAGGAACAAATCCCAGCATTGTCGGGTTTTGGTTATCTAAAGGGTTGACTGGTAGAGATGCCTGTAACTCAGAACCATCGGGAGGCACAAATAAAAAGGGTTCCAAAGAAAACCTATTCTCTCCAGGAAAAGGACTGGGAAATGGGCAGTCTAGCAGCACCAAAATCTTTTTAACTATATATATCCAGCTCCAGGCAAATACTGTAGATGATCACCCTTCCACCCCACTATAGTGTCAATGGAGGGCAATGGTGTCAGGTGGCCCAGACAGCATTCCTCTTCCTTTCTGGTGCAGTGTCAGCAGAGACTATGTAGGAAGTCTAGATTTCCAGTTACAGCTCAGTGATGGCAAGATGCAACCATCCTTACCTCAATGAGGCATTGGAAATAGGATCCCAGAAAGGAGGGAATTAATGAAAATGATTCTTCCCTTCCTGCTCACCATAGCACACACCCTCCCCAATGTCTATCACCCAGCCACCCCATTCCTCCCTTCCCCCACCACTCCAGCAACCCTCAGTTTGTTTCCTGAGATTAAGAATTCCTCATATCAGTGAGGTCATATGTTACATGTCTTTCTCTGTTTGACTTATTTCGCTCAGCATAATACCCTCCAGTTCCATCCACGTCATTGCAAATGGCAAGATCTCATTCCTTTTGATGGCTGCATAATATTCCATTGTATATATATATACCACATCTTCTTTATCCATTCATCTGTCTATGGACATCTCGGCTCTTTCCATAGTCTGGCAAATCAGAGGGGGAGACGAACCATGAGAGGCTATGGGCTCTGAGAAACAAACTGAGGGTTCTAGAGGGGAGGAGGGTGGGGGATTGGTTAGCCTGGTGATGGGTATTAAAGAGGGCATGTACAGCATGGAGCACTGGGTGTTATATGAAAACAATGAATCATGGAACACTACATCAAAAACTAATGATGTAATGTATGGTGATTAACATAACATAATAAAAAAAAAAGAAAATGATTCTTTAAACATGGAAAGGAAGTGTTGGGTAGATCCCTGACTGAGCTACAAGTGAAAGTGACTAGAATCAACATACTGAAAGGCTTGAGAACTGAGCTACTCTGTAGAATAGTACCCACACTCTCAGAGTAGTCTTCTGGTACCAAACAAATGGGGCAGACCAAAAGAGTACTGCAAGGGCTCTGAAACCTAAATTGTCATTGGAACCACAGCTTGTTAAAGGGAGCCAGAACTTATGTGCATTAAACCTAAACAAGGTGACTGCCCACTAAAAATATATTTAAACAAAATGTAGATTCTTAGAATATAATACTCAAAATAAGATGCAATTGAAATCACTCATACCAAGAACCAAGAAAAATCACAATTTGAATAAATGAAGATAATCAACAGACACCAACTATTGATTGGTACATTACCAACCAATCAGATAACAGTCATGATTGATATCTGATTGATACCATCATATATCATCAAAATCATCAAATACAAGTTGATTCAGATGTTGGGATTCTCTGACAAATATTTTATTTTTTTCAAGATTTTATTTATTTATATATTTGAGAGAGAGAGAGAGCATGAGTAGGGGGAAGGGGCAGAGGAAGAGAGAGAGAAGCAGGCTCCTGGCTGAGTAGAGAGCCAGATATGTGACTCGATCAGAGGACCCTGGGATCATGACCTGAGCCCAAGGCAGATGCTTAACCAACTGAGCCACCCAGGTGCCCTTCTCTGACAAAGATTTTTAAAAAGCTATCACAAAAGTGTTTCAGTAAAACAGGTGGAACAGACAGAAACAAATAATAAAATGGTGAAATAATCCCTAATGTATCAATAATTGATTTAAATTAAAATAGTCTAAATATGCCAATTAAAAATATCTAGTTTTTTTTTTTTTTTTAAAGATCCAACTATATGCTGTCTTCAAGAAACTCATTTCAAATATAAAGATATGGCATAGGTAGGTTAAAAGTAAAAAATAGGGGGGTACCTAAATAAAATCTTTAAAAAAAAAGGTACAAAAAAGGAAGAGACATATCATATAAACATTAGTTTTTATATAAAAGCAGAAGTAATAATATTTTTTAAAGATTTTATTTATTTATTTGACAGAGAGAGGCACAGCGAGAGAGGGAACACAAGCAGGGGGAGTGGGAGAGCAAGAAGCAGGCTTCCCGTTGATCACAGAGCCCAACGTGAGGCTCAATCCCAGGACCCTGGGATCATGATCTGAGCCGAAGGCAGACGCTTAATGACTGAGCCACCCAGGCGCCCTCAGAAGTAATAATATTAATATCAGCTAAATGTGACTTCAGTGCAAAGGAAATGATCAAGAGTAAAGAAGGAAATTACATAATAATAAAATTTCTGTCCTCCAAGAACATCTAGTGATCTTAAATGTTTATGCATCTAAAAAAAATGTGAAGTGAAAAATGGTAAAACTGCAAGAGGACATAGAGAAATCCACATTTATATTGGTGACTTCAACAACTTTCTATCTTCAATTGATAGAACTACTTAACAGAAAATCTGCAAGGATAAAAAGGAACTTAACAACACCGTCAACCAACATGATCTAACAGACATTTAAAGATACCCCACTTAGCAGAAAGAACAATCTTCTCAAGCCCACATCAAATACTCACAAAGATAAATCACACCCCGAGTCCTAAAACACACCTTAACAAATTTTAAAAATTGAAGTCATACAAAATATGTTCACAAAAAGTGGAAAATATCAGATTAGATTTTAAAAATAATAATAAAACAAGAGCAGCTAAGTGATGCCTAAAAAGACCAAAAATCATTAGCCAGACTATTGAGGAAAAAAAAGAAAAGAAAACAAATTATCTATATAACGAGTAGAAGAGATGAGGTGATCACAGATTATGTACATATTAAGATGATAATGAAGATTATGAATAATTTTAGGAGATAATGAAATGGATACAGCCTTGAAATGGATATAGTCTTGAAGTGACCAACATAATAGCTCTGTATCTACCAAATGAATTAAGTTTGTAGTTAAAAATATTTCCACAAAGAAAATTCCAGCCCCAAATCTTAATTATGGAATTCTACCAAACATTTCCAGAAAACTGATGAGGACATAAAACTACCCAACTCGTTATATGGTGCTAGCATGCTCTAATACCAACACCAGACAAAGACATTACAAGAAAAGGCAACTACATTATACTTCTGAATGTAGATGCAAAAAGTCTTAAGAAAACTTTACCAACTCAAGGGCAACTACATAAAAAAAAAGAAAGAAAGAAAGAAAGAAAGCAAGCAAGCAAGCACATCATGCCCAATTAGTTTACTTCAGGATTACAAGGTTAGTTTAACATTTTAAAAATCAACAAATTGATTTGATTTGCCATATAAATAGACTAAAAAAGAAAAAAAAAACATATTGTCATCACAATACATGGGGAAAAAAAGGAAAAAATTCAATATCCATTCTGTATAAAAAGTTCTTGTGATATGAAAAAAGAAGGGAATTTCCTCCACTTGAAAAAGGACATCAATAAAAGATCCTACAATATCATCATGTCCAATTGTGAAGAACTCAATGTTTTCCTCCTAAACGGTTAAGGATGTCCATTCTCAGCCTATCTATTCAGCATTGTACTGACCATTCTAGACTGTTCAATTGGGCAAGAAATTAAAAAGGAGGAAGTAAACTCTTCTTATTTGTAGAATTCATGATCATCCATCCAACAGAATCTGCACAAAAGCCCCTAGGACTAATAATTGAATTTAATGAGGCTGAAGGACACAAGACCAATACAAATAATCAACCACTTTTTTATTATCTGGCAAGAGTTGATCAGAAGTTGAAATAAAGAAAACAATGTGATTTAATATGGCATTTAAAATACTTGGTGATAAATCTAACAAAATTGTGCAGTTGTATACTCTGAAAACTACAAAATATTGCTGAGAAAATTAAAAATCCTAATAGACAGATATAAGGTATCCATGGGTCAGAATACTGTTGTTAATTCTTCCCCAGATTTGTCTGTAGGTCTATGAATTCAGTACAATTTCAGTCAAGTTTCATGCAGGCATTTTGGTAGTACTTTACAAGCTAACTCAACAATTCATGTGGAAATTAAAAAAAAAAAAAAAAAACCTAGACTAGATAAAACTGCTTAAAAAAAACATTGGAGGATATAGTCTACTTAGTATAGTATATAATATAAGGAATATACTATAAATATTCTATAGAATATATAGTATAGTATATAATATAGAATATATAGGATATATTCTACTTAGTATAAAGTCACAGTAATCAGAACATTGGAGTTGGCACAAAGGTAAAGAAAGCAATGAAACAGAATAGAAAGTTCAAAAATAGACCCACACCAATTTGGACAAATGATGGACAAAAGTACAAAAACATTTCTGGGATAAAAAAACAAACAAACAAACAAAAAACAAAAGACTTTTTCAACAAATGAGACTAGAACAATTAAATATCCATATACAAAAAAATGCTGATATACATTTCACACCACCTAAAAATATTAAATAATTGGCCTTAGAACCAAATATAAAAAGAAACATAAAACTGCAGGAAGAAAACAGATTAGAAAATCTTTTTTTGACCACAAATTTCTCATTGACAACACCAAATGCATGATCCATAAGAGAATAAATTTAAAAGTTGCACATTAACAAAATGAAGAACTTAACGCTTTTTGAAAACAACTATTAAGAGAATGAAGAAAACAAGCCACAAGCTAGTGTAAGATATTTGCAAATTATAAATCTGATAAAAATATTGTATCTTGACTATATGAAGAATTCTTAGAACTCAATAATAAGAAAATATACAACCCAAATTTAAAAATAAGCAAAATATTTAAATAGATCTTTCTCTCCCACCCAAAGAGTCTCCTTCAGTATTTCTTGCAGGTCGGGTTTGTGGTCATGAACTTCTTTAGTTTTTCTTTGTCTGGGAAACTCTTTTTATCTCTCCTACTATTCTGAATGACAACCTTGCTGTATAGAGTAATCTTGGTGCAGATTTTTCCCATTCAGCATATCGAATATATCATGCCACACTCTGTTGACTTGCCAAGCTTATGTGAAAAGACCTGCTGCTAACCTTATTTGTCTTCCTTTGTAAGTTAGGGACTTCATCTGTCTTGCTGCTTTAAGGATTTTTTTCTTTATATTTTGCAAATTAAACTACAATATGTCTTTGTGTTGGCCTGCTTTTGTTGATTTTGATGGGAGTTCTCTGTGCCTCCTGGATTTGGATGCCTATTTCCTTCCTCAGATTAGAGAAGTTTTCAGCTATAATATCCTCAAATAAATCTTCTGCCCCTTTTTCCCTCTTTTCTTCTGGGACTTCCATGACACGAATGTTATTAACGCTTTATGGAGTCACTCAGTTCACTAAGGTAACATTTACAATCTAATATTTTTCTTTCCCTCTTCTTTTCAGCTTCATTATTTTCCATAATTTCATCTTCTTCTTTTTTCATAATCCTATCTTCTATATAACTTATTCATTCCCTGCTTCTTCCATCCTTGTGGTCATTACATACAGTCACTTTCGAATCTCAGTTATTACATTTTTCATTTCGGCCTGACTAGTTTCTAGGTCTTTCATCTCTGCAATAAGGGTGTCTTCTATGCTTTACTCAAGTCCAGCTAGTATCCTTATGATTTTTGCTTTAAATTCTAGATCAGTTATATTATTTATATCTGTTTCAGTTAGATACTGGCCATGTAAAATGCATCCAAATCAGCAAGGAAGTGAAAATTTCATGGTTTGCAGTCAACATGATACTCTATTTAGAAAACCTGGAAAACTCCACAAAAAATTGATACATGGATTCAGCAAAGTCACAGGTATAAAATCAATGCATAGAAATCTATTGAATTTCTATACACAAAAAACGAAGCAGCAGAAAGAGAAATCAAGGAATCAAACCCATTTACAATTGCACCAAAAATAATAAGATACCCAGGTAAAAGATGTATACTCTGAAAACTATAAAACACTTATGAAAGACATTGAAGATGCCACAAAGACATGGAGAACATTCCATGCTCATGGATTGGAAGAACAAATATTGTTAAAATGTCTATACTACCCAGAGCAATCTACACATTTAATGCAATCCATATCAATACCATTTTTCACAAAGCTAGAACAAACAATCTTAAAATTTGTATGGAACCACAGAAGACCCTGAATAGCCAAAGTAATCTTGAAAAGGGCAAACAAAGCCAGAGGCATCACAATTCTGGACTTCAAGTTATATTACAAAGCTATAGTCCTCCCAACAGTATGTTATTAGCACAAAAACAGAGATCAATGGAACAGAATAGAAAACCCAGAAATGGACCCATAACAATACGGTCAACTAATCTTTGACAAAACAGGAAAGAATATCCAATGGAAAAAAGAATCTCTTGAACAAATGGTGTTGGGGAAACTGGACAACAGCATGCAAATGAATGAAATTTACCACTTTCCTATACCATATACAAAAATAAATTCAAAATGGATGAAAGACCTAAATGTAAAACAGGGAACCACCAAAATCCTAGAGAACACAGGCTGCAACCTCTTTGACCTTAGCTGGAGCAACTTCTTACTAGACATGTCTCCCGAGGCAAGGGAAACAACGCAAAAATAAAGTATGAGACTACATCAAGATAAAAATCTTCTGCACAGCAAAGGAAACAATCAACAAAACTAAAAGACAACCTACAGAATGAGGGAAGATATTTGCAAATGACATATCTAATGAAGGGTCAGTATATAAAATCCATAAAGAACTTATCAAACTCGGGGCGCCTGGGTGGCTCAGTCGTTGAGTGTCTGCCTTCGGCTCAAGTCATGTTCCCAGGGTCCTGGGATCGAGCCCTGCATCGGGCTCCCTGCTCTGCGGGAAGCCTGCTTCTCCCTCTCCCATTCCCCCTGCTTGTGTTCCCTCTCTCGCTGTCTCTCTCTCTGTCAAATAAATGAATAAAATCTTAAAAAAAAAAAAAAGAACTTATCAAACTCAACAACCAAAAATTGGGAAAAGACATGAATAGATATTTTTCAAAAAAGACATCCAGATGGCTAACAGACATGAAAAGATGCTCAACATCACTCATCATCAGGGAAATACAAATCAAAACTACAATGAGATACCACCTCACACCTGTCATAGTGACTAAAATGAACAACACAACAACAAGATGTTGGTGAGCATTCAGAGAAAGGGGAACCCTCTTGCACTGTTGGTGGGAATGCAAACTGTTGCAGCCACTCTGGAAAACAGTACGGAGGGTCCTCAAAAAGTTAAAAATAGAACTACCCTATGACCCAGCAATTGCATTATAAGTTATTTATCCAAAGGATACAAAAATACCGATTTGAAGGGTCATACGTACCCTGATGTTTATAGCAGCATTATCAATAGCTGAATTAAGAAAGAGCCTAATGTCCATTGACTGATGAATGGATAAAGAAGAGGTGATATATATGCAATGGAATATTACTCAGCCATCAAAAAGAATGAAATCTTGCCATTTGCAATGACATGGATGGAGCTAGAGTGTATTATGCTAAGTGAAATAAGTCAGTCAGAGAAAGACAAATACCATATGATTTCACTCATATGTGGAATTTAGAAACAAAACAGATGAACATAAATAAGGGGGGGGTGAAAGAGAGGCAAACCATAAAATAGACTCTTATCTATAACAAGCAAACTGAGGGTTGCTGGATGGGAGGTGGGCAGGGGATGGGCTAAATGGGTATTAAGGAGGACATTTGTTATAATGACCACTGGGTGTTGTATGTAAGTGATGAATCACTAAATTCTGAAACTAATATTACCCTATATGTTAACTAACTGGAATTTAAATAAAAACTTGAAACAAATAAGAAAAAAATAAAAATAATAATTAAATGTATATTCCATAAATAAATAAATAAGACAAGGGTAAAAATATTTAAATAGATATTTCATTGATAATGATACATGGATGGCATAGGAAAAGATGTTCAGTATCACTAGTCATTAGGGAAATGCAAATTAAAACCACAATGAGCTATTACAACACACCTATTAGAATGTCATTATCATTAAAAAGACTGAATATATCAACTCTTGGCAAAGATATAGAGCAAATGAAACTCTCATACACTACTTTTGGGAATGTAAAATGGTGCAATCACTTTGGAAAATGGTCTGACTCTGGCAATTTCTTAAAATGATAACATCTGGTTGTTACAGTCAGCTAAGTGTCCAGCTCTTGGTTTTGGCTCAGATTGTGATCTCAGGGTCATGAGATCGAGCTTTGTGATAGGCTCTGTGTTTGGCGCAGAGTCTGCTTGAGACTCTCTCCCTCTCCCTCTCCCTCTGTCCCTACCCCCTGCTCCTGCACTCTCTCTCTCTCTAAAATAAGCAATTTTTTAAAAATGATAAACATAAACTACCATATAATCCAGATATTCCGCTCCTAGATATTCATCCAAGAAAGTGGAAGCATGTGTCCTTACAAAGACTGGAATGTGAATTTTCATAGCAGCTTTATATGTAACAACAACAACAAAAACCAGAGAAAGTTCAAATGTCAATCAACAGGTCAATGGATTAAAAAATGTGATAAATTCATACTCAGAAATATAAAAGAATGTATTGTTGATACACTTAAAACACAAACAAAACTGAAAATAATTCTGAGTGAAATAATCTAGACTGGAAAGAGTAAATATCTTATGCTTATGATTATGTAAAGATCTAAACCATGCAAACAAACATATCATGACAGAAAGCATATTAGTGATTGCTAAGGGACAGGTAGTGTTCTGACAGAAGCAGGGAGGGATTTTAAAAGGGAATAGTAATCTTTTGGAGGTCTTAGACCTGTCTTATCTTGATTATGATGTTGATTTTATAGGTGGACAAATGTGAACACTTATCAAATGTTGCACTTTAAATATACACAGTTAATTATATGTCAATACACACCAATAAAATGTTAGAAAAAAGACATTGTAAGGTGTAGCATGTATAAATCAAATTAAGGCAGGTCAATTTGACATGTAATACAGGGTGCAAGTCTTTCAACACAGAGCGAAAAATTACTGTCAACGGATCAACATCTCTACATTAAAACAGAAGTGTCGTGGAGTGCCAGGGAGATTAAGGTATGGCAGGTAACTATAGTAAGTCTCAGCAAGAACAGCTGAGGCCCTGAGGCTATTAATGCTAGGGTGTCAAGCTCCGGTGAAAAGCTTGAGTTAGTTTTATATCAGCATCGTCATTATCCAGCTTGAAAGAACCCATACTCAATTCCCACCAACCCATTTTTCACTCCTATCCAATTATTAAGTCTCTTACAGAAAGGATTTATTTTTATTACTCCTGAGTGTAAAGATTTTTGTTTTTTTTTTTAAACTTCTGCTCTTAAATTAACTTGCTTACTGTTTTTGAAAACCAGTATTTTATTTTAATTGATAACTATTAATTCCAACTTTAACATATTTGAAATTTCATATTACAAATATCTTTTAAAAATAAATTTTCTTTCTTTTTTTATTTTTATAGATGTTACTCTAGGCACTTATGCTGAGAAAGAACTTCACAAATGAGAAATGACAAAACAGTGTTTGGAAAAGTTATAGACCGACCAAACACTTTTAAAATAAGGCTTTAACCCCATTAAAAATTGACTCATTTAAAGACAGCTGCTTTGAGAATATATAAGCACCTCTGGATGATAGAACTGCTGTCTTAAACACTTCTCTTCCATCTGTGTGTAATAGAGATGTATTGATTGTTCCTTACCATCCATATTTTTGATGACCCCTTTGCAACCAACAGGATGGCACAATGTCACTTTCAACACTATTCATACCAACATCATTAAATCAGCTCGCAAAATGGGCATGGCTCCTGGGAGAGAGGGTAACTTCATTGGAAAAGATAAGGGCAACTCGGAGACATGACTTCAGTATTCTGAAATGTCTGTTGCAAAGATAGAGCAACAAATATCCTAAAGAAATACACTCTTTTATATCCTATATCAGATCACCAATATGCTTGGAAACTGTAATTATTTATTTTGATTTCTCTTTATCTTCTTGGATTCTGAGAAGTTTTTCTTAGAATTGAAATATAAACTAGGTCATAGGTATGGGAGAAGGAAAAAAATAAAAATAAAAACAAAAAATGAAGATTAAGAGACAAACTAAGTGGAAGAAATCGGGATGGTCAAATAAGAGAAGAGGACTGACTCAAATGAGCTCAGTGTGGTGATGGCATCTTGTACCTGCAGTTCTAAGATTCCAAATTTGACCATTATCAGCTGTGTTCCTTTACCATTCTTACCTTTAAAGCTTCTCATCTATGTAATGGGAAATGTGTGCATATAATGCATTATGCTCTTATGTAGATCAAAATATGACTAAACAACATAATAAAAATTAAATTAAAAAATAAGATAAATGTAAAATATGTAAGTACTATTGAGTTTTATAAGTATAAGGTATTGTGTGATAAACATGGAGAATTTGTCATCTTGTATAACAGCAATCTTGATATAGAACAATGCAACCGTCTCTATGATAATAATTTGTAATGAGAAGTTCAATTATTATCTTTCTACTCAAAGAATATAATATGACCAACTCCTCTTTTTCTGGAAATAAGTGAAAAGCAGTAGTAGCATCAGAATTTCTATACAGTAGACACTTAGTGGAAGGAAACGTGGGAATATAGTTGGAAGGTAGGGGCTAGATGATTTGTCTTGATCCCAAATCTGCATAACAAGTACATGAAACTTAATTAAGTCTTGTGTTTATTTTGAGAAGATATGGCTATGGAAAGGCAGCTTTAGATGGTTGGGGAAGCAGATGCTGATGAAGACTGTGATAAGGTGCCAGTTGAACTTTCTGTTTCCTCATACCCCCCCAACAAACACACCCCCAAATACTCTTTGGTAAGACCACTGATCAAAGAGCCAGTCACCACATGAAACATAGATACTAAGACCGCAATGTCTAAGACTTCAGGATGTTTTTTGTTCTTTAACGACAGTATACCTTTCAAAGATCTAAGCTTTTATTTTTTTATTCTCCATTCTTCCAACAATACAGTTTTATTTTGACTTTGGTAAGGATGGAAAAAAATCAGATTAATGGTAAGTATTGCTTTAGATCCTGCACCAGTTCATCATGAGGCATTCCTTCCGTCAGTCAAATACAATTAGAATTATTACTCACAGTCAGTTTTTCTAAAGACTTCAATTACTCCATAGATTATCCCCTAAAAAAATGCTCATCATTCTACTGGCAGAGTTCCTTAAGTGATTCAATCAATGGAACAAATCATTAGTAGTGATTATGATAATCCACAATTTAGAACACGAAGTTGAGGAACAACTTTCTAAAAGGTCTCAGAAAATAGAATGTGATACAATACAACCATAAGACATTTAGATATGTCATTTTACTTGTCAGCTCACTATACAAAGTGTGTGTTTGTTGGGGGGAGAACATGGCGCACACCATTCAGGATAACAGTTTAGTTAGCCTGGCTTTAATGTGAAGTAAATTATATCTGCTTTTGATGGCAGCAAGTATCTCTTTATCTTTGGTTTTTGATATGATAGTGATAAATAGGTTTTTATACCATGAGTCTATGCTAGTCAGTGCTTAGAAACAATCACGTAAATTATATTTCTATTGGGATCAGAATAGACTCTTTAAGTCTCTAAACCTAGAAAAAGGATTTGAACACTGTTTTCTAAAAAGCATCTAGTATGGGGCGCCTGGGTGGCTTAGTCAGTTAAGTGTCCCTATTGATTTTTGGCTCAGGTCATGATCTCAGGGTTGTCAGATCAAGCCCCGAGTTGGGCTCCTCCCTGGTGTGGAGTTTCTCTCTCCCTCTCTCTCTGCCCCTCCTTTGCTCACATGCACTCTCCCTCTCTCTCTTTTTCTCTCTAAAAAATAAAAATAAATAAATAAATGAAAGGCACGGGGTATGGCAGAATAACCCAATCATTGATATCCCTTCCCTATCTGAGCACGAGTCCAGACAATAGGTGGCCTCTGGGGACTGTTGAGATTTGAGAACTTGTGAACACACTGATTACTTCCACAGGAATTCCAACCAGTACTTAAAACCAATATTTTCTTTAGAAAATACCAAACTTCAACTTTGGAAAACCTAGACTCAATTTACTGAATGGCTGACTAGATATAAGTATAAGCAGACAGGCAGTAACCCAGTCAAATTTGACTTCCATTCTTTTCTTATCTGGAGTTTAAGTCAGAGGCAAGATTCCTGTGAAGGCAATGAAGCTTAAGTTTCTGGAACCTTCACTTGTATGAGCTTCTTCTTCCCAGAATGGGGACTTGTCCTCCAAGAAATTGGGCAGGACAGAGTTGCTGGCCCAGCTGGGGGCCTACCCAGCCCATGCAGTGGTTTCCAGGTTGGAGGCCAGCATTCACCCACTGCCAGCAAGAACCAGCCCCTTACAGACCCCATGGAACATCAAGATGCTTGAATCCCAGCAGATGCTGGCTAAAGACCTCACTCCGCTCCCTGCTTTTGGTAGAGAGAAGGCTATGGTCCTGGTTTCATAACCATCTCACCATGCATGGATTCTCTCTCCAAAGCCTCAACACTGAAAAGCACAGTAGATTGGGCAGAAATGGAGCTGCTGAAGCACCAAGTGTAAGGACCCAAGAGAGGTTAAAGGCCTGGTATTCTCTGGAACTTTCTTCTGGCTAAAGACTCACCTTCTCCTAGCAAAGAATATGAAGGAAGGTACAGATGTAATATCACTGATAAGGCATTGTGAAGCTGAAAGAAGCTTCTTGAAATTTTCAATAGTAATAATAATAATTCAATAAATAATGATGGAGGAAAGAATATATTGTCTTTCTGTTCTTCGAATAAACAACATTAAGCAACGTCATTCAATAAGGTAACTACATATAGAAGTAGAACAAATTAGTAGGAGTATCATAGATACATGCTAGACAATTGCTATGGTTATTATATTGTTACTGTTCTAAATCACGTGCTTCTTAACTTTTACATTTTTTAAATTGTTGTCATATTTTTCTCATTCTAAGTAAATATACATTTGCATACCTAATTTTGTATTCATATTTTGCATATATTTGTTTGTTACTGAAGGCATTCCAAGCCCACTAATCCTGGGTCAGCTTCGGTGCTAGTATATTCTCTAGGCATGAATGCCAATGCAGTGCATTTGGACTGCATCTTACTCTTCTATCATTTTCTGGTGTATAAATCACAAGATTTATATATTTCTTTTACAGTTCTCAAGTGCTATTTGCTACAGTACTAGAGCTCTGCCCCCATAGTCTCCTGAATGCTGCCTTTCCTAGACTCCTTTGATTCGATTCTTCTGAAGCATCTCTTCCCTATACACTTTCTCTCTCTTGTGTGATTTTCATGTTTTGCTGCCCTTCTCGGGTTCCACACCTTTCCTTGCATGCTTTTTCCTGTTTCACTTCAACAGCCATTCTCTTAACCATCCTCTCCCTTCCCAAGTTCTACCAGGCTTTAGTTTTTGTCTACCCACATACCCAACTTTTAGCCCAACTTGCAAACTTTTCAGTTCTTTGTCCCCTACAGTAAGAATTAAGATCTGGAGTTCCTGGAATACCTTTAACAAAATCACTTAGTTTCTTTTAAAGTCATAATGATGGAGAGTCCCTGAGGGTATGGGGCCCAAAACTTGCCTTTTAAGAAACCACCAAAGTGATTCCTATGCATGCTTCAGGTCTAGACCCATGGTCCTATAGAATTAAATCTACCTCCTGATCAACAAGTTACATGGATTTCAGTGGCCACAGAAGAACTGGTAGAATGAGCTTTCCTTCTTTCTTTTTTCTCTCATGCTAGCCTCTTCAAAGAGAACAAAGCAGTTCAGAGGTCTCTCTTTTCACTAATATAGATTATACTATCCTTTACATTCTAAATTCCAGAGGCTGAAGAAAGTTAAAATTAGTCTTGGTTTCAAATTCCCAAAAATGTTCACCATACCTAAATTTCCAAAAAGTGGTCTTAATCACTGCCCTCCCCAAAAGCAAATAAGAGTAACTTTATATTATACATTCCTGTTTTTTATTCAAGCCATGTTGCATAAAAGAGATTGACTGCATGTTTCCAAACTACATTTTAATCTACTTGCTCATAATTAATCCCTCTACCACATAATCCACACCTATGACAACAGCCTCATCATATAGTTCTTGCCATTTCCTGCACACACTCTACATGCCAGCTTTGCCCAATGCTATTTCTCATGTTTTCTTCTTTGTATTACCACCGCTGCTGCTCCTGTCTTCCATTTGTAAAGCACTTTATTGTTTCCTAAGTTCTTCCACATGTTATTTAACCCTTAGAACAACAGAACTAGAGGGTATTATGCTGAGCGAAATAAGTCAACCAGAGAAAGACATGTATCATATGACCTCACTGATAGGAGAAATTCTTTTTTTTTTTTAAAGATTTTATTTATTTATTTGACAGAGAGAGAGAGATAGCGAGAGCAGGAACACAAGCAGGGGGAGTGGGAGAGGGAGAAGCAGGCTTCCCGCCGAGCAGGGAGCCCGATGTGGGACTCGATCCCAGGACCCTGGGATCATGACCTGAGCCAAAGGCAGACGCTTAACGACTGAGCCACCCAGGTGCCCGAGAAATTCTTAATCTCAGGAAACAAACTGAGGGTTGCTGGAGTGGTGGGGGGTGGGAGGGATGGGGTGGCTGGGTGATAGACATTGGAGAGGGTATGTGCTATGGTGAGCGCTGTGAATTGTGTAAGACTGTCGAATCACAGACCTGTACCTCTGAAACAAATAATATATTATATGTTAAAGAAAGAAGACAGTAGGAAGGGAAAAATGAAGAGGGGGAAATCGGAAGGGGAGACGAACCATGAGAGACTATGGACTCTGAGAAACAAACTGAGGGTTTTAGAGGGGAGGGGGGTGGGGGATGGGTTAGCCTGGTGACGGGTATTAAAGAGGGCACGTATTGCATGGAGCACTGGGTGTTATATGCAAACAATGAATCATGGAACACTCCATCAAAAACTAATTGATGTATGGTGATTAACATAACATAATAAAATAAAATTTCAAAAAAAAAAAAAGAAAGGAGAAAATCGGGGACAATAAATTTCTCAGAATTCCAGTGTTGGCAAGAAAGCCACATTCAAACACAAGTTCACTGTTTTGTTTTTTAGTTTCAATCCAACAGCCCTGTCAGTGAATCAGTTTTCCAGGAAACATTCCCACAGCCTTCCACGGAAATGCATCTCCTTTGACTTTATCAATGTTTAAGGGTATGTGAAAGGAATTCACTATGTTTACATTTCAGGGCTATTGATACAACTTAAATGTATACTGCAAAAACAGATAAAACTAACTTATGGTGTTGGAAATCAAGATAATGGGTACCCTTGTGGGAATAGGGTTAGTGATAAGATGACTGGCAAGTGTCACGTAAGAGCTCCTGAATCAGTTTCTTGATCTGGGTGCATATTACACAGATATTTTCAAACTGTACATTTTCATGGGGTTGAACAATTAGAATTTCAATTTTCTATTTTATGCTATATGTCATTTGTAAAAGGACAGTGCATAAAAAGCTCTCAACAGAGCTTGGCAATTAAAAAAAAAAAAAAGTTCTCTTCAGGGGCGCCTGGGTGGCTCAGTGGTTAAGTGTCTGCCTTCGGCTCAGGTCATGATCCCAGGGTCATGGGATCGAGCCCCGCATCGGGCTCCCTGCTCAGCTCAGAACCTGCTTCTTCCTCACCCTCTGCTGCTCCCCCTGCTTGTGCGTGCTCTCTCTCTCAAATAAATAAATAAAATCTTCAAAAATATTATCTTCAGGTAAATTAATAACAAAATTACAATTTCCATTTTCATTGTTAAAGTCCTTGTTGTACAGGGATGAATATTTTATTTCACAGACAAGAAAATGAATACTTTGAGATGTTAAGGCAATTTCATCCAGCAATTTCAGATTAAATTTTGAAAATAAGCTCCTCAGCAGCTGACTGAAAATCACAGCAAAGTTTATAACTCAATCATCCATTTTCCTGATTCAAAACCTGTCTATGTGATATTTTAGTATAATGCCTTT
Organism: Mirounga angustirostris; assembly: GCF_029215605.1. Taxonomy (NCBI): domain Eukaryota; kingdom Metazoa; phylum Chordata; class Mammalia; order Carnivora; family Phocidae; genus Mirounga; species Mirounga angustirostris. The sequence continues at coordinate 50,224,704 of NW_026991712.1, read as the reverse complement.
TCCAATATGCAGTTGGAAAGAAGTACAGTGGTATTCCCTGAACTTCCAGCTTTTGAAAGAAGGTGAGGCAAAAAACATGAATAAATAATTCTCTTATGTATTGGATTTCTTTAAGAAGCAGAGAAATTTATAAGAGCTTGGAAATCTTTGCCAAAAAGCTGTGTTTTTTTTATTTAATAAAGATAAATAGGTCTAAAAATATTTCATTGTTCTTGCTTAGAAAAATAGAAGATTCACATTGGTTCCTTTCTGTTCCCCCCTGCCCTATGTAGTGATTTAACTGAGGTTAGTTGTTGAGAAACATTCTTCTTTTAAATTTGAAATACATTATTCTGGAGTTCTCAAAGAATAGGAAAGTAAGGTTTCCCTTTCTCATTTATTATTGCAAACACAATAAAACCATATCCTTAGTCTAGCTAGATACAGTAAGCTCATTTATAAAGAATTCATTTGTAAGTGCTGTGAAGTCTAAATATTATTGTCATTATATCCAGAATGCTTAATACCTTCAGGGAAGCATAGGTGTTTCTATGTAGCAAACCAGAAAATTGCATAGCTGTTACAAGAATTAAGCTACCCTTTCTCCAAAACTTTATCTTTGCCAGCTATAAGAAAAAGGATTTAGGGTGATTAACCACACACACGTACACACACACACACACACTAATCCAATGTGCTGTTAGATTATATTTCTGACTTCATATAAAATATCTAAAAGAAAAAAGGTATTATTGGTTTTTTAAGAATGTTTTCATATGACTACCAGGAAATGTATAATAGAGCATGTCACAGAAAAGATACAAAAGATGGAAAATGGTCTCAGGGGGAGGAGATAATTTTTTTTAAATGACAGTTCCTGTAACATTGGTTCCCAAAAAATGTCCTAAAAACCTAAAAAATAATGATGTCTAATATTTATTTTTAAGTCATTTCCTATTATTTCCCTGGGTGAGTGCATGCCATGTCTCAAGACCAATCTTTATTTTTATTTATTTAATTTATTTATTTGAGAGAGAGAGAGTGAGAGAGAGCATGAGCTGGGGGAGAAGAAGATGGAGAGCCAGAGGCAGACTCCCTGCTGAGCAGGGAGCCCGATGCAGGGCTAGAGATGCAGGGCTGGATCCCAGGACCCTGGGATCATGACCTGAGCCGAAGGCAGACGCTTAACCAACTGAGCCACCCAGGCGTTCCTTTTTTCCCAAAAACCTTAGAAATTTTTGCTTCAAAAGGAATAAAAAGTGTCAAAAGAAATAAAAAGTGTGGGGGTTCCTAGGTGGCTCAATCGGTTAAGCTTGTACCTTTTGCTCAGGTCATGATCCCAGGGTCCTGGGGTCAAGCTCCACATCGAGCTCCCAGGAACCCGCTTCTCTTCTCCCTCTGCCCTCCCTGCCCCCTCGTGCCTGCTCTCTCTCTCTCTCTCTCTCAAACACACATACTCTCTCTCAAATAAATTCTTTAAAAAAAAGGAATAGGGCGCCTGGGTGGCTCAGTCGGTTAAGCGACTGCCTTCGGCTCAGGTCATGATCCTGGAGTCCCAGGATCGAGTCCCACATTGGGCTCCCCGCTCAGTGGGGAGTCTGCTTCTCCCTCTGACCCTCCTCCCTCTCATGCTCTCTCTATCTCATTCTCTCTGTCTCAAATAAATAAATAAAATCTTTAAAAAAATAAATAAATAAAAATTTAAAAAAGGAATAAAAAGTGTGAATAACAAAAAAGTGAGAGAGTACCCAACTGATTGTGTGATGAGTGGGAAGTGAAATTAAAAAGTAAATAGATCATTTAATTTGCAGTAGAATTTAGAGTGGCCAAAGGAACATAAGACTCCCCAACTCCTTCCTTCATATTCTCTTTCACATGTTAGAAACTCTTCAGAATTTCCCAAAGACCTGGAAAGGAGTTTGAGTATTTTCATTTAAACAGAAAAAAAAAAAAAAAAAAAAAAAAAGCCCTAGTAGGTAAAAATCTTGGGAACATTTGATATTATAGGAACAGAGTTTGAGATTTAGAAGCTGACAGAACAGCATTTAATTCCTAGCTCTGATATTTACTGGCTGTGAGATTTGTGACAAGTCACTTGAAACTCTGATTTAAAGTGATCTCATGGGGGCTCCTGGGTGGCTCAGTTGGTTAAGCGACTGCCTTCGGTTCAGGTCATGATCCTGGAGTCCCGGGATCGAGTCCCGCATCGGGCTCCCTGCTCGGCAGGGAGTCTGCTTCTCTCTCTGACCCTCCTCCCTCTCATGCTCTCTGTCTCTCATTCTCTCTCTCTCAAATAAATAAATAAAATCTTAAAAAAAAAAAATAAAGTGATCTCATGGAATCAGGAATAGCAATAATTATTCCCAGTATTTAGAATTCAGGATTAATTATTCCTATCATTCAAGAAGAAGAATAATTTGTAGAATACATGAAAAATTAAAGTGTCCCAGATACTTTTAAAAATATTTTACATACATTACTTCATTTAATCTTGACAACAATCTGAGGACATAGGTGACATTTTTTCTCCATTGTATAGATGAGAAAAGAAAGTCACAGAGATACCAGAAACAAGATTTCATCTCTAGCAAGGGGAAAACCTGCATTAAAATTCATTAGTCTGGTTTAAGAACTCATATGCTTCAGTACTTTGCTCGACTGCCACTAATTATTAACAATGCCACTGTAGTAACAATGGATGAATAATTTTAAAATACTAGATGCCAAATAAATGATGGCTAGTTTATTTTTTAATATGCCAGACACTATCTTAAGTTTTTTCACTTAAAAAAGTCACTGGCACATAATAGCCCCTCCCCCCACGTATTTAATGTACAGATAAATGAGTTATGAATTAATGTATTTCAATTAACTGTGGAACCTTCTAACGTCTTGAATTTAATAAAGTATTGCGGAAGAATTTTTAGTAAAATATATTACTGGCTTATAATTAAAATATGAATTCTATATAGCAAAATAAGCATTTATAATATTTAGTGCTTTGAAATATTTTATACTTTAAATTTGAACATTTTTGTTGCAATATTGTTCTAAACAATGAATTTGGACAACACCTATCTTCATACATTGTGCAAAAGTCAATATCAGCTAACTTCCATGCAAATAATAATACATTAGACCTTGGTGGCTCAAAATGAAAGAATTCTATTTATATGTGCAAGCTGTTCTTTTACAGTATATATGCCCAAAGTGTATGCGTATATATATATATATATATATATATATATATATATATATCTTCAATAGCAAAACATTAGCTGTTCATGTAAATTTTACTTCTTTCACTAGTACCCCGAGGGATTGCTTGGTTGAAAGTGCAATTAGTCTGAAGAAAACATTTAGGTTTTTAAGTTTCCTTTTGCTATTGGAGCTAGCAGTGTGACTCTGGAATTAGAGATATACACTAGCTTTATCATACACAAACCATAACAAGAAAAAAAGAAGGAATGCTGTCTGTGTCTTCCATTATCTGAGCTACTACTTGCTTGTTACGCTATTTTAATTAACTAAAAGCTAATGGTCTTTTAAGTAATTAAAGCTGAATATGATTTCTTTTTAAAAGAAATCTTGTTTTTAAAATATTTGTATGTGCTCAATGTTAATAAAATGGAATAAAAGTTTATATATTCACGTATGTTTACTTTAAAAATCTCTCTCAGGGGCGCCTGGGTGGCTCAGTCGTTAAGCATCTGCCTTCAGCTCAGGTCATGATCCCAGGATTGACCCCCGCATCGGACTCCCTGCTTGGCGGGAAGCCTGGTTCTCCCTCTCCCACTCCGCTCTGCTTGTGTTCCCTCTCTCACTGCGTCTCTCTCTGTCAAATACAGAAATAAAATCTTAAAAGATAAAAATAAAAATAAAAAATAAAGATCTTTCTTATTTTCATATTGATTGCACGTGTTATTATAAAGTAGCTGCACCAGTGAAAGCTAACTGCACAAACCCATCAATTATCAAATTTTTAGTAAAAATGTAGAAAAGATTCGTTTTATTACTCTTCCTCCCAATTTTAAAGAAAACTAAAGAAACTCCATAGTGACAGTAAACAAATACATATCCTTTTATGCTTAGTAATACTAGACAGATATGTTTTGTCACGAGTGAAGATACAGATTTCCAACACATGCTGGTCTGAACCACTCTAGTGGGCTTCATTATTCTCTAAGGGAGGTCCCCATAGCTTCCCTTGAAGACTATTAGCCTTTGCTGACTGATGTATCCTAATCAACTGCCCATCTGTGAGAACCATCCCAAAAAAGCAGAAGTCCTGTTCCATAGATTTATTTTTATCTCATGAAAATCACTGGGAGTGTTTGTGAACAACCATTTATTACCTTCCTTGGGGCCCATCTAATTAAAATTGTCTGTCTCACTGATTTGCTATTGAGTGAGATTTAGAAGAAGAGTGATATTGCTATAAAATGACACAGTCATAGATTTCATTACCATCCTCACAGGGAACCATTTGTCTTTCTACAGTAACCTCTTATGGTCTCTCATCTGTAACTGATCTGATGTTGACTTCCAGAAAGCAGGACTAATCCCTATAGATCCTAATCACAACATAATTATCGCCACTTGTGTCTCTTTTGTGTGTCAGCCAGTGTTATAAAGGAATTACAATGATTGTTTTTATAGTGGCCTCTACAAAGCTACCTGTAGATATGTGGATTTTACCATGGATGGAGCTGATTTTAAAGACAGTAAATGAACTGCTCAGGGTCAATAGATTGTGACTCTGAAGGGATTTAAAGTCAGGACTATCCATAGAACCACAGGCTCTAAGTTTTTCTTCTACTCACTGTGCCAGGTCTAAGGGTCTGAGATCTTCCTGGAGAGAATTAAGTAGATTGCTACCCTTTCCAAATTCTAAAGTTAACAATATGCTCTAACTAGATGAGATGGTCACTTAATAAAATATTTCAGAAATAACGGCTGAGACAATAATACTGAATGAACATATATGTATAACTTGTGACAAGAAAAGGATCAACGATAGATCAGAGATAAGTTTAATCTCTGTACAGCTGACAGGAAACATTCATTCTCAGAAACATAGCCAGTATTAGATTATGTAATTAATGACTGCACAGATAAGATCAAGAGCCACATGCATTACCTTCTTTTGGCCATCAGCTACAAATACACACACACCAAGAAATACAGTACATGACATCATCCTTGGATCAAAGGCTAAGAACACATTTTGCATAATATTGTGAATATGCCTGCAATAACCATTTAGATAGATCCCCTAAAATGATGGACGTATTAGAGATAGCTACATAATGGAATATTCTACAATCATTTTAGATATATTTTTTAAAGTCTTAATGATTTGAAAAAATCTTCATATAAATCTATACTGAAAACTTCAAGATATAAAACTAAATATATGTTTACACTTACATAAAATATGCATCTGTATACTCACATGTACATTTACTAAAAAATGCTCAAAGGAAAGAAAAATACAATGACTATGATAGGTTTGAAGAATTACAAAACTATTTTTCTTTTTGTATTATTCTCTATTTTTTTAAGTTTTACACATTGACTATTATAAAATTCACTATATAAAAAAGTAATAACATAATATTTCCAAAATCTTAAAATAGTATAAATTTATCTAAAACTAAGTTTGTTCTACATCTATAATCCTTTTCCTCAAATCATGAGAGTTTAATAACTTCATATTTATTTTACATTTTCTTTTTTTTTTTAAGATTTTATTTATTTATTTGAGAGAGAGAATGAGAGACAGAGAGCATGAGAGGGAAGAGGGTCAGAGGGAGAAGCAGACCCCCCGCCAAGCAGGGAGCCCGATGTGGGACTCGATCCCGGGACTCCAGGATCATGACCTGAGCCGAAGGCAGTCGCTTAACCAACTGAGCCACCCAGGCACCCTTATTTTACATTTTCTTGTCATGAGTATTTCAAAGCAGATATAACTTGCTTTTCCCTTCTGCTTTATAAACATGGCGATGGTTTGCCTCAGTGGTATTGTGATTTATTTTATCTTGTTTGTGGTTAGAATTTCCACAATGATAAGGACTTAAATGAACAGCTTGCCCCAAGGCAAAATGCTGCTGTTTAAATGAAAAAAAAAAATTTTTTTAACCATTAGTAGATAGTGAAACCTGAGTCAAATTTTAGCTTAATCAAAAATCAAGATAAAATAAGACAAAATAAAAAATAAATTCTAGAAATTGCATCTCCAAAATCAACCTGATTCTTCCTCATTTTTAAAATCTCAAACAATATATATTTTAGTTTCATAACTAAGATTCATGAGGACAGATGATACTCTTATCTTTGTATCTATTCCCACTGCCTAACACAGTAGATGGTCAATGAATGTCTCTAATGAATTAACAATTGAATGAATGAACAACAAAATTACTGGCAAATATATTCAGATATCTTGAATTTAAGGATCCCTAAAATAACTAGGATACATATTTCTATTTTTAAGAGGATATTCTGCTTGGGAAATAAAGTACTCATATTTAATGATTTAAGAATACACTATCATAAATCCAAAATAATTATTAAATGGGTATACTATCATTCCAATTTTTTTCAATAAAATTTTAAAGCTCTTTCAAATTAAAAATATATATATACTACTTTGATAACAGGTTAACATTACAGAATATGTCAATTAGCATTCTTATGGTAACCAAAATTCATGTTCTGACTCTAAACATTTTTTTCCTATTTTTTATCCCATCCCCATTATTGGCCTCATCCTCTTGAATTATAAACCATGATCATTATTCCATGGAGTCACCTTTGATTATTTACTGGGGTATTGTATTAGTCTGCTCATTTGTTCTCTTTTATTATGCATCTGCTTCTTCCAAGTAGTTATTTTCACCTTGCCAACCAAATATTTAGATGTTCTTTAGGGTTATGGAAATGCTTATTTTAAAAATTCAGAACTGAGGACATGATAAAATCCCATCTAATTCCATAATTCTATAAAAAATTTTGAAACCTTTTTGCCAAATTCATCTCTTCAAAAGTCATTGCCTAAATCATCCTTAGCACTGGCATGGTACTGCGCTGAGACCTTTGGAGTACAGTAAGAAAATACACAGCTGCAATTAATAGTCCCAGTACAGTCCTAACAGAGGAAAAGTAGGTTGTAATTGAGAAGAAAGGGACAAAAGGCAGAATTATTAGCCTTATGCTTCCTTAAATATGGTCATAAATGCACAGGAAACCTTGCATAGCTGCTCCATCAGTGCTGTAGAATGATGCAAGTATTTCTGTGATTAGGTACACCGCAAATCACTGAAGAAAACATTCCATACCACCACCCTGTTTGCTCACCCTTTTTAAGAAACTATCAAAGGTATAGCTCAGTTTTGTTTACTTCAATCATTACTAGAAGCTCTAGGCTCACCAAATCATCCGTTACCATTTCAACATACGTCTCTATGATATTTGGAACATGCTCTCATCTTACCTAGTCCTCAGTGCCTTTCTTTCCACTAAAGTCTTTCCAAGTGGCCCCCAGGAATTCCCTTCACCTCCTTGTCTTAAAAATTTGGCTGTCCTTCGATGATACTGCCTCCCATGCATTTTTCTTAAATAGAGGCTCTTGTTTTGTTCTGCTTTGCATTTCCCCACCAATTTATCCCTTTATCTCAAGGCCAGGGGGTCAGCTCCACCAAGACAAGTCGTTTTTATTTCCATTGATTGCTTCTTCAAGACCATCGTCCCCACCCCACCCTCTCTTTTCTGTCACCCAACAAACTCTAGGCCTGCTCTCTCCTGCACGGAATCCACTGCCCGTGCTCATCACCTATGTGAAAGAAGAGTTTGGATCTCTAACTCTTCTTTTTCATCTCTTTTACTTAAGTAACCCCATGTCTACAAGCATATATCCTCACTATTCTTCGGTTCTGGAATATTTTCTTGAATTATTTCAGTGATGATTTTCTCTGCTTCTTTGATTCATAGAATAAACCTTTTGATGGATACTATAAATATTCTCTATTTGAGATTTTTTTTAAAGATTTGATTTATTCATTTGAGAGAGAGAGAGAGAGAGAGCATGAGCAGGGGGAGGGGCAGAGAGAGAGGAAGAAGAAGACTCCCCCGCTGAGCAGGGAGCCCGATGGAGGACTCTATCCCAGTACCCTAGGATCATGACCTGAGCCGTAGGCAGACGCTTAACCAACTGAGCCACCCAGGCACCCCATAGACTTTTTCTTTTAATTCCTGGAAGATTTAGGGAAGATTTCCTCTACTTTCTGTTCACTACTTTTTGTGATTTTTCATTTCTACTCTCATGTTTTTAACTTCCAAAATGATTTTTAATTGAATTCTTGTATGAGTTTCATGGATGCAACATATTTTCTTATTTTTCCAAAGATATTAGTGATAGTTTTATGGTTTTTTTTAAACCCTGTATGATCTTTGTCTTGTTTATTTTATTTTTTTGTTTGCTTTATCCTGTGAATTTGTTAGGACTTTTCTCAGCTCTTTGGGATACTCAGTTGTCTACTCATTTTTAAGTGTGTTAATTAAAAGCTAATGGGGAGTTTTAAATGTGTGCAGTGAATGAAATTTGATCAATTTAGCCTTCACTGTAAGACAGTCTGGTTGATCAATGTTTGGAGAATCCCTGATGTTCCTTCTTATCTGTAAGTAGTTCCTTTGGGCCTGATCAGATCCCCAGAGATCTCAGGAGACCACACAATTGGATGTCATTGTAGATCTAAGTGATTATTAGAAAAGGTTGGAGAGTATTGGACTTCAGCATATGAGTATTCACTTGATCCTCTGTTTTCAACAAGGTTTCCTACCCTCAACTGTAACTATTTTTTTTTCTTAATTCAAAGATCCTTTCCTTTACCTTCTCCACAGAACAAATGCTCAGGCTTTTTGTTTGTGTTGTTATTAACAGCTTTAGTCAAATATCTTTATTATTCACCCACCTAAAACTTACAGGTCAATATTTTTTTACCATGTTCACAGAATTGTGCATCTATCATAATCTAAATTTAAAACATTTTTGTCTCCCACAAAGGAAACCCTATGCCCTTTAGCAATTACTTTCCATTATTCCCCTTCCCCATCCTCAACACTTGGCTGAGTTAATGTTAATGTTAATCTACTTTCTGTCTCTATAGATTTGTCGACTTTGCACATTTCATATCAGTGAAATCATACAATATGTGGTCTTTTGTGACTGGCTTCTTTCACTTAGCATAATGTTTCCAAGGCTCATGCTGTAGCATGTATAATAGTACTTCATTCCTTTTAATTGCCAAATTATATTCTATTTTCTGAATATGCCACATTTTGTTGATCCATTCATATAGAATGGATAGAAGCTAAAGAGGCTATTTTGGTGTCTAGTTGTTCCTTATTCAGACTTCCAGACAATAATCTCAATTTTAAAAATAGGTAGTGCTGGGGCGCCTGGGTGGCTCAGTCATTGAGCGTCTGCCTTCGGCTCAGGTCGTGGTCCCGGGGTCCTGGGGTCGAGCCCCACATCGGGCTCCCTGTTCTGTGGGAGGCCTGCTTCTCCCTCTCCCACTCCCCCTGCTTGTGTTCCCTCTTTCGCTGTCTCTCTCTGTCAAATAAAATCTTAAAAAAAAAAAAATAGGTAGTGCTACTAATATCTGAAGCTTTTAAAGATTCTGTGGAATGAATCGGGTCACTTTTTAGCTTTCACCTTGCCACCTTGAGATACTGCTTTCTTCTTGTAATTCAAGGACCACTTTTTTAGCTGAAGTTTTGCTTCCATAATTTTATTATTTTTTTTAATCTCCCTTATTTTGACCTTATTGATTTATGTCTCTTAAAAATCCCTTTACCAACCTTTGAGTGGTTTTCTGAGGATGGCAATATAAATGTGCTCTTTCTATGTATGATCTGCACTCAGATATCTAGCTCAGGTACATTTTACTGTGTATTGTTCTAATCTATATATGCAGTCACTGTATAAAATGGATGTGCACATATACTCACAAACAGTATAAAACACTTGTATCTCTGCAATTTATTGTCTGTATGTCTGATATCACTAAATAACTTTCTCAGTGCTAAAATAAAGATACTCTATGCTACATGACTGGTTTTATCGTTCACACAAAAATTAAAATGACCTTTGGTGAAAGAGGCTGGTTATTTACCTGCCATCACTTTGAAACTGTGCAATCTTCAAATATCGCATGCTTTATTAATTATCAAATGTATATTTTATCATCAAATTGAAAATAGTGAATAGAAGAATCATAATTATAAATATCTCTAATTTATTTTTTATTTTTTTTTTAAAGATTTTATTTATTTTTTAGAGAGCGAGCGAGAGAGAAACAGCATCAGAGGGGAGAGGGTCAGAGGGAGAAGCAGGCTCCCCGCTGAGCCGGAGCCTGATGCGGAACTCGATCCCAGGACCCTGGGATCATGACCTGAGCTGAAGGCAGACGCTTAACCATCTGAGCCACCCAGGCGTCCCATAAATATCTCTAATTTAATAACTAACTGCATGAGGTTAAGTTGAGAAAAAGATACAGGATATCTCTTTAAGAAGATTCCTAGAGATCATGACTCCACAAATCCACTTTACTCATACTAATATCCTTTTGTAAATACATGACTTAACCTCTAAGTTTCAATTTCATCCTCCATAGAATTTGTATTGATTTACAAATAAACTCATTGCACAGCTTCCAAAAGAGGAAAATTATGCTGACCTACACTATGGTTATGAAGGAAGGCTAATCATTAGGCAAACATTACCTAGCAGAGTGCTAGACATAAAACAGTAAGTGTATACTTTAAAGTAAGTATTCAGTTGCATACTACTGTGGATGAGAGCTCAGCCAACACAACCGATTCATATCAAAGCTTTGCATGAGTTGATTTTGGGCAATGTCTTGTTCCTTTCTGCCCCCATTTCCAGTTTCTAAAATTGGAGTGATAATATTACCTACTCCAGACGATTCTGTGCAGTTTTAAATTAATATATTTGTGTAAAGTTCTTATAACTATGCCCTCCTCAATAAATATTAAATAGTAATATTAAGAATAATTGAACATAACATACTTGTCATGTTCCTCAAGGAAACCCTAAGATAAAAGCCATCCATATTTAAACACCACAAAAATGTTACGGGCTTTAGGGAGAAGCCCTAGGTCAAAGCATTTAATTATATCACTTCTTAGTTACATGACTAGGACCAAGTTTCTTAACTTCTCTGAACCAAAATACTCCATCTAATTCATTCATTCATTCATTCGTACATTCATCCATTCATTCATTCACTAGTCACTTATTTGATAACTATGATGTGTAAGGAACTGTGTTGGATGAACTACAAAGGTAAAGGCAAACAACTACACTTTTACTTTGTTCAGGCATTGTGTTGAAAATAAAATAGTTAATTTATGAAAAAAGGCAAATTTAAAAAGTGTTATTTCCATTTCTCTTTTTTCCCACATTTTTATTACAGTAAGTCTTCATAGCTTAAACCTGGTCATATTATTACAAAATCCTATCAACCCCAAAAGAGATAAAAGAAGTTATCCAGTTCATCTCTCTGTTTTTTGAAAAGCTAATACAAATAAATGAGAAATAATTTAGGTAAAATGACTTTTTAAAAGCAGCAGCTATAGGGGTGCCTGGGGGGTTCAGTTGTTAAGCATCTGCCTTCGGCTCAGGTCATGTTCCCAGGGTCCTGGGATCGAGCCCCGGATCGGGCTCCCTGCTCCGCGGGAAGCTTTCTTCTCCCTCTCCCACTCCCCCTGCTTGTGTTCCCTCTCTCACTGTGTCTCTCTCTGCCAAATAAATAAAATCTTTTAAAAAATAAAAAATAAATAAAAGCAACAGCTATATCATAACAATGACAGGAAGAGCAATAAAGACTCAACATACAAGTAGCCAAACATTTTTAAAAGCACATCATTATTCTAGAGAACATTTACAAAGGTGGCACATTACCTGTTTCTGTAGAACAGGGGTCAGTAAACTACTTCTGGAAAGAGCCAGGTAGTAAATGCAGATAGTAAATATTTTAGGATTTGTGGGCCATATAAAGTCTCATTCTATTTTTTCCCCAACTCTTTAAACATGTAAAATCCATTCTTAGCTCACAGGACATATAAAAGTCAGCCAGAGGTCGATTTGGCCTAAAAGTACTGACTCCTATTATTTAAAAAAAAAATTAAAACCTGTTGAATTCAGTTAAAATCTCTTGTAAAGAACTCTCCGGGCACCTGGGTGGCTCAGTTGGTTAAGCGACTGCCTTTGGCTCAGGTCATGATCCCGGAGTCCCAGGATCGAGTCCGGCATCCGGCTCCCTGCTCGGCAGGGAGTCTGCTTCTCCCTCTGACCCTCCCCCCTCTCATGCTCTCTCTCTCTCATTCTCTCTCTCAAATAAATAAATAAAATCTTAAAAAATAATAATAATAATAAAAATAACTCTCCAAGTAGCTAATCCAACTCCTCCCTTTTCAACAAGGATAGCCACTCAGCCAATCATCCATTCAACAGATAGGTATTCAGCACCTACTGAATGCATAGTAGTATTGTAGACACTGGAAATATTGATACTTCCCACACTGATTTTTGTCCCAGTCTAGTTTTTTCTTCACACTGGAGTCAGAATATTTTTAATAGATGTCAGATCATGCCATTCCCCTACTTGAAACCCTTTGGTGAATTGCGTCTGAAATCCACATCATGATTTATAAGCTTTTCATATACTGAGCCTTCACATGCTAGTCAACCTTACCTGCAAATGTTACTGATGACCAGTCCTGGGAGTTGCCTATCCTTTAGTGCCAGTGAACTCACTGCCTTTTTGACCTCAGGAACATTATCTAAATTGTTGCTTCTGCCTGCTAAATTCCTTCCTCAATTTTTTGCCCCCTTAGCTTTTAGTCATCCTTTTTGTCTCTAATTATCAATTCCCATGGAAGTCTTCCCTGATGTCCTCAATTCTTAGGCATGTTCAAACACCTCTAAAACCTATATTCATCTTCTAAATGACATGTGCATTCAATATAGTACCTTTTCTATATTCCAAAAGTTTTTAATGCTATTAAATCAATGTTGCATCAGACACTTTTTGACTTCTTACAACTAGAGAAATGTGGTGTGTTCTGAGAGAACTCTATGGTTGCTCTCTTATTATGGTTACTATCATGTGTTTTTTTTTTTTTCTCATTTCATCTGAAAAGTGCCATGAGTCCTGGATCTGTGCCCATCTCAGTCACTGCTAACTTCCAGAATTTAACACAATGGCGTAAGTTAATAGATAGCCAGTCAATAGTCATTGCTTACAGAAAGATCTCATTGCTCTTCATTCTCTCTAGAAGCAAACATGGTGTTAAATGTGATACAAAAGCATATTGGGGATTCCTGGAATCTTAATGATTTAGAAAATCTTGTTTCAAATCTACAGTTTCAAAACCTGGGGGAATAGAGTACTTCCAATTATCTTTATTCACAATCTCTGCTTCTGCATTGGCTCAAATTGCTTAGATTACTTAATTTTGTAAAAAGTGCCCACGACAACTTGTTGCAGAACTCAATAAATTAAACAATAGGAATTAATCCCCACCAAATATGTCATGATTTTTTTCCTTGTTTGATTACAAGATTATGGCATTGAAGTGGAAAGACTTCACATTATGCACCACACCAGATTCTCCTGCTGTGCATCAACGCTGTTCCACAACACAAGCTATGACACAAGTAACCACTTCAAAAACCCCAGACATGTCTTCATTCTGGATTTGCAGAGAATTAAATTCACCACTACAGGGAGAACAGACACTCTTGGGAGTATAAAGCAAAGAGCATGGATTTTGCAGTGAAACAGTGTTGAATTTCACTTCTAGGTCTTCCATTTACTCACTATGTAACCTTGGGCAAGTTGCCTAATATCTTCAAACATCAGTTTCTTCAAATGTCAAATGATATGGCAACACTTATCACTTAAGTTTGTTGTAAAGAGTAATGAGCTGACATATGGAGGCCATCAAGTGTGGTGGCAGCCACATGGAGCAGTTTAATAGTATTACAGCTATGGGGCACCTGGGTGGCTCAGTCAGTTAAGCGTCTGCCTTCGGCTCAGGTCATGATCACAGGGTCCTGGGATTGAGCCCCGAGTCGGGCTCTCTGTTCAGTGGGGAGTCTACTTCTCCCTCTCCTTCTTCTTCTCCCCCTCCCTTCCCCCTCCCCCACCCATGCTCTCTCACTCTCTTCTAAACAAATACATAAGATCTTAATAGTAGTACAGCTATGAATGTGAATAATGAGAAATGGTATACTGAACTATCTAAAAACACAAAAATAATAATTTCAGAAAAATAAGTATCAATGGGAGAATTTTCTAGCCAGTAGAGAGAAGTTTCTCCCATACTTCATACAAACCCCAATCCTTACCCTCTATTCACCATTGAATAGTGGTGTTCACCTTCAACAGTAGTGGGCAATTATAGCTATGTATCATGATATTCAGCAGTAGTTAAAAATAAAAGTTTATATTTAAATGTTTATATAATAATTTAATAATTGTTTAAATAATAGCTATTGGTTTTCCTATTATGTTTTAATAATAGCATTAGCTGTTAATCCTCTTATATTTTAAACAATTATGGGTTTCCTTAAAAATTAGCAAATGCAAGAAAATGAAATCAGTCTTACATTATAATTTTATTTCACAGCATGAGAGTTATGCTGTAAATAGTCTTGTGCAGGTATCTGGCCTCTCATTTAACAGAATCAAGCTTTCAAAGCCTGAAGGATAAGTTTGTTCTGATATGGATTAAGATATAATTTTCAAAATTATGGATAATAAAACTTACCTTAATTATAGAGGTTTTGCTCAATCATTTCAAGTGTTCTTAATATTTCAAGGCTCCATAGAATTTAAAAGAGTGAGATTTGGTATAGAATTTAAAGTGAGCTTAATTGGTGAAACTCATTTAATAGAAATACAGAGTCCGTCCAGAGTGTCTATTAAGTCCTTCTTATGTGCCAACAGCCTTGTTAGGTGAGTTTAATCAGTATTAAACAAAATAGACACCATCTCTGTCATTACAGTCCAGTGGGGTAAGACTTCGGCAGTCAGAATCAAAGACACACACAAAAAAATAAAATCAGATGCCATAAAGGTAAACATTAACATAACCTAATACCTAAAAACTTTAGACTTCCAGGGCGCCTCAGTGGCTCAGGCATTAAGCATCTGCCTTAGGTTCAGGTCATGATTCCAGGGTCCTGGGATTGAGCCCTGCATCGGGCTCCCTGCTCGGCGGCAAGTCTGCTTCTCCCTCTCCCACTCCCCCTGCTTGTGTTCCTGCTCTCGCTATCTCTCTCTCTGTCAAATAAATAAATAAAAACAAAAAACCAAAAAACTTTAGAATTCCATATTGCAAAAAATGCTATAAACAAATATAAAAGAAACATAAAACTTGGAGAAACATATAATAGAGATGTAGGAAATAAGCAAAATTACATTAGTCGATAATAACATTTTGTATGTTGACTGAAATCTATATTTATCAGTGCATATAAAGAAAGTGAGGAAATGGGCACCTGGGGTCGGTTAAGCCTCCAAATCTTGATTTCAGCACAGGTCATGATCTCAGGGTCATGGGATCGAGTTCCATGTCAGACTCCACACTCAGTGGGGAATCTGCTTGTAATTCTCTCTCTCTCCCTCTGTGCCTTCCCCTGCTCTCTCACTATCTCAAAAATAAATCTTAAAAAAAAAAAGTGAAGAAGGATACACACCAAACCGTTAACATAGTTACCTCTTGGGTGTAGAATGAGGTTAATGGGAAAGAAGACGTAAAGTCCTGTCTTTCCATTTTAATACTTATCAGTGATGCCTGAGTTATTTACCCAAGCCTATAGTCTATGTAATTTAAAAGATATGTAGTAACCACCTCCATAGCAAGACAATATAAATGACTCCAAAATATCCACAAAATCACCTAATTTATGTCTTATTCCTTCAAAGTAAAGCTTCAGTAATGTGGGTTCATATAATAGAACAAAACCTAACCTTCTATCAGAATTCCTTATTATAACATAATGTGTATGTTGAAGAAATAATTGAATGATCAAATTAAATCACACCTCAGATATGGGAAAATGAATAACTACATCATGCTAAAAAAATGTATGTCTTTAAAAGAAGAAAATATTCATTAATTTACATCTAAAAATATATACTGACCAACATTTAATGGTCAGACATTGTACTAAGTCCCAGGAAAGCAATGACAATATCAAGATCTTCAAAAGAGGAATAATTTCCTGAGGTGGAAGATAAAAACACAAAGAATCACAACACAACACAATCCCATTGCTAAAGCTAACTATATTTTATAGACACATAAACAAGAGAATAACTAACTTTGACCAAGGTCCAAATGGCTTACTAAGGAGGGAATGTCGAACCTAGGCTTAATGAGATAAATGAAATTCATCAATAAAATAAAGGGAAAACTTCTGTTACAGGCAGAAAGAATGGTGTGAACAATATGGCTAGAATCTACATATTAGGGTGAAGAGCATAGTTTAAGAAGCACAGGATTTGTGGGCGCCTGGGTGGCTCAGTTGGTTAAGCGACTGCCTTCGCCTCAGGTCATGGTCCCGGGGTCCTGGGATCGAGTCCCGCATCAGGCTCCCTGCTCTGCGGGAAGCCTGCTTCTCCCTCTCCCACTCCCCCTGCTTGTGTTCCCTCTCTCACTGTGTCTCTTTTTGTCAAATAAATAAATAAAATCTTTAAAAAAAAAAAAAAAGCACAGGATTTGCGATAAAAATAAACACGACATTTTCTTTATTGTGCATACAAACTTGAACATGAATATGAATCACCCGGGAATCTGGTTGAAATGCAGATTCTGATTCAGTAAGGCTCAGTTGCAACCTGAGTGTCTACCTGTTTTCTTACAAGCTCTCAGGTAAGATTATTCTACACTCCATCCACAGACACCCTTGCATAACAAGGACATGGTGCATTTGATAAATCGTGTTATGAAATATATCTGCCTCATCAGGGATCTATGTTCCATTAAATCAGTTTCAACAACTGAAGTTAAGTTTGTTACTCCATAATGACAAACTATTTGACATTTCCAACTTCAGAGGAAAGTAAATATTTTATATACCTTTAATTTGTTAATTTTTAAAAATTGGGGCTGGGATTGCTGTGTTGCAGGTTTTCAATTTTTTCATTGCATTCTTTACTTCCACACCTTGTCCTGGTCCTGATTCAAACTGATACCTAGTTTGGTGAGACCTCTATAATTTTTGGCAATCATGTTCATAGAAGCCTACAATGCCATGAAAGCATAGAAATGAGTTATCCACTTCTTGCCTGCTGATTGAATATTACTAATTAACATAGGTTTATATAACCTATATGCTGGGTAGGAAGTGCGGCTGATTGTGGCATCTTCCCTTCCATTGTTGGGCAAGGTTGCTGACATAACTAATCTGGGAGAGCAAGTGTTCTTCCCTTCTCTCTTTCTGTTCTCAGTACATTGTTAAAGCTATGTTTTCATAGTAATTAAGTATTTGAAATCACATTTCTTAGGATCAAATCTGCACATTTCAATCACAGATAATTTTCTCTTCTGTAAATTGGTAACTATCATAACTCTCCTAAAAGAATGAAATAAACAGTGAAAATATACATTCAACAGTGTATGCTGAGAGAAGGACGGACCAAGATGGTGACATAGGTGACTCCTGAACTTCTTCCTTACAACAGACACACTGAACGTATAGCTACACATGGAACAATGACCTCAGAAAGAAATCCAGAAGGGAGCTGAGTGATCCCTACCGATCAGGTGAATGAGAAAATACCCACATTGAAACGGGTAGGAAAGGGCAATACACACTCTCACCATAAAACCCATACCCAACGCAGCACCATACAATCAAAAGGTAAATCACAACTCACAGCTTCTCCATGAGGAGCAAAAAGTTTGGACCACACATCTAATACCACAACTTTTAAGATTCTCATCCAAAGGATGGGTTCCCAAGACATCTAGCTCGAAAGCCAATAGGCATTGCATCCATGAGACCCAAAAGGCTATAACAAGCAAAGAAGCATTTCTTACCAGGCCTGCAAATATCTGCTGTGGCTATCTCCCCAAGACTCAATTCAGAAGTAATGAAAAAATGCCCATCTCTTGGTATTTCCCTAAAAGAAGTTTGACTGCATACTTACAAGCTGCACCTAAAGCTCTGATTTCTAATTTAGTATTTATGTAGGGGTTGGCTGCAATCCTCCCCAGAGACTCAGGAAGCTGGTGGGCACTTCCCTCACATTATCCTTCTGGCTCACTTCAACAATAAAACCAGACCACCAGTACCTCTCTAGAAGTATACACAGCTGGTATATTATTTATATAAGACAAAACAGATGTAAGCCAAAAACTGTAACAAGAGACAAAAGAGGTCATTATATAGTAATAAAGGGGTCATTACAACAAGAGGATAGAACATTTGTAAATATTTATATACCCAACATTAGAGCACCTAAATATATAGAAGGCAAATATTAACAGATCTGAAGGGAGAAATAAACAGCAATAGAATCATAGTAGGGGAGGGCGCCTGGGTGGCTCAGTTGGTTAAGCGACTGCCTTCGGCTCAGGTCATGATCCTGGAGTCCCGAGATCGAGTCCCGCATCGGGCTCCCTGCTCAGCGGGGAGTCTGCTTCTCCCTCTGACCCTCCCCCCTCTCATGTGCTCTCTCTCTCTCATTCTCTCTGTCTCAAATAAATAAATAAAATCTTAAAAAAAAAAAAAAAAAAAAAAAGAATCATAGTAGGGGATTTCAATACCCCACTTTTGATAACGGGTTGATCTTTCAGACGGAAAATCAATACAGAAACATTGGACTTAACTTACATATTACACTAGATGGGCCTAACAGATATATACATAACATTCAAGGCAGCAACCACAGAATACACATTATTTTCAAGTGAACATGAAACATTCTCTAGAATCGATCAGATGTTAGCTCATAAAACAAGTCTTAATAAATTTAAGAATACTCAAACCATATCATGCATCTTTCCCAACCACAATGATATGACACTAGAAATCAGTTAAAAGAGGAAAACCAGAAATTTCACAAATATGTGGAGATTAGACAATATGTTTCACAACAACTAATGGGTCAAAGAAGAAATTATGGGAAAATCAAAAATCTCTTGAGATAAATGAAGATCGAAATCTAACATACCAAAGCTTACAGGATATAGCAAAAGCAGTTCTAAAAGGGAAGTTTATGGCAATAAATGCCTATATGATGAAAAATAAGAAGCATCTCAAATAAGCAACCTAACTTTACAGCTCAAGGAACTAGGGAAAGAATAACAAACTAAATTCACATTTAGCAGAAGGAAGCAAATAACAAAGATCAGAGAGAAATAAAGTGAAATGGAGACCAAAAGGAAAATAGAAAATATCAATGAAATTAATAGCTGATTGTTTTGTTTTTTTGCTTGTTTGTTTGTTTGTTTGTTGAAAAGATAAATGACTTAGAGCTAGCCTGAGGAAAAAGGTAGAGGAAATTCATATAAATAAAATGAGAAATGAAAAAGGAGACATTATAACATAACACAGAAATACTAAGGATCATAAGAAACTACTATGAACAATTATATGCCAACAAATTAAACAATTTAGAAAAAATGGATGAATTCCTAGCAACATACAACCTACCAAGACTGAGCGATGAAGACATAGAAAATCTGAACAGAACAATTACTAGTAAGGATCCTGAATCAGTAATCAAAACCTCCCAACAAAGAAAAGGACCAGATGGTAAATTCTACCAAACATTTAATGAAAAACTAATAGCAGTCCATCTCAAACTCTTCCAAAACAGAAGAGAAGGGAATACTTCCAAACTCACTTTACGTGGCCAGCATCACCCTGATACCAAACCTGACAAGAACATTACAAGGAAAGAAAATTACAGGCCGATATTACGGTGAGATAGCAAAAGAAAGTAAGGACAAAGAGATCAAAGAAGGACAAAAGCATCTCTTTAAATATTAATTTGAGAGATGATTTAGCATATTTATTTTGCTTAAAGTTAAAGAATAGGGCCAAAATGTGTAGCACAGCTTCCCTTTAATAAGACAGCTGAATCAGTCTTGGCTTCTACTGGTAAACTAGGCTGGTGGTAGAGACTGTGTTTTTAATATTTGCTTAAATGATCTGGGCAATGAAATAGGTTCACAGAAGAAATGGGAAAAGAAAGAGCTATATGAGCCCTCCTCCTATACCAAACGCTTGTAAGAAAAACAAGATGTTCGTCACATTACTAGCAATTCAGAGAGGCAGCAAATTTCAAGAAGAGTCTGAACACCAAAAATTCTTAGAAAGTTTCTACTTCTTACTTTGGAGAACTGGGTTCTAAAGACCGGAAGAATTTAAGGGTGTGCAGAATTGAGGTGCTATAAAAATATTTCAACTTTGGAGGTTCAGAGTGTGGTCAGCAAGTCACCAAGACATCAAGAAGTGCCTTGGGAGTAAGGAGGGGTGCAAATAATACAGCAACAAATCATCTCTATCATATTCAAGCCTGAAACTCTTTCCTGAATCCCTCCTCTGTACTCACAAACTAAGTACCCACTGCATTTTCTAATTACATCTTTATATGTCTGCAGCCTCCTCTGAGCGGAATTTAAGAACTCTTAGTATTCCTAGACTCGGCAGAGTGGCACATAGTAAGTTTGCCAGAAGTACTGGTTGAAGTAAACAAATAAGCACTTCATTGTAGAATGATGAAATATTACTACAGGAGAGTGTGGAATTAGGCTAGGAAGTACAAGGTGAAGTGAAAATCAGAAGTGGTACATGGCAAAATAATCTAAAATCTTAGAGCTAAAACAGCCCATTTTTCCTTTCAGGGTGTGCGAGTGACTTTTCATCATCTCCCTCTTTTCAGGACACTGATATGCTGGGAGACACTGCAAAGCAAATAACATCTACCGTGAAAATACTTCCTTGTTTCTCAATTTTTCTGCATATTTGTAAGAGGAAAGCACCAGACCTTCTGGTAAATTATATTTATCACATTTTAGGATGAATTCTCAAACAGAATAAGGGAGGAATCTATTCTAAATCATCAGGGGCCCTTCATTCCATGGAAACTGTAACACACCGTATGTAGGTAGCTGCTGCTTTGGATGATTGTCTCTGCTGTCTCTGTTGTGGGCTAGCCAACAAAATCCAGGTACACTCAACCTGCATTTCAGTCACGGACCTGTGCTGATTCTCTTGCTTCTTGTGTACAAAACAAGGTGAGGGCTAGATAGTTGGGAAACAAATGGAGGTGATGGAAACAAGGAAAAGGAATAGAAAAGCAAAGAAAAAATAAATGAGGGGAAAGAGTGTGGAAAAAAATAAAAGACAGGTGATAAAGGAAACAAGAAAAAGAAATAAGGTAAAATTAAAAATAGAGAAAAAGCATACTGGAAGCAAACTATGGGAGAAGGTAAAAGAAAGTCCCTCAGAGACAAGATCATATGTGATCTTCTTAAACCCACTCTAACTTCGATTTATTCCTTTTTAATCATTAAGCAACGCAGAATCATTGAACAGAATTTTAGTGTTACTTGTAAGCAATAAATTGATCTCTAAGTAGCCATTAATCTTATCTAAAATAGAATAAAATCGGCATTGATTTCCTTATTTAAAAATTTAAGACAGTGTGTAAACATCTCAATAAATGACCATGTTACTGAGTAGTGAAGGTTGTACTATTCTTTATGGATGAAGAAACTGAGATAGAGTCATGCTAACTTACTGCATTTGTTAGGGTAGGCTAAACAACTGTAAAAATTGATTCTGAAAATATAATCACTAAAAACAATAGAATTGTATTACTTGCTCCCATAATAGTTCAGGACAGTTATTCTAGATTTGTGTGTGCCTCTCTTCCATATACTGATTCAGTGACCCAGGCTTCTTTCATTTTGGGAGGGTCAGACTCTTCTAGAACCTTATCATCTTTTGCATCATTTTTTTTTTTTTTTTAAAGAACAGTGTGGTTTAAACATAGGCATTCTCTTAAAAGCCCTGGTGTAGCATTAACCACATGACTTCTGTTCATGTTCCACTGGAAAGAATGGAGCCACATGGACACACTCCTGGAAAAGATCTTCCTAGACATTATTTTGCTTGGCCCTTTAG
Source organism: Mirounga angustirostris (assembly GCF_029215605.1). NCBI lineage: Eukaryota > Metazoa > Chordata > Mammalia > Carnivora > Phocidae > Mirounga > Mirounga angustirostris. Next base: position 50,202,488 of record NW_026991712.1, on the reverse strand, counting down.
CAGCTGCTGGCATCAATAACACATCCCTTCTTCCTAATGAACTTTCTTCATGTGGCTCTTAGGATTCCATAATCTCTTGAATGTACTCATATCTAATTGACTCTTCTTTCTCAGTCTCCTTCCCCGTTTTCTTTTCTTCGACCTCTTAATGTTAGAATTGCCCACGACCTACCCCCTTGATCTACTGTCTTCTCTATCTGTAATCCTCAGTCCTTGGGTGATCTTCATTCAGGTGTGTGATTTTATATGTGATATATACTGACAACTCCCAAAACTATCCAACTCAGACCTCTCTCAAGAACTCCAGCTACGGGCGCCTGGGTGGCTCAGTTGGTTAAGCGACTGCCTTCGGCTCAGGTCATGATCCTGGAGTCCCAGGATCGAGTCCCGCATCGGGCTCCCCGCTCAGCGGGAAGTCTGCTTCTCCCTCTGACCCTCCTCCCTCTCATGCTCTCTCTCTATCTCATTCTCTCTCTCAAATAAATAAAATCTTTAAAAAAAAAAAAAAAAAAAAAAAAAAAGAACTCCAGCTACTTTTTATCCAACTACACACTCAACCTTTTCTCTTGGATACATAATATGTATCTCAAATTTAACATGTTCAAAACTTAACTCATGTTCTCCCTTCTTAAACCTGCTTCTCCTCATGTCTTCCCCAGCTCAGCTGCTGAGAACTCCATCTTTCCAATTCCTAAGGCCAAAAAACCCAAAAACAAACAAACAAACAAACCCGGAATCCTTGACTTTTTTCATTTTTCAATCTCCACATCCACCCAAGAAAATGTATGTTTGATTCTACCTAAAAAAATGCAGAATCCCAGCATTTCTCACCACTTCTGCTCATCTTGACCTGGTCTAATCCACATCCATCTCTGGTCTACAGTATTTCAATAACTTCTTAAACAATCTCACTCATCTAGGTTGCTTCCTATAGCCTATTTTCAACACACCAGCCAGAATAATCCTTCTGAAAGAGTTAACATTTTCATTGAGACTGATTCACTGCTCAGCTCAAAATTCTGCAAATATCCCCATTTCACTTGGAGTCAAAGCCAGGTTATTTACAATGGCATATAAGGCCCTATATTGACCCCTGTTGTCACTCAGATCTTTTACTTGCTCTTTGATTCTCAATTTTGCCCTCTCAAAGGTCCTTTCTTGTCCATAATACCCCACAGCCATATCTGAAAGGAGCACGTGGGATTATGTCCTCCTGGAGGATCATACCGCTTTCTTAATTCCCTTCTGCTTGTGCAAGTTTGGTAGCACAAGGAAAGACTTAAAATCTGAACAGTCACAGGCTTTTTAGGCAAAGCTCATTTTATTTGGCAATAAAATTCCCTCAAAATTTTGGTATTTCTCTGATGTGTTTTATTTCCAGCATGTTCTATGTGCTACTGACAACCAAGTTTCTTAGTTATATATTAATAATAATCCTACTGTATTTTTTTTTGAACCGCGATCTGCTGTTGGTTCTCTCTCTAAAATTAATAGTATGCATGCCCTGAAGTTATGTGAAATGATGAGCTTAGTTTTTCCAAACTCTCTAGAGCCCCCATTTTCTGGTCTCTGTCTTTTCTTCCCTCTCTTTATAAATCCATCAAACCCACCTAACCTCAGCTCCTAAAGTATCTTGCCAAAAGCTATAGGCAGCAGTCAACAGATGGTGACCTGCTTTTTTTTTTTTTTTTTTTTTTGCCATTTCCCATAGATCTAAAAACTCAATACATACTGGCTTTGTCTTCTAAGTTATGTCTTATGACAGTTTTATCAAATGTTTATCACAGCTTGACAGAACTCTGTCACTTTCTAAACTTGAAAAAAAAATTTTTTGCACTGCCCATCAGGGCCCATCAACTAAACAAGTATCCCATCTTTTCATTTTGTTATGGCAACACCCCGCCACCCACTACAAATTTCTCTGTTTGAAAATGAGCTACATTTTTTCTAATAGAGGCTGAGTTCTTGTTCTACTCTATTCATCGGTTAAAGACTCACTGTCATTTGCATCCAGAAGGCAAGAGAGAAAGAAAGTGCAAAGAAGATACGTGCTCTCTCTTATAATCTCTGGCCTAGAAATGACCCACATCAGTTTTGCTCACATTACCCTAGAGAGAGAGAACGTAGTCTACACCTACTGCTGGGAAACAGTCTATTCAGATATCCACTACTAACCTATGTAATGGAAGAGGAAGAGGATGGATTTGGCAGAGAACAAACCATCACTGCCACCATTATCAGTTAGAGCCTTGATTCTTACGTATTAAGAGGAAATAGAAATCAAATGTCCACTTTCGACTTACAATAATTGTGCTTAAAATGGGCATAGTATGAAATTCTCAATTTACAAAGTAAATGGAGAAATAGCTGAAGTATCAGTCAATGAGAAATTATGGAAGAAGTATATCTCATGTTTAGATATTTCCATTACTTAAAGTTTCTAGGAGGAAAATAAGCTACTGGAAATATTAGTAAGTTACTTCTTAAACTTACCACCTTGAGAATTATGCTAGTAAGCCTGAGGCCTCCCAACCCCAGGTTTTCCAGAAGGAGGGCTCTCAGGAAGGCCCAGCAGAGGGCTGCAGCTGAGCTCTCTGACGGATACCTGGCAGGTCTGCCCGTGTCTTGCAGTCCACAGCAGCTCCATCTGTGTGTCTGTCCATGATGTGTCAACCCTGGAGCGCCCTCCCTGCCCTCCCCACAATAAAGATGCTTTTTGACCTCCCTGCTGCTGTGGGCTGCTCTCTCCCAACTAGGCCTGCCCTGCCTGTTTGTCTTCCCTCTGGGCCTCTGGTGGGATCCTGCCTCCGTGGAGCACACAGGCTCTGAACACGCAGCTCATTCACCAAGGAAGGGTCTGAGCACTGACTTAGAGACCGCAGCCTCCTTGGTGGGCACTGCCTGGGCAAGTGGCTGGGAGGCAAGACTCTACCTGGGCCAGGTAAGCCTTGGATCTGACCACAGAGGAGGCTACCTGTCACACCCAGCTCCCAACCCTTCATCTGAGGGCTCCAGGTAGCTTGGGGTCCAAGCTGGCTGGATGTGGTTGCTGCTGTGCTATTCCACCTGCCTCTCCCTGCCCTGGGGACACCACAGGCCAACACAGGGCGTGTCCTCACAGTGGCTCACTGGGGCCCCAGTAGGTAACTCAGGAGGGAGGCAGTTTGTCCTCTTGCCCACCGCAGAGGTTGTTCCTCACTCAGGCGCAAGGCCTGGCTGGTGGATGCCTCAAGAGCCCCCTGGACCAGTCTTGCCCGAGGCCTGGTGGGGGAAGCAACAGGATGCAGGAGGGGACAGCGGTGTTCAAAGGCCAATGCTGGTTCATTTACTAGTGTTTACTGCACCTACTGAGGGAACTGCAGCTCTGCAGGCAACCCGGGCCTGAGGAATCACGTCCACATCCGTGCAGGCAGACTGTAGCAAACTGCAAGACCAAAGCTCTGGATTCCAAGATGCAGTGTTTCACAGGTTAGCAACTCTGGCCTTGGGATAAAGGACGTGCTAGAGCTTAATTGTAGCCTTCCTTTTTCCTAGTAGCGCTGCTAGAACTCTGTGGCATTAAAGTTAATGAAATAAGAGGTGTAGTATTAAAAGAAAAGAATTATTCTAATAATATGGAAAGTAAGTCCCAATTTTAATAATAGATTGACTCAAATGTGAAAATAATGTTAAAATTTTGATTTGTGGATTTTCCTGTTTGGGAATCCATGAAGGTGTTTCTGATAATAAATAGTGTTCATGGAAAATTGAATGGCCCATAAAGCTTCAATAAATTGTTAGTGTTATGTCATCTATTTTCTAAATATGATAATTAAAGATACAGTAAAAACAATCTGTTTAAAAGTTTTTCCTTAGATACAAAGTGGGTCAATTCAAGACACAAATAGAACTCAAGAAATTGATATTATTTTAGCCACGTACACAGAAGAAAAATGTCTTTAGCTGAAAATGGAGACTAGATCAACACAATACATTTTATGCCAGTGCTGAATTGAGGCTCTAGGTGAAATTCTCATCTATAAAGAATCCTCAGTGAAAATGTACAAATCTTTAAAAACCAGGCCTTCTAACAGAGGAAATGATGAAGCCATAATCACGTCAGTGACTCACTTGGTATTGAAGTTTACAGGTTCATCTAACTTCATTAAGTTTTCTTCCCCTTATTATTGCTGAGACAGAAAGATGGCAGGTGAATGTAGAAATTAATCCATTAGAGTGAACATGTTTCCATTTCAAAGTATGTTAATTTCGTTTCTACTTTGTCAGCTTTAATTTGTCACCGAACCTAAAATGGGATAATTGCGCCAGCATTTAGGTTCTCATACGTAGTGAAGGTTTTCCGTGATTTTATAAAATTACGTTTAGATTCCGTTGACACTGCTTAATGTATTACAGGGTAACATGTGTTGAGACTTAGCTCCCAACATGTCAAATTAAATCAAAATATAAATTAATTCAATGACAACTCTGTGTTGATATTTGCTCATTATGCTGTAAATAGATTGTGTATGGAAACTCAGCAATTTAACCTAAAATTATACAAAGTACATTGACCATGAAAGCATTATTTGTTTTTAATATGTTGGATGTTCACTGTGCCAAACTACAGGTATAAAGATGCTTTATCTTTTTGGAATGAGGCAAGGGAGGAGGGGAGTTATGCAAAGATGGAGACATAAATTCGGGGCGCCTGGGTGGCTCAGTCGGTTGGGCGACCGCCTTCGGCTCAGGTCATGATCCTGGAGTCTCGGGATCGAGCCCCGCATCGGGCTCCCTGCTCGGCGGGGAGCCTGCTTCTCCCTCTCCCGCTCCCCCTGCTTGTGTTCCCTCTCTCGCTGTATCTCTCTGTCAAATAAATAAATAAAATCTTTAAAAAAAAAAAAAAAAGATGGAGACATAAAGACACCTGATGATAAAGGAATTTGTTATGATAAGTAGGATAAGAAGGGATAAAGGCAGAGAAGCTGTGACATCAACACAGAATGAATGAAAAAATTATAAGTGAGAATAAGGGCAAATAATTTTTTAAATTGTTTAAAAGATCTTTTTGAGAGAGAGAGAGAGTGCGACACAAGCTACAGGAGGGGCTGAGGGGGGAGGAGGGAGAGAATCTTAAGTAGGCTCCATGCTGAGCAAGGAACCTGGCTTGGGGCTAGATCTCACGACCCTGAGATCATGACCCAAGCTGAAATCAAGAGTCAGACGCTCAACCAACTGAGTCGCCCAGGCACCCAAAGGGCAAATAAATTTTTTTTTAATTTTTTTTAATTCTTATGTTAATCCCCATACATTACATCATTAGTTCTAGATGAAGTGTTCCATGATTCATTGTTTGTGCATAAATTTTAATAGTTCGAAATCCTACACTCACACTTTTTCCCTCCTCTTATGTCATTTACTGTATTAAATCACTGACTTAGTATAATTTAGTAATTACTTTCCATTAAGGATATCTATGATACTTCCTCTAAAATGCCAAAACACTACAAAATTTAAGGGAAAAAAACACCACTAATAAAAGTCTCCTAGAGGGCGCCTGGGTGGCTCAGTTGGTTAAGCGACTGCCTTCGGCTCAGGTCATGATCCTGGAGTCCCGGGATCGAGTCCCGCATCGGGCTCCCTGCTCCGCGGGGAGTCTGCTTCTCCCTCCGACCTTCCCCCCTCTCATGTGCTCTCTCTCATTCTCTCTCTCTCAAATAAATAAATAAAATCTTTAAAAAAAAATAAAAAATAAAAATCTCCTAGAAAATATTTTCAAAATATTTTAGACTACATAAGTAGTTTAGGGTATTTTCTTCAAAATAAATTTATAATACATTTATTATATTTATATTCTTGAATATGAAATTAAATTTCCATAAAATTTTATAGGTTTTTATTTTCTTCCTAAATAGTTCATCAAAATAGTACAAATTATAATTCCCTTATTACAGCTGTTAAAATAAATTAGTACATTTTATTCACACTGATGTCACTGCCAAAAAAAAATCAAAAACTGTAGAGAATCTGCCAAAGTTGTGTCAAACTGGAAGACCAGTATATTCATGTGAATGTTACTTATGAAAATCATTGGTTTCTACAATGAAGTTTCCTAAGCTCATCTATTTGATGAAGTAATCATTAAGATCTTATATTTTTATTTGTGGATATATTACTTTTTATTGCCTAAATCATCTTGCCTTTATTCTTGTTGTGTTTGCACTGAATTATACAGCTTCAGGCAAGGAATATGGAATTTACCATGGTCTATGTTTTATTTTATAGAAATTTGTAAAAAAAATATATTTTTAATATGCTGACAGTTTCCTTCCTTTTTCATAAATTTCCAGTGATTCTCACACCAAAGAAAAGGAAATTAAAATTAAAATCTAAGAATATTAGTTATGAAAGTGAGAGTTGGGCAAAGAGCCATATTTACAACACACAAATGCTTTCTAAAATGTGGCTATTTTTCCAGTCATTGTAACATACATGCAATTGGTTTTTGGTTATGACCGCATTAAACTACAAACACTTTACATCTTGAAGATATTTTTATTATAAAACATAATACATTTTTGTGGTAGAAGCTTACCTCCTATTACAATCCTGGTATATTTCTTTGCAGTCATACTATAATTTTATATAACAATTTTAAACATACTTACTATGGAAATGTTTATTGCTTTTTAAAGGAAGACAACACCCAATACTACCTAAAGATCAAACAACGTTGCTTTTATAGATTCCACAGAGTTGTGATTTTGATTGAGTTATATAAGATTAAACCTAATTGTTCATGAATGATTAACAATGCATTATATCATAGAGAATGTATGGATAAGTAATCATGGCAAAGTATATTAACTGAATGAATGCATTTTAAATGTTATTTTATCAGCTGAGTAACAGTTAATTACTGTAAATGTTTATATTTTTATGAATATATATTTTCATCTTTACTGATCCCTCATTAACTCACATGGTTTTTTAATTAGCCTTCTTGAGTTATCTAGCCATAAAATGATACAATTTAGAATAATGCTATGCATCCTTCGTTTCTCTCAATCTAGTTTTACATACAACTCGCCAATATTAAATATTATATTGTTTAAATTCTAAGATATACTTTTTCATATTTTTAACACTTCTGAAATATAGAGGAATCTTATATTTGTTACATACACTTAATGTGATTGTGTTTTTATTTTATTTTATTTTTTAATATTTTTATTATTTATTTACTTGAGAGAGAAAGAGTGCTCGAGCGGGGGGAAGGACAGAGGGAGAGGTAGAAGCAGACTCCCCGCTGAGCAGGGAGCCCGAGGTGGGGCTGGATCCCAGGACCCTGGGATCATGACCAGAGCAGAAGGCAGACGCTTAAACGACTGAGCCACCCAGGCGCCCCTGTGATTGTGTTTTTAAAAAACGATTATTAAATTGAAAATATTAAATTTTACATTATCTTGAAGTATGAGCAATATGATCATTGTAATAGTTACAGTAATATTTTCCTTTCCTGTTTTTAACATCAATAATTCTACTAGTCCAACTTACACTGCGACAATACTAAAAACTAACGTTTACTGAGAATTTAACATCTATAAAGGATTCTTCTAAGTGCATTATACCTACTAACTTAAAAACCCTGGGAGGAGATACTATTTTTATACATATATTTCTAGTGAAGAAACTGCAACACAGTAAATCTGCTAAGGCTTATGCAGCTGGTACGTGGTAGAATTTGGGGTTGGGGTGGATTAGCAATCTGTCTTCCAGCTTAGTATCTATGCTCTCAAACCTTTTTAGTATAGCTGTCAGCAGACAGTTTACTACAAATAATGATTATGTTAATGTCGTTATGCTTAAAGCCTAATTCTTTAATGACTCTTTTTCTTTTTTAAAACAGGGATGGACTTTAGCTTTTATCAAATCAATATTCAGGAAGTATTCAATAATCATATAAACATTCTTATTTGTCATCCAAATATATTTTATGATCGATTTTTCTTTTGCAAGTTGGATAAAATGTAAGGTAAAAAACTCATTTTTGGATAAAAATGTAGAGATAAACTTATTTTTACTGATATTTGTTATTTATGGTGTGTTTTTTTACCTTCATTAATTTTATTCTTAATTTCCATGGGGTTAATATTTATTAAGTTTCATCCATCCTGGGAATAAATTATTTGTTTGTGTCATATTATTCTGTTAGTTTATTGGCTTCATTGATATTTCTAACAAAGTGAAATGTATTTACAATTATTCGTTCCAGCATTCTCAGTATTTCCCCCTAGACCAGTCAATTCCAGCCAGGGACAGGGTGAACTGCCATACAAGGGTCCCATTTCTTTTCTTCACTTTGAAATATATGAAGTATGTTTATAAACTATAAAAATCAAGTGAGATATTCTACATTTTAAAGATATTGTACCTCTTTGTTCAGAAGATGATACCTCCATTCATTCAGTAAAGCTTTATTACTTTATTGTCATGAGAGGCTCACAATTTTTATTCTGTTGATATATTTCCTAGGAACCTCAAGCTGGTACATACAATCTATCTACTTTTGTATTTTTTTGCATTCATCATCAGTCTTACCACATTCTATTTATAACAATGATAATTTATCTTTACATTTTGGTGTGAGAAAATTTCCAGGTAAGCAATCATACTTCCTTCAAAGAATGACTGTTTCATATGGTTATTTCTTGTAACTATTATTTCTTCTTATTTGTCTAACTGCAGTGACTAAAACTTACAGTGAAATGTTGTTAATATGGTGTAGGTAGATATCATGATCTTCTTCATGATTTAAAAGAAATACATTCACATATAACTTTGAAGGATGCTTTTTATTTAACACCTTTCTTCATGTCTGGTAAATGACTTTCTAAGTTTCTTTATTACAAATGGATACTATTTATTTTTATTTTGTGTGCCTATATTAATGTGTTTACTTAAATTTTAGCCTTACTCTGTTAATGTGTATATTGCATTAAAATATTTTCTAATATTAAACAAACTATGAATTTCTGGGATAAGTAAATCTTGGTTATTATATTCTGGTTTTGTTTGGTTTTGCTAATCTATTGTTCAGGAATTTTGCATCTCTGCTTATCATTGAGATTGGTTTATAATTTCAATTTTTGTCCTGCTGTCTAACTTTAAATCCAGCATCATATAAAGAGGCAGGTGTTCCTTTTTTTCTATTCCCCGGAAGAGACTGTAAAAGTAGGATATATCTGAGATATAAATTTTTAGTGTAATGCATCTACAAAGTTATCTGAAGTTAGTGCTTTTGAAGAAATATTTTGAATTCCAGACTTAATTTATTTGATTGCTATATACCTTTTTCCCTTAATTATTTTTTTCAAGATTTTATTTATTTATTTATTTACTTGAGAGAGAGAAAGTAAGCAAGCATGAGTGGGGAAGAGAAGCAGAGGGAAAGGGAAAAGCAGACTCCACACTGAGCATGGAGCCTGTTGCTGGGCTCTTCATCTCAAGACCCTGAGATCATGACCTGAGGCAAAATCAAGTCAGTTGCTTAACCAACTGAGCCATGCAGGTGGCCCAACTTTTCTTTAATTCTATTTCTATTTGAGATAGCATTTGAAATTTACTTTCCCTAGGGAATTATCCAATACATCTAAAATTTCAAGTTTATTCACATAAAATTATTCATTCCCTAAATACATGTTTAATTTCTTTTTTTTTAAGATTATTTATTTAAAAGAGAGAGAGCTCATGAGAACTCAAGTAGGGGGGAGGGGGAGGGACAAACAGACTCCATGCTGAGTGGGGAGCCCCATGCAGTGCTTGATCTCACAACCCAGGATTATGACCTAAGCCAAAAGCAAGAGTCATATACTTAATCCGAATGTGCCCCCATGTTTAGTTTTTATACATGTGTAGTTCTCCTTTTTTATGCCTCAGATCAGTTATTTGTAACCCTATTCTCTTGCTTATTATGGTCCTTGAATAATTTGAGCTAGTAATGTGTCTTTTCTTAGTTTTTTTAAAAAACAACTTTGGTTTAGTGTATACTTTCTATAGTATGTCTGTTTCTAAACTCATTAATATTTATGTTTATTATTTCATTTATTTTATATTCTTTTATTTTATGTTGTTCTTTCTCTTCTGAAATACATTAAATACTTAGCTTATTAATTTTCAACCTTTATTTTTAATATGAATATTCAATATTATACATTTTCCCTCAAGTATCACTTTAGAAGCAACACGCATACTGATATGTGATAGTTTAACAATTGTCTACTGTAATATTTTCTAATTCCAATTATTTTTTTAAACTCATGATTTATTTAGAAGTGTTCATTTTTATTTCCAAGCATATATACATTTTCTTGTAGTTCACTTATTGTTGATTTCACTTATGTTCAGAAAATCTGAAATGTGTTCAAGCTGTCTTAATGATTTTGAATGTGGTAAATTTTAATAAAATTTCATGATTGCTTAAAACAAATGAGAATTCTCCTAATTTTGGTTGCAATGTTCTTTATGTGGCTATTATAAGCAGGAGCAAATTTATTTATAAAGAAAGAAAATTTAATTTCTTATTATTTAATTCATTATTTTTTTAAAGATTTTATTTATTTACTTGAGAGAGTGAGAGAGAGAGAGAAAGCACAAGCAGGGTGAGGGGCAGAGGGAGGAGCAGACTCCCCACTGAGTGGGGAGGCCCACAGGGGGCTCGGGCTTGATCACCATGACCAGAGCCAAAGGCAGATGCTTAACCAACTGAGCCACCCAGGCGCTCCTTGTTTAATTCATTATTTTTGAAGTAGTTATGCCTTACAGAGAAAACAATCTTAGTAAATGCAATCACAAAGTGATGATAATAGACCAAAAAAAAAAAAAATCTATCTTCCTCTGCGGCACCAGACTCAATGACTCAATTTTACATAATACATGGCATGAAGCTTTTGTGACACATTGCATTACAATTTTGCTATTGAGTTTCATTCTTTGCATTTTTAGAATGTTTTTTATACTTCACTTACATCCAAAATAGCAACTCAATGACTAGGTAAATAATAGCGGATCTCTTTAAGATAAATTAGATTCTTCTCAAAACATGTTAGCATTGTCAAACAAATGTCTTTAGCTAATATTGGCTACCGCCATTTTTTAAATTATCATAATGTTCTTTCACTGTAAGAATATTTGTTACCCAAACTGGTTTACATATTTGAAATATATTGTATTTTAAAGCAAAAATCATGTTATTTTCTCTTTGAGTAGATACTGTTATTAGAGACCAAAGGTGAAACTACAAATAAGATAGCAGAACTGTCACAGAAGGACTCTTGCCATTTTGGTTCCTGGTGAGTTCATTATGATATCTGAACTACTGAATACTCAGTAAATATCAGTTATTCTCACTATATTGCTTCTCAGGCAGATTATTGATCAGTATGACAGAAAAATACAATCCAAAGAATTCAGAGCAATCCTCTGTCACTGCATATGAACTTACCAAATTTCAAAAACATTTACTAAAAACTCCCATCTCTACGAGGGCTTGTTCTCGACATTATCACCAGTGTTAAAAGTTAAATCATCATAAAAATACAACTTGAACTTGTTTGAACAATAACTTATTTTGGCAAGCAATGTTCGATTCGTCTACATTTTGTTATATATTGTATATGCAAGTCTTTCAATGAAGGAAGGTAAGAAATGAGAGATGAAGTTGGACTTCAATTATCTGATTTTCAATTAGATAATATAGAGCAATTATAAATAATGGAGGCATATCATCTTGGGCAAACATATCATTCTTTAATCATCCCATGTATCAAAGAAGCCAGGAATTCATGAAGAGATACACTAGGGAAAATTTGATATGTTTCTAAATATTTTTCCCTTCTTAAAGAAAATAGTCTACATCATATATTATACTAAAAAATCGAAGGTATTCTTGCTCTTTCTGTAGTGTGTGTATTTAATAGATCCATCTACACAGATCTGCCTGTGTACTTGAACTCATATTAGCCTTAGGCTAATTTAATGTGGTAGATTGGACTGTGTTTCAATCTATTTATCTATTCCTGAGCTCTTGAAGTCACTTTGGATTGTGTGGCTTTTCTTGGGCAATAAAATGTGAGTGGCAGTTATGAGTGTGTTCCCAAGAACTTTAAGAGTCGTGTTTCCAACCTCCTCTTTACTCTTCTCTGAGCTCAAGAATGGCCCAGACAGAAAGTAGTCCATCTGCCTGAGTCCCAAAGTGAAAATACATTGAACTGATCCATAGCTGGACTTCAATGGATATGTAACAAATAGATGACTGCAAGGCCTTGCCCATTCTCCCCTCTTTTAATGGGAATATTTATTGGAAGTTACCTTCCCAGCATTATACATTGAGTGTCTAGGTGATATAACTTGTCATTTTAGTTCATAAATCTCTAGATCAGTAGAATCCACACCCCAAACCAATGCAGAGATCATCCTGAAGACTTTGGACTTTAAGCCTGGTGCTGTGATGGATGAGACATTTAAGTTCTATCTCTTGGGAAGGAAGTAGGGGTGTTTTATATACAGAAAGAAGGTAAATGAATATATGTGATAGTGGGAATAAATTGTGAGAGAATATATTATTGTTCAAATTATTTTCTGTCCTTTCCCAGTGGACAATAGACCATGAATTTGCCTTAGTTATTGGAAAGAGTACATGTGACACATACCATTTCTAAGGAGAAGCTAAAAGGTCCATCATGTAGTACTACCATGCTTCCCTTTCCTTGTGTCACAATAAAAGCAATATCCTACTTAGAGACTGCTCTAAGAGCAGAGGACCTAGAATGAGGATATGAGCAGCAGTATTGTAGGTAGCATGGATCAGTATGTAACATGAGTGAAAAATAAATGTCTGCTGTAAGATATTAAGATTCTGGGGTTATTTATTAATTGCAACATAAACTAAGCTGAATCGCCAATGCGTGAAGTAATCATAATCCAGTATTCTGAGAGGGAATTACTCCTTTCAGGTATAAATTAAGGACTCAGTCTTGCAAAGAGCACAGGTATAATATTAAGATGCATATACTGCTTTCCAGTTTACTCTAGTCTCTCTTATCTTTGATAATCAGCTGATCATGGCTAAATGGACAATTTTGATATGAGAAAGAGTCAGATGACTATTTTCCTCCATATGTCTTATCTATCTTTTAAATTGTTTCTGGTTCACCTTTTTAAAAAGCTCATTTGAACATTATGCCCATAGTACCAAGCCAACATCATTTTTACTGAGCAAAATTTGGCTAAATACTTGTTCTATGAGTCTCATAAAACAAATAATTAGAACAATATTTACAGAGAGAAAAAAATGAATTTTAAATAATCACCAGCCATTATTTTCAGTGGAAACTTAGAAAGTATATTCTTCAATAATATGTGTTGTTTTGCTAACCTAAAAGTATTATTAATGAACTATATGGTAACAGCCATAGTTCTTAGAGGGATATTTTTAGGACATCTTAATCAGCTATAGAATATTAAGCTTCTCATAATCATTAAGGTGTACCTGTTAACATTTTTTATCCCAATACATGATGATGTGAAAAAAATCATTTTTCCATACAAAGTTAGTGCTTTACTATAGTTCTCTAAATGTATAAATTGTGTGGGAAAAATGGGAAAATGTATTCTCTGAGATTTTTTTTTATTATTTCTCTCTCTAAAAAACATACTGTGAGAATATAATATGTATAAGGCACACCATTAAATGCTGATAATTTGAAGGAGCATATGACACAATTTGTCCTTAAGAAATCCTTGGCATCTCTGGGTGAGAAAAATCATTGTTCAAGGAAAGAAAAATGTTATGGCCTAACACATAGAACAGTTTTAATGCCAAGTAATTGATATGGATAGAAAATTCTACAAGTTTCAAAGGAGTGAGCAATCTCCAAGTACAGGCAAAGTGAGTAAAGATTTTATGGAGGTAATGGGATCAAGGTCTGTTTGAAGATTGGGTGGATATAAGCAAATGAAGTAAGGAGATATCAGGGTTTTTGAAAGAAAAAAACTTGAAAATAAAATGACCATCACATTTTTAGGGAAACTTGAAGACCTACTTTAGCTAGGACCGATCATTTGTAAAGGGGAATAATGAAAGATAAGGAGCCCTTAAGTTCTTTATAAAGGGGGTGACATCTAAAGGCACCTGGGTGGCTCAGTTGGTTGAATGTCCAACTCTTGAATTAGGTACAGGTCATGATTTCAGGGTCATGAGATGGAGCCCCACATTGGGCTCCACACTGGGCATGGAACATGCTTGGGATTCTCTCTCTCTCACACATCTCCTACCCTTCTTCCCATCCTCTCTTCCTCTCTCCCTCTCTAAAAAATAAAAATAAAAAATAAAAAATAAACAAAGGGGGTGACATCTAAGACAATATGAAGGTTAAAGGGTTGAGGAGACTTTATTCTGACGTTATTACACAGGGGGTCAACAAGGTTTGGTGACTGAAAGAATGATCAGTAAGAAGGAATACCCAATGATGGCCCCCAGAGTGTTGTTTTTCCTGAATGGTGGTAAAACAAATGTATAACAGGTGTATTTCAAGTGAAACAGTAAATTGATGGAAAGGGGCAGGTAGAGGAAGAATAGTTTTAAGTTCATGATTCTTTGAGTTTAAGGTGCTAATGAGTTATTCAAAAAGAGGTGTACAGTTTAACTGTATGCAGAGAAGAATAACTTTGAATAAGTCAGACTTTAAATATAGATTTGGGAGTTTTTACTCAGAGTCATGTTTATAGGGGTGAACACCCAAAGGGGTGCATGAAAAGAGAGAGGGCTGGAAACCTTTAATAAACACAAGGAAAATAACCTGATTGAACAGACAGAAAGAAACTGAAAACAAGTATAAGAAGAATGACAAGAGAATAATGTCAAGAATATAAGGGAACACAAAATTTTTGAGAGTGAATCATCAAGACTGTCAACACATTCTAATACAGAAGGCAGAGGCAAAAAAAAAAAAAAGCAGTTGAGAAAAAAGGGGATTAATATTGATGTTGATGAGCACTGATAAATGTATAGGATTGTTGAATCATTGTAAGGTACATCTGAAACTAATATAACACTATGTTAATTATACTTAAATTTTAAAAAAGTTTTTAAAAGACAGTGGTGTAATAATATACTTAGTAAATCAGTAACAGCTATAAGTATGACAAGGAGTAAGATGTAGTCAGAATAATGAGGATCAAATAAACTGAGTGTGAATTTTATCAGATTTTAGAAAGGACTTCAAAATGTGAGACTGTCAGCTATTCCCCACGGTGACTGCCATCTGGTCACCATCAGAAAATAATTGCTGGAGAGCAGAGCTCGGCTACCTTAATAAATGTCATAACTGTAGAGATGCATCTAAATTTGTATTTTTCAACTTGTATCTGTTTATTAAATTGACCTATGAATTTGTGTTAAAACAAAAAAAGATTGTTAAAAACCAAATATAACATTATCTTACCTCATCCCTGACATGTTCATCTCTCACTACTCTTTCCCCTGTTGATTATTCCCATATTTTTAAATACTATACTTATGTTTCTATTTTCTTCCTTTACCAATGTAGTAAATGAGGTTGGCTTTTTTTGGTTATGGTGTATTTGACCGAGCCCAGTTTTTCTTTTACCCTCAGCAAAATTACATCACCAAATTTAGATACTCTATTGCTTTGTTTTGGTATATTTAAATAATGTTATTTATATTTTTTATTCCTTATTCCACAGAATATATACAATATTAGTGACACTAAGCATTAAAATATCAGGATATGAATATCAATACCCTTATAATTTTCTTTCTTTCTTCTCCTTTTACTATCCAATTTTCTCTTGGGTACTTTTACTTTCCTATTGTCAAGATTGATCCCATTAAATCAGTACAATTACATTCTCTGCTCTTTGGCTTTTAGTTGATTTTAACATTTGTAATAAATGTACTTTTATGGTTTCATGGTATTATAAAATACTGATTATTGTAATTTTGAGAATTCTACTATTCAATTCTTAGAAGGTTTTATTTTTCTTGATGCTACTAATTGCCTTTAAGAAAAAACTTAATCTATTGGCTTTTTTCATGTATTTTCAAATTCCACCATTATGGTATCTAAATCTATGGACATCCTACCTCCATCCACGTCATTGCAAATGGCAAGATTTCATTATTTTTTTATGGCTGAGTAATATACTATTGCATATATATATCACCTCTTCTTTATCCATCCATCAGTCAATGGACATTTGGGTTGTTTCCATAATTTGGCTATTGTTGATAAACCTGATAAACATTGGGGAACATGTGTCCCTTCGAATCAGTATTTTTGTATCCTTTGGATACCTAGTAGTGCAATTGCTGGGTCATAGGGTAGTTCTCTTTTTAACTTTTTGAGGAACCTCCATACTGTTTTCTAGAGTCGCTGCACAGTTTGCATTCCCACCAACCGTGTAAGAGAGTCCCCCTTTCTCTGTATCCTTGCCAACCTGTGCTGTTTCCTGTGTTGTTCATTTTAGCCATTCTGACAGGTGTGAGGTGTTATCTCATTGTAGTTTTTATTGGTTTTTCCCTGATGATGAATGATGTTGAGCATCTTTTCATTTGTCTGTTAGCCATCTGTATGTCTTCTTTGGGAAAAAAAAATCTGTTCATGTCTTCTGCCCATTTCTTAATTGGATTATTTGTTTTTTGGGTGTTGAGTTTGGTAAGTTCTTTATATGGTATTAAGGCGGGCCCTTGTGATGAGCACTGGATATTATATGTAAGTGATGAATCATTAAATTTTACTCCTGAAAAGAATATTACACTATATGTTAACTTACTGGAATTTAAATAAAAACTTAAAACATTAAAAAAAAATCTATGGACATCAATCATTTTCCCAGTGCAATTTTTCTTTTTGCCCCAATCTTGACATTTAAACCTATGTATCCATTTTATTCTGGACTTTCCTTCACTGCTTCACTGGTTTAAATCTATTTTTTTATTTTTGTTTACTCCTTCATTTTGCTGAAGTACCTCTTAAAATAACATGCTAAGTAGGATACATAATAAATAAGAATTATAATGTCTTAAATGTCTAAAGGGTCTTCCACTCCATCTTCACACTTGACTGACAATTTCTCTAGGCATAGACTTATCAATAGAAAAGTAAATACCTTTGAAAACATTTTTTTTTTAAAGTAAGTACATGGCCAACATGGGACTTAACTCATGACACTGAGAGCAAGAGTCACATGCTTTACCAACTTAGCCAGCCAGGCACTTCTGGAAACATTCTTCACTGTCCTCTCAAATCCACTGTTCCTGTTGAAATTTTGACGTCAGTCCATTTATTTCCTTTATGTGTAGGTGATGTTTTGTTTCTGACTTGTTTGCTTTCTCCCTCTGGAATTTTAGAATCTTCTCTTTAGTCTTGGTGTTTCTGATTTTTCCCAATATGGTGAATGGGTGTTTTAGTCTAAATAGGTCTTTTACCCCAAAGCATTGTGCTCTTCATCCTGGAAAATTCCATGCATTATTTCTTTGATGATTTTTCCTTATGTTTTCTCTATTCTCTCTTTCTCAAATACCAATTTAGTTGGAAGTTTCACCTCCTGCTTTAATTATCTACGTTTAAATAATATTTCCTGATTTCCTTTGTCATATATATTTCTGGGATATTTCTTTTTCCTTATCTTCCAACCATTCCACTGAATTTTATTGCTACACCCACACTAAACATTTGTTTAAAAAAAAAATAAAAAAGACAACTGTCCCTAATGGAGTCACTGTGTTAAGCCCCATGTCAACAAACCAAGACTTAATACCTAACCCAAACTCTCCCAGGAATGTAACTTAACCAGTCAATCTGAAATTCTTGGTCAGCTCTAATGAGATAATCTACTCTATGGACCTAATCTGTTCCCTTTAGGAGGGTGACCTTGCCTGAAACAATGCATTCTTTATAATAATTTCCTTTTTACACCCTCTTTCTGCCTCTAAGAACTTTTCCTTTTCTACAGCTTCTTAGAGCTCCTTCCTATTGCTTGGTGGGATGCTGCCTAATTCATGAATTGTTGAATAAAGCTAATTGATCTTTAAATTTATTTAGTTGAATTTTTGTTGTTTAACCCATTTAAAATAATTCTTTCTTTTGTTCTAATCATTCCATTGTATTGCATCTTACTCTTTGTTTTGTTTTGTTTTGTTTTGTTTTGTTTTGTGGAGATACAGTATCTCCTTCAATCTCTCCAAAGCTACATATTTAAATTTTCAATTTAAAATTTTTTTTCTTTGATTCCACAGTTAGCGCTACTACAACAAAGTCATCTTGTATGCTTGAATACATTGGGTTCTTTCATTTTACTAATTTTTGTCTAAAACCTGGTGATTTTCACTCCTAAGAATGAGACAATGAAAAGCTGAGTGTGACTTCTAAGTAGTGGATATGGCTTACCAATTATTATTCTCAAGAGAATGAAGACCTCACACTTTGGGACTCTAAAACAGAAATGCATTCCAGTCTCCTCTTATAGACTATAAGACAATATTAAAATTAAGCTATAAATCACCATCTCCTGGAATGGGGCCCACAAGATTTCCTAGCTCTCCAAGTGATTTTAGATGCACACAGGGTAAAGAACCACTGCTATTCAACCTTAAGAATAGGAACATGTTTTATTTGTCTTTGAAATTTTAATCTCTGATACAGTGCCTGACACGGAGTGATTAAGATATTAAAAGGATATGATATCAGCACATCAAATTTTATTAATCAAAATTAAATGACTTTAAAATATACACTAATATTTCAAAACTCTGAAAATAAAGTTATATTTTATCAAGCAATTCAGGTTCATGTTTAGAAAATGCTTCTAAGGTTTATTTAATAATGATCCACACAAATCAATCCATGGAGAAAACATTATATGCAAATGAATATACCTATCTTCATATGTGTATATTGCTCTATGAATAACTAGCTACACACAAAACCAGACACACATATACAGACTTAAACACACACACTGATAAAGCCACATTGTATGTTACATTTTGGTATTTGGGGTTTCACTAATCAGAGGACTAAAATAATTTTCAGAAATTAAATAAGACTGCTGTGAAACATGATTTCAAAAAGTCGATGGAAACTAAGTAGATATTAAAGCCTGCTGTCATACGGGATTAGTTATATTTTTCCATCACATTGTTAAAATAAAAATAGAAGAAGAAACGAGGGAAGGAAAAAAAATAAATACCAAACAAAATAATCTCATCCCGAATTTGAAGCCAGAGATTAGCACGGCAGGTAGACAAAGGTTTTGTTAAAGAAACCATTAGTAGAGAGCTTTGGATTCTATTGCCTGACACTGGCATTGAGAGGAAAAATACATATGGATAAGCGGTTAGATTGATAGCTTTATTCCATAACGAAAGCAGATCTCCAGAAATAGATTCTAATTTGAAAGAATAGGAGAGTGTTTTGTTTGTTTTTGTTGTTGCAGTCAGAAGCCATCTCAGAACTGTCTGGATAATAGAGATTGTTTTGGTTGAGGTTTTAGGTTATAAAGAAAACATTCAGTACCATTATCTGAGAGAATCTAGCATAGAGAATTCCTTATAAAAGTTAATTTATAACATATTAGGTCACAGATTCCATTTGAGAAAAAATTAAAATTGAATACTTGGTAAATGCGGCATGAATTACTTGAAAACTCAATACAAATTAACTTGACAACTATGTCAGCAGTTTGTGACATAACTTAAGTGTCATGCATGTGAATCCTCCTTTTAAAAAGGCAGCCATATTGTCCTCACCTATGTCTTCATAAGGACATCTTGTTATATGGTAGTTTAACCAAAGACAGACTTACTCAGCCTCGTTTAAAAAAAAAAAAAAAAATCCTCACAGCATGTCCCTTCTGCAACAGGAACAGGAGAGTAGCTTTGACCTGGCTAACCAACAGAATACTTTTACAACTGCAGGATAATTTTCAAGAAACAATGTATTTGAAGGTGTTTATGATATTAGGTATGCACCTTCCATTTTTCAACAATGCACAGATATTTGGATATGAGACATGTCAAAGAAAAATGCACTGTAGAGAGTTAAACAGACAGGGGATACTTCATTCAACAATATTGCAATAAGGAAGAGAGATTGAGCTCAACTCTACCAAAACAAAAGGCAGGAGGAATTTTTAACCCTTGATAAGCTAGTGGAAAAGTACTGGAGAAGGTTAAGTGGGAGGTTCACCAATGTGATTAGGCCATCTGTGTTTGCTAATTGTCACTTATCAAAGTTAAGCTCCTACACTCAGAGACTGGGAGAAAGGGGACGCTCTCTCCTTCAATGATTACATTTTAATGGGACGGTTCCCAGATCCTTGAGAAAGACATTCCTAGGATATACAACTGTCAAAGAACTGGAAGATTTAGATCACAAGTAGACAAAGAATTTGTAACTGAAATTTTTCTGAAGTAAGTAGTCTAAGAAAAGGGAGGTCAGGAGCCTATTGTCAGGAAGAAACCTGAGTAAAATTTAGTCAAGATGAGGTGAACTTTTAGGCAGCCTTGGTTAGACATAAACCAGAAAGATGAGCTTTCAGGATGCCAAGAGTCTGTCACTATTACTTATTAAGTAGCATTTCCACAGTACATCCACTAAATGTGGGGAACTGCCTGGTTCCAATCCCAGCTTTGCTACTTACTTGCTGTTTAGTCTTAAGCCATAGTTTGATCATGTTAAAATGGAAGAAACAAATATTAAAGTGAAATAATGCAGCATTTTCCCCAAGTTTTGTTAAACCAGGCATCTTGATTAAGACATCTAGATTAGAGATAGATAAACTCCAGTGTGGGCAGACCTTGAAAAGAACCAAGCAAAAGCAAAAATCTTTTGCGTGATGAAATAAGAGGTATTTGATGTTTCTTCTGCAGGACAGAAGATGGGAGGAAAGTCTTGAAAAGGAGACAAAGAAGCAAAGTCAGACAAAAATGGAGAGAAGGCCCAGACCCCTGACAGGAGTATGGAGCCTAAAGAGAACAATGGCTGGGGGGAGAAATTGCTGGGGACAAGAAGGACAGAAGGACTTTGAAGAACAGGCATGTCTATCAGTCAATTTTTTTTTTAAAGATTTTATTTATTTTTTAGAGAGCGAGCAAGAGAGAAACAGCATGAGAGGGGAGAGGGTCAGAGGGAGAAGCAGACTCCCCGCTGAGCGGGGAGCCCTAGGAGGGGCTCCATCCCAGGACCCTGGGATCATGACCTGAGCCGAAGGCAGACGCTTAACCATCTGAGCCACCCAGGCGCCCAATTTTTTTTTTAAGATTTTATTTATTTATTTGAGAGAGAGAGAATGAGAGAGAGCACATGAGAGGGGGGAGGGTCAGAGGGAGAAGCAGACCCCCCGCTGAGCAGGGAGCCCGATGTGGGACTCAATCCAGGGACTCTAGGATCATGACCCGAGCCGAAGGCAGTCGCCCAACCAACTGAGCCACCCAGGCGCCCTCTATCAGTCAATTTTAAATTGCTTATAGTTCTGTGAAGAATTCTCTCCTTTGCTTTTCCCTGATGATGCCTCCCGTAAAGTCTTGCCACACACAACTGTCCTGTGAGGGTGCTGCTTTAAGGGAATCAGTGAGATAGAGGTAAAAGAAGAGCCATGTCATGTGAGAGAAAAGAGAGAGACAAAATTCAACACAAATTTGAAAGCACAGGTGGTCTACCACCACCAGAACCCCACTCCCACCTTCTTCAAAAACAGTGGAGGATGACAATTCTTTTTTTTTTTTTTTAAAGATTTTATTTATTTATTTGACAGAGAGAGACACAGCGAGAGAGGGAACACAAGCAGGGGGAGTGGGAGAGGGAGAAGCAGGCTTCCCGCCGAGCAGGGAGCCCGATGCGGGGCTCAATCCCAGGACCCAGGGATCATGACCTGAGCCGAAGGCAGATGCTTAACGACTGATCCACCCAGGCGCCCAGAAGATGACAATTCTAAAAGGGAAAGCCAAGACAGTCAAAGTGACTGTTACCTGAAAGACAGCACCAAAAAGACACTCAGGCAGTTGACACTTGGGTTACGTGAAGACAATAATTGTAATCTCCTGGGAAGGATTAGTGTATAGATTTAAATAGGTAATGCAGGTGCCTAATGTGAAGTCATGATGACCAGTTGTTGTTACCATTAGCTATTATGTGTGTACTTAAGAAAAACGCAGAATCCACTAATAAGATCCTAAAGATCGTGGATCAAGTTCTTCAAGGGAGATCAGAGAAAGGGTTTTTTGTACATTTCCACAAAAACTAGCAATAAGATTTGAATTCCAAGGATATACACCAAATAATATGCTAAAATTTCTGTAGATACAAATGCAGAAAGCAATTTGTACCATGGCCAGTATGTATCAAAAGTAGATTTTGCACTCCTGGTTTTTGAGCGGTTATCACCTGTGTAATATATGTTTCTGTCAATCACCAAAACTAAGGATTTAAATATATTATGCCATAGTTCCTGCAGAGGTCATCAAAGCTCAGGTCCATTCTCTAGTCCTTGCTTTTGAACAGTTCTGAGTGTAGATTTCAAAGATTTTTTTAGCAGCCCCCAAAGTAAGGAAGGAATACAGCTTTTTCATTTCCTCATAACAGGCATTATGGTTACATATATATGTAATTTCATATTAATTTATTCATTAATTCAACAATTATGGGAACTAACTATATTTAATGGGCAGATTTAACACTTATCCTCAAGAAATGTATAACCTAGCAGGAAGGACTATCAATCAAATATTTTAAAAATAGCCTATACTGTCTTTTCAGACATTTATGTTTACTTGGCTCTTTGTTTTACAAAAATATAAACTGCCTCATGATGTTCTCCCAAGAAGGCGTTGGTTCATATACTGTTCCTGCTAATGTTGTCTTCTTGAGAAACAAGGTTTGAGGCTCTTCCTGGATATCAAGGAAAACCTCTCCTTTAGCAAAAGAGAATTCTTGGGAAAAAATTTGGACATTCTGTAGGCCCTATAAATAAGTACAAAAGCCATCATTTCATCACACAAAATTTACTGTTTATTTTATTTTATTTTATTTTATTTTATTTATTTGAGAGAGACAGAGATAGTGACAGAGAGCACAAATGGGGAGGAGAGGGAGAAGCAGGCTCCCCGCTGATCAGGGAACCCCAGGACTTTGGGATCATGACCTGAGCTGAAGGCAGACGCTTAACCGACTAAGCCACCCAGGCGCCCCAAATTGTACTGTTGAGATTATATAAGAAGTGATATTTCAGAAAAGATGAAGTGCCATTTCCACAAAAGTTTCTGTTATTCAGGAAATAGGTATGAACTTCCTGATTTTGCCTAATAAATTGTTCTATACAACCTATACATGGTATTAAGTTTTGTACTGTTGAACTTTAGTAATTTTAATTTAATGATATTCATCTAACAAAATGAACAGAAGGGGGCCTCTGTATCAATTAAATGCTCACTGAGAACAAGGCCTATACTTATTATAGTATGTGCTCTATATTTTACTTATTTCAAGGTTCTATTATATACCCTATAAAGATTCAATATTAAATTATTAAATATTAATGTCTATGCCTTAATACTAATTTCTATGATTGAAAATATACACAAATGGTAAGTTAGAAAGTTAATATTTTGCATAACAATTACAGGGATATTTTCTCTACAAGGAAAAAAATCAGTGTCGCTATTTTTTTTTTTTAACCTTGGGTGAATGTCTACATTTGCTAAAGATGTCATTAAATAATTTCCCCTCTTCTCCAATGCCTCCAGCTGTTCATCAGCCCTTGACGAAAGAGCATGCTTTAAGCTTAACAGCAATAGAGTAAAACAGAATATGCTAAAGAAAGTGAATATAGGAACACATGAAAGCCATAAGCTGTAGAAGCAAAGATAAAATAGCTATCTCTTTGTGGAAAGAAAAAGGCAAAATAATTCAAGAGAAGACAAGTAGGGAAGAGGAACCGCAAGTTTAAGATTAAAAATGAAATGCATCATGCATATAGATGTATGGATCAGAAAATGAGATGGCAGAACTCTTGAATGCTTGATCTTCAAAAACAGCAAAAAGAAAATTAAATGTTAAAAAGAAAGAAAATAAGACAGTTTGCTTTAGATCATATACACATTTAAATCATCTGCTGGCTCTATTTTCCAGGTTCAAGTTTTCTGGGGATGGATCTGTTAGAGTTTTATAAGGTCTCACATGGTTTCTCGTAAAGGATTTCCAACACTATTGAGAAAAGTTGAGGATAGTTGGATCAAATTATCTTTTTAATTATATATGCAGGCATATGTATATGTGTATATTGTAGCTGTCTGTATATTAGGTTTAAATTGCGCTGAAGATACTCATTTTGAAGTATCTGTATTGCTTAATTTTAAAAACAACTATAAGACAAGTGTTTGTCTTCCTGTTTTAAAAATTCAAAGTCTTAGAGAGTCATCAGGTAAATTGGCCAAAGTTAAACAGCTAACAAGTTGATTCGGCTGTTATTTCAATGCAGATAATCTGATTTCAAAACCCCCTCTGTTACTATTCTATACACTCAAAAGAAAAAAAAAAAAAAGGACAATTGTCTCTGCAATTCATTTTCAACATGCATGGCTTCACAATTTTATTGGTTATTAAAACTTCAATATTTAAAATATTTAAGTACTTGTTCTCTCTTGCAAGATTCCTAAAAATTTTTGCAATTTACTGCTCCTTTTTTTTTTTTTTTCTTAAAAGAAGTGTTATCATTTCAGGGCACCTGGGTGGCACAGTCAGTTAAGCATCCAACTCTTGATTTCGGCTCAGGTCATGATCTCAGGGTCATGAGATGGAGCCCCATGGGCTCCATGCTCAGCATGGAGTCTGCTTAAGATTCTCTCTCCCCCTCTCCCTCTGCCCCTCGCCCTGCCCTCTCTCTCTCTCTCTCATTCTCTGTCTCTCTAAATAAATAAATAAAATCTTTAAAAAAAAAGTATTATCATTTCCAAAGTATTTTAGTCTATGTCAAAATATAATTAATATTATAAATAATATATCAATGTTCCATGTATTCTATAAAATCATAGAAAAGAAATATGAGTTCAAAATATCTGTAGAGTCCAAGTCATAGAAAAGGCAATGTTAGTAGTGTATAGACTTATGATCTTTTGATATATAAAACTGAATTCATTAATCTCTAACTATGTAATAATTTAATTTTTTAAGATAATGAAGCAGATACTCATCTCTTTGTTGGAATGCATCTATAAAGGAAAAATTGGACATTGACCCCTACCAAGATTAAAATGTTAACTCTAGAAAAATTAATTAGTGATGAAAAAATATTGTATATACACAAGTAATTTGACAGCAATGCTTGCATCCTGTTTAAAGCAAATATTCTTACTCAGAAATTTGGTTTTCTATGGTGTTCATCATTCACTCAAAAGGGTGCATTCATTCATTCATAAAAAGTAATTTGCAGCTGAAATGGCTTTATTTAGTATGTGGTTTTCTGGAGGAAAAAGTACCCAATTTCAGAGACCCTTTAAGATTGCAAACTATGCCTAAAAGCTGGAAACATAAGTTTAGAGTTTAATGTGGGCAATGAGGAATATTCTGGGAAATAGCACGCAAACATGCAATTAGTCAAATGTGGTTCCTTACATCTGATACCAAATACAGTATTACCAAGCTGGCTCAAAAATGTAGACTCCATCTCTCATAATTGTTCAAGATTGCATCAACAGTGAAGAGTATTAAAGGGAAAATCTAGAAAAGTCTTATATGCAAATATAAGAAAGAAGGGATCACAAAATGTTGCAACTGGGAGAATAGTACTTCCCTTCATAAGAGTAGTTTCAGGGAAACTACTATGTTATATGAATATTACAAATGAAGCACTAATACATGCTACAACATAACTGAATGGGAAGAAATCAGAGAGAGAGACAAATGATATGAGACTCTTGACTCTGGGAAACAAACTGAAGTTTGTGGGAAGGGAGGTGGGTGGGGGGATGGGGTAACAGGGTGATGGGCATTAAGGAGGGCACGTGATGTAATTAGCACTGGGTGTTATACTAAACTGATGAATCATTGAACATTATATCAAAAGCCAATGATGTACTATTGGCTAATTTAATTTAAATTTTAAAAAATGCATGCTATAACATAGATAAAACTTAGGAATATGCAAAATGAAAGAAACTAGCCTTTGGGGCGCCTGAGGGCTCAGTCGTTAAGCGTCTGCCTTCGGCTCAGGTCATGGTCCCAGGGTCCTGGGATCAAGCCCCGCATCAGGCTCCCTGCTCCGTGGGAAGCCTGCTTCTCCCTCTCCCACTCCCCCTGCTTGTGTTCCCTCTCTCTCTGTGTCTCTCTCTGTCAAATAAATAAATAAAATCTTTTTTAAAAAAAGAAACTAGTCATAAAATACCATATAATATTCCTAATATGAAGTGAATACAGTAGGCAGTTTTGAGACAGTAAATTAGTGTTTCTATGTTGAGAAGGGTTGGGGTGAAATGGGGAGTGACTGCTTTAGGTATGGGATTTAGTTTGAAGGTGATGAAAATGTTTTAAAAGTGATTGTTAAGTGATGGTTGCACAATTCAGGTAAGGGACAAAGGACCATTAAAGTGTATACCGCACTTGGGTGAACTAAATGGTAAATTATATTTTAAGAAAACACTCTTTAAAACTATTAAAAAAACTATATATTTTTAAAAAGATTAGTTATAAGGAATGTTAAAAAAGTAATGTTCTAAAATATTTAAAATACTGAATTTGGTGAAACTTTTTCAACTAGATCAAATTCAAAGTCATTTTTTCATACTCTGATTCTGATTCACTTGTCTATCTGAGTGAGAAAAATACAATGGAGTTATAACTACATTAATGTATTTGCTCATAATTGAAAGTCTCTGTAATCCAAATTTAAACTTCAGCAGTTGATAATGGTTGTGACTATTTGCCAGAGTATAATCTACTCTAAGTTTGCGTGGATTCTGTCAAAAATTTGCACATTCATGGAAGTGTTTTATACATGTTTACATCATTTGATAACTATAAAATTTTTTCAACCAAAATTTCCCATTATAGGGGCGCCTGAGTGGCTCAGTTGGTTGGGCGACTGCCTTCGACTCAGGTCATGATCCTGGAGTCCCTGGATCGAGTCCCGCATCGGGCTCCCTGCTCGGCAGGGAGCCTGCTTCTGCCTCTGACCCTCCCCCCTCTCATGTGCTCTCTCTCTCTCAGTCTCTCTGTCTCAAATAAATAAATAAATAAATCTTAAAAAAAAAAAAAAAAAAAAAATTTCCCATTATAGCTCAAGTATCTTATGATTTGTATTTATTATATAATATGAACCTCTGTTAGCAATTGGTTCAAAGAGTTCCCTTACCAATTTCTCCAATAAAAAATTCTTTTGTCAATAAAAGTTGTATTACATATATATACAAACAGGATGTTCTGATATACATATACACAGTGAAATGATTACTATAGTCATTAGTCAAACTAATTACATTCCATATCCCCACATACTTACCTTTCATTATGATGAGAAACCTGAAATCTCTTAGCAAATTTCCAATATATAACACAGTATTATTAACAGTAGCCATCATATTATACACTAGATCTACTTCAACTGAGGTTTTACCAAGAAAATGTATTGATTTACACATCCTCTTCCTATTTCAATTTTCTTGAGGTGAAAATACTACATTTAAGGAGCCCAAGCATGATAGAAGCAGGAAAAAGTTAAACTATATGGAAAAATTTACACACAATAATTAGTTCTGAAGTTATAGAGCCTTGTTTAACTGGCAATAACTTTTATAAATTCTTGCTTTTCTTCCACATACCCTCATGGTTTCAATAACTTGCCCATATCACTTTTCCCGTATTTTTATTACCTTGCTTTCAGTAGAAAGATTTTCAAGGTTATCACTAAAACATCCTTTTGGAACTGCCCAAATACCCATGTTATTTATTAGATTTTACTGAGTAAGGAAGCACTTGTATAAGAATGAAAGAATTCAAAATTTCTAAAAAGAAAATTAAAAAGTCAAAATATATTGCCTTTCTTTCTTGTACAACCTGTCTCCTGAGAACAAGGAACAGTGGTTTAGCCCCTCTAAATAGAGTCTACATTCACTTCAAGCTAAAGCCCATTTTGTATTATTATTGGTCAAGGTGAAAGTAAGTCATTGTCTATCTTTATATTAGGTGAAGAAGATGAAAAAGAACATGATTAATAGTAGAAGTGAAATTTCAAATAGGTTTTGTGTCCAATAAAGACAGAATAATGCCTTTTAAACTCTCTCTTTCTAAAATAGTTACCCACTCCTTGCAACCCAGTTTACATCCATTATTTTACTTGAATTCAGATTTCAAAATACTATTTTGTTCATATAACTGGCGTGAATACTTCCATAAACTTTGGGTGTAAACACAGTCAGCCCTCAGACATTTTTACAATTACCTACCAACTGTCAATTTTTAAAATCTTTTTAAAGGGACAACTTTTGTGGGGTTCTTAAGAAATTTATACTTTAGTCCCTATTTCATTAATTTCTGCCCTACTCTTTATTTTTTCCCTTCCTTCTGCTTGCTTTGAGTTTAGTTTGCTTTCATTTCTATTATCTTCAAGTTTAGGTTATTCCTTCTTTCCTTGTTTAGATGTCCACACCTATAAATTTACTTCTAAGCACTTTTTTATCTGTTTTCCACATGTTTCAGGATATGTATCTTCATTTTGTTCATATTTTATCTCAAAATATTACCTAACTTCCCTTGTGATTTCTTCTTCGAGCACTTTCCTTTTAAGTAGAGTAGTTAATTTCCTCTGGTACAGCCTTGCCCTTAGAGAGGAGTAGAAAGTGGAGGGGAGGAAGCCAGAAAGAAAGTGCTCTGACAATCCCCTAGAATTCGTATAGTGGGATTTTTGAACCAAGGGCACACTGAATTCTAATGTAGTTCTAAATTCTAGGTGCACTTTGTTTACTTTCTTTATCTTTCCCAAGTCTGCACTGAAATACCTGTACCCTTAATCTGCTATCCACACTATCTCTTTTCTCTCCATACTCTATCTACAAAATAAATGACTAAATCTTAAAAAAATAAAAATAAAAAATCACATACTACAGTAAACAAAGGATAGTAAAGAAACAGGTCTGTATTTTTATATTGAAAGTGATTTTAACTTTGGTCCTAAAATATTAAGTTGTTTATGATGTTCTAGAATGATTCAGAGTAAACAGAAGATTGTAGTTTTCCTACTTTGCAAAGTATTTCCTAATTGTAAAAGACTAACATATCCAAATTTTACTGATTCATTTTAATTCATTGTGAATATCAAGTGAGCAACTTGTTCAATAAATCATAAATGACAGAAATGTTGTGTAGTTAAAAAAGAAAACCAAGAATGAGATAATTATGTATAAAATGGAAAGTATAATGACAATTTTGTCTGAATAAAAACAATATAAATCCCATCACTTATTGCATTTAAGAATATGAAAAGATGCATTGTGATGAAAAATATAGTTTAATTGTGTAGCTAAGTAGCAGTGTTTCTTCATATGTAGTCAAACAGACAAATTAAGAAAAAGCTGATTAGGTCCTAAAAAATTGATCAGTAATTCAAGAGAGTGAGACAGAAGGATCAGGGTATAGTAGGACTACTGAGTGACCATTACATGATCCTTTATAACCAAAAGGCTAGCTATTTCCTCAAATAAGATCTACAAAGTGGACGAGCAGGATAAAGAAGTGTACGAAAACAGAGAAAATAGGTACTGCCTAGAAAATTATTAAAACGGATAAGGCGCTATAGCAGTGAGCTTTCATTCGGTCCATGGACTTGCCTTTGGATTTTCACTTAATTAGAATACAGTATTGTCAGCCACTCGTTTCTAAAAAAACAAAAAATAAAGTATATCAAACATGAAAAAGAGAGAATGATTCTCCAAATAGGCTGTGTCCACCTACAGCAACGACAGGGGACTTATTTTCTGGGTATTCAAATAGCATATAAATCAGTCTAAGGAATTCTATCTTGACATGAACTTCTTCTAAAATTGTCAAATTGTTAGTAAGGTTTCATTAAGATTTTTAAGCAACGTAACATAATTTTTTGTAGTATTATGATGCAACAGATTATTTCTTCCAAGTAGGGAGAAGACAGTGACCTGAGAAGTTAAAGTTGACAAAAATGAAAGTCTTTGAAAACTTCAGAGGGGGGTGTGCAGCAAACATCTATAATTCTTTAAGAAGTCTCTCCCTCTCTGACGTTAATCTATGTTTTGCTCTAAGACCTACAGTATTCGTTTGTTAATATTTACCTCATTATAAAATTTACTATGTCATCATTCTATTGGTTTCTGACACCAGGTAAGGATTCTCAGGGTGAAAAATGCCTTGCTAATTAAGTCATATTTTCACAATTTTACTTGTAAGTGGCACTTATTCCTAACACTTTTCTCATCTGAAGAAATGTAAGAGGCATTGCGTTTTAATTGGAAAAGAAATTTAGCTCATACAGAGTTGGCAGATGTACAGTTTTACTGATTACTTTTTTCTCCCCCTTAAGAAAATTGGTTTCGTGGTTAAGCTTAAAGACCAGGAAAGAACAATCATTATGAAATCGTTACATAAAGTTACAGTAAAAAGGTCAATTCAGTAGAAAAGTGTGATCACCTCACTCGATAAGTACACTTTGTTTCTACCTCGTGGGAAAAACAACAATAAATATGTCACCTCACACTGTTAATGATTGTACATATTGTTATAAATAAATTTGCAAGAGCCAAAATAATCAACCAAACTAAAAAGACAGTTTGACAAATTTAGGCACCTGCACCGAGAAAAAAAAAAAATCGTTTAAGCAAATCTTTTTCACAAGGTGGTTCAGTTGTAATGACAGCATGTGAGCTTTGGTTGAATGCCCAGATGCTGTAATTTTTTTTTTTTTTTTTTTTTGCCTTGTTAGTTTAGTGAGTGCTGAAATCCTAAAGAAGCAATAGAAGCAAGTGACAGCACACAAACTAGTAAGGAGTCTGGAACAGCTGACTCTTTTTACCTTTTGCTACACTTGACTTCATGGGTTTTGGATTCAGAAGATTATATATTTTTATTAAATATTCTCCTTGTGGAAATGACTGTCATCCTAAAAGTTAAAGAATTAATCATAGGAAGATATGATTTTGCTCTCCAAAAACTGTCAGAGTTTTAGGGGCACCAGGGTGACTCAGTCGTTAAGTGTCTGCCTTCGGCTCAGGTCATGATCTCAGGGTCCTGGGATCGAGTCCCACATCGGGCTCCCTGCTCTGCGGGAAGCCTGCTTCTCCCTCTCGCAACTCCCCCTGCTTGTGTCCCTTCTCTCGCTGTGTCTCTCTCTATCAAATAAATAAACCTTAAAAAAAAAAAAGTCAGAGTTTTAGAAGCATAGCCATATCGAAGTAAGCAAAGTGAAATTGAAAGTTAAGAAAATTTATCTACCTAACTTCAGGAGAAAATTTCTGTCCCAATAAAAGAAAAAGAATCCATTTCAGCATGAATGATTCAGGCTGAATATCTATGTTGTCCAGACACCTGCTCCCCCACCGTACCTGGTAAATACAGTGTTTTAGCCTTTTTATAGTTAATATACATCTCATTAAAATTAACATGTACATAGTGCTCTGGACTTTTCAGTCCACTTCCAAATTAGACTTATGGGTTATTTTTCAGTAGTAGAAAGGTTTTTGAGGTGCTTTTGAGGATTATTTTGGTGTTAGCTGGCTATCAAGCCAAGCAGAAGTCTGAATAATGGGCTTTAGGAAGTAAAGCTTCTGGTCTCTCTTATATACATAGGATGAGAAGATGGCAAGAAGGTTTAGTTGAAGATTGTGTTGTGAAGTGGAACATAGCTCTGGTGAAACCGAAATAGCTGCCACGTCCTGCCACACTACCAGTTGCTGAAGGTCTGCTATGAAGCAAGAGCTGTGCTATCCTTAAGTAATCTTAGATGTTAAACCACATCACTTCTGTCTCAGTGCCTACTATCAACACGAGAGCAGCACAATGGACTTCTTATATCCAGCCAGTACATTAATACTTACAAAGAGCCTAATTTATTATCTTGTATCAACAGTCACTTGGTGGATAGGAAAAATTACTATCTTATAATTGTTTAATCTGTTTTTCTTTCCCACTGTACTGTACACAGAAAGTGCCATATTGTACTCATTGGTGCATCTCTAGTGTCTGGCATGGAACATAGTAAATGTTTAATAAATATATATTTTTAAAAGATTTTATTTATTTATTTGACAGAGAGAGAGAGATAGGGAGAGCAGAAACACAAACAAGGGGGAGTGGGAGAGGGAGAAGCAGGCTTCCCGTGGAGCAGGGAGCCCAATGCAGGGCTCGATCCCAGGACCCTGGGATCATGACCTGAGCCGAAGGCAGACGCTTAACGACTGAGCCACCCAGGCGCCCTAATAAGTATTTTTGAATGAATGAATTGTTATTTTGTTTGTTTTATATGACAAAGGAAACCAAAGGAAGGAAGGGAGGGAGAAAAGGAGAGAGAGAGAAAATGGTGAGGAGAAAGGGAAGGAAGGAAGAAAGGAAAGAGGAAGGAAGGAAGGAAGGAAGGAAGGAAGGAAGGAAGGAAGGAAGGAAGGAAGGAAGGAAGGAAGGAAAGAAGGAAGGAAGGAAGAAAGGAGGGAAGGAAGGAAGGAGGGAAGGAAGGAAGGAAGGAAAGAAGGAAGGAAGGAAGGAAGGAAGGAGAGAAGGAAGGAAGGAGAGAAGGAAGGAAGGAAGGAAAGAAGCAAGGAAGGAAGGAAGGAAGGAGAGAAGGAAAGAAGGAAGGAAAGAAGCAAGGAAGGAAGGAAGGAAAGAAGCAAGGAAGGAAGGAAGGAAGGAGGGAAGGAAGGAAGGAAAGAAGGAAGGAGGGAAGGAAGGAAGGAGGGAAGGAAGGAAGGAGGGAAGGAAGGAGGGAAGGAAGGAGGGAAGGAAGGAAGGAAGGAAGGAGGGAAGGAAGGAAAGAAGGAAGGAAGGGAAGAGAGAAAGGAGGAAGGGCTCACAACAAAAATACTGGGAAATTGTTTGCGCCAGTAACGCTTACTTAAGTGGCTAAGCAAGTCCACAAATATTTTTCTAGGGAAGAAAGCCAACTTCTCTTTCATGGAGTCACTGTATGATTACACCATGTGCAAAATTGCACAGGCAGCAAATAGAAATATATACATTTCTCTAGGAAAGTCATTGGGCCATCGGCGCGCTTAAACCTTTCAAGCAAGAGTCTGGCTTAGTTGGGTCTAGCTGATCCCTCTGGCCCTAGCTGGAGGTGTTTTTGATCAATCAAAGAATTACAGAGGTTCGCCATTCACAGGTTAACTAGGAGTGATTAAAAAGGACTGCTCGTGCAGGCCGAAAGAAGCACCTTCTCTGCTTCAAGCCTCCTGAGTCAAGGCCCTATCAACATGAAGAACCCTGTATGCTGAGGAAAAGTTAACTTTGGATTTTTGTCTTTGGCACAGTCTTTTTAGTAGAGGACAAAGACGTTAAATTTATTTTGTAGATGAAATGTCATTTGGAGTGAATTTCCTTGTGTGTATGCCCTCAAAGGATTTCAAAGAAGAGACTTGTTTAATTAGTGGAAATATTAAGTAAATAAAATGAACAATCTAATTTCCACCCTCTAGCCAAGAATTTCTACATCTCCTCCTGACTAGCCACTAGAAATGCAATAATTAGAGCTCATTAATGCAGTAATGTGGTAACATAGATAAATCATAGATTAAGATTAGGTCCAGTTTTAATCATATTGAAGTTTAGTACTTAAAGTAACATATATCAAATGTATAAAAGACTCTGCAGTATTCAGAAATTAACCAACATATTTGAGTTAAGCAAAGTAGGATGTATGCCTAGGTCCTAAATGCATAAACAGTATAGCAACATACAGTAAGTAAGATCTCAATTAAGGTAAGTCTTAAGAAATTATTATTGGGGCACCTGGGTGGCTCAGTTGGTTAAGCGGCTGCCTTCGGCTCAGGTCGTGATCCCAGGGTCCTGGGATCGAGTCCCGCATCGGGCTCCCTGCTCAGCAGAGAGCCTGCTTCTCCCTCTCTCTCTCTGCCTTCCTCTCTACCTACTTGTGCTCTCTATCTCTCTGTCAAATAAATAAATAAATAAATAAATAAAATTATTATTAATTTTTCTAATGCCTCAAAGTTTCAGTATCTGAAATTATCTAATTATCCTATCACCATTAAGTAAAACTACATCAAAATTCCACTTTTAATTTTAGTGTCATTAAATTAATACTTGCATTTCAACAATGCTCTTAGTATTTTTATTTTGAAACCCACTTTGGTTACTGAGAAAAAAAGATTTAAGTTGGTTTGATTTTTATAAGACATTAATATACACGCTTTCTTTTAAAATGTAATTATAAATTTAAAAATGCAAAATAATAACCGCCAGCCAAAAGCTTACCAGGGCAACTTTTCACTTAAACCTAAAGGGAAATTAACTGGAGCTTTCTCTGAGCCAAATTAAACTAAAACAAAAATTAGGGTGACTGCGAGCAGTTCAGATTCTCAGAGTCATCAGAGTGAGTCTACTGCCCAGTGCCTGGTTGTCCCTCCTAGGGGACCATTTGTTCACATGGGAGAAGTGGTGCAGAGAACTTACAAAAGTTACAGAGTACCAGGCAATCTGGAGAAAAATACTAGTCTTAAAGAAAACAATTAGTTTTCTCTTCGACATGCGAGGTGTCTAGAATCAATTTTGAGAATGTGTACATATCCCTTCTCCAAACATGTATTATAGATCCAGAAACACACATAGTCATCACACCACCAGTATCGTCTCTTGACCCAGCTGGTTTTAAATCACAAACTATTAACAATATCTGCTCTCAATATCCCCTCAGTGAGTCATGTTTTGTGATTTATTGCCACCTTTTTACAAATGACAACCAATCAATAAAATTTTCAGAGCGATCCCTGACTGTCGTTGCTTCAACCCCCAGTGAAACACTATTCTAGCTGGTTGGCTGAGGGTTGTTTTCATTCCTATAGTTTGTTCTTAATAATGAACTTCTTGACAACATACCCTGTTTCAAAAACACATAGATCTTCTTTCAGTGAGTAACATGACAATCCCAGTATAACTCCATTTATTTTTAATGATGGATGTGTCTAATTTATTTACTTACACATGTAAGCTACATCAAAATTACCTTGGAAACTACAGGGCAAACAAACTGAAACACATTTTTTTTTTTCCCACTGCAGTAATTTAAGGCTTCCATTTCTTTTCCTGTTCCATGTCCTCTTAGGAAGCATACAGCTCCAAGCCTCACTCAGGGCTCATGCAGAGACATACTTGAGGCTAACAGTAAAGAGAATAGAGAGAGAAGCCTCACATCTCTCCAGTGACCGTGTCACACACTCATTTCTAGGCCTGGTGAACTTACTCCCAATAGCATGTGTCCCCATGGAGCCCACAGCTATAGGCTTATTTTTCTCTTGGGTATTCATATTCCAGGTCTGTCAAAAACATTTAAGAGTATGTTTTTTTCTCTGAAATGTTAAGTTTACCTTCAAATTTTTGTGTACTAAATATTCACATAACATCCATACATTGCTTATCTTCTTTGGAAAGTGTAAAACTTGAAAAGAGAAATGGCGGGGGGAGCAGGTAGCAGGCTTTTGTATTATTCCCCATTGTTGGCTACTTTTCCAAAACTTCAAAAGGCTGTGAGTTGGTGTGGTCAGCAGAGCAGGAAAGAAACTGAGATTGCAGTAACAGGCAGGAGAAGAAGAATCCACCGTCAGAAGCAGTAAGCTATATTGGCAGAAAAGGTTAAAGCTATAAAATGTGATCTAGGAAAAGGCATTGGGAACCAGAACACACAGCACATGATACAGACAGGGAAAAAGACATTTTGTCAATAAATTAAATATTAAATAAAAAGTATAGAAAGTACCATAAGTACACATGGAAGAAACAGGACTCAATATTTAAATGTTTTCCGAATGGAGCCCACAACCTCCTTACTCTGCTCCCTCGTAGGCAGCCGATGCAGCTATTCCCGTGAAAGCGCTAGGTTTGCCCACACTTGGTCAGAAGCAGGCGGAGAGAAGAACGGATTTCAGCAGGAGGTGGTACATTCAATGCGGTTTGAAAACACAATTAGAGAGGAGATGTGTAGATCCTGACTGTAAAAATGGCCCACAGCCAAATGACAGAGAAGTCAAGCAGTGACAGGAATAGGCCAAAATTGAAGACCACAATGAAGATAATTTATAATTGTGTCACTGAGCAAATTGTGTTGGTCGAGTTGTACAGCCACAGGAAGATGAGCGTACATTTCATTTAGTATTATGATTTTCCTGGACCTACCATAATGCTGGGAACTTGGCAAGTGTTCAGTACATGCTCCTTAGACTGAAGTTCCAAGTCAAGAAAAATGGAATGAAGATTGATGCAGAAGACTAGGAACACATGTGATGACAAGCTCAGTTTCTCTGAAACAGAATGGCGGGGACAGGATTCGAACCTCACCATTAAGTCCTTATGGGATATGGCATTTGCCATCAGCTTTCCCCAGTAACGGTTTTCCAATTCTTCTTGCACCATTCCCCAGAATATGTCAGGAGACTGTTCACAGATCTCCCATGTTTCTGCACATCTTTTGATTCAGACTCTCATTTCAAAGATGTTTGTGTAGCATATATCCTTGGAAGTTAGACATAGGCTCTCCCTCCAAGGCAATGGACAGATTTGTTTCCCAGACAGATAATAAAAATAATGTATTCTTCTGGGGCATAGTTTGAACAAGTTCCCTAGACTTCCCCTTATAAGGTTGGGGTTTCCCAAGCACAGGGTTCCTCAGTTGTGCCACAGATCCACTGGGCCCTGGCATCTACGTGAGCCCACAAATGTGTTCCCCTGTGGGAATCAGGGGCAAAGGAAACTGATGCCCACATAAAGCTCCTGCCGCCTGCTCTGCTGTGTGTAATGTAGTCCTTTGCCTTTTCCTCAGAGTCTCGTGGCTTCTGCCAGCATCGATGAAACTATGGTAGCCTAACTGGTTAGCTTGCAAGTAGGAGCAAGTTTCAGGTACTTTACAGTTGGGCACCTTCAGTTAAGTGTTGCCCACATGACTTACTTATGGGTTTGAGCAAAAGCGTCTTAAAACTTTCAGGACATGTCCTTATAGGCAGAGACCATGAGCTGCTTCTATTCTGCCTCTGGTTGAAATGTTGATGAAAGTAATGAAGCTTCAGCATCCATCCTGGAATATAGTTTGACTTTAGGAATAAAATCCATGTGGTACCTAGGTTTCACAGTCTCTGACACTGCATAGCATTTTATAAAATGCATTAATATGGGGACTCCTGGGTGGCTCAGTCGGTTAAGCATCTGCCTTCAGCTTCGGTCATGATCCCAGGACCTGGGGATCAAGCCCCGCATTGGGCTCCCTGTTCAGTGGGAAGCCTGCTTCTCCCTCTGCCTGCTTCCCCTGCTTGTGCTCTCTCTGACAAATAAATAAATAAAATCTTAAAAAAAAAAAAAAAACACACATGGCACCTGGGTGGCTCAGATGGTTAAGCATCTGCCTTCGGCTCAGGTCATGATCTCAGGGTCCTGGGATCGAGTCCCGCATCGGGCTCCCTGCTCCTTGGGAGCCTGCTTCTCCCTCTGCCTCTCTCTCTCTCTCTGTCTGTCTCTCATGAATAAATAAATAAAATTAAAAAAAAAAAAAGCAGCGAAGCCTTGTCTGAAAAAAAAAAAAAAACACAAAAAAAATGTATTAATATAACTTTTTTTAAATTGAGCACTGTAATGTGCCCATCATCTTGTTAAATAGTTACCATGTATTAAACCAGGAAAGCCTCACAAAAACTCTATAATGCAAACATTACTATAATCCTCAGATGAAGTAAACTGATGGTTATTAAACAAGGATTTTGGCCACATCGTCAATTGCATTCAACCAGAAAGTGGCACACAACTTGTTACTGGCACTCAATCCGAAGAGCACAGGGCAGGAGTGCCAACTCAGTCTTCCTGGTGTTGCCCAACACTAGGTCACCCTGGAAGCTGCACACGCACAAGGGACAGGCCTGCTCATTCTACTACCATATACCCGGCCCCTAGCAACATGCCCAATACAAACTAGGTAATCAACAGTAGGTAATCAATAAATATTTATTGAATCAATTAGGGAGTTAAAGTCACTTAATCACTCTGACCCTCGGTTCTCTTATACATTAAACAAGAATAATAGAAATATTGCAAAAATGTTATAAAGATTAGACATAATAGATGAATAAGTTCTGGCATATATCAGGTATTCAATTAATGGTTGCTGTAATTATTAAGTCTGTTTGAAGAAATGTGGCTGTTGAGGCACTCTGTTCTTCTGATCTCTAATAGCCAATTTGCTTCCAGGGGTTAATTATGGTAAACATTTTAAATACAGAGACACCCCACTTTATGCAAGTACAGGTAGCATATAATGTTAAAACCACATGTTGCTACATTCAAAAGATGTTTATATTTGACATAAGAAAGAGTAGATTGGGTTTTATCACTGTTGTTTTATGTTTCATAATGGATGAAGATCCCTTATATACCACTCGGGTCAGATACTGTCTTCTCTGCAACAAATGCCAAGTTATTTCCCCCACACACAGTGGTGAAACCTAGAGATGAAGGCATTCCCAAACTGCTGCAGTGCACATAATTACAATGCACGTGTTGGTTGACAGTCTGCATCTTCCTAACCTCCAGCTACTTCATGGCTCTGTTTTTAAAAAGCAAATAGAAATAATAAACTATTGCTAAATAAATACAACCAATGAATATTCTAACCCTGAATTTCTAAATATTGAGAAATTACAGCTGTAGACACTAAGAACTCCCCAAACAAGCTATCAAATCTAATATAAGGAGAGTGTCTTCCCAAGATGAATGAACACAGGTCAACATGGAATAGAAGAAAAGACAAGAATGAGACCAAACCAGCGTGATTAAAGAAGAACAGGATCCAAAGAAAGCAGGAGGGGAAACATCCTTTCTCTTTTTCTCTGGCTAAGAGCTCAACTAGGCACCTAGTGGGAAGGAATGGGTTTAATACCAAACAAAAATTCTCTAGAATTATTTGTGTATCTAAGAATTTATATTTATTGTCTTGTAGCTCACATCCAATAATGTGAACTCACTACTTATCAAAAAAGAAAAATATAATAAATTTGTCCTTATAGAGATTTACATAATGGCCATTTTAAGAGGTTTCATAAAAATAAGGACCTGATGTTGATTGGCACAAATGCTCATTGTCATTAAAATTCTACTAAATAAGTTCTAGAGATCCAATGTAAAACATGGTGACTAAAGTTAATAATATTGTATTGTATAGTGGAAATATGCTAAGACAGTAGATCTCAGGGACTCTCACCACACACACACACACGGTAACTGTGTGAGATGAATATGTTAATTAGCTTAGCAGTAATAATCATTTCCTTATGTATATGTATATCAAATCATCATGTTGTACAGCTTAAATACATGCAATTCTATTTTATTTTTTTTTTTTTTTTTTTTTTTTTTTTTTTTTTTAAAGATTTTATTTATTTATTTATTTGAGAGAGAGAGAGAGAGAGAAACAGCATGAGAGGGGACAGGGTCAGAGGGAGAAGCAGGCTCCCCGCTGAGTCAGGAGCCCGACGTGGGACTCGATCCCAGGACTCCGGGATCATGACCCGAGCTGAAGGCAGTCGCTTAACCAACTGAGCCACCCAGGCGCCCTGCAATTCTATTTTAAAAACAGAAAAAATTTCAACTAAATATATGGAAATATTATATTTAAAAAGAATCCTCTATAGATGGTGACTAAAAAGGCTCTTGTACATTGAGGGCACCATTTCTTTTGGTAGTCATTGGTAGTTTCACATAGGAAGAGATAACAAAGGATAAATCTAACTCGGAGATGCAAATAAATATTTTGGATCATTATTTGGCATTTCTTTTCAAAATCATCCTCTGTGTGGTTGAGCAAACCATAAATCTACAGGGTATATGTCTATAAAATTAATACTTTGAAAATAAGGAAGAGATTTAGTAGTTCATTAGTATACCACTGTAGATCCAATTCTCCCTTACATAGCAGGTATCATATATTATCGCTGCCCTTATTTCTTGCTACAGACTTTACAACTATTTTGGGATACGGTCTTATTTCAGTCAGATTTAAACTCATTACTTCATGCACTTGGTGGAAGAGAAATTATCTGTCATCCTATATTTGACAGGATGTTCTCCTGGGCTGTATATTTTAAGTTCAAATATAGACTCTGCCTCCTTCTGTCATTTTGAGTCTTGTCTACTTGGAATGAGTAACTAGGTGGAGAATATTGTGTTTGTTTAATGCTAAACCTATAAATATTGCTAACTTAACATAGTCCTTGGAATATTTTCTTTATGAACGTGCAAAGTAATCAATTTTCCCACTATTTGTTACACTAGCTTCAATGGGTACCTAAATCTTAAATGCATACTAATCATTGTTTAGGGAATGGAACTCAGACATTCCGCATCACTTTGGGAGTTAGAACAGCTGTGTTTTGGTCTGCGCACTCCATGACTGATTCTGATATTTTTGCAATACCTACTATTTTTGAATGCGTCTTATGAAAGAATGATCACGTGGCTAAATGATGAAGTCATTTCAAACTACAAGATTAAAAAAAAAAAATCTCTCCCCTGAAACCAATTCTACAAGTGTTCAATAGAATCACTAGCTATAAAATCGGACAGATTTACCATTCTTTGTTCATAGTAGTAGTTTTAATTTTTTAAATTTTTGGTACTGTTAACATTTCATCTTTCCTAGTAGCGTAGCATCAATCTTCTTTTATAACATTACTCCTCAGTTATTTTTAATAATTAAAATGAATTACCATAAAACTTACATTCTTTATTAACAAAACTTCTGGCCTATTTAATTTTGCCAGTGTGGTGTCTTCTATTTTAATAATTAGTGAGTTCTGCCATTTTTCAGACAGAAAAGGCCTATCCTAATATTTCCTATGGTAATATCATGAAAACATAAGAAATTGACCCTAGTATGATTAATCGAATTCATCTTAAAATGTTTTTCAGATCATAATTACAAACTAATTTTTCAAATCTATTATTTAGCAAACAAACCAATTACATAAAATAGGAAAATATGCTTAATCTAAAAATTCCTAGATACACATCTATGGTAAAAATACCAAAATTTTTATTTATTTTTTTTTAAATACCAAAATTTTTAAATGACAGCATCAAATCTAGATCATTATTTTCCAGGGAAAAATATTTGCAAGACTATCTTAAGACTATTGCATGAAGTGAACAGTATCCAAACCACCGCCAGTATTTGTGGGGGTATTTTAAACATGTACATATCCATAAAACTGGATTTGCAATGTTGATGCTATTTCCTGCTAGATAAATGAGGAAGAAATCTTTGTATAGTAGTCATACAGGATAGAGAGATAGGAAAATGACACTGGCTCACAAGTTCTGCTGAGAAAAAAATTATGAATAAATATTTTAACTTTTAAATTCAACTGGAGAAATATAATAAAACCTTGCCAGTCCATCCTAGTACATTTTGATTGAGCGGAAAGTTCGTGATCTGGAGATTTGCCTTTGACTAGAACAACTAAATAAGTATCATTGAAACCTTGACGCTTTTGAGAATGAAAAGGGACGCTAGTAACAATCACACCAGGAAAATAAGTGCAAATATAGCCCATCCCAGTCAAACCAGGTAAGCAGACCGCCACAGCTAGATAGATGATTTGTAGAAATGCTAGGAAAAAGCAGCTATTAGGAAAGGCTAGACTGGCACTGTGTGAAGCCAACTTAAGAGCATGCTGAGATTCATGGACCACAGACTGAAAAACATTTTTAAGGAAGATTTAATTCCATTCCATAAATTAGCTACAGATTTTACTCCATTAGAATTTAGAATACATCTACTCTATGCAAAATCCATTTATCCATTTGATTACATAGCCAATGAAATACATTTGATTTCACAGCCGAAGATTCTAGAGATAAACGCTATTAATTTTCAGTTACAAGAAAAGAGATTTCTGGATGTTTCCCTTCCATTTCTATTGAGCCCTTCCTTTTCTCCACATTAATGCCAAATGAGAAGCTAAGCAAGAAAGGTAGGTTGAAAGAGATACCCATAGTTCTGTCAATATCATAATCAGAAAAAAAAAAAGCGGCCTATTTATAGACAGGATTGCAAAAAAGACTGTGCCTTATGAGAAACCCTAAAAGTGCTATAAAATGGCTGTTGAGTCACTTTTGATCAAACAGTATAGTCTGAAATACTAATAGGTTTAATAATAATTATTATTATTTATGATTAACATTAATAATAATAGCTAACAGAGAAAATGTTTAGTATGTACCAGGAATCCTTCTAAGGCTATCGCATATGTAACTACTTTAAATCTCTAGACATTATATTAAAAAAAAAAAGACAAATAAATCTCTAGACAAGCCTATGAGGTAGGTATGACTATTACCCCCATTTTGCAGATTATGAAACTAAAGTAAGGTAAGATTATATAACTTGCTCAAGTTCACACAACTAGTAGGTATTTGATTTGAGATTTTAACCCAAGCAGTTTGGATCTAGAATGCATACAGTTAAATTCCCAACAGAACTATAGTTATAAAGACAGTCTTGTCCAAATAGAGGATAAGCCTCTTCCAAATGTAGAAAAATACCAGTAAATAAAGAATATTCAGGAAGCAGTCTTTCAACTGATGGTCAAAAAAGACAATATTACTATAAGGTCTGTATGCCCTCAAGGTATTTATAAAAGTTTATAAATTTATAAGATTATAAGAGTAATTTGGAAGGAAAATAACTGTAAAACATGCTTTTTATAAAATATGAAATATTTACTGCATTTGCAGCCAAAAAATGTACATTTAGAAAGAAAATCACAAGATACCCTCGCAGCAGCCTCATTTACATAACGTGGTGAAACTGGTTTTTATACAGTTAATACTTTAAACTTAAAAAAAGCAAGACCCCCAAGAACCTAACTTTCTGGTAACCATATGTCTTCAAACAGTGAGTTCAAGAGCAAGACTGAATTTCAAAAGGATCCATATGTTTTTTCTTTTCATAACTCCAGATTTCCATAACAAGAGAACCTAAAAGCCAATCTTAAAAGTCACTTTAAAAAACACATGGCAGGTGAAATAGAAAGTACTCAGTCATACCTAGCCAAAATAAGCATCGCATACTTATATAAAACATTCATGCATGGGGATGCAGCTAGTCCTAATCCATCTGTTGTTGAAAAATATATAAAGAAAGAAAAAGAAGAGATGAAAGAAATGGTCTAAATCTCCCTCTGAAGGAGATTTCTCTGTTCTATGTTCAGTAGCAGCTGTTCTAAACCGATTCAACGGGTTTCCTTTCCATTTCTTTTACATTTTAATTGTGATTTGTTTCTTGTGTTTTTCCCTGTGAAACAGCCCATATTTTTCAGATGAATTCTATTTTGCTACAAATATCATGCCCATGTCATTAAAATATCAGTAGATAAAAAAGGAAGTAAAGCATTCTTAAATTTAAAATTAAACTCGTTTTTCACAAATATTTCCAGAGAAAAAAGAAAAAAAAAAAAAAACTTGGGAGAGATACATTATTTGTTTTAGTAAGGGGTAATCTATTGCTTAAATATCAAAGGACAAAATTAGGTAGGGTGATTTATGGCTTCACCAATAAAAATATACAAGTGATTACTAGTAAGTTATCAGGATTGTTTATCAAAGTTTGCAATTACTGAAGTTTATATAATCCATGTCTTATTTATTTTTGAATAACTTATGTACTTAAAATCATCATTGCATTAATAAAACCAAATGCCAAGCAGAATTGATGATACATGCATGGATCAAGATTCATAATTGGGCAGTGACTTGACCAAAATTTGAATTTAGCACTCATCCATAACAGATAGTCTTTGAGGAACTAACTCTTCAGACTTACAGATATGTTTTACCCCATCTCAAAGGGCAGGTCTCCAATGGAATAGAAGTCATTTATTTAATTAATTCAACACATATTTATTGTGTGGCTACTATGTGTATGCTAACACTGGTGAATGTCATTGATTAAGAAACATTCCCACCTTTCGGTGAGTTTATAATTTAACAGAGGAGGATGAGAAAAAAAAATTTCAGGGGCGCCTGGGTCGCTCAGTCATTAAGCGTCTGCCTTCGGCTCAGGTCATGATCCCAGGGTCCTGGGATGGAGTCCCACATTGGGCTCCCTGCTCCGCGGGAGGCCTGCTTCTCCCTCTCCCACTCCCCCTGCTCGTGTTCCCTCTCTCGCTGTGTCTCTCTCTGTC
The DNA here is from genome assembly GCF_029215605.1 of Mirounga angustirostris. NCBI lineage: Eukaryota > Metazoa > Chordata > Mammalia > Carnivora > Phocidae > Mirounga > Mirounga angustirostris. Next base: position 50,158,033 of record NW_026991712.1, on the reverse strand, counting down.
AAATAAATAAACAAAAAATCTTTAAAAAACAAAAGAAAAAAAATTTCAATTCAATGTTATGGCATACCTAAATTTCAAAACTCTACTTCTTTATTGTGTCTAGAAAAAGCTTAAGAGTTTCAGTAATTAGTAAATCAGTATGAAAAATAAGTATGATGAGCCACTCATACAGGTCTCCAGAACATGATAAGGGATAATAGAATTTTTCCAGGCATTGATCATACTGTCCCTTAATTATTATGTCTCATTATATCTGAAACTCCAGAGGACACTGACCACAAAAGAGAAGCAACGTTAAATTACGTTATGTGGAGGATGTGGTAAGTTTGTGCACCAAATCTATTTCACTTTTTCTCTATTTTTAGGCAATTTATACTATCTCCATTTTTTCAATTCAATAAACATTTTTATGTACACATCTTTGTACTTACCATGCTATTTTCTTTTTTTTACTAATGAAAAATTATTATTGAAATATAGTTGATGTGCAAGATTATATTAGTTTCTAGTGTGCAACATAGTGATCTTACTTCTAATTATGGTCTTTTCTTTCTCACTTAGAGAAAAATCCCTTAACATCTCTTGTAGGGCCGGTTTAGTGGGGATGATCTCCATGTTATTTTCTTACGGTAAAATGTTAGAAGCAGAATTTTTAGGTCACAGAGGAAATACTTGGAAAGCTTGGTGCATATGGCCAAATTTCTTGAAAAATTTTGATGTTTACCTCTTTTGCAGGTCATATGTAGAAAGGCCTACATTCCATTAACAAATCTATAATTGCACTGTCCAGTGTGGTAGAGACTATCCATAGGGGATCATTCAAATTTAAATAAAATTTAAAGTTGTTTCCTCAGTCACACTAGTTATATGCCAAAAGCTCAATAGAATACTTCGTAGAATAGCATGTGTTTACTCTTGATGTAAGTCCTGTACATTTTTTTTAAATGCATCCCCAGCCTATCATTATCATTATTGCTAACCAAAATAATTATTTCAATATTATTTTCTAAGCAATTATTGGTGATAAATTTTTTAAATATTAGTGTTTGTACATCACCATGATCTTAAACCATTTTATTCATTTGAATAGTTTCATTTTGATGCTCCTCCTTAAGACAAATGTCATGACACCTGCAAATAATGATGCTAGTTAGAAAAAAAATCCCCATGGACTAAAGTCATTTTTGGTAAGGGTGAGTGTACTTCTTTTGTGCTTTGTCTCCACGCCTTTGGAAATAGCCCAAACGGGCTACCTTCTCAGTGGTGTACTCTTGCCTCCAGACCTAGCTCTCCTCGACTAGTCCCATGTTGGAGTAAATCCCTGCCACTTTTAAGAAACTGGCTTAGAGAAAAACGGCTAGAAACAGGCCTGTGCTTTACTTTGGACCTCACTTTGAACCATTAAATGCTGTTTCTCCATAGTGATGGAAGGAACTAAATGCATGACATATTTCATTCATGTTATGGTCTACCCATGCATCTTTCACTAATCTCTTCAAAACAGAGAATGCTGTTAGAACATGCCAAACTTTCTTTAATTTCCTTCCTGAAAAGCTGTAATTATTTCCCAGGAAAGGAATTCATGTAACAACTCCTAGTGTCTTCATCAATTTATCTGAAGCATTTTGTATCTAGCAAAATTTTCTTGAGGTTATGATATGCTACCCTCTCATTCTGCAATTTCACTGCCGAGGAATCCTTTGGGGTTGCTGTTGTTGCTTCTTTTGACTCTGTTATCTCCTTCCTCTTTTCTTCCTAGACTTGTGTATTTTTGGCCAGGGTGGGCAGATGGTCTTATCATATTTGCTTCACCTCATATGCTATAGAATTTTAGTATTTATCTGTATCTAAGAGCTACTCTCCCCCCATCCCAAGAAAGTCTGTGAAACTGTAGGCAATTCCCAGCTAATTTCCAGCACCAATTTAGTATTTCTTGAAAGGTTTTTACAGTGACACACTACTGTGAAATGGAAAAAAAAAAAAAAAAGTTAAGTATTAAGGTTTCAGAATGGTATAAAAATTTTACTGAAATGATGACTATTTTGTACTTGTAATCATGTTGATAAGATGGCATCTTGAAGATCCTTGGGTTAGCCTTAGATTCCTCCAGCTTTATTAATACTCTTTTCTATATCATCCTTCTGGGACATTAAACCTTGTTACTCTCTACACTTCCTGAAGAGTTCTATCCCAGCTGAAAAGCCTCCTGGGGTAGACAGGGCAGAAGAATGATGATCACCATTTTCAAAAGGCTCAGTCCCAGGCAAGATTTGACTTTTTTAGGATCCCTACCATCACCCACAGATTTTCATATGGAGGAAGAGCTTTTCTGATTTCACATAACTCCTGAAAGGACCACCAGTCCCCAGTCATGCACATGCCAACAGGTACATATATACCAAGAGGATCTTCTTACATTAACAGTTTCCAAATAAAGAGTCTGGAATTTCAGTTCATGTTAGCATTTTTCTGAGACTAGACTGAAAATCACAGTATCATCGTATATTGGAAACTATGATCAAAAAAAGCAATGCAGAATAAAGTGGCAATTGAGGACTAAAATTTGACCTACATCGTATTTTAAAATATTATGTATTATTATTCTAAAATATAAAGATGTGGTTGGATTTCCATTATTTCAAAAACACTGAAGAGCTCATCTTTTTCATGCCTCCACAGAGGCCAGATCAACCAGAATCATGACCACTACAGGCATCTGAGCAATTTTAGCAGTCAGTACAAATAGCTGTAGCTAAATTGGTCTTTCCATGATCAATACCAATTGCGAAGCTCCAAAATTTATGTGCATGCTCAGGCTGCAGTCAAATGGTCATGTGAATTAGGTAAATATCAACGGGGTGATATTATCAATAACAAACGTGATCATGTTTTTCCATTCTACTTTCCTTTGTATTAGATTAGCAGACAAACAAGCAGCTTGATTTTTTTTTAATTAGAAAGCCACTTTAAAAGTTTTACGGTTATTTAAACTATTATCTTAAAAATGATTCTGTCCCTTCCTCCCCACCTGTCTCTCAAAAAAAAAAAAAGCAAATAAATGCATTGTCCACCGCAATTATAATGCGGCTTACAGCCATGCCCTTAGGCCCGGAGGAGAATGTGGGAAAGCGAAAGCAGTTTTTGGATAAGTGTGATGAAAGTGTTTTGATGTTTTCTTTACATTCTGCCTTCCCATTATTACTATTACTTATGATTTCCCAATATTTAAATGTAACCAAATGGTGATTTTCTTATAAAAAATCATTATTTTTCTTCATAGTTTATAATATTTCACAAAGCATTAACATTACACCATGCTGCTAACTGCTATGAGTGTATCTAAACATATTCATTAGTATTTGTTAACAGATCACATTTTATGTAATATAATATTTTTAAAACCTTTCTACATATCTATAAAATTTAAGGAGCTATAGTTGAAGCATTGTTAAATATCTAGCACCAAGGCCTTGTGTTCTGGTCTTCTCTGGATGTCTTTTCTCTGATCAGCAGCCCTTAAGATTCACTTTGAGGTAGAACAAAAGGGAGATGTGAGAAATATAAAATTGAAGGGCAAAATGAGAGCAAGGACACAGGTTTCCATCAGCATCGACTCTCAGTACAAAACACTATTGTTTTGGAAGTCTGTTTATATTTACGCAATGAAAATATCTGTTCTATAGTCATCACTGGTTAATCTGTAAGTAACACATACACACACGTACACACACACAACAAAACATATGTATGCTGTACATCATAAAAATACAACTAAAATACATATTTTTGTGTCTATAATGAAAACAAAATCTTAAAATTTTAAATTATGAAGCTACAGGAAAGATCATATACTTCCTTTTTTTATTTTATGAATTTACAAAGGTAGCAGTGGACGGGCTGGGGTCAGAACATAAGCTTTGAGATATACTTGTGTGCTTTCTACTACACAACTATACTCTGAAATATGCAAGCAGAGCTCATTAGAGAGACAACCTTTGCCCAAAGAAAATACATTTTCCATATACTGTTCTGCAGATTTCAGTAGAGAAATTCTTTTGAAATCTTGGTAATGATGGCATATAGATTTCTCTGTTCATGAAGATAACAAAGCTATTGATTTGGCTTTCCTTGTAAAATTGTAAAAGAATAATAAAGCCACTCCACAAACAGAGTCAAAGAAATGTGCGCTTCAATTTTGTCTGTAACTACTCTTTTTTTTTATAAAGATTTTATTTATTTATTTGAGAGAGAGAGAATGAGAAAGAGCACATGAGAGGGGGGAGGGCCGAGCAGGGAGCCCAATGCGGGACTCGATCCAGGGACTCCAGGATCATGACCTGAGCCGAAGGCAGTCGCTTAACCAACTGAGCCACCCAGGCGCCCTGTAACTACTCTTAAATGAACCTGTCATTGGAGTGTATTGTTGACTCTATTAACTGCATCTGAGTTTGCCATGTTTCCTGAAGATGTGTTTCAGATTATGCCCATGATTCTTTAGTACTTTTTGGTTTGGTCAATTACGTCAAATATTTTTGTTTATTAATACAAAGAAAGATCTTCTAGAGGGGAGGGGGGTAGGAGGATGGGTTAGCCTGGTGATAGGTATTAAAGAGGGCACGTTCTGCATGGAGCACTGGGTGTTATACGCAAACAATAAATCATGGAACACTACCTCAAAAACTAATGATGTAACGTATGGTGGTTAACATAACATAAAAATAAAAAAAAAGAACAGGGAGAACTATGAATGTGTGTGAATTATCAAAAAATAAAGAAAGATCTTATTATTCTTTAATATTTTCACTATGTAGTATGTGGGAATAACATGGTTTCTGTTCACTATTGGATATTGTTGTTGCATTTGACTGAAAAAGAACTGACCAAGATATGGCCAGCCACCAGGAATAGTACCATGTGGTGGTTAACTTTATTAACTTTCCTTTCAACCATAATGTTGTCTGACACTGTGGTGCTTATCATTTAATATTTAACACCCATTTGTCATTCATTACTTCAGCAAATACTTCTTTAGCATCTGATGCAGTTTTCTTATGCCTTGAGTAAAAAGATTGCAAAAATCACTAGTGTCAAGTCCCTCGTCAAATACTTTCAGACATATTTGTCCACAAGGTGCTCTACTGAAATGTAGTTAAATACTCTAGATTAAAAGAAGGAAAATTTTCGACATTTCATAGTTCTCAATTTTATCTTTAACATTATGTAAGTTTACCCCCACAAACTGCTCCTTGCTTTGGAACTAAAGAAAATAATATCGCATTTGAATGACCAAGGCTCTTCCCTGTATAATGCACTGTTACAATAGTCTATAATATAACTACCATAGAACAATTTCACTTCTAGATACATACCCAAAAGTACTGAAAGCAGCATCTCAAAGAAATATTTGAACATCGATGTTCATAGCAATATTATTCACAATAACCAAAAAGTGAAAGTAACTTAAGTGTTCTTTGACCAAAGAATGAGTGGGTAAACAAAATGTAATATGTATATGTCATGGAATATCATTAAAAAAAAAGGAAACTATGACACATGATACAACATGGGTGAACCTTGAGGACATTATGTTAAGTGAAATAAGCCAGTCACTCTGGGAACCAAACTGAGGGTTACATAAGGGAGGCAAGTGGGGGGATGAGGTAACAGGGTGATGGGTATTAAGGAGGGCACGTTTGGTGATGAGCACTGGGTATTATATGCAACTAATGAATCGTTGAACACTACATCAAAAACTAATGATGTACTATATGCTGGCTAATTGAACATAATAATAAAATAATAATAATAATAAATAAGCCAGTCATAAAAAGACAAACACTGTATATTCCACTTCTATGAAGTACCTAGAATAATCAATTAGCAATAATCGTGCCCCGGATAAACCTCATTGGCTACAATACTGCCACTGCGCAAAGCAAATAAATAGGGACAGAAAGGAGAAGGGCGGTTGCCAGGGGCTGGGAGAAGAAGGGAATGGGTCATTGTTGTTTAATAGGTATAGTGATAGCAGAAATGGTTATGAGTGATGTGTACCCTCTATTCTAGCATCTTAAAGATGCTACAATTTAACCAAATTATGAATGAGTGAAGCAAGGTCCTACAGTGGAAAATCAATGTACTGCTTTTCAAGGGTGACCTTCTTTTCATGGACCTTAATGCATTAAAATATTTCTTCTTCTTAGTATTATGCTAGAAAGCCATAAAGAAGAATGACTCTGGGGGACCTGGGTAGCTCAGTCGTTTGTTAAGAATCTGCCTTCGGCTCAGGTCATGATCCCAGGGTCCTGGGATCAAGCCCCACATTGGGCTCCCTGCTCAGCAGCAAGTCTGCTTTTCCCTCTCCCGCTGCCCCTCCCCCTTGCTTGTGCTCTCTCTTTTTCTCTCTCTCAAATATACATAAAATCTTTTAAAAAATAAAAAGGCAAATGGTATTGAAAAAGAACAAAGTTGGAGGACTCACACTTCTCAATTGGAAAACTTACAACAAAGCTACTAAGAACGTGTGGTGCTGACACATATATATGGAATAGAGCTGGGAGCTCCACAACAACCTTTCAATGGTCAGGAGAATTTTGACAAGAGTCTCAAGAAAATTCAAACAGAAAAAAAGTCTTTTCAACAAATGGTGTTAAGCCAATTGGATGTTAACATGCAAAATAAAGTTGGACCCCTTCCCCTTGTCATACAAAAAATGAACTCAAAATAAAAAATAAACCTGATTTTACAAATGTTACCTAATAATAAGTGTGACCAAAATTAAGAATAAAACTCATGATCAAATTGTTTAAAATTATTAAATAAAATAAAAGGTGAGTTTTCTATAGTGCTTATAGGTTAAGATAGTTAACATCTTAGGTTCCCTCAAGATTATACTTTTAATTCAATGTAATTCAATAAAATTCAGTGTTTTTCATAAAGTTTAAAAAGACCTGCCTAAATTTTATATGACATAGAGCCAATAACAGCCAACAAATTTTTAAGAAGAAAATTTGTCTCTACCGTATTGCAAGAAAAAAGATAGTATTTCAAACAGTGTGTAAGAGATAGCTAGATTAATGAAACTGAAATGAAATGAAAACAGATGCAAACCCACATGTTAATGAAATCTTTGTGTGTGACAGTGGGAGCATCACACATCAGTGGAAAAGAAGTAATGAACTATTTAATAAATTGTGCTTGTTTAATTGTAGATCCTTATGAAAAGACATTAAAGTATATCCTTATACCATGTAAAACTTAGAAACTCCAGATTTAACTCAAAAACAAAAATGAGAAGAGCAAAACTTTTATAAGAAGTTAAGATATTATTTTCATAATATTATTAGTGCTAACTATAAAGGCTTTGAGCTAAGGTAGGCTAGCTTTTATTTGATCAACCCCCTCACCACAAATAAAGAAAAGCTAGGGGCTATGTGATTGAAGGTGTCAGAGAGAAGCAACTTAGCTATATCCAAAAATGTCAAGATCCTGAAGAAAAGGGAAGTGCAGATTTATGAGACTGGCACTTGGTGCGACTTGTTCTCTGAAGGCGTTTGGAGAGTCTGGGCAATGCATGCAGTGATTTCACAGAACTGCAGGAACAAGAGTTGGAGTTCAGGACCTAGCAAAGTACTGGCACTCTGGTGACGAGCCCTGGATTTAAGATGGGTCCCCCAAGGAGTAAAGGCATACTAGAAATAGAACACCCCTAACAGGAAAAAACCTGTCATGGAATCACCTCAATTATGGTTTTTCATATGAATATTTGCCTTTGCCATAGCTGAGAAACAGACAGACTTTTGGCAACCCTACATGTTTGAAAGACAAAAAGTGGAGTTCGGGATCCCAAAGATGAGGGCCTTGTAAATAGTCTAGTTTTTCAGTTAAAACCAAAAAAGGCCTCAATAGAGGATTAAGGGTGATGTGGAAAAAGAGGGACAATAGATAATAGAAACTGATACTAGAAATCCACAGCTGATCCAGGTATTAGAATAACAGATATAGCCTTTATAATCAAAATAACACATGGGTTGAAGAAAACAGAGAAGGTATAACATTTCAACAAACAATGGGAATATATAAAAGGAATACAAATAAAAATTACAGATCTGAAGATATAATAACTAAAATAAAGAATTCGATAGATGAGTTTAATGGCAGACTAGCCAGTGTCTTCACTCCAAAAAAAAAAAAAGAAAAAAAGATTAATGAGGTGAAAGATAGTTCATTAGATCCAGACTCAAGCGCAGAGAGAGAGAGAGAGATGGGGTGAGGGAGGATGGAAAATACACTATAGCATTTAAGAGATAAATGGGATATGTTAAAATACCTAACATAACCTGTAAATAGAACCTTAGGTGAAAGGCCAAAGAAAAAAATACAAAGCAATATTTGAAAGAACAATGCAAATAATCTCTCAAAGCTGATTGAATACATTAAACACAGATTCAAAAAGTACAACAAAAAGTTTATGTAAAATACGTAGAAACAAAACAACACTAAGGCACACCATAGGATAACCAAAGACAAAAAAAAAAAAAAAATCTTAAAAGCAAGAGAGAGGGGAAAAATGGACCCATTACCTAAAAGAAGAGAGGAAGAGAATGACAGGTAGGTGACTTTTCTATGGAAATAATAGGAGCAGAAGGTAATACAGTTGAAAAAAAATACACTAAAAAAAAACTGAAAAATGCACTAAAATAGAATGCTATTCACAAAGAAAATCTGCTTCACAAATGAAGGTAAAGACCTTTTCAAATATATAAAAATCAGGAAAATGTATCACCATCAGATCCACACTAATGAAAATACTTAAAAAGTACTTAAGATGAAGGGAGGCGCCTGAGAAGCTCAGTCAGTTAAGCATCTGACTCTTGATTTCTGCTCAGGTCATAATCTGAGTATTCTGAGATCAAGACCCATGATGGCTCTGGACTGGGTGTGGAGCCTGCTTGAGATTCTCTCTCCTTTGCCCTCTGCCCCTCCCCCACCTGCTTGTGTGCATGCGCTCTCTCTCTTTCTCTCTCTCTCTCTCGATCTTTCACTCTTTCTCTAAAAAAAGAATTACTTAAGATAGAGGGAAAATGAACTCATGTGAAAGCCTGGAGTTCAGAAAGAAAGAAAGACTTAAAAGACTAAATATGTAGATACATCTAAATGAATATTGACTGCATATAACAACAACATTACTGTCTTGAGTGCATTTAAAATTATGAATAATTAAAGTAAATACCAAACATAGCAGAAAATTCAGGAGGTGATAAATGGAATTAATGTGTTTTAAAGTCCCTGCATTGTCAAGGGAGCATTAAAAGCATTACGTTAAATCAGGCAGGCTGCAAAAAAACAATAATACATAGAGTAATTTCTCATGTAACCATTCAAACAATATTTTAAAAACATGACCGATGAGAGGATAGATATCAAAAATGCTTAATTTATCCAAAGAATGCACAAAACGAAAATAAAAAGGAAATATAAAGCAGGTGGAAAATACAGTACAAATAATCAGATGGTAGATTTAAGCACAAATTGAGGAGGAAATACACTAAATACACCAATTAAAACATAAAAATTGTCAGACTGGATTTACGAAACAAAGACATAATAAACTTTGAAAAAGTCTTATCAGCCCTCAATCTGAAACTAAAACAATCTGAGGGTTCTTACTATGAAAAAGAACGCAAATGGAGGTTTCTTTTGAACATTTTACAAAGTCCTATGACATGTGAACCCAGTGCTGGAGGTGGAGGTATTTCAGGTGAGGCGTTCTGAGGGGCTCTGCCAGGGCAGTAGATTCATAACAAGTCTGTTTCTGTTATGCAGGCAATGATAGTGGGAACTCAGGAGCATGACAAACTGTGGGTGGGAAGTTCAAACTCAAAGAGAATGATTTCTTGAGATGATGATTATGGTAGAGATTTTGGTATGTTTTAATATAAAAAGATGCAAATCATTTCAGGATTTGGTACTTGTTGAATTTATAGAAACCTACAGGCTACTACTCCCTGAACTCATTTGATCATGACAAAATTTATGAGATTCAGTATTAATACGATAATTGTATAGATGAGGAAACAGAATCTTGGAGACGTTAAATAATTATCCAAAACACTTAACTAGTAAAAAAAAGAGCTAGAATGTAAACTCAACTCCATTTGCTTACAGTACTCATATAGTATTTATTAAAAGTCAAAGAATTTTAATATAATTTAAAAATATAATTAGAGTAGCTGTTGCAAATTAATTTGAACAGTTGCTGAATTTTGGATGTTAATTAAGGAGTTCTTGTATTATCAAACAGTGGTATAAACCAAAAGATGTGGAACATTCAAATTTATTTTGATAATACATCTAATAATGGCTCTCTTTGTAAACCACAGGAAAAATACTTATTAGAAAGAATATCCTCAATTTTAAGCTTTTCTATTTAATTTTTTGTCTTAAGCATTGGTGATTTCTGCCATCTAGCAGATGGCAAAAGAGAATGAGCAAGAAGCAAATAAATATTCATGGAAGAGTTGGATCCATTCACCAGGCTTAGATGAAAGCTAGTGATTTTTTTCTTGAACATATTCTCTGGGCCATGATTTTATTTGACTATATTTAATATAGTCATACTTCATAATAGTGAAATAATTCCATTTTCGCATGCTAGAAGAAAATACATCCTTTTTTTTTTTTTAGAATTTGTCTATTCATCTGACACACACACAGAGAGAGAGACCACAAGCAGGCAAAATGAGAGGAAGCCCAAGCAGGGAGCCTGACGTGGGGCTTGATCCCAGGACCCCGGGGATCATGACCCTAGTCGGAGGCAGACTCTTAACCGGCTGAGCCACACAGGTGCCCCAAAATACATCCATTTTGATGATGGCCCTCAAGGATTGCTAGGATTTCATATCATTCAAACAAATTTGAGAAGTACTTCCTTCTTTGGCTCCTCCCAACTTTGCATAAAAACTGAGAATTTTCTTTATTCTGGTGATGCTCAACCTACTACATTATTTACTTTGCTTTGTTTTTAGGGATAATATTACTCTTCTCATTTCTAACCTCCTCCTTTGTCTTTCTGACATGATTTCAACTTTAATGAAACTGAATTTTTCTCCTGGCTCTCAGTTTAGTTATAGTTAACTATATATAGTTTAGTTTTATTTAGTTTTCTTTTTATATTATAGTTATAGTCAGCATTTGTTTTAGGGATATTTCTTCATTATCTTTCAAAAAGTACAGTAATGAACTGCTTTTACCCTACAATGTTTTGACTGTTTACCTTCTCTTGAAAGGATGATGTTTTTTGTCTAAACTTGCTAATTATAATTATAATCACCACTCAAATAGCAACATCATTGAGACTTTCTCATCTAGTCTGGTTTAATTTCTTCTAGTCACACTTAAGCTGTGTAGGAAGATAAAAAATGTTCAAAATAGGGGCGCCTGGGTGGCTCAGTCGTTAAGCGTCTGCCTTCGGCTCAGGTCATGATCTCAGGGTCCTGGGATAGAGCTCCGTGTCGGGCTCCCTGCTCCGCGGGAGGCCTGCTTCTCCCTCCCCCTCTCCCCCTGCTTGTGTTCCCTCTCTCGCTGTGTCTCTCTCTGTCAAATAAATAAATAAAATCTTTAAAAAATAGTTCAAAATAATTTATACATACATAATGATTAAAGTTTAACTTATAGAGACTTCATTTAGTGATCACCAAGTGATGTGTTTAGGAGCAATATTTTTCCTGCCCTACGGAAAGGGAGATGACTTTTGAACTTGAAGAGTAGTAGGAAACCATGTGATCCCTTTAGCTATTAATCCTTTATTGATAAAAGAATTAAATACTTAATAGAAGATAGTTCAAAAAACAGACCTTCAGAGATTTTTCTCTAAACACAATCTGTTCTTTCATTTTTAAAAGATCCGTAAGGAATTTGAGAAATAAGACAGAGGATCATAGGGGAAGGGAGAGAAAAATGAAACAAGACAAAACTGGAGAGGAAGACAAACCATAAGAGACTCTTAATCTCAGGAAACAAACTGAGGGTTGCTGGAGTAGAGGGGGGTGGGAAGGATGGGGTGGCTGGGTGATGGACATTGGAAAGGGTATGTACTATGGTGAGCGCTGTGAATTGTGTAAGACTGTTGAATCACAGACCCGTACCCCTGAAACAAATAATACATTATATGTTAATAAAAAGTAATAATAATAAAATAAAATGTCTTGTAGAATCTTCAGACTGTAGGTCATGGAAATAAAAAAGTATCAAATCTTTAAAAAAAATAAAAAAATAAAAGATCTGTAAGAATTTTAAACATCTAAATTCTTCATTTTATTATTTAATTTGGTATATAATTATTATCATTTAGAAGAGATTCTAAAGATGTCTAAAGAGATTATATAAATCTTAAATTAGAATGAAGCAACCAAGGGGGGCCTAGGTGGCTCAGTTGGTTGAGTGGCTGACTCTTGATTTAGGCTTGTGTCATGGTCTCAGGGTCCTGAGATTGAGCCCTGAGCACAGTCTGCTTGTCCCTCTCCTGCTTCTTCTCTCCTCACTCATGTGCTTGCTCGCTCTCTCTTTCTCAAATAAATAAATAAAATCTTTAAAAGATAAAATAGATAAAAAATAAAATGAAGCAACCCAAAAGAGAAATATTTTTGACTCATAATATCAAATAAACATTAGTTAAAAGAATCTCCTAAAACAAGATTTGACAATCTGTAAAATTGTCAGTATCTTTCAATATCTCTTCTTGAGCAAATACAATAAGGTAATAGTGATCAAATTTTAAAAGGATATGGAAGTTAATTCAATCTTAGTTAACTAAATAGACATTATGATAAAATTGCGTATAATTGTAATTTATTTCCTGCAGTTTGCCTTTTAGATTTCACTAGAATTTCCCTTTTATCCTGAAATACCAGCTTGATACATTTCCAATGAAACAACTTTGGATTTCATGTTGTTAGGAAAGCTAGTCCCTCTTACTAAGTTCCTGTTTAAATTGTAATCCTGTGATTTTTTAATCATTCGTTACTTTAAGAATAGACTTCTATTGGAAATTTGCAGTTTAAGACCATGATAAGATGCCACATTCAGGGCGCCTGGGTGGCTCAGTTGTTTAAGCGACTGCCTTCGGCTCAGGTCATGATCCTGGAGTCCCGGGATCGAGTCCCGCATCGGGCTCCCTGCTCGGCGGGGAGTCTGCTTCTCCCTCTGACCCTCCCCCCTCTCATGCTCTCTGTCTCAAATAAATAAATAAAATCTTTAAAAAAAAAAAAAGATGCCACATTCATTTGTTATTTTAAAGCATTTTTATAGTCTTTTATATATAAAATTAAAAGCGGTGTGTGGGGGGGAAACAATGATATTTAGTGCTGGCTCCAAAGAGTTGAATTTCTTGGTGTTTAGTTTGGGATCAAAGAACAAAACTATAGCAACATAAATGGAAAAACCATCAGTATAATAATAGGGAAAAGATGTGGATGTTATTCCAAAGAAATTACTAAAATCGGTTTAGTAGTCAAAAACAGTACTGCTAATTTGTTGCTGGGGGAAAAAAAATGGAAGGAAAGTTAATGATGCCATAGTACAAGGATTCTTTTAAATCTTCTCCATAATATGACCCATAAAATATCTACTCTCAACTGACAATGAAAATATTTCTATTTTGGAAAATATAAGTCATAAATAAAAGAAGACATATGTTCCCACCAGCCCCACCATCTCTTCCGAAGATTAAGACAAATAAATCTGTTTCGGTTATCTCTTGCTATATATAAAAAAAAAAAAAACAAAAACAAAAACAAAACTCCAACATTTAGCTGTATTCAGTGATGAGTTCTGCTTTTTTACTTCACATAGTGTCCACTGAAATCACTCACACAGCTACATTCAGCTGGGAGCTGGCTGGGGTCCCAAGGTACTCCCGAACATAATCAATCCATCAATCTCCCCACTTCCTCCCCATCTCTCTCTTTCTCTCCCCCCCCCCATAACCTGTCATCACTAAGTAGCTTAACTAAAATTTCTCTATATGGTAGGTAGCTTGGCAAAAATGGAAGGGTGAAAATGAGGGATAAAATGAAGCTGCAAGGTGTCTTAAATTATAGAGCCAGAAATTATACAGTATCATTTCCACTGTATTCTATTGGTCAAAATAAGTCACAGAACCTGCATAAATTCAAAAGGAAGGAAAATATATTCCACTCATTAATGACAAGAGTAGCAAATTCACATGTAGGACAAAGAGGGAGAAGTGTGCACACTTTGGAAAAAAGCTACCATTGTCTACCCCCTGGCCACAGCAATTTATAGACCTCCCACAAGCAAAATACACGCCTCCCTCCTCCAGAAATCTGATACCCTTAAGGCGTTGTCTCAAAATCCGGAATGTCATTATCTAAATTATGTCCATATGTGCCTGAGGTTTCCTGGATGCAGCTGCTTGGGTTCAATTGCTCTTGATCCAGAGACATATGAAAATAAAAAGATCATTTGCCTACAATATTCACTGATGAAGCACAGATAATCGCAACAGACACTTGCATTTTAAAGAAGGCAGAGATTTGTCACTGGTCCATGGCAATTCTAAATACAGTTGGACACATGTCACAAGTTCCCCCTACTTGAAAGGCAAGTAGATTGTGGTTCTGGCCCCTAATGCTTGCCTTTGCTTCGATCATCCCTCCTTTTCTATAAGATATAGCCAGTATTTACAGTGAATCACTCTCTCAGCCTGCTTCTTGTCCTTAAAAGTTGGATGCTCTTTGCATTTTGAAATATTCTGTTCCTTTTAGCCAGTCAGGTGGTGCTTTTGACGGTACAGGGCTCTTAAAATTTTGTAGACCTTTCTATAAATCTTATTATGATTCACCTCATTCCCTAAAAGCAATATCTATTAATTTTTTTCAAGACAGACTTCTAATACTTTGGGAAAATGCCATCCAGATTCTCAGAAGTCTTTATGTCTAGCTGAGATGGTCTACTAGGAACCATCTCAAATTTTTCTAAGGTTTTAAAAAAGCAGCTTACAAACATAAAATGAGTGTAACCTTTACTGAGTGGTCATATTTTACTTTGGTCAGTTGGAGAAACTATACTGGACAAAAGGAAAGAGATCATCTACTTGAAAGAAGAAGATAGATGTTACATTACAAAGGACATGTGCAAGGGGAGATCTAGTTGGATGTATATGTGAAAAGAACCTACCTCAACTTTATTTTCTATCTAAATTACTTCTAAATTCTCTGATCCATCATTTTTCTATTTTTATTCATAAATAGAAACCTAATGTGATATATTACACAGAAATAACATGTTAATGTATTACATAGAAATAATACAAATGTCTTCAACTTAGTCCCAAATATTTTGTGCATTTAACTTTGGTTGATTTAAATTTCTGCTTTTAATTGCTTGAATTATTTTGTGTCTATCTACTTACTTCGGATTTTATAACTTTATATTTGTTAGCAACAGAATGATTAGAATCATATTCAAAATTATTCCATACCATTTCATACCCATTAGGATGGATGTATTAAAAAAAAAAAAGAGAGAGAGAAAATAACAAAAGGTAGCAAGGATGTGGAGAAATTAGAGACCTTCTGTGTTTATTGCTGATGGAAATGCATTGGTTTGGCTTCTGTGGATAACAGAATAGCAGTTCCTCAAAAAACTACACATAGAATTACTACATGATCCAGCAATTCCCCAAAGAATTAAGAGCAGGGACTCAGACACATATTTGTACACCCATGTTCATAGCAGCATTATTCACAATAGCCAAAAGATGGAAGCAACCCAAGTGTCTGTTAATGGATGACTGGATAAACAAAATGTGATATGTACATAAAAATGAAATGTTATTCATCTTTAAAAAGGAAGGAAATTCTGACACATGTTACAACATGGATGAACCGTGAAGACATTACACTAAGTAAAATAAGTCATAAAAAGCAAATATTGTTATGTTTTCACTTACATGAAGTACTTGGAGTAGTCAAATTCATAGAAACAGAAAGTAGAATGGTAATTCAATTATACAATTATGATGCCAAAACATTCTATGTTCTATATAAATTAAAAAATTTAGGGGCACTTGGGTGGTTCAGTCAGTGAAGTGTTCAACTCTTGATCTCAGTTCTGGTCATGATCTCAGGGTCGTAAGTTCAAAACCCAACTTAAAAAAAAAAAAAACTAAAAATTTAGTTTGTCTGCTGTGCTTAAAAATGTTTAGTTAAAGGTCAAGTTGTTCAAGTAATGTTCAAGTAATGAAGTTCTAATTTTGAAAAACACCAGCTAGAGCATCTGATTACTAATATTAAATGATGTTTCCTGGTGAAACTAAAGAATACATGTCCATTCATCTGTTACAGTTACACTATGCCATATAATTTACACTGATAATAACTACCTCCAACCTTTAAAAGTTGTGTGTATTTTCTCCCAAATGTTTAAAGATATTATAATCTTCACATTTTTGTTATTTTTATTACTCAACAATGACTATCAGGAAAAAATAATTTACTCTTCAGTATTTTTACTTATACAAAAAATGGTGAATTCTGTTCTTACTGTACCTGATATTATTTTGCCCAAATATTATGAGTAATGGACCATACATTGTACCATTATATGATTGTTATGATTGTTATCTTGACCTCATTCAATTTTGAAAGAATTGCCTTCTTCAAGCAATGTCATTTTATAAACAATTTCAAACTTTGATAGGTAATTGCACTGAAGGTTCAGAAAATCGTTTTGTCTCTTGAGAGCCCAGATTAAATCAATTTACAAATTAAAGGGGAGGAAGCAATTAGATAGCAATCCAAAGAGTGTTTTTAAAATTATTATATCCTAGGTGTCTTTTTTTTTTTTTTAGAGAAATGAAAGAGAGACAGAGAGAGACAGAAAGAGAGCATGAGTTGGGGTAGGAGTGGAGGGGTAGAGGAAGAGGGAGAAAGAATCTTAAGTAGGCTCCATATTCAGTGCAGGGCCCGACATGGGGCTCCATCTCCAGACCCTGAGATCATGACCTGAACCGAAACCAAGTGCGGGATGCTTAACTGACTGAGCCACTCAGGCACCCTACATCCTAGGTGTTTTTTGGAAAAAAAACCCAAAAAACAAAAACAAAAACTGAACACAAGTTCTGTCTTCCAAGAAGAAGCTGTTTCACTTTTCCACTTTGGTTTCTGCTGCTTTGGCAGCTTTTTACGCTGTCCCAACTCCATGTTTAGATGCCTCACTGGAGCATATTTTAGATGTAGAACCCATATTGCCTTATACTTTGAGGCTATGGCCCTCTTGCTTATTAGAAAATAATTAAAACATTCAAAATTAGATTGGAGAGTTGCCAACATTTCCATGGTTGCTTAAAGGGCAATGATTTGATAACAGTTGTAACAAGAGAACCATTAAAGAGAAAGATGCACAAAAGATTCACTTAAATTTTCTATAAAAATAAATCGTGTCACCACACACGGAAAACGGTTTTCATAGATTGAAAGATGTACGAAATAGGAAACTAAATAGAACACAAATGTAATGCAAGATAACTGGATATACTTATTTAGCACCAATAGTATTGAATTTAAGATTTTTTGTTGACCTGCCAAAATATCGAATATAAATTTTTAAAGTAAAGAAAATTGATAACTATTTTGATGGTCAAAATGATATGAGAATTTAATTTTAAAGTAAAATCAGGAGCAAAAATTCTAATGCATACCTTATGCAAATCTATATGAATCTATATAAATGATTAAAATAATATCAAGTAAAATGTTGATCATATCTTGTATTCTTTAATGTTTCAGACTGTAGCTGTGTTTCCTTCTACATATTCTTTATAAAATTACATGTGTGGCTGATTATTACTGTAAAAGTTTTTTTTTTTTTAGAATCATAAATTTCATTTCAAATTTTCTCCAGTTGTTTTTGTTTATCTCTCAATGTCCCATGTCAAATTCAAATCCCCTGGCTTTTGACCAAGATGATTAAATGTAGAGAATTATAAAATTAAAATATTTAAAAGATACCAAATATATTTAATTAATGATTATCCTTTTACCATCCTCAACATAGTGACAGAATATTCTTAAAGGTTATAAAACTATGAACCAGTGTCTTAAATAGATGTTAAAGTTACAGATAATTACTTAGCACTATCACAACTCATTCTTTATGAACATTAAGAACACATGGATGATAAGAGACATGCTAAAAAAATTGGAATTTGATCAACATCTTTACTAAAAAATAAATACAGAGCTGTTGACTGACCTGAATGCATTGTACTATATTGCTAATTTATTTTTATTATTGGAATAGTTTATAATCAAACCCTTATAGGGGAAAGGTAAGACTCAGTGATCACTGGTCAGTAACCAGAAAGATTAGTCTCAGAGAGATTCTCTATTCACCCCTACACTTTGTCAATACCAACACGGCTATTCATTCTCCACCAGTAACACTCCTTAACTTGTTTGTGTCTGTGTGTGTATATGCATGTGCATACATATAACACAATTGCATTTGAGCTTTGTTATCATCACATAGATTTTTTTTTTAATTTCCCAAGTTAAATTGAAGTAATCATATTGCCTGATTTGCCATAATTTGTAATGAGGAAAAAAAAAAACTGGCTGGTTAAAATTTTTAAGTTTAGAATGCTTTTCCCAGGAGCAATTGCTTTGTATGTAGTTGAGAGTTATATAAACTATTTGAGGGCAAGGGCCAAATTTTGATTTACCAGTATCCATCACAGTGGAAAGTAAATATCAGATATTCAAGAGTGATTTAATGAATTGCATAAAATGAACAGTCATGCTTGACCGAAACAGTTTTTTTAAAGGAAGTTACGAGAGATAAGGAATAAAAAGTGTTTAGTATAAAATTGGAACTCAATAAAACATTTGATAAGTTTTCTCATGATATATTTATAAAAATTATATATGGAGGAGTATGGACATGGTAATTATGTTGATTAGTAAGTGATTAAACAATCTAGTAGCAAGAAGATTTATTAATACAATTTGTCTGACCAAGAGAGAGAAGTCTTTGGATGGACAGCCATAATACTCTGTTCCTGATCTTATCCTGTTCAATATTTTTATGGAAAAGATAAGAAAGACTTCTGGTCTCCAGTTCCCCATGTAAGGAGCTTCGAAGTCACCACTCCATCCTAACAACATGGAAAAATCCAAACAAAGTCAAAAATCAACAACTCTTCTTGGATCCTTAGAGGGAAGGACCCAGGGCAAAGCACTACCTCCAAGACTGGAGAGACAGGCAATACATACAGAAAATCACTGCTTAACAGAGCAGTGGTTTATGAGCTGCAATGTCAATGGGAGCCAATGCAGGGTTAGGAAA
Organism: Mirounga angustirostris; assembly: GCF_029215605.1. Lineage (NCBI taxonomy): Eukaryota > Metazoa > Chordata > Mammalia > Carnivora > Phocidae > Mirounga > Mirounga angustirostris. The sequence goes on along the minus strand of NW_026991712.1, from coordinate 50,138,665 downwards.
ACCAGAATTACAATTAACCAATTGTTAGAACCTCAACATGGACAAGTCTGAGAGTTAAAAAGTTCTGGGGACCCAGTCATCAGAGGTCCCCACAATACTGTGAGATTTACCTCCAAGGGTTAGAATAGAATCCTAAAGGAAATATGGGGGGGGGATCCCCTTGTGCTTTCAGCTGGCCTAAGGGGAAAGTTACCTTTTTGAAATACCCCAGAACACCAGAACATTTTGTTCTTCTAAACAAGGCTTGCTTTCAGATGAAACCAGAGTCTAACCTACTGAGATATTATCAGAGCTTAACTGACACGGGGAAAGGGAAATACACAAGTCCAACCCACTATAGCCATCCTGTCCCACCTAAGAGGAAAAAAAAATTACTAAAGAAACACTTGTGAAGTTCACAGTCCACTAAAAGTCTGACTATAGGATGCTTCCTCTCCCTTCATACCTCACCACCAGATTCCTAATGATCTATTTATAGCAGCTCCTTTCATCATATTCGGATACCATGAAAAAAGTACAAGACATACCAACAGACAAAAACACAACTTGAAGAAACACAAAGCATCAGAGTCAGACAAGGCAGGGATGTTGGAATATTCAAATCAGAAAATTTAAACAACTAATATTAATATGCTAAGAGTTCTAGTGGATAAAAGCATGTAAGAACAGATGGACAATGTAATCAGAGAGATAAAAATCCTAAGAAAGCACAAAACAACAACAACAAAAAGCTAGAGATCAAAACATGTAAGTGAAATGAAGAATTCCTTTGATGGGCTTATTACTAGATTGGCTGAGGAAAGAATCTCTAAGCTTGAGGATTTCTCAACAGAACATCCAAAACTGAAAAGCAATAAAAAGAAAGACTATAAAAGAGAACAGAATATCCAAGAACTGTGGGACAATGTCAAAAATTGTAACACATGCATAATGAGACTACAAAAGGAGAAGGAAGAAGAAACAGAAAAAAATATTTGAAACATTAACAGCTGAGAATTTCCCCAAATTAATGTCAAACACCAAACCATAGATCCAAGAAGCTCAGAGGACACCAAATAGGAGAAATGATAAAAATTAAACAAACACAAAAACAAAGCAAAAAATATGTGGAGATTGAACAGCACACTTCTAAATAATATATGGATCTACATGAAATCTCAAGAGAAATGTTTAAATATTATGAAGATTTTTCATACTGTTACTTATTTATTCAGTTCCCCAACATAAGACATCTTATTAATATTTTTCCCTTTCATCATCTTGAGGTATGTGAGTTTATTCACTGTTATTCTATATTCTTTTTTCATTATTGTTTTAATTTATCCTGAGTTTTTAAAATTATTCAATATGGTCTTTTCATTTCCAAGTTACCTTACTTCTCCCTTTAGCTGCTTCTTTTCCAGATTGTTCTAAGAACCTATGACATATGTTAAAATTAGTGTTTCTAAACTTGTTTTAAGCATCCTTTTTTTTTTAATCAGTTCAGGTTACTATAACAGAATACCACAGACTGAAGGACTTAGAAGCAGCAGAAATTTATTCTTCACAGTTCTGGACATTGGGAAGACCAAGATCAGAGTGCTAGCATGATGGTCTTCTGATGAGGGCCCTCTTCCAACTTGCAGACCTGACTTTTTGTTTGTATTCATATGATAGAAAAAAAGAATAAGGGACCTCTTTGAGGTCCCTTTTATAAAGGCATTAAGCACATTCATGAGGACTATACCATCTTGACCTTATTATCTCTCCAATGCCCCACCTCCTAACACCATCACATTAGGGGTGAGGATGACTGCTTATAATTGGAGAGTGAGAAACATAAACATTGTCTATAACACCTACCTTGATAGGCCCAAATATTTCCCCCATTTTTAAATGCTATTTGACATTCCAAATACATTACTCAGAATAACGACACAAGCAAAAGCAATTGTAAGAAATCTAAGTATTTATATCATCTCTAGATCTAGATATGCCCCTCCCTACAGTGGTCATGGTCTTTGCCTTTTAAGAATCAAAATCAAAACTACCTCGAGAGATAAGCATTCTGAGTTAAATACAACAAGGTAAATATAAAGGTACTGCATATAAGTGAAACAAGAACAGAAAAAATTCTAATAACCAAAAAATACATGACTTGGTACAACCTATGTTAGTCCATTCCTAATCCAGCTTTATCCAACTTATGTAGAATATTGACTCGATAAACCAGGCCTGCAAGCACATAAGGAAACATCTACAAAAGTTAATGGAGTATCCAGGGGCACCTGGGTGGCTCACTCAGTTAAATGTCTGCCTTCAGCTCAGGGTCCTGGAATTGAGCCCCACATCCAGCCCTGCATCGAACCCCTACACCCCAGCTCGGCAGGGAGTCTGCTTCTCCCTCTCCTTCTCTCTCTCTCTCTGTGTTCTCTCTCTCTCTCAAATAAATGATTTTTTTAAAAAAGTTAATGGAGTATCCAAAGAATCTGCTTCCATTTGTCTAGTTTCTCAGAGAGAACAACATTTGATATACAGGAAGTTTTATATATCTATTGTATATTTAATATTATTTTTGTAACATAAAACTAATTCTTGTATCTAGGCAGCCTGGTGTCTAGTTTTTCCCTTTTCGTTCCAGTCCCTAGTTTTCTTTCTTCAGTGGGCAGTAGGAAGGAAAACTAGTAGTTTTGCCAACTTTACTTCATATCTACTCTAAAATAGGCAATTTTTCTCTGCAATAAGGATATGAAATCATATTACTAACCACACATCATAACTTAAAAAAAATGTTCAAAATGAAAGTAAAACACATATGGAGTTACCTCTAAATCAGGCAATGAGCGTGATGCTGGGAATTGTGAGGAAAATGTGCTAACTGTGCTCAAGGAGCCAATAGAAGATTTAGGGAGGCAGATGGGAAGTCAAATAACTCCAATACAGTGGGGATATTGCTATGACTGAAATATGCACACAGTATTACAGCAAAATGCAGAAGCCACTGTCTTAACCCAGCCTGCAGAAGTTCAGTGAAGGTAATTTCTGAGTTTCATCTTGAAGGCTGAGTAGGACTAAAGCAAACGAACAAAAATATTGTTTTTTATTAAAAAACAATCTTTGTGGGGCGCCTGGGTGGCTCTGTTGTTAAGCGTCTGCCTTCGGCTCAGGTCATGGTCCCGGGGTCCTGGGATCGAACCCCACATCAGGGCTCCCTGCTTGGCGAGAAGCCTGCTTCTCCCTCTCTCACTCCCCCTACTTGTGTTCCCTCTCTCACTGTCTCTGTCAAATAAATAAAAAAAAGTCTTTAAAAAAATAAATAAAAAATAAAAAACAATCTTTGAAACATCATCCTATATATGTATATTTATATAGTTCAATGTTTCTCATATAGAAAATGTCATGGAGACAGGAAATGGAGATGGTAAGGCTGAATGAGTTGTTAGGGGGTCAAACTGGAGGATTCTGTGTCACACCACAGATTTAATTTCATTTTATAGATGAAATGAAGAGCAGAGACATAGTCGTATGTTTAATTTAGTAATATTACCATGCAGTAAAAATTCAAGGACGCCTGAGGCTAAAGCTGGAGAAACTAATCAACAGATTGTTATTAAAAGTCCAGGCAAGAGATGGCAAATGTCTGAGTAGTAGAACCAGCAACAATGGAAGGAAGGTAGCTATCTTCAGGAAATATTTAATAGGTTAGATTTATACTGGGATAGTGACTAGATAAGAATTTTGAGGAAAAACAGGACTAGAGAATAACTCACATAAGATTGGGTAACTGAGTGGGTAGTGTTTCTAAAAACAATTTAGAAAGCACATGGTATTGTTCAGTTTTTAGATGTTTTGAGTTACAAGTAATTGTGGGATATTCAATAATTGACTTTGATTAGAATTTGGATTTATGGCTTTGGGACCCTCAAAAGAGGTTAGACCTGTAAAAATTAACTTGTAGGTCATGAACATTTAGAATGTAGTTAGAACATTGAAAGGTTATTATGGGATAGTTTAAGAATGTGAAGAGAAGGGGCGCCTGGGTGGCTCAGTTGGTTAAGCGACTGCCTTCGGCTCAGGTCATGATCCTGGAGTCCCTGGATCGAGTCCCACATCGGGCTCCCTGCTCGGCAGGGAGTCTGCTTCGTCCTCTGACCCTATCCCCTCTCATGTGTTCTCTCTCTCTCATTCTCTCTCTCTCAAATAAATAAATAAAATCTTTTTTAAAAAAAAAGAATGTGAAGAGAAATTAATAACAGTAGAAATTCCATATCTTTTTTTTTTTATTGGTGCATGAAAAATAATCTGCAAACTTAATGGATTAAAACTAAAATGATAAAACACTTTTTAAATATCTGTGGGGTTAATTAAATTACCCTCCTGTGATCTTGCCTGGGCTCATTCATGTGATTGCATTTAACTTACAGATCTCCTGGAGACTGGTCACAAGGGAGATACCTGCATCCATTGGGCTCTATTTGTATGCAATCTCTTATCATAGGCTGCTTCTCAACATTCCAAGGGAGCAAAGGTCGACCCTGCAAAGCCTCTTGAGGCCTAGGCTTCGGATATCAACAATGTCACTTCTACTACATTCTCTTGGTATAAGGCAGACACACAAAGCTAGTTCAGATTGGCTTGAGGAGATAGACTCAACCCCCTTTTGGAAAGAGCTACAAAATATATGGGCATTTTTTTAGTCTACCACATCTGAGAAACACCAATATGTGAAAGTAAGACATAGAAAGAAGAGGCTGAAAAAAAATAAGACGCAATTATCATGAGAATTGTGTCATGAAGCCAAAAGAAGAAAAAACATTGAAAAGAAAAGATTGGTTAACAGGGTCAAATTTCCTGGATAATTAAATTACCACTTGACTTTGTGAGTGAGTGTATCTATTAGGTTTAGGAATTGGAGGCCATTGATAAACAAAATGAGAAAAGCCTTAGTGGCAGGCTAAAGATAAAAGCCAGATTGAGATTTATTGGAAAATATATGGAAATTTGAAATGGAAATAGTCATGTTTGGTTATTCTTTCTAGAGTTTTAGGGGAGAAGGAAGTAGAGTGAGATTAAGAATTATGTAATGGCTTGTATTTTTTTTTTAATGGGAGAGATATGAGTATATATGCAGGCTCAGGAAAAGGAGCTAATAGATAAAGATGGGAGAGACAGACATAGACAAGGAGATAGAGGCAGACACAGAGAGCAGTGATGGTATTGGAATTGGAGAGGGAGAGAGAAATGAGAGGAAAAGAGAGACAGAGACAGAAAAGCAGATACACAAAGAGGTAGAGAAACAGAGAAAAAAACTCAGAGAGAAAGAGACACAGGAAGATAAAGAAACAGAAAAAGAGATAGAGAGCCATAAAGAAACTGAGAAAACACACATGCAGAGTACCGCATACACGAGCACAAAGCTGTAGAGAAAGACACATATGGAAATAGAGGCATACACACAGACTTCCATGCACGTAGCAAGTCAGAAGCAGAGAAAGAGAGAGAGAAGCAAAGAGAGAGGAGACAGACATAAAGAAAGAGACACAGACTGACAAAGAGAGTGAGAATAAATGGTTTCAAGAACAAAGGTGGGGGAACAAGGCATGGACAGGACCAAGGATCTCATCTCTGAAAACAGAGAAGGATTAGAATGAGTGTTTATAGATGTAAATTTACAGGAAGATGAGGGAAAGAAATAAAGGGAATTCAATGTGATAGTCTCAAAATCTTTGATAAGATGAGAAGATGAAAGTTTTCTGCTGAAAACAGAAACATTGGGGGTCACATTATAGCAGTGGTTTCAGCCATGGTTGCGTGTTAGGATCAACTTGGAAGATTTTTTTTTTTTTTTTTTAATACTATTGCTTGGGCCAACCCTCAGATTCTCATTTAATTGCTCTGGTGTGAGCCTAAGTATCAGAATATAAATCTCTCTAGGTGACTCAAAAATACGGTCAGACTTAAGAATCCTTTGCTAGAGCTTTCAGGAGAGCAATGATGTTTTGGAATCATTCCTGTGAGTAATGTTCCAGGGGTAAGACCAATGAACAAGTGAAAGGATTGATGGGTGTATTCACAGCCCTGCGGAAACTGACCCCTCCAATAGATAATCAAACCATTCCACAGGGTCATTCAGGTTTTTTTGTTGGTACTCAGCTGCCCAGCCAGATAGGAGGAGAAGATTTTCCAAGAATAGTGAGGCCTAATGGGATGACAGAGAAGAATATGCTGAGACATAGTGACAGTGACAAACAAGGACCAGGTTTTGTTAAGAAAAGAAACCAAAAGTGTCCAGATAGACTGGATAAAATTACAGGACATGCAAAACCATAAGGTGAAAGGAAACATATAGCAAGGGCATATTTGAGTTTAACATATAGAAGTTTAGGCCTAACAGTGGGTTATGGTGTTTAGAAATATCTGAAATGGAGCAGCTTCAGGGCCATGGTGTGGAATAGGTGGATAAGATGAAATGGAGGAAAGGATCAATTGAAAAAGGAAAGACTATGGAACTGCATTTACAGTGGCAGAGGCCACCGCCATTGAAGATAAAGTCACTTGGGATGGTTTTCTTTTCTTTTTTTTTTTTTTTTTTTTAATGATTTTATTTATTTATTTGACACACAGAGAGAGACAGAGAGAGAAAGCACAAGCAAGTGGAGTGGCAGACAGAGGGAGAGGGAGAAGCAGGCTCCAGAAGAAGCAGGCTCCCTGAGGAGCAGGGAGCCTGATGCGGGGCTCGATCCCAGGACTCTGGGATCATGACCTGAGCCGAAGGCAGTCGCTTAACCAACTGAGCCACCCAGGCGCCCCTCTTTTTTTTTTTTTTTCTAAGTAGTCCACGCCCAATGTGGAACCCAATGTGGGGCTTGAACTCAGGACACTGAGATCAAGACATGAGCTGAAATTAAGAGTCAGATGCTTAACCAACTGAGCCACTCAGGTGCCCCAGGATGGTTTTTATATATATATATATATTTTTTTTTTTTTGCATGAGGGAGGTCAAATAATGGTTTGGAAACCAAAAGAGGAAACTGAAAGAATGTAAATGGGTAAAGTCACTTGCTTAAGGTCATGAAAATAGATGTACAGCATCTAGATTAGTGCCTGGTTCAGAATAAACATTGAATAACTATTAGCTATTATTACTAGTGCTATTATCATTAAGAAGCAGAGTGAACACTAAGTGTATCCAACTCAAAAGTACATGTTTTTTTTCCAAATATACCAAGAAGTTTCATTTCCTACCTTATAATTATTTCCTAATTCCTACCAGTTCCTGTGGGTAATAAAATTCTGCTCTAAACTCAACAAGTTGGCTGGACTTGCTAACATAAGAAACCTTCCCTGTGTCATTCTTAACTCTTAAACACAAACTTCTCAGATTAATGGAGGTTGGTAAAGGCCCAGCTCTCCCTAAGGAGTCTTTTCTCTCTATCCTTTCACTAATTTCCACTGTTAGAGCCACAATGACCTCAGAGGGGCACTGCTTTTAATATTCTTACTTGGGTAAATTCAGGCAGGCTAGGATATTCAACATTCAATAAGGTCTGGGGAATATCTCTTTACTCACATCAAAGAATAGCACCCATAATCAGATATTTACAAGACTGGTGTGCACTAGGGTCCTAAGGAGGTTTGAATTCTGACATTTAGTGAGGCTATCCAAGCTCATTTCCAATAAACTCCTCAGGAGAACAGGTCCTTATGGGATCAGCTTGGCTATGGTCTGAAGATCAACTCAGAAAAACCTTGCATTAACTCCATGTTTTGCAAACTTGCTAAAAATAAGAACTGCCCGGAGTATTTAATAAAAATAAAAAATAAAATTCCAAGCCATCTCCCTAAAAAGTATTATTTAGGACATAAGGGAAGTAGGAATCCATATTTATAAGAAGAACCTCTAGATGATTCTTATGATAAATTTGGTAAATTCTACATTAACTTCCTTGACTCAGGAGATTCTCATCTAGTGAGCCAGGAAGCAGGGCAGGTCTCCTAGAACTTTCCTGCTCTAAGTGAGGTCAGAGGACCCATCACGCTGGCATCACATAGAAGAGTTTTAGAAATTCAGAATCTTGAACTCAACTCCACACTATTAATCTGCATTATACTAATATCACTGAGTGATTAAAAGGTACATTAGAGTCTCAGGCTAGAGAGCCTCCTGCCCAGTTATAGAAACACTCTATGCTCTCCTCATCCAACTTGTATTTGGGAGAGGCCATCTTTTTCTTCCACTAGGGAGCATTTCCTGATTCCTGTTAGCCCCTTTTCTACAAGGATGGACCAAACAAGCTTCTTATGTAATATATTGCTTTAACTTCATTAGGCCTTTTCTACCCCAATCCCCTAACCAACAAAAGCTCAGAATCATGATCGACCCACTGTCTGGGATAATAGCTCTCTGATCAACACCTCTGAATAGAGTACAATTAGGGCCAATGAGAAGCTATGGAGAAGTATATCCAACTCAATGTTAGAAACGACCTAACTAAGAATCGGAGCTTGGCATGGATAAAAAGGCAGATATCATAGAGTAACTGAGTTGAGCTACACAGAAAGCTTCAAATAATATGCTGGAAGACTATCTGACAGCAAGCTGAAGAAAAGATTCTAGAACCTAATGTAAGGTTATAATTTCTCACTTTTAATACCCCTTCCAGTCATGATTTTCTATGCTTATAAATATTAATATCTAATATTTTTCATATCCTAGAAACCAGAATTATTCTTTATAGTAACATTTCCAAAGCATGTTCTACATTTATGTTTATGTAATGTTATACTTTAAAAGTATGCAATAATTAAATAAGTCTGAGCATCAGTCATTGAAATTACAAGTTTTCATTATTACAGTAATTCTCTGGGCCTTTAATATGTTAATTTTCCTTATGACCTTCCAAGATGAGGACAAGGATTGCCGTGTTTTTCAACATTATTTGACCAGAGATTATTTTTTTACAGAACGTCTCATAGCAGTTATGTTCTGTGAAACACAATTTGGAAAATGAAAATACATAAAGTAAGTTCTCAAATGCATGAAATCCAATAAAAATTGTGTTCAGTATTTTCCTACCTAGAATGACATCTATATGCTAGGCCACCTTACAAGGGAGAAGGATGCTGCAAAGAAGCATTCGTCATCACAATCATGTAGTTTGTGACATTTTAACTTCCACATCTTTCAAAATATGAAGTACTCCACTTCTATTAATATTATTTTTTTCTTCATCCAAGCTTCACTGCATTTGACATGCCTGGAACACTGTAAAGCAATAAAATATTAGAATTTTCTCCCCTTTTATTTAAGAAATAGAATTATTTAGGATATATAAACATGTTTTTAATTGTTCCCATAGTGCCAGATGTTATTATCTGATTTTATTTTAATTTGGAAAGTCTGCATTTTTACTGATGAATATTAAAACAGTCAGCAAAACTACAAAAGATGTATTTCAAGTTCAGAATGTCTTCCTAAAGATAGACCATTGGACCGATACCTCTATCTTTCAAAAATCTGACCCTTTCCCAAATTCTCTCATTGGTACAATAATTGCTTGTCAGAAACTCAGATCATCCCAAAGAACTTCATATTTGACGACAGCAGGTGAGCTATACAATGTGTGTATACATTCAAGCAAACACAAGCGCTACAACCTGACGGGGTGTTGCCCATCTAATCCTGTGGGCTGTCCTAATGACAGATGCTGATGTTCACACAACTGCTTTAGCAGCAGCTGTTGCAATCAATTACTGAGATGGCTAAAATGGTCACATTGGCTCCACTGTGTTCTGGCCATTTTATGTTTATAGCTTAGACTTTGCAAAGTCACTTTAAATGGATTTTAAACAGGAGCATTTCTTAAATCAGTCTTCCTGACAACTAGTTCCATGCTCCATACTGATGCGATAGAGATATTGTCATTTTTCCTCTTTTACCTGAAGAATGAAATAACTCAGGCTATATAAACATTCTGATATTGCCATGATTTATCATCTGAAAAAAATGAGATTCCAATATTACTTTGAAGGAGATGGTAACTGCCAATGTAAACAGTCAGAGAGAATTCTTATTGTGCTGAATCAGATGCCTCTGAGCCCTTTCGGTGTTATTCAACCCACATTTTACAGTGTAAATATACACTTAAAATGGCCGTAATGTAAAAATAAAACATATGATTTTAAATGACCAATGCATTATATTTTTAAAATCTATTTCTAAATTGTAAAGTCTATTGGGAAAAATTTTGATTCTTTAAAAATGAATTACCTAATTTCTATAGTAAGACAGTAATTTAGAAATTAATTTTGATAAGATTAGAATACTTGACAACTCTAGTTCCCAGTTTCCTGGGAAATAGAAATACAATTCAAAAAACAAGAAGTTTATGAAAACTAGAGGTACACCTAAAAATATATTCTATTTGTGAGACCAAGGATTGACATATTGAGTCATGGTGTCTTATACATGAGCTATACATATCAAAATAATTTTACCTTTTATTATTCATGTCCATGGCATGGATCCAATCATTTTAGTTACCCAAAGATAAAATTAAGTCTATACAATATCAATTGCCTGACAATGTATTAAATACTTTTTTCTTTCTCATATCTAGTGTCCCAAAGTGCATTAATGTCTGTATTAAGGTGGGATTATGACTCCATGCTTGGTGCTGTTTCCTCAAATCCAAAATCCAATCTTGTGTTTCTAAGTAGAGATGCTGATTATCAATATAGGCTAATGTGAAGGACTGAATATTTGTGTCCACTCAAAATTCACATGTTGAAACCCCAGCCCCCAGGGCAATAGTATTTGGAGATGCGGTCTTCAGGATGTAGGTAGGTTTAGATGAGATCATGAGGGTAGGTCCCTCGTGGTGGGATTAGTATCCTTATAAGAAGAGATGCCAAGAGTTTAGTTCCTTTCTCCCTCCCACTTTCTCTCTCTCACTCACACTTTCCCTAAACCCCAAGCACTCTCACCCACAATGGAATCAGGGAACACTTTGATCTTGAATTTCCCAGACTCCAAAACTGTGAGAAATAAATTTCTGTTGTTTAAGCCGTTCAATCTGTGGTATTATGGCGACCCAAGCTAAGACACATAGTGACAAAAAGGAGAACATGAGCTTTGAGCTAATAGCCCCAAGTTTTAAACTTAGCTGGTCGACATACACTTCTGCCATTAACAGATTGCTTTATACTGCTAAACCCCAGCTTTATTTATAAAATAATAACAATAAATACCTAGGTAGGAGATAGTTGTGAGAACCAAGTAGGCAATGTATGTAAACACCTTATCATATGAAGTGCCCAAAATGTTGCTCTTGGGGTGATTTTATTATATTTTTTCTTTATCCAATATTTTTTTTTACCTATCTTTTATTTATAATTTCATGTTTTTTATTTTTAAAGAGTCTCTTTAAGCAGCTTTAGTTGGATTTTTAAAAAATCAATATAAGGAATTCTTAATCTCAGGAAACAAACTGAGGGTTGCTGGAGTGGTGGGGGGAGGGAGGGATGGGGTGGCTGGGTGATAGACATTGGGGAGGGTATGTGCTATGGTGAGCGCTGTGAATTGTGTAAGACTGTTGAATCACAGACCTGTACCTCTGAAACAAATAATACATTATATGTTAAAAAAAAAAAAGAAGATAGTAGGAAGGGAAAAATGAAGGGGGGGAGTTGGAGGGGGAGATGAACCAGGAGAGACTATGGACTCTGAGAAACAAACTGAGGGTTCTAGAGGGGAGGGGGGTGGGGGGATGTGTTAGCCTGGTGATGGGTATTAAAGAGGGCACGTACTGAATGGGGCACTGGGTGTTATACGCAAACAATGAATCATGGAACACTACATCAAAAACTAATGATGTAATGTATGGTGATTAACATAACATAATAAAATAATTTAATTAATTATTAATAAATGTAATAATTGCTTAATAAATATTTATAATAATAAATAATTTAAAAAGCAATATGAATTTTTCTGCCTTCTAACATAAGAAATTTATCATTTAAACTGACACAATTTATTTAATTGGCTTAACTCCTGCCACCTTGTTTTATTATTTATAAATCATAATTTGCTTTTATTATCTCTGTTTTGCAAAATGGACTTTGCTTTATTTGTTTATTTACAAATGTTTGCTTTTATTTTAAATCACTTTCATTATTATCAGGTGTTCAAAAACATTCCATCAGTAACAGGTTCACACCATAAATACAAAATATCACCAAGCAAAACACCACAGCATGTTACAACTATATTGCATTCCAGAGAAGGAAAATTCTGTTTTAGGAAATCAATATCAGATATGACTACTTTATAGTTTTGAGGAAGAAGAAAATATATAAACATCTTGATGACACAGTAAAGCTTTAGACAAAAATTTAACAACTAAGCTTGGTAGGAGAAAACTTAATGAATTTGAAAAAGGAAGAAAGATCTTTATCTTGATTAAGGCTTTCTCGTAGACAGCTATGGCAAATAATATAGTTAATATGAAGCAATCACTTAAAAATAAGGGCAAAGATAAAGGTAGCCACTAGTTCATATTGCTTAAAGGTCAACCCAATGTAATAAGGCAAGAAAAGTACACATGTAAAACAAAAAGATGGGGGTGCCTGGCTCAGTCTATAAAGCAGGGAACTCTTGATCTTGCAGTGGTGATGAGTTCAAGCCCCATGTTGAGTGTAAAGCTTACAAAAAAAAAAAAAAAAGGGAAGAAGAAAGAAAGAAACAAAGAAAGAAAAGGAAAGAAAAGTACAGATGTATAAATAAAGAAAAAGAAGAAAATACGCCACCATTACATGCAAATGATGTATCTGTGCACCTAGAAAATAAAAAAAACAACTAACTGGAAATTATAAGAAGTAATGAGAGAGTTAAAATGATTGTTTATAAGTTCAACATCAAAAATAAGTCATTTTCTTATATCAGTAAAACAGAGATAACTAATTATAAAATGTAAAGGGTAAAGGTTAAATTTATAAAAAATGAGAGTGAAAAACTTTAATATTCCTTACTTATGTAAAAATTATTAAAAGTTAGGTTAAAGAATACATGAATAAATGGAAATACTGTGCTCCTAATTCAGAAGACTTAATTTTATTAAATCATAAAGAAATGTCAACCCAAAATCATATAGAAATGTCAATCAGAAGTTTTCATGTGCATATCCTTTGCTCCAGCTCACCACTCAACACTCAACAAAACAAAATGTGCACAACTACATACCAGAACATTCAGGCATTGCTTGTATTATCAAAATATATTTTTTTTAATTCTGGAAATGACTTAATGGCATCCACAAGGGAATGGTAAAGGGGAATTTTCACTCTTTAAGTTATCAATTAATATGTTATCGGTATGCACGCAGTAAAGAATTAGCTCACTTAAGCTAGATTGCTTACATCATACAGATAGGTTTGGCACCTGTCCCTGGCTCATGGGAAGTAACCTCTAAACCCCTGGAATGTCCTGCCTGATAAGAGTGTCCTTGTTTTCATGAGGGCTTCGGGCCATGACATATAGTCTATGTTAACCACGTAACATATTGTGAAGGTCTTGAGCTACATGGCGTCACCTCGACTTCCGGAGGCAGAGAGCTTCCCCAGTTGGGAATACTTTGTACATGCTGTCACACATCATTGCTGGTAGAAGTAAGTACTATCCATGGAGAGAAAACCTATAATTTATGCCTTTTTCCTATTCTGACTTTAATCTGCACCCTCACACGGTAAAAACTGAACTATGACTACAACGGCTTTACTAAGTTCTGAGAGTCCCACTGGTGAATCACTGAATCTAAGGAGGGTCTTGGGGTCTTCCCCAACTGCAGTATGTTCTCTACATTGAGGTTGTATTCAAATATAACTTTTAAAATGTTTTAAACAAAGTTACACACACGCGTATACTGACCTACACAGGATTTCAACAAAAGGATTGGCCTCTTGTCAAAATTATTACTTTCAAGGTTGTTTTTCAACTATTTCTTTCTTAAGATTTTATTTATTTATTTGGCAGAGAGAGACACAGCGAGAGAGGGAACACAAGCAGGGGGAGTGGGAGAGGGAGAAGCAGGCATCCCGCAGAGCAGGGAGCCCGATGCGGGGCTCAATCCCAGGACCCAGGGATCATGACCTGAGCCGAAGGCAGACGCTTCACGACTGAGCCACCCAGGTGCCCCCTGTTTTTCAACTATTTTTTACCATTTGAATAATTTGTAACTATATCGGGCACATTGTCTGCCGAGGTATATGTTTCTCTAGTTTCAGCGGCACATACTACCATTGGCGGCGCCCCACGGCTCACGAGGCAGCACAGAAGAGGCGCAGAGGTCAGGAAGCCAGACTCCTAAATGGGATCCTGCCTCTTGAGTAACAGGACCTCAGCCTGTTGCATAACCTCACTCTACCTTGCTGCTTCTTTTGTGAAACAGAGAGGATTCTATTTTTGTGAGTTCAATTAATGAATATGAGAGAAATAAGAACAATGCCTTCAGCATTGACTCAGTGAATATTCATTTTTATTATTTTTATTTTTAATATTTTTTATCTTATCTTTAAACAAGCCTGATTGGTTTCAGCATATTTTTGTGTTCAAAATGGATGTTGAGGAGCCATCTTTTCTAAGTTATTGCATATATTAACATCCATTTCTCCCTTAGGCTAATTAAGGGTGAAATTGACTATGTATAATGTTTTTGGTTGACAATATTTTTCTCTTAAAACTGTATACTGTTTATTCATTGCTTCAGGAATTTAGTACAGCATGATGGAAGCTTCAGATGAGCTTAATTTGTATTTCTTTCTAGTTAACATATTTTGGATGCTTATAGGATCTAGAATTTGTTTTTATTTTTCAAATTTTTGTAAAAACAATTGTTCATCGTTCTTGCTTTGGATTCTTCCTAGTTAATCTATAATTTGAATTTCCATGTCAATCACCATCACTCATTAAGTTTATTTCTATCTGCTTTTCTTCTAAATTAGGAAAATGTTCTCAAGTTTGTCACCTCATTAGTGATCTCTTTTCCATGGGATCAATAATACTCAATAAATCCTCTAATGTTGATTTTGATTATTCTATTACTCTTTTTTTTTTACTTTTCTTTTAATTTATTTCACCTCTTTTCATCTTCACCACTGACTTTAAATCCATCCTGACAATATTCTTCTTAGTTTATATTTTCCATATATCTTCTAATTTTTGCTTTTGTTTCACAGAGGCGACATCTTTCTAACCCATAAAAACACAAAATATCTTCTTAAAATATTGGGTCTCTAAGATGTAACCCATTTTATGAAGTTTGCTCTCCCTTTAAATCTTCACGATAAGCTTTCAATTTCAATTTATAGCTTCTGATAATAAGCCACATTATTTTATTTTTTCTTCCTCAAATTAGAAGAGATTTGTCCAGATAGGGGGTTTGCTAATAAACAGTAATATGAATTTCTATTTATCTCACCCAAATACATGTGAGTAAAAATATTCTTGTGAGGTCTGCACACAGAGGATAGGTTGCTCAATATGACCTTTTGTACAGTTCTGCTAAATGAAAGAACAATGTCCAGGGACACCTGGGTGGCTCAGTCATTAAGCGGCTGCCTATCTCTCAGGTCATGATCCCCGGATCCTGGGATTGAGCCCCATGTCAGGCTCCCTCTCCCCCCCTGCTCGTGCTCTTTCTCCTGCTATCTCTCTCTCTCTCAAATAAGTAAATAAAATCTTTAAAAAAAAAAAAAAGAAAAAGAAAATAGAGTGTCTACCTGCTCTGCGAGTGCATCTCCCTTACAGTGAATGGATGGACAACACAAAATACTATGTATTTTTACCACCCAGCCATCCAAAACCTGCACGTGAGGAATTTCATTTTTTGAAGTAGGATGTGGTGATTCACTGTCAATTTCCCCTTCAGGTTCTTTTTTTTTTTTTTTTCCAGTTATCCACATGAACCATAAAATGAGATGCTAATGTAATTTGGGTTAGGGAAACAATACTTTGTTGTTGGTTTTTTTCTAAGATTTTATTTATTTATTTGACACAGAGAGAGAGACAGTGAGAGAGGGAACACAAGCAGAGGCAGGGGTCGAGAGGGAGAAGAAGGCTTCTCCACGAGCAGGGAGCCTGATGTGGGGCTTGATCCCAGGACCCTGGGATCATGACCTGAGCCAAAGGCAGACACTTAACGACTGAGCCACCCAGGCGTCCCAATACTTTGGGTTCTTATTCAAACAATACCAACACAATAGATGTTTGACTTCTTAGACAAGACCTGCTGGAAGAATCTTTGAAATAGGGCCAATGTAGCAAAGAGCAAACATAACTGTATTTATTTTCAAGGTAAGTACATTTGGATTTGCTGCATGTCAAATGGCAAAACACACATGCATCATCAATTTCAGCACCAGAAGTTCTGTAGTTAGCAGAAAAAAATCTGTAATTTTGCCAATGTGCTGGCCCTCAAAAAAACTTCATGGGTAGTGCTGTTAGAAGTTTTTATCCTCATGCTAGCCTCATAGGTATGTTAGGTGATAGTTGGTTCAGGCTAAGAAAGAAATTTCTAAAGAGCTGTCATTTTACCTTAAGTCCCCCTTTAACTATTTCTATCACAATAAAAAATATATTTACACATAATAAATGAGGTAAATAATGTATTATCATTTACACCGGAAATATATAAACATAATTAAGCCTTAAAGTAATAAGGAAAGAGCTAAGGAAGTCACCGTTCCTTTTCAGGTTGTAATTGAATCAAACATACTTAATGATAACAAAATTATACAGGGTTCTACATTTGCAACCTCTTAACCTCTTCCACTGCCAAGGAATGCTCAAAAGAAGAGAGGAGGCAGAAAAAGGTTGAGCTAATTAGAGTACATATTAATTACTATGTGGATGTTTCAGCACAACCAGCTCACTAATCAATAGCAGAGTCCAAGCGAATGCCTACGATTTTATGTTATCTTAAAAATCTTGGTGAGTTTTCAAAGACACATTTAGCATCCTTGCAGATTGCCTATGGCCTTGTTAATTTGTAACCAAGTGTCTCTAATACATTTATTTTAAAATTTTCAAGGGGCGCCTGGGTGGCTCAGTCATTAAGCGTCTGCCTTCAGGTCAGGTCATGATTCCAGATCCTGGGATCAAGCCCCGCATCGGGCTCCCTGCTCAGCGGGAAGCCTGCTTCTCCCTCTCCCACTCCCCCTGCTTGTGTTCCCTCTCTCGCTGTGTCTCTCTGTCAAATAAATAAATAAAATCTTTAAAAATAAATAAATAAATAAAATAAAAAATAAAAATAAAAGTTTTCACCATTAAAAAGTGGGTATCTAAAGATCTGGGACTTTGTAACACACAAGTTTTTACCTGCTGGCCTTTGTTTTTTTTTTTGTTTTTTTTTTTTTTTAAAGATTAAAACAGAGAGAGAGACAGCATGGTGAGGGGGGAGAGGGAGGAGAGAAACTCAAGCAGACTCCCAGATGATTGAGAAACCCACAAGGGGCGGGGCTCAATCTTGAGACCCTGATGTCAGACCTGCGCTGAAATCAAGAGTCAGATGCTTAACCGCTTAATCCACTGTGCCACCCAGTCGGCCTTGGCCTTGGCATTTTATACGGCTCCTGGACAGCCTTCAGAACTGACACAGCAGCATCTGGTTTTGTGTTTGTCTTCCTGGGGAGCATCTGGTATTGAACCTAATCTCCTGTTTTTACTGCCTGGTAATTGGTATACAACTATATTTCTCTTTAGATAAACATAAACCAATCAACTTAAAGTGTTCTGAGGCAAAACTGATACTTTTCCTAGGCTGAGAACTCTGAGTACTTTGAATTGACCTGACGGCTAACATCAGAATTTTTCCGGACCAATACATGTCTTCTTCAGTTTAACTTGGAGCTCAGTGTTTTGGAAGACCCTTGGTGAAATCCCCCTGTATGGGACTAAATGAGACAAGACAGGTCCTCTTTCCCAAATCTCATCATACAATTAATTTCTCCTCCATCTTCAGAAGAAGTAAATTATAATGTGAAATAGTAGAGCAGGTCAGAATAGACTCAAACCGGCATCTTCAGTCAGACTTCTACCTCACTTACTTATTAAGGAGTGGGACCATATAAGGTATTATAACTTGGAGCGAAAGTAGAAGAGACTGCACAGGATAGCTGTGCAGATGATATCACTTAAAAAAATTATACCTGCAAAAAACGTTTTGGCAAAATTGCTCCCTTTACAAACTCTGCCTGCTTGATGTTTTCATATAAATAATATGAACAAAAAGAGATATGCTCCCTGGACTATCTCAAAGTCTTTCTGCATGTTAATCTGCATACAGAAGATTAATATTTCATAAAATAAAATCAATAAAAGGAGTCAGAATATTTACCCCTTTAGAGGTAGTTGCCCAGTGGTAAGCAGAAATCAATGTTTATTTTCATTCTCCTGTTAATAGTAATAATAATAATAATAACATTTTAGGAGGAGAGCTGATATTAGTGTGGACAATAATGAGTGGCCATTTGCTTATTCATTCATAAGTATTTACTGAGTACCTACTATGTGCCAAGCATAATTGGCACGGGAAATATAAGAGTGAACAAAGCAAACGAATTATCCCTGGCCTGGGGAACTTATATTCTAGTGGTAGTGACAATTAATACAATATTTAATTGATAATCTATACATGTATAAGTAAACACGTCTACACACAAATTAGAAGGTAATAAGTGGTAGAGTTAAAAATTGAAAGTTAAAATGTAGAGGAGGGTCAGGAGATAAAGGGGTTTAGGAAAGCTGGAGATGACATTACAATTTAAATAAAACAGTCAAGGTCCTCACTGGGAACAGGAAATTTTAGAAAAGATCTAAAAAAATGGTTTTGATATCATGTTAGATCATGAATAAAGAGACCATTGGGGTGGAAGGATTAGAAATGTTCCATGGTTCTGAAATACTACCTAAGTACTTAAGTAAGTCAAGCCTAGAGAAATAAATAAACCTTGATTTTGATAAGGCCTAAAACACTTGTATAAATAAATGCTGATAATATAGCTTCAGAGAAAACTATAGTTTCACCCATCATGGATACCAGGCCCTTGACAAAAATTGTCATTATGCTGTCCTTCCAAAACCTGGTTTCTATCGTTGAGGTATCTATTCATCTTTCTATCTAGAAAGAATATTTCATTTTAGACCATTTGGGATTATCAAAAATGTTAATTGAAGTAGGAACAACACACATTTTTCCAAAGTTAATTTAGCATTATGTATACATTAACCAGTGATGGAGGATCTGTAGCTGAAGCTAGGATATAAATGTTAGACTTATGAGGAAGTAGATCGTCATCATAGGTCTGTTCCTTCTTCTGGATTGCTTTTATTAATTCTTGTCTCATGGTAGGATTGGTCTCAGAAGAGTTTATGAAAGGCCTTTATTCTCACTTATCAATTAAGTGCTTGAAGACATTTTTTATGAGTGAGTTCTATCAAAGAGAGCTCTACAAGTGGTTCCCCACACTGCAGTCTCCAAGCTAGGGGCCTGCTTCCTTACTCATCCATGAATGCCTATGTTCTGCTTCAGCCATTTCTGTGAATTAGAAATGCTGAGTTTGGACTCCTTAGTAGAGCCAGGAGAGCATGACCACTTTGTACTAAAGTCTGACAGAGTTTTGACAGCTGCAACCAACATATAACCAGCTGTGTAAACTTGGGCAAATCTTTTAACTTGTCCAACCCAAGTTTCTTTTTCTTTAAAAATGGAAATAGGGGCTCCTGGGTGGCTCGGTCCGTAAGCGTCTGCCTTCGGCTCAGGTCATGATCCTGGGGTCCTGGGATCGAGTCCCACATTGGGCTCCCTGCTTGGCGGGAAGCCTGCTTCTCCCTCTCCCACTCCCCCTGCTTGTGTTCCCTCTCTCGCTGTGACTCTATCAAATAAATAAAATATTTTTAAAAAATGGAAATAAAGATATCTACCTCAAAGGATCATAGATTTAATTAAATAAAATAAAGCACATAAAGTTTATCAGATCTAGAGATATCTGGTATTCAATCTACTCCCCTGGTGTGGTATAGTCTCAGTTGTAAGCATCTCCGCCGGGGTGGGGGGTGGTTGCAGAATTCCTGGGCAGCCCTAGAATTTAGTCCTTACCAAAAGACAAAGGCACTGGATAAACCTAGTCCAAAAGACTACACAGGAACCAAACCAAGAATTGTCATTTCAAGCTTAGTAGTGTATGGAAATGAAAGGAACTGGGCACAGAGATCCCTTCCTATCTCAAAAGGACATCCTGCTGTCACGATCAAAGAAAATGTTAGATAAACTAGACTGACCTCAAATATATGAATAATCATTACCATAGAGAATAATTAGGAGCTGTTTTTTTGTTTGTTTGTTTGTTTGTTTGTTCACAAAAAGCAGAACAAGAATAGTTCCAGTTTGTAACATCAGAGGAGGTCATTGAAGGACAGATGGACCCTCACGCTGAATATCTTTCAGTAGCTACCTGCCTCATTGTCTGGGGTAGCTCAGGGCAAGCGATGGTGCCAGCAGAGGAGCGGAGTAGACGCGCGCATCTCTTCATTTCTCACTACGTGCTTCGATGATTCCACGCTTGCACTTAGAGCCACCACTCAGAAGCAACATGAGAAGACATTAAAATTTCTCCTGGAAAGAGATGATTTTCCTGCCTCTACAGCCATGCAACTATATCCAAGAGGTAACTGAAGATTTTTAGAGGAAATATATGTTCAATTTACATTTTGCATTAAAATTATAAGTTCATACTACTACTTAGCGGTAAATAAAAATTCACCGAGAAGTAAATCTGGTAGCCTAACTTGTTCTTCGGGGATAATAATTTTTTTCCAGATGTTAGCACATGACAATTCCCATAGTACAGCACAAAAGTACACAGACTTACAAAGAGCAGTGCGCTTTTTTTTTATTTTAAAAGTATCACTAGTTTCCCTTTTCTTAGGAAATGTCCCTTATGAGGAGTAATGAACCACAGCCACCTCTAAGTTATTAAGTGTAATTATCTGCTTTGTGGAACATTTGACCTGTTGTTTCTTCTCATTCCTCAGGATATCTTCCACTTCAGCAATTTCACTACTCATCCAAAACTACCCCAGTGGGTGAGCAGAGAAATAAAAAGAGATAAAATATCCATCAGTTAATTGGCTCTTTTTAATAGCACAGGAACAGTGTGATGGAAGCTTGAATATAGTTGTTAAAATGAGGTTTGAAAATCGTTTATGATTGACATAACATTTTCTATATTCAAATGCATTACAATACATGATCAAGGTGTGATTGTATTGGATTATAATTAGGCTTCTGCTTTCTATAAGGATTTTACTTACCACAGATCATTCTTGTCATGAATTTTTCAAGACTCTGATAGTCTCCAAATATTTACATATTACCATTATCTTTTTGGCTTTCAAAAGTTGTCCCCAAATGACATTTATTCAAATTTACTAATAATCAAACCAAAGAAGAAATAAAGTCTCTCTGGACTAATGCACGTCTTCTGCTTTCACTAAAAACAGCCATCAGCTTATTCCGTTCGGTTCCTCTTTCTTGTGGAACAACTCGAGATGTTCTCCAAGGAATATTCTTCTTTTCTTCAAACGAGTACACTTCACTTAAAAAAATTCACTAATCTTGAACTTATATTTGCTTTTGTATAAGTCCACGTCTACTCCACTTTGTAATGCCTATAAGCTGCCATTAAGAATCATCCTAAGTACAGACATTTGTAGTCAGCTGCCATAGTCTCCTGAGTTGTTCTATCAAACTGTGCATATTCAATTATTTTAATTTTTCCTCTTAAGTCAATCCCTCTAGCTACTTCTCTTGTATTGCTCTTTTCTGATTTCTATCCCTTTTTTTTTTTCTTTTCTTTTCTTTTTTTTTAATTTTCTTTCAGGGACAAGAAGTCAATGAAATATCTTAAGCATCTCCCTGGAGCTGTGCAAAAAGATTCAGCAACCTTCCAGTTCTTTCCTGAAGTGAAGGCTCCCCACCATTTCCTATCAGGATCTTAAATAATGTACCAAAAATTCAACAGAAACTCATTCTGGATGAGAAAACAAAGAGCGAGACAAAAGGCAATTCATTTCACAACAGTCATTGAAAACGCATTTTTACACCCAAAGGACTGCAAATGTGGGGAATGATCTACTCTATTGGCAAATATCACAGAAAGAAAAGCATTAAGAAATGTTGCCAAGCCTTTTGTCTAAAATTACTGAAAATCATCGAATTTGTTCTTAAAATGAAAAATGGTCTCTACTCCTTGATTCATCTCTACCTACAGAGTAAGTATGTTACAAATTGTAATGGTTCAGTTATTTTCTTTTTTCTTTTTCTAAAGATTTTATTTATTAGTCAGAGAGAGAGAGAGAGAGCACAAGCGGGGGGAAAGACAGAGGGAGAAGTAGACTCCCCGCTGAGCAGGGAGCCCGATAAGGGACTCCATCCCAGGACACCAGGATCATGACCTGAGCCGAAGGCAGACACTTAACTGACTGAGCCACCCAGACATCCCCAGATATTTTCTAAATATATATTTTACGTGATATGACTGTGGCTGGAGTTGGCTTGTTCTTTTAAAAATAAATCCTTTTATTGAAGTCAGAGTCATGGGTACGATACCTTTTCCCCATGCCCTACTTCCCAAACTAACATGCCCGCCCCCCCCCCCCCCCACACACACCCTTGGATACTTATCTCTAATGCAAACTACCTTGAGTAACCTCTTGACAATAGAGACTTTGTATTCATCATTATACCCCTTACAAATTCTTTATATTCCTTCCAAATCCAAACAGGTATGCCATGAATTGATTCATTAATTACCGAGTAAAAATAAATCAGATGAGACAATGTAGATGGCCAAGGCTAAAGCCAATGCAAGAAAAAGAAATCATGAAATATTTTTTAAAAGTCAACATGTATGTCCAAAGCCTAAATCTAGAAATACATTTCTCAGTTTTTTCTTTTCTTTCATTCTGAAAAACATTAAACCCAATGTATTATATATAATTATGGTCTTCTGTCTTTAAAGTTCACTTCTTTCATTTAACCTCTGAAACAAACACATCTTATTTATTCAAAATAATACAAAGAAGAAAGCTTTTTCCAGAAAATGTAATCATTCTCCTCAATAAGTAGCACCTGGGCCTTATCATTTATTCTGAACGGTCTGATAAACCTCACACATGTGGGGAAAACCTGGCAACCAGCATAAAAATATACTATCAAAATTTGCTAGAGGCTTAATTTTTTTAAAAAATCATTATATATATGCTACATTGGAGATGACTAAATGATCCATATGAACAGTGATATCTCTAAAATAATGTATAAGAATTTTTTCAATAAAATTAATGTCTCTTGTGAAGACCTTATTCATACAGAAGTTCACAATCTTTTCATGTGGATTTCAGGTAATTCATTCCTCTCTGTGGTTATTTTCCCTTACCAAACATAAAGAATGCTAAATTAATTGTGCTTTCAAAGCTCATGCGACTATGTATCTTAGATTCATTTATGATTATATGTCCTTCAGAAATTTTGGACACTGAGTTCCAAACTATACCAAAAGAGGAATTTTTATATGATTTTCTAATGATCCCCTGTGAATGCTAAACATTTTCTCTTGTAATTAGATAAAGCTATTCTTTAACTTGAATGCTCTTTGATGGTATACTTCTATCTCTCATCTCCCATTCTTGGTCACTGTTTCGTCCTTCTCTGATACTTAAAGCTATTTTGGTCCTTTGTTTCAGGTATAATTTACAGGAAGCATTTCACACTTACTAGAACTTTCTATCTTTTAAATGTTCAAATAACACAGTTTTAATTTTATTCCTCAATTTTTGTCCCCAGAAGACACTTCCACTTATAGCAAACACTAGTTAGTAGTTCTTTTTCCAATGCGAGACTCTTAACTTGGTGATTCAAAACTGAAACAACAGCAAAAACCTCTTGGTTTCTGTGACTCTTGATTCCTAGGCTAAAAAGAGCTTGATGTAGCCATACCAGATGTGAGAATAGAAGCTGCACCTGTGTGTGGAATCTCTTGATTAACTGTACATAAATTTCATTATAGAAGCCAAGATAAAACTGGCTAGTAAAGCTAATAGTACAAAATTTGTAAATTAAGTTTTCAATATGTGTTTTGTTTTCACATGATAACAAGTATTTAAATTAAAATCTTGTAAGGAGCAGAAACTTAAAATCATCAGGTTTCTTTTTTCCTAATTTGAGCAAGTAGCATTTTTGTTTAAAGAATATTGCCTCAAGAACAAAGTTTTACTTTCAGCCTTCAAGCTCTAGTCCGTGAATCATTCAGTTATTTTTTCTTACATTTTTAAAAGCAAAAGTTAATTAATAAAAAGACTTCCCTTGATAATACTACTTTTCCCATTTCTTGAGATTGTTTTATCAAAGCTGTGATATTGATTAAATTTTTATTAATTTGATGCTTAAAATGTATTACAGTAAATCATTTATGTGGCTCTACTTCACATTTTCCTTTTTTAAAAATGAAAAGTAAATTTAAATCACAGACTTAATGTTTGGGTATATTTTTTATCATTGCTGGTAAGCATGATAAATTAATTACACAAAATATTTTTGAATAATTTCCTGTTTACTTTGAGAGGTAAAATAAAATGTTTTTTAAGGATTTATTTATTTATTTTAGGGGGAGAGAGAGAGAGAGTTTGTTGGGCGGGAGAGGCAGAGGGAGTGGGAGAGGGAAAGAATCTCAAACCCACTCCCCACTGAGCACAGAGCCCAAACTAGGGCTTGATCTCACGACCCTGAGATGAAATCAGGAGCCGGACCCTTAACCAACTGAGCCACCCAGACGCCCCTAAATTGTTTTACAGATAAATAAAATCATATTATAATGTACAGAATAGAATCCTTTAATAATTCACAATAAATGCTGTTAAGTATGGAGGGCATAAGAGGGATTCTGCTAACAAGTTGGATATAAAATTGGCTTCTAAGATTCTAAGTATAAAAAACACATAACATATCACTGGAGAAAAAAGCAAAGTCACATTAAAATATAAAGAAAAAGGTCCAGGGTCAATCTGAAATGAAAAATTTTTCTTTCAAAGGGATGTGTTAGCAATAGAAGTACATACAAACTAAACACTGGAGAGCATGTTTTGGCAGGGCCTACTGAAGCCCTGTCCAAAGAAGACGGCTTCCCTGCCAGGAACTCAATCACACCAGGTCCTCTGGCAAATCCAGTCCTCTCCTACTCACATGCCAATAAATATCTGGATCACACAACTTTCCTGTCCTGCTTCAGCAAACTTCTATGTATAATTTGGCTTCCGATATAAATCTGCTTAAAGGGTTATTGTTCTGGCCTTGTTCCTATAAATATGCATGTTCACACGATAGCTCTATTTCTTTTTGGAAATTAGCAATTGGCAATCTGGTTTTACATATTATCCTTTGTGATGTAGAAGCTGAGTCCTCACTCTGATGCATGGTAAGAACTAAAAGTTATTCATTGCATATATTAATAAATAAATAAGAGGTAGGTCCACATGCACTGTGATAAGAAGATAAATATTGTGAATCTGAAGATGGGAGGGCCAGATAAAGTGAATTCCCCACCCACGGTGTAAGTTGGCCACACGTGAGTCTTCTTGGCAATCTGACCACCGTCTTTTTCCTGGAAGCACATTTACCTCATGCAGTGCTTTTCCTTTAAACTTTAACAGATTGTATCACCCTCCCTGAGAGCAACAAAAATACTTTTGTATTTCCCCATCAATAAAGACAGAATATCTACTTTAAAAACAGTTAAGTATGATGGATCAAAAGCACATATGTAAGTATGTTCTCTTCCAAAACCAAGCTTTAAAGGTATTTTCTGAAGACATTAACCCATCAGGTCAAATATATCCATAAAAGAGATAATAACACAAAAGTTTAGAATCTGAAGGCAGAAGAATATGTGGAAACTAATTTGGGGGGGCGGTTAGGAATCTGTACCTAGCATTAGTAATGTAGAGAAAGCAGAGGATACATTTATTCTGCAGATCCTGTAACAAACCTAGAAGTAGGTTGCAGCAGGGCTCCTGAAAATAGGAGCGAAAGCTGCAATACAATTAGGGGGGGCTGGCAGAAGTCTGCTTAAAGAAGCATGTAGGCCACCTCTCATCACACCAAGCAGGTGGGTGATGGCACTGACCCACCTTGGCAGAAGATTCAAATTCAATTCTCTGAAGAAAGTCTAAAAGAGCCAACCCAAATCTAACCAAGCCTCTAGGTCTCACTCTGTTTATAGGAGCTAGCAGCTGTGATAAAGGAACAAGCTAAATGATACTACAAAGAATACTCAACCAAATCTAGTATGTTGAATATCCTATAGTCTAGATAACCTGGCTTCACCAAAAACTTGATGGGTCAAAATGTAAAAAGGGCTAATGCTGAAATATTGTTATAGAATGAAAAAGAGTTATGCACATTGGCACATAAAAATACATGAAATATGTAGACTTGTATCTTGATTCAAACAAACCAACTACCAAAAGAAATTCTTAAGGCAATGGGGAAATATGAATATGGTCTAAGATGAAGATTCATAAGCTTTATTTGCCTAATATGAAGACTACCAAAAATGGGAGAAAATAAATAATATATTTAA
This sequence comes from Mirounga angustirostris, assembly GCF_029215605.1. Taxonomy (NCBI): domain Eukaryota; kingdom Metazoa; phylum Chordata; class Mammalia; order Carnivora; family Phocidae; genus Mirounga; species Mirounga angustirostris. The sequence continues at coordinate 50,111,995 of NW_026991712.1, read as the reverse complement.
TAGCAGGTTTATAATTATAAATGCATTTACCATTGGAGATAACAGTCTAATACCAGGAACATCCAAAAAAATAAATATTAAGGCATGCAATTCAGTTCTTAAAAATAGATTAATGATGTTGAAAACAAGTTATATAATTGTGTTGAGTTAATTAGAGGACCAATATCAGTAGACATATTTAGGTTGGTTGCCCAGAAAGCTAGGACAATATTATCCTTCATTAATAAGTAGGTCTTCCCCAAATGAACCATTTAATACGCCTTTTATTATACTCTGGTCAGACCATATTAGCAATACCTCTTTGAATATAAACACTTGGTTCTTACCAGACTGATTTTCTCCCTATTTGCTAAAAAGTCCGTGTTTACTTTTTTTTTTTTTTAAGATTTTATTTATTTGCGAGAGAGAGAATGAGAGACAGAGAACATGAGAGAGAGGAGGGTCAGAGGGAGAAGCAGACTCCCCACCGAGCAGGGTGCCTGATGCGGGACTCGATCCTGGGACTCCAGGATCATGACCTGAGCCGAAGGCAGTTGCTTAACCAACTGAGCCACCCAGGCGCCCCCGTGTTTACTTCTTAATGTAGGATGGAAGTTGTGGGTGAACCTGGGAAAGGAGGCTACCATGGAGTGGGGGAAACAAACCTGCTTGGAATGAGCTGCAAAAAGAATAGGAGAGGGAGAAATGGCGCATCAAGGACAGACAGCAGTTTTGCATGTGGCTGTCCAGTTTTCCCAACACCATTTATTGAAAAGACCAGAATTCACTACAATAAAATACACTCTCTTTTAGTGTAAATTTCTATGACTTTTGGCAAATTCATCTAGTTGTATAATCAACACTACAGTCAATATATAGAACTGTATTATTACTACAGAAATTTCTCTCAAAATTTTTTTAGCCATATCCCTCCCTATACACCAGCCCCTGGAAACCAACAATCTGTTTTTTGTCCCTATGGTTTGTATTTCCAAGAATACTACATAAAGACTCTATAAATACTGTAGTGGTTTATTCCACTTAACATTTTTAGTTGTTATTTACTTTTTTATTTGCATGGATCAGTACATATTTCTTCTTTACTATGGAGTAGTATTCCACTGCACAGATGTACCACAGTTCTCTACCCAGTCACAATCCAAGGACATTTGAGTGGTTTCCAGTTTGGGGCTATTATGGGTACAGGGACCATAAATATCCAAGTTTCTATGTGAACACGAGTCTTTATTTCTCTAAGATAAATACCTGAGAGTGGGATTACTGCATCACATGGTGAGTATATATTTAACTTGACAAGAAATTGGCCAACTGTTATGTAAAGTAGTTGTTCTATTTTGGATTCCCACTAGCAATGTATGAAAGTTTCAGTTGCTCCACATACTTGTCAGCACTTGTTACTGGCAGTTTCTTTGATTTTAGCCATTTTACAAAGGGTATAGTGCATCTGATTGTGATGAGTTTGCATTCCTCTAGTGACTAATGATGTTGAGTGTATTTTCCTTGCTTATTTGCCATCTCTATATTTTCTTTTGTGAAGTGTCTGTTCATATCTTTTGCCCAATTGTTAAATTGGTTTGTTGACTTATTTAGTTTTGAGAGATCTTTTTGTATTCTGAATACAACTCCCTTATCAGATTTATGTTGCAAATATTTTCTCCCAGCCAGATGGTTTTGCCTCTCTTAATAGAATTTTGCAAAACAAAAATTACTAATTTTTGTGAAGTCCATTTTTTTCTTTTAACAAATTTTGTGCTTTTGGCATTGTATCTAAGCAATCTTTCCTAAAACCAAGATTATAAATTTATTGTTTTTTTCCTTAAAGGTTTATGGTTTGGGGATTTATATTTAGGTCTATGATTAATTTTTGTTAATTATTTCATATGGTGTGAAGTATGAGTTGAGATTTATTATTTTACAAATGGATATCTAATTAGCCTAATACCACTTGTTGACAACACTATTCTTTCTCCATAGAATTGCCTTCAGAGTTTAATAAAAAAAAAAAAAAAATTACCATAGATATGTGGGCCTATTTCTGAATTCCCTTTCTGTTTCACTGATCAATATTTCAGTCTTTTCAGCAATACCACACAGTTTTGGTTACTGTAGCTTTATAGCAATTCTTGAAATCAGATGAGGAGACTCAGCCAACTTTATTCTTCTTATTCAAAATTGTTTTGGCTATTCTAGTTTTTCTAGATTCCTTTCTTTCTTCCTGTTCTGTTTTCTTTTCTTTTCTTCATTGGTTCCTTTGAAACAAGTTTCCTATTTTAGATAGTAAACCAGTTAGCCTTAAAAATATAAGTGTAATCGCACATTGGTCATAAAGCCTTCATCAGTTACTTTAGAGCTGTAATATTTTGTGACCTTTTTTCTCCTCATTTAATACATTCCTATCAGCCAGCAATGTCCTCACTTGTACCAGTCATACTTCTAGAGAGAAACAGGGGCACATTCTGATGGAATTACAAAGAAACAAGAGAGATGAAAGCAAAGTTAGGAGACTCAACATACGTTTTGTCTCTGAGGTGGGAATACGTTGATAGGTAAGCCTTCACCATTCTTTGGCTTACAGGTACAAAGGGAGGAAAGTGTTATCAGAACCCAGGGATAATTAAGATGAAGTAGAAGGAGCATTTCAGCTGGAGCTGATGAGAGCTGCATGTCGGACCATGCAGAAAGGAAGTGGAGAAGAAATATCTAGGTTCCTTTCTCTTTCTGTCCTTTAATCTCTTCCTTTTGCCTCCTATTTTCTGAAACTTGCTAGAAACAAGGCAAAGATCTTCAGATATTGCAGTCCAAGAAGGTAAGCACCCAGGGCACAGCTCACCGTAGAAAAAGACAGACAATTGATCTAGAGAGCAAATGGAGAAAAGCAGCCCAGCAACCCATCCCATCCAGGATTCTAACTCAAGCTCAAGTATGTCACCAGAGTTCACAAATCTTAAGTTCAAAACTGTAAAACATTATAATTCTACATCATTTTAGAGACTGCAGAGAAAACCAATGATCCAGTTTAATAGAGACCATCTTGCTTTTCCTCAATAGAAAAGCTGCTTTTTAAATGGTTGAATATTAAAATATGATCCATAGAAATTATATAATAAACATGATGATAATTAAAAATTTAAGCAGAAAATTTGAGATTATTTTTTCCTATCCATTCTACTTTACTTTTTATACAGTGAGTTTCTCTTTTTAAATTTCAAGTCTGGCTCTGGTCTCTGAATCATCCCAGAGTAGTTGTTGTTCAATCAGAATCTAATTACTTACTTATCCAAAAGCTGACATCTGTTTCTGGGCCAGTTATTTTCAATGATTCATCACCCTTCATCACATGAACACTTCCACCTTTTACTACCTTATACCTCAGAATAACCAGAGGAAAAATAGTAAGTGAATCATATTGTGTCTAATTTGCTTTAAAGGGCCTCTCCACACAAAACTTCTATTTCACCAAACTTAAAAGATATTGTAAATGTCTCCTGATACCCAGTCCATTGTATGCAAGCAAGCTGCAGAGCTTCGGCATATGCTCTGCCTTCTCTGTGTCTCATTCTCCACCAAATCCCATCAAATGGGAGCCTTGATTTTCCTCAGGCTGGAGGAGGGGCTTTTAGGAAGCACTACTTCTACTTCAAGTTGAGACCTTGCTACAAACCAAGGCTTCTTGGCTCAAGAAAAGATGGTGGAGGAGTAGGGGACCCTATTCCAACTGGTCCTGGAATTGAGCTGGATATCTACAGACCACTGTGAATACCCATGAAATCAGCCTAAGATGTAAGAAGATAGATCTGGATCTCTACAAACAGAATATCGCAGGCAGTTGGTTTTGAGGTATGAAGCAGGGAGCCATGATTCCAGGGGCACATATCCAAAGATAAAGGGAAGGAGGAGGGAGTCATTGGAATCCTGCCCAGCAGTGAGAGATAGCTTCCCATGCTGGGGACAGGACACAGACTCGAAGACCAGTAGTTGCGGGGAAAGGGGTTTAGGGCAGAAACCCAGAGTGGTAGGGCCATGTGTGCAAACTGGGGGCAGCTGGAGGTTTTAGAAGCACAAAGGACAGAGATGTGCCCCCATGCCCAACCTGGAGGCGAGGACTGGGAGCGCTGCTGAGGGGTGCACAACCCAGGATGCTGCAGTTTATAGCAGCACAGACAGAAATGGAGATGGTATGGCCTGGAGAGCTCAGTGAAGAACAGACTGAGGTCTCTCTGCTCTGAGGCAGAGGGTTGGAAACGATTCTTCTGCTCTGACTTTTGGAAGAGACGCGGAAAGCTGCCAGGGAAAGCTGCCAGAGAACAAAAGCCCCAAAAAACTGGTTATCACTGAGCCCATCCACCCCCGCACAGGGGGCAGGGCAACTCCTCTGCCCAAACAGGGTTGCCTGAGTAACAGCATGGCAGGCCCTTGCCCCAGAAAACAGGCTGGGAGAACAAAAGGCTGGCAATTCTAAGGTCCCTATAAAACTGGTGCATCTTGCTTGGGTTGTGGCCAATAATTTGGACTTTGTACATTCCCTCAACCACCCCTTAACAGAATGACTAGGAGGAGGAAACCCCAAAAGAGGAAAGACTCAGAGGCTGTGACTTCTGCCACAGAGTTACAAATGGATACAGATATACCCAAGATGTCGGAAATTGAATTCAGGTTAGCAATTGTGAAGACAATAGCTAGAATGGAGAAATCGATTAATGGCAACACAGAGTTTCTAAGGGCAGAAATGAAAGCTGAACTGGAAGAACTTAAAAATGCTATCAGTGAGATCCAATCTAATCTAGATAATCTAACAGCTAGAGTAAGCGAAGCAGAAGAACGAATTAGTGATCTAGAAAACCAATTACTAAAAAGAAGAGAAAAGAGGAGGCCAGGGAAAAACAGCTCAAAATCTATGAAAATAGAATCAGAGAAATAAGTGACACCATGAAATGTCCCAATGTCAGAATTATTGGGATCCCTGAGGGGGTGGAGAGAGAGAGAGGACTAGAAGATATATTTGAGCAACTCATAGCTGAGAACTTCCCTAATCTGGGGAATGAAACAAACATTCATGTCCTAGAGGCAGAAAGGACCCCTCCCAAGATCAAGGAAAACAGGCTAATGCCCTGGCAGGTAATAGTAAAACTCACAAATCTTAGAACCAAGGAAACCATCTTAAGGGCAGTTAGGGGAAAAAGATTCCTTACCTACAGAGGGAGGAACATCAGAATAACATCAGACCTATCCACAGAGACCTGGCAAGCCAGAAAGGCCTGGAAAGATATATTCAGGGTACTAAATGAGAAGAACATACAGCCAAGAATACTTTATCTGGCAAGGCTATCATTTAGAATGGATGGAGAGATTCAGAGCTTCCAAGACCAGCAGAAACTGAAAGAATATGTGAATCCTAAGCCGGCCCTGAAAGAAATATTAAGGGGGGTTCTATAAAAGGAGAAAGACCCCAAGAGTGATATAGAACAGAAATTTACAGAGACAATCTATAGAAACAAGATCTTCACAGACAACATGATGACAATAAATTCATATCTTTCAATAATCACTCTCAACATGAATTACCTAAATGCTCCCATAAAATGGCACAGGGTTGCAGATTGGATAAAAAGATAGGATCCATTCATATGCTGTCTACAAGAGACTCATTTTGAACCTAAAGACACATCCAGACTGAAAGTGAAGGGATGGAGATCCATCTTCCATGCCAACGGACCTCAAAAGAAAGCTGGGGTAGCAATTCTTATGTCAGACAAATTAGATTTTAAGCTAAAGATTGTAGTTAGAGACACAGAAGGACACTATATCATTCTTAAAGGGTCTTTCCAACAAGAAGATCTAACAATTGTAAATATCTACAGCCCCAGCGTGGGAACAGCCATCTACATAAGCCAATTGTTAACCAAAATAAAGAGTCATATTGATAACCATACGTTAATTGTAGGAGACCTCAATACTCCACTCTCAGCAATAGACAGATCATCTAAGCAGAAAATCAACAAAAAAACAAGAGCTTTGAATGACATACTGGACCAGATGGACCTCATAGATATATACAGAACATTCCACCTTAAAACAACAGAATACTAATTCTTCTCAAGTGCACACGGAACTTTCTCCAGAATAGACCACATACTGGGTCACAAATCAGGTCTCAACCGATATCAAAAGACTGAGATTATTCCCTGCATATTCTCAGACCACAATGCTCTAAACCTGGAACTCAATCACAAGAAAAAATCTGAAAGAAATTCAAACACTTGGAAGCTAAAGACCACTCTGTTCAAGAATGTTTGGGTCAACCAAGAAATCAAAGAAGAACTTAAACAATTCATGGAAATTAATGAGAATGAAAACACATCGGTCCAAAATCTATGGGATACTGCAAAGGTGCTCCTAAGAGGGAAATACGTAGCCATCCAAGCCTCACTCAAAAAAATAGAAAAATCCTGAATTCACCAACTAACTTTACACCTTAAAGAACTAGAGAAAAAGCAACAAACGATGCCTAAGCCACGCATTAGAAGAGAAATAATTAAGATTAAAGCAGAGATCAATGAATTAGAAACCAGAAATACAGTAGCTCAGATCAATGAAACTAGAAGTTGGTTCTTTGAAAGAATTAATAAGATTGATAAACCACTGGCCAGACTTATCCAAAAGAAAAGAGAAAGGACCCAAATTAATAAAATTATGAATGAAAGGGGTGAATCATGACTAACACTGAGGAAATATAAACAATTATTAGAAATTATTATCAACAACTATATGCCAGAAAATTAAGCAACCTGGAAGAAATTGATGCCTTCCTGGAAACCTATAAACTGCCAAGACCTGAATAGGCCAATAACCAGTAAGGAGATTGAAGCAGTGATCAAAAACCTCCCAAAAAACAAGAGTCCAGGGCCTGATGGATTCCTGGGGAATTCTACCAAACATTCGAAGAAGAGATAATATCTTTTCTCCTGAAGTTGTTTAAAAAAATAGAAACAGAAGGAAAGCTTCCAGACTCATTCTATGGGGCCAGCATTACTTAATCCCCAAACCAGGCAAAGACCCCATCAAAAAGGAGAATTCCAGACTGATATCCCTGATGAATATGGATTCCAAAATTCTCAACAAAATCCTAGCTAATAGGACCCAACAATACATTAAAAGGATCATCCACCATGACCAAGTGGGATTTATCCCTGGGATGCAAGTGTGGTTCAACATTCACAAATCAATCAATGTGATAGAACACATTAATAAAAGGAGATAGAAGAACCATATGGTCCTTTCAAATGATGCAGAAAAAGCATGTGACAAAATACAGCATCCTTTCCTAATTAAAACTCTTCAGAGTATAGGGATAGAGGGAACATTCTTCAAGTTCATAAAATCCATCTATGAAAAACCCATCATTTTCAATGGGGAAAAGCTGAGAGCCTTTCCCTTAAGATCAGGAACACGTCAAGGGTGCCCACTCTCACCACTATTGTTAAACATAGTACAAGAAGTCCTGGCAACAGCAATCAGACAACAAAAAGAAATAAAAGGTATTCAAATTGGCAAAGAAGAAGTCAAACTCTCTCTCTTCGCAAATGACATGATACTTTATGTGGAAAATCCAAAAGACTCCACCCCCAAATTACTAGAACTCATATAGCAATTCAGTAATGTGACAGGATACAAAATCAATGCACAGAAATCAGTTGCTTTCTTATACACTAACAATGCAACTGTAGAAAGAGAAATTAGAGAAATGATTCCATTTACAATAGCACCAAAAACTGAAAGATACCTCAGAATAAATCTAACCAAAGAGGTAAAGGATCTATACTCTAGGAACTACAGAGCACTCATGAAAGAAATTGAAGAAGACACAAAAAGATGGAAAAATATTCCATGCTCATGGATTGGAAGAATAAACATTGTTAAAATGTCTATGCTACCCAGAACAATCTATACCTTCAATGCCATCCTGATCAAAGTTCCAATGACATTTTTCAACGTGCTGGAACAAACAATCCTAAAATTTGTATGGACTCAGAAAAGACCCCGAATCACCGAAGAAATGTTGAAAAAGAAAAACAAAGCTGGAGGCATCACGTTGCCAGATTTCAAGCTGTATTACAAAGCAGTGATCACCAAGACAGCATGGTACTGGCCCAAAAACAGACATATAGACCAATGGAACAGAATAGAGAGCCCAGATGTGGACCTCAACTTTATGGTCAAATAATCTTCAACAAAGCAGGAAAAAATAGGTGATGGAAAAAAGTCTCTTCAGTAAATGGTGCTGGGAAAATTGGACAGCTATATACAGAAGAATGAAACTCGACCATTCTCTAACACCATACACAAAGATAAACTCAAAGTGGATGAACGACCTCAATGTGAGACAGGAATCCATCAAAATCCTAGAGGAGAACATAGGCAGTAACCTCTTCGACATCGGCCACAGCAACTTCTTTCAAGGTACATCTCCAAAGCCTAGAGATACAAAAGCAAAAAGGAACTTTTGGGACTTCATCAAGATAAAAAGCTTCTGCATAGCAAAGGAAACAGTCAACAAAACAAAGAGGCAACCCACAGAATGGGAGAAGATATTTGCAAATGACACTACAGACAAAGTGCTGATTTCCAAGATCTATAAAGAACTTCTCAAACTCAACACCCAAAAAACAAATAATCAAGGCAAAAAAATGGGCAGAAGACATGAACAGACACTTCTCTGAAGAAGACATCCAAATGGCTAACAGACACATGAAAAAATGTTCATCATCATTAACCATCAGGGAAATTCAAATCAAAAGCACATTGAGATACCACCTTACACCAGTTAGAACGGCAAAAATTGACAAGGCAAGAAACAACAAATGTTGGAGAGGTTGTGGAAAAAGAGGAACCCTCTTACACTGTTGGTGGAAATGCAAGTTGGTATAGCCACTTCGGAAAACAGTGTGGAGATTCCTCAAAAAATTAAAAATAGAGCCCACCCTTTGACCCAGCAATTGCACTAATGTCTATTTACCCCCCAAAGACACAGATGTAGTGAAAAGAAGGGCTATATGCACCCCAATGTTCATAGCAGCAATGTCTGCAATAGCCAAACTGTGAAAGAGCTGAGATGCCCTTCAATAGACGAATGGATAAAGAAGATGTGGTCCATATATACAATGGAATATTACTCAGCCATCATAAAGGATGAATACCCAACTTTAAATCAACATGGATTTGACTGGAGGAGATTATGCTAAGTTAAGTAAGTCAAGCAGAGAAAGTCAATTATCATATGGTTTCACTTACTTGTGGAACATAAGGAATAGCATGGAAGACATTAGGATAAGGAAGGGAAAAATGAAGGGGTGGTGATCAGAGGGGAGACAAACCATGAGAGACTAGGGACTCCAAGAAACAGACTTCAGGTTTTGGAGGGGAGGGAAGTGGGGGGATGGGCTGGCCTGGTGATGGGTATTAAGGAGGGCACATACTGTGGAGCACTAGGTGTTATATAAAAACAATGAATCATGGATCACTACATCAAAAACTAATGATGCATTGTATGGTGACATAACATAATAAAATAAAATAAAACTTTAAAAAATTCTAATTAAAAAAAAAAAAAAAACAAGGCTTCTTCACAGTCCCTAGGGGATGGGTTGCCTACATGTGTATACAGGGAGCAGGGTGGTGAAAAGGAAGAAAATGACGAGAGATAGGAGGAGGACAGATATAATTATAAATGATGCCACGATTTATTGAAAAAGAAAATGAAGGTTAGCGTACGGAGGAAATCACAATTAGTGGAAAAATTTAAATATGGACTAACAAAAAATTATAACATCACATCCGTTTGCAAATATCTATATTTAAATTTTACAAATAATTTCTCGTACTTATTGTAACCAAACCTTGTTAAATAAATGTGCATCAATAAAAGCTCTTATGAGGTAAGACCTGATTATTAATGCTGTGAAGCCCTCTGTGGTTTCTGCAAAGTGTATCAGTACCAATCAATCCTTACATTAGTGGACTAATGAGTTCACAATCTTCAAATTATTTTTGGCAAGAAACTGCATAAAATTATGTCAAAATATATATGTTGCATAAGTTCATACAAATTATCAACTTTAATCTGAGCTAAATTTTATGTCTATGATATAAAACAAAGTAATTCAACCTATTTTATCAGTTATACAACTTGCGCTTTTTGTTTGTTACCATACTTATAAAGATTTTATCTATAGGTCCACACATTACAGAAATATTGACAGTACTCAGAAGCAACCATTTTGAAGACGTAAGACCAAAATTAAGACTTACTGTATGTGTTTTGTGGCCCAGATTATATTCATCATCAGTGCTTTATTTCATTGCCTAATATTTCTTACTTGTATCAGTAGCAAAAATTTTATATTAATTTTACATAGAGGAGCTTATGAGAAAATTAACAAACCAAAAAGAGGAGAAAGAAGATACAAAGAAAAATGGTTCTTAATTTCCAACATATGAATTAGTTGATAATATCAATGTGAAAAAAACATATAGGACATAAAATAAGAGAAATGCTTGAGTTAGAACAGATTGCATTTTTTAGCATATATAGTTCATGGAAATTATGTTAAAAGCTCATTTTTTCCCCAGCATTTTAATTAGAAACTTAAAAAACATATAATTCAGGAATATTTAGCTTATCTGCATAAAAATGTATGATTGGTAACCTACAGTCTTATTAAGTCATTTAATACTTGAAATTATTTCTCACATTGACAGATAAAAATTGTATTGCTATTGATCTTTGGTATGCTACCCTAATAAATTTTTATTGCTTCCTCTGTCCATTCATGCATGACATCATTTTATTCATTACTTGGATGATTCTCTGTTGAGACTCTTTAGTCTTATCTAATAATGCATTTAAAATTTTCCCCTAACATACATGTATTTCAATGTGCTGAAAGCTCAACCAGAAGGAAATATTCACTCATTTCAGTACAACTGAAGCCCTAATTATTTTTCACCAGCAACTCTTGAGCAATCACATTAAATCTTACATTCTAGCACTGTGTTACTGCCATACAATTTTGTAAGCCTTAAATACTCAATACATATCTACCTAGAAATTATAGAATATTGCCCTGTGATAACTGCAGTATTTTACATGTTTATAAATGGTAAGAAACTTTCTACCTTCTTTTAAAAACGCCAATAGCAAAAGCATTATATGAAATAAGGAATAAAATAAAAGATAAGGAAGAGGAAAAATGAAAATACGAGAAAAAATAAAAACGCAGATCTAGGAAAATAATCAAGTAACTTGAAAAATAAATGTATCCTTTCTGATGGCTGAGTAATAGTCCATTGTATATATGCATGGATGGGACTGGAGGAGATTATGCTAAGTGAAATAAGTCAAGCAGAGAAAGTCAATTATCATATGGTTTCACTTATTTGTGGAACATAAGGAATAGCATTGAGGACATCAGGAGAAGGAAGGGAAAAATGAAGGGGGGCAGAATCGGAGGGGGAGATGAACCATGAGAGACTATGGACTCTGAGAAACAAACAGGGTTTTAGAGGGGAGAGGGGAGGGGGGATTGGTTAGCCCGGTGATGGGTATTAAGGAGGGCACGTACTGCATGGAGCACTGGGTGTTATACGAAAACAATGGATCGTGGATCACCACATCAAAAACCAATGATGTATTGTATGGTGACTAACATAACTTAATAAAATTTAAAAAAAAAAGAAGAGAAAAAAATAAATTTAAAAATCATATAAATGAATCAATAGGTGAAATATAGTTTATTTTGTAAATGAATGTTTAATTGAATGTATTTATGGTGGGATGGATTATATCAGCCATTTACAATAAATCTGAGGTAACTTAAAGCTAGGTGAGTCTTGAAAGCACGACATACTTTTTGTTTTGGACCCCCACCTCAACATTTCATGACCACATTAAAAATGCAAGAAGTCAAACAAATACTTTGTTAACTTTGTTTAATTCTGTGTTTTACTTAAAGAACTGGTTTCCTATAGAACACCCTACGGGAGACACTAGTTTATGTTTTTCTTACATTTGCTCTGTCTCACTCTCCTGTACCTACTTAGTACCTCTACTAGTTTTCAGTTGCTGCCTATAAAACATTACCACAAATTTAACGGTTAAACACAACACAACACAACACAACACAACACATATTTATTATCTTCTAGTTGTGTAGGTCGGAGTACCGGAAGAGTATAGCTCAGCTAGTTCTTTACTCTGGGTTGTACGAGGCCAAATTCAAGGTGTGGGCAGGTCTGTGTTCCCTTCTGGAGGCTCTGGAGATGAATCCCTTCCCAAACTCATTCAGGTTGTTAGCAGAAATTCATTCCAGGAGTTCAAGTCCCTGTTTCCTTGCTGGCTGTCAGGTATGGGATTTTTCTTAGTTTATTGAGGTCATCTGCATTCTTTCGCTCATGGCTCCCTGCTCCATCCTCAAAGCAAGTAATGGTGGATTGAATCTTTCTTACACTTCAAATCATTGACCTCCTTTTCTGCCTCATCTCTCCACTCTTCCAGTAGGAGGAAGTTCTCTGATTTCAAGGGCTCCTGTGATAAGATTGGGCCCACCCTGATAATCCAGGATAAACCCCATTTCAAGGTCTTTAACCTTACTCACATCTGCAAAGTCCCTTTTGCATGTCAGGTAACATATTTACCGGTTTCAGGGATGATGATGTGCATATCTTGCAGGGAGGGGAGGCATTAATCTCTCTGCCATATTATCTACCTTTCCTCCCAGTCTTCTTTCTCTCTAATCCTCTCATGAATCTGGGCACCACAACCCACTGCTCCTCAAAAAAGAGTGACAAGTTCACTTCCATCTTTGTTGTTTACCCTTTCACCTGGCCCTGAAATATCTTTCTTTCCATATGTTCATCATTTTCACCTCCCCTTCCCTTTGTGGCTCTAACTCAAATTCTACCTACTCAGTGAATTCTTTCATGTTTTAGACTTGCAAATTCCCTATCTGCAATAATCTACAGACCTCAGTGAGCCTTTGGGTCTGTTGTTAGAATATACAACCTTCGGGAGCAATAGCATAATTCAAGCCCTGAAGCCAAACTGACTGGGTTCAAATCCCGATTCTGTCCCTATCTTCCAGTATGAGTCCCAGTTTCTCTGTATATAAAATGTGGCCAATAAAAATAATACCTCTCTTCACTTTTGTGTGTTGCTGAGGTTACTGATAAAACACACTTAAGATATGTAGAAGTGCCTAGCAAATGGTAAGCTCTCAATGACAGTTATTATTACTACTTTATGAGTAGCTCTAACAAATCCTCAAGAGCTTTTATGAGTATCTCTAACAAATTCTCCTGGAGCATCAGTTAGGATGTATTTCAGCTGCAAATAACTGAACAACTTCATTCAAACTGTCTTAATTAAAGAGAAAATGTATTTTGTATATTGCAAGAAATCTAGAAAAAGGTATATGCAGTGCATGAGAAGTGGTCTAAATATCAGCTGATCCAGTGACTCAGTGAGGTGAGTTTTTCAAGCCCTCTGCTCCATCACTCACCGTAAGGCTTCATTCTCAAAGCCCTGGGAAAAAATCAGTGCTATTGCAAGTGTCACATTCACACATAATTCAGCAAAACCCAAAGGAAAAATAAATACTGTTGTTTTCTATGCCTCCCCTTTTAGGATGTGGAAAATGTCCCAAAGACCCCACAACATGCTTTTCACATGTCATGCTCCTATGTCATAGGCCTGAAACAGTTCACATACTCATTACTGAACCCCTGGGTCCAGGTTGATGTTAGCTTTCCCTAAGCCTGGGTAGGGTTGGTGGTCGAGAAGGGAGTTGGGATGGAAGGAAGGAGTAGGGGATATCTTTATAAGGCAAGCTTCTGCTAAGAAGGAGGAAGGGAGAACGACTTCAGGGTAGACAACTGATAGGCTACCTTCTATAGCAAATATGTGTTTACATCGCTTCGAAGTCAAGTACCTACGATTGTGTCCTGCATAAGGTACGTGTTCGGGAGGTACTACTAATATCAATGATGCTAATGTTAAAGTGTTTTAAGTAATATACGATTTTTGATTAGTTCCAGAAGATCTAATTATCCATTTCATAAAATGTTTAATATTATTCTAATTATACGTTGATTTTATAACTCAATTGTGCTAAATTCCTTACAAATAAACGCAACTCTGTAGGGAGCTTATTTCTTGCAAGTTGATTCCTAATCCCTTAAACAGGCTGTTAAAAATGAGGTGATGTGAAATAAGGTGAGAGTAGGAAAGACGCAGGCTCGTGGTTTACAACTGTAACCCTCATTTCATCTCAAGTCGCCATGCTTCCTTTTGTCAGTCCCTCTTTCCCCAGAAACACACAATCTGCAGCCCAGCGCAACACATTATTTGCCTGACTTGATTTTATACTTATTTCAAAGTTGAGTGGAGAAAATTATCCAAGGGGAATTTTTTTTTTTTTTTTCTCATTCCTACCCTTACTCAAACAATGGTCAGCCTTCTCCTCTCCCTTCATTTCTCAGAGTAAGAAGCTAATTCTGGAGTTCAGGTGGAATGTGCTGCACTTAAATTCCAGTGATTTCGCTATTTCAAATAGAAAGGTCAGAGTGGAGCTTTATGCCTTTCTTTATACCTTCCCTTGATCCTTTCCCTTTCTAGAAGTTCCTTGAGAAAATGTTATATGACAGGTGTGTCATTTGCTGTAAGAAATACAAAAGCGGTATGATATATACTCCAGGTCCTTAAGTAAATCACGCTGTTATTATGGAAGCATCGTGGATACACATGCAAGTAACTTGGAACATATTTTATAACAGTATGTAATTTTGTATTAAACAGATGATATTAAGTGCTCACCTCCTAGGAGCTCCAAAAAGATAGAAATTATTATGATTTGTACAAATTGTTAGAAACAAAAAGTTATTGTTTTAGTATTTTTATTCCTTAAATTACTTCATAGGAACTAACACAAAGTCTGCAAAAAAATGTAATAAAATTTTAGAATTTTCATAATATATTAGGTTACCTGAAATAATTTTATATACATATCTATATATATAATTATATAAAAGGTACTGGGTTGGACAGTCCAATCTAAGACTAAATGAAGAAAACATTAAAATGATTTTAAGACTGAATTTCTAGGTATTCGATTTAAATGTTTAAGAATTACCCACACAGACTGAACTCAGAAATAAAGATAATGCAAAAATAGAAATCAAAGTAAAATATAGACATTGCTTTGAAATCTCAAAATCACTAAAATCATCAATTATCTTTATTTGGCAAGGGGAAGGCAATAGCAGTAAAATGTGTATCAGCACCAACTGTGATGTGAAATTTAAAGCTCTAAAACCCCATTAAAATCAGCCTGGTAATGATGTACCATATGCACTGATCTACAGTTGCCAGAGGATCCCTAACCTGTGGCTTCTTTTTCTCTGTCACATTACCTTGTTAAATAAGAACGAGCTGAGAATGTTTGTTTAAGTATTCATAAGCATGTACATAATATAAAGGTTGACAAGTTTAGGGATGCATATTTCTCTTCTGCCTTTTGATATATACTATATATCTGCTTTAATTTGCCATGTATGCTTGTTTCCAAAGTAAATTTTAAATATAATGTAACAAAAGCTATTCATATGGAGCAAAACAGATTAGTCATTCTGACTACAAATTTATATATGCATTCTGGTAAGGGAAATGGTTTAATCTGATGATTACGGGGGCCTATTAATCAAAGTGCTGATCAAAAGTCATAAAAAATTTATATTTCAGTTCTTTACACTTCTTTATTGCTCACCTTTATAAATAATTCAGTGCCTATTCTCTTTTTCATACACTTACATCTCTTTCATTAACACCTGTGAAAGTTGAGATTTTATACTGAAGGTAGAAAAACTTTCAGCTCCAGCTGAACATTTTCATTTTTTGGCTCAGAGAAATTATTAATAAATAAGCTCTGGGTCTATGAGATAAGTAAAATAACATTTTTATTTACATGTTCTTGACAAATTGATTATTCACATTATTTTCCTTTTCCAGGGTTAGCAGTTTGTCCTTACTAAATAGGTATGCTGCCACAAGGATTTTCACAGGAGGAGAAAACGATCTTTGAAGTAACTACATAGCTACATAGGAAATTTTTAAGGCTGCATGTATGAAATTTCATCTCCACTGAGTTAATCGACCAATCATCCATATTGTGAAATACATTACACATTTTTCAGGACTCTGGAAACTACTTACTTTCGGAATTAATTCATTAAAGTTCTCTGCAATCAAGTGACATAATCACAGAAACTTTCAACTGTGTTACTTGAAGACAGTAAAAGTCAAATATTCTATTCTCACATGACATTTCCCCTTCTCTTTCTCTATTTTTCTTCCTTTCTTTTAGATGAATTATTCTAGAAAACTCTCATGCTTTTTTAAAGGGAAAAAGGGGATTTGAATCAATACTGACCTCGTCCCAATTTGTCTCCACCTGCTTGCTTCTAGACCCCCATTATTTATTTGCATTTCTGAAAGGATAAAGGTGGGAAAGCATGCATGTTCACTTGTAATAATTTGAGGTAAAATAAAAGCTTGTTTTTATTTATTATGTGCATACATTATAATGTATAACATGAGTCAACCTACTTTTCTGCAAAGGGCCAGCCGACTCTTGATTTCGGCTCAGGTTTTTAGCTCAGGGTCCTAGGATTCAGCCCCACTCAGTAGGGAGTCTGCTTGAGGATTTCTCTCCCTCTCCTTCTGCCCCTCCTCCCAATCTCTCTCAAATAAATAAATAATCATTAAAAAATTGTTTCCTAATACACATATATATGTATCCATATGTATATGCATGTGTGTGTATTATGTGTGCATGTTTGTTTATTCCTTCCTAATTAGATGTTATAATTAAAATACAATTAATATTAATATTTTTCAAGCAATAATCATAATGGATGTGTCAACTCTACCTAGACATCTTACAATCAATTCATATACTCCCTAAGCAACTTGGAAATAGTCTTGGGACAAAGTTGAAACAATCTCTGATAACTTCTTAATCTCCAGGTCTTGACCCTACAATCTGAAAATGTAAAATCTCTTAAATTGTGTGCATTTAAATGTGTCACCATTATTATATGCCCAAATCAGTCCATCTGCCTGTCCCACCAACAGACCCTTTGGAAAGACTAGACTAAGTATGTGTGATTGTTCTTGCTTGGGCATAACTAAAAGATTACTGTTAGATGCTCAATTCTTTGGAAATGCGTCCTCAATTATATTTTTAAAAGCAAACTTACAGAAAAAAAAAAATAAGAAATAAAAGCAAACTTACAGCTCAGAGGGAAGTTTCTTTAAAATTGTTTTTTTTTTTTTTGCCCTAAAACCCTAGATTCTTTTTTATTTATTTATTTATTTATTTATTTATTTATTTATTTATTTATTTTTATTCTTATGTTAATCCCCATACATTACATCATTAGTTTTAGATGAAGTGTTCCATGATTCATTGTTTGTGCATAACACCCAGTGCTCCATGCAGAATGTGCCCTCCTCAATACCCACCACCAGGCTAACCCATCTTCCCACCCCCCTCCCATCTAGAACCCTCAGTTTGTTTTTCAGAGTCCATCGTCTCTCATGGTTCGTCTACCCCTCCGATTTCCCCCGCTTCATTCTTCCCCTCCCGCTACCTTCTTCTTCTTCTTTTTTTTTTCTTAACATATATTGCATTATTTGTTTCAGAGGTACAGAGCAGGAAAGAATGTCCAATGGGAAAAAGACAGTCTCTTCAAATGGTGTTGGGAAAATTGGACAGCCACATGCAGAAGAATGAAACTGGACCATTTCCTTACACCACACACAAAAATAGACTCAAAATGGTTGAAAGACCTCAATGTGAGACAGGAGTCTGTCAAAATCCTAAAGGAGAACACAGGCAGCAACCTCTTTGACCTCAGCCGCAGCAACTTCTTCCTAGAAACATTGCCAAAGGCAAGGGAAGCAAGGGCAAAAATGAACTATTGGGACTTCATCAAGATAAAAAGCTTTTGCAAAGCAAACAGTCAATAAAATTGTTTTATATTTGTAAATAAATTAACTTAGCTACTTCTGGGGTTATGGTTATCTATTTTTGGATCATTTCTTGCTTTTGGCTTTGAATTTTTAAAATTTATTTAAAATGTATGTATTAAGCCTCAAAGAAACAGCAACTTTGGGGTTTTGTTTTTGTTTTCATTTTGAATTTTATCATCTCTTTGCTATCAAAAACACGATTTGGTAGATAATCCTGTAAGAACTATAGCCATTTTGCTCCTTGCCACACTCAAAATATGACATAAATGAAAATATTGTTCAAGGTAATCCATCATGAGAGTAGAGAACATTTTCAGTTTATGTTATGTGATCCTTATATTTTAGAACAGGAATAAATGTGCTTCATTTAATGCATGCCCTAATTTCCATATATTTTCAGGTCAGCAATAGTTTGGGCAATGGCAAACATCTATGACTACACTTAGGATAGTAGTTATATATAATCAAACAATGAGGATTAAGGGTGTTCCCAAACTTTGACAATCTATTCTTTTTATAGGTCAGTTTGATTATAATGTCAATAAAGAGCAGGACCAATTTAGAATAATTTACAGTAAATATGCAGAATTTTTACTTAACACAGAATTAGGCTAAGGCACAACATGCCATTTTCATACCTCTTGCCAGATATATAGTAAAGTAACTTCTAATTGAATTTCACAACTGATGGTCTTTCTTTTCTGAAAGGAATATGACTGATCTTTAATAGAAAATTTTAAATATTCATTTTATTATATAGGTCAGTCTGAAGTAAACTCATCTTCTATCTAAATTTCTGGGCCGTTCAACAGTATTTCCACTATTAACTTGTTTTATTTCTGATTACATCAGAGTTCTCTTTTCTTTGTATTTTGTGAGACACTTATTTTTGAAACATAAATAGTGAAAAAAAGTACTGTTGCCTCTGACTTTAATGTATATTAAGTAAGACATCTTTAAGTAGAAATGCACATAAACAAGGTAATGTATTGATTGATTGGTGAAAATGTGACCAGAGGCTCACAGGACTCTATCCCTGTATTTTCCCTAGGAACAATGGCTCGGGATTCACTCATCCAGTGTTTGTGGTGAACACGACTGCCAACGATAAGAATCTATAGTACATATCGATTCAGGGCCAGTGTCAATTCTTGATGCTAAAAGTCATAGCTGATGTTGCTGGTAAGAAATGTTGAATGACCAGAAAAAGTCATCCTGTGCCAAATAGAATGTAGTTAATTTGCAAAAAGAAGGAACAGAGAGACTAAGTATACCCAAATTGAAAAAGACAGAAGAACGTAGTGTAATATGATTTTCCTGTTCCCCTTCCAACATTATTTCCAACCAAGACAGCATTAACATTTCTCTCAGCCTGACTAAACTTTGGACAGGTTTCTTCCCGACGATAGGCCCTAGACCCCCCTTTTCTTAGAGCACTGACTCGAGAAAACTTGTAATTGTAAATTATTTTTCAGCCCCTTTGAGATAACAAATCTTCTCTCAGCCTCTTGCTACTTTTACAACCCAGGAATGTCTTTCTCAAGGACCTGGAAGTCATTCCTTTCAAATATTACTGTCAAGAAAGATAGCATCCCTGTCTCCCACTCTCTATAAGAAGGTAGGAGTCAAACTTTGATCAAGATCAATGCCAATTAACAAATACAGATGGCCTAATCACACGGACCAACATCCCCACTGATCTCCTTGAACATTTGTCCATTAGCTCACTCCAGTTTTTAAAACTCTCCCATCTTGGGGCACCTGGGTGGCTCAGTCCGTTAAGTGTCTGCCTTCGGCTCAGGTCATGATCTCAGAGTCCTGGGATGGTGACCCACATTGGGCTCTCTTCTTAGCGGGGAGCTTGCTTCTCCCTCTCCCTCTGCCTACCGCTCTGCCTACTTGTGTTCTCTCTCTGTCAAATAAATAAATAAAATCTTTAAAAAAACCCCACAAAACCAAAAAACTTCTCCATCTTTTGTTTCAGTAGATCTGAGTTTGACCTCTCCCGTATTTAAATAGTGTTGAAGAAAATCTTCCTTGCCTATTTAACTTGTCTGGTGCAATTTTTCTTTGACATTCTCCTGTATCTGTTTTACTTGAATTAAGTATGAGTGTTTCTGCAGCAGACCACATGCATGCACACTCACATACACACACGCATACACACACACACTTGAAGGAATAATGCAGTGATAAATCATTTCAGGATAGGTGTAGGTACTGATAAAGCTATTCCTTATTTCTTATTTTTTCCTCCAAAGGAAAAAAAAAATCCATGGTTTCAAAGAAAAGTGGATATGGTGGGGAGAGACAAAGAGGACAGTCCCCTCAATCAGAAGATCAGTTCATTGTCATCTGTTGCAAGTGCTATCTCCTCCCCACATATAATAAATAGCACGTGGTTCTGTTTGGAAATACCTGAAGACGGATTTTATTTTATTTCTTAATGCTTTAGGCAGATGTATTATTTATCTGTTGCCACAATAATGTTGAGTAACAGAAATCCAAATACATCAGTGACAATAAACATGTATTAATTTGACTCATGAGTTTACAGAATTCATCTGAATTGGATTGGGCTCGACTGATCTTAACTACTCTCCTTCATGCTTCTGTGGTCAGAAATGTGTCAGCTAGACAGTTTTAATGAGCTTGCCTGCTCTCATTCACATAACTAGAGGTTCGTAAACAATGTCCTCTGCTGAAAACTTGGGACAATTTGTCTCTGTTCTACATATCTTTCATCCCCCAACAGACTAGCTCAGGCATGTTCTTTCGCAAAGGAACAAAAGACAAGCGGAAAAGCACAAATACATTTCCAAATCTCCTTTTGCATCGCATCTGCCAGCGTAACATCTAAACACATCCCATTTGAGCAAAGCAAGTCCCAAACTAATCTAGATTCATGGTGGTGGTAGCATGTGGTGGTATGGGACCCCGCAAGGCACATGAGAAAAAGCAGGAAAATGGTGGGGAGCAGAGAATCGGGACCTGTAATATACTTGATCTACTATAGTAGAAATATGCTCTTTCTTATGCCTATTTCTGCATCCCTTTTTAGGTTTACAATGGCCTACCTTATCCCCAACTTGGAGGACAACCATCTAATGACTTTGCAAATAGATTTACAATTTTAGTGTAATTCTATGACCCAAACTATCATCTGTTATATGTGTATATATATATATATATATATATATAATTTTATTTTATTTATTATATATATATGATATATATATATCATCTGCAATATATGATATATATATATCATCTGCAAATGTTATATTTCAAATATATAATTATCATGAGTTTGGGAATAATGAATTATTTCACTCTTGATTGAAATGTTTTCAATGTGCTAGGAATCTTCACTGGAAGAGGAAAGTTAAATATTAATAAAGTTCTCTTTTTGAAGCATTTTAGTTAAACTTTGTGTAGTTTTACATTTCACTTTATCCTCTTGCATTCTCTCACATTTTTGGAAAAAATTCATGAAAAGGGCACACAGTGTTCATGTTTTATTAAAAGGTGGAGGCAAACTCAGTTGAAATAAATGTTCAACTTTTTGCAGTACTACTGAGTACAATGTAACAAATCTTTGAAGCAGGGCTCCTACTTTTGATAAACTCACCACCTCTCTCATTTGAGGCAGGACTTTGTGTCTTTTCTCTATTCCCAAACAAAGGCACTGCTGTCCAATTGTTTGTATAATAGCTAAAGTTATGCAGATGTCTGATTCATTGTGGTACTTCATTTTCTTTATCATCTTGTATTGTTGTGGGGCCAGCTAGAGTGTAAGGCTTCCTTCCCAATTGTAATCTTCCTAGCCAGCCGCAAGAGCTGGTGGAAAAAAAAATTGTGTAGTCTTTGAATTTCCCACTCTTTTACTTGAATTTACTTCCAAGTACAGTGGCAGCCATGCTAATAGGAAAACTTACATAAAGTAGGCAGTTTCCAAAAATTTCCTAACGTGTGACTAGAAAGGTAAAAATTTGAGATTCCGCACTTCAGAATATACAATAACCCATATTTTTTTCTCTAAGAGAGGGACTTGCAAAACAGCTTACGTGTCATAAAGAGATTTATATGAACATCCATCAGTACTTTCAAATATTTGGAATTTCAGGCTGAATTAGCTGCTTGGTCCATTCATTCAGTAACCAAATCTCCTAAGAAGCACACATGAAAAATTTGCCATCTTTGTACTATTTTGACCCTGGATTTGGGTTTGAAAAGAGAAAATCCGAGTTCCCTATCTGTTCTCCATTGTTACTAATTATATGATTTAGTAGAAGTCCATCCTATCTCTGAATCTCAGTTCATCATCTTTAATATGAGCTTATTATGATCTACCTCTCAAGATACTGTAGTTATAATAACGACAAAGCATACATAGGTCCCAGCTCAGTGCCAGATAGACTATTAGTATAATTATCATTATTATTAGACTCTTTCAAAGTCAAGAACATCTTTCCAACCCTAACAACAAATTCAGCCTTCTAATTTATGAAGCCCCAGACAAACTGTGCAATGGCTTAGTCACAGAGATTCTACTCATGTATGTATGCAATGGTCTTGATATTTTTTGGGAGGATGGGGTGAAGGAATGGATTATTTTATTTATTTGATAAATTAATAACCTGGATAATCTAGACAAATAAACAGCCATTCCTAGGTAAACAGTGGTTGAAAACTGGTAGCTTTAATCAAAATGACCAAAATGAGTGGGGGATAGCCTTAGAAACTTCCCTGTGGAAAATAATTGTGTTTGAAACTGAGTCTTTATGGAAGAAGCCCTTTGCAGCCTGGAATTTTATTTAATAAAGCTAATATTGGTTATTTTCAAAATAACGATTCAAGATATATGAAGTTTTTATACACTCAAGTTGGTAGAAAATGGCAAGTTCTGTTGAATGTAGAAATATTAAATCATATTCTCTAGTCATAAGTTCACTGTTCATAAGGAGAACTATTAAATTATATAGAGCAGTGACAGAACAATCCTGGCACCAATTGTCCTTACTGGGCTATGCACATTATGAAAAGAAATGATTTTTTTTGCATGTCTCTGTGGTATTTATAAAATCTTGTGAAATTTGGAATTTTGTAAAATTATAGTAATATGCCAATTATAAATATAATTTAATCTTTACCTCTATTCAGGAGGTACTATGATAGAAACTACTCTTTTTTTTTTTTTTACAAAAAAAGCAGTTTCTATAGATACTATCTTTGTTGAACAGCAATATTTTTTGAACCAGCTCACTTCCTGTTGGTGCATTTATTATTATAACATAAAGTAAGTTGCAGAAAGCTGGTATCTTTTATGTTAAATTATACATTTCCAAATTTTGTGCTTTAACTTTAATGTGGACACAATATAAAGAGTTGATATTACAGAAATTTAATGCTAATGTTTCCTTTAAAATAAGAAATACAATACACCTATGCGTGAAATTAATAGTCTGTTGGAATTCCTAGCAAATCATCTACTAACTATAAAAAGACAATTGTCAAGCAACAGATTTAGACAAAAACAGGTCTAGACTCTGAACACTACTGATTATCATAGAGTAAAATAACAGATGAAAGCTTTTCAATCTCAAAGAGCAGCCAAAGGACAAAATAAATAATATTAGGTATTATATATAATATTTGAGTTTGCCCTGAATAGTCCTTCTCCATCTCTGATATTAGATTATGGCTTTTCTACTGTCAATGCTTTGTATAGTATGTTTTATTCTATTCTTATTTTACAAACTCCCACTCATCCTGTCGACTTCCCTGGTGGCTGAACTGATGGCCATGACATCTGGAATCCCATTTCCAGCCCCAGATCCCCACCCCAACTTTGCCTGCTCAGGATCCAACAGTTAGCTGGACATTTCTCTTGGTTTTTCAACAAGTAATTCCGGTTGACTATGTCTCAGAAAGTTATCCTTTTTTTATACTCTCTATTCTAATTAAAGACCCTAATAGTCACCCATGATGGAGACTTGGAGTTTAACCTGAGATTCTTTCTATATGTTCAATAACTACTTCTTAAATGTCTGTGTTTTCTTCCTCTCTATATCTATTGCAAATAATTCCTTAGTTCAGATCATCATTATTTTTATATCGTTTCACGCAATCTACAATACTGAAATTTATTGTGGAATCTGATTGCTTAGACATGCCATTTGAGTGGTTGGAGTATGTCTTTAAAGTCTGATGGTAATTTGAAGAAGTTGCCACAAGATGGTGTTTTCTTCTTTTTAGTTTATTAATTACAGACATCTTAAACCTTGACTAAGCCCTATAAGTATGATATGTAAATTACCTTTTCATCATTGAAGGATTCATTATCAGGTAGTCAATATATATACATATAAACTATGAGAGAATGTACCAATTGACATAAAATAATGAGGAATATGATATCCAGGTCTAAGTCAGTGTTTTCAAAATTTTGTAAGCAATCTTGACTGGCTGGCAACATTGAGCAAGGTATTCCACATGCATTACTAAGCTTCAAAGAGTTTCTGCATTATAATAAGGGGAACCCTATCAGTGAGATCACAATTTTACCTGCTGGGAGAAAGCAGCGGTAAGAGGCGATAAATATGATTAGCTTTCCAGCTTTCAAACTTTTAACTTTCTTGCATTTCATGATGCCATAAGTTCCTCGATCTTTTGTATTCAATATTCTTTTCACCTCTATTGCAAACTTATCAGTTCACAAGCCTGTAATTTCTATGAAGATGGTTTTCCAATCCAAAGCTCTAGTGTCAATTATTTTTTCTAGAGCCACATGCACATTAACATAAACCTATATATTTTTCAAAACTCAATAGCCTTTCTTTACAACCTCAAATATTCATATTTCTATAAAAGCCAAAACATGAAACTTCAGTCTTCTTTGAGAATGTCCTCTTTCTTATCCTGTCCCATTCACACATCTACTGAAAAAGATGTAACATTTTTAAATTCTGTATTCATTTTCTCCTGAAGCTATTTTTCTTTTTATCCTCGTAACTTTAGGGCTTCACTTCCTCATCTCCCAGCCCTAGGAAGCATTTCACTTTACATATATAAACAGTCACATGCATCACACAGAAATGCACACACACACATACACACACAGTTTTGACTTTTAAAATAACTCAATATATACCTATCACATAATATTTTAAAAGTTGTTATATATAATATATAACATAATAATATATCTTGATATATATGTATCAATAAAGATTTATTTTCATTTAAAAGAGCTCATAATCACCTTCTAGAGTAACACATACAGATCTATATCAGTTTTTATTACCTTTATGTCATGATAGTATATATGGATGTGCCATAATTAATTTTGATATATCTTTATAATGGACATTTGACCATATCCAATTTTTTCCACTATTAGCACTAATTTACAGATAGTATTCTTATAAATATGTGTGTGCAAGGTTTCTTTTTTTTTTCCTTGTGAAATGGACTCTCATATAATCAACTATTTGGGTTTGCACCTTTAAAATTTTCATAGCTACTTCAAGTTATTCTCCAAAAATGATGTATTAATTTTCCCTATCATTAAGGTAAGAGATTACCCATTCTCCCATATATTTAACAACAAAGATATTATTATTACTTCATATATTTTCTGAACTTAACATAAACCAGCTTTTTAATTTGCATTTAATATATGTTTAATGAGGTTCAACAACTGTTAATATATTTATTGGCCATTTTTACTTCTACCTTGAACATCTTATTCATATCCTTTATCCATTTTCAAAAACTTTTTATTTTTAATTTTTTTTTAATTTTAAGAGAGAGAGAGAGTGCACATGAATGTGGAGTGGGGAGGGGCATAAGGAGAGAGAGAGAGAGAGACTCTTAAGCAGGCTCCATGCCCAGCTCAAGCCCAAGGCAGACCTATCTCACAACCCTGAGCTCATGACCTGAGCCGAAATCAAGAATCAGACACTTAACTGACTGAGCCACCCAGGAGCCCCATCTTTGCCCATTTCTTAACTGAGTGTTTAAAATCTTCTGTTCCATTTAGTTGTAGGAGATTCTAACATAATGTGTGTGTGTGTGTGTGTGTGTGTCTACAGTCATTGTTTTTAGGATGTCAATTCTCCTCATATTTTTTAAATGATTGCTAATTTTATTAAATAGTGTTTCTACTTCTTGATTAAACATGGCCTTTCTTGCTTCTCTGTATTTTTGAATTTTCTATGACAAATGTGATATTTTCATAATCAAACAAAGAAAACAAAAATTTTGTATACAAGTTACCAGTAAGAATTTTGGGGAAGTGAAAAAATCACAGTACTGTTAGTCAGGATGGTAAATTGTAAACAACCTATCAACGTCTTCCTTCCTCTTGCATCCTGTCTCTGGTGCTTGCACACTAGACAGGAAAGTCGGGTGTATCACAAGACAGGCCAGTGTGAAAAAGAAGAAAAGAATCTGATTCTTTCTTGTATTTATTCCAGTTGGTCAGTGCCTGTAACACCAATTGTCAAAAATTCTACATATCATTTCTTACTGTAAACTTTATCTATAAACTTTATTTAAATTCTCTTGTTTTAAATTTAGAAATCAAATTCTACTCAGGAGTATGTCTCTATTCCTCCTTTCTTCATGCTGTGGTACTGATGGTAATTAAAATTTACAATGCTTCTGTATCTCACCAAATACAGTTATGTACCCCATCTCACAACCCATCCCACCCCATCTCACAACTATGTAAGATAAGGAGGGTAGTAATTATTATTCACATTAATGAAGAACAAAACTGAGATGTTTGTCAACTTGTCCAACATCATTTGGCTTGTCAGTGTTGGACCCAGCACCCGAACTCAGTTCCTCTGATGTCACCCATTCACCAGCTTCGCTTCTCTGTGTCAACACTGAATGATGTGCTTTTCCCAAAACAATTCCTGTTCTTACCCAACCTCCTGCATTTTATCATAGAGTTTGCTCTTTTCTAGCCCTTCCTTGCCAGGGTTGCTACAGTTTGCAAATAAAAAATACAAGTTACCCGTTAAATTTGAATTTCAGATGAACAATTTTTTAAGAACTGTAAGTGCGTCCCATATATTGCATGGGGCATGCTTATGCTAAAATAATATTCACTGATTCTCTGAAGTGGAACTTTAACTGAGAGGCCTATGTTTTATGTGGCAACCTTATCTCTACTCTTATTTACTCTCAGAATATGAGCCATTCTTTAACATGAATGCCATTTCTGACTTGGACTTTATCCTAAATCTCCCAAACTAAACGAATCACTTTTTCTTGCAATTCATGAGGATATTTGTTTTTACTTCTTTATTAAATCTACCTTATATCATAGGTTTGTGGCTGCTCCTACTTTTTAACTATGGTAAAAACCATGGTGACAGCTATAGCTTATTCATCCTTAGAAAGTCCAAAAATACGTAACATCTTGCATATGGTAGCTGTTCAAAACATCTTCACTAAACTGAGTTAGCATATAATAATCCGCATCCACCTTCTCAATTTAACCTGCATATATATCCATGACAATATACACTACCAAGGAAAAAAGTAAGATAATAGAACACTTTAAAAGAGTTGTCTTAAGGGATGCCTGTGTGGCTCAGTGGGTTAAGTGGCTGTCTTAGACTCAGGTCATGAGCTCGGGTCCTGGGATCGAGCCTCACCTCAGGCTCCCTTCTCAGCGGGGAGTCTGCTTCTCCCTCTCCCTCTTCCTCTGTCCTTTGCCTTTGTTCACTCTCTCCTTCTCAAATGAATAAATTTTAAAAATCTAAAAAAATAAAAGAGTTGCCTGAAAAAAGTTAAATTACAGAGATTTTTGTATATTTGGGATATCTTCATGTTCAGAACAACTTTTTTTCAAGCTACTAAGTGGCCAAAGTCATATCTTACCTGGCTTGGGTTTTAAGATCTTGACTAAAACTCAACTCTAGCTTTCAAATTTTTCAAATACCTGACCATAATCAGAATGAGAGAGCTACGTCGGATTTTCTTTTTAACCTAACAACAATGCATTTTTATCTTAAAACAAAACTTTTTTCTTAACAATAACTCATTAACTTTCTCTTGTAATCAAAGTAATTTTATTTCCCAGATGCTGTCAGTGATACTGAAACAAATAATTTCCAGCTTTTAGTGTTTAGGTCTCTGAGCCAGGTACTGTGTTAGGTACAAAAGAAGAAAGCTATATGGTACATGTCCTTAAGAATTTCACATTTGAAATATATGCATAATGGAATAATTTTAATACAAATAATTTAAAGGATAAATTTGAAAAGACAGAAAAAAAATGGATTATCCCAGTATGGGTCAATTTGAGACATATTAGTAACCCTTGAATTTTTTTTTAAAGATTTTATTTATTTAAGAGAGAGAATGAGAGAGAGAGAGAGCATGATGGGGGGAGGGTCAGAGGGAGAAGCAGACTCCGGGCTGAGCAGGGAGCCCGATGCGGGACTCGATCCCAGGACTCCAGGATCATGACCTGAGCCGAAGGCAGTCGCTTAACAAACTGAGCCACCCAGGTGCCCCGTAACCTTTGAATTTTTAATGTAGACTCAAAATTTCCTGTTACATTTTGCATCCACTTTAAAATTTAGCTTAAAGAAGTGACATATGCAAAAATTCAGCTAAAGAAATGTCCATTCAATGATTTACAAATATTCAAATACGTGTACATATAATTAAAGAAGTATTTAATAAAACATAATACAGCCATAAAATAGACTGAAAACAACAAAGTGCTATTGTAGGAGTGTAATATGGTCATGAAAAGATGTCTTTAACAAACTGCTGAGTGAAAAAAATTATAAAACGGCATAGCAATAACCGTACACTTTTTGTTGTTTCTGTAGAAAATAGATGATTACATAAGCACAGAAGTTAGAAAAAGCAATTCCTACCACTCTAAAAAATTATTTTTCATTAATGTATTTTATATAATATTACATTTTATTATATTTTAGCTCTTTTAATCTAATTTTCCTGGTATATGTGTGTACTTAATTTTCTATCTATCCATCTTATGTTTATATAAAAGTTAAAAGATAGTAAATAAAAAGATATGTCTAAGTAAAGGGTAAATGATATTAGTTGATTTGGATACATAGATACAGGATGCAATCACAAACGATATCACCAAGATTCAAGTTCTTTCTACGAATATCTACTCAATGTTAACAAATCATATTATCTCCACGGACAAAGAGCAGATATGAGGCTTGGCCATGAGGTTCTGACCCAGATAAAGGACGGATGGTGTTAAATGCATCTTGGGAAGGAACCATCTGGGAATGGCATGTTTATGCTTGGTTAAAAAAAAAAAAAATGCAGCTTTCTCCTTCTGTTCCTGGCTTTATATCAAACATGTAAACATGTCAACTTAACCACAGTTAAAGTGCTCTTTTGAGTTCAGTAAGTCAGTATGGAGTTCAATTTACCTCCTAGGAGGTATGTTCTTTTGCCCCTTCTTGTGTGGAATCTCCTACTCTTCTAGAAACTGCTCCCACAATATTACAAATATGCTGCTCAGCTGTTCCGTGGTTAGAGTCTATCCATTTGGGTCAGACTCAACTTGTTTCTAAAGCTCTTCCCCCTGATGGAAGCTTCTCTGCTACTGTTTCCCAGGGTGACCACTCTCTACAGTTTAGCAACTCAAACTGATTTAAATTCAGTAAAATAAGCATGTGCTCCTGAAATTTTGGCATGAGTTTAGCCTAGGATTTCTGGGTAAGTAAAGTATGTTTAGGAAAAACAAACAAACAAACCCAAATCGATGCTGTAGTAATGTTCCCTTTTTAAAAACATATCAAACATGTCAATGATATTTGGAAAAGTAGACACACAAGGGTTTCTAGACACAAAATGTATTTTAATGAAGTGAAATCCTTTTTATGTTCCATTGTGTCCTCACAGAATAGATACAGAATAGGCATAGCAAAAGAGCATTCCAGGACTCTCCTAAAAAAAAAGTGTCAACCATGTTGTACACAGAACACCTCTATGGGTGAGAGGATAGTTCCGTGAAGATGTTGATTCAGTCTGCCGTACTGACGAGACTGCCAACGAGGGGGCCACTTGCCAATTGGCACTCAGTACAGTGGCTTTTTCCCCTTACGATAATTGCTTATCAACTGGGAATTTCATTTATCCATTGGCACTATAAATTTAACCTCAGTTTATGAAGCAAGCTCTAATACCTCCACAATTTTTGTCAATAAAATGATTTGAGATTTTTCATTAGACTAGTGTTTGAAAACATGGCATTGTTGGCTGATTCTGTTCCTCTTCATTGCACTAATTGTTTATAAAAATTATACTCCACAAGCTTTTTGAGAAAACAAGCACTTTAATGAGCACACCATTTTAAAAAGTGAGGATAATTTCAGCAATGTAGAGGCCCAGGCACTAGGAATTTGCCTCGAACCATTTTAAATATATCATCCAGCAATCATTATTTAACTAAATTAGTCATAAGTACAATTTAGGAAGGTTATGATTTTATTTATGTCTACTCAAATGTAACTTAAGGACCTACTAAGGGATGCACAGGAAACTTGCTTCTCCATCTCCCCTCCTATGCTGATCAATATGCAATACACTGAGGAGTTCTGCTATTACACATATTACCTACAAGGGGAGGGATGGAGGAAAAAAAAAAAAGACAGCTTAGGCCAGGATCTTGGACTGATATGAAGCTAAAGTCTGCTACCACTGTGAGAAGAGTGAGAATGCTGAGAAAACTGGACTTTGGGGACACAGGTTCAAATGGCTTTCAGGCCTCATATTTTGCACAAAGTAATAGCAGCAAACGACTGAAGAAATCTGAAGCCGCTGGTGCACTGAAGATAACATTGGCTATGACAAACCCATTTAGCTCCAGCTCAGACTGATAGACACAACACCGATCCTCTCCCACTGATGGCAAGAAAAAAGAACAGGGGTACATATTTCTAAATGCAAATATTATTTACCTCAGCCTCTACTATCCTTTTACTTACAATGTTTAGCATCCTATCAAAATTTAGAGATATTCACAAAAGCAAAGCCCATGGTATAACCCATGACCAGGGAAACAAGAGAGTAACACAAATAAATAAAACAAACAACAAAAAAAAAGAAGACCCAGAAACAACCCAAAATGTCGAAAATATTAGATAAATACTTCAATGTAACCATGATTAATATATTAAATCATGTAAGGTACAAGGTGAAAAACATGCAGGGATAAATGGGGAATTTGAACATAGAGATGGAAACATTCATAGGAAGTTAAAGGAAATGTAGAAACAAAAAACACTATATAAGAAATTAAGAATCCTTTTGATGGATCTATGGTACTTGACAGAGCTGAGGAAAGAATCAGTGAACTGACAGGAAGTTCAATAGAAATTATCCAAACTGAAACAAAAAGAGAAAAAAAAAAAGTAAAACAACAACGAAATAGAGCATTCAAGAGCTGCTAGATAATAGAAGCAAACATATAGGTAATTAATATGTTCAGATTATATAACACCACAACCAATTAAGTTAACATTTAAAAAACTAAAATTTAAAATCAACATCATCATTTTCAAGTGATCTGTAATATTCACAAGATAGATCATATTCTGGGCATGTAGTGAATCTCAATAAATTTAAAAGGTTGAAATCATTCTAAGTATGAGCACATACTTAGAGCACACTGGCATTAAATATAAATTTTTAGAAACACAATAATATTCAATAATATTTCAGAGAATACCTAGAAATATCTGCAGTATTTAGAAATTAAACACACTTCTCCAAGAATCCATGATCAAATAAGAAATTACATAGTGAAAGACCATTCTAACTCAATGAATTAAAAAAAATAAAGAGATAATATACAAGTCACCAATATTAGGAATGATAGAATATCTGCAGACTCTACAGATATTAAATGGATAATAGGGCTATTTTATGAACAACTGAATGTCAATCAATTCAAAAAGTAAAGAAAATAATCATGTTGGGGCACCTCGGTGGCTCAGTAGGTTAAGTGACCGACTCTTGATTTCAGCTTAGGTCATGATCTCAGGGTCGTGAGATTGAGCCACACGTTGGGCTCTGCACGGGGTATGGAACCTGCTTAAGATTCTCTCTTTCCCTCTCCCTCTGCCCCTCCCCCACTCATACTCTCTCTCCTTTCTGTCTCTCTCTCTCTAAAAAAGAAAAGAATTATATTGCTTGGAAGACACAACCTAAATTTATTCAAGAAAATATAAATACCCTGTATAGCCATGTATTTATTTTTTAATTGAATTTATGGTAAAAAAAAATATTACAAATAAAGTTTCAGGGTCGAAAAGATTCACTGGGAAATTCTACCAAACATTTAAGTAAGAAACAATACCAATTTTATATGATTTCTAAGAAATGGAAGAACAGTTTCCAACTCACTTCATGAGTCCAACCTTGCACTGGTACCAAAAACACAGGCCTTCCAAAAGAAAACTGTAGACCATTTTTCTTCATGAACTATCAACACAAAAATTCTTAAATAAATTATAGCAAATTACATCTAATTAAATATATAAATGGCAATACAAAAAAAAAATAGAGATGCGCTTCATCAGTTTGTGAAGAAGTTCCGATCTATTACCAGTTTGCTTAGCGTTCTTAACATAAATTGGTATTAAATTTTGTCAAGTTTTTTTGTACCTTTCGAGATAGTTCTAACATTTTCAATATGTAATGTTTTGATATAGTGATATGCATCACGTAAGTCTTGAATTTGAATGAACCTTGTATTCTTGGTAAAAATGTATTGTCCTTTTACTTTTCTTATACTTCATGGATCTAACAAAGTTTTGCTGAAAATAATAATACAAACACTGTAGTCAATTATGTATGTGTATTATATGTAATATAATATATATGCTTATGTGTGCTTGCAGATAAATGAAAAATTACACTAGTGATACAAAGGATGGGAGGAAAGAATTATGATTATTTTGTTATTATAAAAATAATCACTGTACCTATGAAATGGTACAGTATTATTTGTGAGTGGGCTTAGATTAGGGGTAAATGAACAATACAACCATAATAGACAGAGAGAATGGAAGCCTAAATTAGGAACAAGAACAAGAGAGCAATTAATAGAAAATATAATCCACCAGTGTCAATTATCACTTTGAACGTCAATGGTGTAAATGAAATTAAACAATGAAGATTGGATCAAAAAACAAGACCCAACTATATGTTGTCTACCAAAAACCCACTTTAAATATAAAAACATGGGGCACCTTGGTGGCACAGTTGGTTGAGCGTTGACTCTTGGTTTGGGCTCAGGTCATAATATCAAGGTCGTGGGATCACAGAGTCTGCTTAGGGTTCTTTCTCCCTCTCCCTCTGCCCCTCCTGCTTGTGCTCTCTCTCTCGCTCTCTCTCTCAAATCAATCAATCTGTCAATCAATCTTTAATCATAAAACCATATATAGATTAAAAATAAATGAGTGGAGGAGGAAAGTATATCATCTTAATGCTAATCAAAAGAAAACAGGAATAGTTATATTAATTTCAGACAGCAGATTTAAAGTAAAGAAGAGTATCAGGGACAAAGAAGGGCATAACATAATAATAAAGAGTTCCATCTCAAAGAGACATGCAAGCCCTAACCTGTACGTGCCTAACAATAGAGAATCAAACCATGATAGCCAAAAACAAATAGAATCGCAAAGAGAAATAGATGAGTTCACAATCATAGTTGAAGATTTCAACAATCCTCTATCAGAAATGGACCAATCCCACAGGCAGAAAATCAATAAGGACCAAGTTCAACTCAACCACACAATAGTTTGAGTGAATATAATGGACATTTATAGACTGTTTCATTCATAAACATCAAAACACATTAAAAAATTCATCCATCTCAAGCTCACATAGAACATTTACCATGATAGTCCCTTCAGGGCCATAATACATACCATAACAAATTTAAAAAAATAGAAATCATATAATGTCTGTTTTCAAATCATAATAAAATTTAACTAGAAATAAATAACAGAGAGACAACTTTAAAATCCCCAAAATTTATATAGACTAGAAAACACACTTCTAAATAACACAGAATCAAACAAGAAATATCAAGAGAAATTTAAAATATTTTTAACTAAGTAAAAATGAAAACACTAATTATCAAAATTAATGGCATGTACCAAAAGCAGTACTTAAAAAATGTATAACATTAACATATATATTACAAAGGAAGAAAGGCCTAAAACTAGCCATGCAAGTTTCCACCTTAAAAAAGTAGAAAAAGAGGAGAAAATTAAATCCAAAAACATTATAAAAGAAAACTGCAGACCAATATCTTTCATAAACATAGATTCCAAAATCCTCAACAAAAAATTAGCAGTTTGAATCCAACAATGTATGAAAGGAATTACACAGCATGACCAACTGGGATTTAATCTAGTTTTGCGGAGCTGGTCCAGCATGTGGAAATCAAATTATGTAACCTACCAAATCAACAGATTAAAACAGAAAATTGAATTATCACATCAATAGATGCAAAGCATTAGACAAAATCTAATACTGATTTATGATAAAATCTCTACGTAAACTAGAAATAGAAGGGAACATTCTCAATTTGAGAAAGATAATCTACAAAGAACCTAAAACTAACATCCTACTTAATGGTGAAAAACTCAAAGCTTTTCCACTAAGATCAAAAACAAGGATAGGAGGGACGCCTGGGTGGCTCAGTTGGTTAAGCGACTGCCTTCGGCTCAGGTCTTGATCCTGGAGTCCCGGGATCAAGTCCCACATCGGGCTCCCTGCTCGGTAGGGAGCCTGCTTCTCCCTCTGACCCTCCCCCCTCTCATGTGCTCTCTCTCTCATTCTCTCTGTCTCAAATAAATAAATAAAATCTTTAAAAAAAAAAAAAAAAAACAAGGATAGGAGGGGCACCTGGGTGGCTCAGTCAGTTGGGTGACCGACTCTTGATTTCAGCTCAAATCATGTTCTCAGGGTCTTGAGATCAAGCCCTGAGTTGGGCTCTGTGCTGGGTGTG
The DNA here is from genome assembly GCF_029215605.1 of Mirounga angustirostris. NCBI lineage: Eukaryota > Metazoa > Chordata > Mammalia > Carnivora > Phocidae > Mirounga > Mirounga angustirostris. The sequence goes on along the minus strand of NW_026991712.1, from coordinate 50,076,869 downwards.
GAGCCTTTTTGGGATTCTCTCTCTCCCTCTCCCTCTGTCCCTCTCCCCCTGCCCCTCTCTCTCTCAAAACAAAATAAAACAAAACAAACAAACAACAACAAAAAAACACAAGGATAAGATAATCCTCTCTCACAACTGCCTTTCAACATCATATTGGTAATTCTAACTAATGCAATAACATAGGGGAAGAAAGGAAATAAAAAGTTGTTACTGGGAAGGAAGAAACAAAAATGTTCACAGATGACATGATCATATATGTATAAAATCTGAAAAAATCAACAACAAAAAAATTTTTGAAACCAGTAAGTGATCATAGCACAGCTGCAGGATACAAGGCTAGTATACAAAAGTCAATTACTTCCTTGTATACCAGCAAAGAACAAGTAAAATTTGAAATTAAAAGCACAATATCATTTACATTAGCACTCGAAAAATTAAATAGGTATAAATCTAACAAAATATGTACAAGAGCTATATGAAGCAAACTATAAACTCTGAAACAAAGTCAAATCAGAATTAAATAAAGAGATAAGAAGATTAAATATTGTCAAGATTTCACTTCTTCCCAATTTGACCTATAGATTCAATGCAATCCCCATCATAATCTCAGCAAGTTATTTGTGGATATCAACCAACAGATTCTAAACTTTACGTGGAGAGGCAAAAGACTTAGGATAGCCAACACAATATTGAAGGAGAAAAACAAAGTTGGAGGATTGACACCAACAACTTCAAAACTTACTATAAAGCTCCAGTCATTAAGACAGTATAGAATTGGTGAAAGAACAAATAGTTCAATGGAACACAATAAAGAGCCCAGAAATACACCCACATAAATATAGTAAACTGATCTTTGGTAAAGAAGCAAAGGCAGTGGAGAAAAGATTCTTTTCAACACATGGTATTGGAAAAAGGAACCTAGACACAAACCATATACCTGTGACAAAAATTAACACAAAATGGGTCACAGACTTAAAACCACAAAACTATAAGACTCTAGAAGATAACATAAGAGAAAATGTAGGTGAACCTGGGGTATGGCAGTGACTTTTTATTTTATTTTATTATTTTTTGATAGAGAGAGTGTGCATGTGCTCATGCACATGCGAGGTGGGGGTAGGGCTAGATGGATAGGGCAAAAGAGAATCTTAAGCAGGCTCCATGCCTTGAGATCATGACCTAAGCCGAAATCAAGAGTCAGAAGCTTAACTGACTGAGCCACCCAGGTGCCCAAGGGCATTGGCTTTTTAGATACAACACCAAATGCACAATACACAAAAAAGAATGTGCAAATTGGACTTGATTAAAATTAAAAATTTTTAATTGTCTGCAAAAGACAATGGCAAAAGAATGAGAAGACAAGCCACAGACTGGGATAAAATGTTTGCAAAAGCACATCTGATAAAAGACTATTACCCAAAATATACAAAGAAATCTTAAGTTCAACAATTAAAAAGAAAAACCCTATTAAAAAAACAACTCTATAACTTTTACAGACACCTCACTAAGGAAGCTATACATATGGCAAATAACCATGTGTAAAGATGCTTCACATCTTATGTCATCAAGGGAAAACAAATTAAAATAATGAGATACAACTACACACTTATTAGAATGGCCAAAATCCAGAACATTGACAATACCAAATGCTGGTAAGGATATGGAGCAACAGGAACTCCCATTTGCTGCTGATGAGAATGCAAAATGGTACAGGCTTTTTGAAGTCTGTTTGGCAGTTTCTTTCAAAACTAAACATACATACAATCCAGTAATCATACTCCTTGGCATTTACCCAAAGGAGCTGAATACATATATTGACTCAAAAATCCACATGCGGATGTTTATAGCAACCTTATTCATGATTGCCAAAACTTGGAAGTAACAAAAATATTTTCCAGTAGGTGAAGGGATGAATAAACTGTGGTACATTCCAACAATGGAATATTATTCATCACTAAAAGGAAATGAGTTATCAAGCCATGAACAGACATGAAGGAAGCTTAAATGCATCTTGTTGGGAGAAGTCAATCTGGAAAGCTACATACTGTATGTTTCTAGCAATATCACATTCTGAAAAAGACAAAACAATGGTGACAATGAAAAGATTGGTGGTTTCCAAGGCCTAGGAGGCACTGAGGGTAAATAGAGCACAGAGGAATTTTAGGGTAGTGAAAATATTCTGTGTACTTAATGGAGGATATATGTCATTATACATTTGTCCAAGCTCATAAAATGTACAACCCCAAAAGTGAGGCCTCATATAAACTATGGACTTTGGGTGCAAAGGATGTATCAATGTAGATTCATTAATTTTTACAAATGTACCATTCTGGTGGGATGTTGATAATGGGAGAGGTTATGCATGTGTGCGGGCAAGGGGTTTATTGGAAATCTCTGCACTTCCCTTTTAATTTTGTTGTGAACCAAAACTGCTCTTAAAATATAAAATCCTTGGAAAAAATATTATATTATATATTATGTCTATAATATATATTTTTGCACTAAAAACTTTGGCTCTTAAAGACTTTGGCATTTTGATTTATCTTATACTTCTTTTTTTTTTTTTTAAGATTTTATTTATTTACTTGACAGAGAGAGACAGCGAGAGAGGGAACACAAGAAGGGGGAGTGGGAGAGGGAGAAGTAGGCCTCCCGCCGAGCAGGGAGCCCGATGCGGGGCTCGATCCCAGGACCCTGGGATCATGACCCGAGCCAAAGGCAGACGCTTAACGACTGAGCCACCCAGGCGCCCCCAGGCATTCATATTTTAAAGGATGTTCCTACTAAGTAATATTCAAACTTTTTCTTAAAAGGCATAAGAACCTCTAATTCTGATAGGTCTAAGCATATCTTCTAATAAAATGCTTAGACATGTAGAATAAAATCAAGTAAAACAAAAAGAGAAGGGAAACTGAAAATGAATATTTCATTTCAAAATTGTTAGAACATCAACCCTCTTGTTTTTATCGTATTCCTTGGTTTGGGATGAATTCCAGATGGGATATTTGTCTCTCATAGCTAGCTTGTTCCACATGAGGCTCGGTTAATCAGTTCAGCCGGAGAACGTAAATCAAACACCTGTTCATGTGAATAAAAATGTCCAAATTTTCTTTTCCAGGCCTTATTCTCCTGTCATGAGCAGACACAGCTCCTGCCCGTGAAACGACCATGATTGATCCATGAGTTTTCATTAGTGGACTTTTAACTTATCCATGAGTTAGAATGCCCAAATCCACCGAACATCTGAATGTGCCCTTTGGTGATGGGATTGAAGCTGCCGCAGGCAAGCAAGATTACGTGGGTCTTGGTGGTCTCGGTCATCGTGAGGGTGGGTCCCTCGCGCTGGTCCAGGGGTCGCCTCTTTTTTTGTGTCTCGATATGTCTTAATTACTGCACCCACCATACTGCATTCTTAGCACTTCTCCACTCTCTCTATCTCTCCCAGAAGGTGGGTTTCTCCAAGACAGGGACCTAGTCTTCACCATGGTATCCATCGTAACCTGGACAGTGCTCTGGCGACCTCCCGGCAGCAGGAGGTGGCTCGGTCGCCGCCAAGGGCGGGTGCGGGCGGCAGTTGGGGGATTTCGGTAAGGGGTCGACCGGCCAGGAAAAGTCTGAGGTCCCTGGGGGAGGCTTTTAGACGGAAGGGAAGCCAAGGGGGAACTCTGGGCACTTTCCCGGGAATCCCTTCGCCAAGGGCTTATCTTATACTTCTAATAGTTTCATATAAAATACTAATATTATCGCTAATAATAACTACAAAACTGCAGTTTAAAACATCTTTGCAGTTTAGTTTTATCCTTTGAATATATCCTACTGGGTATCCTAAATCAAACTACTTTGTTACTGTTGTTTGAATTGGTTTTCTTTGTATTATATATATAGTGTTAGATTCAATGCCATATTCATGGCATTTGTACATGTTTTGATTAGCTTTTATTCTCAAATACCTTTTCCAAAGATGCTTTTATGGCAGACAGACTTGGAAGATAGAAATAAAATCACCCTCCAGGACAGAGGGCAGATTTATGTCCTGACCAATATAAAAAAGATAATACTGTCTTCTGGGCAAAGTTTGGGCAGGCTTACTAGCAGCCATCTTACAAGATTTAGGGATTACTAAACTAAAGTTTCCTCATCTGTATCAGAAACCTGTGTGTGCTGTATTCACCTCAACCCTTCATTATCACCTTCATGGGATTGGGAGGCAAGAAGAACGGATGCAAACGTGATGCTCATGCTTCTTGCTGCAGTGCCATGAGTTAAAGTCCTTAGTCTCTGTCCCAGACTGTCACATCTCCAGCCAACATTTGTGAGCCTGGGGCAGTCTAACTTAGCTACAATCTCAGATCCTTCACAGTTCTTCACATAGTTAGGTTCTTTGTTTTCAGTTTGTTTTAAATTTCATGTATTTTTTTCTTCTTTTTGATTTAACTTTCTTTTTATCTAAGATGTTGACATGTCTCTGTAGTCAAATCTGTAAAAAGGTACAAATCATGCAAATCTTGCTTTCATCTCTGTCCCCATCCATCCAACTTTTTCTTTCCCTCTCTCTATCAATAAGCATTTTTATTATTTTTGTTGATCCTTCCATTGATTTTAAAAAGAATATATAGAGATAAACATTGAGACAGACAGATGATAGATAGATAGATGATAGATAGATAGATAGATAGATAGATAGATAGATAGATAGATGATAGATAGATAGATGATAGACAAAAAGACGAACAGGTAGAGACAGGCCAATGCCCATTAACAGACTTCCCTTGAATCCCAGAATTATTAACTGTACAGGACAATGTGGGATTGCAGAAACAAAAAGAGATTGGCTAGTAAGAAGGGCTGAGATACAGATTTTGTTGGGAAGGTCATCTCCATAGCTCAAAGAATAGCACTGAAGTCCCTGTGGCGTCATAACATTTGAACTTACTGGAAATTTGCCCTGGAGTTTTGAAGGCTTGCTTCATCTAGATCCTATTCAACTATCTCCCAGGCATACTACCCGCTCTCAGAAAATGAATATATAACATATAAGGGGCACCACAGAGGTATGGCAATGAACCAGAACTCTCAGAAAGAAAAGAAAAGAAAGAAAAAGAAAGAGAAAGAAAAAGAGAGAGAAAGAAGGGAAAGAAAGAAAGGAAGAAAGAAAGAAAGAAAGAAAGAAAGAAAGAAAGAAAGAAAGAAAGAAAGAAAGAAAGAAAAAGAAGAAAGAAAGAAAGAAAAAGAAGAAAGAAAGAAAGAAAGAAAGAGAAAGAAAGAAAGAAAGAAAGAAAGAAAGAAAGAAAGAAAGAAAGAAAGAAAGAAAGAAAGAAAGTCCTGATTGTAAATGTATTTGCTAATTTCCATGGTGTAAATACACCCACCACAGAGAAAATTGTAAGCTACCAACATACCACTGAACATGAAGTCCAAGGGATCCAGCCTATTGCTTCAAGTGCCTATTGTTAAAGAAGGTCAAGTGTAAGTTGTGGGCACCTTTTCTCTCAAGCAAATGGGAAGACATAAGCAATTTCTAAACAAGATAATTTGCTGGATGTTGACTCTGGCTTGCTGGAGTCAGCATGCACAACATCAGAGAGGACAATTGTGTTTGTCCTTCCCTGTGTTCACTACATCCCTTGAAGGTCCCAAAGTGTTTGGAATATAGTATGTGTCTACTCCAATCCAACCAGGTCAACGGTGATGTGTTAAATCTAAATGTCATGCCCCAAACAGTTATCAGGTCCTGATTTTTTGTCAAATTCTTGCTTATGACATTCCATGGAATTTTTGCTTTTGATCTCATTAGTCTTATTTCAATAGAATTGTTATCATGGCCTGGCTCTTTGGTTTTACAGTCCTCCCCCTACCTCCTCATTTCAAAATCTGCCAATACTTACTTTCCCCAAACCAGATCCTTCTTGGTTCTTGCTCCTTAAACTGTACCTGGGCTTATATTATCACGCAAAGACCTTGGTTTTTCTCTTTTCTGTCAGTTAGACCACAATTTATGCCTACAGTTATCCTATTTACCTACTATTTTTTCCTGAGCAAAATGCCAAGCTCTCTGTGTCAATAACAGTGTAACATAAACCTATGACTAGAACATGACTATGTTGTTATGAAGGCAAACAGAATTATAGATATAATTATAAACATATTTAAAAATTCAGTGTATATATAAACATCATATAAATGATAGAATTTGTATTTACTGAGAATATGCATATATAAATTCTGTAGATGACTCTACATGACAGACTTTCCAAACAATGAAATACTGTAGAGATTTAAATTACAATTGCTAAAATTATTTATTAACCTAATAAAAACACATCAAAAGGACGGTGCTTTTACCATTTCTGTGAGAACTCTTGCATTTAAAAACTGATAATGCAGGACGCCTGGGTGGCTCAGTCAGTTGAGCGTCCAACTCTTCATTTCAGTTCAGGTCATGATCTCAGGGTCAGGAGATCAAAGTGCCATGTGAGCCTCCACACTCAGTGGGGAGTCTGCTTGAGATTCCCTCTCTCCATTTCCCTCTGCCCCTCCCCACCACACTCCCTTTCTCTCTCTCAATCTAAAGTAAATAAATAAATCTTAAAAAAAAAGCATAATCCTTACAAAATGACTGGTACTTTTTTACTGAGGGTAAATACACAAAAATGTAAAATGAAAACAATTTTTCCCAATGTGAAGCTCAGTGAAGTTTCTAAATGCTAAATTAAAATGAAAGAGCAAAATTCAATGCTTTAAAGGCAGTATAACAACACTTTTTGAATACTACACTACTCAAATAAAACACTAGATTATACACTAAAACATTAAAGTGGTTTTTTTTCCAAGTTATAGGATTGCAAATGATTTTTTCTTTTCATATATTTTTCCTACTTTCCCCAAGTGAGTGTGTATTACTGTTACAGTAAGATGAAAATACAACATGATGTCCAAAAATTACTTTTTGAAAGGAATATAATGAAGTCAATTTGTTTATTTCTATTAAGCACAATTAAAGTAGTTGAAAGAATTATTGGTACATTATTTCTTTTATTATGTTATATTAATCACCATACATTACATCATTAGTTTTTGATATAGTGTTCCATGATTCATTTTTTGCGTATAACACCCAGTGCTCCACGCAGTACGTGCCCTCTTTAATACCATCACCAGGCTAACCCATCCCCCTACCCCCCTCCCCTCTAGAACCTTCAGTTTGTTTCTCAGAGTCCATAGTCTCTCATGGTTCGTCTCTCTCTCCGATTCCCCCCCCTTCATTTTTCCCTTCCTGCTATCTTCTTCCTTTTTTTTTTTTTTAACATATAATGTATTATTTGTTTCAGAGGTACATTATTTTTTAAATGAAGATAAAAGACTTCTTCTTTCATTAAGTGACAGGGCTGAGTTAGCCATTAAAAACTCTAAGAAGAGGGTGCCTGGGTGGCTCAGATGGTTAAGCATCTGCCTTCGTCTCAGGTCATGATCCCAGGGTCCTGGGATGGAGTCCCGCATCGGGCTCCCTGCTCCTTGGAAGCCTGCTTCTCCCTCTGCCTCTCTCTCTCTCTTTCTCTCTGTCTCTCATGAATAAATAAACATAATTTTAAAAAAAAAAGCTCTATGAAGAAATACCAAAAAATAGCAAAAGTTTGGATATTAAATGTTTTGAAGTTAAAGGAAACCATAGGGGCACCTGGGTGGCTCAATAAAAATCTTTAAATAAATAAATAAATAAATAAATAAATAAATAAATAAATAAATAAATAAATAAAGGAAACCACAAAAAGCTATTTAATAATTAACAAATTTTGAAGGCAGAAGAAAATGTGAGTCAATGAAATGTTTAAGCTACTCTTCTTTTTTTTTTAAAGATTTTATTTATTTATTTGACAGAGAGAGAGACAGTGAGAGAGGGAACACAAGCAGGGGGAGTGGGAGAGGGAGAAGCAGGCTTCCCGCCGAGCAGGTAGCCTGATGCGGGGCTTGATCCCAGAAATCTGGGATCATGACCTGAGCCGAAGGCAGACGCTTAATGACTGAGCCACCCAGGTGCCCCTAAGCTACTCTTCTAAAGAAATTATTTTCGGGGAGCCTGGATGGCTCAGTCAGTGGGGCATGCAACTCTTGATCTCGAGTTGTAGATTCGAGCCCCACGTTAGGTGTAGAGATTACATAAAAAATTTAAAAAAAAATGGTTTTCAAATATTTAGTTGTGGACCTCTCCCTTCAAAGGAATTATACCTGCTGACCAAAGATGCCAAAAATGCAAAAGGTGAGCTGCAATTTTTGAAATAAGAATGGGACGACCCTCACCAGCTGCCCCTTCCATGATATCCCTGGGAACAGACTAAAAATCACTTTTCCGAAGTAAACAGAAAGAGCAATAAAATTAGAACTGAGAATATTAATATCAAGCAGGCCCTAGTGTATACAAGTATTATTTAGTTGAATAGGTATTAAAGTATCCCAAATCCTTAAGATAAGTCTGTGAACAATGACAGAAAAGAAAGGAAAAAAATTAAAAATAATGTATCCAGAGCCCAAAGCTTACCCTGGCTAAAGGGCAGAGATTTATGCTGGCAGCAGTTAATGAAGAAACTAACAATGCAGTGTTGCAAGAAAGCAAAAAGGAACACATTTTCATAATCACTACCTTACAGGAAAAAACCTCAGATTTTGAATACACGATTGTGTAACACAACTGTGGTGTGCATAAGGCACAAGTAGAGCAAAATAAGGTTTATAAGTCTTTAAAGATGAGTTTATTCATTGAAAACTGCAGTATGTACATAATACACAATATAAAAACATGCTCAGGCAATTGTACCAAAAGATCAAAATTAAGCATGACATTTCTATAGAATACTGGATTGAAGAGGAAGAAAACCAGTACCAAATAATATATGCCAAGTAGAACATGCTGCATAGAGTTGTAATTAGTATGATGAACGAGTAGGATTGGCAGGAGGATTTACAAAAACTTCATTTTCTCCCTTTGCCCATTCAAACACTTTCTGTGGGACAAGTTCTGCCCCTGCCCCTGGATGGGACCCAGTGCAAACCCACTTGCTTTTCCACTCATTCTCAGATAATAAAAAAGGCCTCCAGTGTCAATGATTGGTATACTCAGGCCTGTATAACAAAATTTCATTTAACAAGCTTTCATTTAAAGGTAAATCTCCAGTTGAGGTTCAATATCCTCTATCTCCAGATCTTTGATTTTTAAAAGGAAAGGAAAGTCAGTTAAGGAAATTTAAGGAAAAGAAGGGAGTGGGGAGGAGAGGAGAGGAAAATCTCCCAACTTCATTTAAAGATAAAACTCCCACCCCATTGAACCTGCTTCAGGTTAGCAGGTTGAAAGCTGGACATCCTTAGCTTCATTTCTTTCTCCCAGTAGCTGGGTCCCCAACTTCTGCTCTTCAGGCTTCTTCTGACTTCCCTAAGGCTGAAGAGGAGGAGGGGAGGGACAGATGGAGGGGAGGGGGAGAGAAGTTATGCTTGACCAGTGTCAATCTAATCTGGTTTTCAGTTCGCATGACCTGACCACATGTCTAAAGCAGACTCTGTTCTCGCAGTAGATTTCCTGTCTGGGTGCTATTGACTGCAGCTGCCATGAAGAAGGGCAACCTCCTTTTTGGGTTGCTGCTTAAAATTCCCCGTCAGGGTCTGCATCAGTCACCTCACTTGACCAGGACACTGTTCCACAGGAGTCACACGCTTCGGACCCACCAGCAGTGCAAGAAAGGTAATTCCCACAGAGCTTATTCTCTGCTGTGGTGGCTCCTTCTGCCACTCTTACCTTGAGTTCTGCTTGGTTATAAGAACAATTCCGACATTTTGAATTTGTCTATGATGCCTCCCAAACTCCAAGAGACCCAGGTTAACTCACACTTAGTAAGCCAACTGTCCATCTCCATGGGAGCGGGGGGGATCATGCCACAGCATTGCGACACGCTGTGTAAAGAAGCCCTCTTCCTGATCCCCAGGCCACTTCAACATCAATCCTTTATCACCTCATGTGGGCGACTGTCCACAAAACCAGTCTTCATACATCTCCTTCACCAGTCCCACCACCTTATTTAGAATGTGGTGGTACTTACCACCTGCAGATTTGTACTTGCCCTTTCAAGCTTCAACAAAACTAAGACAAAAATAGTGCCATTTTGGGGCGCCTGGGTGGCTCAGATGGTTAAGCATCTGCCTTCGGCTCAGGTCATGATCCCAGGGTCCTGGGATCGAGTGCCGCATCAGGCTCCCTGCTAGGTGGGGAGCCTGCTTCTCCCTCTGCCTCTGCCTCTCTCTCTCTCTCTCTGACTTTCATGAATAAATAAATAAAACATTTTAAAAAATAGTGCCATTTTAACACCCTAAAGTATTAATTAATGGGGCAGAAACTATTTTTGCCCTGTTCACATGAAATACAATTCCCTTAGGGGTGCCAAAAGTATCATATCTGAAATGAAAACATGATTATAACGATAAAGAAGTCTGTAAGTTGGATGGGTCACTTCATAATATCCATGAATGGCTATATTCATTCAATGAATATTCATTCATTCAATATAGCTATATTCAATGGCTATATATATATGATCCTGGTAAATTAATAAATCAACTCTTATCGGCATACTTAATTTTAACAAACAAGCCAACACAATAAAAAATAAAGGGCAAAAATTGAGTAACTGTCTCCCTGAAGTCAAATTATAATATTTTCCAACACAATTCACACACACACACCACATTGCATTGATTAAATGGACTGTTGTTTCTTGTGATTTGGAAATGGATAAGAGCATATAAAGATTCTCAGTATCTTAAGGCTTGCATAATGATTCTGGCACTTAGGATACCAAGCAAAAGCCAAGCACAACAAAATAAAGCATAGTATATGTATAGCAACCAAAGAGAAGTGGATAATTGAAACAATTATCTTAAGCATTCATGCCTAATTTGCTGAAATAATCCCTGAAATATCCAGATAACAACAATCACAGACTGTGAGTAGAAAGCTTTTGTAGAGCAGTCATCTCAAACCAGTCCTCCACTGTTCTTTTTTTTTTTTTTAATTTTCTGTTTAACATACGGTTACAGAAGGCAAGTCTCTTCCTCCAGGAAGAAACACTAACAAGCCCTATGCTAAAAGACCTGAAATCTGATGGGAGGATCTGAAGACACAAGACAATCTTACCCTGATTTACCAGTGGATAATAAAAAATATATTTAAAATTTTCTGAAATTTTTCCTTTAAGTGTTGATTCCTGTACCATTTATTCCTCCCTCCCTACCTCCTTTCCTTTGCTTTCTGGTAAGTTGATATAAGTGTCAGAGTATGTCAGAACACATTTTTAATAAACTTTTACATTAGTTTCAGATTCCCAGAAGAGTTGGAAAACAAGCTCCCTTGTATCCCTCACCCAGTTTCCTCTACAGTTAACATCTGACACTACCAAGATACATTGGCGAAACGAAGAAACTAACATTGGCATATTACTACTAACCTAGCTAAGATTTCACTAGTTTTTCCACAAATCTTGTTCTGCCCCAGGATGGCATCCGGGGCACCACAAGATGTTCTATCGTCCTGTTTCTTCAGTCTTCTCTGGTCTGTCATGATTCCTCAGATTTTCCTTGTTTTTCATGAACTTGACAGTTTCTTGAATACCAGTGAGGTATTTTATACAATGTCTGTCAATTTGGGTTTGTTGATGCTTTTCTCAAGATGAGACTAGGATGAAAGACTTTTAGGAAGAATTGCATAGAAGTCAAGTGCCCTTCTCGCAGCCTAAGAAGAGTACATGTTATCGACATGACTTATCACCAACCATGTTCACCTTGGTCACCTGGCCAAGATCATGTTTGCCAGGTTTCTCCCCTGTAAATTTAGTTTCCACTTTCCTTGGAAGCAGTCATGAAGTGCAGCCAACACTCAGCGGGGAGGGGAGGAGACACAATACATTTTAAAGTGCATAATTGTCCTTAATTGCAAAGTATTTTGAGTCTGATTATTTCACTCAATACAAAATCCATGTTTAGCAGTATCATACTTTGGGAGGAAAACAGAAATTCTATGCAGATTTTCCTATCATTCCAACCCAGACTTTTTTGCCTTCTTTATTGATTTATTGAGTATGTACCACATGGCAATCACTCTTTGGGACATTCAAGTTTTAAGAAAAATTGCTGCCCATTCAAGTCGTATTGGAGCATATTGTTTAACAGACACACCCCAGGATTATTTAATTATCTAGGTGAACATACCTTTGTTTGACTTACTATTTACTATTGACTATAGCTCAGCTGCTATTAAATTATGTGGTACTTATAGATTTTTGTTTAGCAGAAAGGCAAATGATTTTTTTCCTGATAGAAACGTATCCCTAACTTTATTATTATATTGTCTTGTAATACATTAACCAGTTTTGTTTCTAAGCTATTAATATTATTCCTTCTTCAGTGCCTAATATACTCAGTTTCTCAAATGTTTTACTGGTCTTACCACCCTGATGGTCCTTTCATTATTGATTTGAATACATCTTTAACACATTATTTATTCAATATTATATGAGAGTCCTTTTACTTTGACATGGGAATACATTTGTGAACAAAATAGTCAAAAAAATCCAGTGTTCATGTAAACTACGCTATGGTGGGACAGAAACAATACAAAAATAAGTAAGATATGTTGTCCTAGAAATTGATAATTACTACATAGAGAAATAAAGTAAGAGAGTGGGATAAGGAATGCAGGAATGGAAACTAATATTTTGAATAGAGTGGTTAGGCAAGGCCTCTCTGTGAAAGTAATATCTGAAAAAATATTTGAAGGAAATGAGAGCACAAGTCATGGGAATTTCTAAGGGAAGAGCATTTCCAGGAAAGAAGCAGCATGTTCAAAATTCTTGCATTGGGAACACTCCCAGCATGATGGAGATAAGCTAGGAGAACAGAAATATATTGAGGAGAGAATAAGGATGGTATATAGATATTTTATTATTTTTTATAGTTTTTTTATTATGTTATGTTAGTTTTTATTATGTTATGTTAGTCACCATACAGTACATCATTAGTTTTTGATATAGTGTTCCATGATTCATTGTTTGCGTATAACACCCAGTGCTCCATGCAATATGTGCCCTCCTTAATACCCATCACTGGGCTCACCCATCCCTCCACCCCCTCCCCTCTAAAACCCTCAGTTTATTTCCCGGAGTCCATAGTCTCTCGTGGTTCATCTCCTCCTCTGATTTCCCCCCCTTCATTTTTCCCTTCCTTCTCCTAATGTCCTCCATGCTATTCCTTATGTTCCACAAATAAGTGAAGCCATATGATAATTGATTTTCTCTGTTTGACTTAATTTCACTTAGCATAATCTCCTCCAGTTCCATCCATATTGATGCAAATGTTGGGTATCCATCCTTTCTGATGGCTGAGTAATATTCCATTGTATATATGGACCACATCTTCTTTATACATTCATGTGTTGAAGGGAATTTCGACTCTTTCCACAGTTTGGTTACTGTGAACATTGCTGCTATGAACATTGGGGTGCATGTGCCCCTTTTTTTCACTACATCTGTATCTTTAGGGTAAATACCCAGTAGTGCAATTGCTGGGTCATAGGGTAGCTTTATTTTTAACTTTTTGAGGAACCACCACACTGTTTTCCAAAGTGGCTGTACCAACTTGCATTCCCACCAACTGAGTAAGATGGTTCCCCTTTCTCCATAACCTCTCCAACATTTATTGATTGTTGCCTTGTCAATTTTTGCCATTCTAACTGGTGTGGTTTTGATTCAATTTCTCTGATGGCTAATGATGTTGAACATTTTTTCATGTATCTATTAGTCATTTATATGTCTTCTTTGGAGAAGTGTCTGTTCATGTCTTCTGCCCATTTTTTGACTTGATTATTTGTTTTATGGGTGTTGTGTTTGAGATGTTGTTTAGAGATCTTGGATACCAGCCTTAGATTTTTACTATGATTGAGATGGAAAACTTTTGGCAGTTTCTGAGCATTAGCTGACATAATCGTATTTCTTTTTTAGAGCATCATTCTAGTTGCTTCATTAAGAATGGGTTGTGAGTTCAAAGGACAGGAGGGAAACCAGTGAGGATGTTATTACAATACTGCAGAAGAGAGATGGCAGGGCTCTGGAGGAGATGAAAAGTACATTTGTCTTAAATATATTTTGTCATATGTAAAGAAATAATATGTCATCTGCCAAAAGGATTAACCAGACTACCCACAGGGGCAAAAAATACCAACCCAAGGTGACAGAAAGTCTGCATTATGTCAGTAACATAAGGAGTAGAAGACAAACTGAGCAACTGAGAAGAGAAAACCATTTCTTCCCCCTTTGCAAGATTTTCTTTACTGTGAAGAAAGGGTTTTATAGTACCCTGAGAGATATTTTTCAAGTTTTATTTTTGGATTATGATACATGCTTTTTATAGAGCAATGGAAAAATATAAAACAGTATGTACAATTTTTTAAACAATGTCTAAAAGAGTTTCTCTTTCAAGAATAATTCAAGCAACAAAAGCCGCCATGTACTATGACTTAGGCTAGTAACCCTAACGTTAGCATGTAGGACAGTGTATTTGGATTTTTGGTTTTTCAGTTATTATTTTAAGTCATTGAATCTTTTGTGCAAATAATATATTACTAGGAAGAAAATAAATAAAACAGTTAAAGGCAAAACTTCTTTACTTGAAGCTGGGATATGGGAAGAGGAACCCAAATTGTTTAGACAACAATCTTGAATCAGTCACCTGGAATATCCAGGGCTCAGGAGAGCATGATGGCTTCTCTAACCAGCATTGCTTCACTGAAAGGAAAGATATATGTTCGGTTATATATTTTTCACAATAGATAATAGATTAATAAAAAAAAAGGTCACAAGCGGAGCGCCTGGGTGGCTCAGTCGTTAAGCATCTGCCTTCAGCTCAGGTCATGATCCCAGGGTCCTGGGATCAAGCCCTGCATTGGGCTCCCTGCTTGGCGGGAAGCCTGCTTCTCCCTCTCCCACTCGCCCTGCTTGTGTTCCCTCTCTCGTTGTCTCTCTCTCTGTCAAATAAATAAAGAAAATCTTAAAAAAAAAAAAGTCACAAGTAAAAAAAAATATAATAAAGCCAGGGACACTCATGAATTTGTCTTCTTTCTATTTAGCATTCTGAATAAATTCACTTGGTCTAAGAGTTTTAGGAGAGGCCATCCAGTAAAACCAAACCTTGGACCAGGAGTTGAGACACCAATCTAGTAGGTCAGTCCAAACACATTGCAGATTTATATCTCTGGTTCTCAGTGATCGAATGTGTTAAATTAAGTGACAGGATAAGAATAAGCTACTTACAAAAGTATTTCAACCACTTCTCCAAGAAGGAGTTGACCTTTTCGATCAGGTTTTTTAAATAAAAATAAAATGTTAGGGGGGAAAAAAATAACATGATTTACTTAGTATATGCTATTAGGCCTCTATTCTGTTGTCTACCTCCAAATGCACAAAGTACTATAAGATTAACGTGCATATTTTATTCATAAATGAAAAGCTAAGAGAGAGAGGAAATTGAACTCTTTTGAATGTCCAATAAACATCTAGCATTAATCTTATAAGATTGTGATCAATCAACATCATTTTCTTTGGCTATATTTTAAAGACAAAAATAACTACAAGTTTTAAGAAGATTTGGGGTCACACACGTATTTTAACTTGAGAATACAAACCACAAACATAGACAATAAAAATGCACACAGAATCGGCCAACATTTACAATGTATATAGACAGTGGATTGATTTAAATAAAACTGGATCACTTCGTGACCAGGTTCATCACTTTGCTACAACTGCAAAGAAGACAAGTCCAACTCCAAATAACCTTGGCAAAGACTCTAGAGCTTTCCTACATGCATTTTTAGTCATCTTTTCTTATCACTAAAGCTTCATTCCACTAAATTTTCTCCTTCCTTTCTCTTCAAGCCATAAAACTGCCATTGGCCCTATTACTCTCTTCTTATCTTAACCGATGGGGTCCCCAGCCTCCCCACACACATTCAGAGTAGATACATGCACTTTCTTAAGGAGCCTTATTTTTTCATTCATTCAGCATCTCCTATGTGCATCCCTATATACCAGCTTGCAAAATAAAATTTTAAAAAATTTTAAAAGACCATACTAGGGACACCTGGGTGGCTCAGTCATTAAGCTTCAGCCTTCGGCTCAGGTCATGATCCCACGGCCCTGGGATCGAGCCCTGCATCGGGCTCCCTGCTCAGCGGGAAGCCTGTTTCTCCCTCTCCCACTCGCCTGCTTGCGTTCCCTCTCCCTGTGTCTCTCTGTCAAATAAATGACTAAAATCTTAAAAAAATTAAAAAATTAAAAATAAATAAAAGACCGTACTAACAATTCCGCTTTAACAGACAGTGGGGTTATTACAATTTAAAATTTAATGTTTTGTCTCTATCACCTATATTAAACAAAAATAAAATCATGCAACATATTTTGTAACCCACTTTTCCAGTTATAATTATGTTATTTCCCCATATTATTAAATAATTTCAACAATATTTGAATGGCTATCTATTGTTTGCCATTTATGTTGTCTGCAATCTTATTTGATATTCAAATATTCCTTTGTATTCATCCTTTTAGTTAAATTTTTTATAGCAACCATGATTTCTAAGGAGAAATTCCTAGAAAATAAAATTTGGGGTCAAAGCACATGAATACTTTTAAAGCTGTTAATATATCTTACCAACATTCCCTTTGAGAATTTTATTGATTTAGATTGTATTGCTTACTAAAATGTTTTCACATCTTTTATTTCTTAGATCTTATTTATCCAAATCTTTAGCTCAATCGTGGACTGGCATAGGCCATTTCATAGTTTATATCAAGCTTTACGTAGAGAGTTCTCAGACTATAGGTAATAATTGTTCACTTTCCATTTTATTGATACTTAATACAAAAGTGTCTGAATGAGTTCCATTTGGCAGCTTACATGGTTTCATTATGGAAAACATCCATGCTCTTGAATATTTCTCGCTGCCTTCTTTATATTCTTTCTTTCTCTCTCTTTCTCTCTCTCTCTCTCTCTTTTTTTTTTTTTTCTGGAATAGTTTCAAACTATTTCAGACTGCACAGTAGGCCGTATGATTTGGAGAGTTAGTATTTCTGCTTTCAACAACGGGACAGCAACCATTAAGGTCTAGGTCATACAATTATTTCTGCCAAAGCAGAAATTTGAATGGTGGCACTGTGAGTTTGGGTTGGGAATGAGTCATTTACTTAATGCATCTGCATCTCTCTGCACATTTTCTTTACTGGCAGACTCTTCTCTGGTATCTCTAGGGAAGCACTAATCCTTTTTTACTGTTACAAATAGGGTCCAGAAAAAAAAAAAATCACCTAATAGAGTTGGAACAGAAACAACAGACAAAACAATAGAGTTTTACTTATTTTTTTAAAGATTTTATCTATTTATCTATTTATTTATTTATTTATTTATTTATTTATTTATTTATTTATCAGAGGGAGAGAGAGCGAGGGAGAGAGAGAGCACAAGCAGGGGAAGCTGCAGGCAGAGGGAGAAGCAGGCTCCCCACTGAGCAAGGAGCCCAATACGGGACTTGATTCAGGACCCCACGATCATGATCTGAGCCAAAGGCAGACCCTTAACCAACTGAGCCACCCAGGCGTCCCAACAATGGAGTTTTAAAAGGTTATGGATAATTGTTGAGAAAATAGAAGTCTTCATTATATAAAATGGCAGAAACTCTAATTTGGTTGTGGATCTTATCTGAGCTATTTTTACATTTATCTCATGCTGAGTAGAGAAACCTGGGCAATTCTTGCCACTTTATCCAGCAAGGGCCTTGACAATATAGGGCATCAATATAGAGGTAAAATCTGAGAGAATTTAAAAATTATTAACCTATCTTTTAGGGATTTTCGCAGCACACACCTACCTCTTAAATAAAATGCAATTCAGGTTAAATCCAGGAAACTGCACAAACATTGCCATTGTACAAAATATTGTCATGAGTAAAAGTTGACGCTGAGAAATTGAATAAAAATTGAAGAGGGGAAGCAGCTTCAGCCAACTGTGTGCCTACTAAGGTTTAACCTCCTGAGTCAAGCAACTTCACAGAAGGGAAGGTCCACAGACCAGGAAAAAAGTAGTCAATGAAGATAAGCCTGTTTGTATTGGAAGAAAGTGCCTTCCTGACCAGGCAATCATTTAATCCATGCGTGGCTCAGCAGTGATCATCATTCATCACCATTGATTCACTTTGCTGACTCAGAGAAGTTCAGAGTTAGGTTACTACAGTAATAATGTAATGTACTGTGGAGTTTATTTTAATGGCAGAATTAATTTTAACAGCTTTATAAATTACTTTAGTTCTGTATTTATAGAACCATTAAGGTTATGAAGGGGTTAGTCATATTTTCAGTTATACTTTACAGCATTTATAAAGGAAATTATATGTTATGTTGCTATGAGTGAATTAACAGATCCTGAAAGCTCTAAGGGTGTAGCATTCAAGAATCTATTCTACTCTGAAACACAAGTTATGAGCTCCCCCTCAACCTCAATTGCATCTTTTGGTTTCTTTTAACACTCAACTGAATAATTCTCCCGAACACCTACTTTATCATGGGAATCAACAAATTCTTAAAAACCTCAACATTTTTAAAAAGTAAAATGCTGATTAACCAAAGATAAAACCAAGCGTCTTTGTAAGTGCTTCTATTATATTTATTTTTCATACATCATTTCTACTGGCTTTAAGCACAGGCTGTGAACAGGCAGAGAAGATATGAATTACAGAAGCAAACCTAGAAAAAAAAAATCCTAAAACTTCCTCTCTCCAATATGAAGTTTAAGAATTATACTTGAAAGCATAGAAAGTTAAACCTGCTTATTCAAGAAGGTATAAAATTTTAAATGATGGCATCTTAAACTCATGTTTGAAATTGAGGTATTTTCTTAAGAATAATTACCTCTAAGACTATGGATTCTAGAAAAATCATAAAGATGCTGTCAAATATATTTCAGTAAGCACCAAATGAACCTCACTTGCAACCATAAATCATTAATCTTTAATCACCAGCCAATTTCTCAATAAGCTCATTGGCATGGAAATTCTAAGATACTCAAAGGATAGTTCTCGCCGATCTGGCATGCATGGTTGGCTTGTGTGTTTAATTACTGTTTATGCATCAGCAGGATCCAGACTTTTGTATGTAATAAATAGAATGCTGTCATAGTGTCCAGATGGTTTTAGATGCAAGGCCCAGGGAGCATGTTTGGAGATTATAGGACTGATTTACTCTCTGTTTGCACCAGTTCAATTGTAAAAATCATGCTAATAGTAGGCATATCAAGAATTCTGCACTACAGAAATAAATCTAGTGCTTTATTAGTTATTTTGAAAGACATTTAAACTTGACTTTACCATTTTCATAAGAAAATTGAAGGAAGTTTTAAGGCAAAATTAGTATCTTTGTTTAATATGATGTCTTTTATTTTTGCAGGAGATAGGGAATACCTATCTAGGGTCCAATCACTACCCCCATAAAATGGGCTTTTAAATTAAATTAATATATAAACAGATGTTTTCTTTTTTTTTAATTTTTTATTGTTATGTTAATCCCCATATATTAAATCATTAGTTTTAGATGTAGTATTCCATGATTCATTGTTTGTGCGTAACACCCAGTGCTCCATGCAGAACGTGCCCTCCTCAATACCCATCACAAGGCTAACCCATCCTCCCACCACCCTCCCCTCTAGAACCCTCAGTTTGTTTTTCAGAGTCCATCATCTCTCACGGTTCGTCTACCCCTCCGATATCCCCCCCTTCATTCTTCCCCTCCTGCTATCTTCTTCTTCTTTTTTATTTTTCCTTAACATATATTGCATTATTTGTTTCAGAGGTACAGATCTGAGATTCAACAGTCTTGCACAATTCACAGGGCTTACCAGAGCACATACCCTCCCCAGTGTCTATCACCCAGTCACCCCATCCCTCTCACCCCACCCCCCACTCCAGCAACCCTCAGTTTGTTTCCTGAGATTAAGAATTCCTCATATCAGTGAGGTCATATGATACATGTCTTTCTCTGTTTGACTTATTTCGCTTAGCATAATACCACGTCGTTGCAAATGGCAAGATCTCATTCCTTTTGATGGCTGCATAATATTCCATTGTATATATATACCACTTCTTCTTTATCCATTCATCTGTCGATGGACATCTTGGCTCTTTCCACAGTTTGGCTATTGTGGACATTGCTGCTATAAACATCGGGGTGCATGTACCCTTTCGGATCCCTACTTTTGTATCTTTGGGTAAATACCCAGTAGTGCAATTGCTGGATCATATGGTAGCTCTATTTTCAAGTTTTTGAGGAACCTCCGTGCTCTTTTCCAGAGTGGCTGCACCAGCTTGCATTCCCACCAAAAGTGTAGGAAGGTTCCCCTTTCTCGGCATCCTGGCCAACATCTGTCATTTCCTGACTTGTTAATTTTAGCCATTCTGACTGGTGTGAGGTGGTATCTCATTGAGATTTTGATTTGGATTTCCCTGATGCCAAGCAATATTGAGCTCTTTTTCATGTGTCTGTTGGCCATTTGGATGTCTTCTTTGGAAAAATGTCTGTTCATGTCTTCTGCCCATTTCTTGATTGGATTCTTTGTTCTTTGGGTGTTGAGTTTGATAAGTTCTTTATAGATTTTGGATACTAGCCCTTTATCTGATATGTCATTTGCAAATATCTTCTCCCGTTCTGCCGGTTGTCTTTTGGTTTTCTTGACTGTTTCCTTTGCTTTGCAAAAGTTTTTATCTTGATGAACTCCCAATAGTTCATTTTTGCCCTTGTTTCCCTTGCCTTTGGCAATGTTTCTAGGAAGAAGTTGCTGCGGCTGAGGTCAAAGAGGTTGCTGCCTGTGTTCTCCTTTAGGATTTTGATGGACTCCTGTCTCACATTGAGGTCTTTCAACCATTTGGAGTCTATTTTTGTGTGTGGTGTAAGGAAGTGGTCCAGTTTCATTCTCCTGAACGTGGCTGTCCAATTTTCCCAACACCATTTGTTGAAGAGACTGTTTCTTTTCCATTGGACATTTAGGATTATTTGTTCCATTTTTTGAAAAAAGTGGATGGTATTATGATGGGGATTGCATTAAATGTGTAGATTGCTCTAGGTAGCATTGACATCTTCACAATATTTGTTCTTCCAATCCATGAGCATGAAACGTTTTTCCATTTCTTTGTGTCTTCCTCAATTTCTTTCACGAGTATTTTATAGTTTTCTGAGTACAGATTCTTTGCCTCTTTGGTTAGATTTCTTCTTAGGTATCTGATGGTTTTGGGTGCAATTGTAAATGGGATCAACTCCTTAATATCTCTTTCTTCTGTCTTGTTCTTGGTGTATAGGAATGCCACTGATTTCTGTACATTGATTTTATATCCTGCCACTTTACTGAATTCCTGTATGAGTTCTAGCAGTTTTGGGGTGGAGTCTTTTGGGTTTTCCACATAAAGTATCATATCATCTGCAAAGAGTGAGAGTTTGACTTCTTCTTTGCCGATTCGGATGCCTTTATTTCTTTTTGTTGTCCGATTGATGTGGCTAGGACTTCCAATACTATGTTGAATAGAAGTGGTGATAGTGGACATCCCTGCCGCGTTCCTGACCTTAGGGGGAAAGCTCTCAGTTTTTCCCCATTGAGAATGATATTTGCTGTAGGTTTTTCATAGATGGCTTTTATGATATTGAGGTATGTACCCTCTATCCCTACACTCTGAAGAGTTTTGATCAAGAAAGGATGCTGTACTTTGTCAAATGCTTTTTCTGCATCTATTGAGAGGATCATATGATTCTTGTTCTTTCTTTTGTTAATGTATTGTATCACGTTGATTGATTTGCGGATGTTGAACCAACTTTGCAGCCCAGGGATAAATCCCACTTGGTCGTGGTGAATAATCCTTTTAATGTACTGTTGGATCCTATTGGCTAGTATTTTGGTGAGAATTTTTGCATCCATGTTCATCAGGGATATTGGTCTGTAATTCTCCTTTTTGATGGGGTCTTTGTCTGGTTTTGGGATCAAGGTAATGCTGGCCTCATAGAATGAGATTGGAAGTTTTCCTTCCATTTCTATTTTTTGGAACACTTTCAGAAGAATAGGTATTAATTCTTCTTTAAACATTTGGTAGAATTCCCTTGGGAAACCATCTCCCCTGGGCTTTTGTTTGATGGGAGATTTTTGATGACTGCTTCAATTTCCTTAGTGGTTATAGGTCTGTTCAGGTTTTCTATTTCTTTCTGGTTCAGTTTTGGTAGTTGATATATCTCTAGGAATGCATCACTTCTTCCAGGTTATCTAATTTGCTGGCAAAGAGTTGCTCATAATATGTTCTTATAATTGTTTGTATTTCTTTGGTGTTGGTTGTGATCTCTCCTCTTTCATTCATTATTTTGTTGATTTGGGTCATTTCTCTTTTCTTTTTGATAAGTCTGGCCAGGGGTTTATCAATCTTGTTAATTATTTCAAAGAACCAGCTCCTAGTTTCGTTGATCTGTTCTACTGTTCTTTTAGTTTCTATTTCATTGATTTCTGCTCTGATCTTTATTATTTCTCTTCTCCTGCTGGGTTTAGGCTTTATTTGCTGTTCTTTCTCCAGATCCTTTAGGTGTAGGGTTCTTTCCATTAATTTCCTGGTTGTCCCATTCATTCTTTAGTAAGATGCTCTTTAGCCTCCATGTATTTGAGTTCTTTCCGACTTTCCTCTTGTGATTGAATTCTAGTTTCAAAGCATTGTGGTCTGAAAATAGGCAGGGAATGATCCCAATCTTTTGGTACCGGTTGAGACCTGATTTATGACCTATGATGTGATCGATTTTGGAGTATGTTCCATGGGCACTAGAGAAGAATGTGTATTCTGTTGTTTTGGGATGGAATGTTCTGAATATGTCTGTGAAGTCCATTTGGTCCAGTGTGTCATTTAAGTCTTTATTTCCTTGTTGATCTTTTGCTTAGACGATCTGTCCATTTCAGTGAGGGGGTGTTAAAGTCCCCCACTATTATTGTATTGTTGTCAATGTGTTTCTTTGCTTTTGTTATTAATTGCCTTATATAATTGGCTGCTCCCATGTTAGGGGCATAGATATTTACAATTGTTAGATCTTCTTGTTGGATAGATGCTTTAAGTAGGATATAGTGTCCTTCCTCATCTCTTATTACAGTCTTTGGTTTAAAATCTAATTTGTCTGATATAAGGATTGCCACCCAGCTTTCTTTTGGTGTCCATTAGCATGGTAAATGGTTTTCCACCCCCTCACTTTCAATCTGGGGGTGTCTTTGGGTTTAAAATGAGTCCCTTGCAGACAGCATATCAATGGGTCTTGTTTTTTAATCCAATCTGATAGCCTGTGTCTTTTGATTGGGGCAATTAGCCCATTTACATTCAGGGTAACTATTGAAAGATATGAATTTAGTGCCATTGTATTGCCTGTAAGGTGACTATTACTGTATATTGTCTGTGTTCCTTTCTGGTCTATGTTGCTTTTAGGCTCTCTCTTTGCTTAGAGGACCCCTTTCAATATTTCTTGTAGAGCTGGTTTTGTGTTTGCAAATTCCTTTAGTTTTTGTTTGTGCTGGAAGCTTTTTATCTCTCCTTCTATTTTCAATGACAGCCTACCTGGATATAGTATTCTTGGCTGCATATTTTTCTTGTTTAGTGCTATGAAAATATCATGCCAGTCCTTTCTGGCCTGCCAGGTCTCTGTGGATAGGTCTGCTGCCAATCTAATGTTTCTACCATTGTAGGTTACATATCTCTTCTCCCAAGCTGCTTTCAGGATTTTCTCTTTGTCTCTGAGACTCGTAAGTTTTACTATTAGATGCCGGGGTGTTGACCTATTTTTATTGATTTTGAGAGGGGTTCTCTGTGCTTCCTGGATTTTCATGCCTGTTTCCTTCCCCAAATTAGGGAAGTTCTCTGCTATAATTTGCTCCAATATACCTTCTGCCCCTCTCTCTCTTTCTTCTTCTTCTGGGATCCCAATTATTCTAATGTTGTTTCATCTTATGGTATCGCTTACCTCTCGAATTCTGCCCTCATAATCCAGTAGTTGTTTATCTCTCTTTTTCTCAGCTTCTTAATTCTCCATCATTTGGTCCTCTATCTCACTGATTCTCTCTTCTGCCTCATTTATCCTAGCAGTTAGCGCCCCCATTTTTGATTGCACCTCATTAATAGCCTTTTTGATTTCTACTTGGTTAGATTTTAGTTCTTTTACTTCTCCAGTAAGGGTTTCTCTAATAACTTCCATGCTTTTTTCAAGCCCAGCTAATATCTTTAAAGTGATGATTCTGAACTCTAGATCTGACATCGTACTAATGTCCATATTGAGTAGGTCCCTGGCAGTCGGTACTACCTCTTGTTCTTTTTGTTGAGGTGATTTTTTTCCGTCTTGTCATTTTGTGCAGAGGAGAATAGATTAATGAGAGAACAAAATGCTAACAGGCTAACAACGTCCCCAGAAAATATACTCTAAACAAATCAGAAAAGACCTGAAGCCAGGGGAAAAGAAAGGGAAAGAGAGGAAAAAAAAAAAAAAAAGATAAAGATAAAAACAAACAAAAACAGAACAAAACAAAAAAATCAGACTATGATCAAATATGACCAGGCTGGTACATAGATCAGTGCCACACACTAGATTTTGGGTGTATTTTGGTCTGTTAGAAGAAAGTGCCTCCCAAAATTTTAAAGAAAGAAAAACTTACATATGTACAAAAATAAGGGTTGATATAATGAAGGGATGGAATATGACTGTAAAGATGAAAATTATAAAAAATTTTATAAAAGGAATTGATAAGAAGTTGTTTGAAAAAAGAAAGAAGAGGATTTAAAAAAAAAAAGCAAAAAAAAGGGAGAGAATGTGATCAGGCAGGAGAGTAGAAAAAAACCATACACTAGAGATTTATGGTATATTTTGATCTGTTAGAAGAAACTATTTCAAAATTTTAAAAAGAGAAGAACTTATATATATATGCCAAAAATACGGGTAACTACTATGAAGGGATAGAATATGACTATAAAAATGAAAAATAAAAATGTTTTTTTAAAAAAGGGATTGATAAGATGTTGTTTGAAAAGGGAAAAAGAAAAATTCAAAAAAAAAGTTAAAAAAAAAATTTAACTTTGAAAGACTAAAGAATCATGGTAAAAAAAGCCATGGATTCTATGTGCATTATTCCCCTAGCGCTGGAGTTCTGCCGTTCTCATTGATCGGTAAACTTGGTCTTGGCTGGCTGTTCTCGCTGATCTTCTGGGGGAGGGGCCTGTTGCCATGGTTCCCAAATGTCTTTGCCAGAAGCGGAATTGCCCTGCCCTTGCCGGTCAGGGCTAAGTAATCTGCTCCAGCTTGCTCTCCGGAGCTTTTGTTCCCTGCAAGCTTTCCATACAGCTTTGGAGGCCAGAGTGAAAATCTCAGCCTCCCAATCTCCACCCTGGAGGAGCCCAGAACTCGGGGCCCTGCTCCTCAGTGAGCCCCCAGAGAAAAGCAGTCAGTCACTCCCACCTCCCTGGTCTCCGGCCGAACTCCATGCTCACCCGGCCCGAGACCGTGTGTTTCTATCTCTGGCACCCTACTCGGTGTGGAGTCCCCAAACCCAGCAGATCCCTGCGGTGCACTCCCGCACCTCTCCTCCCAGGGGAGGGAGGGGAGTCTCTCCGGATGTGCCACTTGTTGGGTCCCTGCCGGAGGAGCAGGGGCCCGACTCTGCCGCGGATCACGGTTTATGGCCACCCCGAGCTGAGAGCCCGCGCCTGGGCTCCGTCTCTGCAGCCGGCTTCCCCGCTCCGATACCTGGGAGCTCTGCCACACTCAGGCACCCCCGGTCTTTCTGCGACCCCGAGGGTCCCGAGACCACACTGTCCCGGAGGGTTCCACCCCCCGCTTAGCCACCAGAGTGACGTCCCTCGGCGGAGCAGACTTTTAAAAGTTCCGATTTTGTGCTCCGTGGTTCTATCACTTGCCAGACGCGGCCGACGGAGGCCCCTCCCCCGCCGTCTATCCTCCCGAATATCGGCTCGGATTCACTTCTCCGCACGTCCTACCTTCCAGAAGTGGTCGCTTTTCTGTTCAGAGATTTGTTGCTATTCCTTTCTTCGATCTCCTGTTGGGTTTGTAGGTGTTCAGAATGGTTTGATCCCTATCCAGCTGAATTCCTGAGACCAGACGAAATCCAGGTCTCCTACTCCGCCATCTTGCTCCAACCCACATTGTATTTTTAAATGATAGTGACTATAAAGTAAAAGTGAATTAGACAAAATATTTACCTATTGATGATTATTTATTTTCCTCATATGAATTATTATTTTTTTTTTGGAAATTCAGAGCCAGATTGTTAAATTCATATTTGGCTGAAATATTAGAAAATGTTGAACATATGGATAATTCAAAAATCCTTCAATAACATTCTACCTGATTTGAACCATGAGCTTTGCAGCCACTTTAATGAAAAAGAGGGGGAAAAGAAATTTGAAAGATTTTACTTTTTTTAATCTTTTTTAAGATTTTATTTTTTGACAGAGAGACAACATGAGAGGGAACACAAGCAGGGGGAGTGGGAGAGGGTGAAACAGACTTCCCGCCGAACAGGGAGTCTGATGTGGGGCTCGATCCCAGGACCCTGGGATCATGACCTGAGCCGAAGGCAGACGCTTAAAGACTGAGCCACCCAGGTGCCCCAGAAATTTTAAAGATTTTAATCCTCTTTTATATGACTAGTTGAGGACTAAAGTTATAATAAACTGGAGAAAAAGAAGTTATCCTGTCTACGATTTCAAAATCTAGGAGAACATTTCTGTCTAGGAGTCTGGAATTGAACATGTATAGGTAAAACATTTATAAGAAAGAAAATTGTCCTAAAACTGGTCTTTGATAGAATTTGTGAATTGATATGATCTATTATCCCTTCTGGAAAATAATTAGAATTCCTGATAAAATGCTTGAGCAATTTTATACGAGATGATAATGATTTCAGAGTCACTTTGGAAAACCTCCCCACTTGAGAGAAGCCCAACCAGTCTTACAAAGAAACCATGATCTTTAACCAGTATGCATTATGGGGTGGTGGGGGTGGAAATAAGTTTAATAATGACTATCTAGGTAGTCTAATTTTCTCATAAAATGTCTTTACCAAGGGAGAAGCTTATGATTTGGCAGGTTTGAAATACAGTTTTCACAAGTGCTCTTAACTATTTGAGAGATTGCTTTAATACCCTAGTAGTATATCTAACATAAGGGCCAATCATGGATCAACTAACAGAGAAGTAACGTGTCTGCATAAGAAACAACAAAAACAAAACAGTGAAACAGACCCATACACGTATGACCACTTGACATATGACAAAGGCAACCCTGAAATATATGGGCTAAAGCATGCTCTTTTCATTAACAATGTTGAATCAATTATATACCAATATGGAAAACAATAAATCTTAATCCCTTCCCCACATCACACATAAAAGTCAATTCCCTATAACTAACAGTTCCACTTCTGGGCATATACTCAACATAAATGAGTTTATATATTTACCAAAATTATGAAAAAGAATGAACATTCTTTTCATTCTTTGTTATGGCCCCAAACAATAAACAACTCCTAGTCTATAACACAAGAAAAGACAAATTTAACAAACTCATATAATGATTAGCAACAAAAATGAGTAACTTGCAAATACAACATATTCAAATGAATTTCACAAATATAATGTTAAGCGTAGTCAATAAGGAGTACCTACTGGATGATTCAATTGTATGAAATTCAAAACCAAGCAAAACTAATCTATGCACTAGGGGGCTGGTAGTGACTGAAAGGGAACACAGGAATGGTTTTGTGGTGCTGATAATGTTCTGAAAATTTATTTAGATGCTGGTTAGAGGTGTGTTCATGTTGTAGAGCATCTTTGACTTTGTATATGTAAAATACATATAGATGTGCATAAATTATGTGTGATTCCTAAGTCATATATATGACTTACTTCAATAAAAAGTTTACTTTATAATGAGTGAACATTTCTGATTGTTTATATCTATATATCAGGATTTTGTGTATCTTAAATTAATCCTTACCATCCATGCATTTTTGCTGCCTACCTCGGGAACTTAATTTTGCCCAGCCTTAGGTCCCAACTCTCTCCCACTTCTTGTTCCCCCAGAATCCCTATCATTCAGCCAGTTTTGTATAGCCCATTGTCTCCCATGCAATTCAAAATTGTGACTTTTCTTCAGTTAAGAGAATTGACTCACATGTTGTATCATAAAATAACTAAACATCTTCTCTAATATCATATATAATTGAGAATATATTCTGAACTTATATCTAACATAGGACTTTTTATGATACTGTCAATGCCTAACAAAAAGCATATCAACAATTCTATTGACAGCATAGCTCTTACATGGAAGCAGCAAGAAAGTCCTTTTAAACTTGAACACACAACCACTCCATGTCCTGGAAAGGTGAAAAACAGATAGGAGCAAGGTCAAGAGGGAGAGAGAGAATGATATCTCTTATTGCAGAGTGAGTTTCTGATTGAAGTAAATAAAGGAAAATGAAAATCTTGTTGATTCATACACAAAAGTAAGAGAATGGCTTCATTGATTAGTATGAGGTGAAATGCCAAAATAGAACATGTCAATGAAGGAATGAACCAGATTCCTGATCCCCATATAAATAATTCCTATAAATGCATTAGTATGTGGTATTATCCACACTTCATTCTCCTCTGCTAGTATTTTTAATAGGAGAGGATATGATGTAACCTCCTGGAAACTTTATTTGAGAGCAGACACTTCTGTTGGCATAGTATATCAGTAATTTATTCCTGGAGAAATTTGGAATAGAATTGCACATCTAAAATTTTAAGTAATTTTTTTTTAGCTTTGGCCATATTATTGTTTTGAATTTTTGAAATGCATAAATATCAAGCTGGTGCATTCTGTGGGACACATCGAATACTATTCATGGATATTTGCTGAATAAGGCAAGCATAAATACAGCCTGGGAAGATTCCAACAGATCAGGTCCTTCCATCTATATCTGGTTGCCTGGCTAGGCAGAACTTCTGTGAAGGTGCTAATGAAAAGTTGCCTGATGCTTGCTTATCTACCTGGATATCTGGAGATTGCATATATGTTGTCACCTTTCAGCATATTTTCTATGTACTGTGAAGAAATGTTTGAAGAAGCATCTTAGTTATGATAATGCAAGGCAAGTATGCACCTATTGTTCTGAGGAAAAAATGTGATAACACTAGTTATGTGTCCTCAGGGACTTTCCCTCCCGATAATCCTTTGAGATGCATTTCTGGAGAACAGGGAAAACGTTTTGCATGGACTCCTGGGAGGAAAAAGATAAGACACCTCACTTTTCCCTTTGAAGTTCAAAAATTTTAGAACTGCTATGAAATGATTCTGACTATTCTCAGTCAAGAGGGCACAAGGACCTAATGGAGAACTCCTTATCATGGTACATTCATATTCGAAAAACTGTTTAGTAGTATCTCCTAAAGCTGGATATACATTCACCTCATGATTAACAATTCCATTCCTACTTTATATTCAAACAGATATTAGTTCATATGCTGACCTTAAGACTTGTGCTAAAATATTCATAGCAACACAATTCATAATATTCCTAGGTGTAAACCACACAAATGTCCATCAACAGCTTAAGAGGTAAATAAATGGGCTCTAGGGACATGATATAATAATAAACAGCAATAAGAATGAAAAAAATATGCAAAATGTGGTTGAATCTCAGAAACAGAATACTGAGAGAATGAAGCTAGTGTGAAATAATACATACTATAAGGAGTCCTTATATTTAAAGTTCAAAAGGGGGATGCCAGGGTGGCTCAGATGGTTAAGCGTCTGCCTTCGGCTCAGGTCATGATTCCAGGGACCTGCGATCGAGTCCCACATCTGGCTCCCTGCTCAACAGGGGAGCCTGCTTCTCCCTCTCCCTCTGTCTGCCAATTCCCCTGCTTGTGTGTTCTCTCTCTCTCTCTCTATGTCAAGTAAATAAAAATCTTAAAAAATAAAAATAAAGAATAAAATAAAGTTCAAAAGGGGTTATAACTAATCTATGTGGTTAGAAGTTAGTATATAGTAACTCTTGAATAGGGTCATTGACTGGAAAGAGATACAAGGGGGAGTTTTGGTGTGCTAGCAATATTCTTTCTTAGTCCAAATGCTAGTTACATGGGAATATATAGTTTGTAAATATTCATCAAGCTGTAGAGTCATGATATATGTCCTTTCCTCTATGTATGTTATACTTCAACTAAACATTTAAAAATATAAGTTGTGACATCTTTTCAAACTGGCAAATTGTTATGCCACTTTTATACATTATATGTTTAGATCTAAATTTGGTGAAATAGTATCATTTAAAGAACATAAATAAATGATATTAATAGAAAATATGCTTAAGGGCACCTGGGTGGCTCAGTCAGTTAAGCGTCTGCCTTCAGCTCAGGTTATAATCTCAGGGTCCTGGGATCGAGCCCTGCGTTGGGCTCCCTGCTTCTCCCTCTCCCTCTGTCCCTCCCCACCCCCTCTTGTGCTCTATCTCTCTCTCCCAAATCAATAAATAAAATCTTTAAAAAAAATTTAAAAAGAAAATATGTTTATATATTTCATATTGTTAATATTTGTATGTTAAATATATTTATAGAATTTATAAAATAAATATGTTTATTTATAATATATAGCCACTTTTTCCTTATGAACAACATTGTAATATACTTCTTAGTATACCATAATACTGAACTTGGTTCACTCATTTTTTTATAAGATTCAAAATTTACACTTAAAAGTTTGAAAGGGATATCTGATCATGAAAACAGAAATATGTCTTTAATTATAAATTCTCTTATCCCATCTTTTCCATCTACCTTGTTCAACATCAAAAAAAAAAAAAAAAAGAGGGTGCCTGGGTGGCTCAGTCGTTAAGAGTCTGCCTTCAGCTCAGGTCACGATCCTAAGGTCCTGGGATGGAGCCCCACACTGGGCTCCCTGCTCCGCGGGAAGCCTGCTTCTCCCTCTCCCACTCCCCCTGCTTGTGTTCCCTCTCTCACTGTGTTTCTCTCTGTCAAATAAATAAATAAAATATTTAAAAAAAAAGAAAATACAACTGTTTTATACTGTGGAACAATGACTCGATGTGAGACAGGCATTGTCCAGAAGCTTTAGTACTGAGGGTGGCTGGAACAGAATGTCTGAATGAGCAGAGCCCCTGAAGAATTTGCAGAGAAAAAGTAAAGTATTATTTTTAGAACTAAATCTCGGCAGCCTTGATTAGATTTTCTATAATTAGCTAAACCCTGAGTTTAAAAGTCACTCCCAAATGAAAGATTGCTAAAGTACCAATAGTAAATAAGTTTCAGGTAGCATGAATTAGGGAAGCATATTTTACCCTTGGTGTTTAATATTTACATGCAAGAATAATATAGATAACCCTATGAAATAGGTATGTATTATTTTTCTCCTTTCATAAATAAAGAAACTAAGACAGAGTCGTTAAAACCATGCATAAGGTCAATAGAATGTGGGGGAGTCTGAATTTAAAACCAAGAATTTCTGATTTCAGAGCCCAGGCTCTTAATCGTCATTCAATACTGCCCATGGTACTATCAAAGGACCCCACAGAAAAGACACATGTGTTACAGACACTTTGAGCCTAAAAATATAATTTATCAGGTATCAAGGGGTTGCTAAAACTCAGGACAATGGAAGACTTTTGTGTATCTCAGTATCACAGAGGGAAAAAATATGTTTTCTCTAAAAGTTCAGAGAAAGACAGAGACAACATGTGGCAAGTAAGCTTTTGAAAGTAGATATTTAAGGGGCGCCTGGGTGGCTCAGTCTTTAAGCGTCTGCCTTCAGCTCAGGTCATGATCCCAGGGTCCTGGGGTCAGGCTCCCTGCTGGGCGGGAAGCCTGCTTCTCCCTCTCCCACTCTCCCTGCTTGTGTTCCGTCTCTCGCTGTGTCTCTTTCTGCAAATAAAAAATGAAATCTTAAAAAAAAAAAAAAAAAAAGAAAGTAGATATTTAAGGAAGTCTGCCTGGAAAAGGGAACTGTGGTTCTAAGGTTGAATGACTTAAAGTCTTTAAAAAATCTTGAAACCTAAAAAAATAGTTATTCTTAAAGTTGAGAAAATGAAAAATACAAAATTATAGTTAAGTAAATCCCACAAAATAAGCTGGTTGCCAGATGCTGTACACTTTTTTTTTTTTAAGATTTATTTATTTATTTTAGCTTGAGCAGGAGGGGCAGGGGGGAGGGAGGGAGAAACTCAAGCAGAGTCTGGGAGCCACACCGCAGGACTTGATCTTGAGATCATGACCTGAGCGGAAACCAAGAGTCAGAAGTTTAACTGACTCCTCCCCCAGGCGCCCTCCAGATGCTGTACACTTAGTTTTTTTGGTTTTTTTTTTTTCAAATATTCACTAAAAATTTTTTTAGAAAGGTATTTATTTATTCTTTTTTAATTTTATTTTATTATGTTATGTTAATCCCCATGCATTACATCATTAGTTTTTGATGTAGTGTTCCATGATTCATTGTTTTCGTATAACACCCAGGGCTCCATGCAGAACGTGCCCTCTTTAATACCCATCACCAGGCTAACCCATCCCCACACCCCCCTCCCCTTTAGAACCCTCAGTTTGTTTCTCAGAGTCCATAGTCTCTCATGGTTCATCTCCCCCTCCAATTTCCAGGGGTGGATGCTGAACACTTTGTAATTGGTATCTGTGCTGTAGGGTTTTTCCTCTGGCTATAATGGCTTTAATTTGTAGTGCTGCCACCATCCTTTTGACTTGTCTAAACCCATTCATCAGTTAGTGTGCATTAAACTCTGCAAGGTAGCAAGATTTAGACCGTGCAATGAGGCTCAATATATATATATATATATATATATATATATATATATATATATATATATATATAATATATATCATATTATATAAAGTTTCCTATCCTCAAGATGCTCAGTCTGTAAAATGAAATCCATTTGAAATTAATATTTTTAGTACAGTGAATTCACTTTTATTTTAATATTACACAGAAAGATGGCATAACACACTTCCCTTCTCAGAAATAACTTAAAACTGATTGGAAGAACAAGGATGAAAAACCCAAATACCATCTTCTATGAAATTAAGAGATATCTACATTCTTGGACTACAATAGCAGTCAAGGTCAAAAAGAAATGTCACGGGGCGCCTGGATGGCTCAGTTGGTTAAGCGACTGCCTTCGGCTCAGGTCATGATCCTGGAGTCCCAGAATCGAGTCCCGCATCGGGCTCTCTGCTCGGCAAGGGGTCTGCTTCTCCCTCTGCCCCTCTTCCCTCTTGTGCTCTCTGTCTCTCATTCTCTCTCTCTCAAATAAATAAAATCTTAAAAAAAAAAAGTCACAAGACATTAAGAGAGGATGCCCATTGCTGTTGACATCAGACAATGCAGTAAAGCAACTTGCTCGGAAGAAAGTGGCACACACCTAATGCCAAATAACCCCTTGTTTAGAACAATAAAAATCACTTGACAGACAAGCTAGATTTTCAGAGAAAAGTTTATAAGTGAGGCATGGTGAAGACTACCCTATGGCCTCCAAGCTCTATTGCATGGGGAGGAGTGAAGCCTAAAAGATATTTCCCTCTCTCTATCCCTTTCTCTCTCTCTCTTACACACACACACTCACACACACACACAATATGTGTCACAGACAATTCTCACCAGCCAGAAATTAAACTTTATCCCCTTCTCAATATAAACATCTCCGTCCAAGAAGAACTCATCTTACAGAAAGGTAAATAATCACAAAGGAACCAAAGGGAATGTAAGATGTCCCAATGACAAAAGGAAAAAGAAAACAGGAAAGGCAGATGGCACATAAAAAACATCAGCCAGAAAAAATCTCTTCACACAGTAAATAAAAACTAAGCCCATAATATAGTCATTAAAATAGAAACTAATACAAAAAATAAATCTATAAACCAAAAGACCAAAGCAGAGATAGAAGAATTTGGAGATAATATGGCAAGACAAGAGATATAAATAAACCATAAGCCAGTAGAACTCAGGAGAGATGGAATTCAAAAAAATCAAGCTAAGCGGGTATGACAAATACTATAAACCATCTGACATTGGCTAGGAAGACAGGGCAAGTCTTCAAAGAAGAGAAAAAAGTTAATATAGATCTTAAAGGACAAATGGAATTGAGGTCAATCAGAGGAAGAAAAGAAGTCCAGTCTCATATAACATGAACAAAGGCATGAGTATATTTTCTGGGACCTAAACATGGCTTTCTATACATGAAGAACAGGATATGAGGGAGAGAAAAAGGATGAATGGGACTGGAATTGCAGATAAATACTAGTTTTTGGAGACTGTTTTATGCTAAGCTAATAAATGTAACTTCATATTATTAGCAAAAAGGACCTACCAGTGGCTCCAATCAGAAGATTAATATGATCCTTTATATTTTAGAAAGATCGCTCTGCCAACAGTGAGGGAGTAGGATAGATTAGGATGAATACAGGAGGCAGACAAAGTAGTGAGAATAATGGTAATTCCTTTCTGTAATCTAGATAAAATATAATGACATAATTACAGATAATGGCTGTAGAAAAATGTGAGAAAAAATAAGAAATATTTAATGGGAAATATCTACAGAATAGCTTGGCCAATTGAATATAGCAGGTAAGGGAAAGAAAACCTGAAGAATGATTCCAAGTGTATGAATTACTTGACTGGTTGAATGGCATCCCAGCAATCAATACAGAAACACTGTAGGATATACAGGATAGATGGAGAGAAGTGAGGGGCAGAGATAATGAGTTACCTCTAAGTGAGTATATTATAATAAATCAAATAATCCAAATAATTATTGGACTTTAATAAAAAATGCTGCAGTACCAGAAACTGAATTCCAAAAGGTATTGACAAATTTTGACTGCTGCAAAAACAAGAAAATCATCCCTGTTTTCACATCAGATTTCATAATTTTATTTTTTTAATTTTTTATTGTTATGTTAATCACCATACATTACATCATTAGTTTTTGATGAAGTGTTCCATGATTCATTGTTTGTGCATAACACCCAGTGCTCCATGCAGAACGCGCCCTCTTTAATACCTATCACCAGGCTAACCCATCCTCCTACCCCCCACCCCTCTAGAACCCTCAATTTGTTTTTCAGAGTCCATCGTTTCTCATGGTTCGTCTCCCCCCTCCGATTTCTCCCCCTTCATTCAGATTTCATAATTTTAATATAGCATGGGTTTTTTTTTAGATATTTATTTATTTATTTATTTATTTGACAGAAAGAGACACAGCAAGAGAGGAAACACAAGCAGGGGGAGTGGGAGAGGGAGAAGCAGGCTCCCCGCCAAGCAGGGAGCCCCATGCGGGGCTCAATCCCAGGACCCCGGGATCATGACCTGAGCCGAAGGCAGACGCTTAACGACTGAGCCACCCAGGCACCCCAATCTAGCATGGTTTTAATGTCTTAAAGTATTAAAAATCATCATAAACTGTGTATATCTCAGCATCACTAAAAGCTCAGAGAAGAATTTACACAGAAATTATATAATTTATATACAATTATATATAAATAAAATTATGTAATTTTATATTACAATAAAATTGAAAGGCAGTCTTAAAGGAAGTCAGCCTAAACTACTGAAATCATGTTATAGACTTGGTTAGGAAACATAAGTACTCTCTACTTAAGAAAAATCTTACCTTTTTTTTTCTTTCTATAGTAATGTGTTCTGTGTTACTTTATAATATCAACAGTGCCAGATAATAACAAATACTGTTCTACTTATTTCAATCTTTTCATTTAACTTTTACTTTTATGTTGCCTAATAAGCTGGATGTCAACCAGATTTTCTGTTGTATTATAGAAATTTAAGGATACCTGCAACATCATTTAACAAAATCCTGTGAAATTCACCAAGTAAAGCAAGCAAGGTTTCAACACTGAAAAAAAAAGAAGTAGGACATTCTAATGGCAAGGTACCATTGTGATGCTCTCCATTAAATTGTACCATATTTATTTATCCATCTTTAATGTCTGTGACTACTACATAATGAATGAAGCACTTCTGCCTTTTCTTAGTTTGAGCCTTTCTTTAAATGCCCTTCTTGGAATTTTGTTCATTTTGTCTTTTGGTATGTGTAATTTGGTCATATTCAATTTCAGCTCTATTTGGCTATTTTTAATTCTGATGAGCTTCCTTCCTATGCAGTTAAGTTACACACAACTTCTATTTAGATAAATGTCAATACAGTTCTTACATTTAAGAACCCTACCGAGGGGCAGGAAGGCCACAATCCAAAGGAACCAGAGCAGTTGAGAAAACTGCTAATTGGTGGCTTGAGCTTTGAAACTACAGATGATAGTTTAAGAGAACATTTTGAAAAATGGGGCACACTTACAGATTGTGTGGTGATGAGAGACCCCCCAAACAAAACGTTCCAGGGGTTTTGGTTTTGTGACTTACTCTTGTGTTGAAGAGGTGGTTGCAGCAATGTGTGCCCAACCACACAAGGTTGAGGGGCATGTAGTGGAACCAAAGAGCTGTTTCTAGAGAGGGTTCTGTCAAGCCTAATGCCCATCTAACAGTGAAGAAAATTTTCGTTGGTAGTATTAAAGAAAACACAGAAGAATTTAATTTGAGAGACTACTTTGAAAAGCATGGCAAGATTGAAACCATAGAAGTTATGGAAGACAGGCAGAGTGGAAAAAAGAGAGGATTTGCTTTTGTAATTTTTAATGATCATGATACAGTCGATAAAACTGTTGTTCGGAAATACTACAGTATTAATGGGCATAATTGCGAAGTGAAAAAAGGCCCTTTCTGAACAAGAAATGTATCGGTTGGATCACAAAGAGGCCGTGGAGGTGGATCTGGCAACTTCATGGGCCGTGGAGGAGACTTTGGAGGTGGTGGAAACTTCGGTGGAAGACGAGGCTATGGTGGTGAAAGTGGTGGCAGCAGAGGTAGTTAGGGAGGAGGTGATGGTGGATATAAGGGATTTGGAGGTGATGGTGGCAACTATGGTGGTGGTCCTGGTTATAGCAGTAGAGGAGGCGATGGTGGTGGAGGACCAGGATATGGAAACCAAGGAGGCAGATATGGCGGTGGTGGTGGAGGATATGATGGTCACAATGAAGGAGGAAATTTTGGAGATGGCAACTATGGTGGTGGCAGGAACTACAATGATTGTGGAAATTACAGTGGACAACAGCAATCAAATTTTGGACCCATGAAGGGGGGCTGTTTTGGTAGAAGAAGCTCGGGCAGTCCCTACAGTGGTGGTTATGGATCTGGTGGTGAAGAGGTGGATATGGTAGCAAAAGGTTCTAACAATTTTTCGGAAGAAAAGGGCTACAGTTCTTAGCAGGAGAGAAGAGCAGGGAGTTGTCAGGAAAGCTGCAGGTTACTTTGAGACAGTCTTCCCAAATGCGTTAGGGGAACTGGAAAAATCTGCCAGAGAAGGAATGATGACCCATAGTCAGGGAAGGTACTGGAACCCCTTTTTGTTCCGGACTGTTGTGGCCACAGTTTGCAGAAAGTGCAGCTACTGATTACTGTGCTGGGCTCTCAGTGACATGTACATTCCTGAGGTCTTTTATCTGTTGTAGCTTTGTCTTTTTCGTTTTCATTACATGTGGCTTATTGCCCTGTCAATTGTGGCAGTGGTACCAGGAATTAAAAAATTAAGGAATTTTTAACTTTAAAAAAAAAAAGAGAGAGAAAAGGGAAGACAGATGAAGAAAAAATAAGCCAATTTATTATTGACAAAGCTGGTAACAGGTTATGTGACTCCTATCTTCAGATTAAGACCTTTATTTCCCTCAGCTTTTGTATATCCCAAGCTCTCAGTACCAGTTTATTCTGCCACTGCTTTTTCTCAAGTGGTGGGAGTACAGGCATTGCTTTATTTCCAACCTGTTCCTCCATGGCCTTCGTCAACCCCCAGCACACCATGATTTTGCTGAGGCCTGGACATTCTTGCTTACAGTCAATGCAAGCAAGATTAAAACAACCCCTTGATTGTGGTCAAAGCTTCCATAAGCTGAAATGATAAAGAGAAGTCAAAAATCACATGGGACCAAAGCCCAAAAAGTGTTGGTCCAGACCTTACCAGTTAAAAGCTAGTTATTATACTACAGTAAAATCCAGCTGTAATGCACAATATAAGCTGCTACAAATTGCCAGAATTTGACCCTATGTACCCAGCCCAACAAAAACTTAATATTCAAGTTACCATTTTGTTTCCTAAATTTCACTCTTGTTTATTGTTCAAGATTTCAGCCCAGTGCAGCAGATGTTAGGGTTTTGAGGAGGTCAATGTATAACACTCCTCTTTTCCTCACTTGAGTTCTAAACCAAAGAAGAAAGAAACGTAAGACAAATTCAGATTATTACTAGGAATGTCATACATATGCAGGCAAGTAGCCTTCTTAATACAGATACCCAGAGTTAGAAAAATTTACCCCCTGACTAAAAACAAGAATTCCTGCCCCTCAAAGGTCCTTCCAGCTGGACTAAGAATCAAATTGACACGAGGCAGATTAATAGGAGAGAGTCAAATTCAATAGGTGTACCTATGGGGAATCCACACCAACGTGGAAATTCCAAAGACAATCAGGCAAAATTAGATATATATGCCATTCTGAAATAAGAAGAAGGAAAGAGAGGTCTGGGATTTCAGAGGAAAGGAGCACATTTCATAGGGCGAAAAGAAGAACAGATGTTTGGTAATTAAGTGTTTGCCCTATGATACAGATAATAGCCCTTATTCTGCCAGACCCCCAATTTAGATTCTTCTGTGTGGTTAAGGGAGAGAAAAAAGTTTCTCTTGAGCCCATAGGGTCTCAAATGCCTTCGGCTCAAAATAATCCACATGCCAAAGTAGCATATTCTGGGGGAACTGTCCTGAACCCCTTCACCACCATCAAGAGCTGAACTGAACGGGAGAAGGCCAAATTGCCAGGTGTCAGAGTGGTCCATCAAGATATGTCAAAACGAAAGTAACAGCCAGTCCTTGAGTTACGTACTACAACAGTCTAAGCAGGAGGCTCCCAGGAGGCAGTGCAGGCTCCCACAGGGTTCTATTCTTCCCTATGGAACCGTGTTAGATGGATCAGCACATATGCAAGGATCCTTTCACTGACAAGGGGGCCCAAGACATTTTGAGGACTCAAGGACCAGAAGGGAAGAGAAGGGGGAGGCCTAAGAGTGGAAAATAACTGAATACTGAGGCAGAGTGGAAAAAAAAAAAAATGTCTGGAGTAGGGAGGGCAGCTCTCCTCCATGAAGCCTGCCAGGTTAAGTCTTTATAACTGCTTATGGTCAGACCTGAAACATCACACATCAAAGTGGTCCACCCCCTTCATCTGGGGGCATGCCTTTGTAAAACTTAAAGTATGGAAGCTAAAATAAAATAAATAAAATAAGATAAAATAAAATAAAATAAAATAAAATAAAAAGTATGGAAGCTCAGAACACAGAGTGTGTTTCTCACAGGTAAGAGGGAAGACATAAAGACACTATGCAGGCATTCCATTATTCTGTCAGACTTCACAACAAGTCCCTCCTCAACCCCCTATGCAAATGCAAGAACAAAAATAGGCCAGTAGTTGAACAGTAGTGGAGCTCCCTAGATTTTTACTTTACTTTCCATATATGGGAGCAAATTTATTCCAATCTTTTGGTCGGTGATGTTTTATGATTAAATAACATCAATCAATATATAAATAAGATGCTCACAGACATCCATAATTACACAACTTTTTTTTTAATTACACTTTTGAACAAAACATCATATTTTTTCTAGATTTGTAGTTCTTTTCTTTCTCCTCATAATTTTGATATCAGGTAACGTCAATTCAGTTAATTAAAGTCAGAGGAGAATTCTGGAAAGAGAACAAACATATAGAGCAACTAGGATAATCAAACAAAAAGACATGGACAGTATCTACAGGGAAAAAAATTGACAATGTACCCACATGATTACCAAAATGCAAGAAGGTATGAGGGTGCAGATGGACCCTGATACCTGATGTTTGCATGACAATAGGAGAAGCAAGGAAAAAGGCATCTAGTAAAACTTGAGAACTACCAAATAACCAACAGGGCCTTACATGAAAGGTCAACAAATCATTTTGAGAATAGCAGCAAAACTAGGATGGTGTACGATTGAGAACAGGGTGTCTATGATAAGGCCCAAAGATGTAGAGCATTCTACATCCTATGAACTCTGGGAACTAGTCTAATCTTTTTTCCATGACAATAATCTATGCTCAGGAGAAATGTCTATGACTAAAACTCAAAATGGAAACAATAGAGGCAGAAGAAAAGGAGGCAGAATACATCAAAGGAGAGAATCAATTAGGAATTCTCATGACATAAATTGCTATATTCTTCAACTCTTCATAAAAACAACAAATGAGAGAAATTTAGATGCAAGTTAGAAATGCTATCTTAAACTTTAATGAAATCAATTTCATAAACACAAATACAACAAAAGTGACTCCCATCCAAAATTATTTTAAGAAGGAAAGACAGACTAAGAGACAAAATAAATAACATCCATAAAGACAATGAAGGCAGATTGGAAGAAATGACCACAAAACATCAGTACATCAAAATAGATAAAAAGACAAAGGAAAAGTCATCTAAAATATGAAAGCTCTCTCTCTCTCTCAAATAAATAAATCTTTTTTTTTTTTTTTTTTAAATGGGGTGCCTGGATGGTTCATTTGGTTGAGCATCCAACTTTTGGTTTTCACTCAGGTCATGATCTCAGGGTCATGAGATCGAGCCCTGTATGGGGCTTGCTTTCAGTGGGGAGTCTATTTGAGGTTCTCTCCTCTCTCTCTGCCCCTCCCCCCACTTGCATCCTCTCTATCTCTCTCTCTAAAATAAATAAGTAAATCTTTAAAAAAACAAAATAAAATAAAATAAAAATATGAAAGAACAGTGTAACTAAGAAATGGGCTGATAGAATCAGGGAAGAATTAGAAATTTAAAAAAAGCAATTGTGTCTGAAATAAAGAATGAGGAGCAAATAACTAGGGAGTATCTTAAGGAAAATAGAAGATTTTTTAAAAAAATAGAAACATTTTATAACTCAAAAGAAATGAAAAAAGAAATGATAAAGACTTTATATGTAGTCAAGATTACTGTCAAATATACAGTTTGCAGAAAATTTGTCATCAGCATGCAAGGTCTCAGGTAATGTTTCTCTGATGAGTCTTAACTCAAAATTTGCTAAATAATGACCTTCAGAAAACCAAAATGACTGCAAAGACCTTGACATAGGACTGGTGGTAAAGATTAGAGATTAGTGATTTACCTATAGAATCAAAATCAATGGAGGACATAAAGAAGAGAGTATAGAATGTGCTGGCTGCCTGTTCTGACACTGGGTATACTACAACGGTGAATAAACAGGACAGAATGGGTAGAGCATTTGCAAAAAAACTCTTT
The DNA here is from genome assembly GCF_029215605.1 of Mirounga angustirostris. Taxonomy (NCBI): domain Eukaryota; kingdom Metazoa; phylum Chordata; class Mammalia; order Carnivora; family Phocidae; genus Mirounga; species Mirounga angustirostris. The sequence goes on along the minus strand of NW_026991712.1, from coordinate 50,035,293 downwards.
TTTAAACTAAATTGGTGCTAATGTTTGTATTATTATTCTAAAGATGCTGTGTGTGTAATGTAGGATAAAATCAACAATTCTAATTTTATCATCCCTAGTATCCTTGAATTCAGGATGCTCAATGTGGGGGAGAGGAAATATGCATATAAAAAGGAAAAGTTAAGCTATACTGAATATGAGTAGAAATTTCATGTAAAAATCAGATATTTTATTTTTAAAATATATATCTATATCTTCTCCATGCATGTCTATATTTATATAGAGAGATAATAGATAGATAGATGATAGATGATAGATAGATAGATAGATAGATAGATAGATAGATGATAGATACATAGATAGATAGATAGATAGATAGATAGATAGATAGATAGATAGAATACACATACATATTTTCTAGTGCTGTTTATTGGAAAATTATAGAAACAATTATCAACCTATTATGAATGGCAATCCTTTGTCCAAACTCTGATCTCTCTATCCATCTCCCACTAAAAGGAATGAGGGCTACTTGGATAATTGGATAATTTCAGGTCTCAGACAGGAAATGTACAATATACAATTTTCCTATAAGATGACCAGAGAAAGGGGGAGCCTCAGTGCCTTAGTCATTAAGCGTCTGCCTTCGGCTCAGGTCATGATCCCAGGGTCCTGGGATCGAACCCCACATCGGGCTCCCTGCTTGGCAGGAAACCTGCTTCTCCCTCTCCCACTCCCCCTGCTTGTGTTCCCTCTCTCGTCGTGTCTCTCTCTGTCAAATAAATAAATAAAATCTTTAAAAGAAAAAAAAGATGACTAGAGAAGTTTCTAATAACAAGACATTTGATCAGAGATATAATTGATGAGGGAGAGAATAAGTTGGGTTTCTGAGAAAGAACCTTTTTTTTTAAGATTTTATTTATTTATTTGACAGAGAGAGAGTACAAGCAGGGGGAGCAGCAGAGGGAGAGGGAGAAGAAGACTCTCTGCTGAGCAAGGAGCCTAATGTGGGGCTCGATCCCAGGACCTGGGATCATGACCTGAGCTGAAGGCAGTCGCTTAACCAACTGAGCCACCCAGGCTCCCCAGAAAGAACATTCTTGACAGAGGAAACAGCAACTGCAAAGTTCATAGGTGGAATTGTGTTTGCTATGTTGAGAAAAAGTAAGGAGGTCTTCCTGGCTGCATCTTTGAAAGTGAGGGCAAGTGTACCAGGCAATGGACAGATGGCTTAGAGGTGGGCCAGAACAAAAGGGTTTTGCAGACCATTTCTAACAGTTTGGTTTTTCCCTGAGAGAAATAGTTCACAGAGTTATTCTGAGCAGAGAATTAACATGATCTGACTTCTGTTTTAAAAGGATCACTTTGGTGGGGTGCATGGGTGGTACAGTCTGTTAAGTGTCCAACTCTTGGTTTCAGCTCAGGTCATGATCTCAGGGTCATGAGACTGAGTCCTGCATCGGGCTCCACAATCAGCAGGGAATCTGCTTGAGATTCTCTTTCTCCCTCTTTCTCTTCCTCTGCCCCTTCCCCCTACCCTCTAAAATAAATAAATAAATCTTTAAAAAAAAAACACATAAAAGGATCACTTTGGCTGTACATTACATTAGATTATTAGGGGAAGAGTGAAAGTAAAAGCAGGGAGACCAGGTGAGAGTCTGCTGCAGTAATCTGGGCAAGACTTGGTGGACGCTTGGACATGCATAAGCCCAAAAGTGATGAGGAGAAATGGTAGGATTCCGAATATCTCTTGAATGTACAGTCAGTGGGGTTTTGTGATAGATGGAAGGTATGAAAGAAGGAGAAAATTCAAGACTCCCCCGAGGTCCAGGACCTGAGCAAGTATAAAAATGAAGATGGCAATTCCTGAGATGATGAAGACTTTGAGAGGTGCCAGTCATCAGGGGACAAATCAAATGTTAAAGTTTGCATAATTGTTCATCATTATTATTAAAATATATTCATTTAAAAATATTTATTTTTTCCTACTATGGCATTTCATTAAAAGTTGTAGTCAATCTTTGCAAATGCATCTTTAATGTCACGGGCTTTGTCAAAAATAAGGGCAATTTTTAGAGCCATCTAACACATTTTTAAGGATACATCATCTTCACTTCTATCTGTGTTGTGAAAAAGAGCACCTTTTCAAGTTAGGACTGATACTGGCCCTGGAGATTTGATCCTATGCGTATAACATTAAGACCATTTTTTTGAAAAGTTTGTCTTAGAAGTGTGAATATGTGATCTCAAAATATAAACCACTTATTATATAATAATAAATCCCAAAACAGTTCTATCAAGTGTTCTTCAAAGAGCTTAATTAAAATATTATGCACCTATTTGCAACGGAGATATTCACACTTTAGGAGAAAAATCATTCAAACTTGTTAAATTCCTTTGACTTGTTTTTGAATTACAACTGATGGTTTCGTTCAAAATGAGCATGGGTTTTGATTGAGGTCATTCTAGAAGAACATGTCTTACCTAAGTAGTATTCTGTTGTTTAAAATAAAGTAATTGTGAGACTACCTTTTAATATGAAAGGCATTACAAGAACAGCATAAGAAAAAACTCTATTTTTATTTTTTTAAAGGTTATTTATTTTAGAGGAGGGGTGGGTAGGTAGGGGCAGATGGAGAGAGAACCCTAAGTAGACTCCACACTGAGCACAGAGTCCCCACATGGGGCTCGAACTCAAGAACCTGAGATCACAACCTGAGCCGAAACCAAGAGCCCCATGCTTAACCGACTGCGCCACCCAGGCACCAGAAGCAACTTTATTTTTAGAATGATGATGAGGGAGGAGATAAAATTAAAACAAACAAGTTAAATACATCATTCAGGAATAGGTATTTCCCTGATTCAGATTTTTTTTTAATCTTTCTCTACATTGTTCCATCTCTGTAAATTCATTGCACCTTTACTGGTTTTTCATTCCATATTTAAACATTTTTATTTAACTTAGGAATCTGGGAGAGGAAAACTAAATTTAAGCTGAATCTTTTAACCAGCAAAAGAAGAAACTTAAAATTACGGAACCTATTCTTGTTAACATTTTCTTGACAAGATAGCATGATGAAAAAAACATTTAATATTTTAATATTTAATACAAGTTTAAATATTAGTTATATTCCACAACTTAATAAAGATTATTAGTCTGATGACTTTCAATTCCTGCACATTTACATTTTTAGGAGTAACTTAGTAAGGTTTGTTACTAAATTTCATTTGTTATCCATATACAGGGGATACAATAAGGACTTCTTTAAGAGTATAAGTTACTGGGGTGCCTGGGTGGTTCGGTTGGTAGAGTGTGTGACTCTTGATCTCAGATTGTGAGTTCAAGCCCCATGTTGGGTAAGAAGCCTATTTAAAAAAATAAATAACAGAAAAAAAAGTAACAAGTCACTATTATGCCATTAATTTTAAAGAAACTAGTATCACTGTTGGAGAGTTAAAGTTGAGATTAACTCATAACAGTCCAGGGAGGAGTTACGTAAAGTCTCCCTACGAAACAATACTCCAAGGTCAAGACATTCTTTGACAAAAATTGAATGTATTCATATAAAGAAAGAATGTATCAAATAGAATGATACTAGTAACCTACAGAGAACTAGAGGAGACTAAGGGTAGAGACATTGGTATACCCATGTGTCCAGGGATGAGAGCATTTTACCTAATGGGATTCAGGTATTTTGCTCTCTCTGGCAAAACCATTCCCATTGAGATAAACACAAAAGGTTGTCCTTTTCAATTTCTCTAACCCCTTCATCCTGATTACATGTTTTCAAAAGAACTTCTAATTATGTTTTCTTATGGGGAGAGCATAATCTGATTTCATCAAAACATGTTGAGGGGCGCCTGGGTGGCTCAGTTGGTTAAGCGACTGCCTTCGGCTCAGGTCATGATCCTGGAGTCCCGGGATCGAGTCCCGCATCGGGCTCCCTGCTTGGCAGGGAGTCTGCTTCTCCCTCTGACCCTCCTCCCTCTCATGCTCTCTGTCTCTCATTCTCTGTCTCTCTCAAATAAATAAATAAAATCTTAAAAAAAAAAAAAAACATGTTGAAACAACTCAATTCAAATTTTTTTAAAAAACAGTATTTGATTTCACATATCATTGTCCACCCCTTTGGTCCCTTCTACGTTATTCTTCCAGAAACTCATCCTCAGTGTCTCTTGATAATTCCTTTCTTCTGTACCTACACAAACCAGTATTTTACCCCTCGCTGGCCACTGAAACAGCTCTTGTGAAGGTGACTATCGCAATGCCAATTCCAACAGTCAATACAATATTGTTCACTATGGGCAAAATGTTGTACATTAGATCTCTAGAATTTATCTTGCATAACTGAAACTTCATGCAGTTAAATGGTGCTCCCCTTTTCCTTCTCCCCTTTCTATGAGTCTATTTTGGATGCCTCATATAATTGGAATCATGCAGTATTTGTCCTTCTGTTACTTGTACACTATTGGAAAAAATGTAAAATGGTGCAGCTGCTATGGAGAAAAGTATAGAGTTTCTTCAAAAAATTAAAGATAGAACTACCATATGATCCAGCAATCCCACTTCTGAGTATATATCCAAAGGAAGTGAAAGCAGAATCTTGAAGAGTTAATTGTGCTACTGTGTTCATTGCAATATTATTCACAATAGCCAAGACATGGAAACAACTAAAATGTCCTTGATGGATAAATCAATAAAGAAAATGAGGTAAATACATACAATGGAATATTATTTAGCCTTTAAAAAGAAGGAAATCCTGCCAAATACGATAAACCGGGATAAATCTGGAAGACGTAATGCTAAATCCTTACATATTCAAACTATGCCCCTTACCTATCATTCAAATACATTATCAAGATTTTATCACATTTTCCTTTTTTCATTCACTTAAGTAGGTAAAACTCATAAAGAGGAACTATGCTAAGGCAAATTCCCAATATTATGGTATTTCATCACTATCTATTTCAATATGTGGTTCTAAAACTATAAACATTTTCCTGCAAAAAACTCAGAAATACATTATCACATCTAACAGAAGGAATATTAATGAAATTAGCAATTAAATAAAATAAAATCCAGTCCATAACCAAATTTCCTCAATTAACTAAAAAATGTGTTTGCATACTTACTTTATTCTAAGGAGGATCCAGACAAGATCAACACACTAAATTTGGCATTTAGTGTTCTGTTCTGGTTTTTTTTTTTTTTTTTTTTTTTTTATTTGACAGAGAGAGACACAGTGAGAGAGGGAACACAAGCAGGGGGAGTGGGAGAGGGAGAAGCAGGCTTCCCGCCGATCAGAGAGCCTGATGTGGGGCTCCATCCCAGGACCCCAGAACCATGACCCGAGCCGAAGGCAGGCGCTCAATGACTGAGCCACCCAGGCGCCCCTCTGTTTTGCTTTTTAAAGTCTCTTTTAGGCGAATTAGCTTCCTCCTGGGTTTTTTGTTGGTTATAGCGGTGGGTTGTTGTTGTTGTTGTTTTAATGGCACTGAAAATTAGTCAGCAGTTATACATTTTGTATGTTCTTTCCAGAGCAAAATAGAGTGGATTCCTTGATATGAGTGGGTCAAAGATAAATGCATATATTATTTTTCTAATTATTGTTCAATTTCTCGGCATAGGGGTTTAACCATTTTTCATTCCCACTGACTGGATATGAGTACTTGTTTCCTCACAACTTCTTCATTGGGGAATGTGGTCAAAACTTTGGATGCTTTCCAACCCTATAGATAATAAGTGGTTTTTCAGTGCAGTTTAAAATCACATTCCTTTCCATTGTGTACAATTAACTTATTTTTATGTGTTTAAAGGTCATTTTTACTTTTTATTTTGTTAACTACCCTTGATATCAGCAGCTTTTGAAAGGTTTCATCACTACCTCTTTAATAAAATAGTTTTCTTCTTTGGACTTTGAAGACATACCACTCACCTTACTTCTCTTCTCCCTCACTGCCCTTTCCACTCTCATTCTCAGGCCAGATTATTCTCCTCTTCTCAACTTCCGTCAGCTATCCCCAGGGCTCAGTCTATGAACATCTTCTTTTCTCTATCTATACTCACTAGGGGACTTCATCTAGTCTCCTGGGTTAAAATACCACCGACACACTGATGACAGTTCCCAAATGTGTATCTTTAGTCTTTAGCTTTACCCTCAATTACAGAAAAATGTAAAATTCACTACTCAATATGCAATTTCAATATCAAACCACACTCTCGATCATCCCCACACTCTAAAGCAACTCCCTCCCCAATATTCCCCTGCTTCCTGCCTTCTTTCCTATAATTGCTCAAGTGAAACCTCATAGAGTGATCAGGAATTCCTCTCTTTCTCTCAGATCCCTTTTCTAATACAGTTGGCTCTACCAGATTTTTGACCATCTTACCATCATTTGCACCATTACAGTTCTAGCCCAAGACAACATCATCATTCTCTTGGATTTGGGGATAAGTCCTCCTTACTGGTCTCCTTGCTTTCACCTTGTGTTCCTGACATACAGCAACCAAAATGATGCCTTTAAAATAAATCAGATCAGATCCAACAGTTTCATTTCTGGATATATATCCAAAAGAATTGAAAAAGTCTCAGAGATATATGTACACCCATGTTCAAAGCAGCATTATTCACAATAGCCAGTAGGTGGAAGCTTATTGTGCAAATGCCTGTCAACAAATGAAGAGATTTATAAAATGTGATAAATAAAGTGGAATATTATTCAGCCTTATAAAGGAAGGGAATTCTAACACATGCTACAACATGGATAAACCCTGAGGACACACTAAACAAAATAAGCCAGTCACAAAAAGACAAATATTATATGATTCCACTTATATGAGGTTATCTTAAGTAGTCAAACTCAGAGAAACAGAAAGGAGATGGTGGCTGCCAGGAGCTGGAGTGGGAAGTAGCAAGTTGTTTAATGGGGACAGACTTGCATCTTTACAAGATGAAAAAGTTCTAAAGATTGGTTGAACCACAATGTGAATATACTTAACACTACTGAACTGACTTAAAAATGGTTAGGAGGGTAAATTTTATGTTATATGCATTTTACCACAATTTAAAAATATTTTTAAAAATTAAAATAATTCTTTTTGAAAAAATCAAAGTCAGATCTCCTTCAAACCCACCAATAGATTTCCTTCTCTCTCAGAATAAGTCCAAAATTCTTTCCAGAACCTTCAAGGCCTTATATGACTTATACCCTTTCCCCACCCAACACCTACCTCCAACCTCATCACCTACTACTTTCTCTCTCATTCTCTCTCTGTTTTCCTACTGTGTCTCAAACTTGTCAAAAACACTTCTCCCTCAGGTCCTACACACTTGATGTTTCTGGAGATAATTCACATAATTCATTTTCAATTTCAGTTAACTGCTCAGAGAAACATTCCCTGGAAACCCTATCTAACTTGTACCTTCTTCTTGTAACTCTTTAACCCTGTATTGATTTATTTTGCTTCATTACACTTAGCTATATATATATATATATATATATATATATATATATATATATATATATATATATATATATCATTTGTTCATATTGTTGGGGAAGAAGACTTTCCTCTGTCCTATGGTCCTTTTGCTAGACTTGGAATCAAATTAATACAAAACAGATTAATATGAGAAAATCAAATTCAATAGGCATATATACAGGAATCTAAACAGACATGAAATTCCAAAGGCAATAAGGCAACAGGAAACTTAAATGAGCTAAGGAGAAGGGTAGGGTCTGAGGATACAAAGGAGAGAAGACCATTTGTAAAAAGGTGAAAGATGATTTCTAAAGCAAAGGTTGCCCTATTATGTGGATAAGTTTCTTAGGTAAAGGGAGTCTCTCTTAATAACTCTCTTCCTGGTATAGGCTCTCTTTCCAAAGTAAATTTAGGCAGTTGAGGGGGAATCAGAGAGCTTTTCTCGCATCTGCTAAGTTTTGATTACTTTTAACTCAAAATAATCTTTATGCCAAAGTGGCCCATCTTGGGGCAGCCTACTCTTGGCCCCTACAATGCTTAACTAGTTTTTTCTTCTCTTCAATTATTAAAATCTATCTCTTTCATTTTCAATCCCTCTCATACATAAATGGCCGTATGTATTTGGATTTGCATCTTTACTATTTTCTTCCCTGTGACAATATATCACATTGCCTTCATTTCTCGACATTTCTACCAAATCTCAATATCCATTAGGTGAAGTATCAAAATGTCTTTCAAAACTGGTTTGTCTACCTTTGCTCTTTTATTGTTCATATCTATATAAAATCAGCTTGTCAAGTTCCATGAGAATTTTAATTGGAATTGCATTGAATTTTTATATTGTTTGCTGGGGAATTTATACGTCTCCATTCCTGGATCTTCCCATCCTTGCATATAATGCAATTTATTAAGGTTGTTAATGTCTTTCAATAAAGTGTTATGATTTTCTGAGAAAAAACTTTTATATATGTTGTGAGATTTATTTTTAGTACCTTATATTTTTGGTTGTACTCAGATAATATATTTTTTTAAGATTTTGTTTATTTATTTGACAGAGAGAGAGAGACAGCGAGAGAGGGAACACAAGCAGGGGGAGTGGGAGAGGGAGAAGCAGGCCTCCCACCGAGCAAGGAGCCCGATGTGGGGCTCGATCCCAGGACCCTGGGGTCATGACCCGAGCCGAAGGCAGACGCTTAACGACTGAGCCACCCAGGCGCCCCGGATAATATATTTTCTAAATAGAAGTTTATTTTATTTTCTGATGTAGAGGAAGGCCATAGAATTCATTTTATATCTAGCAACTATACTAATCTCTCTTATTAATTCCGTACATTCTTTGGGGAGTCTGTGTTGTAAATCATATATCTGCAAATGCTGATGTCTATTTCTTTTTCAAAACAGTATGTCTTTTCCTTTCCTTTTCCTGGCTAATCCCTTTAGGACAATATTGAATAGAAATCAGGACAGTGAGTATCCTTGTCTTATTCTTTATTTAAAAGAGAAATGCTTTTGACATTTTACTATTAAATGTTAATTTTTTTCTTCAAATTTTATCACATTAAAGAAGTTCTATTCCCATGTTGCTAAGTATATTTTTGTTTTAATTCATGAATGATTATTTTATGCACCTGTCGGGATGATCATACTTTTACCTTTAATCTATAAATGCAATAAATTACATTAATATATTTTCTAATGTTGAACTAGATTTTCATTTCTAGAATAAATCAATTTAGTTGTGTTGTAAAGTTACTAGATTTGGTTTGTTAATATTTTCTTTAAGATGCTCTCTTCACATACACAAAAGAGATTACAATATAATGTTTAATTTTCATAGGGTTATTTTCTATTTTTGCAGCAAGATAAACCTGTGCCATAAAAAAAAAAAACAGTTGAAAAGAGGTTCTGTTTTGTTTTTTTCTCATAAACATGTGCAAGACAGCAATTATCTTTTTTTTTAAGTATATGTTTAAATTGTCCCCAGCATTTTCCTTATGGGTAATTTTTTGAATAGTCACTCAATTTCTTTAATAATCACGAGGTCAAAACTTCTGTAGCTGAAATCATGCAATCAAAATATTTTGTGTTTGCCTACTGGCAATGTTATATAAAATAAAATATATATACCATGTCATGTTCTAAAATCTGAAAAACTCTTAATTTCAAAACAAATAATTTTCCCAAAAATTTTAGATAAGAAATTTTAGGCTTCTAGTTAAATTTCTATTCTTGAATCAATTTTAGTAAGTTACACTTTTTCCGAAAATTTGTCCACATAATTTATGTTTTGAAAATTATTACCATCATAGTATCACCCCACACCTGTCAGAATAGCTAAAACCAAAAACTCAAGAAACAAGTATTGTTAAGAATATGGAGAAAGAGGAACGCTTGTTCACTGTTGATGGGAATGCAAACTGGTGCAGCCACTGTGGAAGATAGTATGGAGGTTCCTCAAACAATTAAAAATAGAACTACTCTATGATCCAGTAATCACATTACTGGGTATTTACCCCAAAAATATAAAAACACGAATTGAAAAGGATATATGGACCTCTATGTTTATTGCAACATTACTTGCAATAGGCAAACTACTGAAGCAGCCTAAGTGCCCATTGATAGATTAATGGATAAAGAAGATGTGGTGCATATATATATATAAGAATATTATTCAGCCATAAAGAAAAGTGAAATCTTGCCATTTGCAGCAACATAGATGGAACTAGAAAGTATAACACTAAGTGAAATAAGCCAGTCAGAGAAAGACAAATACCATATGATTGCACTGTTTGTAGAAATCAAGAGACAAAACAAATGAACAAAGGAAAAAAAAAAGAGAGAGAGAGAGACAAACCAAAACAGACTCTTAATTATAGACAACAAACTGGTGGTTACCAGAGGGGAGGTGCATAGAGGGATGGGTGAAATAGGTGAAGGGGATTAAGACTACATTTATCATGATGAGCACTGAGTGATATATGGAACTGTTGAATCACTATATTGCACACCTGAAACTAATACAGCACTGTATGTTAACTACACTGGAATTAAAATTTTAAAAAAATATGGTCATCAAGTTATTCATAATCACTCATAATTTGCAAATCCCTGCTGCATCTCTTTATCTTGGTTTTACTTCTAATATGTTTTTAGGTATATACTTTTTTTAAGGTTTTATTTATTTATTTGACAGAGAGACAGAGCACAAGCAGGGGGAGTGGCAGAGGGAGAGGGAGAAGCAAGTTCCCCGCTGAGCAGGGAGCCTGGGATCATGACCTGAGCTGAAGGCAGACACAACCGACTGAGCTACCCAGGCGTCCCTAGGTATATTCTTTTAATCTTACCAGTCTTGCCAGAAGCTAACGATACTGATGTTTAAAACAAACAAATGTAACTTTCTTGATTCTTGTGCACCAAAATGTTTTTTTTTTTAATTAAGGTCTGCTCTTCTATTTATTATTTTTCTTTTTCTACTTTATTTTTATTTGTTTTAGTGTTCTTTTTTATATCCTTATAAATTAGATGCTTAGGTCATAATTTATTTGATCTTTTCTAATGAGAACATTTATGTTCCACTTTCAATGCACATCATGAGTTTTGCTTTGAATAATTTTTATTATGACCAGTGCTAAGTACTTTCTAAACTCTAACACTGATTCTAACTTGAATATTGATTATTTAGAATTATTTTTTCATATAAACTTCTGGTGTTTGGTTTTTTTTTTTTACATTTCTAACTCCATTTTATTTTTGTCAATAAGTTCTATGTGTTATTGATTTTTTAAGTATAATTAATATAGTGTACATTAGTTTCAGGTATAAAATATAATGATTGAACAATTCTATACATTTCTCCTTGCTCATCAAGGTAAGTGTACTCTTAATCTCCTGCATCTATTTCACCATCCCCATACCTATCTCCCCCTAGCAACCACCAGTTTGTTTCTCTGTATTTAGGAGTCTGATTTTTGTTTGTCTCTTTTTTGTTGTTGTTTATTCATTTGCTTTGTTTCTTTAATTCCACACATGAGTGAAATCATGTGATATTTGCTTTTCTCTGACTGACTTATTTCACTTAGCATAATACCCTCTAGGTCCATCCATGTTATTGCAAATGGCAAAATTCCATTCCTTTTTATGGCTCACTAATATCCCATTGTATGGGTGTGTGTGTCTGTGTGTGTGTGTATCACTTCTACTTTACCCATTCATTTATGGATGGACACCTGAGCTATTTCCAGTCTTGGCTATTGTAAATAATGTTGCAATAAACATGTATATATCTTTTCAAATTAGAGGGTTTTTTTTTCCCTTTGGGTAAATATCCCATAGTGGAATTAGTGGATTGTATGGTAGTTCTAATTTGAATTTTTTGAGGAACCTCCATACTGTTTTCCACAGTGGTTACACTGTTGAATGTTCTCATTGTTTTTAGGTTTTCTGTACTTAACGCTTACTACCTCTGGTTCAAAATGCCATTTGTTATTATAAACATGTTATTCTAGGAAGGAATTAATTTCTTAATACTGAAAATACTTTCTATCATCACAATTGTGAGCTTTAGTTTCCTCCTATGTTAGATGAGGATGAAATTATCTACCTTGAGAGGATCTGACGCGACATATGTGAAGTATTATCACAGTTCCCTGACAACAGTAATGTTTAAAAAAATAACTGAAAAATAAATGGACACTTTCTTGGGCGCATATATGCATGTGTTTCATGTACTTGATTACATTGAAGGTTTCTTGAGGAAAGGAGTAAGTCTGATTCTTTTTTGTATCCGATGTTGTGCTTTCTAATGTAATATTTTGCACAAGGTATGAAATTAAATACAATTTGTGATTGATTAATTGATTGAATAATTGTGATAAATTATAAGTCAATCATTTGTAGGGGCACTTGGCTGGCTCAGTTGGCAGAGCATACCACTCTTGATCTCAAGGTTAAGAGTTTGAGCCCCGTGTTGGGCGTAAAGTTAACTTTAAAATCTTAAAAAAATCATTCGGAATTTTCTATCATTTTTTTATTTCAGATTTTGAATGTTAATATTAAATAGAAGAAAAGCACACAATGATGAATAATGGTTAGTCATTAAAATGATGTTGAATTGACTATACACCACTTTGTGTACAGAGATTTCCTAAGAGTGGTTCAAAGAATGGTCTCTTACGGAGAAATGCCAAGGATGAACCTTAATACAAGAGGTCCTAAATATCTGGATTTGTGTGTGTTTGTGTGTGTGTCTGTGTGTGTATACATACACAAACACACTCTAATCCTTCAGTAAAGTCCATTACACACATTCCGTTTCTTGGAATGGTGCCATGGGAATTAAGGGACATGATTCTCTCCTGCACAATTAAGCTGGTAATAGCAGTATCCCAGCAAATATACAATGATTCCAGATGGGTCACCAGAAATGAAGAAAGAAGCCACTTCAAGAGGATTTGGGGGAGGGGTCCCTGGGTGGCTCAGTTGGTTAAGTGTGGGACTCTTGGTTTTAGCTCAGGTCATGATCTCAGGGTCATGAGATCAAGCCCTGCATCCAGCTCTGCACTGTGCATGGAGCCTGCTTAAGATCCTGTCTCTCCCTCTCCTTCTGCCCTCACTAGCATACGTGTCCCCAAACTAAAAAAAAAAAAAAAGAGGATTTGGGGGAGGTACTGGGAAGCATATGTCATGGAGAAGTAGATGCAAATGGAAGATTTCTGTTGTTTCCAGTTTCCTTCTCCTCTTCCTGTCCTCCTTATAGTCTCGATCTGTGCCATCTCTACTCCTACCAAAAGTCCTGACTTACATATTCTCTCTGATCCTAACCAGGTCTCCTTCACATTATTTATTCATCTATGTCCTGTAGCTGCTCAATTAAATATTTTGAAGAAATGCTTCCTACAGCCTTTACCTTGATACCCCTTTATACAAACTTCCAGTAACTCCTTTCACGTTTAGTTTTACTTTCTAAGTATATCTTTTTTTTTTTTTAAAGATATTATTTATTTATTTGACAGAGAGAGAGAGAGCACAAGTAGGCAGAGAGGCAGGCAGAGGCAGAGGGAGAAGCAGACTCTCCACTGAGCAGGGAGCCCGACGTGGGGCTCGATCCCAGGACCCTGGGATCATGACCTGAGCCGAAAGCAGCCGCTTAACTGACTGAGCCACCCAGGCGCCCCTTTCTAAGTATATCTTAAATCTTTTATAATTCTAGCCTTCCAAACTATCATAATCTCTTTCTTAGACAAATACAGTAGCCCCTACAGCCTTTTTTTGCACTCATTCTTGTTCCCTTCCTAGCTGTAGCCAAACTGATGTTTTTATAAAGTTCATCTAATTCCCTCTTCCCACCCTCATCAAGAACTTAAGGTTTTACTAAGGATTTACATTATTTTAAAGATAAAGACCTAAATCTCTAAATGCTCCGAAGGTCAAAATCTATTCTCTACTTACTTCTCCTGGTTCATCAGCCTTCCTTCTGTTCCTGGAACGCACCATGCTCCCACCTGCCTCAGAATACGAGTGGCTGCTGCAACTTCCACCCGCCTTTTTCCCCTTTAGCCCTCTCTCCAGTTAGCTGCTACTCTCCATTCAGAATGACACTTGATCTTTTTTTTCAAGTAAAAAACTATCAATACCGATAATAAGGGCGCCTGGGTGGCTCAGTTGGTTAAGCGACTGCCTTCGGCTCAGGTCATGATCCTGGAGTCCCGGGATGGAGCCCCACATCGGGCTCCCTGCTCAGCGGGGAGCCTGCTTCTCCCTCTGACCCTCCCCCCTCTCATGTGCTCTCTCTCATTCTCTCTCTCTCAAATAAATAAATAAAATCTTTTAAAAAAATTAGGTAAAAAGCACAGTGTTTTTTTTCTATTCTACCACCATATATTTGTTTAGGAGAGATCATTTTTAGACATAAATACTTCTGAGAGTGAGATAGGGGTGTCACAAATTGGTAACTGCATTTCACAGAATACAGTACAGAACAACACTCAAGCACTTTTTGTATTAACCAGAGCACTACACAAATAAAGATACCCTGCCATTACTCAAAACAGATTCACATTTCATTTAACAAATGCAAAGAGAACCCTTTCTGCAGTTTCTCAAAATTTTAATTTAACTTAATGTAGTTAATAGACATGGAAGAGAAAGTCCATAGGATTCTCAAATGCTGTGGTTACTGCTTAATTTAAATTAGAGCTTATCTGTTACCTATAAATGTATAAGGTCTTTCTTGAAGGGTTTCTCAGACTGAACCATTTCTTGGGATTTAAAGGACACTATTAGTTTATCACATTTGCATATTACGGGACATTTCAGGTTGATAGAAAATATGAGGTACTGCATCGTAAGTATGATATAGCAAACTGGCTAAGATCAATGATAATATCTGGTTTGCTGGTTAAATATCTAGGTATCACTTACCTAAAATAACTGGTAAACAATTGATATAATCAATTATGATATAAGATAACTTTATATTCTTCCCAATTAGATTCTCTCTCATTGTCTCAAATTACACAAATCATTCTAAAGTACAGTTCAGGTCTCCCTCATCACAGTGCCATCCTACAGATTCTGATCCACAGTATTTCTTTTATTCACACTCTAATAATTCTGGATGCTTATCTTTTTTGGCTTGGACAACTTATCTTTTCATATGCTTATTGAGTGTCCTCTGAATACTAGACTCTTCTTGTGTTTTGAGCAAAAGAGACACAAATCCCTGCCCTCAAGGTGTTTAAAGTCCAGTGGGGGAGACAAATAATAAATAGCAGAAATAAGTTGATTCTAGCATATATTAAATGGTAATAAGTGTTAATGGAGGAAAACAAAGCCTGCAAGAGGACTAGGAAGTGTTGGGGAGGGGAATTGCTATTTTTAATAAGATGATTACAGAAAGTCCAAAAAAGAAAGTCACATATAAGTAAAGACCTCAAGGAAGTAAGGAGCAAGCTGTGAAGTGAATAGGTCAAAAGGTGTTCCCAAAGAGGCAACATTAGTACATCAGTTACATAGGCTTTGGGGGGTGGGGGTGGGGTGGGGTGGATATTGTACCTCTTCTGTTCCAAGAAGAGCAAAAAGGTCCTGAGCTCACGTGACCTGACCAGAGAAAGCAAAGAGAACAGTAGAAAGAAATGAGGTCCGAGAGCAAAGGGAATGCAGACCAGGTGAGAACTTAGAGATCAAGGTGAGGATGTGCCTATTTTGATCTGACTTAATCCAACAGGATCGTTCCAATAGCTGTATTGAAATAGTGCAAAGAGGGAAATGAAAAGAAAGATAGAAAGACTTTGGATTATAGAATCTCAGAATTTTATTGGGTTCATGATTCATTGAGAACTTATGAATTAATTTTCTCACTTAACACTCACAGTTTATTTAATAATTGCTTTATATTCATTACCTGACTAATACAACTAAAAATTGAAGCACATAATAATATTAAAGAGAAGCTGAATTTGCCACTCTAAGATAGGTCTTTCTGGCATAAAGACTATCTTGAGCTGGTTATTTTTAAGAAAGAGCAGACATAGGAGAAGCTCTGAAAACCAACAGAAATTACTCTTTTGTAGGACGCATTTACATTTGTAAGGAAAATCGCCACTTGTAAGGGCATATTCCTCTTTGTATGGAGATCACTAAAGCTCTAGGGGCCCCTTGGTGGCTCAGTCAGTTAAGTGTCCAACTCTTGGTTCTATCGGTTTCAGCTCAGGTCATGATCTCAGGGTCTTGACATCGAGCCCCAAGACAGGCTCTGTACTCAGTGTGGAGTCTGCTTGAGATTCTTTCTCTCTTCCTCTCCCTCCCCCTCTGTTCCTTCCCTTGACCCTCCCAACCCAGCACCTTCCACCGCCGCTTGCATGTGAGTGCTCTCCCTCTCTCTCTCCCCAAAAAATAAATAAATAAAATCTTAGAGAGAGATCATTAAAACTCTAGAAACTTTCATTAGTGGAGAAGGCAGGGACCCAAATTTGCATAACAACCTTACCTTTGTTTGCTGTGTTTTGTCTGATAACCTCCCATAACTGGCTCCCCCCCGCTAAAATCTTTTGTCTTTAGCTGGAGATGATATTTCATTTCAGGGAGTTAGTTTTCCTGCATATCTCCCATGTATCTGTATACAGAAGCTATATAAGTTATTAAACTTCTGATTTTTTTCCCTGATAATCTGTCTTTTATTGCAAATGGTCTCAGACAAGAACCTAGAAGGTTAGAGGAAAAATTATTTTCCTCCCCTATAATATCAACCCACTTCCCAGATGCAGAAACTGAGATGTAAAGAGATTGGGTAAATTGCCCTAAATCACATAGTAAGGGGCAGAGCTGGAATTTGAAACCAAACCACCCAAATCCTGTTACACTTACTCAACAGCACTCCCATACATCCACTTACTGCTGGTGATTGTGGCAAAAACTGACCTTGAGGTGAGCAGCACAAAGAGAAACTTCCAAGGGCATAATTATTTTTATGATTAATTATTCAGATTTGAACATTTTTTTACTATATCAGACTTCTTGCTTCCATCATTCACAAGTTCAACATTTTGCTTTTACAGGTTTTGGGTTTGCTAAGAGGAAGCTAAGTTTTTTATCAGAGTCTTATAATATTAACTATAAGAATATCTCAGATGGCAAGGTATTCCAAAGCAATTAGCTTTTGAGAGAAAAAAAAAAGAAAGAAAGAAAGAAAGGAAACAATTAATGAAAACCTTGGGTCATTCAAGTCTATTTTGCCTTCAGGAAACAGTAACAGATTATCTGGACAAATCTCTTACAGAAAGATGACAAGGCAGATTCAAAAGCTTTTGAGTCTTCTATGCAGTTCATGCCAATTTTGTTTGAAGATTAAGCTCTAATAATAAGTTTCAATCTCTTTCGGGCTTAAACCTCTAATACTCATTAATTCTCAAATCTTTAGAGCATGGTCTTCTCACCAAGCATAGTGCACTAGCATTTAGTAGGCACTCAATAGATAGCTATGAGTGAATCAATGAATAAATGAATAAATGAATTATTAGCATCAGAAAATCCCAACCCACACTCAGTCCCTTCATATATAAAAGAGGCTTTACATTCAATCCTGTTAACTTTTTAAAAAAAATTGCACAATCGGGGGCACCTGGGTGGTTCAGATGGTTAAGTGTCTGCCTTCAGCTCAGATCATGATCCCAGGGTCCTGGGATTGAGCCCCACATTCTCCCTCTGCCTCTGCTGCTTCCCCTGCTTGTACATTCTCTCTGTCTGTCAAAAATAAATAAACACTTTTTAAAAAATTGCAATATCAAAAAACTCAGAATTCCCAACCTTAAAATTCTGCACTTATGTGTTAATATTTTCTACAGAGCAGGTTCAATGAAAGCTTTTTGAAGTAAATACACAAAAAGGATAAAGATTACCCTGGAAGCCTGAAGAAGACAGACAACAGCCTTAGAATGGCAACAACAGATGAACCACAGAACATCAGTAGTGGGTAATATTCACTGAGTGATTATTATGTGCCAAGCATTGCACTAAGTGGATTATCTCATTTACCTCTTCATTATATCACCCTGTAAGGTGGGTATAACATAGTAACTACAAAACATTGGAACATGGGAGTCAAAATTCCAGTGTTGCTGCTAGTTAACTATGTGAGGTTGAGAAAGTGGCTAAAACCCTGTTTCCTTTCTGTAAAAAAGAATATTAGTAGTATCTACTGTGTAGATTTGTTTTAAGGGTCAAATGTATTACTATATGTAAGTTGCTTAGACTTATGCATGGAGAACCTGGGTGGCTCAATTAATTGGGTCTCTGCCTTTGGCTCAGGTCCTGATCTCGGGGTCCTGGGATCCAGCCCAACATCAGGCTCCCTGCGAAGGAAGGAGTCTGCTTCTCCATCTCCCTCTCCCTTTGTCTCTCTCTCTGCTTCTCCCTCTGACTCTCCCCCTACTCATTCTCTCTCTCAAATAAATAAATTAATTAAATATTTAGAAAAAAAAGAATTATGCCTGGCACTAAGCAACTGCTCTATTCATATTAGCCATTTAAAATTCCATTTTTAAGATTGAGTAAATTGAGGTTTACAAAGCCTGTATTTCTCCTAAGCTTCTGATTGTACCACCAATCCCAATTATAAAATAATTCCATTTATCAAAATGGACAGTGAGTACAAAGAAAATGCTCATTGTGGTGATTAGAATAGCTCAAATCAGAGATCCTCAGATATTAAGTTCCTCTAGCATCAGCTTTCTTCATTATCCACAAAGATTAGAAATATATATTATTATATTACATATGTTTTATATATGTAACATGTGTATGTATATGTGTGTATATATGTGGTTAATATAAAGTACGGCTCAAACAAAATATCAAATTGCCCAAAAATCAACAGCTTATTAAAAGCAAAGCTACCAAGCATTCTAATTCAATAACACCAGTATAATTTTAAGTAGGAAATAAACAGAGAAATGAGGACATTCCAAGAAAGAAATGATGGCATTCATTATGCTCTGAACTTACTGTCGTCAACAAGGTAATTCTGAAAGAAAACAGTACATGACCAGTGTGAGGACAAATACAAATTAAAAATAAGAAGTTTGATTTTCCCTATTGAAAATAAAGGAAGAGATTTGCTTCCCTTTCTTTTAATTAGAGCACTTACTTTAAAAAACTTTTAAGTACCTTTTCCTGTCTTCAAATGTATACGAATTCTTTTGAAACTAGATAGGCCTTTTGTCAGCTTTACAACCCAAAAAAGTCTTGCACAAGGACCTGAGAGCCATTTCTTTGAAATGTAAACATCAAAGGATAGCACCCCTATCTCCCAGTATCTAACTTTGTTGGGTACCTTGCTCCCAAGGTACAAGATGCAAAACTAACTCCTTTTGTAAAGATCTGAGAAGTTTGTTTTTCTTCTGGATAAAGTCAGTTAGCTAACACAGTCACCCCAATTGCCAGGGGAATCTGGGGTGTATTGTGCATGGTGGTAGTGCTATGCAGTCCTCTTCCTTGAGGACTAGTTCCTGTTTATCTTGAGAACATGTACGGGTTAGTTTCTATCTGGCTATATAAAAGGGTGAGGTTTCTTTCTGTTTTTGCAACCTCTTAGCAGATTACCTATGATGAACATAATTTTCTGATTTAATGCTTATTTAATAATTAAAACGTTTCGTGTGTATGTGTGTGTGTGTGTGTGTGACAAACAGTATCTTCTTCTTACAAAGACATCACTCTTCACCAGTAATTCTTGCTTATTTGTTTCTCTTTGATGCTATTTTTACTTCTATTCTCTGAGAACAGTGCAAGCGCCAGGTAAGAAGAAAAACAATGGAAAAAAAAAAAAACTGTTTCTCTGCTGCTTTTATGGAGAATTTTCTGGGTTGGGAGAAGATTTTGTTTTTAATTTTAGTTCCCCAACACCAGTTATCTACAAAAATACGTATCTGTTATCAGGATGGTATTAAATCAGGTGATGTAAATAATTCATTCACAGCCAATTTTTGGTATGGCAGGAAAACTCTCTAGTTATTGGCCAGGAATTATTTTCAATTTCATGATTATATATTTGGCCTTTCTAAAATATGAAGAAATATACAAAGAGAGATAAAGAATGTATCAAAACAATTTCAAGCGACTAAAAAGCTAAGTGGCAGAACATTTTCATCATTTCAATTAGACATCTACCTAAGCATCCTAGGTAATTAATATTCTACAGGTTGAATGGTATAAATAAATCAGGTAACTATTATGATGCCAGTTGCAAAATGCTTTATCCATCAATTAATTCATTCACTGAACTTTTACTTGAGTGACTACAGGCTGATAATCATTATTCTGGTTCCTGTACAGAATACATTGTAATAAAATAGAATTTTCCAAAGCACCTGAGAGTATTAATGGCTTAGTGCAAACTGCCACTCAGTTTTACTAGTGGGCTAGGAATAGCGCTGGCCTAAAGAGAGACAGACGGAAATGAGCAAGTGTTTTATTTGAACAAATTCTAAGTATACACCTCTTGCACAGACCTGATTCCTTCTACTCCCTCTTCCCTACTTATTCTAGGAGGAATACAACCTTTGATAATAGCAAATACATTCTTTATTATTATTATTATAAATTAGATCATCATTACTGGTAGAAATAATGGTAAAAAAGAATGTTCATGGCTGGAAGCCCATTTTGCTTTCCCACTGATCAGTCTACACTATGGATCAACTAAGGTTTTCACCTTACTCCCTGACTACCCACCAACATCTCTGACAAATAAAATGATTCATTAACAAATGAAAGCCAGATCCCATGACTTGCCTCCTCCAAGCTGGCTCCTCTGGAATAAATCCAATTGAGTTAAAAAAAAAAAAAAAAAAAAATCCTTTTTGTATTTCTTTATTACTGTTAGATTGCATGATTTTAAATTTTATCAATTGTTAAGCACTTACTAAAAAAAGAAATACAATGCTTAATTCAAATGTTTTTATAAATAAACAACAGTATGTATCTATATGGTTTTCTTGTGTTAGATTTTCTCCTCAGCATAGACTTTTATACCATCTTTGAGCAGGGCTGTATCAGAGGATTTTGATTATTTCTGCTTTAAAAATATTTATTACAGGACATCTGGGTGGTTCAGTCAGTTAAGCATCTGCCTTCCACTCAGGCCATTGGAGTCCTGCATTGGGCTCCCTGCTCAGCTGTGTGTCTGCTTCTCCCTCTGCCCCTCCCCCTGCCTGTGCTCTCTCTAACCCCTTCTCTCTCTCATGCTCTCTCAAATAAATAAAATCTTTAAAAAAATAAAAATATTTATTCCATATATCTAAGCTACATATTTTCTTAGGAATAACATTTGTACAATTTTATGTTTCATAATACTTTACTAATTTATTTTCTGCTGAATCTTTACAGTTTTATCAGAATATTAATTTTAAAATGTGTATTTAATTTTTTGATATGATAATATCTGGCACATAGTTTACTCAATAAAGTTTCTTTTCATTTTAAGTCAAGAGTATTGATACAAGAGTATTCAGATAGTTATTCATTCTTTCATTCAATATGTGTTTATTGAATCACATATGGGCAAGAGACTGACAGGTACTGCCTATGTTGTAATTAAGGTGACAAAAAGAAAGATCAATAGATGCCAATTAGTGAGGTTTGCCTGAGGAATCAGAAACTTGAGAGGACAGAAGTATATCTAGACTCTAATCCTCAACATTTGCAAGAGAAACCCAGTTATGTCATTTGGAGGCAATGGTCTGACTCTAGAGAACATGTTCACCCAATCTAACCCACAGTAAGCAAATGCTGAGTTATAAGTCAACTGCTGAGAATATCTATCTAATGATCCTAGTGAGTTTATACTTTATTAGTAAAGAGTACTTAAATAATCAAATTAAAAGATTGTTTTGGTACTATGGTAAAGTGAGATTGTTTGGTACTACAGGACAATTCTAAGTGATACTATCACCAAAATTGGACAGCCTGAAATATCCCCTTACCAGATGAAGAACAAGATGTGTTGTATAGTGAAGAGAAAGACTTTTGGAGTCAGATACAACTTGGTTCAAACCTCAGTTCTATTACTAGGTAATCACTGGATTATCACTTTTTCTGTCCGTATTTTCTCATTTGTGAAATTGGTATTGCTTGTAAGAGAAATATTGGTCTGGCATGCAGAAAAACAATTTAAATCATGACTGAAGTTTCTCAAAGGGGTTCCAAAAGAAGAATGCTTTCATAATATACAAAAAAGGCCTTAATATCTATTTTCTCTATCTCTCAATATTTTAGAAGGCTGTGTTCCCTGAGAGATAAGGGCCCTGGGGAAATATTTTTTTGTGGGCCCCTGCCAATATAAACAATTCGATTAAAATATGCAGTACAAAACTCATGGGTCTATATGAGGTATACCTATGTATTAATAAATATATTTATTTATTTATTTATTTATTTGAGACAGAGAGAGAGAGAGCACAAGCGGGAAGGAGGGTCAGAGGGAGAGGAAGAAGCAGACTCTCTGCTGAGCAGGGAGTCTGTTGCAGGGCTCGATCCCAGGACACTGGGATCATGACCTGAGCCAAAGGCACACACACTTAACCGACTGAGCCACCCAGGTGCCCCTGTATCAATAAATATTTAAATTAGGGAGTAGAAAAAAGGGATTGCATATCTGTTTATTGTTCAAACAGTACCTGTGAGTATAGGGGAAGAAAAATTTTTCCTTTACCCTTCTAGATTCTATTGGTTGGTCTGTCAATTAAATTGACATAGACAGAATAACCGGAGAAAAATTTAATTTTGTATGTACAGGAGCCCCACAAAGACATGAGAGGCTCAAAGACAGCCCAGCCAATTGAGGCTTATTTGCCATCCTGAGCTCAGGAGAAAGGGCTAGTGGTCTAGGGCTTCAAAAGAAGAAAGAGGATCCACAGGAAGATGGGAAGAGTAAATGTTTGGTAAACAAGCGCTTGTCATACCATGCAGAGACAATGGGACACAGAGAGGATTTTAAACAAACAGGCCTTGCCAACCTCTCACCAACTTGCCATACATAACCCATACTCTTTATAGTTATCTTTGGTGATAGCTTTCTTCCTGGAGGAAACTTCTATCTAAATTCCTAGGGGCAGTTATAAAGGAGGTAAAAAGCCCTTTCTGAGTCTTTTGGGCCTTCACTGTCTTGAGCTCAAAATAATCCACATGCCGGGCGCCTCGGTGGCTCAGATGGTTAAGTGTTTGCCTTCGGCTCAGGTCATGATCCCAGGGTCCTGGGATCGAGTCCCACATCGGGCTCCCGGCTCAGCAGGAAGCCTGCTTCTCCCTCTGACCCTCTCCCTCTCATGCTGTTTCTCGCTCACTCGCTCTCTAAAAAATAAATAAAAAATCTTAAAAAAAAAAAATAATCCACATGCCAAAGTGGCACATTTTGAGAAGTCTCCTTTTTTTTTTTTTAAGATTTTTATTTATTTGACAGAGAGAGATATAGCGAGAGAGGGGACACAAGCAGGGGGAGTGGGGAGGGAGAAGCAGGCTCTCTGCCGAGCAGGGAGCCCTATGTGGGGCTCGATCCCAGGACCCCGGGATCATGACCTGAGCCGAAGGCAGACGCTTAACGACTGAGCCACCCAGGCGCCCGGAGAAGTCTCCTTTTGAATGTCTTTATAAGGCTCCTTCTTGGTGTTCAGGCTCCTGTTTATGCCTAGAAGCCATTTCTTCTTATTTTTTTAACTGTCAAATGTATCATTACTTGCTAATTTCATATCTCCTACCACAGAAAAAGGTAGCAACATTATTATTACTCATAATGCCATGGCTTTTTGGAACCTGTTTATACTGAAACAAGAGAGGCCTTCTTCTCTCTACAGTTCCTTAATACCATTCATTTAAAAAAAAAAAATACCTTTCATTTGATGTTGCTTATCTTTTTACCCATGATTCTGGATCACCCATCATGACGTCTGGATGTATTGGCTACTAACGACTTTCTCATAGGTTATTCCTGTGCTTTGGGTCCCTCACATGCAAATCTTAACCAGAGAGTGCAGAAAGAAATGTGAAAAATAATTCCTTTTCTAATCATATTAAACTTACTATTATAATTGCATAGACTAAACAGAACACATCTTTAAGCCATGTTTTCTTTTGAAATCTTTAGAGAGTAGTAACTGCATATCTAGAATTCGATTTCTTTCAGTGTTTACCATGATTTCCCTAGGGATTTATGGAATAGCCATGACCATGAGCATCTTCCATAGCACTCAACAGTGAAACAAATTATTTAAAAAGAGGGTTTTCTCATTTTTTATTACAACCATAATGGAAAATATGTCTATTTCATTAGCAGCATGTTTATTGCAATATGTCACATTGAGACAAATGAAATGATAGGAAATATGTAGGACGTAAGCTAAAATTCAGATTACAAAACAGAACATTTCTTTTAAATACAACAAATGATAAATCTATGAGCACTTAAGTAATAATAGAGGAAAATGCCAGGCAAATGTCAGGTGAATGTGCAACATTTTATATAGGGATTCTGAGCTATGGGGATCTGGAACTGTCTAATCAAAAATAATATAAATATAATAATATAATCCTCTTCAATTAGAGATTAAAACCACACAGGATAGAATGGTTTTCTAAAAAGCAGAATATTACTGCCCTGCTCAGTGGAGCCTGTGTTTACCAGTCCTGAACTAACATTGTTCTCTTTGGGCCCATAGACACTTTTGGTGTCTCCAAGTTTTGGTATCTCCAGTAGATACCACAGATTATGGATTTGCCAAGTAAATCCTAGATTACTTGGTCTGACCAGAGCATCTGGAGAAAAGAAGAAGCCTGGTATTTAGTGAATGATTACTACATGCTTTGATAAGGAAATATGATTTTATTTTATTTCTCAAAAAACATAATGGGATATTGTTATTTTCACTGCATTCAATTCTTTAAGCTGAAGGTAACAAATCAGCTTTTCATCTTACAAAGCAAAGTTCAGTATTTACACAGTGGCCATATGATCTTCTCACCAATAAGATATGAGTACAAAGTATGCGTGAGATACTTGCGTTACTTGCTCAAAAGCAAACAGCTTGCCCTGGATGTCTCCCTGCCTTTCCTTTCCTCTGATCTGGAACACAGAAGTGTCAGAGATGCACTGTAGACCCAGAAGACGAGGACAGTGGTGATGAATGGACAAACCAGACTGAAAAAGAGAATCTGGATCTCACAGTAATCTTGTAAAAGAGACATCCCTACCAACCTAGACATGCCTGACACTTGAGGTGAAAGGGAAGTAAACTCTCAGCTTATTTAAGCCACTGTATTTTTCCCCAGTCTTTTTGTTACTGCCATTCGCCCTTTACCTTTCTAAGTAATACAAGCGATTTTGTTCCTGGATTACCTAGCTATCTAGCACTGGTTTCAAACTTGTAGATTTCTAGTAGGATATGGTAGGTACTTTATGCTTAGGGTTCATTCTCCACTGACTAAATTACCTGCAATTTCAATGTTATGTCCAACAACATGTTGTTGATTTATACTTTGGATATGTGAAATGTAAGCAAGCCTTACGCAAGTTGTTCAAATGATCTACATCGTTTCCCACAAATCTCATAAAAAATTCAGTATTTTTCTGTGATTCTAAAAATGTTAAGGCTTGAATCCCATTGCTTTGGTTTTTAACAATCATCTTGAATTCATTCAAGAACTCTGCTTAGCAAGCAGGAATTATATATATTTTCCCCTATTTTGCATATCTATACGAAGTTAAGAGAAATGTTTTGGAAGGCTCCAGCCTTAAATTTTCAAATAAGCAACTTTACACATACTACAAGTACACAAGAAAGGAATATATATATATATAATGAAAGGAATATATATGAACAGTTTTTCCTTTTTTTTTAAAGATTTTATTTATTTATTTGAGAGAGAGAATGAGATAGAGAGAGAGAGCACAAGAGGGGGGAGGGTCAGAGGGAGAGGCAGACCCCCCGCCGAGCAGGGAGCCCGATGTGGGGCTCGATCACCAGACTCCAGGATCATGACCTGAGCCGAAGGCAGTCGCTTAACCAACTGAGCCACCCAGGCGCCCCATGAACAGTTTTTCCTGATGGACATCTCATGTATGTGATCCACTTAGGTACCCCCAGAAACCTACCTAGAAGCCCCTTTTGTGCTGTGACCTGGAGTTGAAAATTTTCAACATATACATGAAATTATCGCTCTTACCTAGTGACTAACGGCTTCAAATTCCTACCTTTGGAATTCTTTCTTTTACTTATAATGTTATTTTTAGAACTTTCTGACTCAATTTGTTGCCTGGCAAAGGAACTACCAACACAATAACAGAAATAAAAAGTATGAAGGAATGAGACCAAAGAGAGAGAATTAATTTTGCTGTTGATGGGGGAAAGTGATAGAGTATACAGAGCCAGCTGACGAAAAGCAGATCTGAGTGAAAAGATTCAGTGAGAGGCTTTGCTTACTTAAATGGGCAGGCATGAAAAGCAACTGATAGAAGCACTGACATGGGAAATAAAAGAGGTAAAGGGATGCTCAAGTCACATTTTGCCTGCTTCCCAGGGTTTCTGCATCATACAATACCAAGACCTTTGCTCTAGAGAAGTATCTTACAAGATATATAGCTGACCTCAGCTTCCTGTATTTATTCTCTTGGAATAATCACTTCTTAAAAGGGAAAGGTGATCTTAAGGGAGAGATTATAGCTAAAAAGATTTTGTCCAGAAAATCCAGGAAGAATCACTTTTTATAAGGTTAGGAGTTAATCTCTGCCACATACCATGTCTCATGGGTGGGACAGTTCTAAAGCTGTAAGCATTCTCAATCGCTCTGATTTATCTCAACTCCTTGGAAGTTATAAGAAAGTGTTCTGAGACCATCTCAGATTTGTTATTACAGACGAGATCTTATTTTCCAGTTTTCCTGAATTAATCTATGGTTGATATGTGAAAAGAATAAATAAAGATGTGCTGGGAGAAGGTTACACAGGTATGAAGTTAAGAGAAATGTTTTGGAAGGCTTCAGCCTTAAATCTTCAAATAAGCAAATGTACACAACCACATTCGCAAGAGAGACTTCCATTTGTTAAATGTCAATAATAAGAAGGAGGAAGAGGGCAAGAAGGGGAGGGGAAGAGCAGTTCACATTTTTGAACACTTGCTTATTTATACTCTTCCCATTCCTTGTTAAGGTCTTTTTCTTGTTTTTGATGACCTTAACAGTTTTGGGGAGTACTGATCAGATATATTACAGAATGTACTCCTTATCTCAAGGTTAGACTGTGGTTTAGATCATACGGAGGAAGACCACAGGCAAAACATTATTCTCATCATATCAAAACAAGGATACATGCTATCAACATGACTTACCACTGTTGATGTTAACCTTGATCACTGGGCTGAGGTAGTGTAGCAAAGCTACTCTTTTGCCCCTTTCTGCATTATACTTTTGAGAAGGGGATACCATGTGCAGCCTGCACTTAAGGAGTAGGGATTTATGCTTCCCTTCCTTGAGGACAGGTAACTATAGACATTATTTGGAATTAATCTGTATGAGAGATTTGTCCATTTGCCTGCATTTATTTATATATTCAATTATTTAATTTTATCAATATGGGCTTGCGGATATTTATTTTATACTCTGGGTTATAAGTCAATACTATTTAATTTTGTTGGTCACATTTTTCCATCTTTGGCCATTGGGAACTTTTTCAGTTGACTTCTACACAGAAGTGTAGAATCAATGTGTTGTGGGATTTTATTTTATTTTGTTTTGTTTATTTTATTTTGTTTTGTTTTTTCAGTGTGTGCTTGTGTGTGTGCGTGTGTGTGTGTGTGTGTGTTAGCATTTCCTTCCGGCTCTATGAGATGTTCTAGGATCACCTCTGCATTCCCTATCTTTTTTTTTTTTTTAAGATTTTTTTAAATTTATTTATTTGAGACAGAGAGAATGAGAGAGAGAGAGCACATGAGAGGGGGAGGATCAGAGGGAGAAGCAAACTCCCCGCCGAGCAGGGAGCCCGATGCGGGACTCGATCCAGGGACTCCAGGATCATGACCTGAGCCGAAGGCAGTCGCTTAACCGACTGAGCCACCCAGGCGCCCTGCATTCCCTATCTTAACCCTAAAATCAGCTCTTTCTCCAAGGAGTCCTGGTTCCTTTTATTAGAGAATGGTATTAGAAACCAGTATCTAGGAGCTGTGTGGACTGGTTGCTTTTGAAAATCTTGACTCCCTTCATTTCCCAAGCACTGAGAGCTTCTGTTACCTATTATTTCAGATTATTCTCTGCCTGCCTCTCAAATGTCGATATTTTTTAATCCACAATCCCTGCAGTGCCCATTCCATAAGCCATTTGAGGGATTTCTTCTATTTTTATGTCTTACACTACCAGCTCTGTGCTGCTGGCTCCCAACTCTATAACCTGACCTTTTCCCTGAACTAAAGATGCCAACTGCCTGATGAACATAAATGATTGAATTCCAAAGGTACCTCCAACCAGACATTCCAAAACTGAGTTCCCCATCTTTTCTTCTCCAAATTGGTTACTCTTCTCCCAATCTCCATTAACACCACCATTGTCCACCAGTCAATCTGTAATCACCAGTCATTCTAGTCCCTTCCATGGCTCTCATTCTGCCTCCTACTCAATAATCAAGCCCTGATCATTTTACCTCATAAAACGTTATCAGATTAACTTTCTCCTTTCTGTTGCTTTACCTTCCCTCATTCTGGTCTAGTTCCAGTCTTTACCAGTTCTCATGTGCACTATTGAAAGTCTCACTATCTCAAATTTTGCCTTCTCAAAACCATCCTCTAACCTGAGGTCACAAAGATTTGTTATAAATGCTATTCAGACTTATCATTCTTCTACATATATACCCTATACCATCAGACAATTAAAAAAAAAAAAGAAAGAATAAGAAAAGAAAAAAGAGCCTGTGTTTTTTCATTATCATTGTTTGAGAAGTTGGCACAAGCCTGACATGGAATAAAAGCATTCACAAATAAAACATCCTGATCACACCAATATTCCAAGTTTTTTTGGGACTGTGGCAGGTGCTAGAGCAAAAAAGCACTTCAAAAGAGGTCTCTCAAGGTTTACTGAAACTACTGAAAAGTGAATTCCAAAAGTAAACATCAACATGGAAAGTATCATGGTTATCATGACAGAAGAGTGATCATAGAATCAGTGTAATAGCACTTTAAGGAAAACCTAAGGATCAAAATGCAATGCTGTTTCTTTATGCAGTTGTCCTTCATTGCTGTATAGCAAAGCTTTGGTGTAATACACTCATTATTTTTGAGGCTACAATTTGCTACTACTAATAAAGAACTGAAATATGCAAATGATTTACATGTTTGATAAGTTACATTTTCTAACATATTCATACAACAGTGTTTTACTCGTTTCTATGGCAACACGCTTTCTTGAGAGGAGGAGGAAAGCTGTGCTTACAGTTAGTAAGCTGGTAACCCTGGGGAGTGTCATGTTCATTTGAACAGCCCTCTCTGATAGGAAATCAAAGAGGCAAGAACTGCTACCCTAAGCAGCAAAATAGAGCTGCTGGTGAGGTCTTTAGGACTCTGAACCACTTTCACCAACATCAGGATGACTCAACATGATGGGTCCCTGACACGTGTCCCTAAAGGATCACTCACTCAGACAAAATATTTATTAAACAAGCATTTATTCCAATTCTGTGAAATACATGAGACTGACAGAATCCCAGGCTGGCAACCATCATGAATATCACCCTGTTTAAAGGTGGACAGTCACATGTAACCTAGGTGTGCTTTCCAATTGTATGATTTATGCCTTAGCAAGTGTTTAAATAACTAAAGTGTGTATGTGTGTGTGAAAGAGACTGTGTGTGTGTGCCAGAGGTTTAAAGAATACCCAAATAATACCAAGGATTAATTCCAATATACCAGAGCACTATGTTTCAGATCCCATCCCTCAGCTTACTATCAACTACGATACTATATTTATTTTTTATTCTATCCAATAATATTATGGTAACATAATTCAGAGTATTTAGTATTCCTCTGCTCTCAATGACTTCAGAATCTAGCTAGAAAGAGAACACAGACTTTTTGCCTCTCTCTCTCACACACACACACATTGTTAAGTAAGGAGGTAAATGAAATAGAACATACTAGATACTCAAAATGAGTGGTACACGTATTTTTTTTTTTTTTTACTATTTTCGTATAATATGAAAATGTCTGAATGGAGGGTAGGTTTGGGACTTAAAGTACAGGCTATGTGGCATTCATGGAATTCACTTTGGGGTACCCAGGTGGTAATGCAAAGAGATCACAATAATGCTCAGAGTAGCTGAAACGGAAGTATGAGTCCCATGTGGATGTTAACTGCAGCAGACCTGCCATACTGATGAGATAATTTGGACAGAGAAAAGCACTGTTTCCAAACATGAGGCCCAAGTTAAAAGACAAAAGAGCAGGTACTTCAATTTGTAGGTGCTGGTTTGCAATTGAGCTGCATCTTACACAGGGAACTCTATGAAGCATACTCCAAAGTGAAGAGCAAGGGATTTACTTAAAACTGTGGTTTACTGAATTTCAAAATAATATTGTGAAAGTCAACCAGACTCTAAGCGTAATGGATTCAGCAAAAGAAGAAATTGCTGTTTGCTAATATGATCGAAGGAAAGTATTAGAATGTGATTTTAAATGATTTTGGGTCTTTAAAAATGGTATACTCTGAAATAAAGAGACAAGGAGTAAAGCTTCTTAAGACAAGGAAAGAGATACAAAGAAATAATCTGCTTTGACTGCAGACGTCCAAACCAGACAATTTTGTTCAGTTATAGGGACGCATTTGTGATGTCTGGCTGACACTTCAGTTCATTTCACCTCCCAAATTCCCGAATATCAATCAAGCAATTCCCTGAAGTTCACTTCTCAGTGAATTTCTGCCACTTAGAAAGGGGCATACTATCCCTCACACAGTGTAACTCCTAAATCTAAAATTGACCAAACTTGTTTCAGTGGAAGATCATGTTACCCATCACTTCTCCAAACCGCACTGGATCCGTCCCTACAACACTTTTTTTTTTTTTTTTTAATGAGATGAAACAAAATTTAAAATCTTGTTTTAGTTGCTTTCTTCCCTTCAGCAGGAATTTTCTTTCTGTACTTTAGACTCTTCCCTAACTACACAGAAACTAACTCCTCGCTATGTTCCCTTTCTGGGCAACTACTCAATCCATTTCATTTTTTCAGTTCACATAAGCTAGTGAGCCTTCTGTTACATATATTCTACATTCTTCTGCCAAGACATTCCTCTTAAGTGTGTAGGATTTCCTCACCGTAAAATTAACACGTGTGTGTATAAGATTTGTTTGGGCTGCTGTGTATTACAAATATCTAAAAACCAAAAACTAATTACAGCTTTACAGTATTCATGTAGAGAACCACAAAAAAATGCTTTTTGCATTAGTAATGTCATTATAGACCCAGTTGGATAATAAGATGTCTTTAAAATGGGGTCAGCATAACTTATGCCCTTGATTTTTACCAACATGTTTATATCTGACTAATTTTCAGCACCATAATGCAAAAGCTGTAGAAAATACCATAAATTATAAATATCATTCTACCAAAAGAAATTTTGTTTAAAATTACTACATAGACATTGTAATGTATAGCAATGGAATTACAAGACTGTTATTTTTCAAAGATTGGCTGGAAAATTTGACTCTTTTCACTAAAAAGACGGGTTTTTTATTAGACAGTTTTACTATTTTTCCATAACACAGGGAAGTTTATAAATATCCTTTTATATCCATATATTTTACCTTAAATATTTTGACAGTTCATTTATGGTGATGGTGGGGGCGGATATTTTTCTCTTTTCATAAATGAGCATCACATTTGAGAAGAGTAGATTTACTTGTTTTAGAAAATTATGTGGGCTGTTATAATTACAGTGCTAGTCAGCATCAATAAGTTTATACTCTAATGACTATGCCTTTTTAATATTTTAATGTTACTATTGTTTGCAAATACTCTAATAAGTTCAATCTTTCCTTAGCATGTGCATTCTTCTTTTTTAAAAAAAATCCCATTTAAAGAAGTGATTTATGAAATCTGATTTTAAGTTGGTTTTATATTACTACTTGCAGGTTGCATTTTTTTTTAAATTTTATTATGTTATGTTAGTCACCATACAATACATCATTAGTTTTTGATGTAGTGATCCATGATCCATTGTTTTCGTATAACACCCAGTGCTCCATGCAGTACGTGCCCTCCTTAATACCCATCACCGGGCTAACCAATCCCCCCCCCCTCCCCTCTAGAACCCTGTTTGTTTCTCAGGTCCATAGTCTCTCATGGTTCATCTCTCCCTCCAATTCCCCCCGCCCATTTTTCCCTTCCTTCTCTTAATGTCTTCCATGTTATTCCTTATGTTCCACAAATAAGTGAAACCATATGATAATTGACTTTCTCTGCTTTTAAGCTGACTATTGGCGTCATTATAAACTCAAAGCTGCCTTTTTGAAGAGATGCAGAGATAGACAGTAGAAAAGAAGAGAATACGTGAATAGCAATGAATTTCACAGGAACTTACACTATCCCTCTCTAGGAATTCAGCAGGAACAAAGAAATGAACATTTAAAACAAAACACATAAGCACCTTATTCATATTCATATCTCATCATTATTTTAAATTTACAGGAAAAAGATCTTAAATTTTTCTAATAATCCTAATAGAAATATTCAATCTTTTTTATTTCTGTCAATAATCTAGCTTACCAGTTTCCATTTGTAATTAACTTCTGGTTATCTTTGGTAATGGAGACTCAATATAAAACATAGAGAAAATAAATTGATATAGTTCAAATATCCATTTTTTACTCACCTTTCCTATTTCACGTTTTGACTTCAAAAATGTTTTTAGCAGCAATTCTGCTGAATTAAAAAAAAAAATTCTTCCCCTAAATTTTCTGTAATTTTCAGATGATTTCTTTATTGAAGAAACAAATATTAGTGCTATTGCAGTTGTGCTATACGCCATGAACCTAGTTAAAAATACTACAAAACACGGAATCCCTGTTCTCTTATTTCTTAGTATCAGATAATAGATTTGCATATCCACAAACAGTACTAGTTGCTTTAATAAAACTTATCTTCCTCTCTTTGTTAACAAAACCCTGATTTCCTTAAAGTGCTAGTTAAACATAGTCACCTTTCTGGCTTCCCTTACCTTTCTGCATTTTGACCTTCTCTGCTTCCTCCTGAGCAGAGCACAGCTGTGATGCCCGGAGTTGAAGCAGCCGTCTTGGTACCAGGATAAAAAAAAAAAAAAAAAAAAAAAAAAAGGCCACAAAAAGATCGGTAGAGGCTGTTGGGTCTTGAGGACTTCTTTAGACAAACGTCCCAGCCCTGGAAATTTGGGGATGTTGAAGCAGGACAGTATGAGACAGAATTGGCAGCAATCAAGTCTGTAAATCACATTCTTTGCTGCTATTTACTGAATCCCAAGTTCAAAAATAACTTCCTTTTTGATACAGTTTCTGAAAGTTTGGTTAAAATATTTAAGCTTTCTTAGGTAATATATCTTTTAATTTGGAACAAGTATTTATTAAGACCCTTAAGTGTTCATTTTGGTTGCCGAATACACAGGCAAAGACGTCTAAGAAAAATCTTTAAAGTTTGCTTTCATGTTAAAATTGTAAAGTATGAGGTTGAGAGCCACATCAGATGATGCCATCTGCAAACCGGGGCAAGCTAAGTTTGTTTTCTGGTTAGAAAGCCTGACTTTTGGGTACATTTAATAACTCCTTTCTTGTTCTAATTGGATAATGTCAATCAGTTGAAGTAAAATTTAATTTTTCTGAGACTTTTTTTTTTAAGATTTCATTTATTTGAGAGAGAGAATGAGATAGAGAGAGAGAGCATGAGAGGGGGAGTGTCAGAGGGAGACGCAGACCCCCTGCCGAGCAGGGAGCCCGATGCGGGACTCGATCCCGGGACTCCAGGATCATGACCTGAGCCGAAGGCAGTCGCTTAACCAACTGAGCCACCCAGGCGCCCCATCTGAGACGTGTTTGAAGTTATTTTCGCTGCCCGCCCCCACCACTTTCCACGAAAGACAGTACAAGCCTTGTTATTCATGCCAGGCTTGGTACAGTTTCAACTATCTCATGGCACAGGGAGTTGTTGGGTTTTAAATGGATACTCCCGCTATGGGAAATGGCAGCTGTTTTTCCCCATATTTTCTCTTATCAGCCACAGATAATTAGTTCTGCCTGACAAAGCACATCGCAAGGGACAACTCCATAGCTTTCGTAAGCACCTCAGCAGTATCTTCCTATGGCTAATTCTTCCTGAACCTGTTTAAGACTGCTTCACTATAATTATTATTCCTCATCACTTGTCCACACTATAAATGTAGGCAGTATTAACAATATATGTAGCAGATATCTGCATGTTATCTTTTTAATGCTCTTAGATATTTGCATAGCAGGAAACAGGGGCATTAAAAAAACAAGCTTATTCCTCTGACCCTCAGCATCCATACTCATATACCACCACTGGAGCCCCTATTATATTAT
Source organism: Mirounga angustirostris (assembly GCF_029215605.1). NCBI lineage: Eukaryota > Metazoa > Chordata > Mammalia > Carnivora > Phocidae > Mirounga > Mirounga angustirostris. The sequence continues at coordinate 50,000,746 of NW_026991712.1, read as the reverse complement.
TATTATATATAATATTATATTAATGCATCGTAAATTCCTAAACATGTTATGTCCTCCCACCCTTTACATAAGCTGGGTTAGCATGAAGGATAACAAATAGTCTCTCTTCTTTATAGTAATAAAATATCATAAATGAAAATCTGTGAATACCAATAAAATACATTTTAAAATTCTAAGATACTATCAAATAGAAGATACACAGCTTTTTAGTGAGAGCTTCTCAAGAATAGGGGAAAAAAACCCTCTGTATTAAGTATATACATCTGTTGTGAAATATGAGCCAATTAAAATATATTAACATGGGGGGTGCCTGCGTGGCTTAGTCGGTTAAGCACCTGACTCTTGATTTCGGCTCAGGTCATGATCTCAGGGTCCTGGGATGGAGCACCATGGGTTAGGTGCTCAGCACAGTGTCTGAGTTTCTCTCCCTCTGCCCCCCCGCCCCCAGCTCACATATCTGCATACTCTCTCTCTCTAAAAATAAATAAATAAATCTTTTTAAAAAATACACTAACATGTGAAAATGTCCTGCTTATAATCAAAGAAATATGGTAAGAACACCTTTATACAGAGTTGGCATTATTTGAGCAACAAAATTTTGAAAAAAATTGAAAAATAATTATTGATATACCCATGTCCTATACTTAAACTCTCTAACAGCTCTTTTTTCATTTACCCCTTCTCTTCCTCTTGTCTTTAACTCTAGACTGCTGAAACTTTAGTCCCTGTGATATCTTGAGGTATTCTCTTTGGAGACCTCATCCATTCAAAGAGCTTCAAAAATCTGTGCCAATCTATCTGTGCCAATTACTATTAAGACTCTGAAGAGACACCTAAGAAATTTAGATTATTAAAACACTTTTCAGGGAGCCTGGGTGGCTTAGTCAGTTGAGTGTCTAACTCCTGATTTCAACTCAGGTCGTGATCTCAGGGTAATGGGGTCATGGGATCAAGGCCCATGGGACTCCGTCTCAGGGGCAGAATCTGCTTGAGATTCTCTCTCTCTCTCTCTCCTGTTGCCCTTCCCCTTCCCCCCACTGCTGTTTGTGCTCTAAATAAGTAAATAAAATCTTAAAAAGCACACATTTCTTTTTATCTACTGAGGAAGTCCACTTGTATACTTGCTGTCAAATCTAGTACAATGTGTCCTCAATATAATGCATAACTTTTTCCAACACCAGCTTATTCCCCTAACTTTTTTTTTTTTAAACAATGATACCTCCATTTTCCAGGAAATTGGTGGCAACAAATTATCTTTCTCTTTTATTCTCAATCTTCCAAAATCTGCTTGCAAAGTCTCTTCATGTGTCCCCTTAACACCTCTCTAATACCATTGTCACCACACTTCTTGGTTCACAAACTTGGGAGTTCCTCTAGGTGAACTATGAAACTCTCCCCATATACAGAGGGCAAGGAGAGACAGAAGAAAAAGTCAAGCCAGATTGGTAAGTGGTGGGCTTAATATGCAAGGGAACCTACATAGAAGGCTTGTCTTGGGCGGCTGCAAACTGAGTAGATCTCTGCCCTGCCCGATAGAATCTTAAGTTTATAAAGAAGCCCTAACAGCATTCAGTCATGTGTACAGTGCAGGGGGTCTCAAATAACACATTACTTTCTCAAGCCTGCATTCTTAAAATGGCTCCTAGTAAGGGGATGGAGGGTGCAATGCACATTACAAAGACAGGGGAGGGGTAAGGAGCCTCCCATCTAGCTCAAGGATCAACCAGCAGTCCTGTCCTCTCCGTGACCTCTCCTACCAACACTAGTGAGGTGTTTTTTCTCAAGCTCGGGTGATAGCAACAAACTCCTCTGAAGCTATGGTGTTCAGATTACACAGTTCTCATCAATGAGATATTTTTAGAAACTTTCTAATTCTTTTCTTTTTTATCGTCTGATGCAATACAAAATCACTTTTCTCTCTTGAAAAATCATCAGCATTTGCCTCTCTTGACCACTCCTGCCTTCTTGAAACTCTCCTGGTTTCCCTTCGTTCTGACAGCTCCCTTGGCAGTCAGTCTTCTTAAATGTTGGTGCTCCTTGTGAGTTTGTTAAGAACATGAAGTGACACTGCCCGAATGTGAAGTCTGGCTCTGCAGAGTACTGTGTAACCAGGGGCAAATCACATCACCTCTCTGTATATCACTTTCCTCATCTGTAAAATGAAATACTAATAATGTCTATGCCATATGGTTGTTACAACTTTAGCTGATTTTATCCATATTTATTAGCTCGAGTTTAGATCATTCTTGTGAGCTCCAGATAAGTATTTCCAATTATACAATGGAGATTTTCATTTGGATCTTTCACACAGACATCTTCCCATCTCTCTCTTTCCACTCCTCCCTCATCTGCCCTTACTTGCCTTCTCTACACTTCTTCCTACCTTTGAAAACTCAAAATTATCCTATAAGGTTTAGCTTGGCTATAATCATAATGTAGGGGATAAGATTGTGTGCCAAGAGAAAAGAGCAGTGAGGTGTAAAGGACTTCGGTTGAATGGGAGAAGCAGATTCCTAATGTGGAAAATGGGAGAGAAGAAGAGATAGAGATAGAGAGAGAGGGAGAGAGAGAGAAAGAGAGAATGGGCAGCATAGGTAGGATTTGTGAAAGGCTGTACAGCTGAGATTGGACACCCTTCATCTAGAGGCACTGGGCATAACAACTGCTCCTCTCTGTCTTCCCAGCATTGAGCACAGTGTAGACAGCATTGCATGTCTGAAATAAAACTTATTTCCATGACACAAAGTGTTGTCGAAACCGACCTCTGTGCTCCGGAGCCGAAATACATAACATGAAGACAGAGCTTGAGTATAAAGAAGGAAGATAGTTCATTACTTTGCCAGACAAAAGAGGCTGCAGCTAATGCCTCCAAGACTAAACCTGCCCAGGGTTAAAGGCTGAGGGGTTTTATAGGAAAATACAGGATCTGGGCGGTTTTGATAGAAATCTGATACATGTTGCCATGTCATGTCTTCAAGGCGCTCTCAGGACTAGCCTTGATGCTGGCTACCTGAGTCTTGTTACTAAGTATACATTGAGGTCAGCGAGATGTCAGTATCCATACAGAGTTCCTGGAACAAAGGATTCCACAGAAAAACAAGTGAAGGAGAGGGAAGGTTTAAGATTGAAGAAGAGAAAAAATTGTTCAGTTTAAAGTCAAGCTTTGCTGAAGCACTAATGTGTATATTTAATTTCCATCCATCTTTACATTTCTATAGGGGTTTCAAAAGAAACACGCAGATGAGCAAAGAAATAAATGAATAAATAAGGATGGTACATACGCCTCTGAAATGTTTTGCCCCCTGGCATTTTAGAGGGGCACAAATTAGCAGCATCTGTAAAAGTGACCTAGTCTTGGGTAATTATTACCAGAAATAAACGTTTCATAATATTGTTGAATTGCTATTTGGGACAGGCATCTTGCATTGTTAAAAGGATAACAATAAATAATCTCATTCCATAGGCACATGGATTTGGATACTTGTGGGAATGCTTTCAAGCTCAACATCCTGGCAGATTCATTAGAATGCAGTTCTGTTAAAAATCAGAGCTGTTTGGGGGCATCTGGGTGGCTCAGTCGGTTAAGCATCTGCCTTTGGCTCAGGTCATGATCCCAGTGCCCTGGGATAGAGTCCCGTGTTGGGCTCCCCATTCAGTGGGGAGTCTGTGCTGTCTCTTGCTTGCAATCTCTCTCTCAAATAAATAAAATCTTAAAACAAAAACAAAACAAAACAAAACAAAACAAAAACCCAAAAACTTTTTTAAAAATCAGAGCTATTTTTTGTTTGGGCTGCTTCCTGAAATAATTGTCCTTAAAATGTTCCAGCCTTTCTTACTCTTTTTTGTTTTTGATTTTCCTCTTGGCAGGATTCTGGGTCTTCATAGAATGCATAGCCAAATTACCTAGGTTTTTTTTGTTTGCTTGTTTGTTTTTTCCAAAGCAAAACAATCGTACCTACCTACTGGTACATACCTTTCATCACAGTTTGGAGAAGTGGTCTGGTTCTCCACCTGTGTGAAAGATACATATCCGGCCCTGAATTTTCACAGAGAACATCATTTCTACTCTGTGAACACCTGGTATCTAAAGCGTATGGATATCTATTCAGCAACACCCTCTATCAGCACTTCAAGCAACTGTCAAAGAATTCAACCATAATCTGACTACGATCCAGTACCTGGGAAAGGCTTATTTGAAAATCTGATATTTAAGAATGTGTAGGGGATACATGAACTCCAGGTTCTCAAAAACCTAACCCTTGGGGCGCCTGGGTGGCTTAGTCGTTAAGCATCTGCCTTTGGCTCAGGTCATGATCCCAGGGTCCTGGGATTGAGCCCCACATAGGGCTCCCTGCTCAGCGGGAAGCCTGCTTTCCCTCTCCCATTCCCCCTCCTTGTGTTCCCTCTCTTGCTATGTCTCTCTCTGTCAAATAAATAAAATCTTAAAAAAAAAAAAACCTAACCCTTCATGGTTAGAACCTAGAAAGAAATAGATTCCTACAGAAATGCTTTCACTTTAATATTAGATTCTTAATGTTTATAGAAAGTTGATATAAAGTATTTATTTGAAAATTACTCTGTTTTTATTACAAAAGCATCATTACAAAGATATAAAGCATGAAGAGAAAGTTAATCCTGCCTGGTGAACCTGTGTTATTTCCCTAATCAGTCAATGCAAGCAAAGGTTCAGAGGGAAGCTTAGTATCTTGTTAAGGAAACTTACTCATGCCATGTGCCCGGTACATTGATTTCTCTCCAACTTTTAAAGAAATATTTTGTTATTAAAAAATCTTTCTTAAAATCATTTTTTTAAAAAAATGCAAATGAATGAAATAGGATCAATAAGCAAAGGTTTAGATTATATTTTAGTCTGAATTTAAAATATCGAGAATCTTTACATGTGATATACATTGATTCCACTTTAGTTTGAGACTGGAATAAAGAAATCAAATTCTGAAATTTTTGAATGTCTTTTATAATCCATATTGTCAGCATCTCCTGGAAAAGTGAACTGAAGCACAGGTATCTTCGAGTACATTTTCAGAGTCATATTAACAAAGTTTCAGCTATGAGATAATGTCATCTTTTACTGTTATGCATCCCTAACCTTGCTTGAATAGTTTAAAAAAAATTATACATAGTGGTGGATAATTTGCAAATATTCATATATTTTAGGATACCAAAGTAACATTTTCCTAACACAATAAATTTGTTTCATAATAGCAAATGATTGTTTTTATAATCATTATTTAAATTGTACACAGCTTACAGGATGTAAATGAGTAAATTGTACAAGTTTTAATAGTCTATTTACCTACCTAATCTGTTTATCTACTTGAGTGTTATACTCGTCAATTCGCTGTCATAACCACTGGATTTTTTTGATGGTAAGAAAAATACTTTATAAATGATATTTCAGTCAACATAAAATTATGATGTATTAATTTTCAGGATTTTAATAATGATCCTATCCTAGGCAGAAAAGATTCTAGTTTTATCAGTAACTCAATTCCAGAAACATTTCATTAAGCAATAGAGCTTTGTCTATTCTCACTAGGTTGCTGGAAGAAAATTAGGAGATGCGTTAATTTTGACAAAATTTTATCTGCAAAATCTCTCCTCCCCCCCAAAAGGTAGTATACTCTTGGGCGCCTGGGTGGCTCAGATGGTTAAGCCTCTGCCTTTGGCTCAGGTCATGATCCCAGGGTCCTGGAATTGAGTCCCGGATCGGGCTCCCTGCTCCTTGGGAGCCTGCTTCTCTCTCTCTCTCTCTGTCTCTCATAAATAAATAAATGAAATCTTTAAAAATAAAAAAAATAATACCCCCCCCCAAAGGTAATATAGTCTTGAATCAGGCATTTAAGTTTTAACTTGTTAGCCTGTTTTTCTCTTTGTTAACTTTCATTTGATGTACTATAATATTTTGATAATAGTCTTTAAAATTAATTGTGCCTCAATAAATGTTTGAAGAATGTTGATTTCTTCTTATAAGCCTTAAAACATGTTATATCTTCTGCTGGACAAATGACAAAAGAAAATTACAGACTAAGTTTAATTGTAAGAAAAACAAGTATCAGGTTTAAAGATTAAATTTTGTCTGGACTGATGAATCACAGATCTGTACCTCTGAAACAAATAATACATTATATGTTAAAAAAAAAAAGAAGAAGAAGAAGAAGAAGATAGTAGGAAGGGAAAAATGAAGGGGGGAAATCGGAGGGGGAGACAAACCACGAGAGACTACGGACTCTGAGAAATAAACAGGGTTTTAGAGGGGAGGGGGGTGGGGGGATGGGTTAGCCCGGTGATGGGTATTAAAGAGGGCACGTATTGGGCACCTGGGTGGCTCAGTTGGTTAAGCGACTGCCTTCGGCTCAGGTCATGATCCTGGAGTCCTGGGATCGAGTCCCGCATTGGGCTCCCTGCTCGGCAGGGAGTCTGCTTCTCCCTCTGATCCTCCTCCCTCTCATGCTCTCTGTCTCTCATTCTCTCTCTCGCAAATAAATAAAATCTTTAAAAAATTTTAAAAAAATAAAGAGGGCACGTATTGAATGATTCATGGAACACTACATCAAAAACTAATGATGTAATGTATGGTGAGTAACATAACATAATAAAATAAAACTAAAAAAAGTTTGTCTGGAATTTACATACTTTTGTTATCTCCTGGGTTTTGAACACAGTTGATTTAGGGACTACTAATAAAATATTCTGTTTAATTTTTTTTGAAAAAAAAAATCAGTTACTCATGCTCTTTGAAAACAAGCAAAAAATGATATATATCAAATTTTAATGAAATCTTTTTATGTGACAATAGCAAAAAGTCCTTCATTTGATTTTATGTAATTTGTAAAGATAAATGTGTCTGAGACTGGCACTTATGTAAGGGTATGTGAGTGCTTGTAATACACAGTGTGCTGTTTTTCTCTGATGTGAGTCCTAACTGGAGTGTTCGTGTATTTATAAGTTTGTAGTTTGAAATATTCATATTTTGCCCAGTGGCCTACTAGTAGATCATTGTACTTTTATTTGCAAAGTCTGTGTTTGATCTTTGCTCTTGTTTTCTCTGGAGCTTTAAATGAATAAAATAACAAATAATTTACTACCCTGAAGCCAAACAGCCAAGAGCTGTGATCTTTTCAGAACTTAACAAGTTTCACCCCTCTCTACATTGAGGAGGGAGACATGCATGGGGGAAAAAAGGAATCTGGGAAACATCGTCATATACATATCACATACATAATTGACTGTTTCCTAAAATCATTTTTTAACCCAGTGTTTATTTACACATTTGCTAGTACAAAGGATGTCCATGAATCAAATAAAAGTAAAAGTCAAGGAATTAATGTGTTCATATGTCCCAACCCTTCCCCACATATATACTCTGAATATGTATAGGAAGATAAAAGAGGTCTGAGTTCTGAGACAGAAATAAAAAAAGAGAAAAAAAAAGAAATTAAAAAAGAGAATAGAGAATATCAGAGGAAATTAAAAATATGAAAGAGAAAAGTTACTAAAAAATAACCTATTTGGGGCGCCTGGGTGGCTCAGTCGGTTAAGCGGCTGCCTTCGGCTCAGGTCATGATCCCAGGGTCCTGGGATAGAGCCCCATATTGGGCTCTCTGCTCAGCGGGGAGCCTGCTTCTCCCTCTCCCTCTGCCTGCCGCTCTGCCTCCTTGTGCTCTCTCTATATCTCTCTGTCAAATAAATAAATAAAATATATAAAATCTTTAAAAAATAACCTATTTATTTTTCAATGAGCCCAAAAATAGAATCTGGAAGATACAGATTCGTGCATACAGTATATAGAACATAACTATTTATTATAGTCATTCTTAAGATTTATTTATTTTTTGACAGACAATTTTAAATCCATATCATCTGTAAAACCCAGGTTTTAAAAATTAAAACAAGTAAACAAAGAGAAAAAAATCAACGGGAGAATTGTAACTATAACTGTACAACATCACTGTATATCAAGGAGCTACTTCATATCTTTGAGTCTAAGATCTTGTGGGTAGACAATTAAATGTCAGTTTCTCTCATACATCTTCACAATTGTTCTCCGTAGGCAAAATTAATTTTCCAATGAAATCATATGGTCTTTGTTATCAGTTGGGATCATTAGGATAAATAAATCTCTTAATTTTTAAACACAAATGAAGATACTTCTTTCTGATTCTCTCTTTCTTTTCAAAAACGAGATTTTCTCTGGTACATAGTTTTGTTAACATCAGCAAGATTGTTTTCTAGAGTTTTCAGGCAACATTTAGTTTCACTAAAGAAACATATTGTAAAGTCTGCAATATTTTTCAAATGTACTTTTTGTCATGTGTGTTTTAGGACTCATCTGTATGACCTAAAATCTGTCCAGTATTTGCACTTGTCTTATATTTCTCTAATATTTTTTTAAAAGGAGATTTTCCAGGCCCCCCACCCGATGCTTTTGGTCTTACAATTTCCTTTCCTCCTTCTCCTCTCTCTTTGCTTCTTCTCTTCCTTTCTTTCTCTTCATCCTCCTCCCCATCCCTTTTGCTCGTCTATATTTTCCTCCCTTTCACCCGTCACTATCATTTTCTCAATTTTTTAGCTCTATAATGTATGTAACTTTGTCATTAGAGTTACTTTTTCTGTTGCGTGGTCTTTAGCTGTCTCACTAGGTATGAAAGCTCCTTGCTGTTCCATTTTTGTCCTCTGTCCCTGGACAGAGTCTTTCAGAATCTCAGTTTCTGATTATGAGGATTTTATAACAGTACATATGTCAAGCATGTAAAACACAGTAAGTTATTCAATGGCACGTATTTTTCCTTTATATGATATTTCCCACTTTTCTTTTGCATAAATCCCTTTTCTTTTTTTTGGTTTCCTTCAGGCTTCTTATATACTTATATCAATACATAATAAAGTGTTTTAAAGTTAACTTAATATTTTTAACCTTTAGTACCTTTCAGAGGTTTATTTCTGGTTCTAGGATTACCACATTTCATCGTTAACTTTTCAAATCTAAAGAGATATCTTGGATTTACAGCTTATAAATTTACAAACTGACATTTTTTATATCCTCCTTTAGAGTGAATGATTGTTAGATCAGTAATCAATGAAAAATAACAAATGGTGCAGAAGACTGAACATGTCACATGTTGCCTTTTTTTTTTCCCTCTCTGTGCCTAAATTGTATTTATGAGGAAACTCATCAGAGTGTATATATACCCTCTTGTCATTTTTTGCCAGAGGCCACTTTATCATAGAACTACACTCAATCAATTTAATGCAAAATAAATACATTCAAAGTAAGAATAATAGTAGACATATTAATTTGTTTAAAATTAATTTTCTTAGCAATATACATATTTTTAATTTGTATGAAAATAAACATGCATGTACATAAATCATAAGAAATTTTGATGTGTTTTACTCTCCATATCTGAATTTTTGGATTCCATAAAATATATGAAGAGTGAAATAAGTATTAAAAATGAAATTACATAAAAATTTTGATAGCTCTTCCTTATTTTACTCATGCCATATTATATCTTTACTACTTATTTTTATATTTACTAATCATTCTTCATTTGTACAAATTATTTCATGAGTTGTGGTATTTACAGTTACTCCAATTGAAATACTAGAAAAAACAAAGGACACCATCAAAACTCGAAAAAGAAGCATAAGTGAAGGATATTCATTGGGTAGGACATAAAATGAAAAAAAAATTAAATTAATCAAAACAAAATCACTAAATTGTGAAAAAACTATTAAGTGAAACAAGAGAAAATGAGTTGGGGGCATTGGATATAAAAGTGTACATTGAAACCTTGATACTGTAACACATAATTTCTAAGTAGATATTTATATGTAAAACATGCATATGCATATATAATTCATGTGTCTTCAATATTTTCTAATGAGAAAAGGTTGAGATTATGTAGAATAGATTTCAAAATAGAGTTTTCCTCAAACATCATTTATTTGTCTTATCTTAAATTTAGTACACTTTGAGTTATGAATCCTCCATGATTTATTTCAGAATAGATATCAAAAGGAACAGTTCACAATTGCAACTTTGCTTTATGAAGTTTCTACAGTTAATCTCTGAGAATGTGACCGGAAGTACATGACCACATCTTGTATACGGATTTTTGTTGAAGAAAAAAGTAACCTATTAATCTCTCCTTTTGAAGATTTGTTTCTTCTCCTTGTGTTTTATGGAATCAAAATAATGCATGAAAATAAGGTGTACTATTTTTGTGATGAATAATATAGCCAATCAATCCCCATAAATTTGTTTTAGATCTACTTCATTTATTCAGAATATTATGCATTTGTTAATTAGTATTAATAGCAGTATTTGAAAATATTTACTATCTTTCATGGGTTTTTTGGTAAATATTTTATTCTAGCTGTAAAACCAGATACAATGTTGGTTCAATCCCACTTGTAATATGTATTAACCATGGGATCCTTGGAAAATTATTTTAATTATCTGATTTAATTTTCCTAATCTATAAAATGAGTATAGTAATATCAATGTCCTAGAGCAGTTACAAAAACTAAATGAGAAGCTATGCTTAGTAAGTACAGGTTCTCTTAATCTAATTTTGTGTATTCTTGGTTTTCATGGAGTGATGCAAACTAAAAGGTGAGAATGGCACATGGAAATAAAATAAGTGGAATATTCTGAGCACCATATTGTAATTATGTAAGCAAATGGGAAATGTGCAGGGAGGATATTGATGTCTTGCTTTTTCTTCAGCAGAACTGCATTCAACATAAAGGGAAGTCATTTTATTGAATAATAAAAGCCTGACAATCACTGTGATTGGCTGACGGCCATTACTGCAGTGTAATTCTAAATAGCTTGTTTTTCAAAGTTCTTCTTGCATAACTCTTCAAAACCCAGGCAATTGCCCAGGCTAGTTGAAAGTTTCAGAACTCATTTTTAAAATGAAGTTCCTCACATTTGAACACTGCTGTGATATAAGTGATGGTAAATATGCATTGAAATAGTATTTTCTTCTTAAATTATTAGAATCAGATAATTTTTGACATGGAAGAAAAAAATTTGGAAAATTTAGCAAACTAAGTTTTAATTAATTAATTCATGACTCAGAGAAGAAAAAGACCGTGTGTGAAGAGATCTTATTTAAAAAAAAAAACGAAGCCCAACATGTTTTGCAGTGAAAAGCACATTTGATCTGTATTATCCAGCTTAAAATCCTATGATTTCCCAGTGGAACTCAAAGAGGCTTCTGAAGTTACCAAATCCACCTTGATGCATTCATCTTTTTCAGGAAGTATTTCTAATCAGCAATTCTTACTCTAATGTATGTATAATAAGTGGGTGTCGAGTTGGCAACTCACCAAAATAAATGTTTAATGACGTTTTAATGGTTATTTTAAATCTCTTTTATTTAAATTGTGGATTAATCCTTAATTTGGTCAATGAATTCTGACCAGAATGTTTGAGAAACATATTTGCAGTTGAAGCTCTCTACAATGGATGTGTACTTAATTTTCAGAATTGTCCAGGTTAGATCATCTCGGATGGAGGCATTTTATCTTAAATGTCAACATTAGAAACATTGAGGTAAAGATCAGGGGCAGCAATCTGTGAACTGAGGAACTGTGTTAATTGTTCACTCTCAAACACAGAGATGCCAATTAATTCCACACAACTCAGATTCAAAGCAGCATGGGGAAATGGTCCTGATGTTAGTTTTGCACAAAAATGAAGAAAGTAGATGTGTTCCAGCGCCCAGAATGCTGATTCTTCAACAGGCAGCAATAAAATCCCAGTGCAACCAGCAATTGGCTGGTGGAATCTTTGTTCAGGCGATAGGCACCCTAAACCAGCTGCTAGGTGGAGAAATTCCTCTTTCACCCTCACCTTCAGAATCAACGGATCAGCCACCTGGGCTCCCGCGGGCTGCGCCACCGCCTCACTCCTGGTGCACGTCTCCCCCTCTCGACCGCCAAGTGCTCACTCCCTCCCAGAGAGCACTTACACAATGGACTCACTTGTTTCCCTTGAACCTCTCCTTTGACTTCCAGCCCCAGTCCACAACTTGAGCAAGAGTCAGGCAGGGGCCTCTGCCATGGAGAATGGACCCGCGCAGCATTCCAGACGGGCTTGGAAGCACGCGCGCACACGCAGACAAAACAAACAATGCTTGGCCCACGAACGAATAAATTAACGACACCCATGCCCCCACCCATTGCTCTGCAGCCCGTTAACAGAAACCCGGAACGGGGTTTCCTAAACGAGAGATTTTGTTTTGTATTTCAAACTGCAAACATTCTTCGTTGGTGGCGGCAGAAAAGATGCTGCACGTTCTGATTGCAATAAAGATTGACTGTGGCTTAGCCCGAGACAACGCCCCCAATATCGCGCTGCGCCAGGTTCCCTGAGAACCGCGAGGGGGAAGCGCAGATCTAGGGGAAGGGAACAGCAGAGGCAAAGGCAGCTTAGGAGGGATGAGAAATGGGAAATCAGGGAGGAAGAAAATGAACGAGTTAAATAGGGCTTTAATAGTGAAACTTCGGGAGAGAAAGGGGTGGGATCTCTCCCCGGTAACTACCTAGAGATTAAAAAAAAAAAAAAGAAAAATAGATGAATGCATAAGCAAGTGGCAAGCAACAACAACTTTGAGGTGAGCAGCAAGTTGTTCACCTCCTCTAAGGCGCTCCCAGAGCTGCCCCAGAACACGCGCTCCCCATCGGCGGCGGTGGCGGGGTGGGCGGTGGGGGAGCGGGAGCAGCAACGGCAGCAGTAATAGCGGCAGCGGCGGCAGAGGCAGCGGCAGCTGCGCGCCTCCGGCCCAACCCCGCTCCGCTCCCCCTCTCGCCGGCGCCCTGCCTGTCTTGCGTGTGCGTGTGCGTGTGCTCAGCCTCAGCGTGAGGGGCACCTGCTCGTCTGGGCTCACAGCGGAGGCAGCCTCGCCGCGAGCTGCCGCTGCCGCCCCTAGCGCTGCCGCTCCCAGGCGCCGGGCTCCCCGCCGCCGCCGCCGCCGCCGCCGCCTCGCCGCCGGAGTTGGGCTCGGTGGGGCTTCCCCCCTCGCAGCCTCAGTCCTTCCAGGCTGCCTGCAAGTCAGCCTGGCTCCGAGTCACGTGTCAGTGCCCGAGGCAGAGACTGAGAGAAAAAAACGCGCTTCATTCCTTCTTCCACCGCCATACTGTATTTTATACTAAATCTCATTTTTATTCCAACATTTTACTCCCGCTCGGTGAGTACCTTCTCAGTGGCCTTCTTGTCCTATTCTTTTTTTTTGTCCTTTTTTTTTGTTTTTGTTTTTCTTCTTTTTTTTTCCACTTCTTTGATTATTGTTTATATTTGGGAAAGCTGGAGGAGCATGGTTTTGAGCCTTTTCCTGAATCCAAGTTTTTCTAGCATGAGATGGTTCTGTAGACAAGGCGCTGTGTCTGGGAGTCCGCGGCGACCGTGCCCGCTGGGAGCGACTCCCAAGTCCAGCAAAATATGCAACTGGTTTTATGGAAAAAGCGATGTGAAGTATGGTGCCAATTTTTTTTTTCCTTTGTAAAAATAAAAAGCATGTTTCTAACTCTTTTTTTTTGCATACTCTTTTTTCTGATAAGATTTTTGTATAGGTGGGATTTTACGGCAGTGTTTACAAGTTTGTGGTTTTGCAATACTGGTACAAACCACTGAGCAAAAAACATTAATTTTCTATCTTTTTGTGCCGTTTTTGGAAGCCGGTGAGAACAAATTCGTTTTTTTCCCTCCTGTTTTTGACACCCATGCATAACATGAAACTTTTCTTGCAGCTGGTTACTGGGATAATTTTTAAGCAAAATACTTTTTTCCTCCTTTATATTAACTGTGACTTTTGCACATTTGAATTTTTTAAAAACCGAGATAATTTTATGATAGATATCCTGATATCTATATATTATCCCTTCTTCCTCCCCTTCCCCTCCCCGTAAATCAATTTTCAAATGATGGCAGTGGAAGGTTTTTCTGGAAAAAAAAAATGAAGTGCGGTTTGGTTTCCTTGTCAACGGAGGATGAAGTGAACAGCTGAGCAGCTCGCAGAGAGCAGGTACTTGGTCCCCTTGGAGGCGTTTCCCGGGTTTGCAATGGCAACACTGGTCCTGGCAAAGAAAGCTGTGTGTGTGTGTGTGCGCGTGTGTGTGTGCGCGCGCGCGCGATGGCGCGCGCTCCCGCGCGCGTCTCCGGGCAGTGTCCGAGCCCGCCGTGGGGAAAGCCGTGCCCGGAGCTAGTGAAAGCCAAAGTCCGTTCCCCGCCTCGGGATCCTTTTTGGATGTGCGCAAAATACGGTCCCTCCCCAGGCTGCGCCCAGGTCATCTCCGCGGCGGGCGGTGTCTGCGCCGCCGGCGGCGCCGGCTGGGGACGCGGGCCCTGTAAGTTCTTCGAGCGCCACTTGCGGAGCAGGAGGGGCGAGGGCCGAGGACGCGGCGCGGGTCGGCTGGGGCGGCCCCTCGGAGCGCCGGGGAGACGTGGGGAGAAGCGGCAGGGGCAGCATCTTCCGAAGGGGCTGGCTCCTGGCCACGCGGGCCGGGAGCTCGAGACATTTCCAGATCCCTGAGGATGGCACCAGCCCCCTCACGCTCAACTCCTGCTCCTCCTCTATGCCACGAGTAGACAGCGCAGTAGGTCTTTCCCAGCCCGTTGTGCTTGTTCCGAAGGGTTTTGCTTTCTTAGTGGTGTTGTCTTTGGATCTTTTCTTTCCCTGTCGTGTTGCTTTGGTTTTAAGTGCTCGCTGGCGTCTTCCAGGGGTTGGGGAAATAGTTAACTTTCTGTGGTGGTCAGTTGGGTTTTAGATTGAGGATGTAACTGTTAGTTTGCATTAATGAGACTACACCCCTTAGGTACAAATTAGCCTTTTATTTCAGTTTTAAAGGGACAACAGCGTTTTTCCTATTTTTAACCACCTGATCAGTGGTTCCAGAGGTTTTCCCCTGAGAACTGAGCACAGGGCAAGGGGTCGGGGTTGGTGATGGTGTGATTGATTTCAGTGTATTGGTAGCATTACAGTACTCGGTGTTGACGGTATTCTGTGGAGTTTAAGATATTTTATGATTGTCCTGTTACATATTTCCAGTATCATCTAGCACTGCTTTTTGGAGATGTACCAGTTGATAATAAAAAAGCTTTTTCTGTACTTAAACACAGTGACAGAATCTGCTGGAAAACTTGCTGTCCAAACAAATTTCTTGTCATACTTTAAATCTTGAAATCTGGAGGGTAACTATTATTTAAATGATTTGATTTTGAAGCTCTGATGTTCTTTCTTTTTTTTTTCCTTAAATGAAAAGTTTAGCCTTAAATTTGTCATATGTATATAATTTGAATTCTGTTAAAGTAAATATGAAGCAAAGGAAATAACTTTTTACTTCTAAAATTAAGTTTTCTTCTAGAGTATCTGTAGACAAAACAAATA
Organism: Mirounga angustirostris; assembly: GCF_029215605.1. Taxonomy (NCBI): domain Eukaryota; kingdom Metazoa; phylum Chordata; class Mammalia; order Carnivora; family Phocidae; genus Mirounga; species Mirounga angustirostris. The sequence continues at coordinate 49,985,327 of NW_026991712.1, read as the reverse complement.
CCAGCATACAAAAGGGCCTGTAACAAATGGGTTAATTACTTAAACTATGGCTTTTAAAACAAGTATTTCTGTAAGTCTTGTCACCTCAGCTGGTGGAATGAAAAGTTTTATGCCTATATTTATTTACTCTTTGTGGTGAAAGAGTTAGGAGTACTAACGATCATTTATCTGTAGAACATTAAAATTTATTTCAATGTTTAGAAAGCTTTTTTAAAAAAATTCACAGTGCATTCTCAGTGGTGTTTGGAAGTTACAGTTGAGTTATTTTTGTACTCTGGGTAGCTTTTCTCTGTTAAGAAAGTCCTGTTGCATTTATATAAGGAAGACAGCTCATGTCCTGCCTGTGGACTACCAGACTTGATATCACGAAGGGTATAGTTCTAAGATTTGGCACAAATATTGTTACTACTAAGCTTTAATTTTTGATTTGTGTGTGTGTGTGTGTAGTGAGCACATTACTACAATATAATCTTTCATATGGTTTAAGCAGCTAGCAAAAGCATTTAAAAAGCCACTTTTTAATCACTTTTATCATAATGTATATAAATAGAAGTGCTCATTTATTTAAAAAGGCAAGTGAATGCATGTATATAATATTTCTTAGCAGTTTATATGTACTGTAAATCATTAAGTTCTTTTGAAAAGGAGAAACAGGATGAGTAGAAAGAAAAAACTTGAGTAATCAAACCAGAATTTTCATTTAGAAGACGAGTTGCTGCCCTGAGGTGGGGGTAATTGGGTCTTAAGATTGGAGCAGTGCTTGAGCTGTACTGTATGATGTTTCCAAATGAGATTGAAACTATAATGGGGCAGATGAAGATGTTCATAGCATTTTAATGTGGGAACAAATATGTAGCTGTGCTTTGAATTCTGTAACTAAAGATCATACTAAGAACCTTTAATTCATGTTAGGTTTTCATTTATTTAATAGTCATAGTTCATTTTATTTCATACTTATGTTAAATTCTATTACATGCAAATTTTTGAAATTTCCTCCTTCATGAATATACTGGGAATTCTACAACTCTTTAAACTGGTCACCTAGTCTATGTGTGTTTTGGTTTAAAATCTTTGCATGTAGTATCCTAGAGTTAGCACCGCCTACTGGTTTCTTATGGAAAAATAATGTTGTTCTTTCATTTAGTAAGCAACCCACCCAGATTCTGATCAGTTTAATCATGCAAATTATTTTCAACTGCAGGGAGAAAGGGTCTGGGAGGTAGAGGTGATGGGTGAGGGTAAGAAGATGTATAAATTAAATTGGTTTTTGGACTGTTAGCCGACTTTGAGAGTTTCATTTAAATTTTGGCAAAGAAATCATCACAAAGTTAAAACAACTGTTAAATTTCCTAGAACTTTTCTATGGGATGCCGACATTTGGACATTTTGAAAAATCCTGGATTACTGAATTAATTTTACAGTTTCTGTTCCAGTCTTGAACATTATAGAAAAAGAAACCGTTAATTGGAGTTCTGTCTTAAGTGTGTGGTTTGTCCAAACATTTTTGAATGAAATTTTCATCATTAAAAATAAACATTTATTTTTTCCTTATATTTACCCTTATATGATTAAAAGCAAGCAAGTAGCACACTTATTTTTTTTCTTAGTTTGCATGAGGTAGCCACACTGTGGTGGTGTTATATATGAGGGGGAAAGTTTCAAACACATAATTTATAGAAGCACTCTTTATATTCTTAACCACAAAAAATATACTGCCTTTTTTAAAAAAAGATGGCCAATTTATTTTCTCTAATTTTTATGAAAGGCTACTGTTTAAAAGAGATACTATATTTATGCAAACAAATGAAGCCTTTAGAATATAAGAATAATGGAATAGAAAAGTAATGCACATACATATGATATGCCACAAATATTGTATTTTCCTAGTTAAAAGAATCATGTGCTATATGAATAACTGTTTCTTAGGTAAAATAGTCATTTTTTAAATGAGCTAATATAAAGCGTATGGAAAAGCTCCGATGTCTGTTACATTCTTGAATGCATTCCTCTTGAGTAAGAGTATGGTCATGCTTTGTTTACTCTTTACTGGTATTCCAAGCAACTAATTATACAGTGCATCAAATCAAGTAAAGCTCTACATTGGAAGTAGAAGAGAAGCAGATATTTAGAATAGTTTGCATGAAAGAAAGGAAATTGAAGGAAATACATTATTTAAATTTATTTATTCTTTCTGACTTTGAAAACTTTTATTTTTATATGCTTATTAGCTGTGATTTTAAAAAAATACAGTAATTTCCTCACTTCTATCATATTGTCATTAAGAAAATTCTATTTTGTGCATAAAAAACTGCAATAATGATGAATTTTATTCCTGAAACTTGTTTATGGAGCTCTGGAATATAATTAAAAACTAATTTAAAAAATTCCTCACTGATCTGAAGTTATTGTTATTATTTTCTTATTCTTTCATATTATTATTATTTGCTATTTCTAGTGACTTGCACAGGTGCCTTTAAAATCCCATTTTCATAATTTAATATGAGTTTTTAATTGAATAAATATCTCTTTAGTAATTGGCAGTGGCAACATAAACTTGCACATTTTTGATGACAGGGGCAATTCATTTCACTATACCATGATTTTGAGAACAATAATTATGAAATAAAATGTATGTACAAAAAGCTAGTTACACATTTAGCAAGTGTTATGTAAATATAATATGTGTAATCACTCTTATTTTTATTATTAAATTTTGACCTGTGGAAGAGATATATCTAACCCAGCCATTGCCAACTTCTACTAGTTTTACTTTATTCTTCTAGATTTTAGTTTTTCAAGAAAGTATTGGGGCATTTTTTTGTCCTTGTTGCTGTTCATTTGTTTTGTTAGACTTCTGTTAACAGTTAACTTATGGTCAATTGGTTTCGTGTTTTTGTAATTCTCTCACAAATTAAACTTTTTTGTTTGTTTTGCATTATCTTGCTGTTTTCTGGGGCTAAAACCTAGAGAATATAAAGGTGTTGATTTCATTTTCTATCCATTCCAAGCTGCAGAGAAGGCAATGGAAGAACTTATTTAGTGTTTAGGATAAAAGTGTTCTGGACTGTCCTTGGAGACTCTTCAGCTGGGGTCAAGGCTGTAAGATTTATTCCTTGGATCATGTATAAATCTAAGTGGAGAGAAATATAATGGAGAACATGGGAACCTTGTCCTGCTTTTCTGAAAGATGCAATGGAATGCATCATTAAGCACCCTCATAATAAAGAAAAATTCGAGATTTTATTTGTAAATATGTTTTATAACATTACATCTAACTCATCAATTTCTTTCTATATATTTTACTTAGAATAATATAGTTGAATATTTTGTCTAAATTTTAAGAGTGGAAATTAATTGCATTCATACAGAATCTGTGTGTATAGATACACATTTTGATAGTTACATGCTAAATTGTTAAAGGTACAACATATTTTTGAGTCAGTTTGGAAATTGTTACCAGGTTGGAGTAGGCAAGGGCTATGTTTTCTTTAATCAAGATGAGCGGGACAGAAAAGTAAGACTAACATTTATTGATGTATCAAATGAATGTAGTTCCATTTGTTCTTCCATGAGTAGGTAATATCATTATTTTACATTTTTGAGGAAGCTGAGACTTAGATATGTAACTTGTTTGAAGCTCCACAGGTAGTAAAGGGGAAGTGACAGGAATGTCTGAATTGATATCTTATGTCCCTTCTGTACAGGGATGTTCCATTTGTGGAGAGAAATTTGTTTGTTTTGTTTCAGCTAGTCTAAAACAACTGCTGCATCTTTATTCTTGGTACATAATTTAAAACTACTGTAGTCACTTTTAGTAGTAAGTGCTGTGGCCAAAAATAATAGAAAATGGCACCATTTACACAGAGACATTTACTGGTCCTGAAAGGACTTTCAAGTAGCAACATCACAAATCTTTCCATGACTCTAGGATTTTCTAAAGAGAACCAAATCATGGAAATTTGTCAGGAGCCACTGGTACTCTGTGGTCAAGACAAAATTAGATGGTTCAACATCTACAAGTGGCTTTCTAGATGACCAGGGGGAAACACTCAACAAATATTTACTTACTAAGTACAAAGTGTAATCTATACTTGAGGCTTTTGCAGTGTGAAGTGAAAACTTAGTCTTCTGCACAAGGAAAACAGAACCACCAATTTTCATAACACAGCAAGTCTATAAATATAGGTGTCTCTTCTGTCTACCAGCATCTCACTATCGACATCATCTCCACCTCAGAATTCACTGTTAACACATATTTGGATGTCACAGTTTCTTCAAGCTCATTTTATCCATTTGTTAATAACATAAAACACATATAACTGAAAGATGTTATTTTAGGATACTGTTTTTAATTGCTTCAGATGTGTGAAAAAGTCTTCCATTATTAAGTAGTTTCCTTGGAACATGAAAAGTGGTTATTTTTCAATAAAGAATGGGAAACATAAACCACCGTGGAGGTAGTGTAAATGAACGTGATGAAATGGATTGCAAAGATGATGGTAAATCTGCAAGTCCATAAAAACAGTGGATCTGAAGGCCAAGGCAGAAGGACCCTTAAGATCTGCCTTTGTGTTTGGAATCTGGATAACTCGAGAACGAGTGGTATAGGGGTGCCTGGGTGGTTCAGTCCGTTAAGGGTTTGACTTCTGAACTTGGCTCAGGTCATGATTTTAGGTTCCTGAGATTGAGCCCTGAGTTGGGCTCCATGCTGGGAATGGAGCCTGCTTAAGATTCTCTCTCTCCCTCTCTCCCTCCCCCCAGCTCTCTCTCTTTCTTTAAAAGGAAGGAAGGAAGGAAGAAAAAGAAGGAAAAAGAGGAAGGAAGGAGGGAGAGAAGGAGGGAGGGAGGAAGGAAGGAAGGAAGGGAGGAAGGAAAACTAGTGGTATAAAACAAAACCAAAAAATAAAAATATCTAGAGAAGAACCTGACTTGCTGGGAGAATGGTTCAGCTTTGGACATATCACTGATTTGAAGTTCCAACATTAATTCCTGGATAAAATGACCAATGTGCAATGAAATTCAGCTCTAAAGCTGGAAAACACGCTGAAAGATAGAGATATTGCGAACTTATTTATGCCAAAACTTTAGGAGGGAATAACTCATTCAAAGGCAAAAATTTGGGAAACACCTGCATTTTTTTTTGATTGGATGTAAAAGGATCTGGTTAAAAGCAGAAAAAGAGGAAGAGGAGAATACCCACTGAAGCTTAGGAAAATGTGTGTGTGTAAAGGAGAAGTGTTGTTCAATAGGGCTAATGCTGCTTAGGCTTACAGGAAGGTGAGGCTTGGGAAGTGTGGGAATGGTGGGTGGAATCTGTAATTAAAATCCACTGATTTTAAAAAGGAACTGAATGAACTTGAACAAAGGAAAAATTCTGGATATGATGTGACAACATCATAAAGAGGTCAGTCCCTAAGA